>NC_050575.1:11725171-12925171 GCF_011100635.1 Trichosurus vulpecula | reverse complement strand
TAGCGGGTCAAATATTTGATCAGGAACAACCTTGTGTCACTTTCTGTGAGGCCTCTTTCTTTTTATAGCAGAGTGTCCGGTAAGAAAATCTTATTGATAAACCGCAGGTAGAAGGATCACAGCCTAGCAGGTAGCACAAATGAGGCTGGACTTGATTTCCTCATCCACAGCTAACCAGCTGATGACTGGAAACTTAATTGTTGTCCATCAGTTGTATCCAACTCCTTGTGACTCCATCTGGGTTTTTGCTTGGCAAAGATGCTGGAATGGTTTGCCATGTCCTTCTCTAGCTCATTTTACAGATGAGGAAACTGAGGCAAACAGGGTGAAGTGACTTGCCCAAGGTCGCACAGCTAGTAAATGCCTGAGGCTGGATTTGAACTTTATGCCTCCAGGCCCACACTCTATCTAGCTGCCCCTAAGCCTCCTCTTGAGGGAGGAAGTATTGAGGTCAACTTTAAAGAATGAGTAGGAATTCAACTGGTAGAGGGTCCACGCAGGGAGGGAACACATCCTAGGCATAGGAAAAGGCTGGCTGGAAGGGACACATAGATGTGTGGAGTGTGTTCCTGGGCAGAGAAGTCTGGGTCAAAGTAAAAGGCTTTGAATGGGACCTCAGAGGCCATAGAGCGCAACCCCTCATGATACAGATGGAGAAACTGAGGTCCAGAGAAGGTAGGTAACTTGCTCAGGGTCACGTAGGTAAGCTTCAGAGATGGAATTTTTGATCTAGCTGTGTGAACCGGGCAAGTCATTTAACCCTGTTGGCCTCAGTTTCCTTATCTGTAAAATGAGCTGAAGAAGGAAATGGCAAACCTTTGCCAAGAAAAGCCACAGGGCTGAAAGCAACTGAATAATGACAACCTCTGATTTCAGAGCCTGTGTTCATTCCACTGCATCTATTGATACGAGAGAGGTGGAGGAAGTAGAATGGACGAGGGTTGATAATTGATTGGGGCAGCCTTTGACCCATTATTCCAGTCTCACCTTCAGTGCCCCCTTTAGGGCAGCTAAGAGGCACAGTGACAGAATGTGGGGCCTGGAGTCAGCAAGACTCATCTTCCTGAGACCAAATTTGGCCTCAGACACTTACTAGCTGTGTGACCCTGGCAAGTCACTTAACCCTGTTTGCCTTAGTTTCCTTATCTGTAAAATGAGCTGGAGAAGAAAAGGGTAAACCACTCCAGTATTTTTGCCAAGAACCCTTCCCTCCCCCTGTCATGAGTCTGACACAACTGGACTCGACCTCTCTTCTATATTTTACCAGAGATTCTTTCCTACCAGTCTGAGCCTCCTTGGGAATTAGAAATGTGGGGAGGCCTGGGGAGTCATGTGTCCGTCTGCTTGACAGTTCCATTGTTCTTATGTTCCTCATAGGTGCCGCAGGTGTGCTGGTGGGACATCCCTTTGACACCGTTAAGGTGAGGTTTTTTTCCACAGGTTTAATTACAAAATGAATTTGCACAGAAGGCAGCCCCACCGAAAAAGGGAACTGGGGAAGATTGGGAACAACATTTCAGGGGAAATTTTCCAGCTTTTTTCATTTTTACCTGAAGTGCATGAAAGTGTTTTCTGGGTGTCTTTGGAGAGGTGTCAAGTGTATACCTGGAGAAACCATCTTATCAAGACTTTGTTTTAAATCTAAAACTGCTTAGGGGGCGAGTCATTTATAAATTCTCATTTGAAATAGTCTAGAGGTCCTGGACACTCTGAAAAACTTGAGTTCGAGTTGCTGTGAAGATCTCTGACATGCTTTTGGGAAGAACCCACTGACTTAGCTAAGCCCGTTCTAGTCTTTGATGTTTCCCAGGCACCTCTCCAAGCCCCTAGAGAAAGCCTTTCTTTGATGCACTTTTCAGGAAGGTGAAAACCATAGAGTTTCAGCCAAGTTTTATTTTTTTTGTTGTTGGGGAGAAGGGGAAGCTAAACGCTTAAGTGGGTTACCCTCAGGACCCCATATCTGACCAGCCTGGGATCAAAGAGAAACTTTGGGGAAAACCTCAGGGAAAACAATCCAAACCCTTAAAAGGTAAATCCATATCTCTTATTATCTGACTGTATCACTCCCTCCCTCCCCTTCCCAGCCCCTACCCACTTCAGGGAAAGCCAAGTTCCTTAAAGGAAGGAAGAAAATGTATCTGATAGGTCCAGTGATAAGCTAAAACCAAGAATTCCTTACTTCCTTTCTGCCAAACTAATGAGAAACTAAAGCATAGGTGGTTTTTTTGTTGGGCTTAAAAAGGCATATTTCCTAATTTTGATCCAAGGCCTACCTTGTGTTAGGTTATCACGATTTCTAAAACTTTTTTGCAAGTCAGATCATATATTAGATGTTTGGAGGTGAGGGGTCGCCCAAAGAACCCAAGGGGTAGCCTTAACAAAGCCCAGAGGCCGCTCCATATTCATCATCCTGGTCCATACATTCAGATTCTCTTAGAAAGGCATACCTGCATAGCTGGAACCATGAATAAATGGCTTATTTCTGATCCTGAATTAGCATTAGCTTTGACTCCCTGATAGCTGCTTTTAGAAAGCAGGAAATGGCCCTCAGTCCTTGCCCCTCTCGTGTGGGGGAAGAGAAAAGAGAATTTTTACTTTTCTGCTTTTCTGCTGAAAGGTTTCTTCCCAATCCCCAACATCCTTTCTGACCTGGTAGATAGTGCAAAAACTGTCCTCCTCATTTAACAGAAGAAGAAACTGAGGCTTAGTGTTAGAGCAAGGTTTTAAACTTGCAAGCTCAATCGCATTTTATGTTTCCTGAATGTGATATTTTGTTGTTTAACATGCGCTTTATGTAAAGTCTCAGGGGTTTTGGTTTTAAAGAAAATTACAGCCATTACTTTGATAACCTGAAGCCCTTGCAGAAAGAGGAGACAAAATATTTATTTACTCTGGTCTCCCTAAGCATTCTCCCATCTGTTAGCCCCCATTCAGACTAAACCAGACACCTAGTTCCTCATAGCGGGGTATGATGGGTTTCAGGGTGGAAGGCAATCGATTTCTTGAAATCCTATTTTAAAAAGTCATTCAAAATGAATTTTCCTGTTCTTTCAACTTTCTGTAAATTGGGAAACAGCTTAAAAAGTATAGTATAGAAAGGTCCTTAACACTTATTAGCTGGGTGACCTTATGCAAATCATTTCGCTTTTCCTCTCTCAAAAACAGATGCTTGCCAAACAGAAAGTTCTATTTAAAAATTGGCTTCCTCTGAAAATCTCCCTCACTAATCAGTATGCTAGTGAGGTTGCCCCACTTTTTTTCCTGGACAGTTTCCTTCCAGTGTACTTTACCACCAACATACTAACTCAATCCAAGTAAGTTTTTAAGGCTTACCAAAGTGATTTTCTCCCCAAGGACCCCTGTGGAATAGGTGAAGAAACTAAAGCTTAGGCTAGTAAGTGGCAGAGCTCTGAACCCGGGTGTGCTGGCTCTTAAGACCAGTCAGTATATACCTCCTTTTTATATGTAGGCTAAGTTTTGGCTCCCTATGATGGCCATTAAACGTAGCATTATTTTCAGCTTTAGCTCATAGGAACCAGAAGAGAATTTAGAGGTCACTTTGCCCAACCTCTTAATTAAGGGAATT
This sequence comes from Trichosurus vulpecula, assembly GCF_011100635.1. Lineage (NCBI taxonomy): Eukaryota > Metazoa > Chordata > Mammalia > Diprotodontia > Phalangeridae > Trichosurus > Trichosurus vulpecula. The sequence continues at coordinate 12,921,585 of NC_050575.1, read as the reverse complement.
AAAACCTGAAATGATTTGGACATTAGGATTAGAGTTTGGATTTGAATTCATGTTCCAGGCCCCAAATCCAGTGTTCTTGCCCTTCTAGCCTAGGGCCTGGGCAGGCTTAACTAAATTTTTGTTTCCTCCCCACCCACCTGTTGGCTAATCTAGGAACAAATCCTTGAAATCCCTTTTATGACGTGAATAGTTTGGCTTTTGTCATTCCCCTTACGGACCCCCAGGCTGAACAGGGTGGGGCCTCTCGGATTGGATCAGGGGTCCTCCCCCACTGCTCCCGCTCCCACTCCCTCCCTTCCCTTCCCGCCCCTGTGTGTTTGATGTGATGTTACAATGTGTTCTGTTGCTTTTTAACTGCCTTTACTTTCTGAGCCCAGGGCTGTCTTCATTATAACAGCAAAAGTGTTACTTTGTTGTAGATGAGAGATAAGCCTCATCACTGGAGAGTTACCTAGTAAGTACAGACCAGGTGAACCTTCTGTTTCTCTCAGTCTGAATTTCTCCCAGAATGTATGATTAGTGCCCAGAACGGACATAAAACCCCCCCGGAGTCCTTCCTCCCAGGCGCCCCCAAGCCCGGACTAGTAATTGGGGGTGGAGGGTTGTGGGTAGGGAGAGCATCCCAGCCTGGCTAGAACCTCCACTGACCAGCCCAGTTTTCCAAGTCATCTTCACCCCCCCCCCAAAAAAAAATTCCTGGGGGAATTGGCAGCACGATTGCCACTACCAATTTGATTAGACTGATTTCTGCACACCCTTTATTTAGAGCACTTAAACTGTATTTCCTCCAATGCTTGAGATTTGAACCCTGTTTCTCCCTCCAACCCAGAGTTGGGATGGCCATAATTAGGGTGCATCAGGACCTGGAAGGAGAGGGGGATTACTTGGATTGGAGGGAGTGTTGGGGATGGGGATGAATGAACCTCAAGGCTGCTTTTTGGAGAAAGGGTAGTTTGTTTCGGAGATCGGAGGTTTTCTGCCCCATTTTAAAGCAAATTTGACCTAGCAGACTCGGCAGCCTGTCATGAAGTCCTGGCTTGAGAGTGATCAGGGCTTGGGAGCCTCCTCAGCCCAGAGTATTTCTAAGCCCTTTCTCTAGGAAGGAACAGCATGTTCTCATTCACGGGAGTTTTAATTAAAATAACCCTCAGAATGTTAGTGGAAAAAAAACGCCCCACAGAAAATCCCATTATGTTTCAAAACCAACACAGAAGTAAAACCCAGCTCTTTTATTTTTTAAATTTAAGCCACACAGTGACCCTTTCTTTAGATGCATCTTCATAGAATCTAACTTTTGTTACTGTTTGGTATGCGCCATGTGGGCATTTCCTCGGGACACTGTCCACATGCACACTCACACTTTTTTTCATGGAGTTACTGACCTACAGAGCTGCTTTTTTGAGGGGGATGGGGGTCGTTTGAGGTTAAAGAAGCATTTTTAAAAATTCATCCTCATCTCCTCTGCCCCTCCACACACTCACATACATACACCAGTACCATGTAATATCTTCCCTAAAAAGTAGGGTTATGAGAATCCTTTTGAGGTTCTAGTTTTTCCAGGACGGCTATTAGCTCGGAAGGTCAGGTGAAGGGACCCATCCTTCCGCTGGCTCCGGACACACTGTATTTTCTTCTAGTCTGTCCACGGAAGATAGGATAGATGGCCTTCCCATACTTCTTTCAGAACCAAATGCTAACGATAAGTCAGGAAAAGACCTTGCCAAAGAAAATTAAAGGAATAGTTAAAAATAAACCCTAACAACCCAGTAAAAATGATAGGATGTGCTGGAAGTCTTCACTCACTCTACAAAGGAGGAACTGAGGCTGGGAAGGCCGAGGATTTAATCTTAGGTTGTCCTCAGTCTCCAAATACAGTGCTCTGGCTCTGGAAATACTGGAGGAAGGGTGGGGGCAGGGTGGCCTCCACCTCAGTCACACACAAATAAAGCTTTGAGGAAATGTTTCTCCATATCTCTGCAACTTTAAAAAACATGCATATCAAGAGTAGAGATAAGCCCCAGGGCCAAAAGGGGTGTATTGTCTATAGGGGAACCTCCTCCTCCCAGCTGCTGATAGCTGAAGTCTAAAGCCAGCCTCTCTGAGGGAGCTCTGTGGAATCCAGTCTGGTCCTGACCATGCTCTCCTTAAAAATAAGTTTTTTTAACTGGGGTGGGAGTCTGATGTCTATAATAGGGGCTCCTGGCAAAACCAAACTGTTGAGCATAGGAGAACAATAAATCATGCTGTATTTACTCTTCCTAGCCTCTACTCCTCCCTTTAAAAAAAGAAAAGCACCATTTTGATCCTCATAGTGAGGACAGCTAAATAAACTGAGAGCAGGTACTGTCACAGGCCTCTCTGGTGATGTAGTGGTAGCCAATGGATATTAGTGGCTCACTCTTAATGGGAACCATTAAGGGGCCCAAGTATTTATTGGCTCAGTAGAAAACAAGAGGGGTTCTGAACGGTTCAGGACCTGATTTTGGACTCCTCAAGGGGTAGCCACACATTCCCACTCCAGTGCCCAGTCAGAGTCCCAAACTCAAAGGGAGGGCTATGCTTTCACCAAGAGCACTTTCCTGTTAACTTCCTTCCCATTCAAGCCCCATGAAACGTTTTGTGCACAACCCCTGTGCGCCCCCACCGACCCTCTTTACCTTAGTCATAAAATAACCCACCTAGTGGCTCTCACCACCTCCTGCTCTCTGATGGCCACATGTGGGCCTCCCTAGTGCCGTAGATGTTAAGGACAGAGGACAAGTAAACTGTGTGCCTTTCCCTGGGCTTGTCAAACCTTTTCACTGTGAATTTTTGTTCTAGGTACGCCTCCAGGTTCAGAGTGTAGAGAAACCTCTCTACCGAGGGACTTTCCACTGCTTTCAGTCCATTATCAAGCAAGAAAGCGTAAGTAATCATAATTCACGTTTCTTCAGTGCTTTGTGGTGGGCACCTTTTTTACAACAGCCCTCAGAAGTCTTGTTGTCTCTGTTTTAGAGGCAGAATCACTGGACTGTGGTCCCATTTACTAGCTTTGTGACTGTGGGTAAGTCACTTCACCCTGCTGGCCTCAGTTTCCTCATCTGTGAAATGCGCTGGGGAAGGAAATGGCAAACTGCTCCAGTGTTTTTGCTAAGAAAACCCCACGTGGGGTCCCAAAGAGTCAGACACAACTGAAGAGAATCAACAGCAACAATAGACTGAATCCTGATCTAGTGCCATGCTCATTTTTTTTTTAAATAGTTCACAACAGACGGTTCTACATAATTTTGAGTTCCAGATTTTCTCCCCTCCCTCCCCAAGAAGGCCTGGAATCTCATATATCTACCATGTATAACTTTGCATTGAATTAATTTATACACTAGTCAAGTTGTGGAGAAGAATTATGACCAATGGAATGAATCATGAGAAAGAAGAGACAGAACCAAAAAAAAACAACCCAAAAACAAAAGGGAAGAAAAAAGGCGAGCATGAAGTGTGCCTCAATCTGCATTCAAACTTCACAGTTCTTTCTCTGGATGTAGATAGCATTGTCCATCGTGAATCCTTTGGAGTTGTCCTTGCACCTTGTGTCGCTGAGAAGAGCGAAGTCTGTCAGGGTTGGTCCTCACGGAATCCATTATCTGTGGTTGTGTACAATGTTCTCCTGGCTCTGCTCCGCTCACTCAGCATTATGTCGTGTAGGTTTTTCCAGGTTGTTATGAAGTCTGTATCATCCCCATTTCTTATGGCACAATAGTATTCCATTACCTTCATATACCACAGCTTGTTCAGCCATTCCCCAATTGATGGGCATCCCTTTGATTTCTAATTCTTGGCTACCACAAAGAGAGCCGCTATAAATATCCTTGTACATATGGGTCCCTTTCCCTCTTGTGTGATTTCTTTGGGATACAACCCTAGAAGTGGTATTGCTGGGTCAAAGGGTATGAACATTCCTATGGCCCTTTGGGCATAGTTCCAAATTGCTCTCCAAAATGGCTGGATCAGCTCACAACTCCACCAGCAATGTAACAATGTTCCAATTTTCCCACATCCTCTCCAGCATTTATCATCCTCCTGCTTTGTTATTTTAGCCAATCTGACAGGAGAGATGTGGTATCTAAGAGTTGTTTTGATTTGCATTTCTCTAATCAGTAGTGATCCAGAGCATTTTTTCATATGCCTATAGATAGCTTTAATTTCTTCCTCTGAAAACTGCCTGTTCATATCCTTTGACCATTTCTCAATTGGGGAAGCCATGCTCATTTTAACATACCTCTCTATCAGTCGGGTAGGAGGCTTGGGTCATGGGAGTCGGTTTTTTTTACAGCACATACGGTGCACAAGTAAAGAGCTTACATTTTAATGGTAGATGTGACATATACACAGACAAGGTGATGTGGAGAGACAGATTATAGAGCTGGTAGCTGAGGCTGTGTGGAGGAGGGAGGCTGTAGTGGATTTTGAGAAACAAATGAGGAGAATGTGCACGGGAGAGAAAGAGACTGAGCTCATCATTCTCACATTGGATCCTCACAACAACCCTGAGAAGGAGAGGGCTACTATTATCCCCATTGGAAACAGGTCAAGTGACTTGCCCAGGGTCACACAGCTCTTAAGTATCTGAGTAAGTATACAAAGCCCCTGCACACTTATCTTTATGTCCCTTCATCTCTGTAGCTTCAGGCCCACCTAACTCAGTGGGATAAAGAAACTCCACCACCATACCCTCAGCAAAGAGTCCTCCACCCCTTTGCTCCGAAGACCTCTAGTGAAGGCAAAATCCCTCTCTGGAAGGCCGCCGTTCATCCCATCATAAAATAACTTTGTTGAGGAAGTATTTATTAAGCCCCTACTAAATGCCAGGAAGCTAGGCGGTGCAGCGGATAGAGTGCTGGGCCTGGAGTCAGGAAGACTCATCTTATCCTCCTGAATTTGAATCTGGCCTTAGACACTTATTAGCTCTGCGACCCTGGGCAAGTCACTTAATCATGTTTGCCTCAGTTTCCTCATCTGTAAAATGAGCTAGAGAAGGAAATGGCTAACCACTCTAGTATCTTTGCCAAGAAAACCCCAAACAAGGTCGAAAAGAGTGAGACACAAGTGAAAAATGACACAGCAGCAAAGTGCCAGGCACCTCCTCCTAAGCCCTGGGAATATAAAGAGAGGCAAAAGACAGTCCCTGCCCTCAAGAAGCTTGCCATCTAATGGAGGACACCCATTGCAAAGAAAAATATACAAAGCAAGCTATGTGTAGGATAAATAGGAAGTAATTAACCTAGGAGCTGGAATTAAGCAGGCTTTTAGTTGGGACTTAACGGAAGCCATCTTCCATGTGATCCTGCTTCCTAGGGTCTCTGGCTCTTAATGTGGAGGTCTTCCCACTGCACCACCCTGTCTACCAGACTTTGGAGATGTGACTCATCTTTAAGGCCTCTAACAATACCATAATTTGGCGTGCCCTGTGTCATGAGTCATTAGAGGGGTACCGTCAGAGTACAGAGATGGCGAGCTTGTTTTGTCTTTTGTGTGCCGCTGTGTTAATGGCTCCAGAGTGCATCGGGCTTGGAGTTAGACAGAAAACCTGAATTCTAGACTCTGCACCTTGACTAACTCACTGAGTAACTTTCTTCCCTCCGAGCCTCAGTTTCCTCATTTGTCAAAATGGAAGAGATTGAACTCTGTAAAGTCCCTTGGCATCGACACTTCTGTGAATCTTTGATTCATATACTGCTAAATGCTTATCTACTTAATCCTTACAATTATCCTTGGTTTTTGTTCTTATGTTTTTTTTTACTATTTCCATTTTATGGATGATAAAACTGAGGACCAGAAAGAGAAGGCTGCTTCTTCAAGGTCATGGCAGTGAGTGGGGTGGTTGTGGAGCCTGACATCAACCCAAGCCTTCTGACTTTTAGCCTAGGGCTTAAATTTTTTTTTTTATTCAGGGTTTGTTTTTTGGGCTTTTTTTCCCCACCATAGGGTAACTCTCTCCATCCGTGGGCAGTTTTTATCACTACCACCACCATTCTCCATCACTGATTTTTTTTCCTCTTCTGTTTTACTTATAGGTATTTGGCCTGTATAAAGGTATTGGGTCACCCATGATGGGCCTGACCTTTATCAATGCCTTTGTGTTTGGGGTCCAAGGCAACACAATCCGGGCCCTGGGAAAGGACACCCCCATGAACCAGTTCTTGGCTGGGTCTGCTGCAGGCGCCATCCAGTGTGTGATCTGCTGCCCTATGGAACTGGCCAAGACTCGGATGCAGCTTCAAGGCACAGGCGAGTACAAACTGAAGACAAGGACCTACAAAAACTCCCTGGACTGCCTGGCGAAGATCTACCAGCAGGAGGGCCTGCGGGGCATTAACAAAGGCATGGTGTCCACTCTGATCCGGGAGACGCCCAGCTTTGGCTTCTACTTCCTGACCTACGACTGCCTCACCCGCTCGCTGGGCTGCGAGCCTGAGGACAGCTTTGTGGTGCCCAAGCTGCTGTTGGCGGGTGGCATGTCTGGGATCGTGTCCTGGCTCTCTACCTACCCCATGGACGTGATTAAGTCCCGTCTCCAGGCAGATGGTGTGCAGGGCGTCCAGCAGTACAGCGGCATCCTTGACTGTGTGCGCAAGAGTTATCAGGTGGAAGGCTGGAGGGTCTTCACTCGGGGCCTCACGTCCACCCTGCTGCGGGCCTTCCCGGTCAATGCAGCCACCTTTGCCACTGTCACCATTTTCCTGATGTACATGCGGTCTGAGGAAGTGATGACAGAGTGTGAGGCCACCCTCCCTCAGCCTTCCAGCTTGTAAAGATTTGCCCCCAGCCCCGGGATGTCTGCTGTTCACTTTTGACATGGCCCTCTCCCCCTCAGAGCTGGACTTGGCCCTCTCCTATTTTTTGTAAATGCCTGTTCTTGTAGAAAACTATATAAACAAACTCTACTAAGCTTTTTCACCTGACTTGGCCTGGGCACCATCGTGTCCTCTGGGGAGCCTGGGTATCATCCCTCCTGGTGACACGGCCCTTCCTTCTGTTGCTTCTTGGGAATGTAACCCCCCACCTCTGTTCTAAGCACCTCTGATTCTGGGGCACACCGGAGTGAATTCTTTTTCTCCCTGTGCCAGCATTCTGACAGATTCTTTCCAGGATTTTAATCAACCCAACCCTTCTCCAAGGGGGTCACATCTACAGCACTTTTGAAGAGCTTGGAGGCCATTTGTCCTTGGGCCTGGTCACATTTTACTTTCTTAGGTTGGGCCCATCTGATTTTTCTGAGCCTTAGGTTCAGAGAGCTTTATCATGTGATCAGAGCAAAGGATTTGGAGTCAGGCCTGGGTTTGAATGTCACCTCTGTTCCTGTGTGACCTTGTGCAACTCACTTCTTCCATGGGATTCAGTTCCTTTATCATAAAATGAGGGTGTTGGAATTGGTGATGCCTGTGGTCTTTCCCAAACTAAATTGTAGGACTCACAGTCAAGGCATGTTGTTGGCTTCCTGTTCTTCTTACCCCAGAGGATGTCTTGGCTCTGTAGGCTAAGAAACTCTTCCCCTTATTCATGGTCCTGGGTCAGCAAGCATTTCACTCAGGAGCAGTACCGCAGCGAGGTGCCCAAGCAGAGAGGCCTAGGCATCAGTGCCCAGCAAGGCGGCGCCTCTTCCACCCTTCCTTAGTAACATGGTGGTGTTTCATGGATAATGAAGTCAGCTAACGTTTTTATCTTGTTAAACTCGGGACAGGGAGAACTAATGGAGTCGGATGAGAGTTCCACCCCCACCCCCACCCCCTGCACTGGACATTTTGAATGAGCGTTTCAGGCCGTAAGCCCACAGTGATGTAGGTAGACGTGGCTTCGGCATATTGAGAAGTGTACTGTATCAAGTGTGGACTCTGGCAATCTTTGCATTTATTGCTGTCTGAACGGCGGCATTCTCGTTTTTTTGAGGATCTAATAAGCCTTGTTAATGCAAATACTTTGATGATGGGGATGAGCTGCAGCCACATTGTTTCCTGGGAAGCAAGGAAATGGCTCTCTCTTGGTGACAGGTGCAGGGGACGTGGGGCAGGTTTGGGGAGTTGAGGGGATGGGTCCTCTTTACATTGTATTTTAAGAAAACACAATTAAGAGCAATTTGCACTATCAGAAATTGTGCTGGAGACACTTATTTTCTGGATCCAAATATTCGGCAGAAGGCAGAGAGGGATGTTGTGGCCATGTGTAGGCTCCCGCTGAGGTTCATGCTGAAAGTGCAATGTGTCACCTAAAGTTTATGTACGCAAGTCAGTGATATCTTTGTAAGATACTCTGTAATTATTGTACAGACTCAATAAAAAATTTTTTAAGACTTAGAAAAAATTTATTGATGCCTTTTTTTACACTGGTCAGTTCTGGATATGCGTACTATTACACTTTCCCACCCCACCCCCCAACTCTGTCGAGCCCTCTTTTATAACAAAACAGTGAAACCAAGATCTGATGAGGCATTAAAACGTCCTGTCCCCATGTAGCCCCCAAGTCTCCTTGAGGAAAGGAGTTGTGTTGTGTTATTTATTTGGGACCAGTTGGCTTCTCAATTCCTCAGCTTCCGGTACTTTGTATAATACAGTGAAGGGAGGTGGTATCCAATACGGTCATTCAGCAGAGAGCTACTGTTGGATTCAGAAAAACACAGCTCCCATATCACCTTCGTTTCTAAATATATCCCTACCTGCTCTTATGCCCAGAGGAATGGTCCTTATATATTACAAGGAATGATTTTTTTTTAAAGTGATTGGCAAAGCTAATCTCAGCAGCTGGATCTGACTATGGAATAGCTGACCCCTGGACCTCTCGAGAAAAGGATGGGTGGAGGAAGAAGGGGCATTCCTCTCATCTGAGCAGTTGGGTCAAAATCAGCATTTAGTTTTGTTTTTAAATAACCTTAGAGCATTTTGTATTTGAGAAAACCCTTCCTTAGTGGCAGAGCCAGGATTCGACCACAAATCTTGTGGACAGACGTTCAGCGTCTCTTATGTTCTGCTGTGTTGCTCTAGGCTGGTCTTACCACCTCTCTCTTCAGTTTCCTCATCTGAAAAGTAGAGATGACAAAACAGTGGAAATCTACTGTGCACCTACTTCATAAGGCTTCCCCTGGATTATAGGTTCTCGAGATCCTACAGTAGCTCCCTGTGCCAATACAGTTTGTCATTCAAGGCTCATTCAAGATCTGGTTGAATCCATTTTTCTAGCCCTCTCCTGGACTTGGCATGCACAGCCTTTCTGTTGCCCTTTCAATTTCTGACCATTCCAGTTCCTCCCTTCAAGGCTCACCTTAGGCCATTTCTTTTACCCTCCTCTCTTGTACATCCCTGAAATCTGCCTGCACCTTCAAATTTCTGAGCATTTTGCTTGGCCCACTTGCCTTGTACTCACCAACCTTGTTAAATTCAAAACTACTTTGGAGTAGGGACTTGCTCTTATATTCCATATTTTACAGGTAGTAGACACAGCCTTTCATAGAGTAGGTTCTTAATGACTGTTCAATTTGAACATATATCCAGACTAAGGGATTCGCATTTATTTGATGCATTCCAGTGTACAAGATGTTTTCCTTACAGCCCTGTAAGGTGGTCCTGGAAATTTAACAAGGGAGATAGTGTCATCGTTCCCAAGGGGCGAGGCCTGCAGGAAGGTGGGCTAAAAACCTTTTCCTCTATGAGACATTTTGACTTAAAAAAGGAAGAGGGTTAATTCTGAGGGACTTTGGCCCCTCTCTGAGAGTGTTCCTGGGACAAAGATTCATGCGATTTAAGGCGCCTATGTTAGGAGCAGTGATAAAAGAAAACTAAAAGTAAACTGTGGTTACAATTGGTATTCCCAAATGCAGTATTTAGAGAGGGCAGATTGCCTGGAGTACCGGGGATGGGGCCTTGAGCTGAGTCCTGAACCTCTCATACAAACTTGCTTCTGATATTCACTTAGCTCTGAGATGTCTGGCTTAGGGCTCTGCCTTGAAAGCGGGGCTTCTCTTCCATTAACAATCGTCGCTCAGATTGTATAGCCCACCCAAAGATTTATTAAGATCTCTCCTTATAATGACAGCCCCATGAGCAGGATGAGATTTATCTTTTTACAGATGAAACAAGCTCCTGGAGAATTTAAGTTCTCTGCCTACATTCACACAGCTGGTGAGTGTTACAGCCAGGCTTCAGAGGAGGTCCTGACGGGTTGGTTTCTAACAGGTAGCTGGATTTTATCTGTGAAGATTTACTCAGGTTATCTAGTCCTAAAGAAGGGCAGGTAGGGGGAAAGGGATAGAGCACTGGGCCTGAAGTCAGGAAGACTCATCTTCCTGAATTCAAATCTGGCCTCAGACACTTAAACTAGCTGTGTGACCCTGGGTAAGTCACTTAACCTTGTTTACCTAACTTTCCTCATCTGTAAAATGGGCCGCAGAAGGAAATGGCAAACCATTCCAGTTTCTCTGCCAAGAAAACCCCAAATGGGGTCAGAAAGAGTTGGAAATGGTTGAACAACCACAATACTTCATACAACATCCTTGAGAAATGATGATCTGGTATGAGGAATGGCTTCAAATTTATAGGAATAACATAGTTCCCAACTGATAAATAGCCAAAGATTTGACTAGGCACTTCTCAAAAGCAGACCATCCAAGCTATCAAAAAGCATATGAAAACATGCTCCATCGCTAATAATAAAGAATTGCATATTAGAGCAATGCTGGGCTTCTACCTAACACCCATTTTTTGTTGCTGTTTTGTGCATACTTTGACCTAGTGATAATTCTAGGCCTATATTTCAAAAAAAAGGAAGAGGACCCATATGTACTAAAATATTTATCGCCGTTCTTTTTTTAGTGACGAAGAACCAGAAGCTAAGGGGGTGTCTATTAACCAAGTAATGAATGACTGAGCAAGGTGTAATATATGAGTGCAACGGAATTCTGTTTTGCTAGAAGAAATGGAAGTCATGGTTTTGGAAAGAACCTGGGGAAACTCTTTATTGATGCAGCATGAAGTGAGTAGAACCAGGAGAACAATTATGCCGTAACAACATTATAAAGGTAAACAATTTGGAAAGACTTCAGCTCTCTAATCAAATCGATACAATGACCAACTATGATGCCAAAGGACAATGACAATCTAGGCTGCCCACCTCCTAGTGTGATGGATTTAGTGTAAGATATTTTTAGACATGGAAAATGTGGGAATTAGTATTGCCTGACTATACATATTTATTGCAAGGTTTTTAACCTTTTTGGATTGAAAGAGAAAAAATAAGTGCTTGTTAATTGAAAAAAAAAAAAAGAAATGGTCACCCAACCTCTGTTTAAATCTTCCCCAGAAGTACAGAAACTTAGGTTTTAATCATGGCTCTGCCCTTCCTGGTTGTGGAACCACTGACAAGTGATTGTTAGGATGGTATGTAATATAATGGGTCAAAATATACCTCCTTGGTTCTAGTTTTGCCCTGTGGGACCAAGTGAAATAAATCTAATCTTATCTGCCAAATATGTCTCTTATTGCTTCCTACCAAAACTCTGCTCTCTGCTCCTTCTGGGCTACCTCTTCACTATTCCCCCAGAAGTTAATAAGCTAATGAGTGCATAAAGTGAGTAAAACCATCTGCCTGTCCTTTTGTAGAACAGAACCTCGACCAGAAAAAAAGTGAGCCAGAGGAATCAAGAACTAGGGGCCGAAAGTATTAATAGCCCGCATTTCTTCTGTGGACGTTGTATCTGTAACAGGTTATGAAGAGGGAAACTAGAGATGTTCAGCTTAAGTCTTTAACCCCCTGTCCCCCACCCATCTTTCTTTTGCATGGTAGAGCAATGTGGTATAGTAGAAAGTACATGTCTATCATCTGAATGGACACAGACAAATCACTTCCTCTTTCTGAGACTTAGATCCCTTTCTTTGCCTTTATCACTTTCTACCTTGTATCATTCTTTTTGAACTCGGGTCTTCTTGAGTCTAGGCCCAATACTCTAACCATTGTACCACCCAGCCACCTCTAAGGAAGATTTGTTAAGATTGGCCCCAGAGAGTTCAGTGGTTAGAAGCTTTGGAGAGATAATCAGGAAACATTTATTAAGCTTGGGTACTGTGTGCCAGACACAGTGATAAGCTCTGGGGATACAAAAGATAGTTCTAAGGAGCTTACAATCTAATGGAGCAGATAATATGCAAACAAATACATACAAATCAAGTTCTATACAGGATAAGCAAGAAATAACTAATAGAGGGAAGGCATTGGAATTAAGAGGGGTTGGAGGTTTCCAGTAAAAGATGGGATTTTAGTTAGGACTTAATGGAACAGATTCCAGCCCAGAAAAAATGCCTGGAGCCAAGACCTGAGGTATCTGGTTCAAGAAATAGCCAAGAGGCCAGTGTGGGGGAGTAAGGTGTAAAAAGTTGGGGCAGGGTTTAAGGCGGGGAACCAGTTTACAAAGGGCCTTGAATACCACAGAAAGCATTTTATGTTTGATCCTGGAGGGAATAGGGAGCCACCGGCATTTTGGGGTTGTTGTTTATTTGGTTGGGGGGGAAGGGGTTGATATGATCAGACCTGTGCTTTAGGAAAATGATTTCAGTGGCTGCATGGAAGATGGATTGGAACAGGGAGAGTCTTAAAGCAGGCAGACATACCAGCAATAAAACAAGTCTGAGGCTATGAAGGCCTGCACCAGAGTGGTTGGTGGTGGTGTGAGAGGAGAGGAGACATATTTGAGAGATGTGGCAAAGGTGAAATTGACAGGTCTTGGCAACAGCTTGGGTATGGTGTGGGCATGGTGTGTGAGAGATAGTGAGGAATCTAGGACAATTCCTAGGATTCAAGTCTGAGGACGGTGTAGCCCTCTACAGTAATAGAGAAGGTTTAGGGGGAAAGATAATGAGTTCTGTTGTGGACATACTGAGTTTCAGATGTCTACTGGATGGATATCCAATTCAAGATGTCTGAAAGGCAGTTGGAGACATGAGATTAGAGGTCAGAGAGATTGGGGGATCATCAGTAAGTAGGTCTGGGGATCATCAGCATACAGATGCTGATGAAATCTCCAAGTGAAGTAGCATAGCGGGAGAAGAGGACCTAGGACAGAACCCTGAAGGACTCCTATGGTTAAAGCGTGAGATCTGGAGGAGTTTCTAGGAAATCAAACAAAGAATAAGTGGGCATAGTGGTAGCCTGAGAACCAGGAGAAAGTGGTGTCCTGAAAACCTTGTGTGAAGAGAATATCAAGGAAGAGTGATTAACAGTGTCAAAGGCTGCAGAGAGGTCAAGGAGGATGAGGACAGAGAAAAGGACACTGGGTTTGGCCACTAATAGATCACTGGTAACTTTGGAGAGAGGAGTTTCAGAGAGATGTCAGAAGTCATTTTTTGAGCTCACTTGTAAAGGACAGAAGAGATATAGGACAACAGTGGGGTTGGAAGGATCAAGTGAAGGTTTTTTTAGGATGGGGGAGACATGGGCATGTGCTTTCCAATTAAACCACAGAGTTTATTAAAAGTATCACTAGGTATCTCCCTAGAGCATTCCTGATTCTGTCTTTACTCCAAGCCTTCCGTGATCCATGGAGCTACCATGACACCGGAGTTGCCTTGAAGCATGGAGTAAGAAGTCCTGGCTTATGGTAGACTCCCCCTTCCCACCATGGCTTGAAGCCTATCATTCTTAGGGCTCCCTGGTTGTATCCCTTCCCTATCCCTTCCTTCCCAGTTCTGCTCTGGAGGCCCTGGTCCCTGTCTCAGTGACAGGAAGGTCAGGGGGCTTTCTTAGTTTGTAGGGTTTAGTCCCCTTTTGGGAAGGCTGTAGGGCTGTCCTAGATTGAAGGTATTTATTGGTCTGGCCTTAGCAGGGATCATTAGTCTGCCTCAGTACCTCTTCCTTGTTTTGGTCTCTGCCTCTTGCTTCCTTTGGATATCTCCAATTAAGATACATGTTCTTCCCTTTTAGGCCTTCCTTTAAATAAGCCACATAAACAGACTGAAAAACCTGAGTTTAAATCAATCCATAGACCCTTACTATTTATGAGATCCTGGACAAGTCATTTAACTTCTGTTTGCCTCAGTTTCCTGAACTGTAAAATGCAAATTATAACAGTTCCTATGTCTTTGTTATGAGGATCAAATGAGATAACATTTGTAAAACCCTAGCCTAGTGCCTGGCACATAGTTGGTACACTATTATAGAAATGCTTATTCCCTTCTCTTCCTCCCTTCCTTCATAGATTCCTAATGGCACCTTTTGTGGTAGCAAAAGCCTGGAAACAATGGGTGCTTTGTGCTAAGTGAACCTAATGGAATAATATTGCATTGTAAGAAGTGATACATAGGAGGAATTTCGAGAACCACGGAAAGAACTGATGCAGAATCAGAACAACAGACAAAATGCCTGTAACAGCGACAGTAAAAGGCAGCGGGACTCTGATTAAACAGAACGACTCATCTTAGCCCTGGAAAGCTAATGATCAGTCAACAAACATCGTACTAGGCACTAGGGGATACAGAGACAACAAAACACCCCCAAAACAAACCAGTCCATGACAATATTCATGTCCTCCTCTCAGTAATGATGTGCTAGATTATGGATGTCGCATGACATGTGGCAGATACTGTGCGATCAAGTTGCTATGTCTGTCGGTCTTAACACTTTACTATATTACAATGTGATGGGATGGGGAGATAAGGGGGAAGTGATAATGGTATCAAAGATATCAATAAAGATAAAACAAGATCAATAAAGAGATCAATAAAATCTTTTTTTTTAAAATCGGCTTTCCAGATTGGAAAATTGGTAGTCAATTGAAAAACACTGTTATACACCAGAACTATTTTGACAAAAGAATTGAGACTTAGAAAGTGGCAGCTGGGTGGTACATTGGACAGAGAACTGTTGGGAGTAAGGAAGATCTGGGTTCAAATGGAGTCTTAGGCTAGCTGGGTGACCCTGGGCAAGTCCCTTCACCCTGTTTGCCTCTGTTTCCTCATCTGCAAAATGAGCTGGAGAAGGAAATGGCAAACCACTCCAGTATCTTTGCCAAGAAAACCAGGGTCATGAAGAGTCTGACAAGACTGAACAACAATGAGAAAGTGGAACTGAATTGCCCTAGGCCACAGCAAGAGAGTTTCTGAGCTGAAATTACAACCCAAGACACCTAACTCCATCCAGTGGTTTTTTCCTACCCTACGACATTTCTCCTAGAAGTATGGTGGCGTCATGGACAGAACGATGCTCTTTACAACAGTGGACTACATACTACTGAACACATATTCCAAGGAAATCAAAGAAAGATACAAAGATCCACAATATAACAAATTATGACAACACTTTTAATTAACAAGCATTTATTAAGTGCCTACTGGGTACCAGGTACTGTACAAGGCATTGGATGTGCAAAAACAAAAGTGAAACAGTTCCTGCCCTCAAGGAGCTTACTTACATTCTGATGGGGGAGACATCCTACATATATATAGGCATGTAAAAAACAGATGAAAAATAATAGCCAGGAAGGACCAGGAAACATCTTATATGGAGGGAGGCGCTTGAGCCAAGTCTTAGAAACCGAGTTAGAGGTGAGGGGGAAGTGCATTCCAGGTATAGGGGAAAACCCTAAAAGTGCAGAGATCAGAGGAGTGATATGTATGAGAACAGTAAGTTCATTTTGGCTGGACCACAGAGGGGGAGTGATGTTGGAAAGGGAGCGTGGGCACAGGCTTGAAGAGTTTTAATGCCAAACGGAGGACATATACATAAGGGTACATTCGTACACATTTGTTACAGTGGATATATGTAATTTATGTGTACATGTAATATATGCGTAACTTCAATTTAAATTTTTTTCTGAACTTGACAAACACCAACATGAAAATTTCATTATGCAGAGAATATAATCAAGAATGTGCTCCACTAAGCAAGCTGGTTTGAAGGAATTTTATATCTGATGCTAGAGTTTGTAAGGGGAGCCACTGGAGTTTATTGAGCAGCGAGATGATTTGGTCATTGTCAGTGTGGAGGATGGACTGGAGGCAGGAGAGACTTGAGGCGAGAATCTCAATTAGGAGGCTGCTGCAGTAGTTCAGATGAGAAGTTGTAAGCGGCTAAATCAGGATGGTGGCTGTGTGAGTAGAAGAGGACATGTAGGAGATCTTGTGAAAGTAGAAAGGACAAGATTGGTCAACTGATTAGATATGTGGGGTGAGGAAGTTAGAGAAATCAAAGACAACACAGATTGTGAACCTAGGTTACTGGAAGGATGTTGCTGCCCTTGATAGCAAAAGAGAAGCTTGGGTGGAGAGGGAATTTGGGGTGAAAGTTGATGAGTTGTTTTGGACTTGCTGAGTTTGAGATGTCTATGTGACGTGCAATTTGAAATACCCAACAGGCAGTTGGTGATATGAAACTGGAATTCTGGAGGGAGAGGTTGTGTAGTTTTGGGAGTTTTCCAGAGAGATCAGAATTGAACCTACAGAAACTGATGGCAGGCGGGGGGAGAGAGAAAAGAGGGTATAATATAGGGACTTGGGGCACACCTATAGTTAGGGGATATAACATGGATGATGATCAGCAAAAGAGACTGAGGAGTAAACAGAAAAGTTGGGAACACCAAGAAAGAATAGTCACAAAAACAGAAGAGAATAACCAGGAAAAGATGGTCAAAAGTGTCAAATGATGTAGAGGTGAAGAAGAGGATTGAGAAGAGGCTTTAGATTTAAGTAAGAGGTTACTAGTAACTTTGTAGAGAACAGTTTCAGTTGAATGATGATTGCTGAGGGTTTAGAAAAGAGTGAGAAGTGGAGTCAACAAATGCAGAATTTTTTTTTTAAGGAATTTGATTGTGAAAGGGAGAAGAGTTATAGGCTCATAGCCTGTAGGGATATGAGGGTCCAGCGAGGGCTTGGCAGCAGGGCAGAACCAGTACATATGGACAGAATGAAGATTAAAGAAGGAGCAATCTGTTGGGAAATAGGAGATGAGGTCGAGAGTACATACAAGGGGTTGGTCTTGTCGAGAAGGGCCAGTGTTAGTCTTAGCGAGGGTGTGGGCCTTCCCTTGTGAGGGAAAAAAATTTAAGTGCCCTATTAATAGAAAGGGAATGGGATGCAGTCTCTGTATCCCTTGGTTTTGCTTAAGTTTTTCTCCTTTTCAAGGGGAAGCTCATTGGATTTGGGAATGGTGAGAAGGCCATTACTTAAACAAAGAGGAGGAATGGAAGGAATCCTAGACCTGCATTTGAGTCTTGCTTCTGCCTCTTGTCAGGTTTGTGACCTTGGGAAAATTACTTTGAACTTTAGTTCATTCCTCTAGTAAAATAAGGGTGCCAGATATCTTTAAGTGACTTCTAAGGTCATTTCCCCCCTCCAGATTTATGACTTAGTTTTGTTTCGCTGCTTAAAAAAGTACCTAGGGAAGAAAGAATTTATCTGGGCAGACTGGAAATAGAGGCTGTTGGGAAAACCCTTAGTACATTGGAATATTTGGATCAAATGCACATTCACTTTAGTTGGAAAGCTAATAACGCCAGTATTTTGTGGACCTAGGCTCAAGTTTATGGACTTAATCTTATTTATATAGAGTTCCATCTACCCTTCAGGAATTACAGAAAGAACAAAAAGTTCTTCTGACCCCTATAATCAGTTAATCAATCAATCAATCAATCAACGTTTACTAAGAGCTTATTAGGTGCTGGGCACTGAGCTTAGTGAGCCAGAAAGCACCATAGCTTTTTTTTTATATAGTTTGACTTATTTGCTTTTAAATTATGTGTGTCTTAAATCTAAAAGCATTTATTTTCTTTCCAGCTTTCCTGGGAGTTGGGAGGGCTAGGGGAGGGTGTGGGTATAGGTATAGTTATGCAAAACAAATTCCCACTTTGGCCAAGTCAAAAACATCTTCCTGAATTCAAACCCACCCTCAGACACTTCCTAGCTGTATGTCCAGACAAGTCACTTACCCGTTTGTCCCAGTTTCCTCATCTATAAAATAAGCTGGAGAAGGAAATGGCAAACCACTCCAATATCTTTTCCAAGAAAATCCCAAATGAGGTCACAAAAAGTAGGACCAATGAAACAATTGAGCAACAGCAACAAATTCCAGGATAGCGATGGTGCCTCTGCTCTATACCACTCTGTATACCTAGAGATGGACCAAAGTGGTATGGCTATATATTCCTTCAATAAAAATAATACAAATATGCACCATAATTATGTTTAACTGCCACCCCAGCACTCCTTTCTTACCTGATGCATCCATTGAAATAAGGAAATATATAGATCAGGGCTGTCCAACCTTAGGTTTTTATTGAAACAACAGACAATATCTTTTGATTTACCATTTTAGTGAGAGCTCTGCGGTAGCTCAGCTTCATTTACTAAAGCATTTGTGTAAATTTGTATGCTTGTAGGCAGGCCGCATAAATCACTGTGGGGGCTACATTTTGGACAGCCCTAATATAGATCAAGGAGCAGCAATTATTAACAGGGTAACAAATCGTTTTGGTATCTTACATTTAAAAAACATTTTTTCTCAATTTCTCCAGGAGAAATTGATTTTGATGGAGCATCTATGAAATGTCAGAATTTCAGAGTTGAGGAAGGGAACCTCAGAGATTTTCTGATCAGTAATTGCTTAAAAGCGGTCAATTCTCACCTGGCTGCACTAATGTGCAGCCTCAGGAAGCTTATTATTGGAAAAACCTCATCATCCCACAATCGAAGGGTGGTCATACACTCCAAAACCTCCACTTAAGGGGGGAGCTCAGCTCGGAACTCACTTCTTACTTGGTTGCACTTTGCTGGGACGTCTGACTTCTCCACTATGCCTTCCTCTCCTCCTCTTCTCAGCTTTCTTTTTGTGTGTTTTCCATTAGATTGTAAGCTCTTTGAGGGATGGGATGCTTAAAAAAAGTATTTGAATCCCTAGCATATAGGGAGGGCCTGCCACCAGGCAAATTCATCTTTGGACACTGTGTGATCCCCGGCAAGTCACTTAACCCTGTTTGTCACATTTTTCTTACCTATAAAATGAGCTAGAGAAGGAAATTTCAAACCACTCCAGTTACCTTTGCCAAGAAAACCCCAAATGGGGTCATGAAGTCAAATGTCTGAAACAACTGAATAGATCCCTAGCGTGTAGCACATAGTAGGTGCTTAATAAATGTTTACTGACTATGGGTTATCCAACATTTTCCTAAAGTCTTCCATTGACTACAAGCTATTCCTGGAGGCAACCTGTTCCACTTTTGGATTGCTGTTAGGAAATTTTCCCTACATCAAGCCTGAATTTGCCTCTGCAATTCATGGCTACTTTTCCTCCTCATTGCTTTTTAGTTCTGCCCTTGAGAGCCAAGCAGAACAAGTCTGTGGGTTCTTCCACATGGACAGTGCTTTAAATACTTGAAGATGTCCTATCTTCTTTAACTCAACTCTTACCTAGAGTAAGTATCCTCAGGGCCAGACAGCATGACCGTCAGCATCTCTACCATCCTGGGTGCCTTCCCTAGGTATTCTCCAACTTAGCAGTGCTGTTCCTAAAACACCCCAAACCAAGGTGAACCAGAGCAGATTCTATAGAAGCACTACCGGTTCTTTCACTTCTGAACACCACACCTCTCTTAATGAAGTCTTACTGCTTAGCTTTCTCAGCTGTCGCATTACTCGCACTGAGCTTGCAGACCAACAAAACCCCTCATTTTTTATCATGTGATCCTGTATCACAAGATTACAGGGGCAGCTCTAGAGATTTGAAATTTTCAGCTACATATAAAGGAGCCTAGCAGTAAAACTTGTTAACGTTTTTAGAATAAATGATTTTCCTTTTAACTCAAGACTCAGCAGGAAGGGTTTTGGTTGGCTACAAAGGAAGAATTTGTTGACCATTGATAAAGGAAATTGGGCTAGAGTTTCTTTGCCAATGCAAATTAAGAACGAAGGCTTCAAACTTCAAAAATTAGGGAACTGATCTAGACAATTGCAGGGTGACAGGTTTGGAAGAACTAGTGGGATAGGCAATGGATGTGGGTTCAGATTGTGGCTCTCCTACCTACTAATGTACTTGGAACCATGGATAAGTCACTGAACCTCTAGGTCAATTTCCTTAATTGTAATATATTAACAACAGTAATAACTAAAGCCCTATAAGACTAGCACATGCTACAGTTTTACAAATATTACCTCATTTTATCCTCAAGACACTGGGAGGTAGGTGCTGTCCTTATCCCTTTTACAGATGACATAACTGGAGGCTGGACTTACAGATTTTTCTGACTCCAGGGAATGATTAAATAATTAACTCTAAGGTCCTGTCTGTCCCTAAATCCATTATTCCTTAAATTGTGGAGGCATCCCTTTCCACATTAGGGGAAACACTTTAGAGCTTTCTAAAAATTGAGTGAAATTATAGACGGAAATATGGAAAATATGAAGGCCCATCCCTTGGAGCCTTCCACCAGAAGCTGAAAGGTTACATGAGGAAATTCCCATTCTGGGTTGCCCAAGGTCCCTTCCTAGTCCATCATATGAACAAATGAATTCAAATAAGCAAATCAATAGATCTGATTAGATGATTAAAGAACAAATGAGAATTGCAGGCCTTAAAAATCTTAACATTCTTTCTTTATTGTACTTTATAGGGCCAGGTTATACATGCTTGATGCTTAGAACTGAGTCATAGCTAAATGCTTCTTTTGATGCAAAGTCATCTGAATGCTTGATGCAGATGTTTCAAATATAGTATTTCTGCAGCTACAATCTATGAGCTAATGACAAACCAAGGAAAATTCCAGAAATGGCTTAAAGGAAAAATGCACAGGAGATGCACCGCTCGAGTCCTTGAATTGTGGCCTGTAGTAGTCACCAGAAAGTGGATAAAAATGGAATTTCTCCATGACCTGGTTTAACTAATCAAACCATTACTATTTCCAGGTGATAAAAGCCTCCAGATTTCGGAAGAAAAATTCAGTTGGATGATTCAGTAGTTACCCTTCCCTCAGTAACGAAAAAAGTGCATTCCTTGATCCTGACACATCATGTGGCACTCACAAATGTCATCCAATAGAAATTAATGAAGATCCTACTCAACATTCAAATGCTGTCTTTTACAGATTTGACCTGTAAATTCTTCAATACAGAATGAAATGTAGTCAACATAGGAGAAACCTTTTAGGCTGTGGAAAAAAAAAATCAGTCATTTTTTTTTCTGGTTTGGAATTTCAATGACTTAAAGCTTCAAGATAATTAGACATGCAACTATACTTGTTATTTGCATATCATTAAGTTATAAAACAATGACAAAGAACTACACTGGGTCCAGACAAAAGCTATTTTCTGAAATTGTCCTAATTTGGACGCATATGAAACCAGATTGAGTTCTCTCAAATTTTAGTATTCTTCTCTATGATTAGTTCTCTTAATAGGATAATTACATGTGATCCTAACTGTAAGTAGAAAATGTTAAAAAAAAAAAATCCCCCCAAACCCTCCAAACAAAAATCTAACCCCATCAAAAAATAAAACAAACCCAAACCTCAAACTCCCCATAGCACGTATATATTATTTAATATAATTTTATGCAATTAATTTTTAGTCTTTCACTAAAGTCCTCTTCCAACATTTCACCATGGCACAGGTTTTTTTTTTGTTGTTCTCAGAACCTGTGTTTGTTGTCTGAGGAACAGCCCAAGTGCATTCTTATCACCAGGTTTTGCCAATAGATGATTAAGCTCCTGTAGACCTGCCCTTACTTGATCTGCATGTGTGGAAGGAGTGCCCACAGGGATAACAACTCATTTACTCGACACTCTAAGGTTTACAAAGCACTTTCCCCACAACAACCCTGTGAGGTAGGTTGTGCAAACACCCCCATTTTACAAAGTTTGTCTGACGTCACAGAGGATTCAGAATAAGTCTTCTCAGCCAGCCGCCTCCTTTCGATACAAAGAAACTTGCCATTGCCTGGCCGAAAACCACAGATGTTTTGAGGCATTCATTACTGGATACTAATTTTCTTCCTTTCAAACAGGTATTTTAGGTATTAGGACTTTATACTCAGGGGTCCCCGTCTATTTAGAGAATTATACAGTAACTCGACCAGATTCAGGAGAAACCTAAGAATTGAACCATTCGCTACATCCACATTTAAAACATAAGGTCGGGGCAGCTAGGTGGTGCATTGAATAGAGCACCGGCCCCGAAGTCAGGAGGACCTGAGTTCAAATTCGGCCTCAGACACTTGACACATTTACTAGCTGGGTGACCTTGGGCAAGTCACTTAAACAACAACAACAACAACAAAAAAACCCCATAAGGTCAGGGGAGCTACGGTCAGGTTTTGAAGCCAAGCCTTTCACCTCCAGATCCAGGGCACCTTCCAATAAGCTTTACATGCCTGAGGTTTGCTGACTGAATCCCCTGACTACTAAGGAATTCTGGTGTACTTTAATATAACTGGCATTAAAGACCCTTACAGGTTAAGCTCAGTCTTGTAAAAAAAAAAAAAACCAAAAACAAAACAACACAGGATCAGGCAGTTTTCTGAATCTAGTACACCCCTTTCTGTTCTCTACAAAACTACACAAGGACCCAGTGCTTCCATTCTGACTTCCCCTTTAGTTCATCACCCTAACACAGGGGCAAGGATCATTACTTCAATTTTTGAACACTAAAATAGTGTAACAGGGTGTTTACATGGCCATCCTCCCCCCGCCCCCAAACCATTTTGCTCTTGCTGCCACCTTCCCTAAGTAAAAACCTAGTCATGTCTAGCGATCTCCGTCCAGTGCTGAGAGGCCTCCACTCTATGGTACTCTTTACCTCTCCAGCCTCATTTCATAGCACTCCTTTCCATGGGTTCTCCTCTTCTGCAAAAATGAACCACCTGATCTCTTCTGTATATTGTAGCACTTCCTCACCACTCCTACACTTTGGCTAATGCTACCCTTTCTACAGCCCCTTCTGTTGGAATGTTTACTATACTTTCAAAGCCAGGTAACAAATTTTGCCTCCTCTAGGAATTCTTATATGCCCCCAACCCTAAATGATCCTCCATAGAAAAGTACCATGTACCTATAATGCCTTTCATCCATACTATATATACTTTGTATAGAAGTGCCTATGTGTATGAGTTGTCTCTTGGAAACACCACAACATGGAGAACAGAAATTTGGAGTCAAGAGGATTCTGGGTTCCAATCCCAGCTTTTTACTTATATAACCTAGGGAAAAAACCATTTCACCTCTCTGTACCTTATTTTCATCTATATGATGGGTGTTTGTCCCATTAATTCCAAGTAAGTGGTATAAGAAGCTTTCAATAATTAAAAAAAAAAAGATGGGGTTAGATGAGATGTCCCTTTCATTTTCTCTTACAGCCTATCTCCCCTCCAGGACTTTGTACATACATGATAGGTGCTTTAACAGCTATTGAATATTTAAGGTCCCTGTGATACTGAAGGTGTTGGCAGAGGGAGACTCAAAATTTTTGGCCAGTCTAGGTTTTGCATCACTATTGGTTTTGTAGAAGTCTGGACAGGAACATAGTCATGCAGCCTCTCCTTGGTCTGCTGCTGCCTGAACCAGGAAGGAAAAGCCCATTTTATAAGAAAAAGGCTTAGAGCTTAGAAAAGCAGCTCAGGTCTTTGACACTTATTCAATGTTTTACTTATGGCCTCTGAGTTTCAATCACTTTCCCTATGGGGGTCAACAGAGATGGAATCGCAGGCATCGCACAAAAGATCATATAAACTGGGCCGCTGCCACCTTCCTTAGGAGCCAAGAGAACATGGTAGGGATAGGAATGAGCTTGTAGTGGAAGTAGATCAGTAAAAGGTTATAGATTCAGAAACATGTTCAAATGACTATGTCTCAAACTGGGTAACAAATATTCAGCAAATCCTAATATACCTGGAATATCATAGATTTGGGCATGCTGGGTTGAAGGTTACCTTAAACCTGATCTACAAATACCAAGCTGGTTAGTAAGAGAAGGAAAAAAACCACAACAGAAAATACTTAAACCTTTTTAACAGTTTAACAGACCTTCCCCACATTTTATTTAGTAGCTCTTTATCTTCCTCTTAGGCACTTTTCATACTTTAATTTGTATTCTCTTGTATACCTATTCACTCTTCACAATAAATTAAGATTTTTGGACAGGGACACAGCAGGCTTAGCACAGCATCATGCACATATGAGGCATTTCTATTGAAGTACTCCAAAAGGTACATTAGCAGAATTATTTGCATACAAATCAATTCGCTAATCAAATTCTTCTGTATACATTCAGGAAGAGATAAGAAAGGACCTCTACCTAGTCAAGTTTTGTAGACCAATACAGTCATTTCACTCAAAACTGCTTGCAAGTTTATTTTCTGCAATAATTAAGACAGGCCCTTCTCATCACTCCCGTTTGTAAACTTCTGCCAAAGGGACAAATTACAGACCAATCATTTTCTTGAACTCCTCAAGTTTTCGGGTTTGATCATTTGTCACCTTATAAGAGGCTAATTCTCTGTCCAAAAAGGCAGGAGCCAGAAATTCAAGACCATAAACATCTGATGAAGCATAACCTGTCTTTGGAGTCTGTCACATAGCCTAGAACATGCATTTCTATCTGTTTACAGACAAGAAAATGAACGGGGCTATCATAAATCAAGTCAAATCTTCAAATGTACTGTCAGAAGCCCTTTAGCAGTTTTAGTATTCTTAGCAATTATAAATCTAAATCTAAGCAGCACAATTCAAGATCAACAAAGCTAAAGAACCACTACTTTTTCAAGGTTGTCAATCACTTTTTAACTTGCTGTAATCCCATTAAAAGAACTCGTTATATTATTTCTACCAATCCCCACACGAAACTTCCTAAAAAACAAATCCACACTTCCCATATGGACAAGATAAATTGGAACAGCATACAATGTTAAAGGAGTCTATGAGAATAGGAAGGGTTGTTTGGAAAAGATGGTTCAAGACATGCCCAGGGGTTAACAAGGCACAGAGGAAAAAAGGTCTACCTTAGAGATTTGCTTTATATAAACATGGGCCTGTCTTGGACCCCCTTTCCAAGGAGCTCTAATGAGTATAATTAAGCAGATGGATCTTTGTGCAACCTGGTCTCAGTCATGGTGAGATTCCAGAGTTATCACATGGACTGATGAATGGAAAATTTAACTATGATTTAAGAGTAAAGCAAACTAGTGGCTCAGTTGGAATTCTGATGACCTCACACAGACACGAATAAGCCTTAGGATGGTCAGAAAGTATGAACCATTTTATATTACATTAATAAGTTGGACTCTGTGCCTCAGGTCTAATCAGAACATAGTATCATGTGTGCCAGCACACAGTTTTAAGTTAGAAATCCATCCAAGGGCTTACTTCTTACACATACTGCCAAATACAGTAAAGTCTTATGTATCTCGAAAAGCTGAGGAATGGGATTGTGGAACACAGAACTCCAAAGCTGGAAGGAACCTAGAACACCGAATTCCAACTCCCTTATCTTATAGAGGGGGAAATTCCAGTTCAAAAAGCAGAAGTGATATCCTTAAGGTCACATAGTAAATCAGACAAAACCAAGGACCAACACACACACATCTCTGAACTTGCAGCCCAGATTTTTTTCCCACTGGTATGATTAACTGAGTATTAAAATTTTACCTGGTATAAAACATGCAACCTAGGAGTCAAAGGCGGTTGCCTGAGATTTTTATTCCTTCCTTTAAAGTGGAGAGAAGTTGGACTAGGAGATAAAACCTGCCATGTGATCTTGGGGAAGTCATTTCTCTTTGGGCCTCAATTTCCTCAACTGTGAGGTAAGTGGATTGGAATAGCTTTCTAAAGTCCTTTCCAGTTTTCCCTAATCATCGAGCTAACATGAACCCTTATAGGGCCTAACCATTGGACAACCACTACTATTATTTAAATGATCACCAAAAGAGTATTATGACAGCAGGTTTGGATCAATTAGTGACTGTAAATGAAGCAAAATGTTAATTACATAATTAAATCCACTTAGTCCACAGTTATTTCTCATATACCACCAAAATACTAAAATCAACCTAACCTTTCTTAATGATTCAGAAGGCACTTATGATGACCCTGAGGCCCTGCGAAAGTCTAAGTGATGATTATTGTATGGGACAATACATGTAGAAAGTTTAGGAGATGGAATAGATGGACTGAATCAATTAACCCTGATATAGCCTAAAAATTATTTTTCAATAAAGAAATCACTGATAACAGCTACTTTACTTGTTTCAGTCTCTCATAAAAGCACTGACATAGAAAAAAGCATCTGGCTGTTTGGATAAGGAATTTACTGTATTGTGGCAGTTTGTAAAAAATATTTCAATGTGTCTGATACTTAATTTTATTCCTTGAATAAAAATTCCGAGATTATAATCATACCTACAACATGAGAGGTAAAATATTCCCTGAGTACAATTTTGTAACAGTCTAATGATAGTCACCTTGCAAAATTGCACTCACTGTCTATTCGGAAGCATGCAGGTTACCAGTTCTTCAGTGACTCTGACTGGTACCAGTGAGGAAACTAGCATTGAAAGACTTTAATGGAGAGAGGAACAAAGGCTTAGAAACAGCCCATTCCTTTACAGGAGAAACAAATACATTAAGGGGAAGGCTCAAAGGCTCACTGATGACCTTGAAGGCAACTTCAAGGCTGTAAATAAAGGTCTGAATATACAACCTCACTGGAGTAATGAGTAACCCAATCTCTTCTGTGCACTGCCTCACCGCCCCTGCCCTCCCTCCAACCCCTCTGCAGACCCCAAATGCCACTGGGAATATCTTACCTCGACAAAGCACATAAGGATGGTCACTGTCAACACAGCTTCATTGAGTGGCTTTGCCATGGCAGGGGTGGGTGCTGAAAGAACAAATACATCACCAAGGACAATTCAACCATCCTGAATTGAGGAGCGCTCAAGTATCTCTAACCCAAGATGCCCATTACCTATCCTGACTGTAGGCAGATCTTAAATATACAATGGTCTGCAAATTTCAGGCACCGCTTTCATCACAAATCACTGTAATTGAATGCAAAAGTAAAGGAAACTTGAGTAGCTTTATTTAGCTTCTAATTTCTGGGAGGCTTAAGAATTATTATTCTGGACGAAAAAAAAAAAAAAAAGGACTGTGCTTACAGATCATTTTCTGCCATCTTCTTCCTTTAGGACCACTATTTTATTGTTGTCCTTTCTATTACATGGGATGTACATACTGGGTGTTAATAAAAAGTCAATGCCTGTACAATATATTCTACAACTGAGCACCACTTTCTGTAACTGAACAGGCAAAGAGAAATTACACGGAACATCGGCATCTGGCAGTATTTTTCCAAAAAAAGTGACTAAAATGGGTTTAAATTGATTAACACTATTAAATCACATCTAATATTTGATACTACATGATTTCAATACAGCTATACGATACAATTATACAAAATGTGTTAACATCAAAGAATACAACCAAAATTAAGATAGCAAACAAAACCTATATAACTTTTTTTTTTTTACAGGAAAATACTTTTGAAGTATGCATGTAACTGCCCATTCTTTTAAAGAAAATCTACTGCAAGCAAAGTTATCAACCTCCGGAAAAAATCACACATAGCATTACTAAGCATATCCCCAAGAAGTGTACAATATGCACACTTGGAAAATACAAAATTAAAAAAATTGTAAGCAACAGGTGAGCTTCATATTTATAAGAATGTGAAAAGAAGTCCAATTTTTAGCACTGTCGTATAAAGAATTGTCTTTTTGATGCGAGTTCATGAATTAGCCTCCTATTGGGGCTGCACTTTACAAAACACCGTGTTCTTGAAACTGGGCTACAGAGCAAGATAGAGCATCTTAGCAATGTCATCTTAAAAGATTTTTTTTGTTTTTTTTTTTTTTGTTTTGTGATTTTTTTTTTATTTTTACTACTTTATCAAAACATGTCCTTTAGGTGTGTAGGATTCAATTTTTTTTTTTAAAAATTCTTTCCTAGAAACAATATACAAAGGAGAGGCATATTTATTTCCAATCATACTCCTGTAAGATGCTTCGAGTTCGAGAACATTCTTCCCTCTTCTTTTCACTGGTTGTTTTTGGCCTTAGCATGTGTTAAGATGTGAGATTTCAGGTTAGTTGACTGAGCAAACTTCTTATTACAGCCGTCGAAGGGGCACACATAGGGCCTGTCTCCAGTATGAATTCGCACATGTGTGCGTAAATTGAAGTCCAGTGAAAAGCGCTTCCCACAGCCTTCGAACGTGCACTGTCAGAGGAAAGACCACATATCAAAACTGTTCAGCAACTTTGACAGTTCCCTGGGAGTTGGGCTAACAAAACTTCTGCTTTTCTCTGGGGGTGGGGGTGGCTCACTCTCCTTTAAGGAAATCAGATATCTCTATAGCCCACTGTCTTCTACACAGCTACTCTAGTGCGATTATATGCTTTCTGGACAGGGATCGCAAGGAACTGACCCATTTCGTATTGTATACAGGTAGCCCAATCTGAATGTTAATTTGAAATACAGTTTGAATATCTGGCAAGCTGGCAAAAGTTTTACCAAATTACCTAGCTCCCTGAAACTAAATTATACCAAGTGCCTTAGCAGTTTAATAAAAAATTTCTAATACTAAAATCTCAAGAGATTGAAATCCTCCTGCCTTTTACTCCAAAGTACATTTATCCATTTATTAAATTCTGTATTAAGGATAACCTCAAGGAAACAAAAATTAAGCTTACTGCTATAGATTATAAAAAGGTACACACACACACACACACACACGTCCACATATGGTTAAATGAATTAACCATAAATGATTTATTATGATCTTGGTAAGAAACACAGCAGAAAAGAATTCTTAAATACATCTTGAAAAGCTATTAAATATTCCTAAACCATAGCACAAAGACAAAACTATAGATTCCCTCTCACTGAAGATGGCCATTTTCTCCCCTAGCAATAGATTCCCCAAATACCTGGTCAAATGTAGTGAGCTAGCTACAGATGGAGCAAAAAGAAAAACAAAAAACTAAGGTCACCCTTATAAAATGATAAATGCTAAAAAACAATACCATGGTTCATTTGGTTTATTTCAGAATATATACAATATACTGATGCTGCCATCCAGCCCACTTACTATTAGCACTATACAAAGCAGACAGAAGAAAAGAATTGGCTATACCTGAAAGGGCTTCTCTCCAGTATGAACCAGTTGATGCCGTTTTAGTTTTGAACTCTCAACAAAAGCCTTTCCACATTCTGCACATACGTGGACTCTAGGACCATGGGTGTGCAGATGTTTTCTCATGGCAGAGTTATCCCTGAACATCTTTGAGCATCCCTTAAAGCAGAGAGAAAAACTTGATTATTTTTGCCTCATATTCTTTAACTATTCAAATCCTGTTAGGATAGTAACTACTGTCATCTTAAAACAACCCCCCCTCCCCCTGCAAAAAAAAACAAGCCAAAATGAGCAGTACCACATAAAACTTTCCTCAAAAAGTCTGCTCACTTTTTCCAACCCACAATTCTTACATTACTTAAAAATTACAATAAAACTTACTTTACAAAGATCAATGGTTTCAAAAGCTTATGATCTATTCTCTTCTCTAATGGTAAATGTGGTATTTCAAGATAAAATTACAGAATGTTAGAGACCAAAAAGGCTTTCATGCAGTTTAACCCTTTTACTTTACAAATGAGGAAACCGGGGCCCATAGAAGGGAAATGACTTGCTCAAGGAAACATGGCTCATCTGTGGCAGAACTGGGATTAGAACCCAGGTCTCCTGATTCTCTGTCTAGTCTACTGTCTTTGTCTCTCCCAAATCTGCTGTCCACAAAAGTATTAATAGAAAGAAGCACTGATAAAGAAATGGAATTAAAATGATGGCACTCCACCACTACGTTTGGTGGGCCCCATAGTCTTTGTCATTCTCCATCTCCTACTTCCCTCTTTCTTCTCTCTTTGCCTCTTTCCCCTTCTCGACAGAGAAAGAAGCAAGAGGGTGTCCAAGGAATAGCAACTACAGAAGAAATTGATTCTGTGAGACACGAGGAACAGAGAGAAGCAGACAAACTGACTACCAACGCAATGCATGTTGAGGCTGATGAACGTGTGGTGCTTAAGAAGCGTGTCAATAACAATTTCTTCTGCAGTTGTTGCTAAATAATGGAGTGGTTGGAAAAATGATAAAACAGCATGATAGAAGGACAGAATAAATAACCATTAAAACAGTTCTCAGACAAAAAGGGTGGTATATGGTGAGCAGAGTTGAGGTTGGGGGTTTGAAGGAACCAAAGTCATTTCGCCTTGGCCACTAAGTAGCTATTTGGGAAATTAGAGCTTTTAAACATCTTTGGAAGAAATGAGATGACAGAAACTCAGCAACACTATTTTAAATTCTATATTCATTTTTGATTTCAATGGAAGTCCTTTCCCACTTACAAATCTCAACATCAATTCAGTCAAGTCAGACTGGGAAACACAAGCTGTGAGTACTGAATTATATAATACATGATTCTGCTGAAGCTAAATTTACACATCTTCCTTCTGTATCTTATGACTTTGCCAACTTCTGTGTCTAACTCAAAATTCAGATTTCTTCCTAGCACCTTTAAAACTTCCTATTTGTACCACTTTCCTATAGTAGCCATGAAAAAATTTATTGTTAATCAGATTATTCACATTTGAGTTAAGTTTGAAAACAAGTCTATCACATCAGAAACTCACGTAAACTGGGAAAGTTATGTATCTCCTAACATATCTTTCTCCAGTGACTTCCTGAGGAATGGATCTGACCCTAAGTCTTCAAAGGATATGCCAGCAGAGAATTAATTTTGGGGAAGACCTACTGCAAGCTACAATGGCTTTGATTACAAGCCTACTTTCAAGACTATTTTGTCTGACCTGGGAAACTAACTTAACACAGAAATTCACATCCTAAGTGAAAAGATTGTGATTAGTCACTGAAAATCATGGAGCTTGAGAAGAACAACCCCAGTGTCTCAGTAATTCATCAGAACTTTGAGGTAAAGATAAATATTAGGTTAGTATCACTTGAGTAATTTCCAAATATTGATAGAAGGATTAATATAACAGTATATGAATATAAAGTAATAAAGAGACTGAGGCTACAAAGCAGGCCTCTTTAACTAAAATGGTCTTTGAGGAAAAGAGAGCTACATCAAAAAGCTATCTACATGAAAAAGAGAATATCCAATTCAGAGATAAGTCAAATCTCCTTATTTCAACAAAAGAACTCTAGGGGCAAAGTGTTGTCAACAGGAAAATGGAAAAACTGTAAATTTGTTAAAAAAAAAATCAATCGACATTCTACAATGTAATGACAATTATCACCAAACTCCCATCAATCCCCTAGCATTACTTACTTTATGAGGGCAAGCTATTGTTCTTGGAGCATCATCTTCTTTAATTTTTCTTGGCTTCATTCTTACAAAAGAGAGAGAGACAGGCATTTGCAGGAGTGGGTAGGCTCAACTGAAATAAATCATATTCCCTGAAATGTTATCCTAATATAAAAACCATAGAGCTACCGTATCTCAGAGTAGGAGGGCCTCAGAGGACACCCAGACCAACCTGGACAGGAATTTCTAACATCCCCGATAAAGCCTCCAGTAGTAAGACAACTCACGGCCTACCAAGGCAGCTCATTCTACTTTTTCTTAGCTTGAATGGTTTGAAAAAGTTTGTTTTTAAACTATATCGAGTCAAAATCTGCCTCTCTGCAGCTTCACTCCTTGTTCCTCATTCTGCCTCTGAATCAACAGAATAAGCCTAATTTCTCTTCCTCCATGACTGTAGGAAAGATAATGATCATTCATTTCACACCCTACTCACCCCTCTCCCCCAGATTCTGAGTGCAAACACTGCTAGTTCCTTCCGATAACCCCCACAATACAGTTTCTAGTCCCTTCACCATCTGATCACACACCTTTGGACATCCACCAGCAGATAGCTAATTGTAGTAGGCTTGCTAGTACCAGTTTAAGTCAAGCACCATAAGGTTTTATTAAATGATATAGGCTTGATTTTCACCTCTCTTCCCTCTGATTTATAATAAAAGACATTATTGGGTATGTATTCAACACAGAAAAATTTCAGATTTTTATCCAGTTTAAGTTAAACAACAATGGAATCCTAGAATCAGAACAGAAAAACAAATAGAAACTGATGCTTCAGTAACCAAAAATTCTGACAAAAGGGGAACATGACCTGTAACACAGGCCATGGAGTGAAGAAAATTTTCTTTAATTTTGACTTTCCACTATAAACTTTAGGTCAGCAAGTAGAGAATCAGAAAAGAATTGGTAAGAAGTGTGGACTTCAAAAGAAAAAAAAATGTTATAGGAACAAGTTATTTCCACACGCTCTCTACAGTTTACTTAGAAAGTACTTTTCCCTGTCAGTGCAAGGGTTACTATTTTCATTTTTATAGAAAGGAACAAAGATCCTAAGAAGGGAAGTGATTTGCTTAGTTACATGGTGGTATCAGGACTCAAACCCAGATCTGACTAAATCCGGTGCTTTCTGTTCCATACACACAGTGTTACGCTAATAAAAGCCATGGCAGTGGTGACAGAGCAGCTCAAGGTTGGGCACTTCATAAATACAAAATTGAACGAACATCCAAACCCCATCAGCTGTCACCATGGGGATTCTTACTGCCAAATGAGGTAGACAGAAACAGAGATCAAAGATCACCACAGCGTCCTGCTTTGGGGCGAGTAGAAATAACCCTTAGCTCTTTGATTTCTGGCTGATTCCTAAATTAAGGAAAGAATTAGGCAAGTTTTTAGACTAAGCAGTCTGAACGACCCTGGTAGGGACTGTATACCTAGATATTTTCACCTTACAAACCATACAGGTAGGTACATTTAAGGAAATGGCTATTAAGTCTTGATAACTGGATTATCCCTATAATTAACAAATGTTTTCTAAATATTGTACTAGGTCAGGGGTGGGGAACCTGAGGCCACATGTGGCCCTCTAGATCCTCAGGTGCGGCCCTTTGACTGAATTCAAACTTCACAGAACAAATCCCCTTAATAAAAGAATTTGTTCTATAAAACATGGACTCAGTTCAAAAGGCTGTACCCAAGGCCACGGGTTCCCTACCCCTGTACTAGGCTTTGTTCTATAACAAAGACTCATAAATCTCTGGGTTTGGGCCTGTATCCATATTTAACAGATATATATGTATAAGATTTTTTGTAACACTGCTCCACCTGGAGGTTGGATCCAGACTTGCTAATTCTTAGAAGTCAGTGCAAATAGTATAAATTAAAAATACTATGATATTTTTACTCAAATATAAAGAGGGCAAATTTGAAACTTGATAAAAGCCAAATTTTAAAAGTTCTAGTTTTAATGAAGAACCTCCACTTTCTCCCTCTGGATTAGCAAAAACATCCAACCTATACAAACTTTTTTTGCTTTTTTTCAGTTTTGTGGGCTTCAAAATGAAATCAAAGTAACAAAAAATATTTAAAGTTAGTTAGAAGAGGAAAGGAGACACAGTATGGACATCCAGGAGACTTTAATTAAGAGTCATCTGGTTTTTTGTTAGGTTACGGAAGAATCAATTTCAGTATGAAATATATTTTTAAAATGCACTCTTGGATTCACACAGAAATCTAGTTCTTAAAGCATCTCAATTAAACATTCTGACTGAATAAAAATTAAAGAGTTTATGATCTTATAAAGTCTGGTAGAAAACAAGAAAAATCCATTTTCTGAAGAGGGGTGATTTTTAATTATTAATTTTAATTTTTAAAATGGTATTAGATAAAGACTCAAATCATATAATCCTACTTAGACTATCTACTTCCTTTAAGAGTGTTTTAATGAAGGATCTTTTTCTAACTACCTAGGAAGCAATTACAATTGAGTACCAGAAATAAAATTCAAACTTGATAGATTCTTGGGCTCATAAGGAATAATCATCCAAAATTATCTGAAAGTGAAAACCATTACCAAGTAAAGAGCTGAGGCTGAGACAAAAGAAACAAGCAAGCAGAAAAGACATCTTATTTAGTAGATCTCTAATCTGCTATATAAAATTGGGGAAGGGAAATCCAACCAGAATTTCTTTAACGAGCTTAAAATGGAACATTTCTCCTCCATGAAACTATATGTATTGCTGGTTTGGCAAAGTTGGCTTCTTGAAACAAACACAGTTAAAGCTGCAAAAAAGGTCATCTTAGTGCCAGGGAAATGGAACTAAGTTTAATAAGTTTCTAGAGTCACGGTATTTTAGAAAGAAGTTCAAGCCTGAGAAAGGAATGAGAAGTTAGTGGGAATATTCGATGTCTTTTGATTATGTCATCACATACTGTCATTGATCTCAGCCTCATTCTGCTTACTTTATGGGACAAGTAGAAACAATGGATGGGTTATACAGGATATTAGATTTTTTTTTTTTTAGCACTAAAGAGCTTCCCTAAGAATCTGAGATGTCTAAAAGTACAACGGGCTGCCTTTTGAGATAGTTAAGTTTCAAATCACTGGAGATCTTCAAGCAAAGGTAGTGGTGTGGTCTGGTGGGGATGTCAAGCGATTCCTGCTACTGGGCTTTTATTCAATCCAACAAAGCAATGATTTAGTACCTATTAGGAAGCAAGAAATCAGGGATGCAAAAGACAAAAAATTACAATCTCTGCCCGCAAGAAGCTTATATTCATTAGGTTGGTTGACTTCTAAGATCCCTCCTAGCCCTGAGATTCTATGAACATTTTGGGGATCCTTGGACCATTTTAGTAGGCCAAAAGCTCTTGTAGAACACTTATTTATGTAAAGAATGACATTGCTTTTGATGAAATATTTGATAAAAGGCTTCATGATCAAATCATTCCAGAAACCAAAATGTATAGTAAAACATATGCTTAATTAACGGTTTGCTCTTAATTAACAACACTCTTAAATACTTACGTCTAATCTTATGTACAATCTTGTGAATTAGATAGGGTCTGTATTTGACATAATAAAAAATATTACTGACTCACTATCAATTTGTAAATTGCCTGGGTGGATGCTCAGAGAACAAACTTCTGCAGTCCCGTTGTGCCAAAAATTAATACAAATTACTTAAACTAAATTAGGGGCAAACCAAGGGCCACAATTCACTAAAGATTCTTAACCCCTCCTCCCTCCCCAATTGTAAAAAGTTGTTCCTGCTCAAGATATACCAATTAAGATCCTATTGGTCAAACTTCTCAATATGTATCACTTTTAATCAGATCACTTGACTTCCTTTTTGGCTTGAAGAAAATGAGTCTCAAACTACACAATCTTGCCCCCCCCCCCCCCCATTTCCCCTCAACTCCACTCAAAAACAAAAGACAATTTTGGAGCATGGGTAGTTTATGGAAAGCAACATGGTGTGCCAAGGCACAAAGGCACTACACAGCAGGTGGCAGAGATGGAGGATGGGGTGGAAAAGGGAGGTGAAATAGGCCCAAATAAATTTGCTGTCTTGCAATTTTGCCCAAAGGGAGCAATTCAGTCATGAATGCTATTCTCTACCACTGATCAGACACCTTCACCTGTCTCTATGATGATGTCATAGTGATTAATAGCAGTAGACTTAGAATCAGAAGACATTTCTTTGAGTACTAGTTCTGCTACCAAACAACAGATCAGTTGGTTCACCATTTTGTGCCTTAGTTTCCCCATCTGTAAAATGGGTAACATTTGTTCTGCCTTTCCACAGATGATTTTAAGGAAAACCAATGTGTAAGCTATAAAATGTTATAGAAATGTGAGGGATCATTATTATATTATACTAGGTCTCTCAAAGAGTCATAATTATTTTCATCAGTCATCAACGGCACAATTGTAAATGTGGGCTACCTCCCATGCCCACGCTAGCTATAAAGGTGACACCCCTGAATCAGAACCTAAAGCTCTAAGCAAGGAGTGTTTATTAATCAATTTACTTGGATGAATTAGTAACTGCGTTCTGTAACCGATGGTATTACTAATTGTTTTAGGATGCATCTAAATAATTCTAATATATAAGTACAATTTATGTACTCATGATTCATTCATCATTCCAACAAGAATTTATTAAACTATTACCATAAGCAAATCCTAGGTGCTAAGGGAGATATGTAGATCAGTAAGACCAGCTTCAGTTTACAACATAATAGGTAGTTAAGACCAGAAGGTAGAAAAACAAACCGGACACATACATAACCAAAGGGCTATGTTAAATTCTCCAGAGGGGAAGATCACTTTTAACCTGGAGCATTAAGGAAAACTAGAAATATAGAAAATGTACAAAAACCTAGAAATAAAGGAGTCTCTTTCTTTTAACCTCCTGTCCCCCAAAGCCCCAAGTTCAAGAAAAAGCTTTCAGATAATGTCTCTACAATGTGATGAGCTTTAAACTTGCTTTATACCTACCTACTGTCATAATGTGGAAGAGAAATACTTGTAGAATGCCCAACAAAGAAAGCCCTTTAATACATGCTACACTAGTGCTCTTCAACAGTATCTTGCTGCAAGCTGCAAAGTACTATATTTGATTACCATTGGTAAGTCGGTTCAACTTACCTGATGATGCTTGTAGAAGGAATCAAGAAGTCATTATTGCCACCGCTATGTTAACATAGCGCTTTCTAGTCCCCCTAAGCATCGATTAGCCAAAGCTTGGTTACCAATTCACTGGGCTGAAAGTGCTAAAGTATATCACTAAACCAGAAGCCTGAATAACCTCTGCTGTGCCTTCTTGCTCCACAGAGCCTTCCCACAGCTAAGTGGTAATAACCCTTTAGAAGTTTACAAAGCACATGAGTTGGATTGTCTCATGACAACTCTTTGGGGCAGATGTACAAGTTGTTATCTTTATTTGAAACTGAAGGTACTGAAGCTCAGCAAGTATTAGAGCTTAGTCAGGGGTGGGGAACCAGTGGCCTCAAAAATACACCTGGCCTTCTAGGTCCTTGGGTGTGGCCGTGCTTTACAGAATGAATTCTTTTTTAAGGGGATTTGTTCTGTGAAGTTTCAAGTCAGCCAAGGGGCCACACTTGAGGACCTAGAGGGCCGCACGTGGCCTCAGGTTCCCATCCCCTGGACTAGGCCCTCTTTCCATATACTATATGACTTCCTAAATATCCTTAAATATTTTTAAGGTTTGCAAAGTGCTTTAAAGGCATCACGTCACTTGATCCTCACAACAACCCTGAGAAACAGGTGCATATATTATCCTCATTTTATAGGTAAGGAAACTGAAACTAGGAGGTCACGTTGATAAGCCCAGGGTCACAAAAGTAGCTACAGCATCTGAGGCAGGGGCCTTTGTATATATGGACTTTGGTCTAGATCTCTTCTAACCTTTCACCAGTTACTGACCTAGAGATTTCCAGTCAACTGCTTGTGTTGTTAGGGATCAGGCCATGCTGGCTTACTGATGTGACCAAAACATTCTAGAATTTCACTAATGTCTTATCAAGGCACAGAATGGTTGAATAACTCCTTAGAATCAGTCAACAGATATGGGACTATGATCCCACTCTCCTAAACCCTACTCCTAATACTTTCAAAATTCAGAATTAAGACAGCAGAGTTAATATGGTAAAGGATGATTTTTGGTTTCTATAAGGGAGAAAATTTTCTCTATTCTATGGCCTCAAAGGATCCAAAATGCTGCCACATACATTAGCACACTTGTTAAAACAGAACTGATCACTTTTGTTTTCAAAGTTTACCCAGTACAATAATACAAACTATAAAGGCGACTAAGGCACAGTAAATATCATGGCTGGCCAGAACCTAAGGGAAAATTATTTTCTGAATTTAAAAAA
Organism: Trichosurus vulpecula; assembly: GCF_011100635.1. Classification (NCBI taxonomy): domain Eukaryota; kingdom Metazoa; phylum Chordata; class Mammalia; order Diprotodontia; family Phalangeridae; genus Trichosurus; species Trichosurus vulpecula. The sequence goes on along the minus strand of NC_050575.1, from coordinate 12,883,767 downwards.
AAAGGGCAGGGGGGCACAATTCTTGTGACTTACCTAGCAAATTCGGCCAGTTGCTTAGGATCTGAGAGGTCAATGCCAGGTATTCCTCCAGGGGGAAGTTTCTTGCCTGTCATGTACTCAGAATAATCAGGAGGTGAGTTCTCTCCAATGATCTGTTCTTCCACCACTGTCTCATGGTCAATATCTTTTTTATCATCTGAAACACATTATGAGATTACCCTAGGATTTATAAAGATGTGTAGATTCAGTTAAAACTGCTTTAACTTCTCAAAGTTAAAGCAACCAGCATCTAGACTTTGTTGTCATCTCTTTCCTCTATTGAAACTGCACTACCTCCCCCCACCCCCTGGTTTTCAACAAATCTTTTCTTCCCCCTTCCAAACAGTCATCATTCTCTTTAATATTACTTCAGTGACTCCTAAGCACAGATTCTTAAAATATCTGCCTCTCCATTATAATGAGCACCATTTCCACTCCTTTAAAAATTCCCTTCCTTTAATTTTCCTAGTAAGAAATCTTCTTCTTGGCCTTTTAAATTAATAATGCATTAACTTATTATATAATAAGGCACTGTAGTATCAACTGTGTGAGATGTAAAGATCGGTAAAATAAAACCATCCTTGCCCTCAAGAAGCTTACAGATACCCAGAGATGACTGAGGGTGAGGGACAGGAAATAGGAATGATGATATATACATAGGATAACAATTTAAATAAATCACATTTTGGTCTATGAGAGATACATTTCAGGTTTGGGGGTAGAGAAGGAAGACTCTCTTCTTCCTTTTAACTAGCATAACTCGACCATAATGATCAACTACTAATAGGACATCTGCATGTGGAGTATCTTGCCATAAACTAAGTTCCAATCCAACACATGTGAAACCCAATCACCTTTCCTCCCCATTATTTCCTATGCCCATTCACCAAGTCTTGGCAAATCTCCTTGAAATCTCTTGCATCTTTCCTCTCCCCTCTTGGAAAATAACTGCAAAGTTGTTTAAGTTCTGCAAAAATACTTTCCTTAATAATCTTTAGACCCAAAACTGTAGTACACCCACTTTCCTGTGTAAAACAAACAAACAAACAAAAACCCAATGGGATAGGGACTAGACCCATGATTTTATTGATTATAGGTAACTACTAGTGAGGCAAATCACTACCAATCTAGGTAACAGCTTCCGAGTTTAACAAAATTGTCTAGAGCACTGAAAAATTCAGTGACTTGCCCAAGGGACACAGAGCCAGTACAAATCAGAGACCAGACCCAAGTCTTCCTGGCTCCAAGGCATTCTCTGTATCCATCATGATCCATGACACCCTTATTTTAGAAGATAAAAAACCTCTAAAGGCTCCCCCCACCTTGAATGTGGCCCCATTCTATGTATCCAATCCAAAATATCTTTTGCATCTTCTGAAGAGCTCTTGTATTTGGAAATCAGTTTTGGAAGTTATTGGAAGGTTATGTCTACTAAGGAAGCCTATAACCACAGGGGCTACACTAGCCTTTTTCTTGGTTTTCTATCCCCAAACCTGCCCCTCCTAACTTCTCCCTTGCTGTTGTGGCATTGTCATCCTTATAATCACCCAGGCTTAAAACCTCAGTTATTCCTAACTTTTCTCTCTCCCTCCATTTACGTCCAATTAATTGTGAACTCCCTCTCAAATCCTCCCTCCCCCAACTATTTGCTTTCATCTTTCTCTAGTGATTGCAGCAGAATCTGAAAAGCCTTTCCTTCCCTTCAAGTCTCACACTTGTCAGCACATCCTTCACACAGCTACCAAAATAATATTAAAACTTATGTGATTAGTAGAAACTTCAGTGATTTCTAGTCCCTACTAAGGGAAAAAACCCCACAACTTAGCCTGCCAATCAAAACAATCCCAAATCTACTGCGCCTTCTCTTCATGTCCTCTACAGGCAACTCAATAGTGGACCATTTATGAAGTTCTTGATCCTGGGCCCTAGCTACTTTCCCCTTTCCTAGAACATTCTTCCCTATAAACCTATTGACACCTTTTCTTTCAAAGTCCTTAGCTTAAGAATCCTTTCCTCAGCAAAGCAACTTACTCCCTCAGAAATGATACCCTCAAACTCACTGCACTGTTTGACCTGGCCCATGCACCTAAAAATACATATACAGCCCCAAGGTTATTATTTTGCTGTTAGGGACAATGAATTAAAAACATTAGGTGGAGTATAGATTCCTGGATTAAAAAATTGTTCACAGTTAAAAAAATGTAACTAAAAGTTCCCATTTATATTATACTTTTAAGGTTTAGAGGAATGAAGTTAAAGAAAGCATTATTATCCCCATTTTAAAGCTAAAAAACCGAGGCCGAGAACGGGTAAGTATGTTGACCAAAATTAAGTAAAATGTTCATGAATATGAACATACATTTCCAAGTTCCCTTTCTATATGCTATATTGTTTCCCATGCATAAGGTGGTTTTTATAGGAAAATTCCTTAATATTAGGTAATAGTTCAGAATGCTACTTTGGCATCCCCTTCTTCCCATCCAACTCATCTTCACTCCCATTCTAAGCACTGAAGCAAAATACCTGTTACACACCAAAGAGCTTAAATATATTTGTTTTAGTTCCTAGTAAGTGTACCTGCAGCTAGAAAAAAAAAACCAACTACATTCGTTCTAAACTCTAATTCCGGGGAGAAGCCTGGCAATGGCTACCTAACCCTACCTCTTCTCATTCCTCTACCTCACGCCACAAGCAGACACATCCTTACTGGGGAAAGGGAACCAATTTTTCCACAACCACTTATCTCTTTTCTTCCTCTCCTCCCTCCTCCCCCCAACCCCACTGGCTCACAGTAACACCTGACTCTCATTCATACAGAAGGGCCTGTGCACTACTGGAATAAAGAGAACAGTAAAATAAACCTCAAATTATTCCTAGCATCTGTCAGGTTATCACTATCATCACATGCTCATAGAGAGAAGGGATAGAGGGTCATTAAGATGAACAGAGTATGGAAATAAACAACATGAGAAATGGACTAAGTGGTACATCAGCCTCAAGCACCTCAGTTTTCTCATATGTAAGACAGGGGTGATAATGCATGAATCTACTGCACCACAGAACTGTGAGGTCCAAATGAGCCAAGTGCTTTTACAAGCTATGGAACAACATATGGATGTCACCTTTGAGAAAATGACAAAAAGAACCTAGATGATTTGACCCAGAAAAGGTTAAAGGGGTACTTAATTAGACATGTGATGTGGGCACTGTATAAGAAAATGGATTAAATGGTAGCATTAAAGCTTTTTTATTTGATATTTCCTGATAGATGTTAAACAAAGGGACTGGTTGCCAAGGGAAAGAAATGAATTTTCCAAAAGGTATATTAACAACAGGATAGAAACATCTGTCTAAAATTGTTTAACTTCAGCTAGCTTTAAGATGAAGGAACCATTAGGTTCGTATTTCATATGGTCAGTCATAAAATTCTAAATTCTCTTCCTTCACATAATTTTGTTTTTCTTCCTTTCTAGTTCATAACTCCCTAAAGTGAACATGAGATGTGATAATGTGCTGTTAATGAACATATATTTTACATATCCTATTTCTAAGGAATTCACAGAATTCAAGCTCAAGAAAATATAGGATGTGCGTTTGAGGTTTAATAAATGTAAAATTATAATGAAATGTTAATGTCTATAATCAGGGTAATGATATTTATCTATCATAAACTCTAAAGCTATACAAATTCACAGAAAAATCAGTCAAATGGGATTGAACTGGATATATTTGGGGATATATTCTTTTACCCAACATGGATGAGATTTGATTAAAATCATTAGAAGGACTCAATCCACAGTAATAAGACCACAGACTTATTTAAGTACTATATTATCTTTCTACATACAACAGATATGCCATGGTCATAGGTGAAAAATTCCTCTACCAAAAATGTACCTATGCTAACAGTAAAAATACACACACAAATGGGACCCACAAAATAATTTTGTCAGGGAGGTATTGCAAGACTGTTTTACAGACAAGGAAATTGAAGCTCATAGAGTTCTAAGTGATTTGCCTAATAAAGTTGCTGAAACTGTTAAGCAGGGCCAAGGCAGAAGATCTAGTCTGGAATTCTGGATAATATCTAACCCCTCTAAGGAGTTGGTTTCATTACAAATTTATTTTAACTTCACTGGGCTCTCACTAATACAGGGCAATCTTTTTTATCAACTAAATCAAGTATAGACATTACACATCTAAAACATCTTGGACACAGTGATAGAAGCTGGTATATACAGAGGCAAAGTCTAAACAGTATCTAGCCTTAAAGGTATTTTATGTACTAGAAGGTGGTTAAAAAAAATTGGGGGGGGGGGGGTAGGAGGGTGGGGGAGAAAAATCAAGAAAGACCTCACTCATATAGGAGGTAGTTTCTGAAATGAGCTAAGGTGTTTAAAAGTTGAAGCCAAGGAAGGAGTGCATTACAAACATGAAGGACAACCTGCACAAAGTCAAAAGGAATGGTATGTGGGTGAGGGACAGCAAGTAGGCCATTTTGGCTGGATTGTAGAGTGACTGAAAGGGAGTAATGTGTAATAAGCCTAGAAAGGGAGGCTTTGTATTTGATCCCAGAGTCAAAAGAGAGCCATTGGAGACTCTTTGCCAAAAGTGACAGATGTGGTCACACCAGAACTTTAGGAATCACTTTGCGGCCAGGGGCAACTATGGATGAACCAAGTGGAAAAGGGGACAAATTAGAGGCAGGGAAAATAACGAGAAAGCGATTGCAATAGTTCAGCCAAGAGGTAATGTGGGCCCTCCGGTCTCAGCAAGAGATTGTTTGCTAAAGCTAACCTTGATTTTGTCACCCCAATTACCTTCCCACCCCCAACATGTCTTCAATGCGCAAACTCCTTCAATCTTGATCCCGGCTTTTGAAGCCCTCCATAATTTGATTCAAATCCACCTTTCCTGATTTCTGATATTATTCAATCCAGTTAAACTAGACCATTCCCACGATTTTGTTCCTGAACTGTTCACCTGTCTCCAGTCCTTGGTTCACACATCTCTTCTGACTACTCAGGAAGACCCGTCTTCAAACCCCACTTCAAACACTACAAGTGACAATGGGCAAATCACAACCTTTTCCAGTCTCAAAGAGCACTTCTGTAAAATAAGGATAACATCTGCAGTGCGAACTAGCTATGGCAAAGAAGAAACAGAGGCAGAGACATAAAAAAGCCAGAAAGACTTGAGTTCAAGTCCCACCTCTGATACCAACTTAGTTGTTTTTTTTTTTAAAAAAGCAGCTAAGACACTAAGTTGCAGATTAGCTACATTGGTATGAGTTCCTGACAGGTTTAAGCTTTACCTCTATCCTTCTAAGAACAGCAGTAACTATGATGGTGTGCAAATTACTTGAGACCAGCAATAATTTTAATATGGCTTCATCTTTTGATAGCAATAGTCACATCTATTGACATCAGGCTGACTAAAATTATCTGACTTAACCAGGATTTGGATTAACATGATTTCTCTACCTTTAGTTTTTGGTCATTTGAATGCTAGATTTTGTGCCATACACGTTTCATTGCTCTTCTGTTGTGGTGTTAATAAAAAAACAAAAACAAACAACATTCCAAGGAAAAGTGGAAAAGTTATGTAGCTCCTAAATAGCACCCTTCAAAGACCGTTAGAGATATTGCAGCAGCTGTTGGTGTGGGGAAGTCAAATGCTTCAAAATATCTTCAAGCCCAAAATCAAAGACGATTGATCGGTTGCTCTGAAGCACAAAGGCCTAAGGTCAAGTACCAAGCACGGACAAACTCTTTACTGTTGCAAAAGGGCCTAATTAATCCTCAGAAAACAAGCAAAGACCTTAAGAGGGTCTGGGCAGATGGAGGAGTTGTTACTAATTCCTCTCCTGTGTGGTGTAGACTTCTTGAAGTTGGAAGAGCAGTAATTAAGTAATTAAGAAGAGCAGTAATCAAACAACTGCTAACCACTGCTAGGAAGAAAAAAAAATACCCCTAAAACGATACAAAGAATGGAATACTACAAAATGAGAAAAACTAGCTGACAAAATGCAGTTTTTCACTCGAGGTGATACCAAAACTGTTGTCAGATGTTGTCCAATGTGAATGAACCTGCATAATCTTATCATCTTCAGACCAGAAAATATTCAGATCAAAGAAATGTTTTGAGGGTTTATTTGTCCCAGCGAGCCTGAAAGTCTTATCCCTACTGAATGATAATCTGAAAAGATTGCTACCCTGAGAAGCACATTTTCCAATTGGAGATGGAATACTATGACACAATTTTATAATATAGAGCCATAGGTTCCCCAAGTGGGTGATATTGCCTCTGGGTGGTGCTGGATGGATCCAGGGGAGTGGTGGTAGTAGCCTCTGGTGCAATTTCGAGGCTTTGAATGAAATGTTGAAAAACTATTCGAACACGTTTCATCTGCTGCATAACAGAATTAAAATGGTAGTGATTATGCTATTTTCCAAACAAACAAACAAAATTCAAGTTATAACCTATCAGTGGTCAAATTCGCCAACGGGTCTTAACAAGCAAGTGCGGACAGGTGAGTGTGTCACATGTTGTCCTGAAATCCAGCATGCATCAGCAGGAATATGTGTGTCTAATGACTTGCTCACAATACAATACTATATGGTTACATGCTGCAATATTCTATCATCAAAATTTCAATGCAGGAAAAACCCCACAAATTTATGATAAATTATTAAAGATACATCTTAAATTTTTAATATATTTTTTGAAATTCAAATTTCAAAAAAGTTAAAGGGTTAAAGAAAATAGATATGGGGGGAGAGAGAAACTGAGTAAAAAAAATTTTTTTTTGAAAAGTGGACGGTAGGCCAAGTAAGTTTGGGAACCTCTGCTTTACACCATGTCACACATCACAAAAGGTTAAGAAATTTATCTGAGATGGAGATAAAAAACATGCTTTGACAGCAATGTGTCTAAAATAAAAAGTTTGATGAAGAATTAAACAATTAAATGAAAATGTTATGAACACAATGTCAAATCATGTAAAAGAATTGATTGCAGCAAAAATATTATTCATATTACAATTTAAAAAAAGATGCAATAAGCTATAAGGTTTCCATGCAACCAAAGTATTTTACTTTGTCCCAGTTAATTAGTACAACATTGTGCCTTACTGTGCATATTATAAGGATGTGTAAAATACCTTGTAAATGTTAAGGTGCTATATAACAATAAATTATCTTGGTAAGTATTTCCTTTCAAGAATTACTTTAGATATCACCATCTCTATGAAAAGAGTTTTCTCCATCCTTAAATCTTTTCCCAGTATTACCTTTTTCTTTGTAAAAGGGAAAGTGCAGTAATAGCTATCTGCCTGCACTCCCCCCTGCCATCCCCCCAACAGAGATTGTGAGTATCTTATAAACTGTAGATAGATGTGCTGGTTCTGATTTCCTTTGTTGTAAGGGAGGTCCTCAATGTGTACAGCCCAGAAATGGAACAAGAGGCATCAATAAAACTTTTAGAAAGAAAAAAAATTACAAACTTCTTCAGGGAAGGGCCTTTATCATCCTTTTGTGTCAATATTGTGCTGTTTATGGAATAGCAAGAATTTATGTTTGCCTAAAATGTTCTTATTTGATATTAAACTTTGAACTAGCTATTCATACACTTAAGGTAAAATAGTAATTTGTACTTGTTGACAAAGAACATTGGCTTTATTTAGTCAATGCTTGGTGTGCTGCCCTGATGGAAAATGATTTAAAATGTTACATAAACTATTTTTATTATTATTTTTTTTAAGTATGGGTCCCCCCCGCCCCGCAGGGCAATTGGGGTTAAGTGACTTGCCCGAGGTCACACAGCTACTAAATGTGTCAACTGTCTCAGGCCGGATTTGAACTCAGGTCCTCCTGAGTTCCAGGTCCAGTGCTCTATAGCTATTTTCATTATCGACAGAATATTCCCCCAAATCATATCAACTCTAACTTGATTTCTGTCTGTCTATAACAGACAACTAGTTTACAAGACATTCTTAATAGTATACATGTGAAATAAGACAAGGAATGGTCTACCAGAAGGACATGCTTATAGCTCTAGGTATGGAAGGATCTAAAGCTCATTTAAAGAGATTCTTCACTGTACAGATAAAGAAACTGAAACCCAGGGAAGAGAAATAATTTAAACAAGTTAAACATACAGCACATTAAGATTTGAACCCAGGTTTCTGTTTCTAGAACCAGTGCTTATCCCACTAAACCATGCTAACAACTACTTATAAGACTTCCACATTTATAAATCCTCTCCTACCTATTCCCATGCTGTTTCATTTGCAGCTGTCCACTTAGCTTCATTTTGAACGAGATCATATTATTCTTACACTTTCAGAAATTGTTTCTTCTCTTTCAATTTGCTTCCTATGTATTACTACCTTCTCTATTGGTTGATGTTTGCAAGCTTAATTCACTTCCCAATGAAAAACTTTGTTGAGGAACATGGAGCTCCTGGATAACTAAGGCTAAGAATCATCAAATTATTTTACCCAAATTTAAAGTCCCCTTTAAAAAAATTATATAACAGTAATAAGTAACCCGAATGAATTATTTCTAGGCAGACATTAAGTAGTTATCTATTTTTGTGAACAAACTGAACACACTAAAAAAAAAATTACTGCAAACAACGTTCAAGTCAAACAAAATAACCTCCCACATTGCCTATGTCCAAAAATACAAATTTTACTGTGTCTATCACCTCTTTATCAGGAGGCAAGCAGCATTCTAATCTGCAGGTCCTTTGGAATCATGGTTGATCATTTCAATGGATTTTTAAAATCTTTCAAAATTATTTTTCACAATTTTAAAATATATAAATTATTCTCCTGGCTCTTACTTTACTCCGAGTTAACAGTAAAGTTTAAGTAACATTTGATTGTTTATACTTGCACTCTTTCCAGTTAAGTAAGATACATTTCTTCTCCTGTTATATCTTCCCCTCCCCTCCTTCTAAGATGAAAACATCACACAAATTACTCCCAATCCATCCATCTTATCTGATTTCCTCTATGAATTTAGCTGACATTTTTCCCCTCAGAGGATGCTTGTATTAACACTGGAATGCAAACACTTCTTATAAAGTCTTTTCTGATTGCTTGCTTGCATTTATCTTTTTACATTCCTCTAATCTCAGTGTTTGTATTTCAAAGCTTCTATTCAACTTTGGTCTTTTCACTGGGAATGTCTTAGATGCATCTAATTTAAGATCCATTTACCTCTGCAGGATTATGTTAAATTTTTCTGGGTAATTTATTCTTGGTTGTAAACTAGGTGGAGAGAGTGCTGAACACCTAAGAACAAATCCAGCCTCAGATACTCACTAGCCATGTGACCTTGGGCATATCACTCAACCTATTTGCCTCAATTTCCTCATTGTAAAATGAGGATAACAGTACCTATCTTCAAATGTTGTTGGAAGGATCAAATTAGGTAATAATTGTAAAGCACTTTGTACACGGCCTGGCACATAGGGCTATATAAATGTTAACTACTATCATCATCATCATCATCATCATCATCATCATCATCATCATGATGCCTTTATCTTTTGCCTTTTAAAATAGCTTATTCCATGCTCTCTGTTCTTTTACTGTGGTAGCTGCTAAATCTTGTGTGATCTTGACTGTGGTTCCTCAGTACTCAAATTTTTTTTCCCTTCAGGAGGTTACAGGTGGATTCTATTTTAACAGTTTCTAGAAACACATCTGAGCTGTTTTTTTTTCTTTTGGTCATAGCTTTTACGTAAAACAGTGATTCTTAAATTACCTCTCCTTGAAGATCTATTTTCCAGGTCAGTTGTTTTTGCTATGAGATACTATTTTCCTCTTTTTTTTTCCCCCCAGTTTTTTGACTTTACCATTTCTTAATGACTTATGGAATAATAAAGTTCTGTTTGGTTCACTTTGGTTTTCAGGGAGTTTGTTATTTGGGGCAAGGTTTTGAACTTTTTGTGCTAAGCTGTTGATTTTTTGCCCCAAATGTCCTCCAAAGCTGTTATTTCATTTAAATTTTTAAAAAAACTCATTTATAACTCATATATCATGACTTCTAGGAATTCAAATCAGTTTTATGGCCAAGAATATTTTTCTTTGAGGTTTTGCTTTTAGGTGTTTCAGAATTATTCTCCTCTTTTAAAAAGTTTTGTTTCTTGGGGAGTTATAGCCTGATAATAGTTCTATTGTCTTTTTTTTTTGAGGGGAGGGGAAGAGTTTAGTTATTCTTCCAGTGATCTGCAACTCTAGTGTTGCTGGCCTAGCTGGCATCTCTGAGCAATGAATTGATGATTCCAACCTACCTGTTCATAGTTCCCACCCTGGTCACTTGTCAGTGGGGTGGAATTCATAATTCTGACCCAGAAAGATGACTCACTGCAGAATTCCTGATCACTATTCAGTCTGGCATTCTTTTTAGATATTTGTTTTTGGTTAGATATTAGTTGAAGAGTATAATGGATCTGAGTGTTCTATATCGCTTCCTCCTTCCCACCATATCTTGGCTAATCTCCTACAGTAGTACCTAAGGAGTATTACTCCTTGTGATCACCTTGGGGCAAGTCACTTAACATCTCCTATCACAGGTTTCTTAGTCTACACATCATGGATCAACCAACTTGGGAGAGAGAAAATAACCAAGTTTTTTTTTTTTTAGCCACTTTTTCAGTCAATCAACAAGCATATATTAAGGAGGCAGTATGAGTCAGGCACATTTGACTTCTCCCAGTTTTATGGATGGCAACAAAGGCTGATTCAAATTTTCTAGTAGCAAATGGGAAGGGTAATCAGAGTGGAGATAAGAGCAGCTCACATTTCATATGGTTCTTTATGATCTACAAAACACTTGCCTAAATAGTTGAAGTTAGTAGGTACAAAATAGTTAGCTTCGTTACACATGAAGAAACACTAGCTTGCTAGGGGTGAAACGCCCCATATCCCACTGTTGCTGTGTCTGAAGTTCGTACTTGAACCCAAATGCTGACTCCAAGACTAATGGTTCTACCATAACCAACTGTGGATAAAAACAGACATCTTGGGGACTCTTGCCCTGCTGGACTGAAACTGATGTGCTTAAACGGATAGATATGCCCTAACATTTATTGTATGGCTAGTGAAAAAGTCATTCATTTAACTTTTGATCTAAAACAATGAGGAAGATAGCACAGAGCAAACTGCCTTCCGACACAGGACACATACTTTGAGCCCCCTTAACAAGGTTGCTAGATTTCATTAACTCATCCATTCTGTTATATTTTTGAGATAGATAGATGCTTTTGGGTTAACTCCCTTTATGACCATGAACAACTTGTTCTCTGTAGCTGGCCTCATCAGTAAGCATGTTCTAATCTGTGGCCAAACTACTAATGGACAATGAAATTATTGAAAAAGAGGCAGGATAAATAGATAGGCATAAATGGACAATCCATTTCTAATTTCCATACTGAACCTAGAATACACCATACTTTCCCATGCTGAAGAAGTTACTTACCAGAATCTATCCCCTTCCTACTTCCCCAGCTAACACCCTACTATTTTAAAATAACACCAATGCTTCAGAATCATACACTCTCTAATACAACCTCCATATATTGCCAAAGGAATTATCCTAAAGCAGAAGTCGAATATAACTAACCTGCTCACACATCTTTAATGATGGCTCTCTACCTCCCCACCTCCACCCCAATAAAGCACAAACTTCTCAAACCTGGCATCCAAAGCCCTATATAATCCAGCTCAGCTCCCAACTAGCTTTCTGGTCTTCTCTCCCTTACAATAAGTATAATAATTTAAAAAAGCAATTTATCGACAATTATTTGCCTCATTTTGTACTGCTAGGCCATTGCAGCTAGATGGTGCAGTAGGCAGAGTACAAATCTGGCTTCAGTTATTTACTAGCTGTGTGACCCTGGGCAAGTCACTTCATCCTGTTGGCCACTGGTTCTCATCTATAAAATGAGCTGGAGAAGGAAATAGCAAACCACTCCAGTAACTTTGCCAAGAAAACCTCAAATGGAGTCACAAAAACTCACAGTACTAAACAACAACAGACTACCAGAAGAGGAAGGAGACATTTCACTAATAGTACCACCTCAACTATTCACTGTGTGAGCCAGAGTTTTTCATTTGTAAATGGGGCAGGTGAGGTAAGGGCAATTACCCTTGGCCTTCTAGTTCTCAATCTCTGATCTTTTGACATGACAACTGATCACTGGGTTCTAAAGTGTTTAAATTCTGTTTATATTGTCATAATCTCATTATACAAATTAATTTGCTTTTGCTAATTTCATTATCAGAGCATACAGATCTTCTCACGTGTCTGAACCCTTTGTATTCATTGTTCTTTACGACTGTACTTGCAAATGTCCATTTCTTTTTGACCAAGAGATATTACTAGGATTAATCCAAGGAGGTCAAAGATAAAAACTGTAATCAGCACAATATTAAGAGCATTTTCTGTTGTAGCAAAGAAATGTGAAGAAAGCAGATGCCCATCAACTGGGAAATGGTTAAATAAACAGTTGTACAGGAAAGGACAATTACTGAGCTGCCAGAAACCATGAAAATGAAGAAAACAGAAGTAGGGGAAAACTATATAAACTGATGCAAAGTGAAGTTAAAGTAGAAAGAAAATAATGAAAACATACCTCAAAAATGTAAATGGAAAAGTTAACAGCAAAAAACCTGAAATGAAATGCTTAGCTCTGAAAGAAAATGAGCATGTGCTTCCCCCCTTTCTTTAAAAAAGTAGAGGGTTATGGGTGTGGAATACCTCATCTACATGCTGAACTTGGTTTATGTATTCTTTAACTTCTTTCTTGTAAGGTGGGCATTTAGGGCAAGATATATGATATAAAAAACCAAAATTATCAATTATTAAAATCCCTCCATTCAAGGTTCAGTTCTGGTGCACCTCCCCACAAAACCCTCCCTATTCCACTTCTGCTAGAAGTGATCTTTCTCTCCCTTCAATCTTTCATAGCACCGTCATTTCATTTCTGTCATCCTCAGAGGATTATAAGTGCTTTGAGGACAAAGACTATTAATTTCTTTTGATAAAACTTTAATTGAATTTTGTTGACATCTTCCTCTTAACCCTGGTATTGTCATATAGATTATGTCCTCAATCCAAAAATAGTCTCTTTTCTCTTTCATTCTGTTTATCAAAATCTAACCTCCCTGGGGAAGTCTTTGCTGACAATCACATGCACAGCAATCTCTCTCCTCTGAAGTCCTATGGCACTTCCAGGGGCAACTGGAAATCTCCACTCTTGCCCCTAGTTTTGTCCTGTTACAAGTTTTTTCATGAGGACTTGTTCATCAGTGTAGGGAACTCCTGGTATGGAGACTGAACATCTAAAGACTTGTCTATAGCAAAGCTATAGGGAACTGCCTGGGACCCTTCATTCAACAAGCATTTCATAAGTGCCTATTTTACTTGTGAAGCTGAGGAAGCACAGACAAATGAACACAGTCCTTGCCCTGAAGGAACTCACATTATATTGGGTAAAAATGTGCAGTGCAGATAGACCAATACAAAAAAATATGCAAAAAAAGTAGAGGGAGTTCCCAAAAGGTCTTTTGTAGGAAATGACACTTGAAGCTGAGCCTTGAAGCAAACTAGTGATTCTGTGAGGCAGAGGTGAGGGGCAGGTACATGCCAAGCTTAGGGGGACAGTGTGTGCAAAGGCAAAAACCAAGAGATGGAATGTGTATATGTAGGAAGAACAGGCCAGTTTGGCTGAACCAGAGTGTGAAATTAGTGCAGAAAGACAGGTTATAGAGTTAAGATTGTGAAAGGCTTTAAATGCCTGACAAATGTGGATTTTATCCTAGGAAAAAAAAAAAAAGGAAATCTACTAAATCTTGAACAGGGAGTATGCAGGTGTAGCTGGTTTTACCAAATTTAGCACTTGTGTTAAGGATGGACTGGAGAAGGGTTAGAGTTTACAAGGGCTTGAATTTGGGTGGTAGATGTATGAATAAAGAAGAGAGGTGCAAAAGATGCTATGTAAGTAGAATTGACAAAATTGATGTGTGGGGGGGTGGTATTGAGGGAGAATGAAGAGTTGAGGGTGACTAAGAGGTTGTAAAGTTGGGTGACTGGAAGGATGGTAGTATCCTTGACAGAAAGAGGGTTAGGATGAGGCATGGATTTGGAGGAAGAAGATAATGAGGTTAAATGACTTGCTCATGGGCAGATGGGCAATATGTGTCAGAGGTAGAACTTGAACTCAGGTCTTCCCAACTACAAGGTCAGCCCTCTACTATCCTAAATAATACTTCTCATTTGAAGAAAATTCCCAGAATATCTGAATATTCTGTTAAATTTCAGGATATTCAAGTGCAAATAGTATTTCTGATATGGATCTAAAATCCAAGATATGTAGGAAACTAATATGAACAGAAAACCAAAGGAAATGAAAAACAGTTCTCAAAGAAGAATTGCAAACTATTAACCATATAAAGATGGCTCCCAATCATTTGTAAGAGAAATGCAACCCTGAGGTTTCATCTTACACACAGAAAACTGTCAAAGATGACAATGAATAACGACAGTCAAGGTTGGACAGGCTGTAGAAATACAGGGAAATTAAGCTGATAGAGTTGTAAATTTGTCTAAACCATTCTAGAAAGCAATTTGAAATTAACCTTAAAAAAAATGACTAATATGTTTATCAATTGGGGAATGGTACAACAAAATGCAATGTGATCCTGGTGGACTATTACTGTGGCGTAAAAAACAAGGAAAATGAACAATTTAGAAAAGCATGGCAAGAACTCATCAGGCTTTTAAGATCCCTTCCAGCTCTAGATGTCTGATCCTCTATAATATAACAACCAGCAAAACAATATACACAAATGACAGCAACATAAATGGAAAGAACAAAAAGCTGAGCCTGCTGGGTAATAAGCTTGGCACTCCCTCTCCTTAGTAAAAGGAGGGGGAGGGGAGGAATAAGGGCCACATGTTGCACATTTCAACTGGGTTATTGGTTAGTTTTGCTGAACTGCTTTCCCAATACCCTCTTTATTCCTTGTTTCAAGGACTGACTGGTAGGGAAGAAGGATGTATTTGGAAATGAAAGTGATGGAAAAACAAAAGACACCAATAAAAAAAAGTTAGACGTGCAAACAAATAGAAAGCCCCATTTCAGAATCAAGCAACTTTTGGATTACCTTAACTTCTCTCTATTAAAGGACACCACCTATTGATCTTGAACTACCTGTGTGGCTTCTCGTATGTATCTGTTAAACTCTGGTATTCTCAGCCACCTTTAGGAGTACAGCCTGTTTCTCCAAATAGACAAGTTCTGAGAGAAAGGTAATGAGTTTTCTGTCTTTGCGTCTCCCACAGCGGCTAACAGTGCCATGCAAAAACTAGATGCTCAATATATGTAAGCATCAATCGATCATAAACATTTAGGACAGTGTCTAAAGCCTTATCTTACACTAGTGACAAACACAAATTACTGTTGCAAACACTTTGTGGCTCAAATTAACGTTGCAAAAATTTTTTAAAAAGCAATGCTAACAGTTGAAACAAGACTTTCAATCTTATTGAACAAACTGAGAGAGAACAAAATACTGCATTTCTATCCTTACTAGCTAATACAAGTTAAAATGTGTTAAGTGTGTAGGAGAGATCACTTCTAGCTATAGACAGGAACGGGGGAGGGGGAGGGTAGGTAAAGAAAACAAGAAAGACTTCACGGAAGGAGTTGACAACCAGACCTGAGTCTTGAAGGAAGAGAAGGATTTCAGCAGACGGAGATGTGGAGGGAGTCTGTTCCAGGCATGGGGTATGGCCTGTGCAAATGAAGAGGTGGAAAAGGGCAAGATGAGACCATGAAATGGCTATTAGTCCAGTTTGGCTGGAACACTGAGTACATGAAGGATAATAGTGTGAAATAAGGCTAGAAACTAAGTTTGGGGCCACTTTATAGAGCACTGTGAAACTAGCATAGAAAGTCTACATTTTATTCTAAAGGTGACAAGGAACTACTGAACAGATTTGAATAAGGGAGTATAATGATCAGGTCTACACATCAGAAACATTATTTTGGTGAGGATCTAAGGTTAAGGCTTGAAAAGGGTGGGGATACCAGTAAGGCTTTTATAATAGACCAGGCAAGACTGTTTGGTTCTGAGGGTCAAATTTTAATGACAAATGAATAAGCTGTAGAGTATCCAAAAAAAAGGTAACCCAGACGGTGAAGGGCCTCAAGAATATGTTACTAGTTGAAGGAACTGGGGATGTTTAGCCAGGAGATGACAAGTTTCAGGGGGGAAATATGATAGCTGTCTTCAAGTACGTGAAGAGCTATAATGCTCAAGACTTATTTCTGCTTGGACCTACAGGACAGAAACTCCAA
The DNA here is from genome assembly GCF_011100635.1 of Trichosurus vulpecula. NCBI lineage: Eukaryota > Metazoa > Chordata > Mammalia > Diprotodontia > Phalangeridae > Trichosurus > Trichosurus vulpecula. Next base: position 12,867,351 of record NC_050575.1, on the reverse strand, counting down.
ACAATTTAGGTTTGATATAAAGAAGAGCATTCCAACAATTAGAAATATTCTGAAGTGTAACTAGACTGCCTTGGAATATAACAGGTTCTCCTTCACTGGATGTCGTTAATCCCTCAGTAGTCAGTGCTCCCCTCCACTACAATCATATTGTATTGTTTCTCCAAATTAAATAAAAAAAGCTCCTTGCGGGCAGGGAACAGTTTTGTTTGTCCCCAGTACCTTATATAAAATGCTTTGAGGTACTTAATAATTGAGTGCTTGTTGAATGAAATAAAAAGGGTAGGATGAGCATACTGGTCAGGTTATCTTGTGGAGAAGATCCTTGTTAAGGTAAGGATAGGACCAAAAAGGCCTTTGAGATCTTTTCCAACTCAGGGTCTGTGAAAGGAGAGCACCTGATCCCCAGCTGAAAATTCTTTACTCCTCTTTTCTTTTGCATTTCTCATCCTGCCTTGTATTATGGTTAACTGTGTACATCCTCTCTCCTACCCCCATGAAATTACAAGCTACTTGAGAGCAGGATCTGGATTGTATCTCTGTGTTCCTAGCAACAACCACTCCTTAGCACACAATATATCTTTAGTAAATGTTTAATGGAATTGATAGACATAAATATGGCTTCATTAAATAATCATTCAGCTGCCCCTCTTTTTTGAGACAACATAGTTCTAGTTTTTTCACTACTTGCAATTCACATGTATACATGTTCTCTCAGATTACATAGACTTGGAGAGGTTCTGGAATTCTGTAACTTAACCTAGTACTAGTCCTCCCAACAGCATTCTGGCCAAATCATGCTGTTTTAAGGTGTGTGTGTGTTTTTTTTTTTTTAACAAATTAAAGAGATTATCAATCTATCTTCAGTTAGCAGTTGGTAAACACCTCAAAGATCCAATAACCTTAATTTGGAGAGAAGAACTAAGATCTCAAAAGGTTAAGTGACCTCTTCAAGGTAACACAGGTTATAAGAGCTGGCCACAGGACCCAATTCTTCTGACTCCTAGGTCAGCACTCTGCGTTTTCCTGAAGTGAAGAGGTAATGATTATATCAATACATTTCAAACACACCCTCTGGTAGCATCCATCAGATATTTAAAAAAGAACAAATAAAAAAGAAACTATGCACTCAAGTATACACTTAAATATATTAGCATAATAGATTTAGAGCCAAAAGGGTCCACAGAGTCCATCTACTCCCCAAAGTCTCATTTTACAGACAAGGAAACTGAAGCTGAAAGGTTAGATAACTTGCCTAAGATGACACAAAGTGCTATGTGACAAGGGGGAATTTGAATTCAGGCCTCAGATTCAAGTTCCAATCTATTTACATTGAGTGGTTTGTTTCCAGCCTTATCTAAATCCATTTTCCCTCCAGAAATGCCTCCCCCTTACTGCCAGAGTGAAGGTTTCTTCAGTTTAATGTTTGGTTCAATTTAAGTTGTGCATTTATTTACTCTAACTGGTATTTCAGACATATCTAAATAAAATGCATCATAAAATTATAAAGCTTAAGGAATCGAATTTAGAGGTCATTTAATCTACCGTCTATTTTACAAAGGAGAAAAAGGAGCCCCAGAGAGGCTGAGTGACTTGCTCAAGGCCACACCAGGTCTCTGACTCCAAATTTAAAGCTCTTCCCAGTGTATCACACTGCCTCCCAAATTAATTTTTTTTTAAAATCTGATTATAGCACTGGATATATATCCTAAATACGAGAGGATTGTCAACTTTTCTTGCTAACATTTTAACCAACCGTGCAATTCAATCTGATGAATTGACTCAATTTATTTTAAACTTTCAATTAAGTACCCATTGAGTTTTACATTTACCTAAATTTTGAACCTCTGAAGTTACAAAACTATTTTTCAGTCTTTTTCTTAGGAAGTGAAATTGATCCTCTTTCAATACTATACACCTAGAGAGTGGTTCAGAGGGATAAGAATTCAAGGGGCCTCAGTCCTAAAATTTACTTTGCTACTTACTTGCTGAACCAATTTCTACCAAGGTCTAAAATGCTAATCTTAGGCTAAAGCCTTGGAGAAGGCAAGCATTAATTCTAGCAACTCGCTCAGACATCAAATAACCTTACTCCTCTGTTTAGGAAACTGCTTTAGAGGGTAAGAAATCTGTTATGTAGTTGATTGCTTTTCCTCCAGAAGTGATTTTTGGATAGATGTCACAGGAATCAAAACGCCTGGCATATCTAAACACCAATGCTCACATAGCTTGGTGATACATAGCTCAGCTAAGTGAAAAGGAAAGCATAATAAGGAGTACAACAAAATAAGGAATAATAAATGAATGTTGAAGTGATTAGATGACAATATTTTTTAACAGATCTGTAATTTGTAGCCTCCTCTCCATGTGTTATATTTATTTTTCCCTACAGCTTTTCATTCATAATTCAAATTCTTTGCTGTTGATGTAAGGGAGGTGAGATTTAACATTTCAAAAAATATGAAGTCAACAGTAGTAGGTTTTTCCTTTAAGAAAAGATTTGACCTCAGGTACTTTCTTTTGAAAATGAAAAGTCTAATTTACTCAATTTGTTCAAGCATATCCTATACTCTCCCTTGCACAAACACACGCAACAGTGAAAAGTTTGGGAAAAACTGACCATGTAACAGTTTCATTTGAAAGCATATGCAGCATCCTTCTGATTAGATTGCACTTAATTGAAACACAGAGGGACATGCATTTCATCTTCATTTTTTTTTATATACACAACTCAACACACACGATAGAAGCAAAGGATGTGGGTTCTACGTAATAAAGAAAGTCACTGATCCTGGAGTTTTCACTTTCATCAGTATGATTAAAGGATGCTTAACTTGGGGTTAGTTAAGTTTGCTTTTAAAAGTATTTCAATAATTTGGTTTCTTCTGTAATTTATGTATTTTATGCATTTAAAAACATTATTCTGAAGACTGCTAAGACTTCACCTGACTGCCAAAAGGATCCACAATCCAAAAAACGTTAAGAATCCCCGGATCGCTAATAGCCCTTAACTCAACTCAAACACAAAGCACTTCAATATCTAGTTGCACAGATGATAGATACACAGCTTTCCTTCAAATAAAGATATAGTGATTCTATCAATTATGGGATTTCCACTTGTCACTAAGCCAATGGTTCAATATTTAGAACAGAAAATGAGTTCTGGAGAATCCCAATATAAGTTTTAAATTGTTCTAAATTTGATAACACTGAAATATTTGTTTTAATTATCCATAAGAAAAAAGCATTTTAAGAGTGTCAAAAGCAATTTGTTCACAATATCCTAAATTGAACTGTGATTAAGAACTATAGTTAAAAAAAAAAGCCAAACAAAAAATACCCCACCACGCTGTGAGACTAAGGCATTTGCCCAAAATACATAACTCTTCTAGGTTGTTCTTAAAGAAGAACCAAGAACTAGGGCCTAACAGGTTCTACTGGTGCCTGTGGATGGTCACTGAGGCTACAATTCTAAATCTGCTGTACTAATAAAAAAGGATGGTTCATATTTAACTAGTTGTGTGACCCTGGGCAAGTTAAACTCAGTTTTGGCCACTGTAAAATGATGCTTTTGGGGTAGATCAGACATTTTGGGGTCTTCTAACTCAGAGGATTCCAAGATTCTTTCTTCTTGGTAAAGGCACGCAGATGGCAGCAGCAGGCAGGTGAGATACGGGTTAATGCACAACCTGGATAATCGATTCCCAAATACTTGACAGAGTTCTACTGCAAATGGCATTCTGCTATATTAAACCTGAGACTCCTTTACTTCTTCCCTAATTTATGATTATAATCTTGATTTAGAAGAGATGCCAGAGGGTCATTTGGTCCAGTCCTCTCACTTTACCGATGAAGACAACGGGTAGTATAGAGAAGAGTAAATGACTTGCAAGGTCACGCAGGCACTAAGTGGCACAATGGGATTCAAGTCTAGGTTTTCTGACTTTTCACCACTATTGTTCATGTGATTATGGACAAGGATCCTGTCCATGGATAATTCTTTATCTGTAGCAGGGGTTCTTGCACTGTTTTTGTGCCATGGGCCCCACTGGCAGTCTGTTGAAGCCTATGAACCCTTTCCTAATTGAGAGTTTTTAAATAAATGGAAAGGACTGCTAAATTTCACTTACAGCTTAGTTAAAATAAAGATGAAAAATAATTTCCGCCATCCAAATAAACAGGCTCCCCTGAAATCTATCCATGGTCCCCAGGTTAAGAATTCCTTATCTATAGGATGGGAATAACATGACCTATCTTACTGGACTGTTTTAAGTACTTTGTAAACCTTAAAAGCATTTGAGAAACGTTAACTATTGTTCCTGGACCAAAATGACTTTTAGTCAATCCCAATGCAGAATATTATGCTAAAGGTTTAAAGAATTAAAAAAAAATCCTAAATCCAAGCTTACATTTTGTCTACATTTAGTGAAACAATGGAATGTTTTAATCATGTCCTCACTCATGTTTCTACTTCAAGTTATCCCACTTCTAAGAAGAAAACCGTATCATGAATTGAAACTTAGGACATGCCCTGCTGACCACAAACCATTTAGCTTTTCTTCGGTAATGTGCTCAACCACAAAAGGCAGAGGGAGGGGGGATAGTCTACCGCAAAACATGTCAGTGGAAGCAAAATGCCATATATTATCATCATCTAATATTAACTGTCAGTATGCTTATGGCTGTTACAGGCCCACACTGTAGAAATTTACATTAAAATAAATCCTAAGTTGTGTAACTGTGTGAATAGCCACCTGCAAAGGGAAAATGATGTTTTTAAAATGCTGATAATTAACCTTCAGTTACTTAAGACAGTTAAGATCCTCAACCTTTCTGCTAGTTGACTTTCAGTCAGGCTAACCTTGCACCACTGGGCCTGTCTCATCAAATACAAAGTTGGAGGCATTCTCTGCTGGTCTAGGAGTCAGAGTCGGGTTAGAATACAAATTTTGACGCTTTGTACTCATCTCTTCAAAGTCTTCAGCTTCCTCACTGGTAAAAACAGACGCCATACTCAGATCATAGGGATGCCCCGAGGTTAAGTATTTAACAAAGAATATTCTACCAGTTTTACAAAGGAGGAAGCTGGGTCTCAGCAGGTCGAGGGCTGTGCCTGGTATCAGGAAGACGTGCGTTTAAATTCAGTCTCAGCTACTCACTAGCATGGAGATTTAGGGCAAGTCACTTGGCCTCAGTCGGCCTCCAGTTTCCTGGTGGATAACAGCACTCACCTCCAGGGTTGTCATGAGGAACCAATGAGATGGCACATATTAAGTGCTATATAAATGCCGGCTACTGTTACATTGAGGCTCATATAGTACTTTCTGTACTTCACAATGACCCTAACAAGGTATTATTCCCATTTTACACAAGAAGAAAATAGAGTTTAGCGCCTTGTTCAGTTACATGGCCTAGTATCAGGTCAGAGTTGAACTTGGTCTTCATAGACTCCAAGTCCACTTTCTAATAGCTGCCTCTCCTGCAATTTTTACTTTTCACACTAGTTTTTAGGCGCGTATGTACAGTTGTATATCTTTCAAGTAAGTAAGCACAACTTCAGAATTACACTATATGAAAGTTCATTTCACTTATACACGTCATTTTTATCTATCCCCCAATAATTTAGGCAATATTCAATGGAAGACATTAAAATCAGCAAACCAATTTATATCCAGATTTCTAACAGCCCAGAAGTCCCTAAATTAAATTTAAAGACCCCCATCAGTAACAACCGAAACCCGATTAAACAAACAAAAAAAAAAAGGCATTTTTTTGGTAAGCACGATTTCTGTAAACATCCAGCTTCTGCACAAGTGGGGCTGCTAAAACCTCCCCAGGGCATTCTGAATTCAAGATCTCTAGGTGAGTGATGACCTATGTTAAGAGATTCGGGCACAGTCCGACTGTCTCTTGAATCCCCCACCCACACCGGCTTCAGTTCTATTAACTGTTTCTCACCGGGCAGACCTAAGCCAGTCTCACATTCTAGTCTCTGATCCATCGCTTGTTCTGCTCTGATTGAAAAGTTAAATTAGGGCAATTTAAGAGAAACTACTGTGCGCTGGTTTTCTTGGGGGGAGGCGGGGCGGAAAAGGGCGGATTTAGCGTCGACCTTGAAACCTCAGATGCAGAATTACCATTGCCGACCGTGGTCCCTATTTTAATATCCTCCCATTCTGCCGGGCCATACAGCTACGCACTACGGCTGTACGAAAGGCGGTGTGAACAGCCAATGACTTAGAGCAAAACCACCTCGTACACGTCTAACTTTTCCCAGAAAACTTTTTGTTTAAATCCAAAGCCGAATTATTCGTTAATTTGAAGTATTTTCAATGAGCAAAAATTGCGCTAATACTTTGTTAATTTTCATTTCCAAACCTCGTTTCAACCTAAGTCGAAACCAAGCCTCAGCTTGCGCTACTACGAAGAGGAGGGGAAGACACGCTAGCACTGGGGAAAAATACAAAGTGCTGCGGAAAGGGGGCTTCGGCGGCACCGCGGCCGGGGGATGGTCCGGGTCTCAAACGAGTTGGGGGAAACTTCAAAGGGGCCAAACTTCCCCCGCCCCTTCTCTTCTCACCCCGAGGAGGGGGTGGGGCCGGGGGCAGGGCCGCGGTGTGTGCGCCGTCATCTAATCGCCAAGAGAACCCCGGCCTGCCTCCCTCCGGGCCCAAGGATCCTGACCGGACCGAGGAGAACGGCCGGCCAGGCAGCCCCCGCCGGGGTAAAAGGCCGGGCAGGCGGCGCTCCGCTCCTTCCCCGCCCCCGCTGGCAGAGGGCGGGAAGGGGAGGAGGACGAGGAGAAAGCGGAGCCTCGAGCCGCTGCTAGAACAATGCGGCGGTTCCACCCCCCCCCCCGGGGTAACGGTGACCCGGGGAGGCCCCCCCCCCCGCCCGAGGCCGCAGGGACGCCGGGTAGGGGAGTACAAGGGTTGGAGCGGCCGGACGCGGAGGGCGCGTGGCGGGAGGGGCGGAGGGAGGAGGTGGGGCGAGGGTGGGGGCGCGGAGGGGAAGGCGGCGGGCGGCAGCGTGCAGGCAGCGGCTGCGAGACGCCCCCGCCCCACCCCCACCTCCTCCCAGGGCCCGGCCCCACCCCCCGCCTCCACTCCTCCCCTCCCCCCTCCCCCTCTCGGCCGCTTCCCCCTCTCGGAGAAACTACGCCATTGCGGCCTAGTTGTGGAGCCGGCGCGCCGCCCGCCCCCCCTCCCCCACGTCCCCTCCACACCGCCAGCGCCGCCATCTTTCTTTCCCCCCGGACGGGTCCCAGCAGCCCCGCCGCCCCCGCCGCCGCACAGGCCCCGCCATCTTTTGGGGCCGCCATACTTGCCCTGGCGAAGAAGATGGCGGCGCCCATCACACACATAAAACATGGCTTCCCTTCAAAACAAAAACATCCCCGGGGCCGGGGGAGCCGGGGACGCGTCGCCCGGGCCTCGGCCCGTCTCCCCTCGCCTTCCTCGGCCCGGCGCCGCTCACCTGAGGCCCACATGGTGACGGAGAACTCCCCCTCCAGGGTCTTGATCTGCACCTGCTTCTGCTCCCACTTCCTGCCGCTCGGCTCGGCCCCGCCGCCTCCGCCGCCGCCGCCCGCCCCGCCGCCGCCGCCGCCGCTCAGGTAACCCTTCTTGCCGCTCTTCTTGCCCCCGCCGCCGCCCTTCTTCATGCGGCCGCCGCCGGACGACGACGAGCCGCCGCTCTTGCCGGCCGCCGCGGCCGTGACCAGCGTCTGCTCGATGTAGTCCTCCTCGCCGCCGGCCGGCGCGGGCACGGGGATGAGGATCTGGTCCTCGAAGCCGTCCTCGGCCCGCAGGCCGTCCGAGTCGTCGCCGCCCACCACCTCCTCGCGGGTCTGCACCAGGATCACCTCCTGGTGGTGGTGCACCTGGCTGGGGTCGTCCGTCACGAGCGGCTGCAGCGCGATCATGGGCGGGTGGTGGTGGTGGTGGTGGTGGTGGTGATGGTGGTGGTGGCCGCCGTGGCCGCCGCCCCCCCCGCCGCCGCCGCCTCCCGCGCCGTCCTCGTCATCCTCCTCGTCGTCCTCCTCCTCGCCCACCACGGTGGTCTCGATGGTCTCCACGGGGATGGTCTCCACCTCGATCTCGTGCAGCTCCACGATCTCGGCCGGCATCTCCGAGCCGTCCGTGGCGATGTAGAGGGTGTCGCCCGAGGCCATGGCTGAAGCCTCGGCCGCCGCCGCCTGCCCCGGCCGCTGCCGCCGCTCTCCGCGTCCTCCTCCGCTGCGGGCGGGCGAGGCGGCCGGTCGCGGGGTAGGGAAGGGAGCGAGCGAGGTGGGGGGGGGGGAATCTGGGGAAGGGGGAGGGAGGGTAAGGGGGAGGGGGCGGGCGAGCAGGCGGGCGGGCTGTCGGTGCTCTCTGTGCCCCTTCTCGCTCCGCGCTCGCTCGGGCTTCTCGTCCGGGCTGGAGAGGCTGCTGCCCCCCCCCTCCCCTCCCACCCCACCCTTCGGGCCGGGTCTCCGGGCTTTTCCCCCCCTCTTCCTCCTCTCCTCCTCCGCCTCCTCCTTCAACACAAATACCAACTCCTCAGCCCGACTGCAAATCTCGCCGCCGCCACACTCGCTCCGGTATCGCCTCGCGAGACTTCCGCTCTTTCCTCTCCCCTCCCTCCGCGCGTCTCTCACTCACTCTCGTTGGCTCCTCCCTCCCCCCCCAACCGACCTCGCCGTTTGCTGTGACAGGCTGCGGTGATTTAGACCCCGCCCACCCACCCCCTGCTCCGCCTGGATTGGGGGAGGGGGAGGGGGATCACCCCGCCTCCTCTCTGCGCATGACGTCAGCGCGTCGACGTCGCCACCTCCTTTTCGTAGCGCTCTCCCCTCCCTGCGCTCCTCCCAGCCCCCAACGGTTGGAACAGCCCGGCGTACGTGTTGCCTTGGGCTTTCCGGGCTGCGCTCGGTTACCGGGGCGTTGTTGCGCCGCCCGCTGAGCGGCTCGTCTTCCCGCACTCCCGTCCTCTCCCCGGCCGTCGGTCGTGGAAGCTCCGCTCGCCGCGCCTCTCCGCTCCCTCCTCCGCCACCTTCGATGTGGAGAAGCGGGTCTGGGCAAGGTTTGGTGTGGAGCTCTCGGGGCGGGGGCTCCGGCGGCGGCGGGAGCGGGAAGGCCCGGGGAGGACGGAAGGGGGCGGGGTGGTGAGTCGGCAGCTCCGCGGCTGGAGGGCCCGGGACCGTGAGGTGAGAGAGGGTGGATCGGGCCAGAGTAGGCCGCCAGGGAGGCCGGGCCGGCTGCCTCTTTTCGGGGGGGGGGGGGGGAGTACAAGGGGAGGGGGGAGGCAGAAGGGAAGCTATGGAAAAGTTTGTCCTCGCCCTATGACGGCAACTTTGTTGGCTCAGTGGAGCTCATAGCCGAGCCTTTGATCGGATTCTTGCCAGGCTCCCATCGGCGGGGAATCCGTCTCCGGATTTCATCCGAAGCCGTGGCGATGGACCCATACAGGTCGTGGCGGCACCGAGCCTCAGCTCCGCCGTAGGTGCCTTGGGGGTTCCGCGGAGAGCCGCTGAATCATGGTGGGAGGAGGGCGGAGTGCGGAGAGGGAAACCGCTTTAAAAAGGTGGTAAACGGTTTAGGCAACATTCCGTAGAAGCACGATAGCTCCAGGATCCCCCCCCCCCCTCGCCCCAGTGATTTGCAGATAATTTTGGTGATATTTGGGCATGAATATGTAGGTAAGAGGTTTTAAAACCGGGAATTCTGTTTCTTATCAGAGAATACCGGATTTGGAATCAGATCCCGGGTTCGAATCCAGACTCTTCCACTTAGCATTATGTGGTCTTGGCCTAGCGTATTAACCGATCTGTACCTGTTTGCTCATCAGTAAAACAAAGAGGCTGTATTACACAATATCTAAAATCTTTTGGAGCTCTAAAACCTGTAAATTGAGAATTATCGGGGGCGGCTAGGTGGCGCAGTGAGTAGAGCCAGCCCTGGAGTCAGGAGGACCTGAGTTCAAATGTGCCACTTTACTAGCTGTGTGACCTTGGGCAAGTCACACAGCCCCAGTTGCCCAGCCTTCTCCCCTGCAAAAAAAAAAAACAAAAAACATCCTGGACAACTGGTTTTCGTGCTCCCTTGCTGTGAACATCTTCCTCTCAGTCCTGATATGTTGCCACACACAAAGCAGGACTTGGAAAGTGTGCCGTAGTGTTTCCAGTGTAGCTTGGGCCACTTGGACAGGCTCCGAGAATTAGCCCAAGTTTGGCGAGGCCTGTCACCGGAGAGCTGGGCACCAGGTATGTGGTTTTGGTCACCCGGGTTCAAGCAACATTTTAATGAGGGGGGTACAGTAGTTGCTCACTGCATGAATAGAAGGAGTGAAGAGAATGAAACGAAAGAGCCAAAGTTTGTGAGATAAAGATAGTGATCACAGAGAAATTATCAAGGGGCAAAGGAAATTAAGAGATCGTCTCATCTCCACTTCTCCTGTCCTTAGATGAGGAAACTGACGCCCAGAGAGGTTATGGAATGACCTTAAAGTCCCCCAGGTGGGTGTCAGCTTTTTGCAGAGTCACTGTGCTGAGCCCTGACGTAGGTAATACCTAAGATGAGCACAAGCAATGGGTACAAAGAATTTCAGAGTGATACCAGACATTCAAAGGGAAGAATTTGCCTAATGATAGTCTTGTTTTTTTCAGAGGGCTTTTAGAAATGAAGAGGACTTTTGAAAGTGAATGTCAGAAGAGAAAAATAAAAGCTCCAAGAGCAGTTTAAAATGATTGAAAACTGACTGCTATTTGACTGGCTATAAAAGAAAGGGCCTCACAGTAAGAAAAACAAATAGCCAGGCCTACAGCAGTAAGAGATGTCCACCTCTTCTAGGATAAACTTTGTAGATCATAATATGCTATAGCAGAGAGTACTGGATTTGGAATTACAAAAGAAATGGATTTGACTCTCTGCCACTTAGTACCTGTCTGATCTTGGGCAGACCTCTTGGCCGTTCTGTGTATCTGTTTCTCATTTTTTAAATAAAGGATTGGATTAGATGACACTCCTAAAATCCCTTCTAGTTTTAAATCTCTAATTTTCTGATTTTGGTCTCTGGATTGTCTTGACTGCTGAAATTTCATTTGGAATGTAGAAAGGAACTTAAGGGTATGTATGCCGCGATGACATTTGAATAATCAAAGCTGTCATTCAAGAACCAAATTAGATAACTAAGCCGAGATTCTGTTTCTCGTTCAAGTGAGTATAGTAGGGAAGACTGAAATCGGAACAGTATTGCAGCTTTTAGTGAAACCAACAAAAAGCTTAGCTTGCCACTTAATAGCTAACATTCATAAGCCACTTAAAGGTTTGCAAATAACTTTAACATGTATTACTTAGGTCATCCTCACAACAACCCTAGGTACTACTGGTATCTCCCATTTTGTAGATGAGAAAATAGGCTTAGACTGCCTAAGTCATCTGCCCCAGTGTTAGCCAGTAAGTCAGGTATTCTGACTCCCAAGTGCAGCGCTCCGGCCATTGTGGCCCCTGTCTGTCCTTAACTGGAACTTTACAGGCTTGAGAGAAGTGGAGGCTGAATTTGATCCGTCTTTTGCAAACTGTACACGTGGAAGTAGTAGATCTCAGAAATCTTTATATGAGAATATGAAATAATAGTGTATGGTCTGCAAAGTATATATGCCAGTTTGGGATGACTTAAGCCGAATAATTTAGATTGAGGATTCTGAACTAGATTATTTACGTGCTAATCAAATTGTTACGAGGGGTGTAATTAGAAAAGCATAGCGGAGAGCGTGGTCCCATTGATAGTGTTTTCCAGGCAATAACTATAAATTCAACTAGTAAATGTAGAGGAAAGGTAGAACAGCCAATGTGGCAGATGACATGATGGCAGTGAAGTATGTTAAAAAATACTCATGTACTATACGCATTCACTGGAATTTGTTGGCCATATTGCGTTGTACTATTGTCTCGATGGGGTGTGCGTGCGTGCGTGTGTGTGTGTGTGTGTGTGTTCCTTAGCAAAAAGCAGGATATTATTCAGAGTAAAGGATTCTACTTAACAATATCTCTAAGCGTGATTGGGAGACATATAAAGCTACTTTAGTCATTGTTATGTATTACGATTCAGTCATTAACATTTTTGCACATTGACAGTGAAGAAGGCGATAGCTGTCATTCTTCTGGGGAAAATGTAGGAAATTCAAAACTCTATGCTTATATAAGGTCTTTGGAATCACTTGTTGGTAAGTTCCATAAGACCAGAACGGCCCTTCAGGATTCACACGAGTGTATGTGTAAAGCTTTACAACGATCACATCTTGAAAAAAGTCTGAGAAGATACAGCTAAAGTTGAATTCAAAGCAAAAAGAATAAAAGTCAGTGATGCTACTTCATAGGCTGCAACACTGATTATCAGTATTTTAATGGTGAATGCACTTGAACCCAGTTTGAAAAGAGTAGACGTGCATTCAGGTGCCTTGGAAAAACCACCATGTGAAGGTGTAACATTTATGATATTTACCGCTGTGATAGTAAGGAAATAAAACACCTCTGTGCTTCTTTGAGACAGATGTAACCAAATGAAAGTATTTTACTGGAAGGTATAACAAGCCATCATCCAGGATATGATAAAGTTGTTCTTCATTAATAAAGAAGCGGTGTTATCGATTTCTTTGAGCCTCATGGTAATTAATCAGCCGTTCAGGAGAAAGATCATTTTCATAGCAGAAAAGAATAATAATAACTGGCATTTGCGGAGCATTTTAAGGTTTGCAAATTGCCTGGCATAACATTATTTCTATAGATTCTCACGACAACACTGTCCCGAGTCACACGGTAAGCGTTTGAGGCTAGACTCAACTCAGACCTTCCGACTCCTAAGTCTGGCATTCTCTTGGCCTCGCTAGATAGCTGCCTTGCCTAAAAGTGAACTAAGGACGGTACAACGAGAAAAGTTGGCTGCCCTGATTCTTAGGACCATCAATGAAGGGAAACTTGAACTTAGCATTTGACACCAACAATGACTGAGTTTTTCCAGGATTTTTTGAGATCACCGTTGTGTTATGAGAAAACATACATTGCCTCTTCTTCCCATAGTAAGTTCTAAACCATCAGCTCATGTCACTAAATGTTAATTCAGATACTCAGGGGAAAATAGATATTTTCATATAAAGGTATTTCATAGGCATATAAACCTATTGCAGAGGAAGGTTTTGATGTAGTTTTTCCTTGCATCTGACAAGGACTTTGGACTAGTGACTTCTGGTCCAGCTCTAGCTCTAGAACGATAATATTACATATTTGTTTGCAAATAGAAATTTTTTTATCTTTTCGTTGGAACAGCACTCATTTTTGGATGATGTTATGCAGCTTTAAGTTAAACTTGAGGCTAAGACCTTAGAGCTTCTCTCTGGCTCTGGACCTTGCTGCTCAAATAAAATGTTCTTGCATAAGAAATACCCCTTGTACATTTGTCAGTTCAGTGCTTCAGTTTGCCTTTTTGCTCCAAATTTCCTCAGGAAAGAGGGGTGATTTGGCAGCAGGTTGCAACAGCAGCAGTTCCTAAGTTTATACTAAAAAATTCCTGAAATTTTAAGGGGACTAGATGGCAGTGATACAGATCAATCCTCTCTCCCCAGCTAAAGACAAGGTAAATAAAATTTCTGCTGTTCCCATTGGATTTCTTAAATTGTTGCCTTAGTAAGATTGATGTTTTAAGAGACGAGTCTTCCTACCTACGCTCACTTTCATGATACTGTTGTTCTTTGATTTAGATTGTAAGCTTCTCTGTTCAGGGAGTCTCCTTTAATTGTGATCGAGAATATAATGCCTGGTATTGCACTAAGTAATCAGTTATCTTTTTTTGAAAGATGAAAAGTCACCAGTATAAATAGTTAGCCTGCGTATTGTATATGTTTGTCCCTAAGTCATCTTTATACATTTTCCAAATATATTCTTAGACCTATGGCTGAAAATTAAATTTGCTATCTCAAATGTTCCTTACCTTTTGTGTCACAGCCAATAAAGTACAGTTAATGACCCCCTTTCAACATTAATTCAGCAGCATTAATGCTATATGTCTTCATGGTGCTATGAATTATAGGTTACAGGGATATCAACTTTCTTTTCCAGGCACAGTGAAAGTAATTACATTTCATTTGTCCTGAATTTCTATTATGCAACGATCTGTTTTGCTTATGCAGTTAGCCAACTTGATTGTAAACAGAAGACATGTAGAAATAAAAATAAGGTGATAGAACCAGACAAAATCTGCAGTAATGGGCCATGACTGGTTTGGGGGGGGGGGTTTATTGGGGGTATGCACGTTTTTGGATCCAATCTCCTTCAGCTAGAGAGAATATATACGTATCCTGCTTTACTTATGGAAGAGCAGCATGTACTTTTGTACATTGATTCCTTTTATTGCGATCCTATTCTTAAGTAAAAACTTTAATATAACATTGTAGAATTCTGGATTTCAGAGGGGCTAAGGTCAGGGATTCAGATGCTAAAATTTTAATCTGTGATATACTTAATACATTCAAATAGGGCCTACATTTAGATCTTGTGGGAGATTTTAAGAGGTGTGAAAGAAAAGTGCTTTAATTTTATGAAACTTGAGTTTTCAAACTTGAATCCTTTATTTAAATTTTAATAAATTCCCTTTGGTATTCTGCACCCACTCAATTTGGCAAGCTCAAATCGTGAATAAAGTCAGCCAGACTATAACTTGTAAATTTTGCTTAAATATTCCACAGATAAAACTCAAAGGAGAATTTTTATTTCCTAAGTGACTAAATGAAAACTGAGTAATTTCTCCAAATTCAAGCCAGTCTTTTTCTCTTAATTCTGAGCCCACTGTCCATCTGCATTCACTCAGACTCGTGTTCAAATTCTGGCTCTGCCACTTACTATTGCCCTCTGACAAAGGTACTCTTTTTTGGCCTCGGTTCCCTCATCTGTATAATGAGAGTGTTGGACTCCACAAACTCTTTTAAGCCCTTTCAGAGCTAATCCTGTATGTGAAGGCTGACCAGAGAGCAATGGCTGTCTAAATTATAGTTTTTCTCCGTATAGCTGTAGTTGGGAAGATAAGTTTCCTTTGAAAACATTGGGTTCTCTTACTCCATCCCTGCTATGTATAATATCTGTTATCGACACACCCAAATTGTTAATGCAAAATGATGGATGAGAATGTAGTATGGTGTAGTGGACTTGGAGTCTTAAGCCCTGGGCTCGCATCCATTCTTGTTTTTGGCTGTGTGACCTTGATTAAATGGTTTCACCACTCTGAGACTTAGTTTCCTTATCTATAAAATGGGAATGGTCCTGACAATACCTACCTAAATAATATTTAATCATAGACGAGTGAAAAAATTGAATGATGATAGCTGTTAAAACCCATACTGAGATGAAATAATTTTTTACTGTCATCACCTTAACAGACTGCCATAAATTAATACTCTCCCAGGCAGTCTGGAATGTTTTATCTCTGCCCATAAAAGCAACTTTGTGGAGCCTAGCACCAAAAAGCCCTTGACATGTAGGTCTTGTGGAAAATATTTTTGTATTCTGTATTACAAAGGGAGCTTACATGGGAGAAAAAGGTAAGTTGCAGATTTAGAGCCAACCAGGTTATGAATGTGTGTGTTTCTTCTGTAGGCTAAGATGATTGATCTGATGTCTTTTTCTTACTCTCCTCTGACAAGTTCATTTACTCCCAAGGCTTCAACTACCACCTTTATGCAGATGATCTCAAACCTTACCTCCAGTTCAGAGCTCCAGACAGTCATCTTCAGCTGCCTACGACACCTCTTCACCTGAATGTCCCTATGGCACCTCAGATTAGTCATACCCAAAGATAAGTTTGTTTTTTTTTCTTGTCCTAAACCTACCTTCCTCCAGATTTAACTGTTTCTGTCAGTGGCATCGCCTTTCATCCAAGGAGTCACCAAGTCCTGTTAATTCCATTTCTATAACAGCTCTCATTCTGTCCCTCCTTCAATTTCCACTTCTCCCACAATAATACAAGCCCTCATTACCACTGCCTAGCCTGCTGAAGTGACTTACCTGTGTCTCTTCATTTACCCTTTCCCTCTCCTAACCTATCCTTTACACCATTGCCAAGAAATCTTGTGCATAGATTTAGTTATGACATTACTTTTCTCAAAAATCTTCACTGGATCCCCATTTCCTATCTAGTGAAGTTATAAATTTTGGACCAGCATTCAAGCCACTCTGCTGTTAGGTGCCCTACCACCATTCCAGGCTTCTCATTTCTTCCCTTTGCACACTTGACACTAGCCAGACAGGACTAGTTGACTCCCCAAACCTACACTGTATACCTGGAATGCTCTTCCCTCCCTTTTAAAACTGCTTAAATGCCACTTCCTACTTCCTGGTGATTTTGGTAACAGTCTTATCCTCAAACAGTGTAACACTTTGTTTTGTAACCCTAATGGATCTGTGTCAGAGGCTTATTTTCCTAATAGTGAATTCTTGGGGACAGGGAAGTATCTCATCTAAATTGTGTTACCACTCAGTTTTGCATGCAGTAGACGGTATTGTATTATATGGCTTATTAGACTGTAAGCTCCGCAAGAGCAGGGATTATGTCTTGTCTAAATTTTGGAACTTCCACAGTGACTAGTTTAATGCTTTGCTCACAACAGGCACTTAATGTTTGTATAATTGAACTGAACTGCCTCTTGACCTCTTCCAGCATGTTTTCTGTCATTTATTTGACAGTAATGAACTCTTTTGGGATACTTTGTATGGAACTGTTTAATGTGTCCTTTGTTTTTTAAGTTTTATGTCACTAAAAATTTTCTGCAACAGAGACCCTATTTTTATAGTTGTTCAACTGACAGAAAAGCACATGGTTTAGTATAACAAAAATATAACCACAAAAGTCCCTTTCCTCTTAGCAGTATATTAAGATCGATTTTTTTTTTTCGTTACTAGCTACGTGACCTTGGGCAAGTCACTTCAGTTAATGGGAAATGTCTCCTCATTTGTAAATTGTGGTGATGGGATTAGATAAACTCTAAATATATGATCCTATGATTGTTTTAGCTTTGTAGAATCAATCTCTTAGCTTATTAATTCACATTAGAAAGATTGGATATAAGCTTTTATCCACACATTAGGACCGCTGCTCTAGCAAATGGAATCAATCTAGCAATATGCTCAACATTTTAAAAATATATTTTACTGTTTTGTTTTTAATATTATCTACGTTTCCCAATGTAGCACCCTCCTCGTTCCCTCCCTGGGAACCTTCCTTTATAAGAAATAAAAAGCACTTCAATAAAATTAACCATCCAAAGGGTGAAGCGGTATTTATTAAGCATATTTGATAAACACTGTACCAAGTGCTGCAGGTACGTAGTGAAAAGTTTGAGACCCCGTGCTTACATTCTACTGGAGACAATCCACACGGTTCTCGGCTGCCAAGTCCTGTATGCCCTTGAGACCTGTGGGTATGGGTGCTGTCTTCTGGCCTGTTGGTGCATCCCTGAAGATGGGGCCTGCTCTCTGCCCCTGCAGCTGAACTCTTGTCTTTGTTCTCCCCACCCATCCCCAGTTAGATTTCAATCTTCAGGTCAGGAATGGTTTTGTTTTGTCTCTCTGTATCTCCAGTACTTCTTATAGTACTTGACAATAGTAAATAATAAATTTTTTTTGGTCATTAGTTCATTCTTTGGGGCCGAGGTTGTTCATTATAATTTCGCTGGTTTCGGTTGTTTTGTTTTTTCAGCTTACATTGTTGTAGTTATTGTGCATATTACTTTCTTGTTCTGCTTCAGTTTGCATCAGTTCATATGTATTTCTCTGTGTCTGTATTCATATTCACTGTTTTATTACAGAAAAGTAATATTCCATCATATTTCATACAACACTATTTGTTTTGCCATTCCCCAATCCATGGATTATCTACTTTGAAGTTTTAACAAACTGTAGCAATATACTTAATAAATATTTCTTGAAAACATTTTAAATGTTTGATATTCTACTTTTTGGTTTGTTAAGTTCTGACTCTTTAGTGAGTGACTTAGAGCAACAAATCTGTCATGACACTAGATGAAGTTTTAGTTCAACCAGGGTTTCCAAAAAAAGAAAATTGAAATGGGTTTGGTCTACACGCTGAGAGACTAATCCTGAAGGTGAGAACTCTACCTGGATAATTCAGATTCGGTGGCCCTTCTGAACTAACTGTGATAACTGCTTTTTCTTGTAAATCTCAAGTGGTTAGGCTTGTGAAGCTCACACCTAAGATCATACTATAATAACTATCCTGCCTGCATGTTTTACGAGGACATTTATCTAAAGTTTAGTTATCGTATGCTAGATCATCGATTTAGAGTTCAAGGAGACCTTAGGAATCATGAATGACACCACGCACCCACCTCATGTATCATGTATTGGTCAGGCTAAGTGGTTTATTACATTGAATTGATGGAATCTGATTAGTGCCCAGGAATATAAAGAAAATAAAATTTGCTAATTAATCGTCATGCCTGAAAACATTAGACTTGCCCTTCTGGTGCAGTATTATTCTTTGGATTGGCTAATTGTCGGTTCATTGGGTAAACAGGAGAGCTAAGCTAGGTGCTGAAGGAAGCCGAGATCCTTCAAGGCACATGTAGTTGGCAGCTACAGAAATGAAGATTTCTGAGACAAGCACCGTGTGCTATGTACTGAGCAGGGAAAACACTTTTACAGGCTACTGCGGAATCCCCCGATCCCAAGTATAAACCTATCCAAGGATAATTATCCTTCCTTACTGGGGAACTTGTTTAGCACTTTGTATTTCTCTCAGAAGCTTCGATATTCCCTTTGTTTTATAACTTGTGCTGAAATCTGTGGGGATACATACTATCGTTGTAGGCAAAATGGAGAGATGTGGATTCGATAGATATTAGTACAATTCGGTAGACTTAAAATGGGTTGAAATGAATGATGTCAAAGTCTAAAAGATTACTGCAGCCCCATATTTACTTAGAAAACCACAAATTAGTATTATCTATGCAGTATTTTTGTTTTATTAAATATTTCCCAGTTAGATTTTAATCTGTTTTAGTTGCACTCAGAATTTCACTGGCTGCTTGCTGCCAAATTATTAATGTATTGATAGCAACATGGAGGGGCCTACATAGTTATCCTTTGCCCTTCAACATTTTCATTAAACACTTGGGTGATGCCACGCTTATTATATTTGCAGTTGGCACAGTTTGGCTGGATAGCTAATGTGGCAGAGGTGAGATAACAAAAGACCTTGACAGAAGAATGGGCTGAATCTAACAAAAGGAAACATAATACAAATAAGTGTGAGGTACATGTAGTGTCAAAAGAGCCAACTGTAGAATTACGGAATAGTGAAGGCATGATTACAGAACTTTATGTAGAAAAAGAACTGGAGGTGGGGTATGAAAGGTGGAAGCTTTCCACGAATAAATCACCTGTGAGATGGTAGTCAAGAGAACTAACAGTTAATATCTCTTCTCTGCCCCAGTCAGGGCATGTGCCTGTAAACCACATTTTACTAAGCGTATTGATATGGTGCAGACGTGTTAATCTCAGAAAGAGACCATTAAACTCAGATAAAGAGCCTTGCTTGCTGCATACTGACTTAGAAAACTACACATTAACATGTTTTCATGGTATTTGTTTTGTTAAATCTTTCCCAGTTACATTTTCATCCGGTTCAGCCCAGAGTGCTGAATTGCATTTGATAGCTCTGCTCTAGAGCACACTCGGTTCCTAAGAAGGCTGCGAGGATGGTGAGAAGTCTGGGGCACTGACTCCCTGATAACAGTCAGTTGAAGACACTGAGAATTCTTGTCCTGACTTGGCACGATGCAGCGAAGGAGGGCTGTGCATAGTCACCAGTCTTACCTTTCTCCTCCAGAGCCATCTGGGTCTAGTGGCAAGATCAGGACGACTGGAGGTGGCCCTGAGCGCAGTGGGAGACCTTGGCCTTGTTTGAGCCAAAGTCTTTCCAAGTTCTTGCTTTAACGGAGGCTGATTCAGTGATTAAGGCTAGGTAAGAAATGAGCCTAGGGGTGGCCTTTTTTACCTAATTCAAAAAAAAAATCAGTCTGGGAGGGGAAGACCCTTAGGGTTTCTGGCCCAAAACAATTACTAACTGCGTTTGCTCTGGGCCTAAACCATGACCGCTAAGTGGGGCTTGGGCTGGGACTTGTTGTTGGCCAATAAATGAGAGCCGGAGTGAATTGGGTTTAAGGAAAAAATCTGCCCATAAATCCCAAGATACGCTAGATTTCAGTCATCAAAATTTATATTGTTTGTTACAAATTCCCTTTTCTCCACTAGTCTTATATTTTAAACCAGCATAACATCCTTCATTCTCTCTTCTGTTCCTCTAACTTCATTCAAGGCTCAGCTTGGGGTGCCAGCCCTAAGGGAGGCCTTGCCTGATCTCTTTAGTTGTGTCTGCTTTCCCATCCAATTACCTTGTATTTATTTATCGGTTTGCAGTTTCTTGAGTGAAGGCAGGGACTTTTTCATTCTTTTCTTTGTATTCCTCTGTCAAGCCCAATTTTTTTCATTTAGTAGATCCTTTAAAAATAACTTGAATTGAAAGAATGGATGGCTCTTCAAGTATTTGAAGAATTGCCATGAGAAGAAGGAACTAGACTTGTTCTGCTTGGCCTCAGAGAACAGAGCTTGAGTTGTGGGGAAGGTTGCAAAGAATTAGATTTCACCTTGATTTAAAGAAAAAAAAAATCTTCGTAACAATTATCTAAAAAATGAAATGGGCTATCTAGAAAGATAGTGGGTTCCCCATCACAGGAGGTGGTCTTCAAGCCGTACTTGTCAGTGCAGAATAGTTGGCCCCATCCAGTTCTGGAGATTGTGATTTCAGATTGTAGAACATGAAAGGTTTGGAGGAATTGGAATTTGAGCTGTGTCTGAAGTGTGGCCAGGATTTTGGCCGGTAGAAAAAAGTGCAAGGAGAGTATTTCAGATGAAGGGAATAAATAGACATGTTGGAACAGTGAGTGTACAGTTTGGCAAGAGTGTAAGTGTGCGAAGGGTAATGATGTGAGAGAAGACTATTGTGGGAAAGTATGTATATCAGAGGATGACGGGTCCTGAATGCTAAGCTAAGTAGATTGGATTTTATTTGATGTGTGTGTATGTCTAAAAGTGGAGTGGAGAGTGGGATGTTAAAAGTTTTTGAGAAAGGGAGTGATAACTGGCCCTGTGCTTTTAAGAAACTTCATTTGGCCGCTGTGAAGGATGAGTTAGAAAATGGCGTTAGGCTATTGTAGAAGTACAGGCTGTGAGGATAGCACAGATGATAAGGGACTAGATTTTGTTTCACAAAATGCAGATGATAAGGTGGGAATGGATTACAGAGATGATTGTGGTAAAATATGTAACACTTGGAAGTTAGGGAAGGAGAGGAGTCAAAGATGACTGAAGTTTCATGCATATGTGATCAGGAGAACGACAGTGCCATTAGCACAATAGGGAAGCCAAGATAAAGGAGCAGGTTTTGGAGGAAAGATGAGGATAATTTTTGGACAGGCTGAGGTGCTTTGTGGGACAAAATTTGGAAATCCAAATTGAATTCAGGTGAAACAGGTTGGGTAGGAGATATATATTTCCCCAACCCCCTTGAGGGCAGTGCCTTTGCTTTATTGATTATCTGCCGTTTATTCTATCTATATCTTACTTGTATGTAGTTGTTTGGGTGTTGTCTCCCTCAATAGATTGTTCAACAGAAAGTACTTTTTTTTTTAACCTTTATCCCCAGCCTAGCATATAGTAGGTACTTAATAAATGTTTATTGACTGACCGTAAATTTGGAAGTTATCTGCAGAGAAGTCATGATTGAAATAAAGGGAGTGGATAAGAGATACAGGCACTGAGGACGAAGCTTTAGGGAGTGCTGTGTTAGGATGTTTGAAGAAGAGGAGCCTTAAGAGGTGACCAAAGGGAGTACAAGGTATAGGAAGGCAGAATGGGAGAGATTATCACATGGGATTAATGACCATGGCAGATGCTTCAGATGTCAGAGAGAATGAGAACTTTGAAAAGGTGATTGAATATGGCATTAGGTGATGGGCTAGGGTTGCATTGAGGATTTGGAAGCACCAAGAGTGGAGTATTCCTAGAAGTTTATCTGTGAAAGGAAATTGAAGAGATGAGAACTGGAGTGAGAAGAACTTTTGATCGATAGTTTTAGTATAGGTGGTGAGCTCGTTGGTAGGCAGAAGAGCAGAGTAAGTGGAGAGGGAGAGATTGAAGATGTCTCAGAAGGGATGGGATCAGTGAGGGCACAGATGGCAGGGTCAGCTTTGGTGAGGGTGAAAGGAGAAATAAAGAGGTTCTTAACCCAGTTTGAATGCTGTTGAGCGCCCTCTTGAATTGATACGTGCCTCTCTCTTTCCCTCTCTGTCTTTCCCTCCTCTCTCTCTCTTTCTCTCTTATCTCTCTTTGTCTCTCTGTCTCTCTCTTTACCTCTTTGTCTCTCTGTCTCTCTCCCCCTCTGTCTCCTCTCTCTCCCCCTCTCTCTTATCTCTGTCTGTCTCTCTGTCTCTCTCTTTCTCCCTCCCCCATCTCCTCTCTCTCTCTCTTCCTTCTTCTCTGTCTCTTCCCCCCCTGCCCTGCCCCCTCTCTCTCTCTGACAGAATTCTTCTTGGTTCTCCTGTTTTTCCTCCTCCTATTTCTTAATCCATTCACTCTTGCAGATAATTTGGAGCTCTTTTAGTTAAAAAAGGATCGGTAATCAATCTGTTGTCTGAATGCATGCCAGTGAGTTGCTAATTTACAAGTTGGGCTCTCTAAGGTTCCTTCCGGTTCTAAAGTTCTGACTCAGTCAACAAGCATGTATTGAGCACCTACAATGTTTGGGACCTTCTCAAGTCTCCTTTTCATGGTCATTAGGCATATCCCTTTCCCTACTTGGGGGAAGCCACAAGGTTCCCTCTATATTTTCTTGGTGACCTCATCAGCTTCCATGGATTAAATTGTTATCTTTATGCCCTACTTTCTCTCTTACTCTCAGCTCTCTTTGCTAAGTTTAGTCTCACATCACCAATTGGTTAGAGGGCATTTTGAATTAGGTATCTCATAGGTAACGTAAATTTACCACAGCCAGAATAGAACTTACTATCTTTCTACCAAAACCCATCCTTCCTTTTAATGTGGTTATTTTGAGGACGCTACTATTTTTCCAATCATCTACGTTCAAAACCTTGGAATTCCCTTAGCTGGGCCTTTCATATCCAATCAATTGAGAAGTCCTGCCAATTCAACCTCTGCAACATCTTTTTTTTTCATCTCCTCTCCACTCACACCACAAACACCCTAGTTCAGGCCCTTATCACTTTCTACCTGCACTATTGCGATAGTCTCTTAATTGGTCTCTCTGTCTTCAGTCTCCTTCTCCTATCCAACCTCCACACAACTTCCAAATTCATATTCTTCATGCATAGCTCTACTGTGTCACTCCTCTGTTCAAGAAACTCCAGTAGCTCCCTACTGGATCCCTATAGGATAAAATAGAAAGTCTTCTGCTTAATCTCACAAGCTACTCACACTTGGACCCTGGCCTACCTTTCCAGGCTTTTATTGCTCATTACTATCCCTCATGCATTCTGTGCTCCAGCCAAACTAGCATGCTTGCTTTTCCCAAATTCCATCTCCCATCTCTGCCTTTGCGCAGCTGTTCTCCCATGCCTGAAATGCATCCCTTCCTCTGTCCTACCACCTAAAGCTCCATGAGTCTTTTTCTGATTCTCTGCAGCATACAGTAGTGGCTGGTGAGGTGAACATGGGTTCGAGGGGCACCTCTGATGACACTGCCTTTGTGCACTGGTCATTTAATTTCCCAGTGTGGGAGACAAGAGGTATCTGAGGGCAACACCCTGTGTGGGCCCAAACCAGATTCATATGTAACTGGTAAATATTTTAACGAGATAATTAAAAATACAGCACAACATAGGATAATGTTAATTTGTGGTTTTCTAAGTCAGTTTGCAGCTATGGGGATCGGTTTCTATGTTTGATATCACTGCTCTAGGCAACTCTTTTGAGACTGCAAGTTGCAGAGAAGGTGGCAGATTAGTAGAGGTATTACCTCACCTAGGAATGCCTTATACCAAGGAAGTCATAGGTTGAGTCCCTGTCCCTTGGATTTTATATTTGCTTGTATATGTACCCCCATATAATGTAGGCTCCTTGAGGTCAGGGACTTTTCATTTATGTCTTTGTGTCCCTGGAACTTCCTAGTGCCTGCCTTATAGTAGGCCTTTAACAAATGCTTGTGGATTAATTAAAAGATGAAGAGATGTTGAGGGAACTCTTGCCTGCATCTCAGGAAAGTGTCTTAATTGAAATTAAGGTAAATTGAGGCATTTTTAAGTTCCAAACACATTCAGTTTATAAAATTAAAAGTACCCCATGGTGAGATAAGAGTCCATCAGAAAACAGGAAAAAATTGCAAACTGTGCCACTATCAATGAATAAAAATCTACTTACGCTTGTGGCTGCACTACCTCAGTGGGGCACAGATCAGT
Organism: Trichosurus vulpecula; assembly: GCF_011100635.1. NCBI lineage: Eukaryota > Metazoa > Chordata > Mammalia > Diprotodontia > Phalangeridae > Trichosurus > Trichosurus vulpecula. The sequence goes on along the minus strand of NC_050575.1, from coordinate 12,842,840 downwards.
CCTTTTTATTCATAATGGAAAATTTTTATCTTTTCCTTTTCTTAAATTCTTCATAAAAATACACCCCACCTTCTGGAAGCCTTCTAGCCAAATAGCATATTTTAAAATGTGACTGAGACGCTTCATTTCATAAAGTATATTAGCATACCATATTCAACATGCTGACTTACAAAAATGTGATTAATTGACCTGTTAACATGTTTATCATATGATGGCAGAGGTTCATCTTTAACACATCTTTTGTCCTATTTTCCCATCTATAAAATGAATGGTTTGAACTGGCACCTTTTAAAGTCCTAGTTCTTTGGGTCTATGAATTTGTAGGTCTTTAGGACAAATCCACAGCACTCAATATAGGAGGAAGATTTTTATTTTCTTACTAAAGAATAAAAGTGAAAAGGTTAAAAGATTGTTCAGTAAACCCAATGAAACTACATACATTTTGAAGATGGCAGAATTTATTTAACTTTAAGTTATGGGTTATGAGCAAATTTCTATACACACAGTGTCTATAGTTCTGAACTCATTATTAGGAATGTAACATTCTGTCATGAAGATTCCTTCAGTCAAAAGGCATTTTAAAATATCTGAAATACTTAATATTTTATTGGAGGTTTTATGCTTTTCTTAACCTCTATGTGTTCTAGTGACTCATGCTTCAGTCCTCAGGAAAGTGTCTAAACTTAATCCGTTTTCCTGTAGGGCCTGCTACTCTGCTTGCTAACATCTTTTATGATATCCTCAGCCTCTGTATTCTGGAAGAGCATCATCTTGTTACTTCTCAAATCATAAAACAATAGAAAATTAGAGCTTGCAGGTGACCATCCTCATTTCACAGACAGGAAAACTGAGCCTTAGACAGGAAGTGACTTGTTAAGGGACACACAGGTAAGTGGCAGAACTGAGGGTCAAAGCTAGATTTGATTATAAATCTAGTTCTATTACACCATGCTAGCTTTCTCTACCATAGCATATTGGCCACAACCACTCTCCTTAATAAATTATTGGGCAAAATCAGCATTGTGAGCTTGTTAAAGGAATGGAGTTTTTTTGATCATTTGAAGAATTTTTGTGAGCTATTCAAATTTTAAGCTGCATGAATAGAAAAGTGTCTAGTGCAAGGGAAGTAACAGTCTTAGTATTCCCATGCTGGTCAAGCCTCTTCTGAAAGGCTATGGACAGTTTTAGGCACTGTGCATTATTAGGCAGGGTACTGATATTGTCCGTAGTAGTACATTAAGGCTTACAAGGAACTTCCCTAGTGTCAGCCCTCCGAGGTAAGCATGTAATTAAAATCATCTAATTCCATTTTTCAGATGAAAAAACTGAGAAATTAAATGACCTGCCCGGTGGTAGACAGCATAATGCTGGAATTTAAACTCAGATCTCCTAATTTTAAGTCCAGTACTCTTTAACCACATCACTTTGCTATGTCATGTGAGAAATAATTGAAGGGACTGGAGATGTTTAATATGGAGAAGAGAAGACTTAGGCAGGGACAGGATTATTAACTTCAGGTACCTGGAAGAGACAATAGACTAGGACCAGCATCCTGGAAGGGTGGAAATTATAGAAGGCAGTATTTTGGCTTGCAGCACAATGGGTTGCTTCAAGAGGAAGTGAATTTTCTGCCCTCGGAGGTATTAAAAGAGTAGATGGGCACTTGAACAAGTTGTAGAAGAGAGTCCTGAATGACGTGGTGGGTTAGACTGGATATTGGCTCATGTCTTGAGCTCATGTCAAATTGTAGCTAGGATAGGGCTATGCATATAGTAAGTGTGCTGACTTGAACATTTAATAATGTATCTTTGTCGTCTTTTTTTTAGGGGGGAAGGCAGGGCAATTGGGCAATTGACTTGCCCAAGGTCACACAGCTAGTAAATGTGTCAAGTGTCTGAGGCTGGCTTTGAACTCAGGTCCTCCTGACCCCAACGCTGGTGCTCTATTCACTGCACCACCTAGCTGCCCCTAAAGGAAGTCTTTCACTAACAAGACTCCACAGTTACTGAATGTTATTGAGCTTAATTTCTTGGTTGTCCTTAAAAGCCTCTGGAAGAAATAAATTTATTCTTTTGAAAGCAAATAAAAGTATATCCTGCCTGGAATTTAATTCCAGATTATTCACATAATTGCAGTGATAAATCTTCACTAATAGAAGAATTAGTGTAGAAAAGAAAATGAAGACTAGTATTCACAAATCCCAAAGGGGCATTTTGATCTCTCCAACTGTGAGGAAGTGGTATTTTTATTTCTTCTGACTGTTTGTCAAAAGTACAGCTAAAGACTGTTGATGCCCATGGAAGTCTTCAGTAGAATTCATTCATAAGGATAATCCTGTTTTGACACGCCCAGTCAAAACTGATATTAGGTTTATTCAGCCTTTGGAAAGCTCTCTTTAAATAGATGCTATTACCGTACAATCCCATTACAAAGAATGGCATGACAAAGCCTCACACTGCATAACAGAACACCCTGTTTCTCACGAAAACAACACTTTTTTTGATTTGGCTAAGTTCATTTTTTTACAAAATTGGAGAATTTGAAGGGACCATCTAGTTCAACTCATGTCCCAGAGGAATCCCGCAGCTTCTGCTTGAAGACCTCCTTTTTACAGATGATGAAACTGGAGTTGAGCCATTAAGTGACTTGCCTAGGATTTCACAGCCATTAAGTGTCTGAGCCAGGATCCACGCTCAGATCTTCCTGACTGCCAACTGAGTGCTGTATCCACTATGCCGCCTCAGACCTCTTGCCTTTATCATTGGTAGCTGTGTCAAAACAGGATTATCCTCACAAACGGCTTCCCTGAGCATTGATCTTGTCTTTGGTTGTGCTTGTAACAGTAAGAAAAATATAAAATTTCCTAGCAGTTGGAATTGTTTCCTTGCGTATTCACACAGGATTTTATTCTTGAACATCTCCTGTCCCTCCTGGGCCGACTCTCCCTTAACATCTTAATCAGTAGGAGTCTACCTGTCTTTTCTCTGAACCCTTTGAAATCTGCTTTACCAGAACCTGCACGTCGCACTATTCTGACATGATAGAGAAGTCTTTATCCCGTACTCTAGGAAGGAGTGGTCATTTCTTCTCAGAGTTCAGTCATTTCTGTATAAACTACTAGTTTCTCACTGTTAGTGAGAATCAGACATAAAATAGAATAGAACTTTCTTGCTGATTGCTCCCCTTTTTGAAGGATGAATGAAATTTCTACTGTCAAGGTAAAAAGTTATTAGTATGAGACATCTGCTTAGAAATGGGTCCATGGAAGGTCATAGAGTAGTCTCACTCTCCCCTAAGTATTCCCATATGAAGATATGAAAAGGTTACCAGAGTTAAAATTGTTCAAGTATTCTAAAGAAAACAGTAAACTTTCAATCTAGTTCAGGGCGTCATGAAAAGGCAGAACATTGTGGGCACTGAGAAAACACTAGGGAAGCCAGCGTGAGATTAGGTCGACAGACCCAAAACCTTTAGTTTGTGAGATGCTGTGGAGAGCGAGGGAACTAGAAGTCTGCATTCTAGAAACGCAAAGTACCCTGCCTATACTGGAGGGGCCCTGAAGGCTGCGGTGCTGTGAAAACCTGGGAAAGACTAAATAGCCTGACCAAGTCATCCAAGAGCACGGGAGGGGATAGAGCCTATGTCTGTCACAAAGTCCCAAACCAAAAACTCAGGCCGAAGATAGAAGTAAAACAGAAGAGAACACTGAATACAATGAAGAATAATGTCTTTTCCACAGAAATATCTTGAGTCATTTTATGTGTTTAAACTTTTTTTTGCTCATATTAAACTTTTTTTTTCAACTTATTAGCATGTATTTTCTCTCCTCATCTCCTCCCCTTATTAGATAAGAGAAAAAGAGAAACATCTCTTATAACAAATATACATTGTGAAGCAGAACAAATTCCCATATTGGCTGTTTCTAAGAAATGTACAACTTGTCCATCTTGAGTCGCTCGCCTCCTTGTCAGGAGGTGTTTGGCACTCTTCATTTTCGGTCCTTTGGAGTCATTGTGGATCATTGCATTGATCAGAGCCCTCAAGTCTTTTAAAAGCTGATTATCTTTACAATGTTAGAAAAATTGTTTTCTTTCATGTGCTAATTTTACTCTGTATCAGTTCATGCAAGTCTTCCCAGTTTTCTCTGAAGCCATCCCTTTTCATTATTGCTAAGGGCACCATAATATTATGTTATATTCATAGATCATAATTTGTTCAGCCATTCTCCAGTTGATGGGCACCCTACTTCCTGTTCTTTGCCACTCCAGAAAGAGCCACTATAAATCACAATGGGCAGCAAGGTGGCGCAGTGGATGCAGGGCCAGGCCCGGAATCAGGAAGACTTATCTTCCTGAGGTCAAATTTGGCCTCAGACACTTAGTAGCTGTGTGATCCAGGGCAAGCCACCTAACCCTGTTTGTCTCAGTTTCCTCATCTGTAAAATGAAGTGGAGAAGGTAATGAAAACGCCTTCTGTATCTTTGGGGTCATGAAAGAGTCAGATAGGACAGAAACGACTGAACAACAAAACATTTACATAATTTGTACTGTCTTGCAGTTGATGGGCACCGCTTTTACTTCCAGTTTTTTTCCACTACAAAAAGAACTGCTATAAATAATTTTCTACATATGGGTCCTTTTCCCCTTTCTTTAATCTTTTTGGGATATAAGCCAAGTATTACTAGAAATACTGTGGTCTAAATTTAAGATAGAAACCCAAGAGAAACTCAGATGAGACTAATTTCACAAGTACCGAATTTGCAGCTTTAGTTTCTGAACTGGGGCTTTAGACCAGGTCCAGCTTCCACCCCAGCCAGCTTTGGTTGGTCCCTCCCTACGTCCCTGGGTTCTTATACTGACCTCTATTTCCCTGGAATAAGACCCCCTGGATTTATGAAGTTCAGAGGGGATAAAATTGTCCAGTTTCGAGTGAGAATATGAATATTGGTGATTTTCATTTCTTCCAGTAGGGGATTATTTGTTTATACGTTGTATGAAATGTCACATTTGGAATATAACCAGTACAATTAATGGTTTTAGATAATCTAAAATTATGTGCTTTTTAATACCCTCTGGGCTCTGTATTTGTTGCAATGACTTGAATCAAACTTTCTGCCTTTGTTTCACCATCATTTTGTTGTCAGAGAACCTTTATTTACAGGTAGTGCTTATCTTAGCTAGTCCTGTACAGTTCCCCTGCACTCCTTTGGTCACCCTGTGTTCTCAAAGTAGAAACTACTGGGAGTTCTTCAGGAAATGCCCTATTCTGATAAGTGATGTGAGAACATAACCTTATCTGCCTCTCATCATTGGGTTTCTCTGCTGCTCTGCGGGGGAAGTAGGATTCAAATTACTGATAGAGCCCCTCTTAGACCAGAGTTCAATACATAGCTGGGCCATATCACCTCTTTATTTGCCTTTCTCTCTTTTTCTTTCTCCCTCAGCCTTCCTCTGTACCTCTTTCTCTCTCCCTCCTCTCTTCCCCCTTTCCTGGCTCTGTCTTTGTCTCTGTCTCTCCTTCCCACTCTTTCTCTTTCTGTCTCTCAGTGTCTGTCCGTTTCTCCCTCTCTCTCTCCCCACCTGCCCCCACACCCCTCCACACCACTCACTTTCCAATCTGACTGTCCCTTGGCACACACAGCTTTATTCCTTTGCCGACAATGCCCTAGATTGTAATATTTGGAATGGAAGCCAGCCATACTGGTCCAAAAACCATTTTTAATTCTCATTCACTTTTCATGGGTTGCCACGGACAAAGATTCTTTACCTAATGCCCTGTCTTCTAGTGGTGGGCTTCTGTCCACATTTAGCTAGGCTAGTCCTGGCACACTCTACAAGTCTGTCCCTGACTCCTTGAAACCTTCAAGCTTTGTAGCCCCTACCAAAGCTTCAGCTCCGTTGCCTTAGCCTTTCAGAACCCAAGGTCACCTTCGTCTCATGATGAGACTCACATGGGAGGAGGACTTTTGTCCAAGAGGGAAAAAAATGGCATGCTGCTTCTTAATCCTTTTCTTATTCCTCATAGCCTGCTCTGGAGTGCAATCTCTGGAAAGTACTAGCAAGCTGGAAGGGTTTCACATACATCCTGGAAGTGGATTCTGTGCCTATTGTATGATTCCTTGTCTAATGGAGCATAGAGAAGCTCATTGCCATGAAGTTAAAAATCAAGAGATGAGTTTGGGGGCCATAGAAACTCAGAAAAAGATGGTGGTCTGTGTCAGTGGAAGGAGTACCCACCGCAATCAAATCATGAATCTTTCAAAGCACCTAACTTAAGAGACTGAGTCTTCTCTCCTTTCAGTCAATCAACTTCCAGTTAGTCAAGTAAGCACCTACCAGTGTCTTCTACTAGGTGCTAAGTATGCAAACAGAGAGAATAAAACAATCCATACTCTAGGGCTTCTTAACCTTGGATCATGTATGGATTTCGGGAGGGCTGTGAACACAGATGAAAAAAAAAAAAGCAACTTGTCTATTTTCACTGACCTCTAACTGAAATTTATCATTTCCTTCGTTTACTAAAAACATCCTGAGAAGAGGTCCATAGTTTTCCCCAGACTGCCAAAGGGGTCTACGATAGGAAAAATGGTTTTTAACCCCTGACCTACTTACTCTCAAAGAGCTTACATTCTAATGGGGGAGACAAATACTTGTGTAAGTATATACAGAATCAATACATAGAAGAGAATAAATACAAGTAAATACGAACTTGTTAAGTACAAGTTTGGGAAAAAGAGTACTAGCATTTGGCGGGGAATCAAGAAAGGTTTTGTATCGCAGGTAGTGCCTGAGTTGTGATAAGTTCCATAAGGGCAGGGATATCTCTCTATTTAACTCTCTCTATTCTCCAGATCACCAAGTACCAGGCCCTGCTCAAGTGCCCCAAAATACGTGTTGAATAAGTGAGTGAAGAATAAAGGAATGAACCAAGTCCATATTTCTGTCTATTACAGATATGTACAAAAGTACAAATTTGATTTAATGACTGCAATCAAAAATCTTGTAGAGCATCTCCCAGGATTTTTAGAAGAGTGCTCAAGTAGATTGTGCCTGTTGGGTTAAGAATGGGCAATCCTTAGCCTAGCCTCCAGTTTGTTTATCCAGTTTATCTAGCCTCCAGTTTGACTTATCTTTTCCTCCTTTATGTGATTTTTTGGGGGTGACTGAATCCTGAATTTCTTTGCTCATTGCCAGTACTACTCATTTAGTTCATATGCTCCTTTATGCGTATCTTTGTATTTTTGCATATATCCTTTCTCCTCAATTGGATTATAAGGCCCCTTGACGGCTGAGATACATATTATACCTTCTGTCTTCTGGGGGGCATATTGTATGTAAATGGATCTTAATATGTGTTGCTAATTATGGTGGTGGTAATAATCAGAATGACGATGATTGATTATATGTGTAAGTAAGACAGTTTTTTCCCAATTCGGTTTTTACTGCTGTTTCATAATTAGAAAGGGTTTCAGAAGTCATCTAATCCAATGGTGTCAAGTTCATATGGAAATGAGCCACTGAGGATTGCACATAAGGATCCCTGCTGCTTCATATTGACTTAGAAAACCATATGTTAACACTGTCTATGTTCGGTTGTATTTTTATTTATTATGTTAAAAGTTTCTCATTTACATTTTAATCTGGTTCAGTCTGTACTTGGGGGTGTTGTAAGTCATGTATTTATTTGACACCTCTGGCCTAGTCCAACATCTACCCCAAGCATGAGTTTTCTGCATCTTTCTTTCCGCTCTATGCTTGCATCTTATCCCCTTGTCTTTCTCTTTTTTCCCTCCCATTTTCTCCCTATCCCTCTTCTTTTTTGAGTCTAACTTTTCCTCTCCTTTCTCTTTTCCATTTTATGTACATTTCTCATTTCTTCTGTGTGTCTTCCTCCTAATTCCTTTTCTGTCTATCTTTCTTGCTTTTTCCCTTTTTCTACTTTCCCTTCCCTTCCTCTTTATCTCTCTGTATATTTTCCTCTCTGTCTTTCTAACTCTTCACTTCTCATTCTCCTCTTTTGCTCTCCTTCCATCACTTCCCTCTGCTTTTTACTTTCCCCTTCTAATGAGCCAAAATGTAGAAATAAAATATATTTTAAAATATTTGACATTTATTGAGTTGTTTTATATTCCCTAGTCTTACTATAAAAGTGAACTCTAAGGGGAGAAAATTCATAAATTAAATTACCCTTGGTATTTAACTTTAGATTTTTTTTTTGTTGTTCCCATAGTTCATTGGCCATTTATGGAAAAAGATTCCCTCTGTTGTATTAGTTGCAAATGTGTAGAAGGAAAAAGATTCATCCAGATAACCATTGCATGAGACAAATCAGTGCCTTCAAGGTTAAAGACAGCAGATTCATGGTGCCATGGATAACAACGCAGCATCTTATGTAGGTGAAGCTGATTTAAGTAGACAGCAGCTTACTTACTGTCTTCTGCCCCAGCCTGATTGGCTTTAATAAAGACGTCCTTTTCTGAGAACACAGACCAACTAGTTTCATTCAGGAAAAAAGCTACACTTTGAGGAGGAATCATGTATTAGTAGTTTAACATTTTTTTTTGTTCTGCATCCTATAGGCCTAACAGGCTGCTTCCAAACTGAGACTATCAGGGACAGAAGGGGCCATTGACTCATACCACAAAATGTAAGAACTAGGAGGATGCTTAGAACATAGAACATTAGGATTGGAGGGGACCTTTAGAAAATGCTGGGGATTCTTCATCTTGCTGGTGTCTTGCATACCTCCACCACTCTGGTGAAACCTTCTCAAAATAATATTTTAAATGTATAAAGTAAAATCTGTAGGATTACAAAGGAAAACAATTTTATTGAAATTCGCTTATCAAAAAAAAATTTTTTTAAAGCGTCCAGGTTAAAAACCTATTATCTGGTCCAACTCCTTTTTACAAGAAAGGAAACTGAGGCCCTTATATGGGAAGTAACTTGTTGAAGGACACAGAGTTACATACAAGTGAGACTAAAACCTAGTTCCCCTCACTTCTGCACAGTTCCCTAGCCTCACTAGATTGTCTTCCTACTATAAGCTGAGCTATTTGAGACTTTCCTTTCTATAGGTTATATGATGTCTACCAGAGCCTATATGTATTTCTCCAGTGGAATATCTGTCCTGAAGATGTGAAAGTGGTTTGAATGTTTCTCAGAACTAGCGGCAAGAAGGCTAGGAGTTGGAACAATGAGGGAGAAAGCCAACTTTGTGTATATAAGAACAGAGGTTTAGATACCCTATGGATGTGAATCTATGTATTTAGTTGATTGCTCCATATAGATTTTGGTGTGAATTTATCCTGTGCCTAGAGCATGTGATATTAACATCTTTAAAAAGAGCAGACTGTAATATTCTCATGTTCTAGAACCCGTGGTTTGTAATTGAAATTCTAGGCTAACAGGCCAGGCTTAGTCTTGAACACTTTTCAACAACAATTCTATGGTTTGCAAGGTTTCTTCCTAGGAACATTTAAATTTGGCTCATAGCTATGTTTTTGGGGGAAAAAAAAGAAAGAAAAGGGCCCAAAGCTCATTTTCATCAGGCTAACGAGACATCAAATATAGGACAGGTTTTATTTAACCTGAAAAAAAATGTAAAGGATTTGTAAACAAGCCCTAAAATAGACGCAGTGTGAGGAAAGGGGTAACTCTCTCATCGGCTACATTGGGGTACCTCCCAAGGAACTGGGTGGGCATGCTCTTTATCTGTGGGAATACGTGCTGTGATTGAAGGACTTGTAATGTGAGATAACAAAGACATTCCTTACTGGTCTTTATGATTAGGGGGGTCATATCAAAGATGATTGGTGACTGGGGGAAAAGGAGCAGAGGGAAGCAGAAAGGAAGGGGCTATGAGGTACTCTCCTCACTATCTTCCTAATTATGAAGGCCTTCCTCAGCACCCCACTTTCTTCTTCTCCTTTCTACCTTAGCGGCTTCCTGATTACCAAGAAACGATGCCATGGGGCCTAGTTTGGGAGCTGGTATGCTGTCTGCCCTCCCTCACCCTTCCGCACGTCCTTTATGCACTGCCAATGTCATCATCATCTAAAGTCAGTCACCACTTTCGCTCCCCACTCCTGCCACTGCCACTGCCACTGCACAGGTCCCCTCATCTTTTGGCAATACCATCCTTGCCCTGGAGAACATGGCAGTGCTCATCATACACATCAGACATGGCTTCCTTTAAAAATATATAAAAATATACTGTGTTCTGAGGCAGCTGGCAAGGTCCTGCTCTTACTTCCCCTTTACCTGGTAGCAGAAAATTCCCTCTCTACTAGCTTTTGTTCTCTTCTGTTCCTTGGCTTGATCCGTCTACTGCTGGCACAGCTTCTGTTGCTGCCTCTCTTACCCTCCACCTGTTCTGATGTTGCCCAGGGAGCTCCTCTTGCTGCCCCTCCTGCCCTCAAAGCCATTGTGAGATAGCACATGGTGATAAGAACATGTGCTTGCCTAGTGAGCGTGAAGCGGAACCTTGAGGCCTGGATGCCGCTGCTTCTGCTTTGTGTTTTGTTCCCCAACACAGGTGATAGAATAGTGATTGTGAGAAATGATTCTGGGCCAGTACTGTGATATAAGAATTGATAATTCACCAGGTCAGTGAAAACTCTGGTAAACTTTGAGAACACCAACCCCTCATAGAGTGAGTTTATGTCCCTAGATCTCTGGACCAACCAAATCCCAAGGATTGCCTACTTAAAGGGAAACCATATTAGCTTATGTGAAATGAATACTGTCCCTACCACACCCCAACCTTCAATGGCAAAGCCCCCCAAATCTCCCAGAGATCACCACTACTTAAAACAGGTATGACTTCGGGAAGAAACCTAGAACAAGCAGCATTGGAGGAAAAAGGAGGTTAATACAAATAAAAATATTTTAAAAGTCAAATGATATGAAATTCTCCCAAAAGCACAGTCCAGGCAGTGGAACATGTAGTTGAAAAGGAGATAAATACTAGTAAAATTATCTGAGATCAGGATTGTAAAGGGCCTTCTACCACACCCAAATTTAAAACATCCCAGAAAGGAACCACTCTATTTGGTTTTTCCAAGCCACCCAAGTTTTTTGTCTCCAGACTCTCTGGACTCTCCAGATGAGTCTCCTTAGGGCGAGAATGGAAGTTCTTTCAGGGTGGGTTGTTTTAACTTCAAGACTCCAAGGGGACCAGAGGCCATATGCCTGAGTCACATTGGCTTGGAAACATTGCAGGGAAGGGTTCCAATATTAGGGGGTTATAGATGTTTATAGATAGGTATTATACCTGGGGACTTTTTTGGTTTGGGTCATTACTTTCCTTTAGGCCACACCCCTCTTTTCTCTGGATACTGGTAAGGGTAGAAATTGACCAAGCTGTGGGTTATTTTTTGTTTTGTTTCATTTTGTTTTCCCCAAAGCTATTAGCATTATCAGGTAAATACAAGGTTTTTAGCCCAGGTCATGGTCCATAGGTCCACAGATTCACATGTCACCCTCTTTCTGATGTTCTAAGGAGCTTATTAATGCAGATTAATAATGAAACAATTCAGGCTCGAGTGACTTCTAGTCCCCAGGTCATACAATACAAACTATAAAAATCCATTAGTTCAAGTAATCACTTCCATCTTGCCATTTATACTCTATCTTTGGAGAAAAAAATCATTGAGTAATTGTATCTTTATTTAGAGAAAACTAGACCTATTAAGATATACATATATATGTGTGTATATATACACACACACACCTACTTGTGTCTAATGGTAGCCATCTCTAGGGCAGGGATGGGGGAGGGAAGGGGAAGAAAGGATATTCCATGATAATTTTGTTGTATATTTAAAAGGAATAGCAAATTGTGCATAGCAGATTTGCAGCTTCATGTACAATCATCTTTTTTTATTGTAATATGTTATAGAAATGCTTATTTTATTCCATAAATTAAAACTAAAATAAAAATTTTTTAAAAGTACATTGCGAAACATTACTAGTGTCTTCTGGCTACATGTGGAATCACTTCCTCAGCTTCTCCTATAGCAACATCAGTTAGTCTGGTCAGTTGGACTTGGAACTTGCAGACCTTTCTGCTCCTATTCCTGAAGAGAGCCGCTTCATGCCTTGAGATGATCTTTGTTATTTGGGATATCTAGCCATCTACATATCTAAATCTGAACTTGTTGGTGGCCCAGGCTGGGTATCAGCATAACTAGGTTCTGTGGGTTGTCTGTGTGGTACTAAAGTCCTAGGGTCCTAGGCATGCAAGATGCTGCCTCTGGGTTCAAGTGCTTCCTCCTCCTCCATCTGACTGGTTTGTTTTGTCGTTCAGTCATTTCAGCTGTGTCCAACTCTTTGTGGCCCCATTTTGGGGTTTTCTTGGCAAAGATTCTGGAGTGATTTGCCATTTCCTTACCCAGCTAATTTTACAGATGAGGAAACTGAGGCAAACAGGGGTAAGTGACTTGCCCAGGGTCACACGGCTGATAAGTATCTCAGGCTGGATTTGAACTCAAGAAGATGAATCTTCCTGGTTCCCAGTCCAGTGCTCTTCCACTTCACCACCTAGCTGCCTCCGTCCTACTGGAATCTTCCTTAATTCAAGGCAAGGTTGTTAGCGAACAACGTTTGTCGTCTGAAACGTCATTTTCTTGATTATCTTGTTTAAACAGTATTTGTGCAATGCATAGGCACTCTTTTTATTTGAAATCTCCTGAGCTAATTATCCATAATTTATTTCTTCCTACTCAACCTACTTATGGACAAAAGGTTGTTGTATGAGTTATCTTTACAGGATCCATACCATTCTCTGGAGCAGTTCTGTAAGCTGGCAAGTTGCCCAGTCTCTAAACAACTTGGTCTGGGATAGCCTTCTGTCGATCTGCTGACTTGTGTATTCCTTGAGCGTCAACATTTCTCTCCTTGTTGAATATTTTGACAATAAACTTGGACATCATACTGTTACTTGTGTCAGAGGTCTTCTGAGTTAGTCATCGCTAGCTGGTAAGCTTTGAGCTTCTCAGATGAGAGCCGTACTGTTTGTGGATATTTGTATCCTTTCCATCTTCTGAGACAACAACAAAAAAATCCCAAACTGATGATACCAGGAATAGCATGGTGTACTTTGGCCAGATGATGCAGTGTCCTCCACTATGATCAGAATAAGGACAGTAGAAATTTAACTCTATGGATAAACAAGGTATTTAACTCTATAGAAATGGAGGAGGGAGTTGTAAAGATAATGGAGGAGGGAGTTGTAAAGATAGAGGGGAGAAAGTCCAGAGACATACAGGCCTGAGCCACATGATATCACCTTTGCTTTAATGCCAGTATTTTTACAATTGTTTTCATTGGCCCTTGGGGGTGATATGGCGACTAGCAGCTGAGAGAGCATAAAAGTCGCCCCCGTTCTGGCAGAATCCTTATTTTATGTGAAGTGCTGATAATGGGGGACGTTTGGGCCAAGAGGCGATGGGAAACTGCCTTTCAGCTGTCAGTTTTCTGAGTGTACCTTTGCATCTGTATCCTTCTATGGTAACATTAAAAGGGATAGCAGTGGATTGTTGCTTGAGAGCTCATTCTTGCCAAATCTGACACCTCGGAGTAATTTTGTGCAATTGGCAGGATGAATTCAGAGTAACCTCTTGATTTGAGGAAGGGGGAGTATGGCCAGGGATCAGGCCCTGCGTTTGCTGGAGTGGCCTAATACCAGCCCTTAGTACTTGGTAGTGAAGAACCCTCAGGTACTATGAGAGAAATCTCACCTATGGGATGAGGAGGGATACCCCAGAAGGGACAGTTGGATGGATGCTGGACTTCCAGTGTGGGCTACTGTTCTGCGGCTGCTTCTGTGGATACTGAAGAAAATTGGGGGACCATTTTAATCAACTTCTGCAAAATACTGTACTAACGAAGACAGAGCATGAAGGATCGATCCAAATGTCAAAGGTTCTGGAGCTCCTGTCAGTTCTTTCTACCCTGGAGGCTCTCTCCTTCCAAGAAATCCTAGGATGAAGGGGGAAGGTGGAAGAATGTCTCAGAAGGAGCTCTCAGTCCCTGTGGAGGAGGGTGGTTGATAAATTGGGGGAATATTTATGTCCCTGGGTCCAAGAGGGAGGGAGATATCCAATGCCGTGCCCCACCATGGAGAGTCTCTGTGCTCTCCCTGAGAACGTATTCATTCCTGTTGAGACTTGACTGGTAGAGATAGCCAGGCTTTATCATTGCCAAATATGGTTTCATGGAAGCACAGAATTGTAATTGGAGGGACTTAGTCCAGTTTTAGGTTAAGTACTAACAAAAGTCTGCTGAGGGATTGTCTTGCTTGTGTGTGTGTAGTAGAGTGGAGCTGCTCCCATTAAGTGGGGAATTCAAGCAGAAGGCATCCCGTTGGAAGCAGTCCTTTCTCCAAGCCACGTTGGAGGTCATGGGTTTGCTGCGAGGTAGTTCACAGCCTTCTTCTAATGGGCGCAGGAGGCTAGTCATCCTGGGAAATAGAGTGGAGTTTGTCACCAAATTGGTGCCACACTCTTGTGGGAAGTGAGGATGGTGACTTCACACTTTGTAAACCCTAAGAGTCATCCATCAGGTAGGATAGGCTGTCAGCAGAGGCCTTGAGACGCTTGTGGCCTGCAAGCCCTGTTTGGCCCTAGTACTAGGCATACCCCAGTGTAGGACTGCATGGTGGCTTTACTGTGTGTTATGCACTCATTGGGCAGACCTTAAGCCCGTCTGACTAGAAGAGAAAAGCCAAGGGAAGGAGATGACCTGAGTAGGTGGGAGCTTTGGATTTGGCTGATGACTGATAATGTAAATAAAGGAGAAATTGAGGGGCATCCAGTTAGCACACTAGTTTGAAAATACTTTGTGAAAAGAAGACTTGCTTCCCTAACTATCCCAATTCCTCTACCCCTCTCCTCCTCAGACCTCCTGGAATTTAAGTCCAGCTACTATTTGGAGTAGAGGCACTCACCTAGATGTAATCAGGTTTAACACCTAGGACTATGGGGAACAGAAGGCACCATGCTTGTGTCATGCTCAGCTAACAGGTCCAGCTGGGACTGCTTGGTACTGGGAGTCAGGTTGCCATTGTTGGTGAGGTAAGGAACTCTCATTCAGGTGGGTGGGTGGAGGGTGGTTCCAGGAGCAAGCCTTTCATTCTCATCCCTTTATTAGTGGCGAATCAGACCAAATGCATAGTGGGTATGTTCTTGTTAGGGACTTGGGTGGGTGGGGGAAGTGAGGTGGTCTCAGTGCAATCAGGTTGGAGTCCCACCCATTTGTGGCCCAGCAAAGGTAACTGTCCCCGGGAAATAGATGAAGTGGAGTTTGTCACCATATTGGTGCCACCCTGTTGTGGGAAGGATTGGCACATAATAGGCCAAGATCAGTTTACTGGGTGGGCCTTCACATCACCTTCTAGGTGCTGTGCCCTGTGACTATCTCAGTCCCCCTGCCTATTGCTCTGTTATCGTGCATAGTGACCAGCATGGGGCTGCCCTTTCCCTTTCCCTTTATCAGTCTATCGAGGTGATGACAGCTTGTTGGCACAAACCATTGGATCCAGTTGATGATGTAAAAGCCATCCAGTTCAGCTGGGGACCAGAGCAAGCAGCTGTTTGAGAGGTGTAAATCGTCAGTGTGATGGGTTTTACCTTTAGGTTCTTGTGATCTATGTGGACCTATGACAGTGAAGGGGGGGTTCTTCACTTACAGGCCCCCAAGGAGTCCATGGATAGATTGCAGGTGGTCCATGGACTTGGATGGGAAAAATATATCTTTATTTTAACTAACCTTCAGTTTCCATTGTAATCCTATGTGTTTTATTTTATGCCTTTAAAGATATTGTTCTAAGAGTCCGTAGCTTTATCCGAGAACGAGAGGGGTGTATGTGGCACAAAAAAGCTTGAGAACCACTGTGAGTTTAGAGTGAATGAGAACATTGTCTATTTACAAAGGAAACTATTGCTGAATACTATCTGCGACCTATAGCTTTAGGTTGAAATATAATAATAGACCATGCCACCCTTTAATAAACATTTCATATATTCATCTACAGTTTCATGTATGTAGGCTCTCCTTCCATGAACACAGATGGCAGCCTCCTCTACACCTCATCAGATGAGCTTCATGAATTGTTATGGCTGAAAAAAGTCATCACTTGGTAGTCAACCTTCTGGTAAGGTATTTTTTTATTATATCTGAGGACGGTCCTCAGATGAGGGCCATACAGTTCATCATGGGGCCTTTACCTGAAGCCTCTCTAGCTTGGTAGTATATGCCAAGGCTTGTGCTGGCCTGGCATAGCCTGGAGGACTTGGGTCACTGTCATGCCAATCCTTAGCATGACAGGAGGGTTTTTATTTCAGATTAAGGATGTTTAACTATGTGTATGCACAGTGGTCCCATGGACCCACAATAATAGCATCGGAGCTAGATTCCAGTGTATTTCTATGGAGGCAAAGAAAAAAAACTGCCCCCATCCACATCCTTCTTCCAGATGTAGTGGGAATAATGACAGCAGCTCATATTTGTCTGGCACTTTGCTTTTTCCAAAGTGTGAAAGCATCAGCGATCTCATTTGGTCTGTGAGAGAGATGGGGCAGAGAAAATGATCCACGTTGAATTTGTCTAAGACCCCATAGCTCATAAGTAGCAGACACCATAATGCAGCCATGTCTTCTGACTCTCAGCCCTGTGCTTTGGTGGGTATAGTGTACGTCTTCTTGCTGTACAGAGTACCAGACTGGGAGAAGCCCTCCCCCCCCCCCCCCCCCCCCCCCCCCCCCGTCTCTCTCTCTCTCTCTCTCTCTCTCTCTCTCTTTCTTTGTCTCTCTCTGTCTCTCTCTCTCTTTTTGTCTCTCTGTCTCTCTGTCTCTCTCTCTCTCTCTCTCTCTCTCTCTCTCTCTCTGTCTCTCTCTCTGTCTCTCTCTCTCTGCCTTGCGGAAGCTACTCTGTCTGATGCAAAGGTCCTTCTCAACTCAAGCTTTCTCTGATTCTGTTCTGTGATTCATCTTTTACCCCAGTACATGTGGGCAGGCTTATAGATTTTTGAATTCATTGCTTGTATTAACTTAATATTAACAGTGTATGTATTTTAAAGATAAATTCTGTTAAAAGCACCCAATAGGCCTCCCTCTCCCAACAAATCTCAGATGACCAAACATTTATAAACATTTATGAATAGAGTCCTTAACATAAAGTCAGTCACACATTGTATTCTCATCTGTGCCTCAGTTTGAGTCATTTGAATAATCAAAATCAGATTCAGAGAACCACAGAATATCAGGGCTGAGAGGGTGGGGGTGGGGACCTAGAATCACAAAACCAGAGGGTGTTAGACCTTAATCCAACCCCCTCAAACTTGGAGAGGAGGAAAGGGAAGAACACCACTATCTTTATGTCTTTATTTAATATACCAATAAGAAATTGATTTAAAATGCTTCTTGAACACTTACTATGTGTGAAAAAAATCTAAGTGAATGTGTTTTTAAAGACTGAAAAAGGCCAATTTCTCAAAAACATCACCTACTTTGTACTTGTTATAGGAACCATGTGTGCTACCTGAGTCCTCTTTATAATCGCTTACTTTAAAATGTGATGATTTAATCTTTTGTTTGGCTTTCAGCCTTTGGCAACCATCCATTAATGGTGTGATTGGATACGTTGTCAAGTAGGGGCCAGGCCTAAGCTGTCTTTTTCTTTCTTAAAAGAGATAGATAAAGTCGTCCTGTCCTAAAACACCGTTGATTTTATTTATGGCTGTTTGCAAAGTGTCTCCCCTGCCTTCTCTCCCTAGAACAGTCAAATGGTCTTTTCCCTAACCTAGGGAAATCGGGGAATGAGGAAATTGGCCTCCACCACTGACTTATTGTCCAGCCTTGGGTAGGCTGTTTCCTCTCGGTGAGCCTCAGTTTCCTCACATGTAAAATCAGGGGGTTGGACTAGATGATAGTTTGGTTTAAAGTAACTGCAAAGCTAATGTACCTCTGAACTAATGCCGGCGAGAAGGGAAGGGACATGTTGGGAGCTGTCAGCCCTCCGCCAAATTGATCAGCTAAAAGAGGAGGTTTAGAGACCGCATGGCAGCCATGTAATATAATGAAATTAATTAGTGGATGGAGGTAAATTGAAGGGCTCCCGCATACTTCCTGTAGCTCCTCCTGCGCTGTCTCAAGTTCTTAGCCTTAGCCTCCCTCTTTTAAAGGTTAACACACTGTTGTGTGGGAGGGGTAACAGATGACACAGCTAGTGCTTTGACCCCTTATTACTTTAACTTATTATTATTATGATTTCCAGTTCAAAACAGAAAATTTTCACGGAGGAACGAATAAATCAATGAATAAACAGAAAAGCATTTATTAAATGATAAGTGATAAGCACTGGGATACAAATGGAAAAAGCTATTTAGTCTCTGCCTTGGAGCAGCTCATTCTCTAACGGGGGGAGGTAGCACATGAAAGAAAGTTCAGCTTCAAGGCAGATGGAAAGAGCCAGAGGTCCTGAGGGTTCAGCATTGGAGAGAATGGCAAAAGCCCAGGAGTCCTTAGGATGCATTAGCAGGTAAGGTGCCTAGGAATGCCGATGGTAAGTCCAGGGGGGCCTTAGGATGCAGGGGTCCTGGTGGTCATCCATCTCACCAGAAAGGCTAGAGTTGGTGAATCCTGTCTCATCCGAGAGAGGTGTGAGCAGTTATACTTCTCTTCCTGATTGTGTGGTGCCAAGGGAAGGTAAAAGGGTGGGGGAGGTGGTCTTAGTTGTGGGCCTTCCTGCCACTCAACCACCTGATAGAATCTGGGTGTCCCAAGGATTTGGGAAGGGGGTACAAAGAAGGCAAGAGAGGAAGTTGTGCCTGGTGGAGGATCTTTGTGCCTCGTGGCTACCGCAGATAGGGATATTGTCTGGTTTCTTCAAGTATTTCAAAGACTGTGGCATAGAAGAGGGAGCAGCATGGGAAGAGAACTCTAAACCCTGTTAATACAATTGTAGATCTTTATCCTAGAAGGGAGAGATTATCAAGGAGTGACCCTTGTCTTCTAATATCCTAAGGGCCATCTTGGGGAAGAGGGCTTAGATTGGTTCCTCTTGACTCTGAAGGGCAGAATTAAGAATAATGGGTAGAAATTGTGGGGAGGCAGATTTTGGCTCAGTATGTAAAATTTTCTAATAATTAGTTCTGTCCAGCAATGGCAGGGCTTGCCACTTAATGTCATGAATTCTTTGGGAGTGTTTAAGCAGATGCTTCATGATCGCTCATTTGTCTGTTTTTCTTTCTCTGCTTTCTCTCTTCCTGGTTTAGGTATCAGGACCATATTTTTATTGTAAAAAGAGCTTTGGTAAGATGCTTCTTTCTCTACATTTGCCAAAAAAAAAAAGTATTATAGGAATGAATTATTCTTTAAAGGGTCAGTGGAATTCACTTATAAGTCCATTTGGACCGGGGCTTTTTTTTCTTTTCCTTTTGGGTGTCATGTTTTTCTCAATTTCTTTTTCTAAGATTGAGTTGATTGAATTCCCTATTTCTTATTCTATTAATCTGGATGTTATATATACACATGTATGTATATATATATTTAAATAGTCATTTATTTCATTTAAGTTATTAATTTGGGGAACACATAATTGGGCAAAGTAGTTTCAAAGTAATTTCCTTTATTTTCTCTTAATTTATTGTGATTTCTCCTTTTTCATTTTTTTTTATTTTGATAATTTGGTTTTCTTGTTTTTTTTTTGTCAAATTAGCTGATAGTTTATCTATCTTACTAGTCTTTAAAAAAAACTCCAATTTTTTATTTATTAATCTGTTGGCTTTTCTTTTCCAGCTTTATTTTTTCTTTGACTTTACCGATTTTTATTTTTATTTAAGGCTTTTTTTGATTCGTTGTTTTTCTGGTTTTTTTTTCCTTTGGCTGTGTGTCCAATTCATTGATTTCTTGTTTCTTGCTTTTATTGTAGAAGTGTTTAGAGTTAGGAATTTTACTTTTGCTTTATCTCACAAGTTTCAGTACGTTGTCTCATTCTAGTTTTATTTGGTAAGATTATCTGTTGTTTCTATGATTCGTATACTTATTCTCTGTTTAAGTACAAATCTTTTCTTCAAGCTCTCCTTATTGGCTATTATTTTTATTGTATCAAGGTCAATAAAGGATGTGTTTATTAACTCTTTTTCTGCATTTGTGACATTTTTTAATGCCATAACATATTGTCAGTCTTTAAAAAGTTGTCTTGTAAACCTGAGATAGGTGTACTCTTTGTAATTCCCATTCAGTGGTCTCAAAGAGTTTATAACTTTTCTTAAATTCTATTCATATTTTTAATACCTTTCTTTTTAAAAGATTCTTGTTGATATCTTTTGTTTTTACATTATGTATATTTCCTTCCCTTCTAGAAGGCCGTTCCTTATAACAAAAAATTGTTTTAAAGAAGGAAAAAGAACAGAAAAAAAACTCAGCAAAACCCATCAGCACATTGAAAAAATTTGATGTGACATACAGTGTTCTATATCTGGGAACCATGATCTCTGCAGAAGAGTTGGGGGAATGTGCCTTTTCATCTATAGTTTTTTTTTGGATAATTTATCTCTTATTTTTCTTTTTGCTAGATTTGTCTAAGTCTGAAAAGAGACTTCATCAAAGGACCAAGTAATTCTTTTTTGCTGCTTGTTTCTCCCTACAGTTCAATTTCTATTACCCGTTAAGCACTTATATGCTATGATATTTCATATACAGTATAATATTTAGTATTGCTATCATATCATTATGTATGGTGCCTTTAAGCGCCACAGTTTTTCTTCAGTTTTTCTGCTTTTCTATTTACCACATGTTTTTGTTTCCTTGTTTGAGACCATGATTGCCATTCCTGCTTTTCTGCATCACCTGAGCTATAATGGATTTGACTCCAACCCCTCATTCAAACTCTGTATAACTTTATATTTCATGTGTGTTTCTTTTTGTATACAACATATTTTGAGATTCTTTTCTTTAATCCAGTCTGCCACACTGATCCTTTTTATGGGTGAGTTCAACCTGTTTGCTTTCATATCCTACTATAATGCTCTGTCATATCCTACTATAATGCTTGCTCTCTTTGCCAACCCCTCCCCCCAATGCCCTCTTCTATCAAGAAAAAAAGAGGGAAAAGAAGGGAATGAAATCAGTATTAGTAACCCGTAATTGGAGTGCTTTTATCTCAGTCCTTTGTCCTTCTTTTCATCCAGTCTAGAGTCATATTGCTGGTTCTTAAATTTTCATTTTCCTCTTTTAGTTCTACCTTTTATCAGTCCTCTGTAGCGGAAGCTTGTTTTGTTTGTAAATGTTCCCTACCCAGTTCTACCCTTTCTTCATTCTCCCATTTCCCTCCCTCTGTTTCTATCTATTTTTCTGTTGAGTTGAATATATTTCTAGACTAAACTCTTCATGAGTGTATGTTCAATTTTCCTTTGCCTGGTTCAGATATAACTGAATGTGATTCATGAAATTTCCAAGTGTGTTTATTCTTCTAATATAGCCAAATAGGAGAAATGGCAGATTCTCTCCTTTTTTTTTTTATTCATCATCCCCGCCTTGTTGTAGTTTAGTCATTCAGTCATGTCTGGCTCTTTGTGACCCTATGGACCATAGCACACCAAGCACCTGTATATCTCACCAAGTCTGTTGAAGTTCATGTTCATCGTTTCCATGATATTATCTCTCCATCTCATCCTCTAGTATATTCCTTTCCCCCTCCCTTTTATTATTTTTCTTTTTGAAAGACTGGGTCTCCTTATCTTGCCCCCGGGTCGGAAATCCAGAAGCTCCTTGTAGGCTTGATCCCACCACTGACGGACACAGGAATTTTGACTTGCCATGTTTCTGACCTGAGCCATTTTGACCCTCCTTAGACAGCCCAATAGCCCTCTTCTCTGGGGGGCTCGTCATATCAGGACTGAACTTAATGTGGACAATCCATTAGCGTAGCCCGCTGCAGCTCAGAACTCTGGGGCTCAAGAGGTTGGCCAGGCTCAGTGTAGCTGGGATTACAGGTGTGTACCACCATGCCTGGCCCTTTTCTCTTAAAATAAATCATGTTTGTTTTTCTTTGGCTCCTCTTTGACATTTAAAGACAGTGGGGTTTTGGATGGACAGTTTTCTCTTCTGCCCTTTCTAGGATGGAAGCATTTGAACATCATTTAAGCCTCTTGAAGTTGTTCAAATGTGTTTACCTTTCTAGGTCTTTCTTTTTGGAAGAATCTGCCCATTTCAGGTTTTCTTGTTGGGAATGCTTGAAAACCCTCTATTTTATTAAAGTTCCATTCAAGTTTTGTAGGACATGTTATTCTTGGTTGTAAATCTTTCTCTTTTGCTTTTGATACGCTATATCCCAAGTTTTTCTTCCATTTATATAATTGCTGCATATTTTATATTAACCTGCTGGTGGTTCCTTAGCATATGATTAACCTGGAAGTTCTAAATGTTGGCAATAATGTTTCTGGGTGTGTTCAATTTAAAGGTTTTTTTTTTTTTCCAGAAGTGACATGTGGGTTCTTTCCATTTTCAGACTGCCCTTTTCATTCAAATGTTCGTTATTGTTCCTTCACTTCAGTCATATCTGACTCCCTGTGACCCCATTTGGGGTTTTCTTGGCAAAGATACTAGAGTGGTTTGGCATTTCCTTCCTTTTGGCATTTCCTTCCTTTTGTTCATTTTACAGATGAGGAAATGGAGGCAAACAGGGTAAGGTGACTTGCTCAGGATTACATAGCTAGGAAGTATCAGAGGCCAGATTTGAACTCAGGAAGATGAGTCTTCCTGACTGTAGGCCAGATACTCTATCTACTGTGCCTCCTGGCTGCCCCTTTGATTTCAAATACTTTTGGGCAATTTTCTCTTACGATTTCTCGAAATATTGTGTCCATGTTTTTTTATTTGGACCTGGTTTTCTTGCATCCACTCTTGTAGTCCTCTTGGAAAATCCATTCTTTTTTCTGGGGTTCTACCATAATTTTCTTCTGCTGGGGTTTTATCTTGGATCTTTCTTTCTATTTGGACTTTTTCTTAACACATAGAATTTCTTCATTGTATTCAAAGGGGTTTCCCCCCACTGTTGATTCACATTTTCAGTTTCATTTCCTAAATTGGGACTTCATGCCATGGCCAAGGCCTATCTTTTCCCACACTTATGAATGGGGTGGCTAAGGCTACGTCCTGTTTCTAGATGAAGTGTTAGTAGGAAATTGCTGTACTGTGTTAGGTCTTGCCCCTTTTGTATTCAGGTTGCCTCTCCTCTGCCGCTGCTTTTAGATGTGGTTGGGTCCTAGCTCTGCCTTCCCTCACATAGCGCTCAACCAGGAGGTTGCCTGGAATCAGACCCTGACTCTTTTCACAACTCTGGCCTCTGACCTGAAGCTGGGACTAAGCTCTACGTCCTGTTGCAGTCCATTTTGGTGCTGTCTGGTAAGGCATGTTGGCTTCAGCTTGTCTCTTGGAGTAGTCCCAAGAGGAAGATGAGATTGTAGGCTTCAAGTCTCACTCCCTAGCCCCAGGTTACATTGGTCTCAGTTCTTCTCCTAATAGCTTCCTATCCTGGTGTTGTTGGCATCCGTGTATTCTCTGGTGGATGCCCTACCCACATCCTACAACCATCTGGATTGTGTCTGCCCACCTCTTGGCACCCACAGACCAGTTGGACCGAGTCAGCTTAGCTGTTGGAGCCCAGACTTCTGTGCTGAGTCTTTTTGGCTTTTGGCCAACAGATTTCAGTGGTGCCTAGTCAGGCCAGCTTCTCCAACCCTGGGTGAGGAGCTTCAGGTCTCTTCCCACTTTCAGGTCTGCTGACCTCAGGATTTTCTCCAAGGGGTCCTGAGCCGCTTGCTCCTGGAAACCTCAGTCTTTCCTGGTGGCCCACAGTGCTACTGGTAGTTACCTTGGCTAATCCTCCATCTGCCTTTCCTGCCTGGATTGGAGTGCTTCCGGTACAGTCCTGGATGGGATGGGAGCCTATTCTGATTTTGTTTGGTGGGCTGTTTAATCATTTTGGAATTCTTTAGGGAATTTAGGCTTTGCTGGCACCTCTCAAGTCACCATCTTTATGGAACTCCTTGAAGGTCACTTGTCAGGGATACTTTAGAAGACAATTTGGAGGGAGGCTGCAGTAGATGGTCCCTCTAAACTCTGAGATTCCGTACTACTGAGTTTGAAATGAGCTGATAAAGGGGGCAGGGAGAATGAAAGAATCCTGGAACATCCAGTACGTGCTGTTCAGGCCTTGCAGGGCTATGATAGTGGAGGAGTAACATAGATAGGGGAGATGACTTGTCCAAGGTTACACAGTAAATAAGTGTCAGAGCAGGGACTAGAACTGACATCTCCCAGTCTGGTGCTATTATCATTGGGGTTTGTAGCTAAGCAGTTTTTCTGAATTTCTACCTAGTTGTATGTGGCAGATCTAGAGAGAATTATAGTGGAGTTAGTCAATAGACAGCAAGGGGTTATTGGTGACCTTGCATAAGTAGGGCATAATCTAGGCGAAAAAAAGTATGTGGTAAAAGGAAGTGAGATGCTGACGATTTCTAAACTAGCCTTCCAGCTCTGACATTGTATACTATGTGATTCTTAAATCTCTTTCAGTGCTGGTATTTTTTTTTATTCCCCTTTTCTGCTCTAATATTCTATGGTTCAGTGATTATTTTTTTTCCTTTTTTAAGTTAAATTTTATTTTTATTCTGATTTTTAAACACCAAATAAAATTACACAGTAGAACAGCAAAAAAAGGGGTTGTCTACGAAACTGACAAATCTCTTATCACATATACCTTGCTTTCCTTTTTAATGTAAATTGTAATAAATAACAAATTATAATAAGTTCAGAATGTAACTTTCAAAGCTGTCCTGTTTGTGATCACTTCTAATCTTCCTTCTGCTCCCTCTTGTGCAACCATGGCAACGACACATTCAATGACCCTCATTTCTGTTTCTTCTTTTGGGGGCAGGCCTTTTACTTTCCTCGCCTTCTAATGAAATAAAAAAAGCAGAACTCTTGTCACAAGATAATTCTCAGGTCAGTCGAGCCCAGAAATGTGTGTGTCGTTTTCCCTCTGTGTCAGGAGGTAGGCAGCGCGCTTCACCACGGGCCTTCTAGAATTACATTCATGATCGTTTGTCTTTGCAATGTTGTTGCATACGTTCTCCCAGTTTGGTTCACTTTGCTGTGCCTCACTTCATGCGTCTTCCCAAATTTGTTTGAAGCTGTGCCATCATTTCCTTCTGTTGCAGAGCGACTGGAGTGGTTCGCTGTTTCCTTCTCGAGCTCTTTTTACAGATGGGGAAACTGAGGCACACGGGAGGCCAGATGTGAATTCAGCCAGATGAGTCTAGCCGACTCCACGCTGCTGCTCGATCCACGTCGCCACCTGGTGGTACTTTTAAAAAGTAAAATAATTCTCCATTATGTTCATATCCCATAATTTGTCCTTCATTCTTCAGTGGACAGGCACCGCTTTAGTTTCCAGTTCTTTTCTATAACAAAAAGAGCTGCTATAGTTTTAAAAATATGGAAACTTTTATGCTTTCTTTGATCTCTTGAGCATAAATCCAGTAGCAGTATGTACAGTTGAGTGATTGTTAGGGCATAGTCCCCAATTGCTTTCCAAAGGGGATGGACCAATTCACAGCTCCACCAAGAGTGCTGAAGCCCCTCCCAAAATGGTCATTTCCCTTTCTTAAGTCATTTTTGCCAATCTGATTGGTGTGAGGTGGAACTTCAAAGAAGTTTTAATTTATATTTCTACAGTGGTTTGGAACATTTTTTTCATGTGGTTGTTCGTAGCTTGGATTTCTTCCTTTGAAAACTGTGTGTTCATATCTATGGACCATTTATCTGCTGGGGAATGGCGCTTGTTCTTATAAATTTGAATCAGTTTCTTATATCTCTTAGATATGAGAACTTTATCAGGCAAACTTGTTGCAAAAATTTCCCCCAATTGTTTGCTTTCTAATTTTAACTGTCTTAGTTTTGTTTGTGCAAAAACTTTTAAAAAATTGTCCATTTTGTCTTCTATGAACCTCTCTATCCTTTGTCGGCTCATGAGATCTTTCCCTATCCATAGTTGTGAAAGATATTTTCTTCCTCGCTCCTCTGTATTATTTATGATGTTACCTTTTGTGCCCACATCATGTATTTTGGTGATTATTTGTATGTAACCAAGGCTTCGCTGCACGTGCCCCGATCCCTTAAGATGCAGGTACCCATGTGAGAGACAGCACCCACCCATGTGGTAGGGGAAAGCAGAATGTCTCCCCAGAAGCAGGTCCCTGCCACCTCCCGCATGAATTCTTCCATCTGAGGTGATCTGGGCATGTGCAGCAAAATCCTGATTATACATAATTTTCTTTGCTGGCTGAGGTAATAGGAAAATGGATTGATCCATCAAGAAAGCCAGGTTTAGGGGCAGCTAGGTGGTACAGCGAGTAGAACACCAGCCCTGGAGTCAGGAGGACCTGAGTTCAAATTCGGACTCAGACACTCGACACTTAGTAGCTGTGTGACCTTGGGCAAGTCACTTAACCCTGATTGCCTCGCCTCCCCCTTCCCCTCCACCCCCCAAAACTGAATGATTGGGATTTATAACTAATAAAGTTCATAGAAACCCCTAGGTTGTGTCTTCTTTCTGAGATAAGAAATAGTCCCAGAGCCTAAAACTAGGAGGCCTTTCCTTTCCTCATAAAAGAGTGAGTGTGCAGTTGGTGTCATTTCTTTGGCAAACTGAGAAGGGAAAACTAGGAACCCTTTCGATCTACAGATGAGCCTCCAAAGAACAGGTACAATTAGTGAACCATTTATTAGCCAGTAATGTGGTCATGAAGGATAGATAGCTTAATGACTTTTGCTGAAAGTCATTGGGGCTCCAAAGAGACAGAACCCAGAGAGGGGGCACGACTTTCCAAAAGGCACTAGTGTGTCATTGGCAGAAACAGGAGAGGCACTTTAGGGGTTCCGACTCTGCTGATGCTTTTATCATTAGGATTTGTATTGTCATTTGGCAGGGCTCCTGTGCCTTCTTTAGCCTACAGGCCAACACAACCTCAGCCCAGCAAGTTGGGACGGTACCGGAAGGGAAGGGGACTTGGTTAACTGTAGTTCAAGCCAGGCTATCTTTTTGGAGTTGGAACAGCGGAGAGCTGCTGTGTGGCATACTTACTCCACCTTGTGGTCATATCTAGTAATGACACCTTCCCCAGTCGCCTGAACAAATGCCTATCCCAGTTCCCTTCACTGCTGTCCTCCCACCCATCTTTCCTAGAGGGCTCTTGGCTTGCAAACTCTGAAAGGGATCTTTCTTTAACTAGGGGAGGAGCCAAATGACTTTTGCATTGGGAATCCAGAGAGTATGTGTGGTCCTGGTTCTGACTATCCCTTATTAGACTTGTGACTGTGCTTGGAGAAATGACTTCCCCTTTGGGGTCTTGCTTTCCTCATTGTCAAAAACCGGCCTTCTTCAGAAGGTCCTCGTGGGTGGGGAACCAAAGGAAGCACCTTGTGATTTGTAAACCTCTGTTATGGGAGGGTCTGTTATTGTTGGTACTGGTAAAACCTTTCTGGCACCGTGATTCTTGAGAAGCTTTTAACTGTTACAAGAGCTAGCGTTTCTGTAGCTTTAAGGCCCATTTATCTCACTTGAGAATCACAGCAACCCTGTGAGGTGGGTGCTGTTATTATCATCACTATTCTGTAGAGGTGGAACCTGAGGCCAAGAAAGTTAAGTGCCTTGCCCATCCTTACTCATTTCAAGTGCCTTTGTTAAGATTAGGACTCATTTCTTCCTGACTTCAAATCTATATGGGCTCTCAACCCATATGCTCACAACGCTGGTAGGAGCCTCTTATTATCATATCATATCATGTTATCATATGTGCAGCACCTGGATAGCACTCTCCCAATGTAGATGACAGCTTGGGTGTTTAACTGGGGAGGAAGTTAATATGAAAATGTAGGATCAAGGGTGGGCGATAAATCCGATTTCTGTAGGGCCTTAGGTTATTCCAGTACCTTCTCAAAAAGATCTTTTGAGTCCCAACTAGATAAAGGGTCAAGGAATATGAGCAGGCAGTTTTCAAAAGAAGAAATGCTAGTTATCAACATGAACAAAGATCCCTATCACTCATAAAAACTCAAATTCAGCTCCGCTGAGGTTCTACTTTATACCCATCAGATTTGACAAGGTAACAGAAGGGGAAAATTGCAATTATTGGAGGGTCTCTAGGAGGACAGATAGGCACACTGATGAACTGTAGATAGAGCTGTGAATTGGTCCTGTCATTTTTTAAATTAAATTCTACTTATTTTTATGAAGATCTGACTTTTCTCCCTCTTATCTCCCCTCTTCTCCCCCACCCCAGTGAGAAAGCAAGAAAAACAAAATTCCTTATTTACAAACATGAATTGTCAAGCAAAACAAATTCTCACACTGGTCATGTCCAAAAAATATATATACATCTTAATGTGTACTCTAGAGCAGCCAGGTAGCAGAGTGGATCTGGAGCACTGGGCCTGGAGTCCTGACTGGCCCCAAATCTGGCCCCAGACATGTACTAGCTGTGTGAACCTGGAGAAGTCACATAACCCTGCTTGCCTCAGTTTCCTCATCTGTAAAATGAGCTGGAGAAGGAAATGGAAAACCACTCTAGCATCTCTGCTGAGAAAACCCCAAACGGGGTCATGAAGAGTCAGACACGGCTGAACAACCACAACCACCTGTCCTCTGAGTCTCTCTCCTCTCTACCTGGGGCGTGTTGTCATGATTCCTCTGGAATCGTTGTTGGGCGTGGCATTACTCAGAGTTCCTAAGTCTTTCAAAGTTGTTTGTCTTTACAATATTGTTGTATGCAAGGGTGAGGATTTAGTGGGAGTGTAGTATCTGCCTTCCATCTGGGAGGATGCCAGGAGGAGAAGAGATTAGATTTGTTCCATTTTACCTTGGAGTAGTTGTCTCTAAACTCTTTGGATTACATAACCCTATCGATAAAAAAATTTAAGTATTCTCATATATATAAATATACACATATGTATTCAGAAACATATACATATAGTATGTATATACATGAATATATAATATATAGATGTGTGTAAATACGTGGATATACCTACATAGGGATATGTAGGGGTGTGTGTTTGTATGCCATATAAACAGGTTATATACACACATGTACACAATATATGTACATGCACATATGTTGATATATACACAGTATATATGTACTTTTTATTTACAAATTATGTATGTTGCTACCATAGTAACATATTCTATAAATTAGGAAACATGGTAAAGTAGAAATAAATAGAAAAATAATTGAGAAAAATCTTTATTTTAAAATAGTTTTTTTTTATAAATAGCACTAAAAATCCTTTTGATCTCATTAAAATAACATTTTTAGTTGAGAGTCATACAGTGTAATAGACTTCATTATCTTTGACAGTATTGATTTAACAGTTTATGAAACAGTGATACCAGGGTCTGATTCTCATTTTATTTTAATACTTAGTTTTAATGGCAGTCACAGCTGGAAAAGATCCATCAATAAACACCTACTATGTGCCAGGCACTGTTTTCAGTGCTGGGGATAATCTAAAAAGAGGCAAAAGACAGCCCCTGCCCTCGGGTAGCTTAAAATCTGATGGAGGAGACAACATACAAACAAATACATACAAAGCAAGCTATATATGGGATAAAGAGGAAATAATTAACAGAGGGAAGGGCTTGGGAAAGGCTTTCAGTAAAAGGTGAGATTTTAGTTGAGACTTAAAGGTAGCCAGGGAGGTCAGTAGTCAGAGCAGGGAAAGGAGAGTGTTCCAGGCATGGGAGACAGGCAGAGAAAATGCCAAGAGAGGGAGGGTCTTGCTTATGCCTCACAAAGCTACAAAGACCGAAATGAAATACATCATTGGCTGCCTTCACTAACCCATGTTGCCGCTTTTTTTCAGTCCCACAACAGTCATGCAAAGACTTTTATTAAAAATATAGTCAGTACATTTCTGTTTTCCTTTATGTCAGGAACGGGGTCTGGTCACCGGAGGTCAGGTTCAAGGCCTGGGAGGGGAGACTGCAGCAGGGTGGCAGGGCGGATGGCAAGGAAGGCCCTGTTTTCCAGGTGGTGGGTGGCCTTCTTCATTTGCCCCTCAGATTTCCAGTCTTGGGAGTCAGGCTTGCAGGTCTGAGTAAGTTCTATACTTAGCTTCTCAGTGGCAGTAGGGGCAGCTGCCTCCCCAGACTCCTGTTACTTGTTCCCGATGCACTTCTCTGGCCTGTCATAAGCTTGCCTTTTATTTTTTTAGGGAGAGGAAGAGGGAAGAGCCTGGGCAGTCAGCAAGGCACTGGGGATATGTGGGGGGAAGGGAAGGAGAACAGCAGTGGTAGGTAGCACCAACAGCATACACCTGCTTTAGGAAAACAAAAGGGTTAAGCTGCTGGAAGGCCTTAAAAAGCAATAGCTTTTGGAATTGTGCAAAGTATGAAGACTTAGAAAACATGAAAATCAAATGGTGAGAATGGCTACAAAGACAGGCAAGGCAGTTTGGTGGTAGTGGGACATATGCTAAATTCATTTAGTTTACCATTAATCTCCAAACCATTTGTTTTCATAATGTGTGTGGTGGTTGATTCTAAAGACAACAGAGCTGTTGTTGTTTAGTTGTGTTTTACTTTTCATGACCCTATTTGGGGTTTTCTCAGCTAAGATTCTGGAGTGGTTTGCTGTTTTCTTCTCCAGATCATTTTATAGAAGAGAAAACTGAGGCAGACAGGGTTAAGTGACTTGCCCAAGGTCACACACCCTTGAAAGCCACTGGCGATCAGTGGATACAGAAATGTGAATACTTTTTTAATGATTTGGTCGATTGCCTCTTATATATATTATTATTGGGCCTGTGTAGACCAAGCAAGACCATGCCTTTATCACAAGCAAATTTTTTTTTGACTTTTTTTTTCTCTTTATTTATTTTTAGTTTACCACACACGGTTCTACATAGTTTTGAGTTCCAGTTTTTCTCCCCTTCCTCCCCCCTCCCTCCCCAAGACGGCATGAAGTCTCATATAACTGTCATGTATAACTTCGCATTGAATTAATTTATGCTCTAGTCAAGTCGTGGAGAAGAATTTTGACCAATGGAATGAATCATGAGAAAGAAGAAACAGAACCAAAAACAAAAAAAAACAAAAAAAAAACAAAAAAACCCCCCAAAAACAAAAACAAAAGAGAAGCAGAAAAGGCGAGCATGTAGTGTGTATTCAAACTTCGCAGATCTTTCTCTGAATGAAGATAGCAT
Source organism: Trichosurus vulpecula (assembly GCF_011100635.1). Lineage (NCBI taxonomy): Eukaryota > Metazoa > Chordata > Mammalia > Diprotodontia > Phalangeridae > Trichosurus > Trichosurus vulpecula. The sequence goes on along the minus strand of NC_050575.1, from coordinate 12,811,570 downwards.
TCTCCATCGTGAGTCCCCTGGAGTTGTCCTTGCCCCTTTAGGTTGCTGAGAGAAGCGCAGTATGTCAGGATTGGTCCTCACGGAATCCACATATCTGTGGCTGTATCACAAGCAAATTTTGCCAGATGAACTTCCTTTTTTTTTTTTTTTCTTTTTGGCCATTTACTGGACTAGTAGATTAATGGGACAACGTGTATAGAATTTACCTAGATTTTAACAAAACACTTGACAAAGTCATGCTACCCTCGTGGTCAAGATGGGAAGAGATGTGGGCTATATATTACAGTTAAGTGGGCTTGGAACTGACTGAACCCAGAGAATAATCATTAATGGTTTGATGTCTGCCATGGAAGGAGGTCTCCAGAGGAGCATTTCAGGGATCTGTTCTTGGCCCTGAACAATTTAATGTTTTTACCGACTTAGTGAAAGGCAAAGATTACATGCTTGTCAACTTTTCAACTAATACAAAGCTAGGAAAGATAGCTAACATATTGCATGGGCCAAATCTAAGATAAAATTTAATAAGGATACGTATAAAGTTTTATATTTGTGTTGAAAGAGCAAATTCATAATTATAAATTGGACTAGTAATTGTTCTTAAAAAAAAGATCTGAGGATAAAGTGATCTGCAAATTCTATATGAATCAGTAATGTGATGTGGCATCCCCAAAGCCCCCTCCACCAAAAACCAAACCCCTAAAGCAAGTTATACTCCACTGAGGAGCATAATGCGGGAAGTGATAGCCCCACTGTATTCTGTTCTGGTCAGACAACATTGTGTTTTGGAAATCATATTTTAGGAAGGGTATTGATAAGCTAGGAGGGATCAAGTGGAGGGTAACCAGGGATGGTGAGAGGCCATGAGAACCCATTAGAGGAAGTGTGGATGTTTAGTCTGGAGAAGAGAACACTGGAGGTGAGTAGAGGGGGGAAATGAAAGTCCCCTGTAAATATTTTAACTTTTGCAAAGTGGAAGATAGATTAAATTTGTTCTGCTTGAAAAGAGAAACAAATTTTTAGGTGGACTGTAAGGAGAAACTACTAACCTTTAGTTGTTGTTCAGTTGTGTCCAACTCTTTGTGACACCATTGAGGATTTTCTTGGCAAAGATACTGCAGTCGTTTGCCATTTTCTTCTCCAGCTCATTTTACAGAGGAGGAGACTGAGGCAAACAGGGTTAAGTGACTTGACCAGGATCACATAGCTGCTAAGTGTCTGGGGCTGGACTTGAGTATGAGCCTTTTTTTTCTGAGCCCAGTGCTCTGTCCACTTCCCCACGTAGCTGTCTTGGGAGGAGGTGATAGGTTCTCCCTCACTAGGAGTCTTCAGGCAGGGCTGACTGGCCACTTGTTGGGGAGGTTCAGGTACAGGGTGGACAAGAACTAGATGGTGTCCAAGGTCACTTCCTCGGAGATTTGGTGATCCTGAGAGAGCGGTGGACAAAGCCGCTGGGGACGTCCCTGTCAGAGGAGCTCTTGTATTTGCATATGAAAATGACCAGCTTGACATCCTTTCTCATTTAAGGGTTATTTGTAGCACCCCTTTTTATTAAACTTCCTCCTAGAATATCCTGAACCTTGAGCTTACAATAACAGGGAGTCAGTTTCAGTATTGTGAGTGGTAGTTACCGGGAAGAAATTTCTCTGTGTTCCCTGGGGAGGCACTGGTCTGAGTATGGGTGGATATGCCAAGAAAATCAGCAAACCCCAAGAGGCTCTCACACAGGGCTTGCGTAGTCGTATAATAATAGTTCACCTTCTTATAGCATTTTCAGTTTTACCAAATAGTTTGCTCCCAGTAACTGTGAGGGAGATAGTTATTCCCGTTTCACAGAGGAGGAAGCTGACGTTAGAGAAATGAAATGAGTTGACTAATATTATTTGTTGTAATTGAGATTCAGACCTCAGTCATGCTACCCTAGGTCTAGCACTTTCTCCACTGTACCCTGCTGCCTTCAGTGGTGGATCAGCTAACGTAGTCGGGGTATCCTGTAGCAAAATGATGGCTGGGGAAGCTGGTTCAGGTGTCAGGATCTGTCCTCGGCTCTTTCCTCATGCTACTGATTCCCAACAACCCACTGTTTCCCTAATTTGTTTCTCCTACTTCCATTTGTAGGCCCTGGGACTGGTTCTTGCCTAGAAGCCAGTTATATGGGGTATCCCCAAAAGTCTTTAAAAGCTTTTTCTTCTTCTTCTTATAATAAAGCTTAAGCTTAAGTGTTTGTAATATGCTATACAGATTTCTCCTGGTTAGGGTAGGAGTTAACCTCAGTCTTATGGTTTCCCTATCCGCTGTGCTGGCTGTTGATCTGGTTCCTGACCCACTGCTCTGCTTTAACCTTCATAAAAGGGACCTTAAAATTCATTTAGCACAATTTCTACTAAAAGTGTGAGTTTGTTCTACATACGACATTCTCAGCAAATGGTCATCCAGCCTTTGTTTAAAGGGCTTGAGAACGTGAAACCCCTCCTTCAATAGCCCATCTCACAACGATTTTGGATATTGTTATAATACTTTAAGAGAGAGAGAGAGAGGGAGAGAGGGAATAGACTCTTGGGAAGGGAGGGCCAACTGGCATCTTTGGGGATAGGCTGTGAGAGGCACACATGGAGGGAGGTTCTTTCCTGAGGAGAACCAGAGAGTTAACAGGCATGGAGAAAAGAGGCCCTAAGAGACTGTGAGAGTTAACTGACTTTTTTCAGAGTTTGGAGAGAGATTCTGAGAAAATTGAGTTTAATTCTTACTGTGCAGAGGAGACATGCCAAGAATGCCCAGGTTACTTAAACTGCTTTCTTGAGAGAACCGAGTCGTTGGACCATGATTCCAATCTTCCAGTTTTCCATGGAGGAATCACTGGTTGTAATGTTGCTTGTTGAGATCTTTCTCACAACTAATGCACTGTTGAAATTTTTCTTTGCAATGTTTGTTGCTATAAATAAATTATATAGCCAGTAACAGTGTTTGTCTAAGGTAGTTGCTCATTACTGACAGAAGAGGAAAAAGCTTATGGGAAAATAAATTTTCCTTTTTTTTTTTTAAATCTGTAAACTGAGATAGGAGCTTGGAGCTAATTAGTACATGAAATAGTGTGTGTGTGTGTGTGTGTGTGTAAATTTGAGGTAATTTTAGAACATACCTCTTGACTGCCTTTGAACAAGATGTGATAGAATTAATAAGGTAACAAGTAAAAGTAGCAAGCTCAGACCTGGGGAGGTGAATAGATGTGTTCACCAGAGGGAGTATTAACACCTTGCATCTCATACCTGCAGAGGAATTGCCGCAGGAAGGTTAGTAAAAACCCTATTGCATGTGGGGTGCGCAAAAAGCCTGGGGGAGGTAGAGGCCCAACAGAGAGGGGAGGAGAGTTGCCCTAATGATTTGTGGGCTTCTTATATGTACAAAAATATTTATAGCAACTCTTATTGCAATGGCAAAAAATTGGAAGATGAGGAAGTGCCCGTAACATGGGGAATGGCTGAACAAGTTATGGTACATGAATGTAACCGAGTGCTATTATGTGGTAAGAAATGATGAAGGGGATGGATTCAGAAACCTGGGAAGACACAATGCAGAGTGAAGTGAACAGGATCAGGGAAACGGTTTATAGAAAACAACAACTTTGAATGACTTAGGGATTCTGACCAATGCAGTGACCAGCCGTGATTCCGGAGGACTCATGACAAAGTGTGCTACTCCCTTCCTGACAGAGAGATAATAGACTCAGGAGTGCAAATTGAGACATATTTTTTGGATGTGGCCAATATTACGTGTTTTTGTTTGGCTTTACTACACGTTTGTAGTAGGGGTTATGTTTTTTCTTGCTTTCTCAAAGGTATGTGTTTGGGATTAGGGGAGGTAGGAAGGAAATAGGATTTTTTTGCCTAAAAAATAATTTTTAATTAAGAAAAAGTATGGGCTTGAGTGTGGATAGTATATACTAAGCACAACATTAAATGTGATGAGCCCTGGGGAGGGAAATGGGGAAGAAGGGGAAACCAGGCTGCCTAAGGAGGAGCAGAAATGGAGCACGACAAAGCTTTGGTGCTGATTGGCAGTGGAGGGAGCCTGTAAGTGGCTGCTGCTCTTCTAGCCTGGGCAATATAGGGGGACCCAGTCATACCCATCCCCAAAATTATGGGTTTGGGTGCAAGTCCTTTCTGTTTTACCTTTTCTGTTGTCGTTGCTTAAATAAAACCTGTCCTGTAATTGGTGATATACGGGCATGGGTACTCGTGTGAGAGTGGAGGGATTTTGTCTTTTTATTGTGGAGAGAAAGGCATGGACCAAAACTTCATGTTCCCAGGGGACGTGTTGGGTGGGTGAGGATATGAACTGAATATGTGATTTGTGAGATGCCGCCAAGACTCACCAGCTCTCTTGGCCAGTTATTCAAATTTTGGTCACCTTGAATGACTGGAACTTTTTTCCCCCATATATTGAAGTCCACCCTTTGCTCTGGGCCTACTTTCTGGGACCAAGGAGAACAAATTTAATTCTTCCATTTGCAAACAACTATCACCATTAAGTCAGAAGTTTTTATTTTGGTGTCTATGGACCTCTAAGGGGTATGTGGAGAGATTTCAGAGGGTCTGTGGATTTGGATAGGAAAAAAAAATTGTTATTATCACCAGCTCTTGGTTTCTTTTGTAATGGTATATATATTTTTTATACATTTAAAAACATTCTGAGAGGGAGGCCATAGGTTTCACTAGACTGCAGAAAGGTGTGACACAAAGTAAGGTCCTGCTCGGTCTTCTCTTCAAACTAAATATGCCTTGCTCCTGCAGATGACCCTTACCTGGAATGCTGTTGAATGTTGTCAGCATCTTGGTCATCTCTCCCTGCACACTCTCCAGCTTGTCAGTGTCCCACCTAAAACGTGGCCCTCAGACCTGAACACGGCGCTCCAGATGTGGTCCGACCAGGGCAGAGGACGGAAGAATTACCGCTTTCATCCTTCAGGACGCAGCCTACAGTTGAAAGCCTCCATGCTAGGTCTTGACTACCGGGAAGGTAGGAGCGGTGGAGAGTCAGCCACACGGGCTCTGGTCACAGATGGACAGTGGGAGCCAAGGAATGACCCACGTAAAGATCCATGTCAAAATTTGGATGATAACGACAAGGCACAATGGCAGGGAGAGGAGGACCTACTATGTGCCAAGCACTTTTTACAAATAGGATTTCATTCGATCCTCACAGCAGCTCTGGGAGGTTGGTGCCGTTATTATGCCCCTTTTACCACTGAGGAAACTGAGGCAAATCGAGGTTAAGTCACTGACCCAAGGTCACACAGCTAGTAAGTGCTTGAGGCTAAATTCGAACCCTGGTCTTCCTGACTCCCGGCCCAGGGCTCTATCCACCGTACCACCTGAGCTTCTATAGCTGACCAGCCGAGGGTCAGGGCTGTCCCAGACTGAAGGGGACCTTGCCATAGATGGGGGAGAAGAAGTTGGCATGGCCTGGGAGCTCTCTTTCTCCTTCCCAGTCCTCAAGCTGCGGGAATTGAGGCAACCTATGGAAGCCATGCTGGGGAGGGAGGTGGTGTGGTAAATAAAGTGCCGAGCCCAGAGTCAGGAAGATCTGGCCTCAGCTACTTCTTAGTCACTTAACCCCATTCGTCTCAGTTCGTTCATCTGTAAAATGGCCAACATGCCAGCATCTTTGCCAAGAAAACCCTCGATGGGGTCACAAAGAGCTGAACAGGACTGAGAAAAGTCCAAATGATGAATGGAGGTCGTGATTCGATAGGGCTTAGAAACAGTAAGAGTCGACACGGTCTCGGCAGTGAGACTCCAGGCCGCCAAGAGTGAGCAGTGAATTACCACAAAGGCTTTACATGTCATTAGGCTTTCTGACGCACCCCGCAGGTGAACGGAATAGCAAGCTGCACAGATAATATCCACTGATGGCGGCTGTTTTGTATTTTGTATATAAGCTCATCATGTTGCATATGATCTCAATTTCATTTACTTTATGCAACCTTGATATGTCATACAGTGTGATTAAAAGAACTACATGTGCCTTATGTATCTGCTATACAACATGCAACTTTTGTATGTTGTGTGTTCCATGTTCTATTATGTTTCTGGGTATGGCCCATGTGTCTAGTCTACTGCATAAAACATTCATGTATTTGTAATGTTCTATGTACCTGCATATGTTCTGTGTATTTGGGTTAACTCTCCACTAGCAGCCAGCTAGTTAAAGTTTATGGTGTTTGTCTCCAAAGCCTTACTACCTTTATGATTTTAGGCAATTCACTTAACCTCCATGGGCCTCAGTTTTCTCATCTGTAAAATAAAGGTTGGATTAGATATTCCCTGAGGTTCATTACAACTCTAGGTCTATGATTTTATGTACCTAGGCATATGGGAAAATTGTCAGGCTCTGCAGATTTTTACTAGGGGAAGGGTGTGAGAGTGTCTATCATGCTACATTTCCCAGAAGATTTAGGTTAGAGAAAGGCCCTCATGAGCCGGCATGCCTGATGATGGTCTTGGTGTGTACCCTAATTGGATAAGGAGGGTCCTAGAAGTGGGGCTGAGAAAACCAAGGGGGGGAGGGAAAACATGTTAGCAGCGAGGCCCAGAGCTATATTTGAGGACAAAATGTGTGGTAGCATCTGTTTTGTTCTGAGTCTCCAGTGTCCTCTCAGGATACTGATGAGGACTCCAGAACACACTAAAGAACTGTTAGCTGTTCTTCGTTCTGCTATGAGAGAGACTCAAAGAATCAGTCCAGTGGCCTCTTCTAGGATCTGTGAGTACAAGGTAGCTGCTCACTACCTGCTTTGCTGGGGAGTCAGATAGATGGATGGGGAATTAGATAGCAACTCTTCTGGAGGTGTATTGTGTTTGGGTGCAAAGAATGTTTTACTACCTGATTCATCCTCTTGCTACTGACCTTGTTTCATATTTTAGTGATTTTTTTTTCTGCAGGATTTCTGGGTTTCTCTTATGTCTAGCAATAGAAGTCTTACCTATACCCACTAATGCAGGATCCGCATATGAAGTTTAGACAAGATACCACCCATGCAGAGCTTATGTTCTGATAGAGGGTTAAGGATGATAATTATAATAGATGGTGTTGCATCATAAACACCTTAGGAAGTTACAAAACCCATACTGAGGACTCTCTGAGTATAGGGGATGTCCAGGACTTTACATGAGATTCCTTTGAAAAGGTTAACATGGATAAAATCTCTGTTCTGGGATTGATGACTGTTTCCTTCAAAAGGTGTGAATTTCCATTGCTCTGGGTATTTGTTGGTTATTTTATATCTCATTAAAGATAACTAACTTATGGCCAGCACATGACCAAGCTAAGTCTTTGGATTTAACCTTTAAAAGGAGGGCTGGAGAGCAGGAAACAGCATTCACCCGATGGCGGTGGGCACAGACAGGCTTTGACTCTTGCTGCAGGGAAGCTTTGTGACCTTGTGGTTCTACGGCCCCTCCAGGGAACCACGTGCATCAGGGAACTACGTGGCCCCGGGAGAGGATGGAACCACATGGCTCCAGAGATGGCAGCGGACAGAGCAAAATGAGTATTTCCGGGACCAAGGTGGGAGCTGAAGTACTGTGACGGAGCAGCAGTGGTGGAATGATGGAGGATTTCATGCACCAAACATCTTGGCTCCAGAGGAGGGCTTCCTGGAGAATCCCAACTTCCTGGACCAGGCAAAGGAGTTCTTGGCCCAAGCATGAGCAGCAAATGACATCGCCATGATGTAGAGCAGAGGTGTCAGACACAGAGCCTACAAACTGCATGCAGCCCACAACATTACTGAGTGTTGTCTGAACCAGATTAAAATGCAGTTGGGAAATATTTTAATAAATGAATTAAAAAATGATGTTAATTTTAAAACGAAACTAGTATGTGGTTCGCAAGGATCATTATATAGTATTTAGTGCTCCCTCCTTCCATTTGAGTCTGACGCTGCCTGATGTAGAGGAGCAAGCCTATTTGGCATGTGAGTTGGGTTTTTAAGGATGAGTGGGGCTTCAACATATAAAGAAGGGAAGAAGGGCATTCCAGGCATAAGGAACAGAGTGAGCAAAGGTATGGCTTGGTTGAAGAGAATAACCCAGTCTGATCAGAGAATAGACTAGGCTAGAAAGGTAGGGGGACTCCACGTGGTGGAAGGTCTGGAAAGCCAAGAAAATGAATATATATTTTACAGCGATAGACAATAGTGAGGCAAGCACCTGAAGCCTTTTAAGCAGAAGAGAGATAAAATCCAATCTATGTTTAACGGTGGTTATTTTGACAGTGGGTTTTGCTAGAGGAGATAAGGTCTTTAATGAGGCTGTTGCAGTAGTTCAAGTCAGTATAAATAACAGGAAGGTATAGAAGCCAAAAGTGTTGTGGAGGTGGAGTTACTAACAGGACTTTTTGTGTTGTTCAGTCATTTCAGTGGTGTCCCAACTCTTCGTGACCCCATTTGGGATTTTTTTGGGAGAGATGCTGGAGCGGTTTGCCATTTATTTTTCCAGCTAATTTTACAGATGAGGAAACTGAGGCAAACAAGGTTAAGTAACTTACCTAGGGACAGCTAGTAAGTGTCTGAGGCCAGATTTGAGTTCAGGTCTTCCTGATTCCAGGCCCAGTGCTCCAGTAGACCACCTAGATGCCCGTATCAATCTATAAGTACCACTTATATGGCAAACATTTGGCGAAGGCCTGGGGCTGGGGAGACAAAAATGAAGCCGTCCCTTTCCTCAAAGAGCTTATAGTCTATTAGGCAAAATAAACATGTGCACCAGCAATTACATATGAAGTAAATAGGAAGTAATTCAAGCGATAGACCGGCTGGAGGGAGAGGAATTAGGAAAATATGTAAGAGGTGGCAATTGAATTAGGCTTTAAAAGAAACTGGATTCTAAAATGCGTAGGGAGTACATTTCAAGCATGGGGGAAAGCCTGGACAGTGAGAACCTTGGGGAAAGCCCAGGAGGCTCCAGTGAAGGAGACAGAGAAGACTGGTTAGAAAGGGAGGAGAACAGAAGAGCTGGGAGGTTTTTGAAACCGTACCTAGGAAAAGAGCATGTCTGGTCATAAGAAGCCGTCAACAGTGTCAAACTACAAGAGGTCAAGGAAGATGACTGAAAAACAGTTACTGGGTTTGATTAATTGGTGACCTTTGGGAGAGTGGTGGAGACAAAAGTAGATTGCAAGGGGTTGAGAATATCAAGAAGTGGAAAGTAGAAAAGTTTAGAAGCAAGTGAAAGGGGGCTTTTAGGTGGTACAGTGGATAGAATGCTGGGCCTGGCATCGGGAGGCCCCAAGTTCATATCTTGCCTCAGATATTTACTAGCTATGTGACCCCGGGGCAAGTCATTTAATCCATTCATTGCCTACAAAAAAAAGTGAGAGGAGGGAGCTGGAAGTCTTTTTCTTTTTTCAAAGATTTGGGAAAATTTGGACATATTTGTAGGTAGATAGGGGGAGGATGAGAGAACGTGAGAAAGAGAGGGGGTGACTTTTGGAGCAAAGTGACCGACCGGATTCAGGTTGCCAGCCCCTTCCCCTTTCCCAAGTTCTCCGTGACGACTTCACAAGGTGCTTCTCCCTCCCACCTCCTGAAAGCCCCTGCCCTTAAGTAGTAATAGAAATACCCACGATTTCCACTCGCTTCTGGATGAGGAGTAACCCCTCACACATTCAGATGAGTACAGTAATTTGTTTCTCAGGCAGGAGCCTGGACTGACATTTTTTTAAGATTAGTCTTGTCTTTCACCATTTTATTTCTGAATTCTTACATTAACTGTCTTGATGGAAAAGTCTTTGTTGATGTAACTTCATAAAAGATAAAACACCAGCTACGTAAATATGAGCTATTACCATTATCATTACATTTTTAACATTCATTGTTCTGTCTTCTTACGCAGAATTCATTTCTAGCTAACCAAACAGGCCTTTCTAGTTTTTTTTTCCTTTTCTTAAAGGTTCATTGGTTTCTCCAAGCCAATGAATTCAAAGCATTGAGATTATATTTCCATCCGGAGCTCAGTGAGTTTGAAAAATCTTAAAGGGGAAAATGTGCAGTGAAGCATGTTTTCCATCTCCCTCGATCCCAAAACTTTGAAAGTGACCTAGAGATATCATCAGGCCACAAAATGGGGCCATTGACCCCATTTTTGATGGTCTAAAGTACCATTGACCTTTTAAATGCACATAGGATCCCGTGCACAGGCCTGAATTTGTCGTGTTTACTAAATAACCCTTGTAGCGTCAAGTCCTGATTTTGAAGAGAAATTTAACTAATTTAGTGTGTTATTGAATTGATGGTAATTTATCTGTGGCCCTTTAAAAGGAGGAAACTAGTGTAGTAATAGTATCCCGGTGGATGGAAGGAATGCTTCCCGGGAGTCAGAAAACTTGGGTTCAAATTCTGACTCCACTTCCTAGTTATAATTTGGTGACCCTTAGGCAAGCCCCATTTGTCTCTCTGAGCCTCAGTTTCCTCATCTACAAAGAGGGGATAGTAAGGCTTATATTACCTATGTGTTAAAATCGTCTGCCTGGACAACTCCCTCCCCCCAGATCTGTATAGTAGTTTGTAAATAGCCCGTACAAAGGGAAATATGTATAGCAGGAAGTAAGATTGCTGAAGGGGAAACCTGAAAGTCACATACACATCATCCCGAAGGTCAAAGGAGCCTGATTTATAAACTATCACATCACATTAACCAAAATTCACATCCTGGTAGTATGTGCTGTTTCAGCAGAAGCCGTCCGGGCGCTGCTGTCGGGGCCTTCTGGTCCTATAACATGGAAATCCCGGACAAGTTCCAGACTGCCACAGTGAGACCGGCAGAACACCAAAAAGTACTGATAATTGTAAGATGATGTGGACGCATGAATGAGTTAACCCCAACGTGGCACAGGTAGGAGTTTAGTGTGTTTCCCCCAAAACCCTATGAAAATAAGACCTCAAGCTTCTTTCCCCCACCTCCCCCAGCACTCCTCTGTCTCCATCAAGTCCATGCTGCCGCGTGCTTCCAGCTCTAATCCATGATTATGTGAGTGGTATGCTCTGCCTCTCCTCCCTCTCCTCTTCCCCATGCTACTGTCTCCCTTTACCATCTCATCCTGCCCCTTCATAGTCTACCTTGGAACCTTTTGCCTCTTCTTTCTGTACCCTCTGTGCCTTACTGAAATATATTTACAGCCCCACTTCCTAATGCCATCATGGGCTTTCCCTATGAGTACCCAAAGAACCATTGATACTTGCCCCCATTACATAATTTCATAAATTAATTATCAATTCAAACTCATAGGGTTGTTAAGAAGAAAATACCTTTTAAAGCATAAAGCACTATAGAGATGGAATTTATTATCATGTTATTTGGGTTTGTATTAAGCATGGACAGACATTCTCTGCCTTCTTTCAGACATGGTGACTCATTGCTGAAAGGACTTGGTATTTTAATAAGATGTGAAAGATCCCTTTTAATAAGATGTGAAAGAATGGTCCCTTGATTGTCTGCTCCCCACCCCTCCCAGCAAAGGGTAGGAATGTCAGAAGAGAGAGTTTCTAGCTGATAACCTCTTGCCTGCATCTCTCTAAGTGGCCAGATGTGATTTTTAGGAGGAGGTGGAGAGAGGGAGGGTCTTTCTCTTGCCCCAATATAATGGTGACCTGTTACCCCCCACCTGGAGCCTGGACCCAAACAGGCTGGCTTGTATTTTGTGTTTCCTTTCCTTTAGTTGGTGCCCATGAGAGTTTTGAAAGGTTCCTGAGTTCTGTGGGGCTGGGGGATGGGCGTGGGGGTGGGGTGGGGAGGTGTGTGTGTGGCATCGTCTGCCAGGGTAGATACGGTTATAGCAGCAGCAGGAGCCAGGAGCAGGCTTGCAGCAAGGGCACCACGTACAATGGAGAGAGTGGCCCTGGCCACTACTGGCCTGTCTTACTTCCACTGCACATTATCTTTTTTATAATATTAAAATGCCAAGTCCTTTCAGCAGTAGGTCACCATATGGCTGGACACAGCCCCACATTTGCTATGTGGTCTGGAAATAAGCAGATAATACGGGTTGGTCGGTAGATAGGTAGATAGGATGATAGAAAGAAATGGATATAGATTGGTAGGTAAATAGAGTAAGCGAATATTTATTAAGCATTTATCAAGTGCCAGGCACTGTGTTAAGCACTGAGGATGCAAACACAATAGAACAAGAACAGTCCTTCCTCTCAAAGAACTTACTTTTTAGTAGGGGGATACAAAACATAAAGGGGAGCTGGAAAGGATTTAAGTAGAGGGTATTGTTTTAGGAATTTGATTATATATTGACAGAATATCCTTTATTCTATTAAGTCTGGAAAAGGACTTCTGTATTAGGAGGGCAGAGTTTATAATCTCAAAGAGGATCATAAACATGTCTGAAACGTTCGGAACCGCCGGATATAAGAAACTCTCAAAGTAGAAGGCAGAAGAATCAAAACATTTATTTAGGCTCCACAGTAACCAACCCATGAACCAGCAACCCCATTTTGATATATTGATCAAAAGCTTCCAGGCCCAATAAGTACGCCTTGAAAGAGTAACCAGGAGGCTACAGAGAAGCATGATTGCGTAAAGCAAAATCATGTTTCCCCCTCTATGGTAATAAGATTACCCACTGGACTGAAGTCTTTGTTCAGCTTTCTCCCGTAGGTCAGCTCTGCTACTGGCAGCTCCTGCTTCAGCTGTGTCTGTGGCTGTGGCTGTGACTGCAACTGTAACTGTCGCTGTAACTGTCGCTGTAACTGTCGCTGTAACTGTCTCTGGCTCCAACCGGAAAAGGAAAAGAGGATCTTCAAGCTGTCCTCTCCCCTCTTATAGAGTTTTTGACATCATCAAGCACCGCCTGAACGACCAGGGCCGATTGGTTCTTGACTTGGCCCCTCCCCCTAGCGTAGCCGTTAACACCTCCCCTCAGCCAGCCCCATGACTCATCACACAGGAAGCTCTGGTCCTGCCCCGGAAGAGCAAGCCCCAGCATCCAGGGAAGCTCAACGAAGCGAGCTGAGTCATTCAAAGAAAACAAAGTCCATTCTGGCTACACTCCACCCCTCACAATGTTCTAGGATGCACAATTCAATCATAATTCAAATTAAATTATATATCCTAGAACGTTGTGATCCAATTATGCAGGAAACTAAAACATATCATTCACAATAAAGCAAAACATATCATTCAGTGACATTCCCAAATATTGGTTTACGATTCAAATGTGATCCACCCCTAGGTCCCAGCAAGATAATCTCTTCAATCAATCATCCCCAAAATAATTATTAATAATTCAAATGTCCACCCCTAAATCCTTGTATCCATTACATAGGATCAATAATATCATAACAATAAAACAACACAACAAGGATAACACAAAATAAGTAAACAGAACACTATCATCATTTCCACCCCCCTTGAACGATTGGGGCTCAAAATCTTGGGGTGAGGGGTGAAGGTCTCATTTTCCATAGCTTCTTCATGCTGAAATTGGATGTAGAGATGGCCCTGCCCCCAAAAAGTCCCATTCCAGAGGTCATTTCTTTAACGAGCTGGCAGGAATTCCAAGAATGCTACATGCTTAGGCAGTCACCGGAAAGTGCAGGGTGCTTAAGCCTGAAGGAAACAAAACTAGCAACAAGGTTAGCCAAAACAAAGGACAAAAAGAATAGACAAGTATGGACTATAATTCTTCAAATAAAATCATCTCAAGTTTGGTTGAGATTTCAGTTATGCAAAGATCCAACATCAGAGCCAAACTCAGGTGGGAAATGTTTCTTTTCAAAAGGAACATAATGAGGAAGCCAAGAGGATCCCACCCTAGATAGAGACTAAGATTGTCCTCCCAGCCTTTCCCCAAATGTACAAGTTTTCATCCGTTAATCACACAAGGTCACCTTCAGTCTGAGTGGCTTGTGGGCTTGCAGGAGCAGTTCTTATTTCCCTATTTCTCGTGTTATCAAGTCCTCTATACATTCTGTATAATTCATTGGTTGGAATTCCATCTATCATTTCAAAACCTATCCCTGCTCTCAATAAAGCAGTAAACATTTCTTTCCTTGTTACTCTCCTTTGGCGCCAAGTTTGCTGGTTATTCACCCTTCTCTCTCGAGGAGATCTATCCCTTCCCCAGTCACCTAAGTCATGTAACTGTAAAATCTTATTTATCACTGTTGTAAGACGGCTCCCTACTTCTCCAAGTAATAAATTCAAAATTAGTTGTTTATAAGCAGGGGGAGCTGTCCTAATTATTAAATTCCTATGAGGCAGTTCCATTGGATCATTGTAATATTTGTCTGCAGTTCCTATCATAATGGCAGTCTTCATTACCTCCTCCTTTAGTCTCATGATACAATCTCTAAGTGAATACCAGGGTCTGTGCTCAGTGGGCCACATAGAATCAGTAGCATATCTCTTATTGCATCCCACAGCGGCTAATGCCAACAGAGTAGTCCTGCTATCACCATCTCCTTGCTGATGATGTTCCCTAAAAGCTTGTTGAACTAGAGGATCATGGCTGATACCTATGAATCTCATGCAGTCTGTCCTATCCACTGATATTCCACTGGCCCCTTGATCACTGAGTCTTACCATCCAAGATATCAATGGTTCTCCTATTCTTTGGCTGAATCTACTCAAAATATCTGTGACCTCTTGCGGTGAGAAATCTTCCTGAATTTCCCTTGTAACTGAATCTTCACCTCGGGTTTCTGTCTTCCTCCTTTGTATGGGTCGAGCCCTTGTCTGATCATTTAACCATCTCCTATTCTCTGTGTGAGGCACATCCTGAACCCCAGTAGTGTTTTGTGCCTCAGCCCCTAACATTGTCTCATTCTCTCCCCACTCACTTCCTCTGCCACCATGGCTAGGACGAAGCAGGCAGTCAGGCTCTTTCTGGGCTGGGTTGAAATGCACTCTGGGCTTTTTTGGTCTCCTGTTGCTCTTAGCCACATTAATAGAAAAGTTCTCATTTGAGTCAGTTTGGTCTCCTGCTATCTGAGATTCCCCTTCTTCCTGTGGGGTAGGAGTGCCCCCATGTCTTTCACTTAATCTCAATCTTTCGTATACTAGCCGGTAGGCTGATAACACTATCCAGCTTTGCCTAGATAGTGATGCCCCTGACTGAATCCCAACTTCTCGTAAACACTTTTCCAAATCCCTAGGATCTCCTCTCCGTAGCCTTGGTTCCCAGTTTTCACAGGGTCCAGCTTTTTTAGCCAATTCTTTTGCTAGGGAGGAATAAAATGGATCCTCCCATCCTGGGAT
This sequence comes from Trichosurus vulpecula, assembly GCF_011100635.1. NCBI lineage: Eukaryota > Metazoa > Chordata > Mammalia > Diprotodontia > Phalangeridae > Trichosurus > Trichosurus vulpecula. Next base: position 12,796,310 of record NC_050575.1, on the reverse strand, counting down.
ATTCATCTCTTCCTCTGGAATTGTTCTGCTTCTAAATAGAGATCTTATACCTAGCGATCCCATCCTCGTCGCCAAATGTATTAGGAGGGCAGAGTTTATAATCTCAAAGAGGATCATAAACATGTCTGAAACGTTCGGAACCGCCGGATATAAGAAACTCTCAAAGTAGAAGGCAGAAGAATCAAAACATTTATTTAGGCTCCACAGTAACCAACCCATGAACCAGCAACCCCATTTTGATATATTGATCAAAAGCTTCCAGGCCCAATAAGTACGCCTTGAAAGAGTAACCAGGAGGCTACAGAGAAGCATGATTGCGTAAAGCAAAATCATGTTTCCCCCTCTATGGTAATAAGATTACCCACTGGACTGAAGTCTTTGTTCAGCTTTCTCCCGTAGGTCAGCTCTGCTACTGGCAGCTCCTGCTTCAGCTGTGTCTGTGGCTGTGGCTGTGACTGCAACTGTAACTGTCGCTGTAACTGTCGCTGTAACTGTCGCTGTAACTGTCTCTGGCTCCAACCGGAAAAGGAAAAGAGGATCTTCAAGCTGTCCTCTCCCCTCTTATAGAGTTTTTGACATCATCAAGCACCGCCTGAACGACCAGGGCCGATTGGTTCTTGACTTGGCCCCTCCCCCTAGCGTAGCCGTTAACACCTCCCCTCAGCCAGCCCCATGACTCATCACACAGGAAGCTCTGGTCCTGCCCCGGAAGAGCAAGCCCCAGCATCCAGGGAAGCTCAACGAAGCGAGCTGAGTCATTCAAAGAAAACAAAGTCCATTCTGGCTACAACTTCAGACTGGGGTACTGAGAAAAAATTATTTCTTAATATTTCTATAAGTGTTTGTAGGCTTCCATAGTACAAATCCACATTACACTCATTAATAACAATGATTTTGACCACATATCATTGCTTAATATTGATAATCAAAGGATCTGAATATATTTCTCAAAAGAACTGCAAACTATTAACAACCATTTGAAAGAATGTTCCAAAGAAATGCAGATCCAAACAACTCTGAAGTTTTACTTCATATCTAGCAAATTGGCAAAGATGATAAAATATTGGAGGAATCAGTATTGGAGGGGTTGCAAATAGACAGGTGCACTAAGGCATTGCTGGTGGAGCTGGTACAGTCATCTTGGAAAACAGTTTGGAATCATGCAAGTCAAATAACTAAAATGTCTATACCCTTTGACCAAGAAGTTCTGCTACTAGCATACACTCATGTACTCCAAGGTGGTGGATGAATGACAAAAAGAAAGGTCCCGTTTACACCTAAATATTTATAGTCAGACTTTGTGGTAGTAAAGAACTAGAAACAAATAGATGGTCCTCAACTGGGGAATAGCTGAACAGATTGTGATGCACAAATGTAATGGAATATTACTGTGCTCTAGGAAATGACAAATATAGAGTCATCCGAATTGATATAAAGTGAAGTTAGCAGAACTGGGAAAATGTATAATATACACAAGTACAACAAGGCAAATAGAAAGAACAAAACAATTGAAACTCAGTGTTGTGAGGTTATATTGATCAAGCTTGTCTCCAAAGAAAAGATGCTCTCCTTGCTCAAGGTCCCAAGCTGTGGAACACTGCACGAGATGCCAGACTTTTCCCAATGTGTTGATCAATTTTGCTTCCTTCTTTCCTCCCCTCCTTTTTTCCTTTCTTCCTTCTTTCCTTTCTTTTTCTTTCTCTCTCTCTCTCTTTCTTTCTCCCTTTCTTCCTTCCTTCTTCTTTCCTTCCTTCCTTCTGTTTTCTTTCTCTTTCTTTCTTTTTCTTCCTTCCTTCCTTCCTTCCTTCCTTCCTTCCTTCTTTCCTTTCTTCATTCCTTTCCTTTCTTCCTTCTTTCCTTTCTCTTTCTTTCTTTTTCTCTTTCTCTCTCTCTTTCTTTCTTCCTTCCTTCCTTCTTTCCTTCCTTCCTTCCTTCCTTCCTTTTTGTATTTGTATCCCAAGCATGTAGCACAGTGCCTGGTACATAGTAGGCACTTAATAAAAAGTTTGTTAACTAAATTGTTATAACTCACGCTGTCTTATAAGGTAGGCAGTGTAAGTATTATAATCCTATCTTTGTTTTACAGATAGGAAGACCAAGTTTTATTTGAGAGTAAATGGCCCCAGTCACAGAGTTGTAAGCTTTGGAGAGGAAACTTGAAGCCAGCCTTCTTGAGTCAAACTATGCCCAGTATTCTTTCCTCAACACCAGGCTGCCTCTGAAAGGGACCTTAAACAGGTAGAGTCAGGAATAATCAGAGCCATAGTAAATAATGCCTTACAAAAAAGTGGGTGAAAGAGCTGGGATTGTTTAACCCCCTGGAGAAGAGAGGACTTGGGGGAAGGAGGAGAGATATGAAAACTGGCTTCAACTATTTGAAGGACTATGATGTGGAAGGATTATCAGACTATTCTCTTGATTCCAGAGGGCAGAACTCAGGGCAATGAGAAGTTGCAGAGAAACAGATTTAGATAAATGTACTTGGTGGTAAGTTTTTGGTTGGGATTTTGATCCTTCTTATGTAGTGCAGCAGGACCCTTGGCATCTCCTGAAAGATGAACTTTACTCATCTTGGCCAGATTGGTTGCCTGGAACTTTTGTGGCACTAACTCTTAGGATAGAAGCCACCCCCCTCCCTTGTGTTAGTCAAGAAAAAGGAATTGCCAAACCTCTAGTGGGCCCCCTTTCCATCTATTCCTACTTGTTCACTAGATCCCAAGTGCAGAGTGGTCCTAGATCCTAGATATTTTTTAACTGTTTATTTATTTTATTTTTAATTTGTGAAATAAAACAAGCATTTCCATAACATAGTAGAATTAAAAAAGATGATTGCACACGCACATGCAAATCTATTTTGTACAACTTGCTATTCCTTTAAACTATATAATTTATATTTAACTTATAATATTTATATGTAATATAATTACATATTTATAGATAAACATATATTTACATATTATATTTATAATTTATGTTATAAATTTCTTTTTTTTTCCTTTTTCTTCCCCTCCTCCCCAGCCCCCTGCCCTAGAGATGACTACCATTAGACAAACATACATACATACATATATATATGTATAAAACATGCATATGTATAAACATGAACATATATATATATATACATAAAATCATTCTATCCATCTGTTTATCAATTCTTTCTCTACATGCAGATAACATCTTCCTTCATAGCTTCTTTGTAGTTAATTTGGGTATTTATACTAGTCAAAGTGACTTAGTTGCTCAAAGTTGTTCTTAAAACAATATTACTGTTACTGTATACAATGTTCTCTTGGTTCTGCTCATTTCACTCTTCATTATTTCATGCAAATTTATCCATTTTTTTTTAAATCAATGTTCCTATGTATTTGTACTATAACCCAGTAACCCCATTTATACAGTATCACTAGTTGGTAGATATTGGGAGGCATCTCTATTGCAGCCCCGGATTGCTGTGTGTTGTGGCTTTTCCCCTACTGCCCTTCCTCTACCTTGGGGCAAAAGGCAGGTGAACTAGGCCAGAAGCAAGTATTATACACATGGCTAAGAGGAGAAAGCAGAGGTCAGAAACCTAAGGATGGACTTGATGACTCAATAGATGGCAGCAGCCAGGGCAGTCATAGAGTATTGAGAGTTCCTGGAGAAATGGTGGCTGAAGTCCCTGTGTCCTCAAATGGGTCGCCAAATGGGTCTGTACTCCAGGGTTTCCTGGTCAGGGCCCTTTGAAGATCTAGGAAAATCTTGTGAAGGAAGTGGGGGGATTTCCTGGACACTGCTGGCCTTGTGGTTTGCCTGATTAGCGTTAACCGTTGCCCACTGACACAGTAACAGCCAAGTTAGTTTTGGAATTGTAGCCCTAATCTGTCTGCCAACAGCTGACAATTTTATCCTGGCTAGCAGAGTACTCAATCCTTGTGGAGTTTGAGGGGAGTTCCTCCCACTCCGTAGGAGGCCTTCACGAATCTAACAGTTGTACTGCTGGTGCCCACATTCCTGTAGATGGTCATTCGAGGATCTTCCTGATGTTTTCCTCCCTTCCCCAGCCCATTTTCTAGGAATCCTGCAGTTAAGTCAATTGTTATAGACTGGGACACCAAAGTGACCAATTGTATCCTCATGTGATGCAGGAATTCTGCACACAAAGCCAGGGTGATTAGTCCTTGATTTATTAAGGCATTTGCTTACAAGAGATCCATGCAGTAGCACATTGTGATGGGCCACAAGCAAACAGGGCATACTATGGCAGAAGTACACGCAGGGGTTTTGTTCTTAAGCTGTTTATGTATTTTTACCAAAACTGCTTAAGGAATAAGTGGGTTAAAATATGCAGCATAAACAGGAGCATGTGGTCAAAATAAGCAGGATCTGTAAATGTTTACCCAGGAAAGAGTTGGCTGCCAGTGCTAGGCACATAAATATTTGACCTGGTGAGAATATGAGTTTTTTGCATGCATCCATGATCTGTTTAACCCATAGTGCTCCCAACTACATCCACGATCCTTTTAACTCTCACAGAGATTAAGCGACTTGCTCTTGGTCTCAAAGCTAGTAAGTGTCTGAGGCCAGGTTTGAAAGCAGGCCTTCCTGACTCCAGGCCTAACATTCTATCCACTGCGCCACCTACCTACCTCAGTGTAGCTTTCACCACATCAGGGTCCCTCCCTGCCAGATGTTTGTTGTTGTTCCGTCATCTCTGACTCTTTGTCACCCCATTTGGAGTTTTCTTGGCAGAGATACTGGAGTGGTTTGCCATTTCCTTCTCCCTATCATTTTACAGATGAAGAAACCGAGGCAAACAGGGTTAAGTGACTTGCCCAGGGTCACACAGCTAGTGAGTGTCTGAGGGTAGATTCCAACTCAGGAAGAGGAGTCCAGCCCCAGCACCACCTGCATGTTAGTCTCCATTAGAAAATACCCACTTGCTCCTTTCCTTCTTCGTTGCTTTTGTATTCCTGTACATTTTCCAAACTTCCCTTCTAAGGTGAGAAGAACTTATGTTGTGAGATGGCTAAGCAGGGCACTGTAGAGAGTGCTGGACCTGGAGTCAGAAGATCTGAGTTCAAATCCTGCCTCAGATTCATGCTCCCTGCGTGATCTGCCTCAGTTTCCTCATCTGTAAAATAAGGATAACTATAGCACCTGTCTTCCAGGGTTGTTGTATGAGATGATATTTTAAAGCACTTTGCAGACCTTAAAGTGTAATATAAATGCTAGTTATCACTATGATGTTGACTGTCACATTATCCCTTTGGACTATAATTCCCACAAGTCCATGCTGCTGCACTCTGGAGCTTGGTGACAGAGGCATGAGAAAGTAGTGGAAGATAGCGCTGGAAAGTCGGGTGGGGCCAGGTGGGAGAGGTAGAACCAAAATTCTGGAGAAAAATTTGGGATATTTTTGCTGAGCTCTCCCAATTCCCCTCTAAACAACTTTTTTTTTAAGTGTGTGAAATAGAATTCTAATCAGCATAACCAACAAAAACTCAGAGCGAGTTATTTTTCCAGCCCAGGACAGCTCAGAAGGACAGAAATAGAGGTCTGCAGCACTGGAGTGGGGACAAGACCAGGGGCCACTTGGCGATTCCATTGCCTATTACTCAGTTCTGGGTTGCAGTTTCAGGAAGGAGAAGAGTTGTAGTTATGAGAGAGCAGGAGTCCTACCTGGTAAGGACCAGAGTGCAGACAAAGAAAGCAGTGAACACATGTCTCCCCAGATCGCAGCACCTTGGAAGCACCAAAAACATACAGGCCTCTAGAGCTCGTTGTAAAAACAGCAGGACATACAAGCCTAAAGCTTGGGATAGTTACTTGCTCCCTAGAGGTAAGCACACCCCCAAAAACTGAAAGTCAGGAAATAGACTGGGAAAGTGAGCAAACAACAGCAACAACAAAAAATCTGACCATGAAAAGCTGCTATGGTGACGGGGAAACTCAAGACACAAACTCAGAAGAAGACACTGACTTGAAAATATCTACAAGCCTCAGAGCTCAATAAGAATTCCCCGAAGAACTAAAGAAAGAGATTTTTTTTAAAAGGCAAAAAATTATTTTAAAAATAAAATAAGAGATGTAGAGAAAAAATGGAAAAGAAATGAGAGCTAGGCAAGAAAATTATTAAAAAGAGAATTAAGAGCTTTTAAAAGAAGTTCAGAAATACTGAAGAATATAACTCCCTAAAAATTAAAATTAGTCAAGTAGAAGCTAAGGACTCCATGAGACATCAAGAAACAATAAAACTAAGTCAAAAGAAAAAAAAAAAGATGTGAAATATCTCATAGGAAAAACAACTGAGCTGGAAAATAGGTTGATGAAAGAGAATTTAAGAATTACTAGAATACCTGAAAGCTATGCTCAAAAAAAGAGCCAAGATGTCATATTTCAAGAAATTATAAAGAAAAACTGCTCAGATATCTTAGAAGCAGAGAAAATAGAAATTGAAAGAATTTACCAATGTCCTCCTGAAAGAGATCCCAAAATAACTCCCAGGAATATTATAGCCAAATTCCAGAGATCCAGAGAATGGTTGAACAAGTTGTGGTGTGTGATTGTGATGGATATTACTGCTCGTAAGAGATGACAAAAGCAATGGTTTCAAAAAAAACCCTGGGAAGACTTATACGAGCTGATGCGATACTGTGAAATAATGATTCGTGAAAGACTTAGCTGCTCTGATCTATAATACAACAGGCCACAACAATTCCAAAGGACTCATGAAAATGCTGTCCACCTGCAAAGAGAAGACTGATAACCTCTGAGTGCAGATTGAAGCATGGGTTTGTTTTTCCACTTTATTTTTCTTGCCCTTTTTTGGGGCGGGGGGGGGGAACAACATAGCTAATGTGGAAATGTTTTACGTGACTTCATATGTGTAATGGGTGTTATATTGAAGAAATTAAATTGATTATCATTTTATGATTGGTTCTATTCTGTAATTGTTTCTATTTAGAATTAATTGATTTTGTCCTGCAACTGCCTAAGTCATAATTCTTTGTCTCTGAACTTAATTCAGAAATTTTGCTGGCCTATAATGAATTAAGTTTAGAAATCCTGTTCTCTTGCTAATCACTAGTCTATTCTTGCCTCAAGAAAATATGTTATCCTTGAAGGATACAGGTGGACCCCAGGGAGTCTTTATACCACCAAGCTGTCTTTCAGGTATGTCTGGTTTGCTCTCCAGAGAAGTCTGATCCACTCTCTCTAACCTTGAAGGTAGTAGACTCATCCAATAAACACTTCTTAGTCACAGGAGCGAAGGAGGAGGTCATTGCTAGTGTCTCATTTTCAATTTCTCTCCAGTTGTGCTGTCCTCACCCTCATGATGCTGCCAGCCCTGTAACTAATTGCATTATCTTCCTCACCTACCCAGTTCTGTTCTTTGTTCTATACTTAGAAGAATATGCTACGCCTTCTCCTCTGTGTCATTGGCCTGAGATAGCCATTTTGATCCACTTTGTTAACAGGTTCATGCTCTGCTAATATAAAGCTTTGAATTCTGCACCTCAGTTTATCTTTATTAAATTATATCTAGACATGTTTCTTGCCTTCTTAATAGGTGGGAGAGGGAGTAAAGGGTGGGAGAGAATTTGGAACTGAATGTAAAAATAAAATAGCACTAAAAAAAGGAAATAGAAGTCATGACGTGAAGTTGTGAACTTACCTCCAAACTCTACCCTGTCCCCCTTCCCTTTTCCTGATGACTTGAAAGAAAGAAAAGAAGAGAAAGAGAAAAATAACTGATCTGAAAAATCTCAGAAAAAGTCTTCAGTGTCAGATCTGGTTTAGACTTAGGTGAACCTAAGTCTAATGTCTAGATGCCTGTTTGATAAGAGAGATAAGTACTGTTCGGAATGAATTTAGAAATACCTTTCTTATCCTAGTGTAATGGGTGGATATTGTAGTGAGGGCCCAGTATGTTTGGATTCACCCTTACATGGATTTTATAAAGAGCAGACATAGTTTTCCTAGCTCCAGGACAACACATGGGAGCTTGGTGAACCTGCTTCTGGTAATCAGTGGCAGAAGGACTGCTCCTATGTGGTGATGAGTCTTCTATTAATCTCTGAGTCAGAAGAATTGATTATTCAGGAATGGCTGTGACAGAAGGCTTTGAACATACAGAAGTTGTTTTTAAAAAAAAAATTTGTTCATTTTAAACTCAAATATAAAACGGAAAAAGGGAGGAACATTTCCATGTATACAGCAGAACATATGAGAGGATTCAATATAAAACAATAAATTTCCATTTTAAGAAAACCTATGTAATAAATAATGCACATTGTTTTCAAAGCTACCCAGCTTTCCTTTGCTTCCTTCTAGGTTTTCCTTTGTTCTCTGCCATTGACTCTCTTATTTTTTTTCTCCCTCTATTCCCCCACCCCCGTCTCCTTCCCTCCCAGGCTAGAATTAAACGAATATATATACATATACAGTCATATCTATAAACACACACATATACATATATACAAGACCATGCCATGCGTATTTGCCAGTTCTTCCTCTGGAGGTAGATAACATCTTCCTTCAGAGGTCCGAGTGTTTCCATGTTTTTCCAAGTCAGCCAGCTCATCATTTCTGATATCACAACTGTAGTCCATCAAATATCCTATTTGAGAGATTATCTGTGAAAATTTCCTCCAATTTTCTGCTTTCCTTCTAATCTTGACTGCATTGGTTTTATACACAAAATTTTTAATTTAAAATAATTGAAACTACCCATTTTACACTTCAACAATGTTCTCACCTTATAATATACCTTAAGGTCTGGTACTCCTTTATATTTTTTTCCTTTAGTTTCTTCGAAATTCTTGATCTTTTGTTCTTCCAAATGAATTTTGTTTTATTTTATCTAACTTGGCAAAATAACTTTTTAGTAATTTGAGATGGCATTGAATGAGTAAATACATTAAGTAAAATTGTCTTTTTTTAATTATATTGGCCTTACCTACCCATGAACAATGAATATTTCTCCATGTTTAAATTTGGCTTCATTTGTATAAAGAATGTTTTATGTTAATATTTATGTAGTTCCTGTGTCTGTTTTGGCAGGTATACTGTCAGATATTTTATACTGTCTAGTTATTTTAAATGATTTAAAACAATATTGAATAATATTGAAGACATGTAGTGTAGTTTCCCTGTGTTTCTCTTTTAATTAAATGTATTTTAGCTTTAACTTTGTCTGAGATCATGATTACTTACCTCTGCTTTTTTTATATAACAAATCCTACACCAGCTCTTTATTTTATCTCTATGTGTATCTCTTTTCATTGTGTTTCCTGAAAGTGACATATTGCTGAATTCAGTTTTTTAGTCCGTTCTGCTATTCGTTTCCATTTTATGGGTAAATTCATCCTATTCACATTATAAGTTATAATTACTTTTTATGTATTTCCTTCCATCCTAATTTCTCCTTGCTATGCTTCTCTCCCATTTGCCCTATCCCTCCTCACTCATCTAATTTTCTTCTATCTTGCCTCCTATTCCTTAATCTGTCCATCCCTCCACCTTAATCTACCTGTCCTTCTAAGAGTTTCTTCCTTATCCCCTCACCCTCCTAATCCTTAATTTACATACCCTTCTAAAAGTCTCTTCCTTATCCTACCCTCACCCTCTTATTTCTTTCTAATTTTAGAAGACTTTTATACCCTTCTAGATGTGTATTTTGTTCCCTTTAACCCATTTCTGATGAGAGTTGGTTTGTAGCATCACCAGCCCTTTCACTCCACTTACTTTTTCTGTATGAATTCTTCCTTTCATGCCTCATTTGTATGAGACAATTACTCCTTTTTCTCTCCCTATGCAGTTTTATTTTTTTAGAATCACCCCATCATACACAGCTCAGCCCAAGCCTTTCTTTCAAACTGCCCGAATAATGATGACAGTTACAAGAATACTGATAACATTTTCACATATAAGAAGTAAACAGTTTGACCTTATTGAGTCCCTTATAATTGGTCTTTAATGCTTGCCTTATATTTCTCCTGGATCTTACATATTCAATTTTCCATTAAGTTCTTCTCTTTTTGTCACAGCTACTTGAAAATCTTCCAGTTTGTCAGATGTCCATTTTTTTTTTATTCAGGATTATACTTAACTTTTCTGGGTAAGTTACCCTTGATCATTACCCCAGCCCTTTTGTTCTGTGAAATGTAGTATTCCAAGATCTATGGTCCTTCAGAATAATAGCAGCTAGGTCTTGTGTGATTCTAATTGTAGCTCCATGATATTTAAATAGTTTTTTTCTTGTTGCTTGCAATATTTTCTCCTTAACCTGGGAGCTTTTAAACTTGGCTATGATATTCCTATGAGTTTTCCTCCTGGGATCTCTTTCAGGTGGTGATCTGTGGACTTTACCTCCTTATTCTAAAACTTCAAGGCAATTTTTCCCCAATAATTTCTTGTAATATTGTATCAAGATTCTTCTTTTTTATTGCAACTTTTGGGTAATTCAACTGTTCTTATATTGTCTCTCCTTGATCTGTTCTGATGAGATGTTTCACGTTTTCTTTTTTTTTTAAATTCTTTTGAGAGTTTTTGCTTTATTACTTCTTGGTGTCTTATACCTTATCCAGTTCTAGTTTTCAAGAAGTTATTTTCTTCCTTAAATTTTTGATTCTCTATTTCTAGTTTGTTGACTAGCTCTACTGAGGCTGTCTCCCAACTCAGCTACCCCTAGGGCTCATTGTTTATTGTTTCAGTGGAATAGGTCTGGGGGTATTTGCACTTCACTCTAGCCAAAACTCTACCCCAGGAGGCTGGGTCTTTCCTGGCATCTTTTCTATTTGTTTTGGAAGGACAAATGTATTACTCTTTTTTGTTTATTTCTGTGGCTCTACATTCCCTCTAAGATGATGTTCTTTTTTTTTGTGGAGGAAATTTAGACAGACTAAAGTTTTCTGACCTACTCCTCCATCTTCCCGCAATCTTCTCTGAACATATAAAAGTTTGAGTGTTCGATCTCTCATTTCCCTGGTAGTTTTCAAATGAAGATGCCTGCTGTGGGCAGGAGTGGTGGTGAACTGGCAGCTCATGTAACCCTGAGCACATAGTGCCCCTGTTCTTTTTGTGGCTCTTTTCTGGTCCTAGGTGAATGAGTATCCTATAGGGGAGTGTCCAGACAAGGAGTGAGGTCACAAGAGCCATCAAAGCTGTCAGAGGTACTACTGGTAACTGGTGTCAGTAGCAAAGTCTGCCAGAGGGTCGTGGCCAACAACAGAAGACGTGCATGTAGTTTGAGGTTCGACAGACAGTCCTTGAGGAGGACCCCTGTTTCAGAGACCAGGAACCTAATGACAGAGAGAAATACTATGGACTCCAAGACAGTTTTGAAGGTCTCATGATGAAAAATGCTATCTACCTTCAGAGAGGGAACTAATAAACTCTGAGTATAGAATGAAGTGTATTTTTTTCACTTTATTTTTATTGCTTTTATTTATTATTTTTTGACAACATGTTAACAAGATTCAAAAATGTTCCTTGACTTCCAAACAAGTATTCCTTCTACGGTACCACCCTCGCCCTCTCTCTGCTCTACATTTCATAACTGGATGACCTTGGGCAGGTCATCTTCAAATCTCTGGAACTCAAAAATTGAGGAAAAAAAACCAAACAATTCTTTTTCCAGTACAGGCTGTTTCCTTCACCATACCCAGGAGATAAGTTCTCTTGGCCATGTTTGTTTGTTCACCACTCACCAGAATTAAGAGAATCTCTTTTTGAAGGTTTGTTTTTATTTTTAACAAGGGGAGGGTTTTCCTCCTCAGGTTGTCCTAGTCTCACTTAATGAGGTTTTAATGAGGTATGAATGAGATGAGTCTAAGATGTGTGATCCCTTTATGAAGTGCAAACCTCTTTGATTCAGGACAGAAAGGAAACATCTCATTTGGCTGAGCAAACAAGTTGGTTACACCCAGAGGGCTTTGAATAGCTGGATGGTTTTTCGTGGTTTCTGTTCCAGAGCTGGCGTACACAGGCTCAGGAGTGCTTGGTGGGGAAGACACCTGGACTGGGATGAGGGCGGAGGGGGGGGGGGGGCTTTTCTCTCTTTCTCTCCTGTCATTGGAGCAACTGGACCAACAAGAAACAATGCATTCATTCATCTGGGAAGAGACATACATACACCTAAGGAAAGGACAGATACGGAGAGATAGTCCCTCATGGGAGGAAGCAGCTTCACTGAGCTTTTGATATTTCAAGCTTCTTGCAAGTCTTGGCCAACAATCTTAACTTTACAAGGACTCTGATTCTAAAGCTGGAGGCAACTCAAGCCTTGGTAGCCAAAAAGCAAAACCTTAAATTCTCCCATTCCTAGAGTGTTCCGTATGAGTAGTCATATCCCCATTTTACAGGTGAGAAGACTGAGGGCTAAGGGGGAAATGATTCACCTTCATCACACCGCTAGCATTACAGGGTGTTCCTAAAGTCTGGACACATGGGCAAAAATGCATGTTTTCAAGAAATGAAATGAATGAAATTTTCAACAACATTTTATTTAATTGGAATATTAACAAATAACATCTTCAATGGGATTTCCATCATTTGTGATGCAAAGGTTGCAAGATTCACGTGAACTCGGTGCAATAACTCCACGTTGCCTATGTGTCCAGACTTTAGGAACACCCTGTATATCCAGTTTTGGCATCTAGGTGGCCCAGGGGATAGAGCACCAGGCCTAGAGTCAGGACAACTCTTCCTCCGTTCAAATCTGGCCTCAGACGCTTACTGGCTGAGTGACCCTGGGCAAGTCACTTAATCCTGTTTGCCTCAGTTTCCTCATCTATAAAATGAAGGAAATGGAAAGCCACTCCAGTATCTTTGCAAGAAAATCTCAAAAAGGGTCCCGAAGAATTGGACAAAACTGAAAAATGATTAAACGACAACAAAAAATACATCCAAATGTCTTTATTCCAAGCGTAAAGCTCTCCCCACTATACCACGTTGCTCAATATTTATTTGAAATAGGTTGTTCAAGGGCATGTGGTAAGCATCGCAGTGGAATGGATTGTGGCATACGCCCAGATAGCCCAAAGCGGTGTCATCCACGAGGAAGACGTTCGAGACCTGCGCCTTGGGGATCTGCTGTGGGTGTGGATGTTCTGTGCTGCCCCACCATGGTCTTTTTCCATTGGCTGTATAGCCAGAACTGTCTGTGTATTTCAAAATTATCTTGTTTTTTTCTCACATTCACGTTTAAAGGATTAGGACTCCTTCACCATGGTGTCAGCAACTGATACCATATGGTTGAGGGGGAAGGCCCGAGGGTCACATAGCCCCTCACCCTTTGAGACATGTGGGCCTGAGAAACAGGCTTGGGGTTTGGGACTTGTGTCTTTCCTTTTTGGTTCTAGCTGCAGGGACTGGAGTCTCCAACCTAGGAGTTAGGATTAGGGGTCATGGGGATCTCAGAGTCTAAGATTCCAGGGCAGATGTCGCAGCCCGACCAGTAGGGAATCCTGGAAGAACAATGGTCTATAATGCTAGCCCAGCGAAGCTTTGGATTTGAATTTGGTGGAACTAATATAGGGACTGAGCTAAGATGTGAGTCTAATACCCCTCTAGGAGGTGGTGGGAGTGGGGAGGGGATATACCCTCAAAGGGTGGAGGGAAAGTTTTTGTGTTTGTTCTTGCTAATCCTTGAAGTATATCACTTTATAAAAACTGATCTGCTGTTAAGTGGTTAAGTGGAACTGGGGTGCTAGTTAATGGGTCACTAGAAATGGGGGGAACATAATTAGTTGAGGCTTGAGCTAATGGCAAAGAGGCAAGACAGACCCTTCAACCTCCTCTGAGTGCTGGACCTCCAGAAGATGGGTTTAGGGAAAGGCAGTGTAGGGAGAAGCAAAATAGAATGGACCTGATCCTGGAGAGAGAAAGACACTATGCTAAATAGAATCTGATTTATTATTATAAGTAATACTATCATCTGATTTCTTATGAGGGAGGGACCTTGGAGGTCATCTAGTCCGTCATGTTGCAGAAGAGGAAAACTAACACTTAGGGAATTTAAGTGATTTGCCCCAGATGACACAGGTAGAAAGAAGCAGATCTAAAAGAAAATGTCATGGGTTCAAGTTCTCTAAGACACTGTGACTCTATATAGCTATTCCCTTAACTAGACTGTGATCTCCTAGAGGTCAGGGCAGCTAGGTGGCACCATAGTGCACAGAATATCAGGCCTAGAATCAGGAAGACTTACCTTCATGAGTTCAAATCTGACCTCAGACACTTCTGAGTTCCCCAGGAAAGTCACTTAACCCTGTTTGCCTCTGTTTCCTCATCTGTAAAATGAGCCAGAGAAGGAAGTGGTAAACCATTCCAGCATCTTTGCCAACAAGACCCCAAATGGGGTCACAAAGAGTCAGACACGACTGAAACAAGTTGAACAACAAAGAAATCAGGGATCGTGCCATTTTAAAAGTCTCTCCCAAGAATATAGAGCCTTTAACACTGTAGTTAACTGTTTATTGAATGGAATTGAACTGAAAAAGGGGGAAAAACCAAAATGATGGAGGAGGAGGAGAACATGAGGTGAAAGTAAGAGAGAAGACTAGAGATTGTTGCAGTACGAAGAGCCCTCTCTAGGGTTTGACAGTCTCAAGGGCTCCTTTATTTGCTCGTTGTGCTAAGACCAAACCTTATCCAGGTCTAGGCCATGTAGAGGAGGCTAATTCTTTCTCTAAAAAACATGGAAGTTGTTCCTGAGACTTGGTGGTCCAGGGGCAAACCTTCAAGTCACTTCACTATTGACAAGGCTGCTGGGTCACCCGAGGGAAAAAGGAGGCCCATTTACACAGAAAGCCACCCCTTCTTGTCCTGCTGACTGACCAGGTGTTTCTGAATGGAGATATGGAGGCTTGTTTCTGTTGTGGTCAAGTGATATATCCTTGTGGTTAAATAAACATCTTTTATTTAACTGCTAAATATTGCACAATTATCTCATTTCATTCCAGTCTTGGACCTGAACTACGCCATTGGCCTGTGCACCAAACCTACCCTTCTCTCTTTCTGTTAGGGGTGCTGCCATTCTTCTGGTCACATAGGCTTACAACCTGAGAAAGCCTTGGTTCCTAGAGTCTCTCATCCCTTATATTCATCACGTTACTCCCCTTCATACACTTATTTATGGCCAAACTACCCTAACTGCTATTCCTTGAACTTGATATTTCACTCACCCCCCCCCATCCCCCACCCCATGCACTTTTCTGTTAATGATTCCTAACTTCCTCCAAGGTTCAACTCCAAGTTTCACCTTCTTCATGAAACCTCTCCTGATCCCCCTAGTTGTTAGCACCCTCTCCCTCCTCAAATCATGGTCTATTTACCTAACTATATAAATATTATATTCCTTCCCCTTCATCCCTCCCCAGGAGAATGAAACTCAGGCCAGGGATTGCTTGTTGCATCGCCTTTCCCTAGAACCTAGAACACCGTTTTTCACTTAGAAGGTGCTCTGTGAATAGAACAGAATAGATTACAATCAGGTGAACCAGTATTTTTGTTGTTGTCCAGCTAATTCATCTACAAGCATTTATTTCAGTATCTACCTATGACCAGGTACTGACCTAGGCTTTGGGAACCAGAGTAATTAAGTGTTGAGAGACTCCTCACCAATGAAACCTCAGTCACAACTCACAAAAGTCTAAAGGTATGGAAGTGCCGAGATTTAATGGTGAGGTTTGGTCAGGACTTCCTGGCTCTGCTGTGATTATAAGCCCTCCAGATTGCAGTTCCCTCAGATATATTAATGCTAAAAACAAAACAGAATCTCAGCACCCAACACCAAAAGCCAACAATTATTTCTTACATTAGTACGCAGATCAGACAAAGCATTCCGCTCCCCTAGGTACCCGTGGACCCCCTCACCCAAGTAGGTGCACAATCTTACCCCTTAAAAAAGTTTATTTCAGTTCATTGAGGTAATTCTAGTGAAATAAGATCATTGTTAAAAACTCCCACCTGCAACCCCCGGAAAGGCAGAGACGGGCCCCGGGGCCCAGAACAAGGACGCAGACCCGTAGAACGTCAGAACTCGTAGAACACAGGACCGCACACCTGGAATTCGCCCTTGGAGATCGGCTCGGCCAATCCTCTCCTTTTAACCGGGAGACAGGTCCGCAAAGTGACTTGGCGTCCCGCGTCGCGGCCAGCCCACGATCTGGTCCTCGTCTGAGCTTTCCCACCTCCATTCCAGGGGGTGCCTCGCCTCTCGCTGCCGTCACCCGAGCTTAGAGCAAGCATCTCCGCGCCCGAGCTTCCTGGGCAGCTACGGGAGCTGGCCCCGCCTCCGCCCCACTCCGGCCCCGCCCCGACAGGTGTGCTCAGATCTTAAAAGTTTGGGGCTGCCCACTAGTGCCCAAGGTGTGCACACTGGTGTTCTCCCACCGCCCAGCCAGGGGCCACAGGCTAGCGCTCCAGTTAGCTTATCCTCCTCACCGTTCCTAACAGCCATGGGCAACAGGATCACCCGGGGAAACTTCGAGTGGGTTTACACCGATCAGCCCCACACCCAGCGACGCAAGGAGATCTTGGGTAGGTACCTGGCGGGCCAAGGAGGGTCTCCCACGGTGGGCCTGGGGCTGGGGGGAGAGGGAAGTAGGGATCACCTATGTCGAGTGGAATGTTCCAACAGGTTCTCCAGGAGGAAAAAAAAACCAACCCTTTGGCAGGGTCAGGGAATAGCGGTGAAAGCACGCTGGTGGTGATATTTGGTGGGTGGGCAGAGGGTTGCGTAGGCGAAGACCTAGAGCCTGGAGCGGTGTCGGGATGGACCTGGACTTGGGCAACTTTTGCTGCGCGATTTCGGTTGCTCATTTCTCTCAGCCTCGGTTTCCCCATTTATAAACTGAAAGCGTTGGGCTAGATGAATTCTAGGGTCCCTTCTACCTGAGGATCCTCTGAATCGAAGTCTCTACCTGGGACTTCGGTCCTTTATCCCCCTTCCTCTCTCTCTCTCTCTCTCTCTCTCTCTCTTCTCTCTCTCTCTCTCTCTCCTCCATATATATATATATATATTTCTCTGTCTCTGTCTCTCTCTCTCTTTCTATATACGTATATATATTTCTCTCTCTCTCCCTCTCCCTCTCCCTCTCCCTCTCCCTCTCTCTTTCTCTCTCCCTCTCCCTCTCTCTCCCTCCCCCTCTCTCCCTCCCTCCCTCTCCCTCTCTCTCCCCCTCTCTCCTCGCTCCCTTCTCACTCTCCCCCATGGGATGGGACCGCACGGAAGGCGAGGGGAGTTAAAAACAGAATCCTGGTCATCCTTTCTTCTTTCCCTTCCCTGCCCCACCCCAACTCTTGAGCTGATGCCGGCTGGCAGTCACTGGGTCCACCACCCTTTTCACTGCGCAGGTGTAGCAGCCAGGAGCCCTACCCCCTCCCTCCGGGTCATCGGACCTTGGGGCATAGGAGGCTGGGGAAGGACAGGAGTGGCCAGGTCGGCTCGGATTTTCACCACCCAGGGCTGAGCTAAGGCAGGGAATCAGCCAGTTCTGCCGGGGAGACTTTAGGGAAGTGACTAGTCATCTATGTGAACCCCAGACAAGGGCTGTACGCCAGTGACTTTTGGTATTTCTATTCACTTTGTCTCTTGCTGGGGACAAGGTTTTGGGGTCGGTTTTCTGGCAGCATATCTGTGCTTATTGGGATTTGAAGATTAGAGCCCCTGGGTCAGTGTGTTTCGGTAGGGCTATGATGGAGCGGGGTGGTGGTGAATAGGCTGTGTGGGTTCAGGACACCGTACTTGTGTGTGTATTTATGTGTGGGTGCCTTTGTGGGTCTGTGACTCTGGTGTGCAGGGGTGGGAGCAAGGCACCAGGTGGGTATAGAGGGTCTGGGGGAGCTATGTGTGTTCCTTTCCCTTCTTTGCCTCCTCCTGTCTCCCACCCCACCAAATTCACTCCGATCTGTAAACACGTGGTAGAACAATGACCAGAAATTGGCAAGAATAGGAAAACTTGAAACACATCCTTATTATTTTTTTAAAATTTTTTGAAAGGTTTTCATGGGTGTGTTCGCTTGAAGAGGGTGAGGAAGTGCAGCCTCTGGGATATTTTTGCCTCTAACATTTAGAGAAATTGTCTAGGGCTGACTTAAAGCCATTCTTTGGGACTTTTGTCTCCTCTGTTTGCCAAAGCAGTTAAAAGAAATCTTTTAATAAGATGCCCAAGAATTAATATTTAGGTGACATGACGTCAGTTCTACTGCATGCGAGTTTTGTGAAAACATTGTTTCTTTGTAACTTGCCTTCAAACAAACCATAGTGTTTTATATTTAGAGTTCTTGGTAGCCTTTTGATCTCATTCTGTGTGTTTATTTTAATTATATAATAACGGTGCCTGATATATTGCTTTAAGGTTTATAAAGTGCTTCCTCCGGGTAATTCTGTGAGGTAGGTGATAGGGCAGGTATACTTATCTCCATCTTACAGAACAAGAAACTGAGTTGCAGAAAAGTTCAGTACTCTTTTACTCACAATTACACATCTAGTAATCACCAGAGCTAGGATCAAGGTTTCCTGACTCCAGCTCCAGTATTTCGAGGACATCCCTTAGAAGTCTTTTGAAATTAAGGTGTTTTTTTTCCTAAATGAACAAAATAAATTTTCTTTCCCTTCCCCCATCAACCACTTGCAGAATCAAGTAAAACAAATTCCTGGGTTGGCCATATCCAAAAACACGGGCCTTATCCTGCATCCTGAATCTATTTACCCTCTGCTAGAAGAAAGGTAGCGTGCTTCAATTCACCCTTGCTCCGCTGGCATCATGGTCAGTCATTATGTTGGTCAGAATTCCTAAGCCTCTTGAAGTTTGTTTTTACAGTGTTTTTGTCTCTATACAAATTGCTGCCCTCCCTTCATTCTATATCAGCTTG
Source organism: Trichosurus vulpecula (assembly GCF_011100635.1). Classification (NCBI taxonomy): domain Eukaryota; kingdom Metazoa; phylum Chordata; class Mammalia; order Diprotodontia; family Phalangeridae; genus Trichosurus; species Trichosurus vulpecula. Next base: position 12,777,449 of record NC_050575.1, on the reverse strand, counting down.
CGTCTTCCCAAGTTTCACTTAAATTGTCCCTTTCATCATCTCTGTTACATTCACATACTGTAATTTGTTCCAGCCACGCCAAATTGATGGGGGCCCTTTAGTTTCCATTTCTTTGCTCCTACAAGAAGAGCCGTTATAAATATTTTGCTGTTATAAATATTTTTGTTCATGTGAGTCCTTTCCCTCTTTCTTTGGCCTCTTTGAGGTATAGGCCTAGTAGCAGCATTACTGGACAGGGCAGCTAGATGGGGCAGTGGATAGAGTCCTGGGCCTGGAGTCAGGAAGACTCAGACACTTAGTAGCTCTGTGACTCTGGGCAAGTCACTTACCCTTGTTTGCCTCAGTTTCCTCATCTGTAAAATGGAGAAACTGCAGTCTCTTTGCCAAAAGAACCACAAATGGGGTCCCGAAAAGTTGGGGGCGGACTAAATAAGAAGAAGTATTGCTGGGGCAAAGGTGGTTTAGGGACTTTTGGGGCATAGCTCCAAATTGTCTTCCAGAATGGCTGTACCTTAGTGTGTTAATATGCCTGTTTTCCACTCCCCCCCCCCCCCCCCCCCCCCCCCCGAGCATGTGTCATTTTCCTTTTTTGGTCAACTTTGTCAATCTGTTGGGTGTAAGGTGGAACTGCATTTCTCTAACATTAGGGATTTGGAATATTTTTGTATCACTGTGGATAGTTTGGATTTCCTCCTTTTAAAGTATTCATGTCTCTTCATCATTTGTAATTTGAGGAATGGCTATCTCTAAGTACCAACTAAAATCCCACTCTACAGGAAGCCTTCCTCAATCCCTTTTAATTTCAGTGCCTTCTCTTTGTTAATTATCTCCTATTTATCCTGTACATAGCTTGGTTTTTATATATCTGTTTGCATGCTGTCTCTCCAATTAGACTATAAGTTCCTAGAGGGCAGAGATTGTCTTTTGACTCTTTTTGCATCACCAGAGACTAGTCCGGTGCATGACATACAGTAGGTGCTTACTAAATGTTTGCTGATTGATTCTTACAATTTTTAATCAGTTCCTTATATATCTTGGAAATAAGACCTTCACAAGAAAAAGTTGTTGCAAAGATTTTTTCCCCCACAGTTAACCGCTTCCCTTCCAGTTTTAGCACTGGTTTTGTTTGTGCAGGGACTTCTTAATTTTATGTAATCAAAATTATTGATTTTATCTTTTGTGGTCCTATCTCCCCCTGGTTTGGTTATGAACTCTTCCCCTATCCATAGATCAAAAAGTTCATTTCTTCCTTGCACTTCTAATTTGTCGATGATCTCACTTTTTATGTCTAATTCATGTATCCATTTAGAGCTTATCTGACACCATTTAAAAAGTAACATACATCTGTGTCCTGCCCCTTTCCCCTCTCTACCATTCCATTTATTTTTTTCATTGAGCAAAAGCAGTGGGCACTTAATATTTGCAAACCCCCCTGTGCTTCAGATGATAGAAAGATACCTAAGATTGGGTTTCTGTTCTCATGAAGCTCACACTCTGGCAGGGGAGACAAGATATCCTGAAATATGAAGCAAAAGTAGAACAGTCATGCAAAAAATAGGCATGGGCCATGTATTCTGAGAGTTGAGAGGAGGGGTCGATGACTTCTGGCTGGGGGAACTAGAGGAGGCTTCATGGAAGATGAGGTATTTGAGTCATCCTGGAAGGATGGGACGGATTTCAACAAGTAGATAGGATCAGGCATTTTAAGTAGTGGATAGCACGAGCAAAGACATAGGAGAGTGTGGGATGAGTTTGCAGGTAAGCTACTAGATTAGTTTACCTGAAATAGAGAGGGTATGAATGGTAGGTAAGTAATGCAAGCCTAGTTGAATCAGATTGTGGAGCCGAGGGGTGGGGGGGCTTCATTGCTACAGCAAAGTATTTGTACTCAGAAGGCAATAATCACTGTTGGGTTTTGAGGAGAGTATGACATGGTGAACTGTATTTTAGGAGTCTGGCTCTGGTAGTATGAGTTAGGATAGATTTGAGGCAGGGAGGCTGGATAGTAAGCTATCATAATAATTCTGACATTAGTTGATGAAAGCTTGTCTTACGGTGGTGGTGGGGAGAATAAACTGTGGTAATGTGGTAGAACCCTGGGCTGGGATTCTAGAGGTCCATAAAGTCTAGGGTTTTAGTGGTAGCTTTGCCTTCAGCTTGTGTTGGGTGAGCCATTTCCCTCTCTGGGTTTCAGTCATCTTGTCCTTTATATGAGGAGGCGAGTGTGGTCCAGTGTTCTCCAAACTTGGCTCCACAGAGACCCTCTGTTTCGTATGAGTCGAATAGGATTTCTATTCTAGCACTATTTCCTTTTCTTAAATATGAAATTATGTAAGATAATATCATACCTAATATTAATTGATTCCATAGTATTTGGTGAAGTGATGGCATAGGAGGTAGTCTTCTCCATAGGAGCAAGGCTACAAATTGGCCAAATGATATTATTTCCATTCAAGACATAATTTATTAGGCTTAGGTATTTGGGACTTTAAGGTGACTTTGGTTATTTGTTGGGGCAACCTTATATGGGAATATTTTTCTAATAATCATATAAAAAACACTTATGTAGGCTTTTTTTTTAAATAAAAGAAGCTTATTTTCTTTCTATTTTTTGTTCAAAATTTTCCCTTTTATTTTACACAGGGGATTCCATAACCACATAGCCTTCTAGGGGCAGTGAGGTGGCTCAATGGATAGAACACTGGGCTTATAATCAGAAAGACCCATTTTCCCAAGTTCAAATCTGGCCTCAGACCATGTGACCTTGGGTAAGTCACTTAACTCTGCTTCTGTCTCCTCATCTGTAAAACGAGCTGGAGAAAGAAATGGTCAGCCACTCCAGGATTTTTGCCAAGAAAACCCCATAGTGGGTCACAAAGAGTCAGATGCAACTGAACATAAAATGTCACCCCAGGCCAGCATTTTGGGTCCTATGAGTGCAATTCAAGCTAAAAAAATATTTTATGGCATAATTTATTTGAGAAGTGCTTATCTTGACCTCTTCTAGCTCTCATTTTATGGTCCTAATCTTGCTTGTTACCAAGCAGCTTAGGTCCTAAGGCCCTGGATTTAGGTTCTGAGAGCACTTACAGTGAAAGGTGATAGAGAAGGACAAATGTTTCAATCATTATTATTGCTAGACTAGTTGTGTTGTTTAGTCATTTTTTAAGCTGTTTTTGACTCTTTGTGACCCCATTTTGGATTTTCTTGGCAAAGACACCGGAGTGGTTTGCCATTTCCTTCTCCAGCTCATTTTATAGTTGAGGAAATGGAGGCAAACACGGTGAAGTAAGTGACTTGCCCAGGGTCACACAGCTAGGCTGGATGTGCAGGCCTGGGGCTCTGTCCACTATACTACCCAGCTTCTGGTCTAGTACTATAAGATGGCTATAGTGGGAGAACTTGTTGGTCATCAGTCATTTCTGAGAATTCTCAGTGTGCTGACAAAATAAACTTTGATTGTAGAACCAATGAATATCAGTTAGGAAAGTCTTTAAAGATTTTCTAATACAATCTCATCACAGATAGTTCTAGAAAAAAAGATCCTCAAAGACAGAGATACTATTTCCTTCCCCTTTATCACCTCTGGATGAATTGAATGGCATGAGAAGTGATAAGACCCTTTTTAAAGATTGTGAATTTGATGCTGGGGCAATGGGAACCTGGGAACACTTGTCCTGTCTCAGTATTTCTCCTTCCTCCTTCTAGGCGAATCTCTGCGCTCTTTCCAATATGTGGTTTGCTTTTTTAAATAATTATTATTTCAACTTTTTCTACTTTCACGCCTATTGAATGGCTTCTCCTTTCCCCTAGACCTTCCCCTTTTAAAGAACATGCCTCAGGTAAAGCATATTTTTTCAATTTCTTTGTCTTTTTTTGCAACAGCTGTCTAGCATAGAAATAAATTTTATTTCACTTCACATGTATAATGAGTATCATATTGTTTAATTTCTCAATGGATGCAGGAGGGAAAGAATTCGAAACTCAAAATTTTGAAATGGTAGAAAAATTTAAAAATTTCTGATATAAAGTAAATATGTAAAAAAAATTAAAATGTTACCTTTGGCATGTGCAGAAAATCCAAAATATTTGATAAACTTAAAAAAAAAAATCTGCCTCAGAACTTGCCTTTCCAGGCACCTGTAGTGCTTTTCTTATAAGATTGTTGTACAGTTCAAATGAAATAATGTACTAATGTACTTTGCAAACTTTGCAAAGCATTGTTATTGTTAATTACCATCATCATGGTTATTATTATCATGATGATTACTGCCCCGTCTTTTCTTCTTCTTTTGTTTTTAATTGAAAGGCGAATACTGTTGAGAATAAGAAATACCTGGGGGAGAATACAAGACAGGATGAAGCAAGATTTCTTGGTTGAGGAATCGTGGGGAGATGTTCATGATGTAGATATAAACCCTAGAATATTTGGATGCAAGAGTTAGAAGAGATTATAGAGAGCTTCTGGTCCCCAACTTTTTCTCCTTCCCTTCTCCTGACATTTATTAAGCACTTGCCCTGGACTCAGAGGTAGTAAGTAAAAGCTATTCAAATCCTTGTCTCCTGATTCAGGTTCCCTGGTCTTTTGTCTAACCTAGAAAGTAAAGGTGGTGCTGGATCGTAGAGGGCCTTGAATGTCAGGAAAAGAAGTATAAACAACTTATTTATTTTACAAATGTGGAAACCGAGAGCTAGAGATGAGACTGAAGGAAGCTCAGGTTCCTTAGTGGCAGAGCTTAGGCTAGAATTTAGGTATTCTTTTGTCTTCACCCCACTGCTTTTTCCTATTTTTGGTGGTGGTGGTGGGGTGCTGTTAACTTCTCTGAAAGGATACTTATCAAGGCCTCACATGTGGAGTGATCCACACTGAAGACAAAAATGCCTGGGAATCCAAAATAAGAGAAATACTTCAAAAAGCCCCTTGCTTCCTATCCTGCCTTGTATTTGTCAATATTAAAAAGAGAATTCTGAATCAGAGTGATGTCACATCACGAGCACGGAACAGAAAAGGGGGAACAACCAGTCTCTTCCATGCTGCACCACAGGCTGTCTCCAGCCCCCAAACCCAAACAGGCTACGTTCCAAGATTTCTTTTGGGAGTGCACCTTTTGGAACTTGGAACGCCTTTCCTTACAGAGACAATGGAAGACCAAAAAAGCCTCAAAAGCCAACTTAAATTGAACACACACACACACACATACACGCACACATGCACACATACACACACAGGCACACATGCATTCACAAACTTGAAATATGGCTGTACTAGAGAAAAAAAGATACCAAGCAATTCATCCACTATGCTAGTGACTAACCCAAACGGGGGAAAAATTGCATTGCTGACCTTGAAATTCAAGGATTTCCACAGTCTGGCTACTAGACTAACCTCTGTGAGTGCAGACACTGTTTTCTCTTTGGCATCACTGAGCACAATAGTCAGCTTACAGGAGGGCTTGATTTGTTGAATGGATCAATGATTCCATTGCAGTTCTCCAGATTTAACTTGTGCTGTGTTGGAAAGAACTTGGGACCTGGAGCCAGGAGACCTAGGTTTGATTCTTGTACCTGCTGTCAGTTGCATGTCCCTGGACAAACTATTCAACATCTCTGAGCCCATTTTCTTCTGTGATATGAAGGGTTTGGATTATACCATCCCTAATGACCCTCTGAGATCTAAACTCTGATCTTATATTATCTCCCCATGGGTACTTTTAGTATCAGCCAAACTAGATTGCTCTGTCAGCCATGCTCATCTTGCCCTCTCCTGTTTCTGCCCCTCTGCTCACGTGCCCTGGCAGTACTTGATTGGCCTGAAGTCTCCCCCTTCCCTCTAGCCACCGATTCCAAGAAGCCTTCCCAGACCATCACAACATACTCCCCTTTCTCTCTCCCCTTCCCCACCCCATGAAAGTGCCTTAAATTTCTCGCAGTACTTTTTAATCTCTCTTTTACACTTATTTCACACTCCCTTGTATCATAGTTATGTGTGTATCCCCACCCCATGGTGGGGGACCCTATTCATGCTTTTAGATTAGAAGCTCCCTAAAAATGTTCTGTTCCTGTCTTCCTATCACATGGCAGCTATTTAATTAATGTTTGCTAAATCAAATTAAACATAATTTATTTTTGTCCTGAGTAGGAAAAGCAGATTTAATTAGATTGAGCAAAGGTGCATGAAGACTTTTGCATGGATTCTGGGAGGGATCATAGCATCATGGATTTAGAGTTGGAAAGGAGCTTAGAGACCATCAAGTCCCACTTCCTTATTTTACAGAGGAGGAAACTGAGGCAAAGAGAGGTTAAGGGGCTGCATAGGATCATAGAGCTAGTATTCGAGATTGGATTTGAACTCACTTTCTTCATGATTTGAGGTCCCGGGCTCTGTCACCTACCTGGCTAACAGAAAATCCCCCGAGGCTCAAGTGAAATAACTCACCCAGGGTAATACACCTACTAATGTCAGAGGCACTTAGAGAATGATGACCCTTTTATTTGAAAAAAAAAAAAGTAAGTTTATCTTTATTTCCAGGCGTTAGGTCTTCCCTTTCTGCGATGGAGATAACACCATTAGTATGTCACTGACCACTTAGTACCAGGGTCAGGATCAAATAGAATTGAGAAGTTTTTTTGTTTGGCTTTGTTTCTTGAGGTGACAGCACAAAAATGGGAAGATAAAAGGGGAAGGAGAAAAAGAGGTTGAGGAGGATACGTATGTACTTTAAACATGAGAAAGAAGAGTGCATCCCCTGATGTGCAGTTATTTAAGTCAAGTCAACAAGCATTTAAAATTTTTTTCTTCTATATTTTTTATTTATTTTGTTAATTATTTCCCAATTACGTGCAAAAAATTTTAACATTCATTTTTGAAAATTTTGAGCTCTTAATTCTGTTCCTTCCACCTGCCCCTCTCCCACTTATTGAGAAGGCAAGCAATATATGATCTCTATTATACATGTGAAGTCATATAAAATATGTTTATATATTTATATTAGCCATGCCAACAAGCATGGATTAAGCCCCTTCTGCATACTATACTGAATGCTGGGGATACCAAGAAAGGCCAAAGACATTCCCAGTTCTCAAGATCTTCACAGTCTAATGGAGGCCATGAGCCTTGAGAGACTTAGGCAAAAGCAGAAGAATCGAAGTGATCTCTAAGAGGAATTAGATGAGATAGTTCATGGCCCCATTGGGCCAGGATGGCTTGTTTGTTGACCAGAGAAATGAGGGTCAGGTCAGGGTGGGTCTGGAACATGAGGGTATGCAGGGGAGTGATCTGAATTAATAGGTGGGACCCAGATTGAGAGGAGCCTTAAAGGAGACACTGAAGGGTTCTGTAATTTTATCCTGGAGGCAGCATGGGAGTGACACAAGACTTGTGGCTTAGGTGCATCTTGGCAGCTACGTGGAGGATGCATTGAATCTGGAGACCAAGTATGGGGTTATTGCAATAGTCCAGGCTTTGCACCAGGATGAATGATTGCATGAATAAAGAAAGGGGGTTGGACTCAAGCTGATGGCTCATCAGATATAGGAGATAAGGGGGAGTTAAGGGTGACTCTGAAGTTACAGGCACGAGTCGCTGAAAGATGGTAGCCTCAACAGAAAAAGGGAAGTTTAGGGGCAGCTAGGTGGTGCAGTGAGTACAGCACCAACCCTGGAGTCAGGAGGACCTGAGTTCAAATGCAGCCTCAGACACTTGACACACTTACTAGCTGTGTGACCTTGGGCAAGTCACTCAACCCCAAGTGCCCTGCCTTCCCCTCTCCCAAACAAAAAGAAAAAGGGAAGTTTGGAGGAAGGATAGGACAATGTGCTGTGTTTTGGAAATGTTGAGTTTGAGATGCCCATGAGACATCCAAATAGAGCTGTCTAGAAGCTGGTGCAAGATGAGAGACCAGAATTCAGGATAGAGACTGGATTTCTCTCTCCTTAGTTTCAGGGAAAGCTCAGGAATAGATGTGTTGTACAGGGGAATATTTATCCAGCCCAGGTTAGACCAAATGGCTTCTGAATCCTTTTCTAGCCAAAAATTAAAATGAGTATGAGTAATGGGAATGGGTAAGAAAAGGAAAAGGTACCACAAAAACAACAATAAACCCAAACTTTTTTTTTGCTTATAATTCAGCAATACAGAGAATTATATTTCTGCCGCACATTTAGTTCTTAGTGATCTTAGTTCTATCTAATCAGTATGGAATAGAGTTCGGATTGGGGAAAAAGTCAGTTCCTGCACTGGTACCCTGAAGATTGGTGACCAGGAGGTGCCCTAGAGAATCCCAGCCTAGGAGGTTGCTTTAGGATGGGAACATTCCCTTACTTACTGGTTCTATGCTTTGGGAAAGAGTGAGAAGCTAGAGACAAATTGTTAAGTGTTGGAGATGACTCTGTGAACTTCCATGTCTTCAATGAAGCTTCCACGTGGTTATTCACAGTGACTCTGCCTTTCAGTTTGCCTATGAGGAGTAAAGGCCGGTGAATGACCATCTTCAGCTGTGCGTGAAGGGCTAGACCGTTAATGTAGTGGGTGCCCGTAGGCTTTCTAAACTCTACCTCGCTTAAATCCAGTTCATACCATCATGAGATCATTGGTACTCAACAGTCTTAGAAAGATAGATTCTGTACAGGAAGCAGAATGGGGAGAGGAGGCCTCAGAGTTCCAAGCCCGATACTGGGTTGGCTCTGCTGAGGACCGTTTCTGGTCCTTTCAGCTTTCTTCTGAGGTGGGATAACTATTCACTTACCTCCCTCCCTCACAGGTTTGTTTTGATGGAGGAACTCGGCCCTTAAGTGCTGTGGAAATGGGAGTCATTATAGTTGGTGATAAAAGGGTTTTGCTTCCTGAGTGTGTAGTGGCTGCTTGGCTGATTATCTAGTTTCTATTAGGCATTCTAAGGGTAGAAAAGAAAGAAAGAGAATAAGCAATTATTTAGCGCTTACTATGTTCCAGGCACTATACTAAGTGCTTTTACAAATATCATCTCGTTTGATTCTCACAACAACTCTGTGAAGTAGGTTCTATTATTATCTCCCCCACCCCCCAAAAAAAGAAAGGAAGAAAGAGAATAAGCAATTATTTAGTGCTTGCTGTGTTCCAGGCACTATACTAAGTGCTTTTACAAATATCATCTCATTTGATTCTCACAACTCTATTATTCTATTCTTTTATTATTATTTTTTATTATTGAATTCTATTATTATCTCCCCCACCCCCCACCCCCCAAAAAAAGAAAGAAAGAAAGAAAGGAAGCAGCAGAGATGAGTATTTTTTACCCTGGTCTTGGGTGTAGGAGACTTCAGTCTGTCACTGACTGATTCCTCCGTATGACTCTGGGTTAAACAAACCATCAATCAATATGCAGATATTAAACACCTATCATATACCAGACACAGCACTAGGCAGTGGGGGAAAAAAAAGAACAGTTCCTACCTTTACATTTTAATGGAGGAAAGAACATACACATATATGCAAAACATATAAGGTAACCTTAGAGAAGAGTAAAAGGAGATAATGGCTGGTAGGGGACTGGGGAGAGATGGGAGACGACTTGGGATGTAAAACATAGCACAGGAGCGGAGTCTTGAAAGGAACCAGGAATGTCAAGGGGCCGGGGTGGGATGGAAGGTCATCCTAGGTGTGGAGGACAGCCCACGCAAAAGCATGAAGATGGACGATAGATTGGCATGCGTGGGGAAAGCTAATTGGACTGGACCACAACGAGCAGGAAGGAGAATGGGATACAAAGAGTATGGAAAATTAGGATGTGGTCAAGTCAAAAAGAGCTCTAAATGCTGAGCAGAGGAGTCTCTCTCTTCCTTTCTCTCTCTCTCTCTCTGTGTGTGTGTGTGTGTGTGTATTTGAGCCTAGAGGCAATGATAGCTATTAGAATTTATTGAATTGTGTGTGAGGGGGTGAGGCAGGAGGGAATAGGGTGACATGATCAGAACTTTTCTTTAGGAAAATCTCTTTGGTTGGAGTGTGGAAAATGGGTTGGAGTAGAGAGAGACAAGGCAGAGAGACGATTTAGGAGGCTAATGCAATAGTCCAGTTTGATAAGGGGTTGAATTAGGGTTGGGGATTATGAGTGAGGAGGAGAAGAAAGACGTGAGAGAGGCTGGAGGTGGAAAGGATAGAATTCGCACCTGACTGGTTATGTTGAGTGGGTGAAGAGTAAAGGTTACATGGAACTTGTGGACCTAGGTGACTGAAAGGATGGTGGTACCCTCAACAGTAAAAAGGAAGTTCATAAGAGGGGTGGGTTTTAGGGGAAAGATAATGAGTTTTGTAACTGGATGTGTTGAGTTGGAGATGCCTGTTGGACATCCGGTTCAAATTGTCCAACAGGTAACTGGTGATCTCGGGCGGCATATATAGATCTTTTTTCCTCTTTGATCTTCATTTCCTCCTGTGAAACAACAGGCTTAGTATTGTAGTACAGTGGAAAGAGAACTGGCACAGGTTAAAGTACCAGAGGTGGGGAACCTGCAGCTTCAAGGCCACATGTGGCCCTCTAGGTCCTCAAGTTGGATTCAGCCAAAGGGCTGCACTTGAGGACCTAGTGTGGCCTCGAGGCTGCAGGTTCCCCACCCCTGGGTTAAATCATGTTAGTCTAATGTTAAGTGGTTTTAAATAGTCTTACAAACATTTTGGTTTCAATGATTCACTTGCAAAGCAAACCCTTTCTTTATAGATCATGCAAGGCTTAAACTTCATAAACTTCAGCCCAGCCTATTCCAATGATTTGAGTTAGATGGCTCCAAATGAAAGAGCTGTACCAAGCTAACAGCTTCTGGTTCCAAAGAGGCCAAGATAAACCCTAATAAATTTTAGTTGCTCCTAATCACCTCCAGATCAAATATGAAATGCTCTGTTTGGCATTCAAAGTCCTTCATAATCCGCACCCCCAAATTCCCTGTCTTCTTACATCTCACCCCACCTCCCTGTAACAATTGCCCAGTTCCCTCTTTGCCCCCACCATCTGATAACGCTGGCTTCCTAGCTGTTCCTTTCTCAAGACACCCCATCTCCCAACTCTGGGGCTTTTCATTTTCACTGGCTGTGATACCATGCCTGAAATACTTCCGATCTCATCTCCGTCTCCTGGCTTCCTTCAAGTCCCAGCTATGATCCCACCTTTTATAGGCAACCTTTTCTAATCCCTCTTGATTCTACTGACTTCCCTCTCTTGTTTATTTCCAACTCATCCTTTATATAGCTTGTTTGTCAATGGTTGTTTACATGTGGTCTCTTCCCTTAGAAAGTGAGCTCCTCTGGAGCAGGGCCTGTCTTTTGCCTTTATCTGTAATCTCAGCATTTAGCACAGTGCCTGGCACATGGTGAGCACCTAATAAATGTTTATTGGCTAACTGATTGGCTTTGAGGTTGGAGGTCTTTGGATCCAATCCTGGCCCTGTTACTGTGTGACCTCGAGAAAGTTATTTAACCTTTATGGGCCTCAGTTTCCTTATTTGTAAAGTGAGGGGGTTGGATTAGATGACAGTCATTCCTTCCTTCTCTCTCTGAATGATTTTCACTTATGTCTTAAGTCCCCTCTATTTCTAATATGGTTCCGTGATTCTAACAAAAATAGTGAGTGGCTAGCCTTGAAGTCAGAAAGACCTCAGGTCAAGTCCTGCCTTTGACACATGCTACATATGTGACCCTGGACAAGCCATTTAATCTTCAAGTGACTCAGGAAACACTAATAAAATGCATTGCCAAGTGGAGGAAATTTCCACACTGGGAGTTCTCATTGATGAGAATCACAGGTCTGGACTTTAAAAAAAAAACCTTTCTAAAGCTCCTTTTATGGAGAAGGAAATGGCAAACCACTCCAGTGTCTTTGCCAAGAAAACCCCAAATGGGGTCACGAAGAATTGTACTTGACTGAAATGACTCAACAAAAACAAAAAATTCCTTTCATCTTTAATGTTCTAGGCTTCTCTGATACTAAGATCTTCTCTAGCTCTGAAGTTCTATGGTTCCATAAGAGAAGATGTTACTAGGAAATTTGAATAACAAACTGGTGTGTTTGATGCCTAGACTACTGGGCCACTTCCTCTCTGGCTCTTACAGTGAACATCTTATCATGCCTTGGTCAGGCATATTGACTAAGGAAAATGAGATAGAAAGTCTCTTGTATGGCTTCTGCCAAAGCTGAATGATTTTTGGATTCCTTTTAAAAAAATTCCATGCCTAGAACCAAGGATTGTTGGAGGTTGGCAGGATCTTAGGATCACTGAACAATAGAATTTCAGAGTTCATTAAAAATGGGAAAAGGTCTGAAACTTGAAAGTTCCTGCTGACCCAAACTCAGGTGTTCTGGCTTCCATCCTGGGGACTTACTGCTACCTAACAGTTTCTTCTCACTTGTTGGCAGCTAAAAATTCAGATTGGGGCAGGGATGTTTTGAATTCATGAGCAAATCTAATCTATTGAATAACATTTTCAAAATGTTGCTTTGTGCAGAGAGCAGAGGAAGTAGTTAGGAGGCACAATCCCTGCCCTCATGGAACTTCCAGTCTAGCATGGAAATAGGTCACAAACCCGGATATCTATAATTGTGTGAAAATGCATCAGAGCCATACCCACCGAAATGCTGTGGGAGGGAGAAGAAATGACAGCTCACCTGTCTCACCTGTCCCCACCCCTCTTCCAATCTTCTCTTTTCCAGGCTCCAATCATATAGCATGATTGCAAGGCCTTTTACCATCCTGGTTATTATCTTCTGGAAGCACACCAGTATATCAGTGTTCTTCCTAATAATTAGAGCTATCTGAATGGAGCTTTCCCTTTCCCTGGAGCGGGGCTGTCCATAATGTGGCTGCAGGCTGCATGTGGCCTGCCTACCTACAAGCATAGAAATTTACATAAATGCTACCTCAGAGCTCTCACTAAAATGGCAAATCAAAATATATTGTCTGTTGTTTCAATAAAAACCTGAGGTTGGGCAGCCCTGCCCTAGAGGTCTTTAAGCAAGAGTGTTTGGGTTCAGGGTCCAGGGGTAGGGAACCTGCAGCCTTGAGGCCACGTGTGGCCCTCTAGGTCCTCATGTGTAGCCCTTTGAACAAGAGTAGCCCTTTGAACAAATCCTAAGGGGATTCAAAGGGACACACTTGAGGACCTAGAGGGCCACATGTGGCCTCAAGGCTACAGGTTCCCCGCCCTGGAGGCAGACTATATGACCTATGTGGTGGTAGATTTTTTTCATATTCTGAGTGACCAGCTCCTGCCGTTCCTGCTAGGTCTCATCCTGTATTTCTTCCACTTTTCAGCTAAACTTCTTGAAAAAGGTATTTGTGCTGTGCCTTTTTTTCCCTCTTCACTTTCCTCTCCAATCTGACTTCTCCAATCCGACTTTCATCATTCAATTGAATTGTTTTCTCCATATTTACTAATGACCTCTTAATTGCCAAATTAAATGGCCTTTTTTCAACCCCTATCCTTTTTGAGAGGAATTAAGAAGCCTCTTGATGAGGGTGAAAGAAAACAGGAGCTTGAAACTTAACATCAAAAAAAGTAAGATCCTAGGGGCAGTTAGGTGGCACAGTGAATAGAGCACAGGTCCTGGAGTCAGGAGGACCTGAGTTCAAATTCAGCCTCAGACACGTGACACATGTACTAGCTGTGTGACCTTGGGCAAGTCACTTAACCCTAAAACAAACAAACAAACAAAACCTAAGATCCTGGCAACTGGTTTGTTCCATCACTTCCTGACAAATAGAGGGAGAAGAAATGGAAGCAGTGTCAGATTTTGTATTACTGGGCTCAAAGATCACTGCAGATGGTGACTACAGCCATGGAATTAAAAGATTCTTGCTCTTTGTAAGGAAAGCTATGCCAAATCTGAACGGCACGCTAAAAAGCAGAGGCATTACCTTGCCGACAAAGCTATGGTTTTTCCAGTAGTGATATCTGGCTGTGAAAATTGGACTATAGGGAAAATTGAGAACCGTTTTTGAATTGTGGTACCAGAGAAGTCTTTGGAGAGTCCCTTGGAAAGCAAGGAGATCAAATCAGTCAATACATAAAGAAATTAATTCAGACTTTTCACTGGAAGGTCAAATACTGAAGCTTAAATAATTTGGCCACGTAAGGAGAAGGTTCTTTGAATAGATCTTCATTCCTGTGCCTTCTCTCCACATTCTCTCATTTGGTGATCTCATCAGCTACCATCTTCTCTATGCAAAGGACTTTCAGATCTATGACTCTGTCCTGAATTCCATCCTACATCACCAACTGCCTATTGGACATTTCCAACTTAGAGCACTGGCCCTGGAGTGAGGAGGACCTGAGTTCAAATTCGGCCTCAGACACTTGACTCATTTGCTAGCCTTGTGACCTTGAGCAAGTCACTTAACCCCAATTGCCCTGCCAGAAAGCCAAAAAAAGAAGAAAAAGAAGAAGAAGAAGAAGAAGAAGAAGAAGAGCATTGGAATTAAGAGGGGTTAGAGAAGTCTTCTGTAGAAGACTGGGTTTTAGTTGGGACTTAAAGAAGCCAGGGAGGTCAGTAGTCAGAGCAGAGGGGGAGAGTATTCCAAGTACGGGGGAGCTGAGAGCCGGAGGGTTTTGTTTGTGGAACAGCCGGGAGACCAATGTCATTGGATCAAAGAACTTATGTTGTGAATAAGGCATAAGAAATGGGAAAGGTAGGAGGGAGCCAGGGTTAGAGAGGACTTTGAATGCCAGAGTATTTTGTATTTCTTCCTGGAGGCGATTATCGAGTGGGCAGGTGAGGGTATGGCATGATCAGACTTGTATTCTAGGAAGAACATTTTAGTGGCTGAGTGGAGGATGGATTGGTGTGGGGAGAGGTTAGAGGGAGGCACCCCACATATCCAATCAAATACCAAATCTTGCCATTTCTACCTCTAGGACATCACTTATAAATGTCTCTTGGTCTCCATTCACACAGCCACCACTGTAGCTCGGGTCCTCTTCCCCACACTGTTTCAGTTGCCTCTCAATTGGTTTTCCACCTCCAAGTTTTCTACTCTTTTCCAATCCACGCAGATGCCAAATGATTTTACTAGAGATCAGTACGGGCCACCTCTCCCCTTCCTCGCTTTCCAGTCTTCTGTGTATTCCATGATCCTGTTGTGCTGGCCTAACTGCTGTCTCCATTCACGTTGTTCCATCTCTAATTTAGTGCCTTTGCCCTGGGTGTAGAAAAAAAAAACCTGCACTCATTTGCAATTAGAAGACCTGACTTCCCATCTCATACTGGCCAAGTCCTTCCCCTGGCCCTTAATTTCCTCCTCTGTAAAGTGATGCGGTTGGAGTAGATGATCAGCTGTAAATGCTGGGATTTCAGTCGCTAGGCAGGACCGTGGCTAGAGCGCTGGACCTGGAGTCAGGAAGACTTCAGTCCAAATGTGGCCTTAGATGGTTACTAGCTGTGTGACCCTGGGCTAGTCACTTAATCTTTGTTTGCCTTAGTGTACTGGAGAAGGAAATGGCAAACCGCTCCAGTATCTTTGCCAAGCAAACCTCCAGGGGGCGGAGCCAAGATGGCAGCTGGAAAGCAGGGACTCGTGTGAGCTCCCTGCCAAGTCCCTCCAAAAACCTATAAAAAATGGCTCTGGACCAATTCTAGAGCTGCAGAACCCACAGAAGAGCAGAGGGAATCAGGGCTCCAGCCCAGGACAGCCTGGATGGCCTCTGGGTGAGTTCTATCCCAAACGGAGCTGAGAGTGGAGCAGAGCAGAGCCCAGCGTGGGCGGGGTGGACCAACCAGACCAGGAGCTGGGCGGAGCATGCCCTAGCACACTGAATCAGTGAGCTGCGGCAGTTACCAGACTTCTCAACCCACAAACACCAAAGACAGCAGAGAAGGTTAGTGGGAAAAGCTGCTGGGTAAAGAGTGAAAAAAAGGAGTTTGAGGTTCAGCCACCGCCCCGCCCCGGGGGCAGCGGAGGTGGGACAGCTACAGAACTACAGCTGCAGTTGCTTCAGGCCCCAGGCCCACCTGGTGGGAGGAATTAAGTGGCGGATCAGAGTAGGAGTGAAGAGCCTGCTGAAGATTTAAGCCCAGTCCGGGTTGGGGGTTCTTGGGGAAGGAGGAGTGCTGATGTGGAAGAGCTGGCGCATCCCCCCAGGCTTGGAACATAGAACTCTTTAGTCTACAAACAGTCATACCCCGCTGAAAAACTCAAGGGTCAAGTAAGTTGGCTGGGAACATGGCCAGGCAGTGAAAACACACCCAGATTCAGTCTCAGACTTTGGAATCTTACTTTGGTGACAAAGAAGACCAAAACATACAGACAGAAGAAGTTAACAAAGTCAAAGAGGCTACAACAAAAGCCTCCAAGAAAAACATGAACTGGACTCAGGCCATGGAAGAGCTCAAAAAGGATTTAGAAAAGCAAGTTAGAGAAGCAGAGGAAAAATTGGGAAGAGAAATGAGAAGGATGCGAGAAAACCATGAAAAACAAGTCAATGACTTGCTAAAGGAGACCCAAAAAAATACTGAAAAATATACTGAAGAAAACAATACCTTAAAAAATAGACTAACTCAAATGTCAAAAGAGCTCCAAAAAGCCAATGAGGAGAAGAATGCCTTGAAAGGCAGAATTAGCCAAATGGAAAAGGAGGTACAAAAGACCCCTGAAGAAAATACTACCTTAAAAATTAGATTGGAGCAAGTGGAAGCTAGTGACTTGATGATAAATCAAGATACTATAAAACAGAACCAAAGGAATGAAAAAATGGAAGGCAATGTGAAATATCTCATTGGAAAAACCACTGACTTGGAAAATAGATCCAGGAGAGATAATTTAAAAATTATTGGACTACCTGAAAGCCATGATCAAAAAAAGAGCCTAGATATCATCTTTCAAGAAATTATCAAGGAGAACTGCCCTGATATTCTAGAGCCACAAGGCAAAATAGAAATTGAAAGAATCCATCGATCGCCTCCGCAAATAGATTCAAAAAGAAATCTCCTAGTAATGTTGTTGCCAAATTCCAGAGCTCCCAGATCAAGGAGAAAATACTACAAGCAGCCAGAAAGAAACAATTTGAGTATTGTGGAAACACAATCAGAAAAACACAGGGTCTAGCAGCTTCTACATTAAGAGATCGAAGGGCTTGGAATACAATATTCCGGAGGTCAATGGAGCTAGGATTAAAACCAAGAATCACCTACCCAGCAAAACTGAGTATCATGCTCCAAGGCAAAATATAGATTTTCAATAAAATAGAGGACTTTCAAGCTTTCTCAGTGAAAAGACCAGAGCTGAATAGAAAATTTGACTTTCAAGAAAACCTCTAGTGGGGTCATGAAGAGTCAGACATGCCTGAAAAATTATAATATAGTAAATATAATAGGAGGTAATATTTGTAAAGTGCCTCACAAACATTAGAGTTAAATATACATGATAACTATTATTAATTATGATGATTATCCCTATTATGGATCCAAACAGACCTCTTGGCACCGAGGGCATGATAATCTCTGCTGGAATAGAGAATCTTTCTGGTTGAGTTCTTCCCCGGCATTGAGTCTCCCTCTACCAAGGCAGTGTCTCCAATCTCCCTAGGTCTTCACCGGCCACTTGCAGCTAACATTCTGTCACTCATGAATGGTCAAATCTATGCCATCTCAGGTGTTGGTCTTAAAATTAGAAGGTCCTTTAACAGCTATTTAGTTACTCTTTCATTTGATAGAGGAAACTGAGGCTGGAGAGGGGAGGTTGGGAGTGGAGCCCTATGCAGGAAACTCCACCTTTGGTCAACACTGGGTGTCCAAAGGGCTTTTATAAATCATCTCTTATAATCGTCTCTTCTGATCTTCAAAACCGCCCTGCGGGAGAGGCAGTGATTTTTGTCCTCTCTCCAAGATAAGGAAAGGAGGGAGGAGTCCTGAGTCACATAGCTCTAGTAGGCCTAGCCAATAGGCCATAAGCCCTGGGCTTCAGATTCCTGACCTAGTGCTATTACATAACCCCTCCCTTTGCTTTGCTCACTGAAACACCCACACACTGACCCTCTTCCAACTGATGGGATTGTGCAAAACCCAGCACACTTACTAAGAGGCAGGCAAGGACAGAACTGCCCATGTACAAGAAAAATCTTAAGGGAATTTGTTGTTGTTGAGTTTTTTTAGTCGTGACTGACCCTTCCTAACCCCGTTTGGGGTTTTCTTGGCAGAGATACTGGAGTGGTTTGTCATTTCCTTCTCTGGCTCATTTTACAGATGAGGAAACTGAGGCAAACAGGGTGAAGTGACTTGCCCAGGGTCATATGGTATCTTTAAAAAGTATAGTGTCATATTTCTATTAAATAGAAAGACAATGTAGTTCAGAGTGCACAATTGTCCTCCTGGCTTTTGTAGTTAGGGCATATTCTGTCTGCACTAATTTACTAATTATAAAACTAATATTGTAATTACCAATTAGTAAATTACTAATTTATGAATCTTACTAATTTATTTAAATGTCATATGTCCAATTTGGAAAAAAAAAGTTTTCTGTTATTCCCACCCCCCCCAAAAAAAAAAACTTAGTCTGTTTAATGCTTATACTCAGACTTAGTCATATTAGCTCTGGAAGGACCCTTAGAGGCTGTCTTGTACAATCCCTACATTTTTCAGAGGATGAAACTATCACCTCAAGAAGGGAATGACTTGTCCAAGGTCACTGAGTGAGCTGAGGGAAGAACCGGAATTAGAAGCCCGGTCTGGCTCCCTTATCCAGGCATCTGTAGACTGTCAGGGTGTGCTGCAATCAGTAGGAACGTGAAAGGAGGACGTGGCCCAAGGGGCACAAAAGCCTCCTGCCTGTATGTGTATGTTCCATGTGCTTGCACTGGTCCTGATGGATGGTGAATTACTGACCAAGGCAAGCGGACTGCGCTGATACAGCGCTGCCACCAGGTCCAACCTTTCAGTTCACGTGCTGTACGGTGCTGCAGAGGACAGAGCAAGGCTTCCAGCTGACTCTGATTCTTAATTACAGCTTCTAAATTTCGGGTCAGAAAGCAATCTTCACTTGGTAAGGGATCTGGAAGGAGCCAGTACCTTTTGAAGCTAGGAACTGTGCCAAGGGCTGGGGATACAGTCCGTGCCCTGAAGAAGCTCATGGTCTAAAAGAAGGCAACATGCAAAAAAAATATTAACAAAGTTCGATGGCTCATTGGACATAAACCATTTAACCTCCCCTGGCCTCAGTTTCCTTGTCTATGGATGGCCTAAATTGTCTCCAAGATCCCCTTCAGTTCAGACATTTTGTGTGCTGTGGTTCTAAGATCCTTTCGGCTGGGAATCTTCTAATCTTAGATCTGTGAAAGGGACATCAGAGATCATAGAATCTAAGTTGGAAGTTGGAAGAGACCTTAGAAGCCATTGGATTCAAACTGCTCCTGAAAAGCTCTGTCTACAATAGACACCATCATATTACCCAGAAACAGCTGATGGCTCAGTGGTCAGAGCCCTGGGCCTGGGGTCAAGAAGAGCTGAGTTCCAATCTGGCCCCAGGGCCGGTGCTCTATCCACTATGCCACCTAGCTGCCTCCTCCATTCCACTTTGGACTTTGGACTTTATGTTAGAATTGGACTCTGATCTGTCTTTTATATCCTTCCGCTGTTTCCACAACTCAGTCTAGGGGAGCTCTAAGGTTTTGGTGCATCTAGGCGGGCAGCTAGGTGGCACAGTGGTTAGAGCACAGGTTCAGCACTGCCTCAGACGCTTACTAGCTGTGTGACCCCGGGTAAATCACTTAACCCTGATTGCCTCCAAAAAAACCAAAAGCAAAACAAAAACCCAAAACAACGTAGTATGTTCTGGGGAGAGGTCTGCTCGCTGCCCTCATGGGACACAGGTAGGTCCTCTGCTTCCTTGTGATCAGGTACTATGTTGGGTACTGGGGCTACTATAAAGACAAAAATGATAAGTTTTAGATATAGATAAGTAAATTTTAAATATATACAAAGAAGTTTCTAGGGTTTGGGGTAAATAGGCGAGAGGCACGAAAAGATCAGGAAGGCCTCATGTATAAGGTGGCACTTAAAGTAAACCTTCAATAGAGCTAGGAATTCCAAGAGAAGTGAGGGGAGAGGACACACCAAGAATGAGCCTAAAATCTAAATTCCGTCTGTTGCTCTGAGGCCTGCTCTATGGGGTCAACCAGTTTAGTTCCTTTGCTACCCATCTGCCTGTCTCATGCTTCAAGATGTGGCCATGTTCTCCTTGCGCCACACCCTCCCCCAAGTCTTTTCTCCAGTTCCTTCATTCAGCCCTGTACATGGCAGTGTCCAGGCCCTTCACATTTCTGGTCACCCCCCCCCCCGCCCCCGGACCCTTTCAAGCTTATCAAGGTCCCTTCTAAAATGTGGTGCCTAGAACTGGACACAATGCTCCAAAGATGGACTGACCAGGGAGAGGAACAGCAGGACTATGGCCATCTTAGACCTAGGTGTTTGTATGTCTCACAATGCAGCCTAGAAGCATATTAGACACAATTAAGTATCTGCTAAAACCTAAATATTTTTTTTTCTGAAAAACTATCCACAGGCCTCACCTATCTTGCACTTAAAAAAAAATCCAGGCATTAATGACTTTTACTTCTATCCTTATTAAATCTTGTCTTATTAGACCTGACCCAAGATTTGAGCCTTTCAAGGTGTGTTTTTTTCTCTGTCATCCGATGTTACCTACTTGTTGACTCCTCCCCCTCCCCATTTTGTATTATTGAATAATAGCCGCCAGTTATATGTATAAATAACATATTATATATATGATATACACACATATACACACGTATATGTGTATATGTTACCTATACAAGTATGTATACACACGTGTGTGTGTGTGTGTGTGTGTGTGTGTGTGCGCAGGTACACACATACACACTTAAAACTTTAAGGACAGCAGAGAACTTTGTTCGGTTGTCTTCCAGTCATGTCCGACTCTTCTATCTTCGTCTCATTTTGTCCTCCCCCCCATCATTTTTGCGTTCCTCCTTTTTCAGTTCAATTCCAATCAACAAACACTTAAGTAACTACAGCGTGTAAGGTCCTATACTCTTGGGAGACAGAGACTTTGAAAATGACACAATCCCTGACTTCTTTGATGTTCAGCCTTTTCAGTTTTGTCTGATTCTCTGTGACCCCATTTGGACTTTTCTTGGCAAAGATATTAGAGTGGTTGGCCATTTCCTTCTCCAGCTCATTTTCCGTATGAGGAAACTGAGGCAAACAGGGTTAAGTGACTTGCCCAGGGTCACACAGCTAGTAAGCATCTGAGGCTAGATTCGAACTCAGGAAGATGAGTCCAGGCCCGGTGCTGTTTCCACTGTGCTGCCTAGCTGCCCACACTGACTCACGTCCGGTACAAAAACCAGCCAGCCAGCCCAAACTCTCATGTTACCGAGGAGGCTTAGAGGGGCTCGCTCGGGGTCCCTCGGGGAAGCTCCACAGCACATCTCTCATGAGGTCCAGTGACTCTCACTCTTGGTGTCTCGCTCTTTTTCGCTCCATCTCCTCGAAGCAGATCAGGCTGATATCGGTTCATAGACAGATGTTCCTCTTTGGGTCTGGCCACTCGGACAGTTCTGAACTGACTTCCTCGTGGTGTCATTTAGTTTTTTCTGGTCCGCAAGACTAGCATGTGATGAGGAGTTAGCTATCAAGGGCATTCCCTGATCTACCAGTTTAGTAACTTTGTAAAAGAAAAAATGGAAATTAAGTTAATCTGGCGTGACTTGTTTTCGATAAAATCGTGTTGATAACCTACTTGGACATTGACCTTTAGAGCTGGAAGGGACCATATGACTCACTTACAGTGTAGCTTAGTGGGAAAGACACTGGATCTGGACTCTGAGGGCCTGGGATCAAGTCCTAGAATTGCCATTAACTGTCTGTGTAACTTGGGCAGCTGGGTGACTCAGTGGATGAAGCTTGGGGCCTGGAGTCAGGAAAGCTTCCTGAGTTCAAATCTGGCCTCAGACATATACTAGCTGTGTGAGCCTGGGCAAGTCACTTAACCCTGCTTGCCTCAGTTTCCTTATCTGTCAAATGAGCTGGAGAAGGCAATGGCAAACTACTCCAGTATCTTTGCTAAGAAAACCCTAAATGGGGTCATGAAGAGTCGGAAACAACCCAGCAACAACAAAATAACTGTAGGCAAGTCTTTCTCTGCAAGTCCTCATCTGCAAAATAGCCTGGTAATACTGACCCTGTTTTCCTCACTGGGTTGTGTTTACTATGACCTAAATTCTCTGGACATTATTTTGCCAGTTTATGAAGTGGAGATGTTTTGTTGAATAAATCACCATAGGTATGTGAATTATTATCAAGAGGCAGTGTGGTGAAGGAGATCGAGAGCAGGCCTAAGAATCTGCAAGTTTTGGATTCAGTCCTGACTGGGACACGTATTAGCTTGGGGACCCTATGCAAGGGTCATAATTCTCAGAGTTGCAGAATGGTTGACAAACTACACAGAGAGAGAAAATGTCTTCCCTGGGACTTCTCAATGAAATCAAAGGTCTCATATAAAAAAACCATTTTATCACCTTTATCCCATAAACATAGCCTGTTGACTCCTTGGAATCTCAAGGAAGATACATTATTCAGTGTATCACTGATGCAAGAAATAGGGAGGTATCAGTATCTGTTTCATGCTTCTTGTGTCTACCGAGGCATCACCTCCTTATTTTACCTCAGTTATAACGTCGATAGCAAAGTTTGACGCCATTTAGTCTTTCCTCAAAGTCCTCATTAGAAATGCTGCACTCACAGCACAGTGACCCAGGCTGACACCCATCTCTTTTTCTTCGCTTTTTGTATCAGTCCAATTCTGAATTGGCCAAACTATGAATAGTAGAAATATTGGTAGACTGAGATCAGGGTTCAAATCCTAGCACCCACACTTAAAAAAGATGCATCCTTACCTTGGCCTCTGTGGGTCTGTTTCCTCGCCTGCAAAAGGAGAAAAACAGTGTTCTCACTACCTACCTGACAGGATTCCTATGAGAAAAGTACTTTATAAACCTGGAGATGACAAATAAATGGGCCGTTGTTCCCTTTCTTCAATAATAGGTTCTAGAATTTTCTAGATTTAGACTGAACTAAAATATTTTACCTTTCATTCGCTGAAGAATGTTCTCAGTAACACTATCCTCAAATGTGTGTTCTTAACCACTGTGCTTTCACTGTTGATAAGTTACCAAATATTTATGGAATGCCAACTATGTATCTGGGTGTTTCAGGTGTCCAGAGTGTTAGGTTTGGAGTCAGGAAAACCTGAGTTCAAATCTGCCTCAGACACTCACTGGGCAAGTCACTTCACCTCTTTTTGCCTTGATTTCCTCATCTGTACGGAGTGGGTTGCACTTGATAGGTCTAAGGTCCCTTCCATGTCTGAATCTATGATCCTGTACTTGCCAGATACTCTGCCTTTGTGGTGGACAGCCAAACTTAGCATTAAAATGTGACCCTAAATTGTTCCTTGAGGATCAGTGAAAAAAAGAAAGGACCTTCAGAAATCCTTAAGAATCTCATTTATCTGAAGGCAGGGAGATGGACCATCTAGATAGTTTGATGTCCTTGCAGTGATAAAATTATAATTTTTGTTGATACCTTTTGGACACATCACTTGAATAAATAACCTCTCTTAGTTTGCCTTCTCATTTAAAAATAAAAGCTAAGCTAAGCTAGCTAATATAGAAATTTTAACCATCAGCACATGTAACTTCACACTCTTTTAGTTTACCATTGTGTAATCAAAAGGAAGCCTGGGTGTTTAAAGCTCAGTAACCTGGCACTAATGTTTGCCATTGTGTTTGACCTGAATTCTGTTTTCATTTACAAATTTTATTTATATTCAAGTCATTATGTCTGTTTTTGTTTTGTTTTGTTTTTCTTTTTGCTCAGCATCAGAGCATAAAATTGTAAATTTATTGTTGGAAGGGACCTTAGAGGCCTAACTCTCCTAACTGAGGCTTAGAGACATTAAATAATTTGGGCCACAGGTGGAATTTGAACCTAGGTCTTTCTGACTTCAGGTCCAACACTCTTGTTACTACGCCAGGCGACCTTTCTCGGTGTTCTTGGTGCCAGTGTCTCCACGATTCTCTGAATTCTTCATTTCAGTGTTGATTGTGGGGCAATGATATCTCATCACATTCTTAGATCTCTATTGGTTTAGCTCTTTCCCGTTCTTTGGGCACTTGGTTTGTTTTTAGCTTTTTGTGGTTACAAATTCATCTCTAATTTTGTAAATCGATCAATGGACATTTATTTAAGTACCTGCTTAAGTATCTGGGAAAACAAAAAAAAGTTGAACAGTTCCTCCAGCAGGAGCTCATTCATATTCTAGTAAGTAGGAGGAAGAGCTGTTGACTCTGAGGCAGAGACCTTTGGTTTTCATTGACTTCAGGCCAGACCCTTTGTCTCTCTAGGCCTTAGTTTTCTCACCTGTAAAATGAAGAGGTTGGCTGATTGATCTCTAAGACCACCGTCTGTTCAATAAAGTGGTTGGGCTAGATCAGCAGTTCTCAGACTTTTGGATCTCAGAACCCCTTTGCACTCTAAAAAATTATTGAGGACCCCAAAGAAGTTTTATTTGTGTGGGTTATATCTATCAATATTTACCATATTAGAAATTAAAACCGATAAACTTTTAATTATCTATTGATTCATTTGGAAGTAATAACCTATTAACATAAATGATATATGTTTATGAAAAATAGCTATTTTTTAAAACAAAAAAATTTAATGAGAAGAATGCCATTGTTTTACGTATTTTTGCAAATCTCTTTATTGTCTGGCTTAATTTAAGACAGCTGGATTCTCCTATCTGCTGCTGCACTCAGTCTGTTGTGGTATGTTGTTTTGGTTGAAGTGTATGAAGAGAATTCAACCTCACAGGATATGCAGTTAGAAAAGGGAAGAATATTTTAGTAGTCAGATAGACCTGGAGTCAAGATGACTTGTTTTCAAATGTGACCTCTGACATCTTCTAGCCGTGTGACCCTGGGCAGGTCACTTAACCTCTGTCTTCTTCAGTTTCCTCATCTATGTGAGAAACGTGGTTTTGGGGATCACTGGACTTCCTAGGCAGGGCCTAAGTCCTGAGGAAGAACCCTGTGATAATTCCTAGGGAAGGCTGTACAGACCACAGGACTCCCAGAGGAAGACCAAGTGGTAGCCATCCCTTAATCTGTGGAGATCACAGGGCCTCCTAGGGGTCAGACCCTAAGGAAGACCCAAGCAATGGCCCCTTAAGAAGGCGTGCAGGCCACAGGGTTCCCCAAGGGGATCCAGAGTGGTAGCCCTCTTAACACCGCAGTGGGGAATCACAGGACACCCCAAGACAAGATCCAGGAGTAAGCCCAGCGAGCTTCCGCTGCCTGTTGCTTCCCTTCACTTGACCTTAGGAAAATCCGTGTGATTTGCCCATTCACATCCAAAGAACTCAGGACCAGAGTGGGCAGAGGAAGGCATTTTATTACATTCCCCAAGAGAACAGGTATAACGCTCACGGGAACGCTCACACTGATACAGCTGCAGGAGCAGGGGTAACCATTCCCCCCACTCCTGCTAGAGTCATGGTTAGTTTACAATCTTTGTTTTTTTACATAGTTTTCCTAGGTTATACAGTTTATATAAATAGGATAATAAGGATACAGAAGCAAAAGTGAAGTTAATTAGATTTTCCTTGCCTTAGTCTAGGATTAAACTATATTCTTTTACTTCCCCTACTTTCCCTCTTTAACATATGCAAATTACGCAAATCAGTAGGCCTGGATTCTCGACCAAGACCAGACCCTAGATAAGCTTGAACTGGTTCAAGTGGGTTTGGCCTCTCTAATTCCCCAGACTGCCTTCTCAAAAAGTATGCACATGGGTACAAGCCTGACCTCTCACCTGACCGACCTTGAGGCCTGGTCTCTGCTAAAGCTGGGGTGGGGGAGGACGGGGAAGCACACCTTTAGTTCTGTGGAAACAAAACTCCTCCTCCCATTTCTTACATCTATAAAGTTGGAATGGTTATAGTGCCAACTTCTCAGGGTTGTTGTGAAAATAAAATAATATTTATGAAGATCTTTTCAAATCTTACATATTATATAAATGCTAGCCATGGTGATGATGATGCTAGTTTTTGACCTTAGGGACCCTTGGGTCCAAGGACCATATTTGGAGAATAGCTGGGCTATATAACACACAGGGCTATATTCTATGCCCTAGGATCCCTTTCAGTTTTGGCATTCTATGATTCTAGACCCCAATCAAAGTGGAGACTGAACACTGTTACCTATTTTGTCCAACTTGGCGTACTGATGAGACTCTAAAGCCCCCAGAGATTAATTATTTTGCCACGAGTCATAGGAGTAAGTTCCAGAGTCAAGACTTGAACCCAGATGCTTTTAACTATGTTTTTTTCTGTTACATCACACATATAGCAAATATATCAGCCAATGAACATTTTTACTACTTTTGTCCGTCTTTGTCAGTAACGCCATAGGTGCCTATGGACAGTTAATTTCCCCGCTTTGGGGGAATCATCTGTAAAATAAAGAAGTGAATCATATAATCTCTAAAGTACCTTCAAGCTCTATCTAGCCCCATGTGTCTACTTTCTTATTTCAGGTATCAAGGTCATTCTAGATGAAAACATGAAAAGGGATCTGGAATGATTTTGCACATTTTTTTTTCCCCTTAAAAAGTGCCGATGTGCTTTATTTTGACACAATATTCACTTTTCAGTAAACATCCACCAATTCATATCTTCTCTTCAACAAGCAAAAAAAAAATCTGACAGAATGTGTCAAGTTCTTTACTTATATTTTACTATTTCCTAACAGAGGAAATGACTGTGTTTTAACATCCATCAATTGGAACTAGCATTAACCATTTTATTTAATTTGAATTAATTTTCTCCATTTACATGTTGTAGTCATATATATTTTCCTGGTTCCACTGGGCATGAGTTTAAATAAGTCTTTTTATGTTTCTGAACCCATAATTGTTCCTTGTGGTGCCATAATATGCCACAATTTATTTCACCATTTCCCAGCTAATGGGCACATACTTTGCTCAGACTACATCTCCTAATCATACAACTGGCAGAGGTATAGATAATAGAAGATCTCACTATGTCCATTGTTTGATTACAAAAAAGCGTTGGTACAGCAAAGTGTGGTTCTAAAGACATAATGATGATGATGACGATGGCTAACATTTATTTATATAGCACGTTGAGGTCTACCAAGTGCTTTTTCATAACTATCTCATTTGAATTCTCCTAATAGTCCTGTGAGGTAGGGGCTCTGCATTTTCCAGGTGAGGGAACTGAGGCTGAAAAGGTTAAGAGACTGCACTCACAGCTAGTAAATGTCTGAGGCAGGATTTGGACTCAGCCTTCCTGAGTTCTAGTCCAGAACTCTTATCTATGCCACCCAACTGCTTCTAACAAGGGATGTCAAAATAGGGATCTTCCAGGAACGTTAGGCAGCCCCATGGCATGGTGGATGGAATGCTGGGGTGGAGTCAAGAAAATTCTGACCTCAGACTCCTTCTAGCTGTGTGACCCTGGGCAAGACACTTAATTCCTATTTACCTCAGTTTCCTCCACTGTAAAAAGGGGATAAGTATAGTACTTACCTCCTAGGGTTGTCATCAAGATCAGATGAAATCATATTTATAAAGCACCTGGCACAGTGCCTGGCATCTAGTAGGTGCTATATAAATGTTTGTTCCCATCCCTTCCCTTCCCTTTCACCTCCTCCTATTTCTCAAGATCATTCAGCCTTCTGTGTATCCATAGAGAACGTTTCCCTCCAAGATTTTCTGAGTGTCATTCTTGAGGAAAACAAAGAACAGAGATGCATGTGAATGGACAAATGATTGAAAAATGTTTATGAAGTGCTTACTGTGTACCCAGCACTGTGCTTAGTGCTGAGAATTCAAAAGGAAAAGGTGAGATAGCCCTTGCTCTCAGGGAACTCACACTCTAATTAAGGGAGAAAACATATAAAAGAAAGTTCAGCTACAAAGTGCTTGGAAAGGCATGGAAGTCCTAAGGGTGATGAAGCAGGATAGATGGTGAAGCCCAAGGGTCCTAAGGTTACATAAAAACAATTGTGCCAGGGGCATGCAGGTAAGGCTTGGAGGGCCTCAGGAGGCAGGGCATATGGTAAGGTGCAGTAGTTCTCCATCTTACTATAAGGAATAGAGTTGGTGAGTCTCATTTCATTCAAGCCACGTAAGCAGTCAAGCAGTCTGGATGGGTTTGGGGGTCACCTGGTGCTGGGGAGAGGTCAAGGAGGGAAGAGTGACCCCAGCAGTAGAGAATTTTCTCCTCCTTGGTTTTTCCGATGGAACCTGGGATAGTGCAGGGCCAGATAAGGCAAAGGAGTAGGGGCATGCTCCTAGTAATGGTGGATCTTCCTACCACTGGCAATCCTGATGAGTTCTGGGATGGCCCAACGCCAGAGGAGGGGATGAAGTCCTATGTCTAGTTAAAATAGGAAACAGATTTCTTGTAAATGATGAGGTAGGTGTTCCTATTTGCAGCTGACATTGTGCTGATTGCATGGAGCCCCAGAATACCTTCTCAAAGATTTCCATGGTCATTTAAAATAGATTGGCTGAGTCATGTAGCCCACCCCAAGGCTCAAGTGGATAAAGAATGGCTATTGTCCAGCTTATGTTTATGATGATCAGTCATTGGGTTAGCCCACCATTTCCTGTATCTTGAGCAAGCCCTACACCATGCTTAGAACTGAATAAGGAAAAAAAATTGGGCCGGATTCGTGTTTCCAAATTCCCAACAGATAGTAACCTTTAGGATTCAGGAATGAGAAATCAGAATTTCCAGGAATTCTTGGGAATTGCTGAAATAAGGTGTTCTATACTTCCCATAAGATTTTTGTTATCAACAGTGAATCATTTTTTGTAATAGTTATGCTAACACTTTCAGAGGTTTTCTGCATGGTTTATTATTGTTATGAACCAATATATTGTGACAGTGATAAAAAACCATATCTTGCAATGAATCAAATAGATTTCTTTATCTGTCTTAAAACACTTCCAACATTCTTCATACTCTTTATTATTGTCGTTGTTAAGTCGTGTCTGACTCTTCATGACCCTATGTGAGGATTTTCTTGGCAAAGATACAAGACAAGTTGCTGTTTCCTTCTCCAATGGGTTAAGGCAAACAGTGGGTAAGCGATTTGCCCACCGATAGTGAGTTTCTGGGGCTGGATTTGAACTCAGGTCTTCCCGACTCCAGGCTTAGCAGTCTATCCATCGAACCATCTGGCTGCCTCTATATTATTCATTGTAATGGATAGCTTTAAAAAATTGCGCTTAATAAATTAGAAATATTAAGTTTTGTAGTATTTACCAAGAAACATAGTCTACAGTGAATATTCAAATACTGGAAAATATCAGCAAACATTTTTGAGTAGCCTTTGAATAATGTCACATTCATCTCATGGCAAAGTTAACAAAACTATATAGAGTCGTGTATCATAATTGCCAATTTAAGAACTTATTTTGCTTCCAAAACTTATTTCTTAAAATACCACTTACTAGATTTGTATAAATTACATATAGTATGTAAATACTATGTAAATACTTATTGTGGAATATGTAAATACATATGTGTATATAATATATGTAAATACTTATGAATATTTATTTTATTTTCAAGAATACTCACCATTAACAGCACACAGTTCTAGCATGGCAACAGTGGTAAGCAAGATTGACTAATTAAATCACGACTGCTTCTCTCTTACATGCTCCTGTTTGGTTTCTGGAAATGTTACTTTAACCTTGGACTCTCCTCTCAACATGAATCTAGCTGCGTGGTTCTCAAAGTATTTTGGTTTCAGGACTTCTTTATACCCTTGAAACTTACTGAGGACACTCCCCCGCCCCAACCAGTAGCTTTTCTTTATGTGGGCTATACATATCAATATTGACTGCATTAGAAATGAAAGTATCATATTATTATTATAAAAGTAGTTTTGACTTTGAGGACGTTGTCAAGGGGTCTTGGGAACTCTGAGGCTTCCTTGAGAACAGCTGCTCTAGGTCAGGGGTTTCTCACCTTTTTGTGGTTGTGAAGCCTGTAGACCCCTTTTCAGAATAATGTTTTAAGTGCATGAAAAAAAAAAATACAGAGGATTGCAAAGGAAACC
Organism: Trichosurus vulpecula; assembly: GCF_011100635.1. NCBI lineage: Eukaryota > Metazoa > Chordata > Mammalia > Diprotodontia > Phalangeridae > Trichosurus > Trichosurus vulpecula. The sequence goes on along the minus strand of NC_050575.1, from coordinate 12,747,298 downwards.
AATTATATTGAAACAGTTCTCAAAATATTTTTTATAAAACAATTTCATGGACTCTAGGTTAAAAACTCCTGCCCTAGGTCTTTGGTCCCAACCATTTATCCTGGGTTTTGTCTCCTCTTTAAAAGCCTTTGCGTGTTTTTACTTTTTTTTAGAAGTGCTTTTATTACTAAGAGCAGTCCATTCCTTATTTTCAGCTTGAAAGAGAATTCTCCCTCCACTTCTGGAACCCTTGGCTTGAGTAAACAATTAGATTAAAGTTAGGAGAGCCTAGTGAGCAGCAAGGTCATACCCACCATGTTTGGTGGCAGAGAAGTCCAATGCCAATTTAGCAGGTCATGGTACAGAAATTTGCACCTTGTAATTCTGGACATATCAATGTTGAAGAGATTCCATTTGACCCTGGATGGCAAAACCATGAACAGTAGGTAAAAGATGCAAAGAGGCGAAATTCCGATTTAGTGACAGGAGAAAACCTCCCTAACAATTAGTGCCAGAGGTGATGGACGAGGCTGTTCCTTAGAAAGAGAGCTCTTTCAGTAGAGGGTTCATGACACTTCTTGGGCATGTTGTTCTGTGGATTTTCTTTCAGCACAGGTCAGACTAGATGGATGCTAAGGCTCCTTCCAATCCTGAAATTCTGTGAACTGCCACTTTGCACCCATGGGAGTACCCCCGGTGGAGAGATCACAGTTCTGCTGTGCCCAGAGCTGATACTCTTGTATTTTATGATTCTAAGGTCTTTTCTGACTCTGGCATGTTATGATTTTTATCTAACCTTTTCTCTGGACATTGTCTCTGAGCCAGGCTTGTTTGAGCCTTTTATTAAGTTTCCTTTACACTTCAAATCCTCCTTCCCACCAAGTCAAATTCGATCAGCCTTGATGGAGGCCCATCTCCTCCACTAAACCTTCTCCTGCAACTTTTATATTCTATACTCTACAGTCTGGCCCCTATGCAATAAGTGTCATACAATGATGTTTAATAGATTATTAGTGATAGAAGAGAACTTACAAATACCCAGTCTCCATCATTTACAGATGAGGAAATTAAGGCCCTTAGAGGTTAATCATCTTACTCAAGGTCACACTGTATTTGTGTTCTAATCTCAAGGACGTCATATCTTCTCTGTCTCCTGTTTTCTTCTTGTCACTTGTCTCAGATCTGGGCACAAAGCATTTAATAAATACTTGTTGCTATGATGTTATAATTCCATGATATCATTTTGAATGATGACTTGGTTTTTTCCTCCAGCTTCTTTTTCCCAAAGAAAGTTGTTCCTGAGTTCTCCTGGATATATACTGTGCTAGAATTTGCTCCACAGGCCCCATGATGGAGGGTCATCCAGACTTTATTAGGAAACCTTCTATGATGGGAAACTCATTTCCCTCCAAAGGCAGTGTATATCACTTTTGGACAGCTCTGATGATAAGGAAGTTATTGCTTATCTGGAGATGATATCTGCCTCTAATTTCTTTCCCTCCTTCCTATTCAATTCCCTTATTTTACACACAAGGAAAATGACACACATACAGGGGAAATGTCTTGCCTTAGGTTGATCTTTTACTACATAATAATGGCTAAAAACAATGATTTTTTATTGGAAGTTGTGGATGGTGTCTTGTCACCACATTCTAACATTGTGATGAAAACTGGGCTCTCTTCAAACTGTCCTTACCCTCCCACCCCCCATCAAAGGCAGAATGCTGATCTAGAGTCACTAAACCAGCAAATACAGTTGTCCCTTCCCCATTGTGACTCCCCCCTTGGGTTTTGATATATCACGGGTCGACATAAGAAATTTGGAGGGGGATTTGCAGAAGTCTCAGATGACACGTGAAGGCCAGCAGACAATACAGAGGCAAATACTTAATTTTACTGTACTGTAAATTCCCCATAAAAGAAAAAGAAAAAATTCAGACTTCTTCTCTGGTATCAAAGGAGGGCCAAAAAATTTCATGCAGATTTTCCAGATGGTGAGAGGGGACGTTATATCCCTAACCCCCACGATGTGGAAGGGATAATTGTATACATTGAGGCACTAGTTTGTGTTGTTTGGTGCTTTGTGTCGTAGGCCCCAGAGATCTTCTCATTCAGCCTGTTACTTGGAGCAGGACTACTTTAACATCATTTCTGATATACAATCACCTAACCTTTGCTTGAACAACCGCTATGTTTATGTTGGGGAACTTCCTACCTAATGAGGAAGCCCTTTTATAAATTACAAGTTACAAAAGAAAGCTGGCCCCTTTCCTCAAGGAGCTCATAGTTTAGCTTGGGAGATGACATATGCCTGTGCCACAACTGTAGTGTGCTTAAATGTAAAGGTGTATGGTTCTGACTGTTCTAGGAGCTCTGAGACAGAGGATTTAGAGAGGCCTGGAGTGCTTTGGGAGAGGGGGTTGAGCTACAACCTTGAAGGATTTATAGAGTCAGCAGGGTAGAGACTCCAGACAGAAATTCTCCTGCTCCTAAAATCCAAGTTAGAAATTAGGATCCCGAAGGGCATTTAGCCCAACCTTTCTTCCAATGCTGAAATTTCCTCCACAGCCCCCATAATAGAGGGTCATCTAGTTTCTATTTGGAAACTTTCTGTGATGGGGTACTCACTCTCTTTAATGGCAGTGTATTTTGCTTTTGACAGCTCCGATTGTTAAGAAATTATTTGTTATCTTGAGTTGACACCTGGCTCCCTCTAGTATCCTTTCCTTCCTTCCTTCCTCCCTTCCCCCCTTCCTCCCTTCCCCCCTTCCTCCCTTCCATCCTTCCTCCCTTCCATCCTTCCTCCCTTCCATCCTTCCTTCCTTCCCTCCTTCCTTCCTTCCCTCCTTCCTTCCTTCCCTCCTTCCTCCCTTCCTTCCCCCCTTCCTCCCTTCCTTCCCTCCTTCCTTCCTTCCCTCCTTCCTTCCTTCCCTCCTTCCTCCCTTCCTTCCCCCCTTCCTCCCTTCCTTCCCTCCTTCCTTCCTTCCCCCTTCCTTCCTTCCCCTTCCCCCCTTCCTCCCTTCCTCCCTTCCTTCCCCCCCTCCTTCCTCCCTTCCCCCCTTCCTCCCTTCCCCCCTTCCTCCCTTCCTCCCTTCCCCCCTTCCTCCCTTCCCTCTTTCCTCCCTTCCTCCTTTCCTTCCTCCCTTCCTCCCTTCCCTCCTTCCTCCCTTCCCCCCTTCCTCCCTTCCCTCTTTCCCTCCTTCCCTCCTTCCTTCCTTCCTCCCTTCCTTCCCCCCTTCCTCCCTTTCTTCCTCCCTTCCTTTCTGCCTTCCTCCCTTCCTTCCCCCCTTCCTTCCTTCCTTCCCCCCTTCCTTCCCTCCTTCCTTCCTCCTTCCCTTCCTTCCCTCCTTCCTTCCTTCCTTCTTTCCTCCCTCCCTTCCTTCCCTCCTTCTTTCCTTCCTCCCTTCCTTCCTCCCTTCCTTCCTTCCTTCCTTCCTTCCTTCCTTCCTTCCCTCCTTCCTTCCTTCCCTCCTTCTTTCCTCCCTCCCTCCCTCCCTTCCTTCCTTCCTTCCTTCCTTCCTTCCTTCCTTCCTTCCTTCTTTCCTTCCTTCCCTTTTCTCCTTTCCCTCTCTTCCCATCTCCCTCTTTCTCTCCTTCCTTTCTGTCTTGATGGGCAGCTAGTTTTTTTCATGGGCTTTGGAGCAGCTCTGGGGAAGCACCCTCAGGTCTCAAGTGGGGTGGGGGTGTTGGATCTTTTCATGCCTTCGAGAATTGTTTCCTCACCACCTTGCAGTATATTACACCTCTCACAGTAACGTAGTTTCACCTATAGTTTCTAGCTAGGACAGAGGAGTCAGGGGCCTTGCCCTTGGAGATGTCCCTGAGGGTCATGGAGGCTACAATCTGGACGACAAGCTTCTGCATGGCCTTATCCTCAGACACGCAGCGGATACAGTTGGAACACTGGGTGTGGTTGTGGCCTTTCTTGCTAGTCTTAATGTTCGTCTTCTTCCTCATCTAAGACTGTAGGGCAGAGCATCAGAAGGAACATCTTCCTCCCCACCCCCCTCACCCTAACTCTCCTCCATCTGGTCAACCATAGTGGGCTTTTAGCTTGGAGCTCCTTTACCTCTGGAGCCCTGGAGCTTAGACTCTCCACTCCCTCTCCTCAAGAGTACCAGGCCAGGTAACACACTCTTCACTTCCTTTTCAAAACTTCCTAACCACAAGCATGACTTATTGTCTATGACCTAGTGGGGAGTCACCCGCTTATCTTTTAGGTATTTAGAAGCAGGAGAGATTCTCCCAACTCTGAGATGGACCCAATGAACTGTGGAACTCAGTTCTCCTGGAGAGGCCACAGTCCCCTGCCTTCTCCATGTATAAGCATCTCACCCCTAGAGTGAGAATCTAGGAAGGAGGAGTACCAGTCTCCATTCCCTTGGATGTGTCTTACTCAAGAAAACATCTTTTGAGCAAGAGATTATGTGAGGACAACTAGGAGTGTTAACAAAATCCCTCTGACAATTCTAGAGGATATCCTGAGCCCCACTAAAGACAGAGACAAATAGCTCTTAGCAAAATCCCTCTGAGAATTTCAGAGAGTACCCTGAGCCCTAATAAAGACAGAGACAAATAGTTTCCAGCAAAAGCCCCGGCTGTGGGTAGGACTTGAGGCTGTGGCCTGCTATATTTTAATCCTTTAAAGTCTGAGAAGACATTAGAAAGGTCATTTACGGGATAGCCGAAGGAAAGAAGGAAAATGTACAGAAGAGTGATAGGGAAAACACTGGGTTGGCTGCTGAGACACAGGAGTTCTAGTCTTGCCTTCCTTGTCTCTCTGACTTTGAGCAAATCTTTCCTCCTCTTGGGCTCAGTTTCTGTATCAGCAAGGCAACCATCACAATACAGATGATAATTGTCAACATGCCTGTGTGGTTCCGTATCACAACATATACGAGACTCTCCATGTAGAAAATAGAAGTAAACCATTTATTCAGACACCAGAGAACCAGATTCTGTAACCAATAAGTCCGCAACGTCGTAGCAGAGAATCGCTCCATCCCAAAGCCATCTGGGGTCTTCCCAAACACTCACTCACAGCCACCACACGTCTGCTCTCTCTCCCTCAGCTCTAACTGTCGTAACTGCTCTCTCAGCATTTCCTGTGACACAACTTCCTTTTCTTCTCAGCAAGCTCCTCCTGTCACATGTGAGTTAGGCTTCCTGTGATGTAAGCAGGTCATACGACCTATTAATGGGTGGGAAAGAGCTTCAGATCTAAACTGCTATTACATTTTCCTCATCTCTAAAATGATGGGGTTGGAAAAAAAGATCTCTAAGGTCCCTTCCGGGTCTATAGCCCCAGATTGTTTGGAATATCTCTCCGCAATGAGTTGCTGTAGGACTTCTGTCTCTCCGTTGTCCTGCTGTTTCCACCTCTGGGTTCAACCTCAGTTGACATGTCAATAATAAGTTCAGTGAATGTTTGTTTAATGGCTCAATGAAGCCCTGATGGGTGAGGGGGTGGTGGCTAGAGAGCTCCAGAGGTGGGGAGGAGAGGCCGGAAAGGCCCCTATTAAGATTACATTTATTATCTGGAAATGAAGAGTAAGGAAGGTCTTGGGCATCTTACTCTCTTCTCATCAGTACAAACCATTTCATCAGAAAAATAATTGTGTCTTACGTTTGTATCATGTAGTAGAAAAAGCACTGGACAGTTAGGAGACCTGGATTCTAGTTCTGGCTCTGCCACAAATCTGCTGTGAGAGCAAGAGCAGGCCAGTTCCCTTCCCTGGATATCACGTTCTTTCTTTCTTTTTAAATTAAGATTTAATTTTATTATTTTATTTTATTTTATTTTTTATTTATTTTTGAGGGGGGGAAGGCAGGGCAATTGGGGTTAAGTGACTTGCCCAAGGTCACACAGCTAGTAAGTGTGTCAAGTGTCTGAGGCCGGATTTGAACTCAGGTCCTCCTGACTCCAGAGCTGGTGCTCTACTCACTGCACCACCTAGCTGCCCCTATTATTTTATTTTAATCATTAATTTAAAAAAAATTTTTTTTGGAGGCAGTTGGGTCAAGTTGGTCTCATACAGCTAGTAAGTGTCTGAGGCTGGATTTGAACTTAGGTCTTCCTGACTCCAGGGATAGTGCTCTATCCACATTGCTGCCTAGCTATCCTAGTATTTTATTTTCCTTACAATTACATGTAAAAACAATTTTTAACATGTGCTTATTTAAAATCTTTGAGTTCCAAATTCTCTCCCTCCCTCTTTCCCTCCCTTCCTCCTCTCTCCCCTCATTGAGAAATCAAACAGTTTGATATAGGTTATACATGTGGAGTTATGTAAAACATACTTCCATGTTAGTCATTTTGTGAAAGAGAACACAGACAAAAGAACAAACAAGAAAAATAAAGTAAAAAAAAGAATACTTCAATCTGCATTCAGACTCCATCAGTTCTTTCTCTGGAGGTGTATAGCATTTTTTTATTATAAGTCCTTCAGAATTATCTTGGATCTTCATTGTTTTGCTGAGACTAGCTAAGTCATTCACAGTTGAGAATCATACAATATTGCTGTTACTGTTCTGGTTCTGCTCATTTCACTTTGCATCTGTTCACATAAGTCTTCCCAGGTTTCTCTGAGAGCATCCTGCTCATCATTTCTTATAGTACAATGGTATTCCTTCACAATCATATACCACACCTTGTACCCAATTAATGGGCATCACCTCAATTTCCAATTCTTTAACACCACTAAAAGAGCTGCTATAAAGATCCTTTCCCTTTTTTTAAAAAAATCTTTTTGAGATACACACTTAGTAATAATATTGCCTGGTCAAAGGGTACGCATGGTTTTATAGCCTTTGGGGCATGGTTCTGAATCTTCTTGGAGGTCACTTTCTCCCTCTGCAAAATGGGGAGCTGCTCTTAGATATTTTTCCAGGTCTTCTGACTTATTTTCCCATGATTTACAATCTTATTTGATCCTTGCAACCCCACTGTGAGATGGGCAAAAGGTGTTGTGAGGACCACATGAGATATTGGATCAATTTAAACAACTCAGTCCACAGTCAGTCAAGAAGCATTTATTAAGCACCTATTACATGCTAGTCACTGTCAAATAAAATCTAGATAAGATAAAAGCACTATATATCTAGAATATTTTAAGGCTAGTCAAGTACTTTCCCCAAATATGAGAGTATAGCTTAGTCATCCCTGTCCTCTTTGTAGAGACTCAAATGGTTAAGTGATTTGCTGATATTTTTGTTGTTCTGTTGTGTCTGACTCTTCCTGGCCCCTTTTGGGGTCCTAGGGTGGTTTGCCACTGCCTTCTCCAACTTATTTTCCAGATAAGGAAAATGAGGCAAACAGTGCAAAGTGACTTGCCCAGGGTCACACAGCTAGCAAGTGTTGAGGCTGGCTTTCAGTTCTTGAGGATGAGTCTTCCTGATTCTAGGCCTGGCACTCTATCCACTGTGCCGCTAAAATAACACAATCCACAGACAGGCTTCTAGCTATCTGACAGGCTAGAGAGAAGCACCAACATCTGGGGTTTTCAGAGCTGGGGGAATGGCTACCCAGAGTCTTGTCTGTCCAAATCACATGAGTAAGCCCCCAAAGGAAAATGCTAACCTCAGAGCATAAATACCCTGTTTGGGGCCTTGAGACTTAGTGCCTACTTAGCAAAAGGGTGTGGGAAAGATCTCTAATCAGACTAGCACCACATCGTATATAGTGTTTCTTATCGATGACTCGTGATTCAAACAAAGGCAAGACTCTAAGGCACTGGATCACCTTAGTGCTGAGAAGCACTCCAAAACAGAAGACAACAAAACGTCCCACTTTGCTTGCCATTACAACACCTTAAGTCATTCGACTCAGTCAGATAGGAATTCTTTACTTAAAACTCCTATTGTGTGTCTGAGCCTGTGTTCAGCATGTGGGGAGCATGGCCGAGGGAGACACAAAGATGACACATTTCCCTGTTCAAAGTCTAGCAGGGAAGGAGATACCCCGTACGTCTACGTTTAGATTTAGAGATTTGATTTCTTGAGAGTGATCACCACCATTAAGTAATAAGGGTCCTTTGACTTTAGGAGAAGGAGGTAATTCATTTACTGATTCTTTATCTTCACATATCCTATCACTGAGTATACGGGAGATAACTACATTTATATAATACTTGAAGGTTTACCAAGTGTTTTAGATACCTGATTTCATTGGATCCACATAACAACCCTAAGACGTTGCATTATTATTTTTCCTGCTTCACCAATGAGGAAACTGAGGCTGAGAAAGGAGAAGCTCAGGGTCCTGCAGCTAGAAAGTGTTTGAAGCAGGATTCAAACTCTGGTCTTGGCCCATAGTGGGTGTTTGTCGACGGATTGAGGGTACTATGATAGATGCTAGGGATACAGAGACAAAAACTCAATTAACTCCTGTTTCTGTGTGAGGGGCTCGTTCCATCAGAGGTTACAGCACGTACCTTGTTCGCCAAAGGTTTCCAAAAGCCACGTCAACATGTCAACGGCTCTGCGGGTCTGAAATATCTTCAATGACTCAAGTAGCAATAGACCATCTCTCAGTTGTCTTGAGTCCCAGCCAACTTAAGGTCAGAAGCACTCATCATCAGAGCTTCAGGCTGATGAATCCTTCACCCGTGGCTATTCTTAAAGATCATCTACTAAGTCACAGGGGGATCTGTGTTAGCGGGGGATGTACTCAACCTGGAACAATTCCAGATCCTTAAAAGTCTTGCTGTATTCTCTACAGCCTTTTTAGGGTTACCGATCACTCCCCTCATAACTCTGTGAGGTAGGTAATGCAAATGTCGTTATGGAAGAACCCAGTAGCCAGTGAATAGGATGCTGGGCCTGAAGTCAGGAAGAACTGAGTTCAAACCCAGCCTTAAATGTTTACTAGCTGTATAACCCTGGGCAACTCACTTAATCATCTGATTGCCTCAGTTTCCTCAATCATAAAACTGGGAACAGTAGTAGCACGTATCTCCCAGGGTTGTTGTGAGTATCAAATATGATTATCAGTGAAGTGCTTAGCACAGTGCCTGGAATTGGCGCTTAATTAATGCTTGTTTTCCCTACTTCCTCCCCCATTTTACAGATTAAGAAACTAAAGCTCAGAGAAATTGGTTTGCTCATGGTCCTAGAATCATAGATTTTTCAGATCGCGAATCACAGACTGTGTGGTCCTTGCTGTTTTTTGGTTTTTTTGCCTTTCTTTGTTATCCGAAGTGCTTAGTGCCTGACACATAGTAGGCACTTAATAAATGCTTGTTGACTTGAGAATGAGAAAGACCCCTCGGTGCTATGTGGTCCAACCTCTACTTGAAGAAGAGTCCTTTCTACAACATATCCAACAAATGGCCATCCAGCTTTCATTCCCTCCTGAGGCAGCCCATTTCCACTTTTGAATAGCTCTAATTGTTAGGAAACTTTTTCTGACATTAAGCCCAAGTTGTCTCTTTGGAGCCAAAGGGCAGAACTAGGAGCCAGGTGTGAAACAGAAGTCTTGTCTCTGTTCCAAAGGGAAGCTCTGAAGCATGAGACTGTTACCACTCCTTCCTCTCTAGTTCCTCACACAGCAGGAATTTGAATACAGCTCTCCTTAAGGCAATTTTCTCTTCCATTATTTTCCCTTCTTAAATCTGGTTGTCTCCTCCCTTAGATTGTGAGCTCCTTGAGGGCAGGGACTGTTTTTGCCTTTCTTTGTATCTCCAGCCCTTAGCACACTGTAGGAGTTGAAAGAATGCATGTTGACTTGTTCTCTTTGGAGTTCCTTGTCTAACAGGGGAGACAAGATCTACACATGAGACAAAGAAAAATGTTGGACAGTATGTGATCCTGAGTGTTATAGGAATTGAGAGAGGAGACATCTTTGAGAGTTAGGAGCAGAACTATGAAATCACAGTTTAAAAAGAACTCCAGGACCATGTGGTGTAGTCTGTAAATGCAGCAGAAATTTCCTCTTAAACCATACACAACAAGTGGCCATCTACATTTTAAAAATATTTTATTTTATTTCCAATTGCATCTAAAACAATTTTGAACATTCATTTTTTAAAATGTTGAGTTCCAAATTCTCTTTCTCCTCTCCTTTCTCATTGAGAAGGCAAGCAATTTGATATAGGTTATATACATGTGCAGTCATGCAAAACATTTCCATATTAGTTATGTTGTAAAAGAAAGCCAGACAAAAAAAGTCCCAAGAAAAACATCCCAAAAAGTCCCCAATAAAAAAAGGTTGCTTCTATCTGCATTCAGATTCCATCAGTTCTTTCTCTGGAGGTGGAAAGTATTTTTCATCACAAGTCTTTTACAATTGTCTTGAATCATTGTGTTGCTGAGAATAATTAAGTCATTTACAGGTGATCATTGTACAATATTGCTGTTACTGTATACTACGTTCTCCTGGTTCTCATTTCAATTTGCATCAGTTCATGTAAGTTTTTCCAGATTTTTCTGAAGTCATCCTGTTTGTCGTTTCTTATATCACAATAGTATTCTATCACAATCATATACCACAGTGATACCATTCCCTAATTGATGGTCTTCCTCTCAATCTCCAATTCTTTACCACCACAAAAAGAGCTATTATAAATGTTTTTGTACATATAGGTCCTTTTCCTTTTCTAAAAAAAATTTTTATCTCTTTGGGATACATACCAAGTAGTGGTATTGCTGGATCAAAGGTTGTGCATGATTTTATAACCCTTTGGGTGTAGTTCCAAATTGCTCTACCAAATGGTTGGCTCATTTTACAACTCCATCAATGGTCCTTTAGTGTCCCAATTTTCCCACATCTCCTCCAACGTTTGTCATTTTCCTTTTCTGCCTCATTAGCCAATCTGATAGGTGTGAGGTAATACCTCAGAGTTGTTTTAATTTGCATTTCTTTAATCAACCGTTATTTAGAGCATTTTTGTATGACTATAGATAGCTTTCATTTCTTTATCTGAAAATTGCCTGTTCATAGCCTTTGACCGTTTATCAATTGGGGAATGACTCGTATTCTTATAAATTTGACTCAGTTTTCTCTATGTTATAAAATTGACGCAGCTCTCTATATATTTGAGAAACGAGGCTACATTTTTCTTAAAGATCACTAGTGATGAGGGACTTGAAAGAATAAATGAAAAACCATTTATTGAGCACTTACTATAGACCAGGAACTATATTAAATGTAAGGCATACAAATACAAAAAATAAGACTGTCCCAGCAGACCCAGAACGAGCTTACAATTTAATAGGGGAAGACAACACATGTAGGGTCGTGGTGTCCAGGGAGGGGTGTTTTGGTCTGGGAAGTCATGAGAAGGATGAGTGGAGCCATAGGGCGATTGATTGATTATTGTGTCCTTTCTAGAAAATGTAGCGTTGGTTTGATTATTCTTCCCAAGGGTGGAAAGTAGAAGGAAGGGTATGCTCTGTTTCATGGGATGACCAGGCAGGGAGTGGCATGGTGGGTCTGACTGGGGCTAGATCAGGGATTCTTAACCTTTTTGTGTGTTATAGAAGAGGGGAGAAGGCAATGCTATGTGCCAGGCACTGTGCTTTACAAATATTATCTCATTTGCTCCTCATAACCATCCTGGGAGGTAGGTGCTATTATGACTCCCATTTTACAGTTCAGGGAACTGAGGCAGACAAAGGTTAAGTGACTTGCCTAGGATTGTACAGCTAGTAAGTGTCTGAGGTCAGATTTGATCATGAGTCTTCCAGTCTCAGGTCAGTGCTCTATCTATTGCCACCTAGCTGCCCATTTGGCAGTCTGGTGATCCCTTTGCAGAATAATGTTTTGTTGCATATGCTCATAAATGAAGGAAATGACAAATTTTAACTAGAGGTTAGTGAAAACAAAGATGTAATTTTGGTTCCATCCAAGCTCATGAAATCTATTTATAGAGCCCAGAGATTCATGGGTCCCAGGACAAGAACCCTTGGCTAGATATAGAGAATTCTCACTCATCAGGAGCCTTCTGGTGGAGGTGCGACTGGGGAGCTTGGCCTATCTTAAGACAGTCTCATGGGAAAACCATTAGTGCTCATACTGGGAAAGGTGGGAAGCAGCAGTGACCTGGGCCCCAGGAATAGACTTTGTCAGCTTGGAGTGGGAAGGCTAATCCTCCTGTGTTCCCAGTACTTGCCAAAGGGGCCAGGGCCTTTTTGTTTTCCCTATGAGTTGAGGATCATTAATAGTAGGTGTGTGTTAGTTTGCATTCAATATCGTTGGCCGTTCTTCCACTTCATTATTAACTATAGCACACCTGCTCAACCTCCCCAGGTTTGCTGGCCAGGGGTGTTTCCCTTGCTCTAATCTTTCTAGCCTTAGAAAGTTCCATAACCTCTGGCTTCTTTCCAAAGGAAAGTTTACATCTACTTTGTTAGAAGCAGTTAATACCTGCTAAAGTTGGTTTTATCAATCAATGAAGAAGCATTTATTAAGCTCCTACTGTGTGCCAGGCGCTGGAGACACAAAGAAAAAAATGAAAGTCTCTTATCTTTATCTACGTTCTATAGCAGGAGACAGTATGTATGGGTTGTTGTTCAGTCTTTCTCAGTCATGTTCATATCTCTGTGATACCAATTGGGGTTTTCTTGGCAGAAATACTGGAGCGGTTTGCCATTTCCTTCTCCAATGTGCATGTTATAAGTATACAAAATAAATGAGGTAATTTTATTTTGTGTGTGTGTGTGCGGGAGGCACTGTTAGCTGGGCTGGGAGGGGCAGGAGAAGATCAGGAAAGCTCTATTGGAGCTGAGCTTTGAGGTGTGTTAAAGGTTCTAAGAGGGGAAGAGGGGAAGTGAGGGGAATTTATGTGAGGCATTCGGAGAGGAGATGGAAGCTAATGTTCGAAGAATAGCAAAGTCGGTTTAGCTAGTCCAAAGAGTGCACAGACGGGAGTTAATATATAAAAAAGTCTAATGGTAGGTTGGAGTCAAGTTATAGAGGGTTTTAAATGTCAAAAGAGGATTCATGTTTGTTCCTATAGGTAAAAGGGATAATAAAGTGGAGTTTATTGAGCAGGGGAGTGACATAGACACACATGTGCTTTAGGGATGTCACTTAGGAAACTGTGTAAGGGATGAATTAGAAGGGGAAGAGACTTGAGGCAGAGAGGCCAATTAGGAGGCTATTGTAATAGTCCAGTCAGAGGTGATAAGTAGAGACAAAGGGACAGAGACGAGATATTGTGAATGCAGGCAGGACTTGGCAATTGATTAGATAAATTGGGCTAAGAAGTGAGAATGAAGAGTCAGGGATGACTTTGAAGCTGCCCACTTGTGTGGATAGAAGGGTTGGGGGGCCCTTGGTAGAAATGAGACACTTTGGAAGAGGGTGGGTTTTCCTGGGGGGAAATGCTAAGTTCTATTATGGACATGTTAAGTTTGAGATGCCTACTAGATATTCAGCCTCGAAGGGCCAATAGGTCTCAATAGCAATGTGAGACTAGAACTCAGGACCGATGAGAGAGAACCCCTTTGAGTGCTGGAGTTCTGTGGTGACACTTGGAAGTCAATGGGATGGGCAGCAGCCAAATATGTATGTCTTTGCTACAAGATTTATAGGAAACTGGCGTGTCCATACCTATATCTATTAATTCAGGCTATTCACTGGACGGTCAAATAGTGAAGCTTAAATACTTTGGCCACTTAACAGGAAGACAGGACTCATTGAAAAAGACCCTGATGTAGGGAAAGATTGAAGGTAAAAGGAAAAGGGGCCGGCAGAGGATGAGATGGATGGAGAGTGTCATGGAAACAACAAACATGAACTTGGACAGACTTGAAGAGACAGGGGAGGATAGAAGGGCTTGGAGTACTGGGATCCATTGGGTCACGAAGAGAGTCACCAAGAGTCGGACATGACTGAACAACTGAATAACAAAGACAAATCTGTATTTCCGTCTATTCTAGCTTGTTTTATCTCCCTCTTCTCTGTCCCGTCTTGCCTATTTGCGTGTTCTTGACCTGGGTGTGCTACATCAGAAAGATCCTTATCACAGTGAGAGACTGTGGGGATGGTTGGCAGAGAAGCCATGAAAACTGGGGAACACTGAAGTACGGGCCAAAGTTCAATGAGGACAGCAATGAACTGCCTTCACTTCACATTTACTCAGCATTTAATTATTTTTTATATAGCATTTTATTTGTTCTAATTACATGTAAAGATTTTCAACATTCATTTTTTTTATAGGATTTTGAGTTCCAAATTTTTCTCCGTCCCTCCCTCCTCTCTCCCCTCCCCAAGAAGGCAAGCAATCTGATATAGGTCATATATCAGCATGTAATATTTTAACCAAATTTTTGTTGTTATCTTTGTCTTAACAACACTTATTTCAGAATATTTCTCCCTACCCCCAACCACAGCAAACCATTCCCTATAAAAGATAAAAAAAAGTACAGTTTAGCAAGAACAACTAAATGCATCCAACATACCTAGCAGTAAATGTAGACCACACCCATCATCTCCCACCTCAGAGAAAGGAGAAAGGTTGCATAACATTTTAAAATCATTTTCCAAAATCTCAGAGTCACAGAAATCCAGAGTTGGAAGGAACCTTAGAAGATGTCCAATACAACCCGCTCCCTTTACACTCTACTCAACAGGGAGTCAGCCTGCCTATGTACGTGTGTACATGTGTGTGTATAGAGGTGTGAGAAACATGGTTTTGGGGATCACTGGACTTCCTAGGCAGGGCCAAAGTCCTGAGGAAGAACCCTGTGATAATCCCTAAGGAAGGCTGGGCAGACCACAGGACTCCCAGGGGAAAGCCAAATGGTATCCCCCCCTTAATCTGTGGGGATCACAGGGCCTCCTAGGGGTCAGACCCTAAGGAGGACCCGAGTGATGGCCCCTTAAGAAGGCTGTGGTCGGAAGACCCAAGTGATATCCCCTTAAGAAGGCTGTGCAGACCACGGGGTTCCCCAAGGGAATCTGGAATGGTTGCCCTCTTAATGCAGCAGTGGGGATCACAGGACACCCCAAGGCAAGATCCAGAAATAAGCCCAGATGAGCTTCCGCTGTTCATTGCTTCCCTTCACTTGACCTTAGGAAGGTCTGTGTAAAGAGAATGGGTGTAGTGCTCACAAGAACACTCACACTCATACAGCTGCAGGAGCAGGGGTAACCATTCCCTCCACTCCTGCTAGAGCTATGGTTAGTTTACAATCTTTATTTTTTTACATAGTTTTCCTAGGTTATACAGTTTATACAGGTAGGATAATAAGGATACAGAAGCAAAAGTGAAGTTAATTAGATTTTCCTTGTCTTAGTTTAGGATTAAACTACATTCTTTTATTTCCCCTACTTGTCCTCTTTAACATATGCAAATTATGCAAATCAACAGGCCTGGATTCTTGACCATGACCAGACCCTAGATAAGCTTGAACTGGCTTAAGGGGTTTGACCTCTCTAATTCCCCTGACTGCCGTCTCAAAAAGCATGCACATGGGTACAAGCCTCTGACCTCTGACCTGACCGACCTTGAGGCCTGGTTTCTGCTAAAGCTGGGTGGGGGTGGGGGGAAGTACACCTTTAGTTCTTGGAAACAAAACTCCTCCTCTGGTTTCTTACAGAGGTATACTCATATGTAATTTCAGAGGGAAGGCATTAACCTTGGGGGGGGGCAGGAAAGTCCTCTTGTAGAAGGTGAGATTTGATCTGAGTCATGAAGGAAGCCAGAGAAGTCAGGAGGCAGAGGTGAAGAGCGAGAGCTTTCTAGTGTGGGGGACAACCTGTAAAAAGGCCTGGAACTGAGAGATAGCGTGTCACCTGTGAGTGATAGCAATGAGGCCAATATTACTGTATCGTGAAGTATGTAGAGAAGGGTAAAGTTAGAGAACCACTTCAGGAGACACTTGCATGTTTGAATGAATGGTTTCATCATTCTTAGACCCGTTCTAATTCTAACGTTCTCCTGTTCTCATGCCAAATGAATGTATTAAATTTGCACTGTTTTTGGGGGCTCGCTACAAAAGTCCACTATCCACAAGGTGCAATGAATTGATTCTTCTTGCTTTGAAAATATTTCTGTCTTCCCCTTTAGCTAAGTATCCAGCCATCAAATCTCTAATGGGCCCAGATCCACACCTGAAATGGATTGTGTCCTGCATGGTGCTGACCCAGTTCTGCGCTTGTTACCTGGTCAAAGACTTGTCTTGGCGATGGGTCTTCTTCTGGGCCTATGCCTTTGGGGGCTGTGTGAACCACTCCTTGACCCTGGCCATCCATGATGTCTCTCATAACGTGGCCTTTGGCAACAAATGTATTCACTGGAACCGCTGGTTTGCAGTCTTCGCCAACCTCCCCGTTGGTTTGCCATACTCGGCTTCCTTCAAGAAGTATCACATTGATCACCATCGCTACCTGGGGGGTGACAAGCTGGATGTGGACATCCCCACAGACTTTGAGTGCTGGTTCTTCTGCACTCCGATGAGGAAGCTCCTCTGGCTCTTCTTGCAACCACTGTTTTATGCCCTGCGTCCACTCTTTGTAAACCCCTTGCCTATCACGCAGATGGAGATCTACAATGCGCTGACCCAGCTTGCCGTCGACCTTGTGATCTATATGCTCTGGGGGCTGAAGCCGATTGTGTACTTTATCGCAGGCACCCTCCTCTGTATGGGAATACACCCCTTCTCCGGTCACTTCATTGCGGAACACTATATGTACTTGAAGGGCTATGAGACGTACTCCTACTATGGGCCCCTCAACTGGTTAACCTTTAATGCGGGCTACCACATGGAGCACCATGACTTTCCCAGTATCTCAGGCTTCAATCTGCCCACGGTAGGTGGGGCACCTTTGGGGAAACTTTCTCAGTCACGCTGTGCTGAGTATGGGGAGGGAGCCGACTTAGCTCACTTCAACAGAAATTTATTAGACATACTATGGGTAAGCCACTAGGATAGCACCTAACTATAACTATAGCTCTGATATTATTCGTAATAACTGTGTTAATACTTAAGATCATTATAGCACGTAATTCTATTAATGTCATATATATGTAACGAAGCATCATGATAGCAATATGAAGACTATATGTCACAGATGAACTGCTGATCTTATCAGTGAAAGGACCTTCCACACCAGGAATTCCTCCTACTGATAAAATTATAGGTCCAGATTTCTTTTTTTAAAGGCTAATAATAACAACATTTAGCCCTTTGAGATTTATAAGGCACTTTCTTGACCCCAGTGAGGTGGATGGTTATTTTCCTCATTCTACAGGTGCGGAAATCAAGGCTCAGAAATGCTAACGACTTGCCCATGGTCACAGAGCTAGTATGCCTTAGAATTAGTGCTAGAACCAAAGTCTCCTGATTTAGGATCAAAGGATGATATTTTGGGGGGGGGGCAGGGCAATTGGGGTTAAGTGACTTGCCTAAGGTCACACAGCTAGTACATGTGTCAAGTGTCTGGGGCCGGATTTGAACTCAGGTCCCCCTGACTCCAGGGCCGGTGCCATACTCACTGCGCCACCTAGCTTCCCCAAGGATGATATATTTAGGGCAGTAAGAGATTTTAGTGGTCCTCTAGTCCAGCCTCCTTATTTTACAGATGAGTCTCAGAATGATTAAATGATTTGCCCAGGGCCATACTGCTGGGATCCGAGGTAGGATTCCAATCCAGGTCTTTCTCCTTCCAAGCCAAATCCACTAGGCCAGTGGTGTGCAACTCAAATAGAAATGATTTCCTGCTGCCTCATATTGACTTAGAAAACCACAAATGAACATTATGAATATTGTATTGTGTTTTTATTTATTTTGTTAAACATTTCCCAATCACATTTTCATCCGGAGGGAAAGTCTGAAATCTTTCCATGAGGCGACATTGCCAATTCCGCCATTTTCATGACGTCATACTGCCCCTCAAGATGTGCTCTCTGTTGTAACCAAATAGGAGGCTGTGACATCTAGACCAATAAGTAACATTGCTGGACTTGGCATTGGAAAACCTAGTTTTTACATCCTAGTCGTATTACCCTGGCAAGCCACTGAAACTCTTTATTTATCTGTACAATGAGAGAACAGGACTAGACAATATAAGATAAGGTCTCTTTCAGATCTAAGTTTGTGATCTACAATGCAAGGTGGGATGTGATAGGGCCAGAGGAGAGATACTGGCCAAGGACCATAAGAATAAAAACGTTTGAGGAAGAAGAGAGGTTAGGGGAATCAAGAGAAGAAACCACTTTGAGGCCTTGGAGGAAGAGAAAGATCTTCACACTGGAAGCTGACTGTGTGAATGGATAGAGGCAAGAGAACAGCTCGGAGCCTGATTTGCCTGGAGAACAGGGCTCATGGTAGGGTGGGGACAGACAAACATTTATTAAGCACCTACTATGCGTTTGCTCCCAGCTAGGTGGCGCATCAGCCCTGGAGTCAGGCAGGCCTGAGTTCAAATCCAGCCTCAGGTATTTCCTAGCTATGTGACCCTAGGCAGGTCACTTAACCCTGTTTGCCTTGGTTTCCTCATCTGTATGAGAAGGAAATGGCAAGTATCTTTGCCAAGAAACCCCCAAATGGGGTCTACCGGAATGACCAAATGACAACATCGAATGTGCTTACGGAGCACTTTACAAATACCTTGTTTGATCCTCACAGCAGCTCTGTGAAGGAGGTGCTATTATGATCCCAGTCTTCTGGGAATGAACCTGAGACAGACAGACAGAGCTTAACTGACTTGCCCAGGGCCACACAGCCTCCGAGGCCAGATTTGAACTTGACTTCAGCCTAGTGCTCTATTCACTGTGACACCTAACTGTCTCTGGGGGTCATGAATAATAACCAGCTGAAGTGAAAGCTGAAAGAGGTAAGAGAGGCTGATCATGGACAGCCTGAAGTCCCGGGCTGAAGAATTTCTATCTTATCTTACAGGCGTTAGAGAACCCCTGCAGGCCTGTGAGCAGCCCGAAGGATACGTTCAGGTTTATGTCTTAGACCAATTTGGCGATGTCAAGAATGGATTGGAGAATTGGGGTGGGCCGGGGACGGGAGGGGGTGCTAAAGGCAGGGAGACCAAGTAGGAAGCTGTTATAATAGTCCAAGAATAAGGGTAACATGGACCTGAATGAGGGTGGTGGTTGTGGGAATGGAGAAGAGGAGGGGAAGGATGTGGCCATATGGAGTCAGACCTAGAGAGTCCAACATTTTCTGTGGCAGGGATCTGCTTTCTTCCTTTTGGTGCTCGGTCTGATGCGGGCATTAGATTGAGAGCTGGAAGGAGCTGTGGCAGTCAGTCACCCAGATGAGGAAGCTGAGGTTGAGTGACTTGCCCGTTGTTACGCCATCCTAGGATGGAGTGGAGGCAGAATTTAAACTTGCTTTTCTCCATGTCCAGAGCTGGTGTTCTTTTCATTGGACTCTGATGAGAGCTCAGGATCACCTCCATGCTCTGAGTTTTTGGTGGGGAGGTTAAGTGACTTGCCAAGGGTCACATAGCTAGTAAGTACCTAAGGCTGGATTTGAACTCAAGGTACCCCCCAGTTTTAACAATTTGAACTCTAGGGTGGGTGCTGTATCCACCGTGCCACTTTACTAACCCATCCGTGCTATGATTAACAAACCGATTTGAAGAGGCAGACGTTATAATGGCCCAGTTTTACTTATTTCCTAGTTCACTGGTTATTTCTCACTTTCAGTCAGAGAGGCTCATCATCAGAAGGTGGGGATGAATTTTTTTAGCCGCAGCAATTCAATAAGATCCCCTTTTAAGCACATCGATAGGTGTCACGATAGAAGTCCTTAAGTGTCAAAGTAGTTTAAAAAATTTCTATTTAAAAAACTTCATGAAAATATTGCCAATTACCAACAATGAATGAATGAAAAAGCATTTATTAAGTGCTGGCTGAATGCCCAGGCACTGTGCTAAGTGCTGGGGCACACACATAGAAAAGGACAGTCCCTGTAGGCCAGGAGGAGACGACCTATAGTGGAGGTTTCAGCTGCAAGTCAGATGGAAAGGCCCCACGCCTATCATGGGGCAGTGACAAAGCAGATGATAATGCTTCTTTCGTGCTATTTCCACCGATAAAATCATATTGAACCATTTGACAGTGGCAAGGACTTTGGTGGTAAGAACTCTCTTCTCTGGGTTTTCGGTAATTGCTTTGTTTGCCTGGGTGATGGCTAAGGTTGGCGGGGCAAGGGGTGGCCAATGGTTTGGGATGGGGTGCTTCCACTCCTGGAGCTCTTGGGATTACTCACCTATAGGGGCGGTTTTCCAGTGGAGATCGTTGTTGGTGGTGAAGATGGTGGTCCCCTTTTCCACACAGGGGTTACTTTCCTCACTGATGGCCAAAGGAACTGGTCTGGAAGCAGGCTCCAATAGCTCTCTCTCTACTCCTCCGTGGATTTTCTTTGTTTTAACGATTAAGAGACAGAGGCTCAGAGTGGAGAAATGACTTGCTCAAGATCATGTAAGCAAGCAGGACTAGAACCCAGGTCTCTTGGCTCACAGACCAGGACTTCTTCCTCTTCTTGCCTATGCTGAGTCTTGTCGGTTGAATTGCAGCCTGGAGGCAACAAATTTGGATAGGGGAGCAGCATTTTGGCAAATGTCTCATGCATTCCTTTTTTACCCTTTGCTTTTTCCATGGTGCACCTGAGAACTTTGCCCCAAACCTTGGCTGCTTCCCTTGTTTATGTTTTCTGAAAGCTGCCTTCTATTTTGAGTACCCCTTTCCCTTTTCAATTATATCCCACCTCCCTCTCCCCACTTACAGCATATTAGGCCTCACCCTGCTCCTTTTGAGGACAAGTGAGTTACTCATTAAACTTGGGCAGGGTTACTCTCCTGAGGGATCTGAAACCTGTTGGCCAGCTTTGGCACCTGTTGCCTGTGAAGGGGGTCCTATGGGAGGTATGTAGTGCATTGTTAGTGTAGGGAAATCCTGTGAGCCAGTGACTGAATGAGTCAGGAGGCTGGCCTCATCTAGTCAGGGGGAAAGTTCATCATTCTTTACCCTCTGCCAAGGCTTTGGCCCCATGCCAGCTCCTTTTTCCAGCCTTATCTTGATAAGGAATGTAGAATAGGTACTTAATAACTTGTTTCTAGAATAGAGTTGAATTGGACTCTTAAAGAAAGCTAACAAACTGGATTATATACTGTAGAAATAACTCCCCAAGCCATGTCAGCATGAAGTCCAATAGGACCAAGCCTGAATTCTACCATATACCCATCCCCTTTTATCACCCGTGTCTCTGTTTTCTGTCAGTAAAAGTTGGATAGAATCTTAAAAGATTATCTAACAGCTCCCACTCATTTTACACAAACAGAGGTCATGAACATGTACAAGGTTGGAGACAAATGTGGAATTTTCAACTCCGAATCCAGCCTTACCATTATCTAAATTGCCACTGACTTGAGCCACTAAAAAGCTGTTAGTGTATTTCTATGAAACAATTTATCTGTACTGAAAGTTAGGATAAAAACTTAAAATTCTCCTATTGGTGAGGCAAAAGCAACATCAGAGATTTTTTACAAAGTAATCTTTATTTATTTCACCTAATATTGGGCTGCAAGGGAGAGTAACAGAGAAGAGGAGACTCTGAAATTCAGCTTTTTAACCTTAATAAAATCAGAGCATGTGCAGCACATGCAGTGCTAACATCACAACTAATTCAATAAGCAATCACTAACCCTACAACCACCAAAGTTCAATCTTTATATTCATATTTATTTATATTTTATAAATTATATTTTATAACATATAAATATATAATTTATAATATATAAAGACATAAAATGCATTTTATATATTTATTCATCTATTTAAATT
The DNA here is from genome assembly GCF_011100635.1 of Trichosurus vulpecula. NCBI lineage: Eukaryota > Metazoa > Chordata > Mammalia > Diprotodontia > Phalangeridae > Trichosurus > Trichosurus vulpecula. Next base: position 12,725,570 of record NC_050575.1, on the reverse strand, counting down.
TAAATCCTTTCTTGCATCTGACTTTTGAATACTTGTGAACTGAAGATATTGCTGGCTGATAAAACTTTCTAAAGTGTTGCTGCTGAATGTATAAGAAGCCACTGATTGTGCCAACACAACAAAGGTAATCCCATTTGAGGACTGCAACGTGCCAGACATTCATGGAAAACAAGATAATACCCCCCCCCCACACACACACAACTAAACAAAATTTATGCACTAAACGTCTGAGAATCTAGACGCTTCCCAGATGTGTTTAGAAGTATTTCGTGAGTGTGTGACAAGTGTATCACAACCTTTATTGTTTTTGTTCATTCGTTTCTGTGGCCTGACTCTTTGTGCCCCCATTTGGGGTTTTCTTGGCAAAGATACTGCAGTGCTTTGCCATTTCCTTCTCCAGCTCATTTTACAGATGAGGGGACAGAGGCAAGCAGGGTTACACGACTTACCCAGAGTCACACAACTAGACAGTGTCTGAGGCCAGATTTGAACTCAGGCAGATGAGTCTTCCTGACTCCACGCCAGCACTATCTGCTGTGCCACTCTGGCGTGGTTCACTTGTAGGTTGCCACTTTTGTTTTACTACCATTAAAAAGTTATGGCTACCCTGCCAACGCTGGGCATGCTTTCCCACATAATCTGTATTCCAGCCAAACTGGACTGCTCTCCACGCCCTACCCTGGCTGGCATTTATGCTTCTGCTCCCAACATCATCGATGCTCAAGTCAATGTCTGTACTCTTTCCCCTCTTAACCTCTTCAATTTCTGCCAATCCCATTAAAGCCGAGTGTAAATACCACAAAACCCCTGCTGATTTCTCCTCCCACCGCCGTTTGCCGGCTGTCTCTGGCCCCCCAAGCCAACCTTCCCACGTGGACCTTGAGTGGCATTTTGTTTTGCATTTCTCTGATGCTCTTCTGTGTTTTTATATATAGTGGATAGAGTGCTGGACTGGAAGTCAGGAAGTCAGAAGACCGGAGTTCAAATCTTGCCCCAAACACTTATGTCTATGTGACTGAGCAACTCACTTAACTTCTGTTTCCTCATCTATAAACTGGGGATATTAATGGCACCTACTTCGGGGCAGCTAGGTGGCGCAGTGAGTGGAGCACCGGCTCTGGAGTCAGGAGGACCTGAGTTCAAATCCAGCCTCAGACACTTGACACATTTACTAGCTGTGTGACCTTGGGCAAGTCACTTGACCCCAATTGCCCTGCCCGCCCTCCCCCCCCAATAGCACCTACTTCACAGGATTGTTGAGATAACATATGTAAAGTGCTTTGCTAACCTTAAAGTGTGATAGAAATGCTATTTCTTCTTCTTCTTCTTAATCTCTCAGTTAGATGTAAGGAAAAACTTCCTAACCCATTTGGGGACAAGTGAGCTGATTAGACCCGCAAGCAGGGCTCCATCTGAGCTGAACTGACCTCAGTCAATCCAAAAGTATTGATCAAGTCCTCCTGTGTGCTGCAGGGGCAGTGAGCTGGTTCAATGGATATTGTGCCGGACCTGGAGTCAGGAAGACCTGAGTTCAAATGTGGCCTCAGGCACTAGCTCTTTGACTCTGGGCAAGTCACTTAACCTGTTTGCCTTAATCCCCTGCAGAAGGAAATGGCAAACCACCCCAGTACCTTTGGTAAGAAGACCCATCGGCTGAACAAGAAGAAGTATGTCCTAGGCACTGGGGATACAGATGTGATGAATGAAAAACCATACCTACTTGAAGGGAGCTTAGATTCTGATGAGGAGGCAAGCACAATTATAAATGTATATAGCTTAAATATTAAATGAGTAAATACAAATATATACAAACAACTTAAATGTAGTTTAGAAGGGAAGTTGGGGGAGTGAGGAAGGCTTCTTGTGTGATTGGTGCTTGAGCTGTGTCTTAAAGGAAGAGAGCAGACCCCTGTGAGGGAGAGGCGACACACACACATACACACACGTCTCTGTAAAATCTATATATCTCTATATATTTAACATACAGAGAGAGCTATGCATAGAGAATGATAGTTAAATCCATCCAAGCTGATGAAAGAGTGAAAATGATTACACAGAGCCTGGGGGTTCAATTGAACAGTCCCTATAAGGACAAAATCAGGTCAAGAGGCTTTAAGGCTGATTGAAGAATACCCCAAAGGGAACATGTTGCTTGCGCCTTAGTTTTTAAAATTCTTCATTGCTTAATTCAGCTAATTCCATTGCTCAGAGAATCAACCTTTCCTAGGAACAGGGGATGACAGGAGAGATTAAGTGAGGAATGAAATGGTTGTCGTTTGTGATTGTTGTTATCTGACTCTTTGTGACCTTATTTGGGGTTTTCTTGGCAAAGATACTGGAGTGGTTGGCCATCTCCTTCTCCAGCTCATCTAACAGAGAAGTAAACTGAGGCAAGCAGGGTTAAGTGGCTTGCCCAGAGTCACACAGCTAGGAAGTGTCTGAGGCTGGATTTGAACTCAGGTCTTCCTGACTCTAGGCCTGGAACTCTATCCACTGTGCCACCTGGCTGCCCAGCTCTGCTTAATTTAAAGGTTGCTATAGTCTTTGGCTTTTCTCAGTGCTTCCCTTTTCCTCTTAAGTTCTTCCCAAGGTGTGGCGTAGTAGCAAGAGCATCGAGTTTAGAGCTATGAGCCCAGCGTTCCTAAACTGCCGCTTCCATGTACATAGAGCCACTTCTTTCTTCTGGCCTCAGTTTCTTCTTCTGTAGAATGAAGAGATTACAGGAGATAATACCTGAAGTCCTTCTAGTTCCCAATCCTCTGATTGCCCATCCCAAGTCTGCCACATATCACCTGTGTGACCTTGGGTAAGTCACTTCACCTCTTTCTGGGACTCAGTTTCTTCATCTGTTATCCCAGCTCTAAATCTGCCATCCTTCTCTGTGAATCCTTTGTCCATCCTTTGTAGAATCACAGAACCTGAGAGTTGGAAGGGATCTTAGTAGTTTCTAGTTCAGCCAATAACTAAACTCCCCTATAATAAATACCACTAACAGGTAGTCATCCAACTTCCAACTTCCACTTCCACACCTGCAGTAAATGGGAAGCTGTTGACCTTTAGAGGTCATCTCTTTCTGTGTCTCTGGTCTTCCTTCCTTCCTTTGAGCCCTGCGTTTTTGGGTTAGCTGGGAATTGGGTCGGTTGTTAGTTCCTTGCAATCCTGCTCTGTCCCATGCCAACTATGGATACGATGCTTGGAGCCAGGCCTGTTACTTATAGTTCCCAGACTGGGAATGTGGGCTCCTTTGCTATACCCAAGCTATATGTACTGTTTGAGGCAGCTGGGACCCCCTTCCCAACTACCACCCCTCTCAATAGAAACAGCTCCCATTTCTCGCATGCTTTTACTAAGTGTTTCCCTCACAAATAACCCTGTAAGAAAGTGATACAAGATGCTTATCTTCATTTAGGATGTCAGTAAACCAACATTCAGAAAGGCGAAGGCAATCACTGTTAGTAAGATTCTCCTCATGGACCTTTCTTTTACAAATTTCTTCAAGTCAATTGTACCTAAGGACTCTTATTCTCAGGTCCATCTTTGAAAAGAGAAATGTAGATTTACTAAAATAAATGTCATCCTCACCATGGAAACATTTTAGCAGATGGACAAGGACACTGACCATTGGTCATCTGGATGAAAACTGGCTCAGTCAGGTAACTCCCTACCTTGCATATGGTCTTAGCTTTCAAAACCTTTAATAGTAAATTGAAAGGATCTCTGGGAAGATGAAACAAAGCAATGAAGATCCTAGTCTCGTCGGCCTGGGTTGGTTGGATGGAAAAAGCAAGTTAGTTTTTGAATTCCTTTGGTGGGGAGGGGGCATGGGGCAGGGATAGCGGTAGAAAGAGAGACGAAGAAAGATCACCCTTCTCTAAGTAAGAAACAGGAGTAAGAGAGAAACTCTGCCTCTACTCATTGTTACTCAAACCTCAAATGCATCTGGGATCTTAGAAATTTGGGTATTTGCTCCAGGAATGCCGCTATAAATCCATCAGTCCCTGCCAACCTCATCGAGCGTGACTTATGCGATTCCCCTCAAAATTTGTGATGGAGGTGAGGGGTCTTCATTCACTCTGCTAGGTTCCTTTCTTGTTTTACTTCTGACGTTACAAGGATCCTAATGGAATATCAAAGTATCTGGGTAATGAAGTGGATAGAGCACCAGGCTTGGAGCCAGAAAGATCTGAGTTCAAATTCGGCTTCAGACGCTAACTGTGTCTTAAGTCACTTAACCCCTATTTGCCTCAGTCCTCCATCTGTAAAACGAGGGCACACTAGAGAAGAAAAAGACAAACAGCTTCAGTATCTTTGCCAAATGAAACCTCATGAACAAAAAGTCCATGGTGTCATGTAGAGTTGGACACAACTGAATAACAGTGAAATATTTGGGGTCTTTATTGGTTAATTATCCCCCATTTTTTTGGAGGGGGGGGAAGGCAGGGCGATTGGAGTTAAGTGACTTGCCCAAGGTCACACAGCTAGTAAGTGTGTCAAGTGTCTGAGGTTTGAATTCAGGTCCTCCTGACTCCAGGGCTGGTGCACCACCTAGCCACCCCTAATTATCCCCCATTCTTGACACGTGGTTGTCCCTTCTTATATTTTCACTCATACATTTTCTAGAAGAATAGGCCTTAGAACTGGGGGTGTTTTTAGAGGCTATCTAGTTTAATCTCCTCATTTTACATACGAGGAAACTAAGGCACTTGTTCAGTTGTGTCTGACTCTTTGTGACGCCATTTGGGGTTTTCTTAGCAAAGACACTGGAGGGGTTTGCCATTTCTTTGTCTAGATCTTTTTACAGTTGAGGAAACTAATGCCAATGGGGTTAAGTGACTTGCCCAGGGCCACACGGCTAGGAAGTGTTTGAGACTGGATCTGAACTCAGGGAGATGAGTCTTCCTGACTCCAGGCCCAGCACTCTATGCACTACACCACTTAGCTCCCCAACTAAGGCACCACGAGGTTTAAATAACTTTGCCAAGGTAACGTAGGTCATGTTATAGGTGTGATTTGATTCTAGTGTTGTGGTTTCATGGTGCGTCGTGGTGGCACTGTCTCAAAAAATTCAGAATCAGACCACCTCTAGTCCAAGTATAGGCATTTGTTGAGGATTGACGCCCCTCAGAAGCAGGTTAGGTTCCAAGAGGTATCAGCAATGTGAGAGAAAGCATTTTTTTTTTCAAGTTTTAATTTTTTTTTTATTTTTAGTTTACAACACTTGGTTCTACACAATTTTGAGTTCCAGATTTTCTTCCCTCCTTCCCCCCCTCCCTCCCGAAGATGGCATAGAATCCCATATATCTTCCATGTATAACTTCACATTGAATTAATTTACAAACTAGTCAAGTTATGGAGAAAAATTACGACCAATGGAATGAATCATGAGACAGAAGAAACAGAACAAAAAAAAAAACCCCAAAAACAAAAACAAAAGAGAGAGAAAAAAAAGGGGAAAAAAAGGCAAGCATGAAGTGTGCCTCAATCTGCATTCAAACTTCATAGTTCTTTCTCTGGATGTAGATAGCGTTCTCCATCGTGAGTCCTTTGGATTGTCTTTGTACCTTGTGTTGCTGAGAAGAGCGAAGTCTGTCAGGGTTGGTCCTCACGGAACCCATATATCTGTGGTTGTGTATAATGTTCTCCTGGCTCTGCTCCGTTCACTCAGCATTATGTTGCGTAGATTTTTCTAGGTTGTTATGAAGTCCGTATCTTCCCCATTTCTTTTTTTTTTTTAATTTAAATTTATTTATTTAACATATTTGGTTTTCAACATTGATTTTCACAACAGTTTGGATTACAAATTTTCTCCCCATTTCTACCCTCCCCCCCACTCCAAGATGGCATATATTCTGGTTGCCCTGTTCCCCAGTCAGCCCTCCCCTCTATCACCCCCCTCCCCTCTCATCCCCTTTTCCCTTCCTTTCTTGTAGGGCAAGATAAATTTCTGTGCCCCATTGCCTGTGTATCTTATTTTTTAGTTGCATGCAAAAAAATTTTTTTTTTAACATCTGTTTTTAAAACTTTGAGTTCCAAATTCTCTCCCCTCTTCCCTTCCCACCCACCCTCCCTAAGAAGTTGAGCAATTCAACCTAGGCCACACATGTATTATTATGTATAACCCTTCCACAATACTCATGTTGTGAAAGACTAACTACATTTTGCTCCTTCCCAACCCATCCCGCTTTATTGAATTTTCTCCCTTGACCCTGTCCCCTTTCCAAAGTGTTTGTTTTGATTACCTCCACCCCCATCTGCCCTCTCCTCCATCATCCCCCCCTTTTATTTTTTTTTATCTTCCTCCCTCTTCTTTCCTGTGGGGTAAGATACCCAACTGAGTATGTATGGTATTCCCCCTCAGGCCAAATCTGATGAGAGCAAGGTTCACTCATTACCACCCCCACCTGCCCTCTCCCCTCCTCCCATAGAACTGCTTCCTCTTGCCACCTTTATGCGAGATAATCCACCCCATTCTATCTCTCCCTATCTCCCTCTCTCAGTATGTTGCTCTGTCATCCCTTAATTTCATTTTATTTCTTTTAGATATCTTCCCTTCATCTTCAGCTCACCCTGTGTCTACTCTCTCTCTTTTACATATATATATATATATATACACACACATATATATACACACATATATATACACATACATACATAGACACATAGATATATACATACATACACCCATATATATACATAAACATATATATACGTATATATGCATATTCCCTTCAACTACCCTAATACTGAGGTCTCATGAATCATACACATCATCTTTCCATGTAGGAATGTAAACAAATCAGTTCAACTTTAGTAAGTCCCTTGCAATTTCTGTTTCTGGATTACCTTTTCATGCTTCTCTTGATTCTTGTGTTTGAAAGTCAAATTTTCTATTCAGTTCTGGTCTTTTCACTGAGAAAGCTTGAAAGTCCTCTATTTTATTGAAAATCCATATTTTGCCTTGGAACATGATACTCAGTTTTGCTGGGTAGGTGATTCTAGGTTTTAATCCTAGCTCCATTGACCTCCGGAATATCGCATTCCAAGCCCTTCGATCTCTTAATGTAAAAGCTGCCAGATCCTGTGTTATCCTAATTGTTTTTCCATAATATTCAAATTGTTTCTTTCTGGCTGCTTGCAGTATTTTCTCCTTGATCTGGGAGCTCTGGAATTTGGCAACAATATTCCTTGGAGATTTCTTTTTGGGATCTATTTGAGGAGGCGATCGATGGATTCTTTTAATTTCTATTTTGCCTTGTGGCTCTAGAATATCAGGGCAATTCTCCTTGATAATTTCGTGAAAGATGGTATCTAGGCTCTTTTTTTGATCATGGCTTTCAGGTAGTCCAATAATTTTTAAATTATCTCTCCTGGATCTATTTTCCAGGTCAGTGGTTTTTCCAAGGAGATATTTCACATTGTCTTCCATTTTTTCATTCCTCTGGTTCTGTTTTATAATATCCTGATTTCTCATAAAGTCACTAGCTTCCACTTGCTCCAATCTAATTTTTAAAGTAGTATTTTCTTCAGTGGTCTTTTGGACCTCCTTTTCCATTTGGCTAATTCTGCCTTTCAAGGCATTCTTCTCCTCATTGGCTTTTTGGAGCTCTTTTGCCATTTGAGTTAGTCTGTTTTTTAAGGTGTTGTTTTCTTCAGTGTATTTTTCAGTATTTTTTTGGGTCTCCTTTAGCAAGTCATTGACTTGTTTTTCATGGTTTTCTCGCATCCTTCTCATTTCTCTTCCCAATTTTTCCTCTACTTCTCTAACTTGCTTTTCCAAATCCTTTTTGAGCTCTTCCATGGCCTGAGACCAGTTCATGTTTTTCTTGGAGGCTTTTGGTGTAGGCTCTTGCACTTTATTGACTTCTTCAGGCTGTATGTTTTGGTCTTCTTTGTCACCAAAGAAAGAATGCAAAGTCTGAGACTGACTCTCGGTGCGTTTTCGCTGCCTGGCCATACTCCCAGCCAGGAGTTTTTCAGTGGGGTATGACTGCTTGTAGACTACAGAGTTCTATGTTCCACGTTTGGGGGGGAGGTGCCAGCTCTGTCACACCAGCACTGCTCCTTCCCCAACCCCCAACCCGAACTGGGCTTAGATCTTCGGCAGGCTGTGCACCCCTGCTCTGATCCGCCACTTAATTCCTTCCACCAGGTGGGCCTGGAGCCGGAAGTAACAACAGCTGTAGCTGCCCCACCTTTTTCCCACTAACCTTCTCCACAGTCTTTGGTGTTTCTGGGTCGAGGGGTCTGGTAACTGCCGCAGCTCACTGATCCAGGGCGCTAGGGCCCCCTCCGCCCGGCTTCTGGTCTGGATGTTCCACGCCGCTCAGGCTGGGCTCTGCTCCACTCCATTCCCAGCTCCCAGCTCCCAGGTCCGTGTGGGATAGACCTCACCCAGAGACCATCCAGGCTGTCCTGGGCTGGAGCCCTGCTTCCCTCTGCTGGTTTGTGGGTTCTGCCGTTCTAGAATTGGTTCAGAGCCATTTTTTATAGGTTTTTGGAGGGGCTCGGTACCGAGCTCACTCCAGTCCCTGCTTACCAGCCGCCATCCTGGCTCCGTCCCCTCTTCCCCATTTCTTATAGCACAATAGTATTCCATTACCTTCATATACCACAGCTTGTTCAGCCATTCCCCAATTGATGGGCATCTCTTTTATTTCCAATTCTTGGCTACCACAAAGAGAGCCGCTATAAATATCCTTGTACATATGGGTCCTTTTCCCACTTGTGTGATCTCTTTGGGATACAACCCTAGAAGTGGTATTGTTGGGTCAAAGAGTATGAACATTTTTATAGCCCTTTGGGCATAGTTCCAAATTGCTCTCTAGAATGGCTGGATCACTTCACAATTCCACCAGCAATGTAACAATGTTCCAATTTTCCCGCATCCTCTCCAGCATTTATCATTTTCCTATTTTGTCATTTTAGCCAATCTGACGGGAGAGATGTGGTACCTCAGAGTTGTTTTGTTTTGATTTGCATTTCCCTAATCAGTAGTGATTTCAAGCATTTTTTCATATGCCTATAGATAGCTTTAATTTCTTCCTCTGAAAACTGCCTGTTCATATCCTTTGACCATTTCTCAATTGGGGAATGACTTGTATTCCTATATATTTGCCTCAGTTCCCTGTATATTTTAGAAATGAGGCCTTTATCAGAGACACTAGTTGTAAAGATTTGCTCCCAGTTTTCTGCTTCCCTCCTAATCTTTGTTGCATTGGCTTTTTTTGTACAGAAACATTTCAATTTAACATAATCAAAATTATCCATTTCGCATTTTGTAATGCTCTCTACCTCTTCTTGGGTCATGAATTTTCCATAAATCTGATAGGTAAACTATTCCTTGCTCTCCCAAATTACTTATAGTATCAGCCTTTATTCCTAAATCATGAACCCATTTTGACTTTATTTTGTTATATGGTGTAAGATATTGGTCTATGCCCAGTTTCTGCCCTACCATTTTCCAATTTTCCCAGCAGTTTTTGTGAAATAGTGAATTCTTGGCCCAGAAGCTGGATTCTTTGGGTTTATCAAAGAGTAGATTGCTATAGTTGTTGACTTCTCCATCTTGTACCTATCCTATTCCACTGATCCACAACTGTGTTTCTCAGCCAGTACCAGGTAATTTTGATGACTGCTGCTTTATAGTACAGTTTAATATCTGGTATGGCTAGGCCACCTTCTCTAGCATTTCTTTTCATTAATACCCTGGATATTCTAGACCTCTTGTTCTTCCAAATGAATTTTGTTATTATTTTATCCAGCTCTGTAAAATAATTTTTTGGTAGTTCAATTGAATAGATAGATTAATTTAGGTAAAATTGTCATTTTTATTATATTAGCTCGGCCTAACCATGAGCAACTGATATTTTTCCATTTATTACATCTGACTTTATTCGCGTGAAAAGTGTTTCATAATTGTGTTCATGTAGTCCCTGGGTTTGTCTTGGCAGATAGACTCCCAAATATTTTATAGAGTCTACAGTAAGTTTGAATGGAATTTCTCTTTCTATCTCTTGCTGTTGGGCTTTGTTAGTAATGTACAGGAATGCTGAGGATTTATGTGGGTTTATTTTATATCCTGCAACTTTGCTGAAGTTGTTTATTATTTCAAGTAGTTTTTTACTTGATTCTCTAGGATTCTCTAGATAAATCATCATATCATCTGCAAAAAGTGATAATTTAGTTTCTTCTTTGCCTATTCTAATTCCTTCGATTTCTTTTTCTTCTCTTATTGCTACAGCTAATGTTTCTAGTACCAAATTGAATAATAGGGGCGATAATGGACATCCTTGTTTCACCCCTGATCTTATTGGGAATGCATCTAGCTTATCCCCATTACAAATAATGCTTGTTGATGGTTTTAGGTAGATGCTATTTATAATTTTAAGGAAGGTTCCACTTATTCCTATGCTTTCTAGTGTTTTTAATAGGAATGGGTGTTGTATTTTGTCAAAGGCTTTTTCTGCGTCTATTGAGATGATCATATGGTTTCTGCTAGTTTTGTTGTTGATATGGTCAGTTATGCTAGTAGTTTTCCTAATATTGAACCAGCCTTGCATTCCTGGAATAAATCCTACCTGGTCATAGTGTATTATTCTTGTGATAAGTTGCTGCAGTCTTTTTGCTAATATTTTATTTAAAATTTTTGCATCAATATTCATTAGGGAAATAGGTCTATAATTTTCTTAGAGAAAGCATTTTTATAGGGTAAAGATGCAATGGCATAACAGAAATTATGAATATTAAAAAAGCAGCAGGGATTTGTCAAGGGATTAGGTAATGGCTGAAGGGTCCCTTCTATGGTTTGGTGGTCAAACATCCTGGTCGTGCTACCCTCCGCTTGGTTAGCTATTGTGGTCCTGTCTGGTCAAGATGGATAGTTAGGTATTGCGGTTCTGTCTTGGGCTAAATGGAGAATGTGATTATGATGGAATACAAGAAGAACATACCTGTTCGAATCTGTGAATTGGATCTAGGGGCAGTGGCTGTATTGAGTCTGGGGGCCTGTGGTGTGGTTAAAGACAGATTGTGTGGTTAAATCAGAACATGCCTGCTGTTCAGTGGGGCCCATAAGGAAGTTAGAATATTGGGGGTGGGAACAGCTTTATTAGGATTCTATCACAGTCATGTCTGATTCTTTGTGACCCTATTTGGGGATTTCTTGGGAGAGATACTGTAGTGGTTTGCTATTTCCTTCTCTAGCTCATTTTCCAGATGAGGAACTGAGGCAAACAGGGTTAAGTAATTTATCCAGGGTCACATGGCTAGTAAGCGATGAAGGTCATATTTGAACTCAGGCCCTCTTGAATCTAAGCCCAGCACTCTATCCACTGGGCCACCTAGCAGTCCCTTTCTTCTCAATATGGATAAGTTAAATAGCTGTACCAAAGATTATTATTAGGACATTAAGTGTCTTCGTCAGCAACCAGACTAATTTACTTGGGGACAAAGGTAAGGATGAGAACTCACAGTAGATTGTGTTCTACCGAGTTTTAGTTTGGAAATTCTAGGATGACCTTGCAGAGATCCTTTGGACCTTGATTCTTTAACTAATTGCTTAATCCTGAGTAAAGTTGGGTTCCAGAATTGGAAATTCATTCAATATGTTTTCATGCTAAGCTTTAAAATAAATAGCCTTGTGGCCAACCAAATGTGGGCTTTCCTGATTCTCAAGGAGAAAAAACAATGAAGTCTTTAGAAAAGTCCCAGCAGCATTGCAATTATCTTCAGTATGTCTCTTAATAAGCCTTCCAGCAAGCAATCTGCTAACAAATGCCAAGGTCCCGAAGCGGTATTTTAAGTGGCAAAGCTACGCCTTGAATGCAGTGTTTTTTCCACTCACCCAGCCTACTTCTGGACACTTCAGGGGGGATGGGCCAAGGAAACTCCCTCCTCTCTTAGAAGAAGCCAAGGAAGCTCATAGAATTTGTAGTTCCTTCCTGTCTTGGAGGAAGAGAAAATCCATGGGCAGAAAAGAACTACCTTGCCTGCACTGTGGGTTGGGGGCCTTCCAGTTCTGACATTCCACGTTCTATGGTTCTGAGGCTCTTGGAGCTAAAGGGAGATGGGCAGTGATACTCCCTCGCTTCGTACTGTTTGGCTTCCAGACTAGCATAACTAGGGAAGAAGACGTTGCTTATTTTAACAATAGAACTCCTCTTTGATGTTTCTCTCTTTCCTCTTCTTCCTGCCCACTCTACCTTTACCTGTCCCAGATTGAGGGCATGTCTTATGTCCTAAGGTACTACTAAGCCTATGGAGCTGAACTTCAGACCCAGCCAAAGCTGAGCTGAATTTGAAGGTTTCCTTGCTGACTTGCTCTGTTGGAGACACTGGGCCTTTTGTTTGTTTACAGGGCAGTGTTTTAAGTTGGGTGGGGATGGGGAGAGATTGCTAGAAAAGTTTTTTGGGCTGCTTTAGCTGGGCAAATGTACAAAGACTTCTCTTGTAAACATCTGTACTTGAAGAAACAGAGTACTGGGAAGAAACCCAAACTCTGGCACTACTGAGGCCTCTGGCATATACCTTCCTTCTCTCCTTATCTCCCAGAGCAGAGATTTCTCTGAAGAGTCTAGGATATTTCTCATTCTTGTTTGGTGGCTGATTAAAATTCAGAAAAATAGGACTAGTCTTCCAAAATAGAGAGGACCTCACCACCTCCATGCCCCCAGCAGCTCCCACCAAGGGTATAATTAGACAAAATAAAATGATGGTAAGCCTAAGAATAATTTACACTTCTGATTTATTCCCTTCTAGGGCTTATTTCATCTTCTCAGTGGCCCTGTGAAGGAGGCATGACAGGGTAGTGATTGCTGGCCTCATTTTATAGATGAAGAAATTGTGGCCCAGAAAAAAGGAAGAAACTTGCTCAGGGTCATACAGGAAATTAATAGCTTGGCCAGAAGCAGAACCAGCCCTCCTGACTCTTAGGTCTGGGCTCTTTAGAAACCAGAAGTCTTTGGTGGAGTCAGCTGTAAGTCTTGAGACCAACTGGTCTCCACAGCCTCACTCTTAACCTATTTTTGCTCCTGGGAAGAATTGGAGCCAATACTGGAGTTAAGGGACTGGGGCATATGAAGGAGATTGCCAGTGTAACGTGCATACAATTCCTGGCACACCATGCTTGTTTAGAATTCCTTCTAGAGAGACCAAATTAGACCAAATTAGGTTGATTCATTAAAACCATAAGGAGGAGTTGACTTTCCTCAGCTGTCCTCTTGTCCTGAAGAGGAGGGATGACTTAAAATCTTTCCCCCTCATTTTATCCTCCCCTGAAAAGGGGCACTTGGTACCCCAAAGAGTTCTCTGGGATCCTTGAAGGCTGCCACTTGACAAAGTCCCAAGCTGGTGTCCTATCAGTCAATCAATAAACATTTATTAAATACCTACTATGTGCCAGGCACTTTACTAAGCACTGGAGATACAAAAAAAAAAAAAGAGGCAAAAGACACTCCATGCCCTTAAGGAACTTAAAATCTAATAAGGCCACTACATGCAAACAAAGCAAGCTATATACAGAATAAAGAGGAAATAATTAACAGAGTGAAGGCACTGGAATTAAGAGGGGCTGAGAAAGGCTTCCTGTAGAAGGTGGGATTTTAGTTGGGACTTAAAGAAAGCCAGGGGGTAGTTGGAGTGCAGGGGGGAAAGTGTTTCAGGCATGGGGGACAGCCAGAAAGACAAGACTGTAGCTGAGAGACAGAGTGTCTTGTTTGTGGAATAGCCAGGAGTATTCGATATTCCTACTTTGCAAGTAGGCTTCCCAAGCTCAGCGGGTCAGCAGTGTGATTTGGCAGGTACCTGTGAGGGAGTAAGGCAACAGGAGACCAGAGAGGGAGGGGAGTGTGGATGGTGTGGGGGTGGGGGGGAGGTTATGAAGGACCTTGAATGCCAATCCAATATATTTTGTATTTCCTCCTGGAGGCAATAGGGAGCCACTGGAGTTTGTTGAGTAGGGGTAGGGGTGACGTGATCAGACTTGCACTTTAGGAAAGTCACTTTAGTGGCTGAATAGAAAGAAGATGGATTGGAGTGGGGAGAGAATTGAGGCAGGCAGACTTACAGTAATCAAGATGTGAGGTAATGAAGGCCTACACTAGAGTGATGACAGTGTCAGGGGCGGGGTGTGTAAGGTATGGTGGGGTGTGTGTGAGAGATGGTGAGGAATTCTGGATGCTTTCTAGATTTCAAACCTGAGGGACTGGGAGGATGGTGTTGCCTTCTTGTGTGTCTGTCCTTCGTTTTCAAAGAGGACCATCAGGGAAATGATGACATGACTTGCAGTTGACTTGGATTTGAGTGAGGGAGGGCTGTGCAAGGTCACCAGCCTGACTTTCTCCTCCAGAGCTATCTGGGTCCAGTGGCCTGATATTCATCTGGAGGCCTGGAGATAGCCCAGGATGCAATGGGAGACCCCGGCCCTTTTAGGCTAAGGCCTTTTCATGTACTCACTTAGAGTGAGGTAATGCCTATTTAATTAGAAAAAAAGAAATCAGGCTGGGAGGGGAAGACCCTCAGAGTTGTTGTTCCAAAAAGAAACCAGTTCACCCTAAGCCAGGAAGGCCCAAAATACAGCCATTAAGTGGAGCTTGGGCAGAGACCTATTGTGGTCCAATCTATGAGCTTCGGAATGAACTTGGAGAAAGAAAGAGGAAGGAAGGAGGGAAGGAAGGAAGCAAAGAAGGAAGAAAGGGAGGAAGGAAGGAAGGAAGGAATCTAGGCAGTAAACCCCACGTTAAGTGGGCAGCTTCTGGCCATCAAATTTACCTTCTTTGGGAGAGGGAGAGGATGAGCTGAGTTACCCAACTAGTGGGCTCCTCTTTCAGGCAGCTCGGTCTACTCACAGGTTGTGTTGCCTTCCACAGTAATGGAGAAGGTAGGAAGTAGTGCAGTGGACAGAGTGCTGGAGCTGGAGTCAGGAAGACTTCATCTTCCTGAGTTCGAAACTGGCCTCAGACCCTTACTAGCTGTGTGACTCTGGGCAAGTTGTTTAATCCTGTTTAAGTTAACTCCCGAGAAGGAAATGACAAACTCGTTCCAGTATCTTTGCCAACAAAACCCCAAATGGGGTCGTGCAGAATCAGACACAGCTGAAATGACTGAACAACAGGAGAGGGGGGAGGTATTAGGGGGAAATATAATAAGACATATTGAGTTGAAGATGTCTACTGGACATCTAGTTCAAGATATCTAAAAGGCAGTTGGGTGTGAGATTGGGGGTCAGCAGAGAATTTGAGGCAGAATAGGTAGATTTGAGAATCATCAGCATGAAGATGGTAATTAAATCCATAGGAGCTGATGAGATCACCAAATGAGGGGGAGAAGAGAAGAGAAGAGGGCCCAGGATATGTGTGGTTAGAGGTCATGGTCTGGGAGAGGATCCAGCGAAGGAGACCAAGAAAGAATGGTCAGGTGACTTACATGCCAGTTTCCTCAGTTTTACCTGATTTCAGTGCCCTCATTTACCACCCTGGAGCTGTCCGAGGTGAACGACAGCCTAGTATGCAGACAAGGGTGCTGGGAAGACTGGTTTTATTATTAAGGCTGTGGATTACCCAGATCTTCTGCTTCCCTTTCCCCTGACATGAGGCTGAGGTTGAGCTTCTTTTTTATGGCTCTAATTTTTTCTTTTGGAGGAGGGAAGGGCAATTGGGTTTAAGTGACTTGCCCAAGGTCACACAGCTAGTAAGTGTCAATCGTCTGAGGCCGGATTTAAACTCAGGTCTTCCTGACTCCAGGGCTAGTGCTCTATTCACTGCACCACCTAGCTGCCCCTTTCACTGCACCACCTAGCTGCCCCTGAGGTTGAGCTTCTAAGACTAGTTGAAGAACGATTAGAAATTCATAACTTGGGTGGGAAATTCCCAAACAAGTCACAATACTGTGGTGTTTTCTAGAGGTTTCCCTTCAAACTGACATTGAGCCATTAGCCTTAATTCCACCAGTTCTAAACATACCTGTTGACATGTCTCTGCCATCTTGTAATCATAGAATCTTAGTATTCCAAGGTCCCTTAAAAGTAATTTACTCCACTCCCTACTCCAACTCCCTCTGTAATATACATGAAAGACATCCGTTAGCATCTCCTAGAACACTTCCAACACCCTATTGTTTTTTTTATCTTTAGAGCAGGGTGTTACTTTTTTTTTTCCACATAAAATTTCATCTTTTAAGTCCATTGTTTTAACCAGTTGAAATCTTTTTGGGCCACGACTCTGCCATCTAATACATTAGTTACCCTTTTTAGCTCTGGGCTATCTATGCCTTTATCTTAAAGCACTGGTAAAAATCTTGACTATTCTACAGTAATGGTGTTTTCTAGAGACTTCTCTCCAGGTTGACACTGAGCTATTAGCATTAATCCTCCCACTTCCAGTGTCACCTAATGGCAAACTGGTTGGATAATAGCTCATGTGAAGGAGAGGATGATTTTAGTAGCTTGTAAATTCAATCTGAATCAACAGTACAATGTGTAGCCAGAAAACCAAAAGCAATCTTAGGTTGGGTTAGTACAAATCTAGAGTTCAGATTGATGAAGGTTTTAGTCTAGATGTCCTCTGTCCTGGTCAGATCACATCTGGAACATTGGAGTTCACTCATAGGCACAACGTTTAACAACGGATATGGACAAGCTGGAACATACCTAGACTCGGATAAAGGCAGAAATGGTATGCTTATCAAATTTGCGGATGACAGACACCACCATGGGACTGAGAGGTAACACAACAGATGACAGACTGAGGATCCAAGATTATCAGAGACTAGAGACAGAGCACGGAGCTGAATGTAATGAGATCAAATTAATAAGGGATTAATTCAGTGGTGGGATTCAGCCAGTTCACACCGGTTCAGGAGAACCAGTACCTAATTTTAGGTTGAGTTTGGCAAACTGCTCGTTAGCGGGGCTCAGTCAATGGTGGTGGTGGCGGCTCAGTTCAGTGGAGAACCAGTTGTTAATTTATTTGAGTCCCACCACTGGACTTAATCTAAAATCTTGCAGTTGGATTTTTTAAAAATGTCACAAGTACTTAATGAGGAGGCTGGACCAGATCATGGTTTATCTCAAAAAGATCTGTGGGGTTTAATGGACTTTGCAGGCTCCATGTGAGTTAACAGACAAAAATCCTTAATGTCATCAGGGCATCATTAAGGGACAAAGAGGCAAACCCTGATCCCTTAGAACAGATTAGTGGGGACCTGCCAGCATCAGCTCCTCTCACGAATAGATGAAACCTTGGCCATCCTCAGGCCATGCTCTTTTGCTTTCATTTTGCACTGTACCCTCCCTTTTGGCTATCAAACTCATCTTCAGCTTAGCTCTCTTCCTCTCACTTTCTTCTGGCATTCACTCCTTAAGACCACCTTCCTTCTCTTACCTCCTGACGCATAGAACAAGGAAGAGGAATTGGCATGCAGCTTGTTGTCAGTGTTCATCCTCTATCACTCAACAGAGACCTGGGAAAGACCTTAATTTAGAAAGGCCAAGGTCACCCGCTGCATTTCAGGCCACGGTCTCACCACTGGACTTCCATGATTAGAGGCTGAGGACTCTGATCAGCTCTGCCTCACTTAAATTCAATTTAAGTGATGTCATTGGTCCTCATCTAGAAAGAAGGGCGAACAATCGCTGCCGTTCCCCCCCTTGGAAATCTGCTGCTTCCTGAGTGCAGATTCTTACTGTTTTCACCTACACACCTCCAGGTCATTCTCCCTCCTACCCTATAGCTTAGTGCTGGCTCACAGTTTTCTTTACCCCAAGCCTTGTCCCCCTCAATACCATGTTCCCCCAGTTCCTCATTCTTCTCAACTTCAGTGACCACTGTCCTCAGTCACACACAGGAATGGTCAGACATTAGACACAGCTGCCCTTCTTTCATGCCCATCTCATTCCTTCACCCTTTTATCTGAATTTTCTCAAATGGCCAGAATTCCTAATTATGGAATTAGTGATCTGACTACTTGTCAAGGATATCATGAAGTGGGGAGAGGGTCCTGCCAAATCAGGGTCTACATGCATCAGCTTTTCCCATTAATAAACTAAACCTCTAGGACTCCTTTCAACTCTCAGAGTCTGAATGTCTCTGATGCTATGATGTCATCCAACCCCAGTGTCTCCATCTCATCTACAGGGATTTGAGGGAGCTTTTGCCTAATGCCTTGGCCCAGTCACATCCCCTCCTTGAACCTCAGCTTCCTCATCAGCAAAATGAGGAAGTTGAGCTCATAAAATTTGTTGTTTGTTTCCAGCCCCTACATTCTCCTTATGTCTGAAGTATTTATTGTTCTGTGCCTAACCCTAGGCTGGGCGCTAAGGTTGGGGGAAGGGGAAGAGTTCCTCAAAGATGACCCAGCATAGTCCTCCGTGAGCTCTTAAGTCCTCTCCCATTTGTCATGAAATTCTATGTTCTACAGAGCACAGAATTTCCATTTTCAGTTTCCTTCCAGCTGAGTTATTTCAGTTGTCCAATAAAAATTCTCTCTGAGGAAGTAGTAAATAGCCCCAGGGGCTTGCTTTGGTTTTTGCACTGAGGCAGATCAAGCTGGGAACACCTACTAAAAACACTGAAAGGAAAGGACTGGAGCGGCAGGATGGTGGTTGTTTGCCCTTCATTCTCGGAATCAGGAAGGTGATGCCATGACTTGCAAGTGATTTGATTTAAGTGAAGGAGGCTGTGCAAAGTTGCTAGCATAGTTTTCTCCTCTGGAGCCATCCCACTTGGTCCAGAGGCAAGGTATGAGGAAGCAAGCCACCAAGCAAGTGAACTCCCTCCCTCGGGGTCCAGAGTTTACCCCTGACTCCCATTCTGAATTCCCAGTTTCCCTTGAGGCCTGGGTGGAGGGTAGGGAGGCCAAGGGGGGAAAGGTGGCTCCTTTGGAATCCTCCTCAGAAGGGTAGGATTGGGAGGGGCTTAAATCTGGAAGGGTGGTTGTTCTTAGTCAAAGAGAATTAGCTACCATTCGGGATTCAGAGCTGGAAAGGGACCTCAAATGCCCTTCCATTTTACTGGTGAAGAACTTGAGGCACCTAGATGTCAAATGACTTGCCTAAAGGTCACATAGGTAGGAAGTAGCATTCCCATATATAGTGTTTTACAGGATACAAAGTACTCTCCTGATAACAGCCTTGCATGTTCTTTACCCTGTGTAAGTTATGGGAGATCATGGAAGTTATTTTAAAACTCTTTCTTTTTATTGTTAAGAAAACTGACATCCAAAATCACACAGCTAGTCTATGCCAGGTCCAAGAACTAAAATCTAAAGGTTAAAATGCATGCACACACACACACACACACACACACGCACACACGCACACACGCACACACACACACACACACACACACACACACACACACACACCAATAACTGTTGCAAAACACACTGTAGCATTCCATATCCATATCATGCCCCTCTCTCAGTGGAAGAGATTGGGTTGGAATCAAGACTGTTCATTGCACTGGGAGCAGTTTTGTTGTGACTTACTTTTGTTGAACCCTAGTCCTCTGACTCCAAGTCCAAGGGTTTTTTCACTGCACCACCTGCTTTCTTAGGAAGACCTCAGGGATTACTTGGTCCAAAGTTCTTATTGACATTATGAAGTGGAAAGGATGTTGGATCTGGAGGTAAAGAGACTTAGGTTTGAATTCTGATGTTAGCTATGCAACTATTTGCATAAGGCAAGTCATTATACCTCTTGGGGCCTCAATTTTCTACCTTAAAATGGGGATCATAATACCATCGTTAGGGAGCTAGGTGGTACAGTGGATAGAACTCTAGGCCTGGAGTCAGGAAGACCCGAGTTCAAATCTGAACTCAGATACTTGCTAGCTGTGTGACTCAAGGCAAGTCACTTAACCGTGTTTGCCTCAGTTTTGAGCTGGAGAAGGAAATGGCAAACCAGTCCAGTGACTTTTCCATGTAAACCTCCAATTGGGATCACAAAAAGTCGGATTTGAGTGAAACAACCAAACAAAAACAAATACTGTCCCACTTGAAAGTGGTGTTGTAAGGACAGAGCTTTGTAAATTTTGAAGTGGTAGATGATGTGAGTGATTGGTGCTACTGGTGTGGGACAGAGGAAGACACAGAGACCTGGAGAGAAGAGACTTTTCTGAGCTCTCCTGAATACTATTCTTGTCACTATCTGACACCACTTTGCACTCCTAAGTCAGGCTTGGACCCATGAGTTAGGATAGCTCAGGCTCCTTGGGGACCACCGATGGTCTAGACTGTCTACTGTATATAGACAGTGGCAACTGTGGATTCTAGAAGCCACAGAAAAGGAAGGATGAGTGTGCCAAACCTTTCACACTCATAGGCCAAGCTTAAAGCACAAAGCCCTTGGGTGAGGGCTCATAGGCTCCTAGAGCTGGAAGGCATCTCAGAGGCCACCTAGTCCAACCTCCTGATGTGACATATGGGAAAACTAAAGCCCAGGGAGGCTAAGTGACTTGTCCTAGGTTCCATAGGTGGACATCATTAGAAGTGGGATTTAAATCCACATACTCTGACTACAACTTGAGTGCTAATTCTGCTTTACCACATGGCCCCTACAGGACCTACAGTGGATCATTCCCACTGATGTATAAAATGTTGGAGACCAGTCACTTTACCTTGAGAACAGAGTGTCATCAGAATAGATAGGTTGGGGAAAAGTACACAAGGAAGTAGGATTTCAGAGCTGAGATGGACCGCGGAGATCAACCTGTATCTAAACGGGAATTCTCCCTACACTGCCCAGCTCCTACAACTTCTAATGACAGAGGGAACCTGCTATGTTCCCAAGGCAGGCCGTTCTGCTTTGAGGCTAGCTCTGTTACATTAAGCCTCTTTGCAACTCCAATTCACTGTTCGTTGTTTTGCTTCCGGGCCCAAGCTGGACAAATCTAATCCTTATTTCATAGGCTAACCCAGGGGAACCTGCATCCTCGAGGCCCACTAGGCCCTCAAGTGCTGCCCACCGCCTTGAGGCTGAAGGATCCCCACCCCTGGGCTAGACGCTGAAATATTGAAGACCACTCTCAAGTTCCAACCACCTTT
This sequence comes from Trichosurus vulpecula, assembly GCF_011100635.1. Lineage (NCBI taxonomy): Eukaryota > Metazoa > Chordata > Mammalia > Diprotodontia > Phalangeridae > Trichosurus > Trichosurus vulpecula. The sequence continues at coordinate 12,704,534 of NC_050575.1, read as the reverse complement.
TCATCCCGTTGTACTTCCAAAGTCTTATGTTTTCCGCGCTGAAAGAGCAGAATGATGTAGAGGGGAGTGGAGACTGGTAGATCCATGCACAGTCTCTGCAATCTTTGCTTTGGAAGGGCTTTGGACTAGCAATTAAGGAACCTAGGTTCTAGCCCCAGCTTGTTTGCCGCCTTATTTGTTACCTTGGACAGGTAAAGTGAAGGGGTTGGATCCTATTTCCTATTAGGTATGAGAGGCCTGGACATAGAGAGGTATGATTCACTCCAATTCTCTCTTCATGTGTGATACACACCTTGTATTAAGGTTCAAAGTACATTAAAAGTACTAATAACAGGTGACATTTCTAAAGGGTTTTAAGATTTTAAGCATGTTTCCTTACAACATTCCCCCATTTTATAGATGTGGAAATTAAGGTTCCTGCTGGGAGACTGGCTGGCTGCTAGTGCAGATTGTCAGCCTTTCTCAGAAGTCAGCTGGGGGAGACAGTAGCAGAAACGGTCCAAGAATAGCAGTCAGGAGACCTGTGTTCAGGTCTCGCTCTGCTACTGGCTGTCTGTGACCTTGGGCCTCATCTCTAAAATGATCACCTGGGTCATCGGTGAAGTCCTTTTCAGCTCTAAATCCTATACTCTCTAAACCAGGGCTGAGGATCCTGCAGCCTCGATGCCACCTCGATACCATGTGTGGCCCTTTGATTGAAGCCAAACTTCATAGGTTCCCCAGCCCTGTCTAAATTCTTTTCAGCTGTAGCATTGTACGGTTCTGACTGACTCTTTCCTCTCTCTCCTCTCCAGGTGCGGAAAATTGCCCCTGAATATTATGACAACCTGCCCCACCACCATTCCTGGGTGCAAGTTCTCTGGGACTTTGTCTTCAAAGACACCATGGGGCCTGCCTCAAGGACAAAGAGGGTCTACACGAAGGCATCGAAAGACTTCTAACCTACCTTCCATTCGATTGATAGGGCCAACTTGGGCCTGGGACCTAACTAGCCTGGAAAAAAAGGTTGGCCCAGAAGTCCTCCATGTGAATGGTAGAACCTGAGCTGGTTATCTGAAATGGCCAAAATACTGGAATGTGTCCTTGTTTAAATAGAACAGAAACAACAAACCCCACCCACTCTGTCCTGCCTCCAGGAAGCTCCCATTATACTCTGAGCAGGGGGTCATCTCCCATGACCCGCTGGACTTTTTGCTTCAGTCCTGAGAAACAAGAGAGCAGAAAAAACAGAATTCTCCCTTTGCACTGATGTAGCAGCAAAAGAACTTTTGTTTTGGGTCAGAAGATCTGGGTTTGAGTCCTGGCTCTCCTCCTTTTACTCCGTTCTGGACCAGAGTTGTGGGAGAGTTGGACTAAGTACGTCCTCTCCAAGGTTCCTTCCGGTTCTAAATTCTGTAATCCAGTATCCTGAAGGTGGCCAGGAGGAGGTGGGATAGGATGGTAACTTTGCCCAGGGGTGGTCTGGGGCTCCTTACTAAAGGACCCCAAGGGTGAAACTTATGCTCTTCTTGGGTTATGAATATTTTTCTGCCTCATGAGAATTTGACACATTTTCATTCCCCCAGTGCCTTTTGGCTTCTTGTTTCTGAGCACGTGCCATAGCTGGTCTCTAGGGCAGAAGATTAGTGCTGGAAGGGACCTTAGATTCATCCAAGACAGGATATCAGAGCCCTGGAAGGGAAGGGGGCGGGGAGCAGGGCTTAGAGATAATCCTGGCCCAGAGAGTTCCAGCAATACATTCACTCTGCTGGCAGATCTGGTTCATAATACCCCAAATCCCTTGCCAATGTTTTTTTCTACTTTTTTCTACTTCGCATTGCTTCCTCAGAGTATCTTCATTTGAATAGGGGGCATTTTTTTTTTAAAGACTCCAAGGAATGAAGTTATAATGGCAGTGTAATAGGCACTTAGTGGAAAAGGGAGAGTGCTTTGTGCCTTCTCATATCATACTACTCCTTTACCCCTAACTTGTGGCCCCTAGGGCTGGTGGATGTGGCTCCACCTAGGTCACTCCTGGGTAGCCGGGTAGTCATAGACATCAGCCCACTTCTTGGGACAAAGGCTTCTTTGCACTCTGACCCCTGCAAATTGAAGTCGGTTTCTCTGTGAAGGAACCCTGGGCAGGGTCATTTTGAGTCCAGTGAAAGGTGATGTGGAAAAGCTCTGGGTTCAAAGGCAGGAGTCTGGATTCCTGTACTGTCACCAGAACCTTGTGCGACCTTGAACAAATAATTTCCCCTCTCTGGGTCTCAAGCTTCCTCATCTATAAGATTAAGTGATCAGAATAGATTCTCTCTAAGGCCCCTCTCAGTGCTGACATTTCATAGTTGTAGGGTTCCAGGGCTGCATTCCCTTTCCATGATGACTGAATTCTTTAAACTCTGATGGTGGCCAACTTCATTTCTTTCTTCTGATATTGCCGAGGATTTCCAAACAGCCTATTATGATTTATGACTGCCAGACAAAAGAAAACACCTCTCCTTACTTGAAGACCAGCTGCTTGGAAGGGTCATTGCTGGTATAGAAACACGGGAAGGATTGTTCTTGAGAGGATCTGACCCCTGGCCAGCTCGGGGCCTCCTGGGAAAAGGGGGCGAGAAGGTTGGCCTCCACTAACATTATGAGACTGGAATCCTCTAAAAGGTCATTAGCTTCTTACTGTCCTCTTCCCTTATCACCAACAGTAGATGGCCACTGCTGTGGCATAGGAAGCATGGGACCCCAGGGCCCATAGAGCTGTAAACCTGAGCCTATGATCCAACTTCCCCTTTGTTCCCCAAAGGATGCTACTGTAACAACTGGGCACTGAAGGGGAGGGACCTAAGCTGTTCCTTTTCTCAGCACCTGAAGAAATAGCCTTTGAGATGGAATTTGTATTCTTGTAAATGTCCCCAGTCATAAAAAGTCTTTGTACTCAGAGGCAAAGGACCTTGGTTTGATTCTTGGATCTGCCATTAATATACTGGGTGACTGAGTGAATCAATTCGAACCTCTGAATCTCGTTAATAAACTCCTTGTAGCTCCAACATTCTACATTCCATGAGTCTAAGCTCCCTTCCAGTTCTGATATTTTATGAACCTAATGTTCTCTTTTATGTTTATATATCACTTTATGCTTTTCAGAGCAGCTTCCAAAAATTCTTTGGAGCTCATTCTCAGGGTCACCAGCCATGAAAGGGTAGGAAAAATGTCAACAACTTGGCCTATGGGCCTTTCCACTGGATACTCTGTCTGGCTTGTGAGGCCTTTGACCAGAGCTATCCTGTGAAAAACAAATGCAATGAATGTTTGAAACTCGTGTGTTTCTGAAAGTTTTCTGGACTTAAAATAAAACAATTAAATCCAGTCTTGAACTTTCCGTGTTTGTGGGATATACTTATAAGGAGGGTGGGATGGGGAGGGGATGGCCGTGAGGCTTTGTTTCCAACCTAAGCAGAATAGCTATGGTCCTTGTGTCCTTCTCTGGGTTTAGACTCCCTCTTATTCTCCTCCTACTCTACATTCCAAACTAGAGTGGGGCTGGAGATAAGAAGGGTCCTGTGTAAGAATTTATTACTAACAAGACCATAAAAATCTAGAAGGAGGAGACCACACTTCCCCTTTCCCACCAAATGCAGCTGGGTGACCTGCTGTTGATCTGACAGTCAGCCCATGACAGAGGAATCAGGAATCCACATTTGGATCACTCCTCTTCCTTTTGATTCAACACAAGAACCAGGTCCCAGGTAGTTATCTGAGAATCCAAAGTGGACGCTGCTCCTCCCAAGACTCAGTAACCCTCAAATAGCCGCTGCTGATCTTCCCTCACCGCCTTAGACATTATCACCTCCTGTGTAAGGATAAGTTGAAGGAATTGGGGAGCTTGGAGGAGAAAAAACTTGAGAGGATCAACCATCACTGTCTTTAAGCATTTGAAGGCTAGTTGTCCTGTAGAAGGGGGACTAAAGTTGTTTTGCTCAAAGTAGGGGATAGAAGGTCCAGTTCAATATTTCAGCTTAATATAAGAAAGACAATTAGAGCCAACCAGCCACTGAATAGATTGCATTTCAAGACTGTGATTTCTCTCACTTGGAGATATTTAAACAATGGCTGAAATGTGTGTAGAGGGGTCTCTTATATAAGGAAGGGGCTGGGTATTTAAGAACGCTTGCAGCTCTAACCTCCATTCTTTCATTTTAAGATCCCTTGCAGTTTGAACATTTCATACTCTAAAGTTCTTACAGCCTATTTTATAATGGCCTTTTCTCAGCCCTCATCCTTTTGGACCTCTCTGCCACCTTGGACACAGCTGATAACTTTCTTCTTGATAACTCTCTTCTTTGCAGGTTTTTGAAGCACTTCTCTCTCCAGGTTCTCCTCCTCTTGGGCCATTTGGCTGGGCCATCCTCTAGGCCTCAGCAGGTCATCATGGGTGTCCTTCGAGGCTCTCCCCTAGGTCCTCCTCTTCTCCTTTCTCTCTATAGGTTTGCTTGGTGATCTCATCAGCTGCCATGGATTCATGATAATGTGATTTTATTTATCCAATCCTAACCGATGCCTGGTCTCACAATCTCCAACAGCCTATTGGATATCTCAACCTGGAGGTCCCACAGACATCTTTGGCTCAACACATCCCAAACTTATTCCTTCTTTTCCCTCTAAACTCTCCTCTTCCCAATCTATCTTTGATTGTTGAGGGTACTATCATCCTCCTAGTCACCCAGGCTTGAAACCTACATGATCCATCACACTGTCTCCCCAACATCCAATGTCTGGCCAACTTCTGTCCATCCTCCCTTCACGATGTCTTGGGTACATGCCTCTTTTCCTCTGTTACTGCCACCACCCTGGTCATCGTCTCATGCCTGGGCTATTATAATAGCCTGTTGGTTGATATCCCTGCCTCAAGTCTCTTCTCTACTCCATCCCATTCCCCACTCAGTTGTCAAAGTGATCTTAAGGGCAGCCAGGTGGCACAGTGGATAGAGTGCCAGGCTTGAAGTCAGGAAGACCTGAGTTCAAATGTGGCCTCAGACTCTTACTAGCTGGGTGATCCTGGGCAAGTCACTTGTATTGGTAATTAGGGTGGGACTTTTTTTTTTACTGTTTTCTCTTTTAGAATGCTAAAGTAATCAAATGCCTTTGATTAAACCTTACTAGGTGCAAAGCCCCAGGCCCATACCCTTTTGCTAACTAGGTGTAAAGCCCCAGGCTCATACCCTTTTGCTGATTAGGTGTGAAGCCTTTGGGCCCTGAACAGGGTATATAAACTCAGAGGTTAGCATTTTGTTTGAGGCTCTCACTCACTGGAAGAGTGTTGGTGTGGAGACTCTGGTCCAATGTAGCTGCTGGAGCCCCTGGCTTTGAAGAAAACCCAGATGTTGGTGCTTCTCTTTTTGGTAACTGTGTATGTGATGTCTTGATCAGACAAAGACTGTCTGTTGAATTGTTATTTGATCTATTGATATCTTCTGTTTGTAATTTCTATTTGTATTTGCTCTGAGGTTCGGGGTGCTGGCTTTCCCCCCTGAATTAAATGAATGATATATGTATGTTTGACTAAAGTGAGATTGTAAACCCCTTAAAGTTGTTCTCCTTAGAAAAGCAGATCAAAGAACCTGTCCTGGGAGCTCTTGTTGGGTCTTACACCCCTACAGCAGCTGCTAGCCACATTGTTGTTACATCACTTAACCCTATTTGCCTCAGTTTCCTCATCTGGAAAATGACCTGGAGAAGGAAATGGCTAAGTAGTCCAGTATCTTTGCCAAGAAAAACCCAAATGGGGTCACAAAGGGTAGGTCATGACTGAAATGACTGAACGACAACAACAAAATGCCTGAGGTAGGATTTAAACTCAAATCTTGATTCATACTCCACCAGCTCTCATTTTGGGGCAGCTAGGCAGCACAGCGGATAGAGTATCAGGCCTGGAATCAGGAAGACCTGAGTTCAAATTCAGTCTCAAAAACTAAACTAGCTGTGTGACCCTGGGCAAGTCACTTAACCCTGATTGCCTCCCCAAAACAAAAACAAAACAAAAAAAGTGATCACAAAGCACAGGTCTGACAATCATTCTCCCCTCCCCTCTCCCCCTCCAAGTCCAATGGCTCCCAATCACCTTCAGAATCAAATATAAAATTTTCTGTTTGACTTTTAAAGTTCTTGATAACCTTGCCCCTTCCTACCTTTCCAGTCTTCTTACACTTCATTTCCCTCCAGGTACTCTCTAGTCCGCTGACATGGGCCTCCTTGCCGTTCCTTTTCCGTGTTTCTCAAACAAGACACTCATCTCCTGATTCCGGGTGTTTTCACTGGCTGTGCCCCATACCTAGAATTCTCTCCCTCCTCATCTCTGCCCCCTGGTTTCCCTGGCTTTCTTCAAGTCTCGCTAAAATCCCACCTTCTGCAATAAGCCTTTCGTGGTAACCTTTAATACTAATGCCTTTCCTCTGAGATGACTTCCGAGTTATTTTACATATGTATATATGCATATATATAAAAATATGTATGTGTATATGTATATCTATGTATATGCGTATGTATATATGTATGTATGTGTATCTATATCTATGTATAATGTATATAATTGAGGGAAGGGAAGATTGCTTTTGAAGGTGGTTACACCCTGGAATAAATTTGAATGGGGAGATTCAGCATTATCTTTTATTATTTCTTGCCCTTTAAATGTAGATTAGCTAACTAATCCTTATTCTAAACTCTTGAGTGACTCTAATCCTTTTATTTGTATAGATTTCTTTCCTCTAATGGTACATCTAATGGCCTACTAGGGTGGGGATTATTCTTTGAGGGGCACCAGGGGTAACAAAAGTCATGAAGCCCAAAAATCAAGCTGAGGGACAAAAATCTGTTTAGATTAGATGGTCCTTTCTTCCTTCAGGATAGATGGTAACATTTTCTGTTTTCCACCCCTAGACCATCAACACGCTGACAAAGTCTGGTATCTCCAAGGCTACCTTTCTCCTAGGGCAATTGGCACAGCAGAAACCAGCAAAGCCATGACGCGGCATCAAACCAGAAGTCAATGGTCAAATTTTCAGTTCAAGCCTCAGAAATCGGCAAATGCTACAAATTAAGGCTTAATTGATTATTCTGCTGATTGTCTAGACTTAAGAAAGTGATAGAGGCAGCTAGATGGCACAGTACATAGAATGCTGGGCTTGGAGTCAGAAAGACTTTTCTTCCTGTGTTCAAACCTGGCCTCAAACACTTAGCTGTGTAACCCTGGGCAAGTCACTTAACCCTATTTGCCTCAGTTTCCTCATCTGTAAAAATGAGCCACAGAAGCTAATGGCAAACCAGTTCAGTATCTTTGCCAAGAAAACCCCAAATGGGTTCGCAAAGAGTTGGACATGACGGAAAATGACTGAACAACCAGTCCATATATGCTGTTGTCTGTCAGTAGTACTTGAGATCAGAGGATCATAGATTTAGAGCTGGAAAGGTCCTCAATAGTCATCTGTAAAATAATCTGGAGAAGGAAAGGACAAACGACTCCAAAGAACCACCGCCAAAGAAAGCTCCAAATGGGGTCATGAAGAGTAGGGGTCAGACGCAGCTGAAAATGACTGAACAACAAGAGTGGTGGAGAAAACGCTAATAAAACACATTAAATTAAAAGTATGTCCTGCTTTTTGAACAGCTGGATGCTAACATTTACTAGCACAATGCTGCCTGTTGGCTCTAGTCCAGGGATGGGCCACGTGTGGTCCTCTAGGTCCTCAAGTGCAGCCCTTTGACTAAATCTAAACTTCATAGAACAAGGCCCCTTAATAAAAGGATTTGTGTAAAACGTGGACTCAAGGACCTAGAAGGCCATATGTGGCTTCAAAGCCTCAGGTTCCCCATCCCTGGTCTAGTCCTTTTTTCCCCAGTCCTAGCATTGCCGCAGTATGAGGGCCCCTGGGGAGAGTGGGGCAGGCTTCATGATGAGCCAGCATAGTGTAAGGTGTGACCAGAGCCATATTGAATCTCTCCTCCCTCCAGCTCCTCCCACCCTCCCCTCCTCCAACCCCCAAGCTCTATCCTCAGCCACCTGGAAATCCTACCACTTTTAACTCTTTCTTTTGGATTTCAGTTTTGTTTTCCCCGGGGCTCTGATACCCTGGAAGGGGTGAGACTGATAAGACAGGGGCCTCAGCCAAAAAACTCTTTAGTTTGAATCATTGTTGGTCTTTCGTTTTCCAAGTGGACCAATGACATGATGGTGATGTCTTGACTTCCATGTGAATTTTAAGCGAGGCAGAGTTGCACAAAGTTGTCAACCTTGCTTTCTCTTCCAGTCATCTAAGTACAATGCAGGATAAAAGCCAAAGGATTGTCGATGGCCCAGGATGCAGCCGTTGCCCTCAGCATCTTTGATGTCTGACCAAGCTCTAAGCGCTCCATGGCGCCAGATTCAGCCACCTTCTCAGCCATTGGAACAAATTGTTCTCATCTGCCCATCCTACCAGGGAAAGTTTTCATGTGCTTGGGATAGACATCCCCCTAACTCAACAACAGGTTTGAGACCCCTAGGTTACCCTCAACCTTGGTTTAGCCCATACACCCCTGACAGTTTTCCTGGGGTGTGGCCACTGCACATGCTACAGCTTCTTCGAGCCACCGGTGAGAGTTGGGTGACAGGTGGACACCAAATGTGAATGAGCTCAGCAAGCCCCCACACCAGAAGCGCTGGTCCTCCGGAACACCCCTCGTTTGAATTAGTAGTTAAAAGAATGTTGGATTTAGAGACAGATGACTCTAGTTAACTAGTAGCATCTTAGCGAAATAAGATGCTATTCAAATGTCTGGGTGATGCTACCATTATTTAATTTTCCCTTTCCATTGGGAAAGCTAGCTGACAGTGAAGAGCCATGGAAGGGGAAGCTTTGGTTTAATAGGAGTGGAGCTGGTGGTGGAGAGAAATAGAAATGAGCTGGGACATAACCAAACAATAGTGAGGAGGGAGAGGTTGTAGGCGGCTGGATAGAGCACTGGACTTGGAGTCCGGAAGACAAGAATTTGCATTTTGCCTCAGATACTTGTGACCTTTAGGCAAATCGCTGAACTTTTACTTGCCTCAGCTTCCGCATCTGTACAGTGGGGCTAAAAATGGCACCGACCTCTCAGGGCTCACGTCTATCATGTCATTGGTCTCTTAGAAAATGAAGGAGGAACAGCAACAGCAAAGAGTGAGAAGCAAACGAGATCGTCTACGTTATGTGCTTTGAGAACCTTGGAGCGCCATATTGATGCTACGATACCATGTCAGATGCTATGAAAAAGAACGTTTTTGGGGAGGGAGGTGTAGGTATTTTGGATTCAACTGCTTGGCTTTGCCTCTCTTACCTTGGGCAAGTTATTTCCCCCCTTCCTAACTCTTAGTTTCCCCATCTGTAAAATGAGGGAGTTGGACCAGCTGATTTTTAGGAGCTCTTGCCAATCTGGCATTCTATGTTCTATAGATAATCACTCCAGATAGGGAAGCACTGGGAAGTAGGGAGATGCCTGGAAATTCCTGTTTGGGGATAGACAAAACTAGGGTCACCAAGAATCTTTCTTAAAGTAATGGGAGAGGGGGCAGCTAGGTGGCACAGCGGATAGAGTATTGGCCCTGGAGTGAGGAGGACCCGAGTTCACATCTGGTCTCAGAAACTTACTAGCTGCGTGACCCTGGGCGAGTCACTTAACCCCAGTTGCCTTCCCCTACCCCTCCCCCCCAAATAAATAAAAAAATAAGAAAAATTAAAGTAATAGATGGGCTACTGCCTGGATGGCCCTTGTCAGGTATGATTCACACTTTTTTTCCTGAGCGATTCTTTCCTAAAGAATCAAAGGCCAAATAACCTCAGGAATGAAGAAAAGGCAGGACCTGGACCTCTATTCAGCAGAGAGGGAAGGAAGGAAACAAGCATTTATTAAATACTTATTATGTTCCAGGCACTGCACTAAGAGCTTTATAAATATTATCTTGTTTGAGCCTTATAAAGTCCCTGGGAGGTAGAGGTCATTTTGATTCCCAATTTACAGTTGAGGAAACTGAGGCAGAGAGAGATTAATTGGCTTGCCCAAAGTCATAGAGCTGCCAAGTATCTGAAGCCAGATTTGAACTCAGGTCTTACCAACTCCCGGCATCTGCTATGCCATCTAGCTGCCTCAGTGGGCTACGGATAGGAAGACTGCCTCTTTTAGGTTCAGTCGACTATTCATCTCTGACAACTCTGACCACTCATCTCCTTCAGTCAGACTCCCCACAGGGAATGTTCATCTGGGCTGATCAAAGTCTTTTGTAGGGATCTGTGGCTGGTATCAGACCTCTTTCTAAGTAATGTTTTAACGGCCCTATTGTCCGAGGCTCAAATAAGGAAGATAGCATGTCTTAGGGCCATTCCATGCATGGTAGTGGGGGTGGAAAAAACATCCTGTAACCTTTGAAGCTTGAGTTCCAGGCAAAGCTGTTTCTGGGAATCTTTATAGTTATCCCTTACCTGCCCACCCCCCACCCCACCTGCAAAATCCATGTACAATCTTTTGGCCCTCCCTTTGTCCCAGAGAAGTCTGAATTTCTTCTTTTTCTTTTGTGGTGTGCTAATGTTATGTAAGATCATACACGTATTTCATGCATTTCTGAGGTTCTAAACTTTTTGTGTTGTCTGCTGGCCTTCCCTCATTATCTGCGGCTTCCACAAAACTCCCCCCAAATTCCCATTTAATTTCTTATGCTGACCCATGATACAGCAAAACTACATTGCGGAGAGTGGTGATGTGGAAGGGATCACTGTACTCAGGGCAAGTCCTAGAAACCACAGCCAGGATAAGCAGTGGGAAGGACACCCTCAGTTAAGAAAGTGAGGGTGGCCTTGGGGCTCTGGTCTTCCCATTGCTACTCTGGGACCAAGCAGCCCACCATGTGCCAGCTTCCTATGAACTCATCATGACCACTGCCTAGATGCTAAACTCTGTGGTATGTAGGCTGCTTCAAGACAGCAGGTGTTGTCAGGGCCCTCTCAATTTGGCATCTGAGGTCAAAGCTGCAGGGACTCCATCTCAGGAAACCTTCCATGATCACCTTTGTTCCCAGCCAATGTCCCCTTCTTCTGACCCAGAATGCTGGACTTGGAAACTGGAGTTTTTGTTGTTCAGTCATTTCAGCCATGTCCGACCCTTTGTGACCCCATTTGGGGTTTTCTTGGCCAAGATCCTGGAGTGATTTGCCATTTCCTTCTCCAGTTCATTTTCCAGTTGAGGAATCTGAGGCAAACAGGGTTAAATGACTTGCCCAGGGTCACATAGCCAGTGTGGAGGCTGGATTTGAACTCAGAAAGATGAGCCTAACTCCAGGCCCAGCACTCTATCCGCTGCACCACCTAGCTGGCTTCTGTCCTAGAGACGGGAGATCTAGGTTCAAATCCCAGCTTTTCCCTTGATTAGTTTGGCTGACGATGGGCAAGCCGCTTCCTGTTTCTGAGCTTCAGCCTTGTGCAAGTTGGCCATGATAAGAATACACTAAGGCGGAGGTTCTTCACCATTCTTGGGCTGTCTGACGAAGCCTATGGGCCCTTTCTCAGAATAATGGTTTTAAATGCACAAAATACACAGGATTGCAAAGGAAACCAATTATGTTGAAATAAAGATGTACTCCTCCCTGCCCCATCTAAGTTCAGGGACCCACTGAAATCTACCCACGGGCTCATTAGGGGTCCCTGGACCCAGCTTAAGAATTCTTGTACTAAGTAGATGTGTGATCATGTGAAATCCCTTTACATATCTAAGCCTCAATTCTCATTTGTAGAATGGCATCTACCTCCCAGGGTGGTATAAGCAACATATGAAACGACGCGATTTCTAACAGTCAGTTATTGAGTTCTGGGTAATGTCGAGTTGTTGGGGTTTTTTGGAGACTGTATGGATTTAGACTCAGAATTCCTGGGTTCAAACTCTTTCTCTGCCTCTTACTGGCTGTATTACCTTGGGTAAGTCCCTAGAATTATGGCTCACAGTTTCCTAATAAATAACACGAGGGGGTTAGACCGGATGACCTCTAAGACCCCTTCTGGCTCTAAATCAATGACCACATAAATGATGGCAGGATTATCATGAGGAAATGTGCTTGGCTGATCTTAAAGTTTATTAGAAACACAAAGGTTTTTTTCTTCCTTTTTCTTTCTAGAGAGGTAAGTATGGTGGAAAGATTTCTGGATTTGGAATCAGGAGACCCGAGTTTCAGTCCTGACTCTGATAATTCTCAGCTGTGTGACCTGGCCTTGTTTCAGTAAGATGAGGGGGCTGGTCTAGACCCAAGAGCATGGTTAAGGGCCTCTCTAACTCTAAAATCTCTTGTTTCTTGTCTCTGGACCTCAGTTTTCTTATCCAGAAAATGGAAAGGGCATGCCCTCACCTACATAATGAAGGCCTTGTGAGGATGAGATGAAAATGCTTTGACATGTGGAAGGGGTCAGTACAAATGGGACACATTTGCCATTATATTAGCTGATGTTTTTATGGTTGATGAGACAAAGCCAAGACGCCAAGAGCCAGCGCTCTGGGTGGACAGGAAACAGTTTATTACCCATATGAACACAGATACTGCGGCGCACTGACGTACCGTTTGGATATTGTGAGACCCTGGAATCCACCCACTCATCCCGCGCCCCAAGCGCCTCTGCCTTTGTGTTTCCAGGTGGGGCCCCGCTCGTGACAACTGTCCTCTTACTGTTGGCAGATGCTCCTCAGCTGCTGATGGCTGGGCCCAGGGCCCTTCTGTCACCTAGGAAGCAATCAGCTCCTGATGTCCTCTCTACCACTAAAAAGAAATATCCTACACGTAGATAAGCAAATACAAAATACAAAAAAGGCAACAAACAACCGAATGGGCAGTGTCAGGTGGGCTTGAGAAAATCCAGGAATTTCAAATCCTTTTTTTTTTTTTAAATTTTTTTTCCTTTAGGTTAAGACTTTTTAAATGAAGTGAATCTCAGACAGCAAAGCTTCACCATGTGCTGAGTCTGCTAATAAAAAGGGATTCTGGACCAAGGAGTAGAGGGTGGGGTGGGGTGAGGGGGTGGGGTGGGAAGTGCCCTTGGAGCACCTTGGTGCCCTGTGAGATGATTCAGTCTTCCTAGAGTCCTGGGCCAGGCTGGAATCCCTGGGCCAGTTCGAGGCTGGCCCATCACTATGTCGTGCTGATCCGGCTCAGCTCCTGCCGGATTGCTGTAGGGACAAAGGAAGAAACTGTTTCAGAAGCCAGCAGAGGCTCCCCCTAGGAGTCTCAGTGATGGTGTTATGGGAGAGTCCAGTGTGGTGTAGGGACAAGGATTTGGAATCCAGATGTGCTCAGTGGCTTTGGGTAAACCAGCCTCTTCATATGTAAAATGGAGATGAGGATAGGGGCACTACTTACCTCACTGGACCTTTTAAAGGAAAAGTACTTGGCAAACTGTAAGGTGCTATAAAGATGTGAGCTATTCTAGATCTAGAAGGAACTCCAGAATCATAAGCTATAAGGTCAAGGCCAGAAGAGGTTTTAGAGATCTTCTAGTCCAATCTTTTTGTTTTATAGTTGAGAAAGTTGACCACATGGTTAGTGGGTGTCAGGTCTAGTAGGCCCTATATAGAAGCTAGCTGTTATTCTTGGAGAGAACCCAGAAGGACCTCTGTTCGTAACTCCCTGAACTCCAAGAGCCGCCAAAGGACCAGAGAACTATCAGGCCTGCCAGTCAAACACACCATCAGCTTCTGTGGTTGATCCAGCTGGTGCCAGGGGAGGCTAGGTGAGGGCAGGACAGAAAAGGGAAGGAATACTGGGCGTGTGCTGGGGAGAGTTAATAGTTCACTTTTAGTGATTCTTCCCTCTTGGGATTCTGTATCTCTCCCCCTCCCCTTTTTAACTTATTAACTCTCTGAATCAGAGTCTGATATCTGGGCAAAGCCAATGAACATTACTTCTCCTGTCTTCCTCCCCCTTTGGGAGCCCAGGAACTGAATGAGCTCCAGTGATCGATCTTGGGAATTGCTGAAGAAAAGAGAAGGAAAATTCCAGACTATTCATTCCCTTTCTTTTAGCTTAATCTCTTCATACTTCTCATAAACCATAGTTGCAGTAGCAGTGATAATGGTGGTAATGGTCCCAAATACTTTAAGCCAGAGGTGGGGAACCTGCAGCCTCGAGGCCACTTGTGGCCCTCTAGGTCCTCAAGTGTAGCCCGTTGACTGAATCCAAATTTCATTGTTCTGTGAAGTTTCCTTCAAAGGCCCACACTCGAGGACCTAGAGGGTCACTATTTCCTGCTCATACTTGTATAGTCCTTACCTCTATTGTCCCACCGCTGTGTGAGGGAGGCAGGGCAGAAATGATTATCCCCATTTTCAGAGGAGGAAATTTGAGGCTAAGAGAAGTCACATAACTTGTTCAAAGTCACACAGCTAGTAAGGGAGAGAGCCAGGACCGGAGCAAAGTTCTCCTGATTCCCATCTCACCATCCTGTCCTCTAGGGGTGCAGCTGCTTCTCCAGCTATGTGGGAAAGCAGGCATCAGAGTGGAGAGGGCTGGGGCTTTGTTTCATTCTCTTCATTTATATATAGACTTGCTTTTCTCTGTTGAGGTGCAGGACTTGGCTAGATAATTCCAGCTGGCAACCGTCCTGGCTCTATCTTAGTCTCGGCAGCTTTGATCATTTGTTTCCTCTCCACAAGGGTAGATGTGTCACAGATAAAATTACATGGTATATTATGATCAATCAATACACATCCATTAAATGTCTATTCTCTGTTTCAAACTGATTCCTACAGGATGTGGTTTTATAATGAATTGTGTTGGGATTTTTTTCTTTTTTTTCTCCCACCATGTTTGCCTTCTGAAGTATGCTTTATTGAGGCTGATATAAGGAAGTCAATATGGGGAAAGACCAGGACTGAGTTCAGAGGTGCTAGGACACCCAGGATCTTTCTAGTTACTGATTTATTATGTGACCTTGGGCTAATTACTTCCTCATTATGGGTCTCAGTTTTCTTATTCACAAAATGAGTGGGTCTGACTAGATAATTCCTATGGTTACTTCAAACTCTAACATTCCCTGATTTGCCCAATGCAAATGCCACCTCTTCCAAGAAGCTTTTCCTGATGTCCACTGGCTGTAATGGAGCACTGGCTTTGCAGCTGAAAGACTCGGGCTGGAATCTGGCCTCTGACACTCCCTAGACCAATCTGTTTCCCTCTCTGGGCCTCAGTTTCCTCATCTGTAAAATGAGGCCTCTTTCTGCTCTGATCCCTGTGTTTTCTTTGCTCTGAGCCCCTTTCGCCCTTAAAATCATCTCCCCTCATTTAGCCCTTATTGAACTCAACTAGGAGGTGTTCTTTGATATATTCACCCCCTCAAACAGGCAGTCAGCCTTTGGGGTAGGGGCCTTAGGCCTGTTTCTTGGGCGTGGCTCAGGGCTGGGCTCTTAGCAGATTCAATAAATCTATATTGATGGAACCTTTTGTTCTCATGCTAACTCTATTGACCTGTTTATTTGGAATTGCAGAGTTTGGGATAACTCCAGAATGGGCTTTCTACTCTCCTCCTTCATTAAACCTTAAAGCCTCTTCATTTCTTAGTTTCTGCAACTATAAAATGAGGGAGCTGGCATAGATAGATGGGTTCTAAGATCTTTTCCACTTCTGACATCGTATGTTCTGTGATTTTTAACATCCCTCCCACCTCCAAGACCTTATAGCCTATGATCTAAGGTCTTCTCTGTTCTGTGGTCCTTGTCTGACCTCCTATGATTCTTCATTCTAAGGTCCCTTCCATCTTTGATAGTTTCTGTTATAAAATTCCTTTCAGGTTTATGATTCTGAAGCCCCTTTCATTTCTTTTTGGAATACATATTTGCATTCTATCTATCTATCTATCTATCTATCTATCTATCTATCTATGTACATAACATATATTACCATAAAGTACATATTATGTGTTATATATAACTATATGGCATATGCACATTTATCAATTTCTTTTATTTTTATATTGATCAGATTTCCTCTCTGCAGCCCTCCCTTTTCCCATTCTCAGAGATCCATTTCTTTTATTTTTAAAATTCTATATTTTAAGATTCAGAGTCCTTCCCTATGGTTCTTCCAACTCATGGGCCAAACCCTGCCGTATGGTTTTATAGGAAACAGATCAAACCTATTCACCTGAGGCCCAATTTCTATTCAGTAGGACCTGCCTGGGGTCCTTACCATCAATGATCTCCTCTTTGACTTTGTGTAGCTCTCTGACCACTTCTTCCAGTATTTCCTATGTAAGATGGGAAAGAAAACAAGAATAAAAAACTCAGTGTTAATGTGTGGCCATTCATGCCTTTGGCCCAGTCTACTTCCCCAGAAGATCAAATGAGGCTTGACATTGGGGATAGCGTGGGTTTTGTTTCTTTCACCTGAAAATATGAGGCTCAGGGCTGAAGAATCTAGGGATATCCCTGTGAGGTGTAAAGAACCCAGGGCGGCTTTAGGAGGTAAGGGCTCCGGAGGCTCCCTAAGGGATTGTTAGTACTCCAGGACTATCTTTAGTGGTTATGAAGGACCTGAACACTTCCTAGGGGTTGTGAAGTGCTTAGGGTTGTCCTCACCCTTCCTCTTTAATTCTCCCCCCACCAAAAAAAAAAATCAAATTAAAGTCAACACTGATGGCAGCTTCAAAAAAGAAAAGAGAGTCACTAAATAATGTTGAAAGAGAAGAGCAGTTCCCTGAATGGAGAGGATTTCTTGATTTGGTGTGAGGAGCTGATTGTATAACATTTAGTTCCCTGGGAATAGACTCCTCTTTCTTCTCCTTTGTCTGCTTCTTGAGAAGTGAGTGACAGGACCTGTTTTACCAGCACCAGGAGGTGGGTGGGGCAGGGTGAGCTTCAGTTCTTGAGTTATTAATATTCATTCATTCATTCTCTCTGTCTCTCTCTCCCTCTCTCTGTCTCTCTCTCTTCCTCTCTCTGTCTCTCTCTCCCTCTCTCTGTCTCTCTCTCTTCCTCTCTCTGTCTCTCTCTCCCTCCCTCTCTTTCTCTCTCTCCTTCTCTCTATCTCTGTCTTTCTCTCTCTCCCTCTCTCTATCTCTCTATCTCTGTCTCTCTGTCTCTCTGTCTCTCTCTCCCTCCCTCTCTTTCTCTCTCTCCCTCTCTCTATCTCTGTCTTTCTCTCTCTCCCTCTCTCTATCTCTCTATCTCTGTCTCTCTGTCTCTCTTTCTCTCTTTCTCCCCCTGCCCCTTTTCCTCCTTTTCCTCTTTCCCCTCCCTTCTGGGGGGGGGCGGTGAGGGGAAAGGACACTTACCTGTTTCATCCGGTCAAAATCTAAGGCATCTAAAGCACCTTCGTTGCCACTACCAGCAGGCTTCATCCTAGGAAGGGGAGGGGAGAGAGGAGGTAGAACAGGGAAGGGCACAGGACCTCCTTTGTAGGACCCCTTAATGACACATGGGAAGCCAATGTCCGGGACCTACATGCCCTCCTGTCTGTCCAACCGTAGTGCTTCCAAGGTCGAGTGAAACTAAGCTGTCCTTGTCCTGACTCCTCGGAGCTCCAGGCTTTGGTTCACACCACTCTTAGTGACTTTCCCACGGTCACACAGCTTGTTAGTGGCAGAGCGGAGATGGGAGCCCAAGTATAATATAGCCTAGTGGGAAGAGTGATGGAGCTATAGCCAGGGAACCCCTGGGCAGAGAGGCCATACCATCTCTCTGAGCCTTGGTTTCCTCATCTGTAAACAAGAGATCACTGCTTGTGTGAGAAAAGTAAGCTCAGTGCAATTGTAGCATTACTAGTGGTAACATTACTTTAGTTCTAATAGTTAGTAATGAATATTACTGCTAGGACTCATCTGTGTAGTGGTAATGCAGTACAGCTGTAGTAATATTAGTCACCAAGGGCACTTAATAGCTAGCAATTATGTCGCTAATAACAAATAGTAACATTTAATATTGATAAGTTAACATGATATATTAGTGACGTGGTAATAATAAATTAAATTCAATCATTAATGGCATAATTTAATATTACTAATAGTAATTAACCATTCATATTAATTACTATTAGCAAAAATCTAGAGTTTGGCTATGATTAGTCAGTATCTGGCTTTCAATCCCATTTCCCAGGCGTGACAGAGGAGACTTCTTTGCTTCTACAAACTTGAGGTTTTTCGCTTTTTCTCTTCGTCTTTTCTCTGCTCTCTGGTACTCACCTACAAGGTCTGGCTCCCTCAAGGGCACTGTGGCCACTGAAATCTGGGAACAAGACTCCCATTGAGGCTGCCCAGAGCAGTGAGTTCATAATCCTCTCTTCCTTTCTTCCTAAATCCCAGGGCTAGAGGGTCCTTGCTAGTGCCGGCATTGGGGTTCAGATGAAGAGCTGGATAAAAGGCTTGGTGGACGATGAGAGACTCTAGGGGTATGGGTTCACATTGTTTGTGTTTTGGAGGCAGGCCTTGGCTGACACTCTGTGGGACTGTGTGATAGCTGGGTTTGCCCAAATTACCTTAACAACAGGTATGGTGGGCAGAAAAGTTAACCGATTTTTTTTCTAAGGTAACTTATTTTCAAAAAGGAAAGAAGGTGAATTCTTCCAGCTGTATGCCAGTCAGCTTGACTTTGCTTTCTGGCAATTAAAAAATTAATTGTTAATAGGATAGTTAATGAACATCTAGAAAAAAAGCGATAATCACAGGGAAGCCACAGAATGTCACTGAAGTCATTTCAGACCAAGTTGACTTTTTTTTTGTTGGGGTTTGAGACTGAGATAGGGGGAATTATGCAGATAACAGTTTGCCCAGATTTTAGCTAAGTATTTGACAAAATCTTTCATGTTAATCTTACGGTAAAGTAAAGAGATAAAGGCTAAATCTTAGTAGAGTTTGGTGGACTTGAAACTGCTCAAATGGTTGGACCTAAATAATTAATGGTACAAAGCGAATTTAGAAGTCGGTCCCCAGTGGGATGACTGAGGAACCTGGGTTTGATTCTGTACTCTTTGACACTTACATCAATGGCTTGGATGGAAGCATTAGAAGATAATTAATAATAATACTAATGATGATAGCGGCTAACATATAACATACAGTGTTTTAAGGTTTACAAAGCACTTTGCATATATTACCCCATGTGATGGAAAGCTTGGCAAATCTGCAGATGATGCACAGCTAGAAAGAATGGCTAACACTCTGAATGAAGAGTCAGGATCCAAGGATAATAAAGCAGCCAAATTTTCTATAATGAAATTATAGGGATAAAAATAGGGATGAATGGTCAGCTTCTCAATGACAAGATTTAGAGAGCTGTATGGGGCCAGCTAGCCGTTTGGAGGAGAAGCCTCTGGGGGTTTGAGTGAACTGGAAGTTCGATATGTATCAGCAATGTCACATGGCAGCTGAAACCCAGTAATAAGAAGTATTTGAAAAACCATCATGTTATGCTACATCGAGGGAGGCATAGCCTCCAACGCAAAGGGAAATTCTGTCCTGGTTAGACCATAGGTGCAGCGTTGTGTTTAGAGAAGACACTGATGAGCCGAGTGCTTCTAGAGGGGAGGACTCAGTAGGGTGAAGGGCCGTATGAGGTTGTGTTGAAGGAACCAGGAGTGTAGCATTGGGAAAGAGGAGATTAGGGGTGGGGGCTGGGGGTGGAAAAAGAGAGTTCTCTGGTAAAAGAGTGATCTGGCAGAATTGCTCCGCTTGATTCCAAAGGTCAGAAAAAAAGAACAATGGATAGGAATTGCCAAAAGGCAGATTTAGACTCAATGTACAGCAAAAAGTCCTAATCATTAGAGATGTCCCAGAGTGCTGTGGGGGGTGGGGGGGGGAAGGAGTTCTTCCAAACTAGAGGTCTTACAGCAAAGGCTGGAGGGTCATTGTTGTGTGCATTGTAGGAAGAAATCTTGGTTAATCGAGGGAATCTTGGATTAGATGGATCCTTTTAGGTTTGAGTGGACATAATGCTCACTAGTTTCTTTTATCCTTCTCTCACTGTCTCTACCAAAGGTGTAAGCTCAGAGAGGACAGGAATCATGCTTTTAAAACAAAAAATCTTTGAAGGCTTAACTTGTGTGTTCTTGGGTCAATCCTTTTTCCACACTGGGCCTCAGGTTTTGGGACTGTAAAACGAGAGGTTTGAACCTTTGTTGTTGTTCAGTCATTTTCAGTCATATCTGACTCTCTGTGAACCCATTTAGAGATTTCTTGGCAAAGATACTGGAATGATTTGCCATTTACTTCTCCAGCTCGTTTTACAGATGAGAAACTGAGACAAACTGGGTTAAGTGACTTGTCTAGGGTCACACGTCTAATACGTCTCTGAGGCAGGGGTTCTTAACCATTTTTTATCGCATGGATCCCCTTAGCAGTCTATTGAAGCCCGTGGACTCCTTTTCAGAGTTTTTTTTTTTTAATTATTGAAGGAAATGCTAAATTCCCATCCAAGTTCTCCTGCCCACGTTAAGAACACCTACTCTAAGGGTTCTTCTTTTTCTACAAGTCTTACATAGCTATTCCCTGATTCTTCCCACCATAGAAGGCAACAGGGACTATTTTAGACATAGGATCATAGATCGAGAACTGAAAGGGACCTCGGAGACTGTCTAGCACTCTTCTTTCTTTACAGATGAGGAAACGGGTTCATGGAAGTTAATTGCCTTGTCCACAGTCACACAAAGGAGGAATCTGAATGCAAGTCTAAAGCTAGGGGAGATGCATCCTAGATTTCCATTCCCAATGGCTTTAGGGTACTAGCTTCTTCAGGGACCACATCATAAATCTAGAACTGGGTGAGATCTCTGAACATCCAGCCCAACCTCTTCATTTTACTGTCAAGGAAACTGAGGATCCGACAGGAGAAGTGTTCAAGGTCCTGTAGGAAGCAGATCTTGGCTTCAAATGTGAAACTGTACAGGTGGCCACAGGAGGTTTTATATACAAGTGTATGCAGAAATGGAATCATCTTCTCAGGTAATTTCCCAGGTAAACATTATAAATGTGCCTCTAAAAGCAAAGGTTTTTCCCCCCCTCCATCCCTTCCCATCAACCTTGGCTGCTTCCATCTGAATAAGGTAAATCTGGGAATGAGAAGATTGCATAGAGAACCTAAGACAAAGATGAGGCAGAGAGGGAAGTGAGGACCACCAGGCTACATGGAAAGCAGTGAGTGAGAGACCTCCCAACATCAAATTCTTTCTCTGTAACTTACCTCCCAAAGACTGACTTAGGTACCCTCTAGGTGACCAAGGCCCTGGTATTTCCTTCTCTAGCTGCACGGTGTAGAGGAAAGATTACTGGCCTAAGGAGGCAGGAAACCCGGGGTCTGGTGTAACCTCTGCCACTAACTTGCTATATGACCTTCAGTAAGTGACCTCCCCTCTCTGAACCCTACTTTAAGTATGAGGGGGCTGGACTAAATGATTTCTAAAGTCTCTTCTGACTCTAATGTTCCATGAAAACCCAGGTCTTCGTGGACATTCCCATTCTTGTTCACCAGAAAGGCGTTAGATAGAATAAAGAGAACAACCCTCCCCGGAGCAAGGTGTTAGAGGACGTAGACACGGGAGATTTGGGAGTGGGAAGGGAGAAGTGTTAGTTAGGTGGCAGCAGACAAGAAGAACTCCACCTCTCAGAGGATAGGTGGAGGGGGGGTGGTGGAACACGGGGAACGGGCCATTCGGTACCTAATGTGTGGCTGTGACTGAATGGGACTCTTAGCTTCGGGGCTCTTCGCCGATGACGGGGTTCTAAGCAAGGGAAGGAGACAAATAGGAGGATTGGAGCAAGGCTTGCTGAACCCTCTCGCTCACCCCCACCCTGGACCAGCCCCAAAATGGCCCTCCCTGGCTTGAGGAAGGGCCCACGGCTCACCTGGAGAGTAATGAGGCTACAGGCTTCTCCACAGAATTGCTCCTCTCCCAGGGCTTCTTCCCAGGATCTGTAGGGTGGGATCAAAGAGCGTGTCCTTTCTTAGCCTCCATTCTTCAATACCTAAGCCCACCACTTGGCAATGACTGCCTCAGAAGCACCAGTCAGAATCTGAGAATCACAGGACTCGAAACGTATGGGCAACAGATCCAACTCCTGTCCAGATCATGAAGTTCGTCTACAACATCCCTGAATCTACTTAAATACCTCAGTGACTGGGAACTTACTACCTCTAGAGTTCTACAACTGGACAGTACCATTTGTTAGAACATTTTAAAAAAATATATTGAACCTGCTTTTTAGCTTCCATCCATTTGCCCATTAAACAGTATGATTAAGCTACTTCCCTGACCTTGGCCTTCACTTTTCAAAATAATTCCAAATTGCATAAAATACCTGGCAGTCAATCAAACCAAGTCACATTGAAGACTTAAATAAATTATGAAACTGTCTACAGAAGCAAAGGATTTAAATAGTTGGAGGGATATTCATCATCATGTTGCTTCTCTTCATGGAATACGTGACTTAAACATAAAAAGGTCACATCATAAAAAAAGTAAAGTGGATGGGCCATATCCTTAATTATTAATAATTAAGTGTGGTTAGGGGAAGAAGGATAGAGGAGACTACAAAAGGTAAAACAAATAATTTCCATTGATATTGTAAAGCATTTGCATGAATAAAATCAATGCAGCTAGTAGTAATACAGCTATGCATAAGATCTCGATTCTCATCGGCCAGTCCTCCGTTGCATAGGATAAAAAGGGGAAATGTGAATTGGGTGAAAAAGTCTTCACGTCATTTACCTCCAATAAAGGTCTGATGTTCCAGCTGTAGATAGGGAATTAACACAAATATATAAGACCAAGGAACCATATCCCAATGGATGAGTAGTCAAAGTCTATGAACATGTGGTTCTCAAAAGAAGAATCGCAAACAACCACAGGAAAGATTCTTCCGAATCATTAATAATAAAAGAAATTCAAATAAAAGTAACTCAGAGTTCACTTCACACCCAGAAAATTAGTAAAGATCTGAAGAATGGAAATAATCAAAGGGATAGGGGCTTGGAGGAATCTAGCGCTTTGATACATTGTTAGTGGAATTGTCAATGGGCCCAGCCATTCTGAAGAACAATTTGGAATGATGTGATTAAAAATAACAAAATACTCTTCAACCCAGAGACTTCTCTGCAAGGAAAATAACCAAGGAAGTAAAAGGTAGAAAAGTCCCATATGTATCATTTTTTGTTGTAGCAAAGAACTAGAAACAGTGGGAACTAAACACGGTAAGTAAATGCCACAAAATATTATTGCAGTATAATAAATGGTGAATATAAGGAATTCGGAGAAACATGGGAAAATTTATATGAATTAATGCATGGTAAGTAAGCAGATTTAGTAAAACAACGGATGTAAAGATTATAACAATGTAAATAGAAAGAACAACAAAGGAAGGAAAAACTTTAAGTGCCTACTACGTGCCGGGTATTATTTTATTTACAATTGTTATCTCATTTGATTCTCATAATAACCCTAGGAGGTAGGTGCTTTTATAAACCCCATTTTACAGATGAGAAACTGAGGCAAACTGGGCTAAGTGACTTGCCCAGGGTCACACAACTAGTAAGTATTTGAGGCTGGATTTGAACTCAGGTCTTTCTGACCCTAGGCCCACTGAACCACCTAGCCAAACCAAAACTGAATTAAAAACTAATTATGATGATTTAGCTCCAAAGAAAAGAAATGGTGCTCTTTTCCTCCTTTAATGGCAAACAAGGGACTCCAGATGTAAGATGTTCCTTTGCTTTCAGACACAGTTGATATTGGTTGGTTTCCTCAACTTAAACAAAACAACAAACACTACTTTGTTCCAAGTCAAGCTTTGCGGATGTATTTGAAAAGCAATGTGACGTTAAAACAAAGGGCGTCAATGAAACTTAAACTAAAATAAAATTAAATAAGCATGGCAGAAAGGATAGAGCTCTGGTGTCAGAAGATGGGTTTAAAGCCTGGCTCTGCCCCTTCTGGGCTGTGTGACCTTAGACAAGTCATTTATTCCCTTAGGCTGTTTGTTTTCTTATCTGTAAAGGGATGGGATAGAACTAGGTAAACTCTAGGGGATCTTCTAGGTCTAAGATTCTGTGATCATTTGCTTTTGTGAGTTGGACTCAAGCTCTGAGCTCCTTCCTACTCGATGGCATTCTCTGCTCAGTGAGTCAAAAGTCCTTCCCATGTCTAACATTTTATACTCTGGGGTCTTTAACAGCTAATGAAAATTAAGATTATGTTTCAACTGAGGTCCTTTCATAATACAGACCTTTGCTTTTTGGTGTTTTTTTAAGAATATACCTCAAGGTGGAGGGCCAACAGTAGTCCAGTTCCTAGTTGGATTCTCTCATGAAGGTCTCCATCAGAAGGAGTGCAGGGTTGTCTGGGAAGAAGGTTTCTATGGCCAGCTCAGTTTGTGCTTACCTGAGGCATTTGGTGGCTGTCCAGCCCCTCGGGTCCCTGGGGAAGGCGAGGTGCTAGATTCTTCCTGAAAACAAAATATAGGACACCCTGTCAGCGTCTGGATGCTTTCGGCCTTAGCTACTCACACAAGTGAGTCCGTGAGGCCTGGGCCAATGGGATGCAGCGTCAAGGACAATTATGGCAGCTGGTTCTCTGATCTCCTCGACGAATGAGGCCTATAGACCTTGAGATTGTTTGTTCCAAGAGGAAGCGTGGAATAATATATAGAGAGACCTGGCCTCGAGGCCAGGAAAATCTTGGCTTTGTCAAGTTTTCCCTTTGACACATATTGCTTTAGTGAACCTGGACAAGTCCCAACCATTCGAAGCTCGTAATTGTAAAGTTGGTGCTCTCCAAGCTGTGAATTTCAGAGGAGGCGCTGACCTGCATCGGCAGCAGGAGTTTCCTCTCTCAATCCTATCCAAGGCCCAGTCTGTAGACGGCAGGGATGAATCTTATCTAAGCTACCTCGTGTCCCTACACACCCTGCAGCTGGTGCCTAGCCAGTGGTTTCAGCAGCTGAATCAAGGGCCCGTTTCCTGGGCTTGAGACCCAACATTTTTGGGTCCATTTGGCTTGAACATTCTGTATCCTGCTTGTGCCCAATAAAGGTATATGCTGGCTGCATTGTAATAACTTGTATAAGTGACATTACTGAGGACGTATATGACTAGAAGAGATGACTAAGTTACATCATGAGGACGAGGAAGGGAATAAACATTTATATAGCACCTGCTACGAACCAGGCGCTGCGCTGAGCACTTTTACAAATGTCTTGTCTGATCCTCACAACTACCCTCTGAGGCAGGTAAGGAAATTGAGGTAAACGGAGGTTAAGTGACTTGCTAGATATACACATATATGAAATTTATATAGCTTATATAAAATTATATTAAAATATATTTAACACATGAATCTCTTACATATTATATAACATGTTATAATAGAATACATAATATATAATATATAATTATCATAACACACTATATTATAATATAATAATACATATATAATATATAATGCAATATACAAATATATGTTGATACAATTAATTTATATATTATATATAAATTTATATATAAACATTTATATTTATATATAAATATATATAATTTATATCTATAGCTATATATAAAATTTATATAGTAGCTGAGGCTGGATTTGCACTCAAGTTCAGATTGCTTGCTCTCTTGGAGAGGGGAGAGGGAAGGGAGAGAGAAAAATTTGGAACTCAAAATCTTATAAAAAATGAATGTTGCTAGCTATCTTTATACGTAATTGGAAAAAAATGTTATTTCCAAAAAAGCAAAACCAAAAAGGTTCAGTGCTCTATCCACTGCACCTCGCAGGTGCCTTGTGACAGACAGTAGCACAGTCTCAATTCAAAGGAGAGCTCTGGGAGGCCTTCTCACAGGGTCGGCTCCCATAGCTTCTCTACATAACGTGAATGGGAATGTGTGAACAAGAACACAGCAGGCTGAAAAGGGCTGTGGAAGGGCTCTGATCTGCCCTGGTTAAAGGAATACTCACAACGTAAAAGCCTGAATGGGGCTTTAGCTCTCATTAGAATGTAAGCTCCTTGAGGGCAGGAGCTGTTTTTGCCTTTTTTTGTATCTCTAAGTCCAACATAAAGCCCACCAGCTGCTTGCTGGCGGCCAAAGGATTTCAGGCAACCCGCAAAAACTGTAGTGTTGCCACTGCACACTCTCCTGTGTCTCCACGTGACCCGCAGCAACCACCCACCCTCAGTCTGTCTCTGATTTAACCTATCTGTGGCCCGAAGAAGTTCAGCCTATTTTAATTTTGGCCCCTACCTACTGCCAAGTTGTGCAGGTCTGCCTTGGCGTAATGCCTGGAACCTAGGTGTAAGGGAAGGGGAGAAGAATTTATATGGCGCCTACATTGTGCCAGGCACTGCGTTAAGGGCTCTTTGAGAATTATCTCATTTGATCAAATCATAGTAAATGCTTAATAAATGCTTATCCATGTAGACGTATATAATTATTTCAATATGATGGTGACGTCTACACTGATAAATGTTGGTGTTTAGGGATTTTAAGTATTCTCTCTCTTTCTCTAAATATTTAATTTTAATTAAATTTAATTAAATATTTAATATATATAAAATATAAGACAATATATTTATACCTTATAAATAAATATATAAATAATATATCTAACTCTACATACATCTGTAATATATTTATACATATAGACATCTCTCTAAATATATATACATACACACATACAGAGAGAAAAAGAGAAAGAGAGAGAGAGAGAGAGAGAGAGAGAGAGAGAGAGACTAGATAGAAGGGGAAGGTGGAATTTGACATGAATTTCTCCCTGTCTCTGTCTCTCTGTCTCTCTCCCCCTTCCCACTCCCCCACCCCCTTCTTAGAGGGGAAAAGCATGAATCAACACCTTTAATAACCAAGAGTGAGTAGGCCACCAACATTCACTTGGTGTCTGCAGGCACAGTACCAAGGATGACATGAAACACCTTATGAAGCGTCTATAAGGTGTCTTTGAAGCGCTCCTGTTCTGTGTGGAATATGAAAAGGAAGCTGGCTTCTAAAAGGCGACCCAAAGTGAAAGAAATAATTTGACGATAAATTAATCACGGTCCTTGCCCCGGATCCACCCCCAGGAACAATGTCTCCTCTCCTGACCCCCTTCAGGTCATCATTTGTGATCCACCATTGGAACTCAAATTTGCCTGGCGTAATCAAATACCCCCTGGAACGCTTTGCATTTTGTTTGCTTCTCAGTTTCCTTCTGTGTTTTTTGGGTGGAGGGTGAAGAACTGGGGAGGATGGGGACTTTGTGCTACTTCGGGAACTGGGCTTTCAGAGCTAAAGCTTTTACCTGATCTTTTGGTCCTTTCTGACTATTCTAATATGTAAGGGAGGCCCTGTGGTGCCCTAGATATAGCGCTGGGCTGGGAGTGAAGGGGCCTGGATTTCTGTCTTGGCCCTGCTATGATTCACAGTGTCAGCTTAGGCAAATCACATCCAGGATCTCTCTTTTGTCACCTGTAAAATGAAAACAACTGAACTGCATCCTCGCATCATATCACAGATTTAGAGCTGGAAGAGGCCTTGTCTAGGCCAGTCTCTTCATTTTAGAGATGAGGAAGAGGAGGCACAGAGAGGGAAGGTGATTCTTCACAGAGGTGGCAGAGATGGGATGGGAACCAAGGCCCTGACCTTTAATCCAGTGTTCATCATCCGACCCCAGTCTAGTCCTCTTACACTGGCTTCCCTCGGCTGCTCTACCAGCTAGCCACATTGATCTACCAGCAAGTCATCAAATACTCCTGCGTCTTTGCATTTGCTGTGTGTCCTCCAGGCCTGGAATGTTCTCCTTCCTGCCTCTTAATTCCCCTGGCTTCCTTCAAGACTCAGGTCGAATTCCACCTATTCTTTCTCTCATGTCTACTACTGTCTTCCTCTCTCAGAGTAACTTTCATCTGTGGATATGTGGGCTAAGGTAGAGTGAGGACACCTAGGTTGGTGCCCTCAGCAGAAGCAGGGAAGCTCAGAAGAGGGGTGGGCTGGGGTGGAAAGATAATGAGCTCTGTTCTGACGTCTGCCAGACATTCAAGTTTGAGATGCCCACAGGCAGTTGGTGATACAGGACTGGAGCTCAGAAGACAGACTAGATTGGGTCCTCTCTCTCCCTCCCTCCCTCCCTCCATCTCTCTCTCTCTCTCTCTCTCCCTTCCTCCCTCTCTCTCCCCCCTCTGTCTTTCTCTGTCTCTCCTTTCTCTATCTCTCTGATCTCTCTCTCTCTCTTCTTCCTTCTCCCCTTCTCTCTCCCCACTTCTCTCTCCCTCCTTTTTCTTCTCTCTCTCACCCTCTCCTTCTCTCTCTCTCCTCCCATTCTCTACTCCTCTCTCTCTCTCTCTCTCTCTCTCTCTCTCTCTCTCTCTCTCTGTCTCTCTGTCCCTCTCCCTCTATCTCTCTCTGTCTCTCTGATCTCTTTCTCTCCCTCCTCTCTCTTCTTCCTTCTCTCTCCCCCTCCTTTTTCTTCTCCCTGTCTCTCTCCTCCCATTCTCTACATTCTCTACTCCTTCTTCCCTTCTTCTCTCCCTCTTTACATAAACACAAAATAAAGTACACTATAACATATATATATATACACATGAGATAAATGTGATATCTCCCTAGTTGTTGACATGCTTTCCCCCCATTAGACTGTGAGCTCCTGGAGGGCAGGGCCATCTTTTCCCCTTTCTTTGTATTTCTGGTGCTTAGCCCAATGTCTTGCACATTCATTGTTCTTGTGCAGTCATTCAGTAATGTCCAACTTTTTGTAAGCCCATGGACCATACTGTGCTTGGGGTGGTTTCTTGGCAAAGATACTTGTGTGGTTTGCCATTTCCTTCTCCAGTGGGTTCAGGCAAACGGGGTTAAGCGATTTGCTTAGGTTCACACAGCTCGTAAGTGTCTGAGGCAGGATTTGAACTCGGGTCTTCCTGACTCTAGGCCCAGCGCTCTGTCCACTGAGCCACACAATAAGCACTTAATAAATGTTTGTTGATTTGATTTTTCACTGTACTACGCTGCTCTTTTACACTTCATTCCTAATTGGCCCAACTCAGACCCTCCCAGAGATGGAAGCAGGCCAATTTCTCTAAGATTGTTAGATTCTATGCCCAGGAGGAGCTTCCCTTCTCCTGGTTTTATAATTCTGTCAACATGAAGTCTTGGAAACCCAGAGGGTTCACAGGGTCTGATGGTACAAGAGCTTCGCACTGACTCACTTGCCTGGATGCCCTAGCGAGGTGGCAGGCCCAACAAAATTGATATCTAGATGGCAGACCGTGCCTTCGATTTTCCATCATGCTATTTTACTACGACACCTCGGTTGTTAACCTCTGTTAAGAGGCAAAGCATTCTCTCGGACCCCTTGCTATATGATCCGCTTCACCTACAGACGCACGCTCTTCTCTCAGCCTGGAATGCATCCTCCTCCCCTCCCTTCCCTCTCCTCTTTTCAGCTGTCGATAGGCTGTACTTTCTTTAAAGCCCAAATAAAATGCCATTTCTTTGGGGAAGCCTTCCCTGCTCTTATTCCCCCTGGACCTCACACAATACTCTGCTTGGGTCTTTCTGATTAAGTCATAACACATTACTTTGAATCATAGCTCTCTAAACTGTCTTTTGATAGTGACTGCTTCTTAACCAAGCTTTGTATCTCTTCTGGTGCCTAAAACCCAGACACTTAATTGTGTGTCTTTGGAGTTGGATAGAGATAGTCTGACTTCTCATACCTCCTATACAAGAGGTCATAGGACTAAGGATTTAGTACCAGAAGCGACTTTTACCTAATGCTTTCATCTGAAGGATGGAGACACTGAAGCCAGAGGAAGAAAGGGACTTATCTAAGACCAACCATCTAGTAAGAAGAAGAGCTGAGACTGAGAAGACTGGGAAGAACCCAGTTTTCCTGGTTTATAAGTTTGAGGATCTTTCTCCTACACACACCACACTGCCTCTGCTTCTGTTCAGTGTGTTGGAACTGACTTAGAAGTCCTGTAGGAGACAGCGTTAATGCTTACGGTTTGGCTTTCGTCTTCCTTCCTATCTGCTGGCTTGTCAGTCTGGGATGCTGCTTTTCTCCTAGGTAGGGGAAAAGAGACACAGTGCATATTAATCACTCCAAATTCTTGCATGACCACACCCCATTATGCTGCTTCAGGCTCAAAGCTTCCTCTGTGGGTGGCCACAGCTTGGGGAAGGTGCTGGCCACGCTGTCTCTCAGGGCTAAGTCTCTCATGGGTAAGGTGTGCAAGGTGAAATACGAGTTTGGTCAAAGCAGCAACAAGGCTTCTCAGGGAGCCCTGCCTTTTCAGCCTTATCTCACGTTACAGCTGCCACATAGTCTATAGGTTAGTCAAACCGGAGTGATGCCTCAGGAGTGGGGCTGGAGTGTGGGTCCCACTGAGGGCAGGGGGTGCTGTTCCCAAGATCCCGCAGGGCCCGAGCCCACGAACCTCTTGGCCAGCAGTTTGTTCATTTCCTCCATGAGGCCTCCCCCGCCACCACCGCTGCTCGTCCGGTTGGCTTCTGACTTCGAAGTTCCACTGGGACTGGAAACCCCAGGACCATCTTCTGGCTAAAGACAGAGAAGATAATACTCCAGGGGCCAGGGGCATGGGTTTTGGGGGTGAGG
This sequence comes from Trichosurus vulpecula, assembly GCF_011100635.1. Taxonomy (NCBI): domain Eukaryota; kingdom Metazoa; phylum Chordata; class Mammalia; order Diprotodontia; family Phalangeridae; genus Trichosurus; species Trichosurus vulpecula. The sequence continues at coordinate 12,673,942 of NC_050575.1, read as the reverse complement.
TGAGAGGAGAGGGAGTAGTACTGGCAAGAGAAATTATTGGTGACCCTAGATCACTCAAAACTATGGAATGTCAGAGTTGGAAGGGTCCTTAGACTCATAGAACATAAAATATAAGCTGGAAAGAACTTTAGTGATCACCTGGTCCAACGACTCATTGTAAAGAACAGCAAATAGGCTCAGAAGAGGACGGAGACTTAATAAGATCACAGATTTAGAACTGGAGGAAGGTTTGGTGATCATCAAATCCAATCCCCTCATTTTACAGATGAGGAAACCGAGGCTCATAGAAGTGAAGTCACACGGTTAGTAAGTGCCTGAGGCAGCTAATAAGTATCCCAGGTTTTCCTGGCTCCAAATCAAGCAAGCTAGAGGTGGAGTGAACAATGGAGCTTGGTCCAGCCAGCAGCCTACTGAGCTGTGAGGGGATGCTGATAGGGACAAGCATCTCCAGGGCAGAGGATGGAGAATACAGAACCCAACTGAACCTTTTGCAGTAGTGAGCAGCCAAGCTTCACGGATACCATCCACAGAATCACAGCGTGTCAGAGCTGAAAGGGCCCTCAGAGATGGATCACCTAGTCTCATCCCCCCACTTTAGAAAGAGGAAGCTGAGTCCCAGAGAGGCTGTGACCTGTCCGAGGTCACACAGAGAGTTTTAAATCCAGATTCTCTGACAACATATCCAGTGCTTTTTCTAGTTCAACCCCTATTGCAGAGGAGGAATGATTTGCTATGGTCTCACCTCTCATTCCTGAAGTTCTTTTGGAAAATTTATAGGGAGATGGGACAGGAGGAACCAGGCAGGGCTGGTTTTCACACAGTAAGTCCCCCCGCTTACCCGCTGGACTCTTCGTAGTTTTGCGCCTGCCAGGGCTGCTGCAAGTCCAGACACTGAAGCATCATCGTGGATGGCGCTTTGCACCCCGCTTACTGGCAGTGGTGGTGGTGGTGGAGGTGGTGCTGCCCCTGTGAGTGGAGGGGGCACTGGCGGGGGTGGGGGCGGGGGTGGCCCTCCTGAAGGTACGGGGGCAGTGGCTGTGGACGAGGGGTGTCCTGGGGGGAGGATGGGACCTACGAAATGAAAATACCTGGTCAGTAATGCAAAGCTCCTTCAATATCTCCATCCTGAATCCCTGGGAAAGACCCCGGAAGGTCAAATTTCCCTTCTGAGAAACAAGAGCAACCTCTTTAAAGAAGCATTCTGAGATCTCTCCTTTCCCTCCCCCACCACTCCCTTCCTTCTCACTTCTCAGAATGTAGGGACAGAGTATGGACAGAAATAATAATATTATTAATAGCCACCATGACAATAATAATCACTTACATTTTTTAGAATCCTTCAAATTTTACAGTGCAACCACCTCCCAACAACCCTCTGGTAGGTAGCCCCAGTATTCCTATCCTCATTTCACAGAGGCAGAGACTGAGACTCAGATCGATACGACCTGTCCAGAATCATCCATCTAGTAAGCGTAGGAACCAAGATCTGAACCCAGGTCTCTCAATTCCAACGATCCTTTCACCCTACCACACAGTCTCCCTATTATCATAAACTTGCTTGCGTGGTGTTGGTTGTGAATGAAAAATTTTGGGTTCCAATTATGTCTCCCTAGTGGGAGAGCAATAGTAAATAAAATAGTTAATGAATATTTATTCGGTGCCTATTATGTGCCAGGCACTGTGCTATAAGTTCTGAGGATACAAATATAAAAAAAGAGAGACAAAAGAAAGCTCCTATTCTCCAAGAGCTTATGGTAAAATAAGGGGAGATAATGCACAAAAGGAAACTGAAAGGTGGGGGGTATGTGTGTAAGGGAAAGGTGCTTGATGGGGGGGGCACGGTGGAGAAATTGGAGAAATTCCAGAACGTTAGTCAGGTAGGAAATGAGGAAATGGGATTAATAAGCTCTTTTTTTTTTGATTAATAAGCTCTTTGAATGTAGGGACTTTGTTAGACTTGTATCTGTCCAAAGTGCCTAGTACGGTGCTGGGTAGGCAGTGGCTATTGGTCCCGCCCAGAGCATGATGGTTCCTTGGTCTTGAGTATAATGGTTACAGATGTTCGGAACACGGAGACAGACAGAAAGGCAGAGAATTTCCTAGGAGAGCGTGTACTGTATGAAGAGGTCTGGAAGTGGGTAAATGGCTTATGAAAGAATTGTGGATATCTGCGCTGGAAGGGACCTTAGAATGCAAGAATGTAGACACGAAAGCTTGAAGAACCATTAGAATTACAGGAGATGGATTGTCACGTCAGGAAGGAGTCTTAAAGTCAGAACGTTCTATGTTGTGGCAGTAAAGGACTTTATAATTATAAAACTATAGATCATCATATAATCATGTAATGTATTTCATACAATTATGATACGATACACAACACAATATGATAATATGTTATACTATCACTTAATTATAGAACTATCGATTATCATAGCTGGAAGGAGCATCAGGATCCAGAATCCAGAGCCAGAAGGGCCTTAGAATCACAGAACATAGTACATCAGAGTTGGAAGGGGCCTAGTGATTATCTAGTCCAACATTATTACTTTACAGATAAGGAAACTGAGGCCCAGAAGACTGCAGTGTCTTATTCAAGACCATACAGAATAAGTGCAAGAGATGAGAGAGAGTAGAACTGAATCTTAATTGAATGAATTCTGCTTAGCAAAGTTTGAGTTTCATGTGCTTTATTGAACTAGAATTATTGGAAAATGGAGACACATAATAAATGACATATTGATATGCCTCAAGTTTTTTTTTTAACTTTTTAGGCGGCAATCAGGGTTAAGTGACTTGCCCAGGGTCATACAAATCACTATGATGCAAGGGAAAAGTACTAGGAAAGTCCAAAAGAAGGAGGCATCCCACAGAGGGCAGGGACCATTTGATTTTCATCTTGCTATTACCTAGTATAGTGCCTGTGGGCAAGTATTTAATAAATGTTTGTTGATTAATTGATTCTTGCTGAAGATCAGATTATGGAGGAACATCATGATCTTGATATCAAAGGATGTTTGGATTTCATAAGATCCAGTTCAAAAGGGAAAGGCAGTTCTATGCATAGGGCCTAACGGGAACAAAGGCACAGAAACTAGAAAGCCCAGGCTGTAAGCTGGATATCTTGAATCCCCCAGGATAGAAACGTATGTGAAGGAGGGCCAGAGGGGTCATAAAGCAGCAAAGACAGGAGGTTGGAGTGACATCATGAAGGGCTTTCAATGCAAGCATTAATTAGCATGAGTTTTACTTTTTATGTGAAAGGGAGCCATTGAAAGTTTTTGACAAACAGACCTGTGTTTTGAGTAGATGACTGGCAACACATATAGGATGGACTGGAGAGGGGGAGAAACTGCAGAAGAGAAGTGGATTAGGAGGCTATTGTAAGAGGCCAGCAGGAGGTGATGAGAGCTTGGTCTAAGATAGAGTGGAGACATGAGTCCCTGCCTTCAAGTAGTTTATATTCTAGTTGAGGTGCTAATGTATGTATTTGATGGATACTGTAGACTCACACAGTTTCCCAAAGTGGGCGATACCACCCCCTGGAGGGGTGCTGGCCCGATCTAGAGGGGTGGTAGTAGCATAAGGAGAGAAAAGAAGAGAAGAAAATTTTGAAAAACCATTCATACATGTTTCATCTGCTGTGTAACAAAGTTAAAGTCATAATGATTACATTATTTTCCAAATAAACACACAAAATTCGAGTTATAACCAATCAGGGGTCAAGTTGACCAACAGGTCTTAACAAGCAAGTGTTGGCAAGGCAAGTACGTTGCCCATTGTTGGGAAGTCCAGCATGCATCCGCAGGAATATGTAATGACTTGTTTATAACATGATAAAACCCCACAAATTTACAATAAATTATTAAATTTAAGATGCATCATTTAAAAAATATATTTTATATATTTTTGAAATGATGCAAATTTCAAAAACAAAAACAAAAACGTTAAAGGGTTAAAGAAAGTAGATTTCCAGAGGAGCACTGAGTAATTTTTCTTTGAAAAGGGGGCAGTAAGCTAAATAAGTTTGGGAACCTCTGTTGTAGAGTCTATATTGCAGACAAGGAACAATACCATGAGGCCTATGTTAAGCACCGGGTGTATGGATGCTGTGGAGGTGTCTCTGTGGCCAGGGGCAATCTGAGGGAGCTTCTGAAAGGAAGTGCCAACTGAAAGGAGTCTTCCCTTCCAAAATGATCTCTCAAGGTCAGTATGGCAGGGACCCAACTGACCTTCCTAGGTTTTTCCCTATCTGCTTCCCTCTAAGCTTTGGAAAAACCCAAACTAGTTTCTTCACAAGGAGGCCGTGCTGAGACCACAGACTTGCGGAGCTGGATGGGACCCCAGTGATCATATACTCCAGATGAGAAAACTGAGGCCTAGAGGTAGGAAGTGGGGGGCCCAAAATTTGAACCTAGGTCCTCTGATTCCAAATCCAGCACTTTCTACAACAGCACGCTCCTTTCTTTCACTATAAAACCAAGCCTCAGAGAGAGGAGAGAGGCCAGGGCAAAGCATCGATGGACAGCATCTCCATAACCCCAGGCCTTCCTCACCTGGAGTTGAGGTTCTTCTCTCCAAGGACTCCTGACGCTGTTGCTGTTGTTCCATCACTTGCCTGAAAGAAAGAGAGCAGTTCAGGTTTGTGTCCATCCCCTGCCCTAATCCAGGGGTGTGGAACCTGCGGCCTCGAGGACACATGCTGTCCTCAAGTGCGGCCCTTTGACCGAATCCAAACTTCACGGAACAAATCCCCTTAATAAAAGGTGATGCGACCCACCACCTCCCCACCGCTGCATACAAAGCATCAGCATGTTTATATCTATGTCCCTGTGGACATGGACTCAAGAGCACAGTGTGAATATAGGGCAGGAGGGGCTAGCACGGTGGGAAAAATGTTGGATTTGGAGCCAGAAGGCCTGGGTGAATCCTAGCTCCGCCCCTTCTGATCTCTGCAGCCCTGGACAAAGGAGATTATTTCAAATCTCTAAAATGAGGGTTTCTAAGGTCTTTGTCCATGCTACAGCCCACAAAGGAGAACATGAATTCTAAGCCTCTATTTCAGGGGTGGGGAACCTGTGGCCTCTGAGGCAACGTGTGGCCTCTTAATGTTAAAATTTTATTTTAATATTTAATAATAAAATAAATATTTATTATTAAAATCCTTTTATAAAGGGGCTTTGTTCTGTGAAGTTTGGATTCAGCCAAAGGGCTGTACTTGAGGACTTAAGGGAACACACGTGACCTCGAGGCTGCAGGTTCCCCACCCATTTCAATTTTCAAAAAGCAGCATGATTTTAAAAAAAAATCCACGAGGGAAGAGGTTTGGATCCTTGATTTCATTGGTGTGGGAAATTCCTGGTGAGGAATTTCTACCAATGAAGGTTGACAACTATCCTGCAGTTAGAGATTTTCCCAGGGACATTGAGAGGTTAAATGACTTGCCCAAGGTGGCACAGTCAGTATTTGTCAGTGGCAGGACTTGAATCCAGGTCTTGACTCTGAGGCCAGTGTTCTAACCATTATGTCAGTGTCTCTCAAGTAGTTGAATATAGTGGGGGAGGGGGAACACTGTACTGGGGGCCACGAACCCATGGTTTGAGTGCTAGCTCTACCACCTACTCGCTGTGTGAACCTGAGTGAGCCATTTCATCTCTCCGGATCTTAAGTTGCCTTATTTGCCAAACGGGGATCTGTCCCTCCTTCCGGGATTGATCAAAGGAGATGATAAATGTGGAAGGACTATGTAATTTATCAACCATTACCAGAACATAAGGCGATGCTATTCAATACTTCAGAAGACCCATGTCCAACTCTCTGGGCAATGAAGTGGATCAGTGAGTACAATGTTGGACCTGGATCTGGAAAGACCTGAGTTCAAATGTGACCTCAGATACTTACTAGCTGTATGACCCTGGGTGAGTCACTTAACCTCTCTCTGCCTCATTTTCCTATGAGGATTATAACAGCACCTTCTTGCTTGGGTTGTTTTGAACATCAAATGAAGGAATATCTATGAAGTGCTTCTCAAACCTTATACACACACACACACACACACATACACACACACATATGTATGTATATATATATATATATATATATATATAAATAAAATTGCTAGCTACCACCAACATCATCATCACCATCACCATCATCGGCCCTCTCATCTCATAAAGGAGAAAAGAATGAGAACTCGTGCTCTCCAGTTTTTTCCTCTCCTTTGTGGCTCCTGAAGTACTAGTCTCACTTCTGCCAGTAACTCCTGATATTCCCTCAAACAAGTGACTTGGCCACTGAAGCTTCAGTTTCCTCCCAGGTGAAAATGAAGGGTGGCCTCGATGACACGCAGATGCTTCCTTTCCACTGAGCCATCATAGGCGGTCTTTGGCTGAAAAATATCTGTCACCCAGAAGCTATGGGTGAGCTCCCTGTCTTCTCAGACAGCTGGCAAGCAGTCTGTCACCAGGCCTGTATTTGAAGTCCTTCCAGTTTGGTAGGACTTTCTGGGACTTCTGAGCACAACATCAAAGAGGCCAGGGTCAGTTCTGTGCCACGATGAGCCATCGGATGAGGATCCCACGATGGTGTTACTAATTTATAAGCAATAATTTTTAAGTTCCTGAATGACTCAGTCATTCAGTTCTAGCTCTTGCTATCTACGTGACTTTGGGGAGGGAAGGTGCGAAGTAGCCTTTGAGTGTGAAGGACAAGACAACTCATAGAACACAGCATCAGAATTGGAAGGAGCCTTAGGATGTTAGATCTAGAAGGACCTTGCAGGTCATCTGGTCCAATCCCTTTATTTTACAGATGAAGTGACCTGACCAAGGTCACAGCCAAGCCAAAGGACCCAGTTGTCCTGACTCAGACTCTGTTAAGTTAATGAAAGTGTCACAGTGTCACAGCTATGTCATGAATGCTCTGTATGGCCGTGAAAAAAAATCACTTTGGTCTCTGTGAGGCCTCAGCTTCCTCCTTTCTGTAAAACAAAAGAGCTGGACCTGATGATTTCCAAGTCTCTCTTAGCTCTGATATTCTGTGATTAAATTGGAGCAATGTGCACGGTATGGTGGGAAGACTCCTGGACTTGGGATCTTGGTTTGAATCCTAGCTGTGTCACTGACTCTCTGTGTGACCCTGAGGGAACCCCTTGACCTCTCTGAGCCTTGGTTTCCTCATCTGTGAGAAATGAAGGGTTGTCTTCTTATTAGTCAGTCATGTCTGGCTCAGTGGCCCCATGGATGTTCTTAGCAAAGACACTAGAGTGGTTTGCCATTTTCTTCTCCAGTATGTCCCCGTTTCAGAGATGAGGAACTGAGGCATACAGGGGTTAAGTGACTTGCCTGGGGTCACACAGCTAATAAGTGTCTGAGGCCACGTTTGAACTCAGGTCTTCCTGACTCCAGGTCTGGGACTCTATCCACTGTGCCACCTAGCTGCCTTAAGGGTTGCCCTTTGTGGTGAGTCAGAATCCACCTTCAGTCACATACTAGCTATGTGACTATACTTTGGAGGGAAGAAGACCTTGGAGAGAAGGAGAAATGATCCGCCCCTTTAAGTGTGCCCTCCGCCTCACTATACATACCCTCTCAGGCCCCATCTGCTGTCCCCACCTCTCCAGCTGGTCTTTCGCTTGCCCTTGTGAGTTACTGCCTCACCCTCCACCGGCCACTTAACTTTTCACATCCCAGGCCACTCCCTGAGACTAGGAGTTACAGAGAGTGGTTTGTCTTCATTTATGTAAAGGAGTTACTACCTGGGGAATTCCAGTGATGAAATCCCAGAACCAAACAAAACCACCACACCAAAAATGTAGAGGGAATGGCATCTGGATCCGGAGCAGGGGTTCTGAGTTCTAATCTTGGCTCTACTTGACCCTGGCCAAATCGTATTTTCTCCTTTTTGAACCTGTTCTCTCTTCTGTAAACCAAGGGACTGGACTAGGTGTTTCTAAGCTCTTCGCTAACATTAATTTTTCACGTTCCAAACAATGGGGTTGGTGGGAGGGCAGGGCTATCAGTTGACAATTTTCTTGGTTTCCCTCTGCTTTATGAGCCCTGGAATTTACAGAACACCCACTAGAGGGCCCCTCAGCCACAGGAACAGGCTACAAATTCCCCAAGAAGCCCCCGAGCTGCCAGACTTTTGGTCTGCTACTTGATTGGGGTAAAAAAGCACCAAAGAGCAAAAACAGTGCCCAAGTCAGATGTGCAGACCACGTGCCTAATGAGTAGGAAGGGATCTAAGTGTTTGGCAGTGAAGTCTGGTCATCATCTCCAGAATTAAACTGTTCTGGGTCTGAATTCTGGCTTGGCTACTGACTAGCTTTGTGCTCTCAAAGTGAGTCACTTAAGAACTCAGTTTTCTCATCTGTAAGATGATTCAGACCTGCCTCTGTGCGGGGAGTTACCATACAGGGATATAGCCCTATGAGGATGAAGTCACCGATTTGTGAAGCTGGATCACTTGACATCTTTGGGCCTTAGTTTCCTCATTTGTAAAACGAGAGGGTCAGAGTAGATCGAGGTCTCTGAGGTCCGTATGTTCTAAAATTCTGAGGTCTGGAAGAGACCTCTGAAATCATCTAGCCCAACCCTATCATTGTCCAGAGGGAGAAATCAGGACTCAGAGATGGAAGAAAGCTGTCCAAGGTCACACAGTCAGCCCTGGAGAAGTAGGACATTCCTAACAATCAGAGTGGTTCAGTAAAGGAATGGATGCCTTGATAGGGAGAGGGCACCCAATGTTACTGGAGGTGTGCAAACAAAGACTGTAAAATGATTTACTGGGGATACTGTAGAAGAGATGCCTTTATTGGGAGGGTAGGACTGGTCTCCTCTGTGTCATGCCTCCAGCCCTCATCCTTATCCCCTAATTGTGACGGGGAGGAGGGGTGGACTCTCTCCTTGGGACACCGGGCCCTGGGAGGTGACCTTTTGCCTTATCTTGCCCAGAACTAGGTCTCCATGCCACTTCCTTCCAAGCATACCCACTTTCCCCCACTTTCCAGCTTCCCTTTATGTGGCCTCTTAGGTTTCTTAAGTAACTTGCCCAGGGTCATGCAACTACTAAGTGTCTGAGGAAGAACTAGAGCTCAGGTCCTCCTGATTCCAGGGCCAGCGCTCTATCCACTGAACCGCCTAGCTGTCCCTCTCTCAATTCTAAAGAGCCTATGGCTCCATGATTATCCTCACTGCCATAGCTTGGCACTGGCTCTCTTCACATTCCTCATCAGAAGGGCAGCTAGGTGGCACAGCGGCCCCGGAGTCAGGAGGACCTGAGCTCCAATTTGGCCTCAGACATTCAGTAGTTGTGTGACCCTGAAAAAGTCACTTAACTCTGTTTGCCTCAGTTTCCTCCTCTGCAAAATGAGCTGGAGGAGGAAATGGCAAAACGTTCCAGTGTCAGTGCCAAGAAAACCCCAAAAGGGGTTAGGAAGAGTCAGACACGACTGAAAAAGAACTCTACCACAACGACAACAAATTCCTCGTAAGAGACATCCAGTTTGGATTGTGGCAGGTCAGTGGCAGAGACAGGGTGATGCCAAGGGTAGGGTTATCACCCCCTCCAAACATGTTCTTTTTTATCTTCAGAATACTACTCCTAGGTGCATCCTTAGCCTGCGGCTATCTGGAAGAGGAGGCTGAGCTGCTATAAAACGTCAAGCGGATTGGTTAATTTTGGCACACCTACCTCATAGCATTACTGTGTGTGTTCATTTGGATAAATAAATGACCCAGTTAGCATCGTGCTTGGTGGAGGATGTGACAAGTAGTCTTCAGGCCTGGTTTGCATGTATGAAAATCTTCCATTTGCCAGTGCTGAGGGGAGGGAGCTCAATTCTCTCCCTTTGAAAACCTACAGATCACTTCCCCTCTAGGTTGGGAAACTGAAGAGAGATAATGGTGAGAGCTAGAACATGTATAAAGCCTTATTCTTTTTAGTTCTTCCACACTCATTATCTCTGAAGGGCCTCGTATCAGTTCTGTGATGCAGCTAAGATGGGAGACTGAGGCACAGGAGGTTAAGTGATTCTGCTTAAGGTTTTATAGAATGCCAGAGGAGAATCCACGGTCAGAACTTAGGTCTCTTGAAAGCACCCATAACCATGAAGAATTCTTGTTACAATCAGCTCTAATTAACCTATGTTTAACCAAGTGGTATGTAGATTTAGACGGATATAATCTGGTTTTCTTTTCCCCCTTTGCAGCTGGTTGTCCATACTCCAGAACCATAACTTTCATTGAACAAACATTTATTAAATGTTGCTTAAGTGCTAGGCACTGTGGAAGGCTGGGAGATATAAGAATGAAAAAAAAGGCTCTATCCCTGCTTTCTAATAAAAGTAGTAAGGCATGAAACAGTGTGGGCCTTGATGTCGGGAGACCTGATTATGAATCTGAGATACTTGTGAGCCATGTACTCAAGGGCATGATACTGTTCACCCCGCACAGCTCGTAAGATGGGAATACAGGGGGTTGTGGGCAAAGTGCTTCCCAAAGCTCAATGGAAATGGGTGTTGCTATCAGTACTCATAGTCCTCACTAATAGTGAGTCCTGACAGAAAGTCAGAACTGGGAAGGGCCCTTCGCACCTCATTCAATACCCACATTTTACACAGGGGGAAACTGAGGCTGGGGTGTATGTGTATGTGTGTGAAATACTTTGCCTAAAGGTCATACAGCAAATTAGTTGCATCCTAGTCTAGCAGAGTAGAGCCCGGACCTTCTGACCCCTAGCCCAGGGTTCCTTCTTCTACATTCTGCTGATTCTATCACATCTGGGTCTCCAAACACAATTAGAGGGAGCGGCGTATAGTGAAGGGGTCCTCAAATATTTCCTGCATTTTAAACAAAACCCTAAAGCTATTATTTTTTATGCACATTAACAAACAACTTTGTTGTTATTGTTCAGTTGTGTCCAAATCCCTTGAACCAGAGTGGCTTGCCATTTCCTTCTCCAATGGATCGAGGTAAGCAAAAGTTAAGTGACTTGCCCAGGGTCACACAGCTAGTAAGTGTCTAAGGCTGGATTGCAATTCAAGTCTTCCTGGCACTCTATCCACTGAGCCACCCGGCTGCACACAAACAACCCAAGGTTCATTTATAACAAACAAACAGACTGACAGACAGACGGACAGACTCAGGTGTTTCGGGGTTCCTGGCAGTGCAGTTTGAAAAATCTCAGTGCATTCGATAGAGAGGCAGCCTCAGAAATAGGAAGATTACTTACTAGATTTCCCAAACTAGAGATTAAAGGTCGAGCGAGGGAAGTTCTGTATCTGACACATACTGTTCGCATGACGTCGGTCAAGTCTCTTATCCATTCAGTGTCGGAGGTAATTCTCTGGTAAGTCGCAGAACGGGCGCTAAATTTCATTGGTAGAAGGTGTTTGCTCCTCAGGAGTTCTTTACACTAATGAAACCTTCAGTCTAGTTCAAAAACAACTAAAATTATCGCCAAAGAAAATGACTCCTACGAAGTTGTGTTATCTCTCTTTTACAGATGAAGAAGCTGAGGTACTGAGGGGTTAGTGCTCAGAATTTGGGGCAGCCAGCGGGTACAGTGGTTAGAGCGCCAGACCTGGAGTCAGGAAGACCTGAGTTCAAATCCGACCTCAGACGCTTCACTAGCTTTGTGACTCTGGGCAAGTCATTTAACTTTGCCTTAGTTTCCTCACCTGTAAAATGAGCTGGAGAAGGAAATGGCAAACCGCTCCAGTATCTCTGCCAAGAAAACTCCAAATGGGGTCATGAAGAGTCGGACACTACTGAAAAACGACTCCCGACTCCCCATCTATTACCCCATCACTTCCAGTTGACCCTTGTTGCCACCAGTCAGGCACAGCTGCCCCAGGACTAGAGGGACTGCCTGTCAGGTCATTGTGCCAGCCAATCTGGGCACAGTAGAGCAAGTTACCTTCTCTGGACTTCCATCTCATCAGGAGAAGGGCCATTCTGCACCTGGCGCTGAGAGGGGGGGCCTGTTGGGGAGAGAAGCAGAATAGTTTAAGAATTAGCAAAGTGAAGGCCAAGCTTTGGAGTACCAAGGTTAGAATATGGTTGGGTGCTCTAGGGCTTGGAAACATCCACAGCCCTTCATCAGAGAAACACCCGATGTGCTCTTCTATAGAGCATGTTTCCTGAGAAGCCACGTAGAGACTATCGTGTTCTAAGAACAGACGCTTCTGGCCTAAAGCCAACCAAGAAGTCCATGGCAGATCCTTCAACAGAAGGTTATCTCATGGTGATCTTAGAAAAAGGTCAGAGCTGGAAGGGGTCTTAGAATGATCAACTTCCAGGTGTCAGAGGGACCTTAGAATCCTGGTGTGAGCATATCAGAGTTGGAAGAGAACGTGGATTCATAGAACCATGGAGTGTCAGAAACATCTTTAGAACCATACAACATGGAACATCAGAGCTAGAAAGATCCTTAGAATTCTAGAACCATAGAATAATAGAACTGGAAGGGATTTTAGACTCATGGAACCATAGAACATTTGAGCTAGAAGCAACTCTAGGTATTGTCTGGTAGTCCATTTTATAGATGAAGAGGTTAAGAACCAAAAAAGGGAAGTGACCCATCTAAAGTCACAGAGAGAAATTAGTAACAAGGTTTGAGACAAGTGTCCTGGACTTAGGGAAAGGAAGGCAAAACCTCTCCCTCATTTCTATCCATCCTTCACTTGGCTGTCAAAAAGCACAGGTCCGACTATGTCGTCCCGCACCTCAATAATCTCCAGTGGCTCCCTATTATCTCTAAGATCATATGTAAAGTTCTCTGCATGGAATTCAAAGGCATTCATAATTTGGATCCCTCCTACCTCTCCAGTCATCATAGACCTTATCCCGGCCTGCTTCCACCCATGCCCCAGGATCTAGTAACATTGACCTCCTTGCTGTTCTCAAAAAGAAAACTCCACCTTCTGACTCCCAACATTTTCCCCATGCTTGGAATGCTCTCCCTCCTCATCTCAGATTCCTGGTTTCCCTGAAGCCTGGCTAAAAATCCCACTTTCTACAAGAAGCCTTCCCAATCACCCTTAGTGCTAGTGCTTTCCTTCTGAGATTGTTTCCAATTCATATGTGTATATCTCTCTATAAGTATATATCTCATTGTATCTGTCTGTCTGTCTATCTATCTGTCTATCTATCTATCCATCTAGTTTGTACATAATTGTTTGTATATTGTCTCTCCCATTAGACTCTGAATTCCTATCTATCTGTCTATCTATCTATCCATCTAGTTTGTACATAATTGTTTGTATATTGTCTCTCCCATTAGACTCTGAATTCCTTGAGAGCAGGAGCTGTCTTTTGCCTGTCTTGGTATCCCCAGTACTAGGCACAGTGCCTGATGTATAGTTGGCACTTAATCAATACTTGTTGGCTGGCGGCTACGTGAACACAGGGAGTTCCACCATGACTGCCACATGTAGGGTCACTTTTGTTTTCTTTCAATTTCAATTTTCTTTTTTTCCTATTTGTTTTGGATTGGAACAGGCCCCTTTAAAAGTAATTGCTAAGTGGTAACCTATGAGAACTTTAGAAAACGTTGTTTGTCAAATTAATCCAACTTTTTAGGTAACTGTAATCTCTCAGCCTACCATCTATGGTGGTTCTGGGCCCTTGGTAAAGACTACTAACTGTGCTCTGCTGAATTGACTGCTGGTACTCTATTTTTAAAAAAACACTTTCACAGACATTTTTTCATTAGATTTTCTCAACATCCCAGGGAGGGAGACAGGGTTAATAATTATTGCCATTTAATAGAGGAGAAAAATAAGGCCAAGAAAGGTAACTTGCCTAGTAATTATCATTTTCAGTTGTGTCCAACTCTTTGTGACCCCAGTTGTAGTTTTCTTGTCAAAAATACTGGAATGGTTTGCTATTTTCTTCTCCAGCTTAGTTTACAGATGAAGAAACTGAGCAGGGTTAAGTGACTTGCCTAGGGTCACACAGCTAGTAAGTGTCTGAGGCTGGATTTGAACTCAGGAAGATGAGTCTTCCTGACTCTAGGCCTGGTAAATGCTAAGATGATAAATAACTAAGGTAGGATTTAAATCTAGAGTTTCCGACTGATGACTCAATGTAGCTAATGTAATCTTGGGCTGCGTTGAGAGGCAGAGCTTCCAAGAATAAGGAGGTGATAGTTCTTCTGTGTTTCGGCCTAATTAGACCATATCTGGAGTACTATGTTCAATTCTAGGTACTGGAGTTTGAGAAGGCACCTGGAGAGTGTCTAGAGGAGCATAACCAGGATGGTGGTGAAGAGTCTCAAGTCTGTGTCATGTGAGGATCAGATGAAAGATCTGGGGAGAGAAGACTCAGGGGAGAGCCTGTGGCTGTCTTTATAGGCTTTAAAGGGCTGTTCTGCAGAAGAGGGAGTAGACTAGTTTGATATGGCCCCAGAGAGCAGAACCAGAATTAATGGGTAGAAACCATAAAGAGGTGAATGTTGGCTTAATGTGAGGAAAAAGTCCCTAACAATTCAAGCTGTCCCAAAGTGGAATGCGTAGCCTTGGGAGGAGGTGGTTTCTCCCTTGTGGGAGGGCTTCAAGCGAAGGCTGGATGACCATGGGTCAGGCATGGTATTGTGGGGATTCCTTTGGCGTGTGAGTTGGACTTCAAAGGTATTGAGGCTGCTCTAACTCTCAAATTCAGCGATTCTAGTTGCAGTTTCTGCTTGACTTAATCACAGAATGTCAGAGCTGAGAGGCACCATCTGGTCCAACTCTCTAATCTCACAGAAGAAGAAATTGGGGCCCAACAAAGAGAAAACACATGCCCATGTTTATGCAGTGATTAAGAGGCAAAGCTGAATCCAGAACCCAGATGTGGTGAGTCTCGGGTGTGGGCTGTCTCCTTTGCACCATGTTGTCTTACACTTTTATCTGGACTGTACGGATGAGGTATTTAGGGCAAGTCATAGCTCTTGTATTTAAGGGCCCGCTCCCCATTTACCATCCAGCTGCCTGGGCATGTCTATCCCTAGTGCCAAAGTAACCCATTGATTTAGTCCATTTGGTTAAAAAGAAACAAAGGTGAATCCATGGTTGAGGGCACACAAACCTGTTCAAGGCTCTGGCCACAGAAATCCTTAACAGCTGGTTGATTAAAATGTTAATCTTTCCACCAGAGTAGGGGGTGTGATGTGGCCAAAAGATGGAATTACAGAATCCTAAAGTTGGAAAGGACCTCAGAGGATATCTAGTCCAACAAGCATCTGAAGAGGAATCTAGGAGACCTAGTCCTTGGCAGGTGGTCATCCAGTCTTCACTCGGATATCTACTGTAATAGGGAACCCAATACCTCCTAAGGCAGATCATTCCACTTTCAGATGGCTCTGATTTTTTTAGGACATTTCTCTTTGTATTATTAAATCATGTTAATAAAATCACGTTAATTAAAATCATGTTAAGTCAAGTCAAAAGCTTTTATTAAGTGCCTATTATGTGCCAGGTACTATGTAAGCCTTGGGCTTGCAAAGAAAGGCAAAAATAAGTCCCTGTTCTCTCTTTTTTATTTTTTTTGAGGGAGGAAGGCAAGGCAGTTGGGGTTGAATGACTTGGCCAAGGTCACCTAGCTATTAGTGTCAAGTGTCTGAGGCCGGATTTGTTTCTTTGCAGCTGCTCTTGGTTGTGTCCTCTGAGCACAGTCAACCAAATCTAATGCTTCTTCCATCTGATTGCCTTTCAAATACCAGAAGATGATGACAGTAACCACAACAAACTCCTCAAGGCTCAATCTATTGTCTGTGTCATGGGGGAGGGGGGGAATGGGAATGCCATCCAGAATCTACACCCTACTCCGGTAGCTGTGAGGATCAGGTAGGATCCCTGAAGTGCTGGTCCATTGGGCTCTGGTGATACTACGGATTGGGTTAGCACCCCAGAAAGTGTGACATCATTGCTTCTATGAATCTAAGAAATAGATGGGTGGCAGCATAAAGTTGTAGGCCAGGGTGATTCTGATGGAGGAGTCAGTGATGCTCCTTTATGTTTTGGACCCAAAGAGGACAATCAGAAATACCAATCTCCCACATGCTGGAAATGCTTCAGCACAGAAGGCACTGACCACTAATGCAGGCAAACTATGTGTGAAATAGCCTGACGATAAGAATGCTTTTATTAAATGTCAGTCCTATAGCATAACAAAAATGGGACGAAGCAAAAGCTTTGGTCTGCTTTTTGTCAATGACATCCTTGGCTTCAACTTACATGCCAATATATGGCAGATTGATTCAGGGCAATTGTAAGAAATAATTTCATTCTTCAGCCTAGATTAGACAAATAAAAGCATAAATAAGGAGTAACTTATAGTTGAAGAGGAATAAATTGAAAGAACTTGAAGGTTTTGAAAATCTACCCAATGCAAATTCTAGGAACACTACCTAACGATGAAACAGATGGTAAAAATGATGCTGATGTCACAAATATTCTGGAAAGGAGATTGGAATTTTGAAAAGCACATTCTTAGTTTGATGGCACAAATCCAACTAATAGGCCTACTATACCCAGACAGAATAATTAAAAAAAAAACTAGTATCTACTCTGACTATCATGAATGAGCACAGTATTTGACAGAGGGTGTTAAAAAACATTTTAGAACCTGCACACAACAGTTTATGAGAGTATATGTGGCTGTTGTCATGGTAAGGGTCATAGGAGGAAAGATAAAGCTATCTAGGAGTACTCCTAAGGATGGGTTTCAAATACCACCATGGCAGAAGTGGTCTGAGAAACTATTGAAGCCTAACACAAAGATATTGGGAGATTACACCAATATGATAGCTGGCAAGTACAGGAAAAAAACCTGGACACTCTATCACTTAATTAAAAAGAATGAAAAAGAAACAGGTGGAATGGAATCCAGAAAACAAAGTAGATCAGGAATCCCTGATATCTTTAGTTAAAAGTAAAAGCCAAACAGATTAAAATGATATAAGGAGTCAAAGCAGCCCAAAGAACAGAAAAAACCAATAAATACTATGCAAAAGAAGCTTGAAAAGCAAAGGCACTAGGGGAGAAAGAGAGAGAGAGAGGGGGAGAGAGAGAGAGAGAGAGAGAGAGAGACAACGCGAGTGCAATTATGGCTGCTAATGGCTGCCATCATGATAGTTAGAGCTGAACAGGCTGACTCAGCTGTACTGTGAGTTTGTTTTTGGGAAGACTCCAGCAGAGGTTTTGGGATGGCGGGGCTCCATGTTGTGATGTTGTGTTTTGAATGTTTTACTGCTCTGATAGATTGGGTAAATGGCTTGTGGGATGTGGTTCTCTGGTGTCTCAATAAATGCTTCACTTCTTCTACCTTCTATGTGGAGAGTCTGGCACACTTTGTCACACAGAACCACACAGGCCTTTTGACAATTATCATCTATATTGTGATTATTGCCTCACTGATACAGGTGGACATTTGTCCCACATATTGCATAGAAAAGTATCAAAGTTTTGAGGGGGGATGGAGGACTTTGTGCCTGCAAGAAGCTTTATGTAGAAAGAATAAAATTTACAAATGAGTTCATGAGTATGGTGTAAATTAGGGAGTAATTAATGATTTTATAAAAATATTCAACATGATGCTATTTGAATAACAATAGGAAGCTTTTTGTAAAACTATTCATACTTTAAATGTACTATAAAAAGTTTCTTTTTGTAAATCGAAACAATCTTTGAAAAAACACACAACTAAATGAAATATTCCCTAATTTATCTCTGTTGTAAATGTCACTCATCACATACTAGATGTACTTAAAGTGGGAGCCGCCTGTATTACAGTGATGTCACGAAGAGCGTAGCATGTCAGAGACGGAGGTGTCTTAGACTTATAAAACTTAGATTAGCACAGCAGGAAAACACATTAGAGAACATCTAGTTTAGATTAGGAAAATGATGCCCAGAGAAGGGAAATCACTCATATAAGGTCATACAGCTAGTTAGTCCAAAAGGTAAAATCCAGGCCCAGATCTTTTTCTCTCTCCCTCTCAATGCCTTCCCTCCCTCCCTTTCTTTGTTTTAATTTTAATATTTTTTGTTTCTTACGGAACTGTCATTCTACTCTTCTCCTTCCCCTTCCCCATGTTGTTTTCTAATAAAGAAAAACATTTAAATAACCCAGCAGATACAGCGACTGTGTCCCCAACTTGTCTGCCAAGGGAAAGGAAGTGTGTTTCCTCGTTAGTTCTCTGGGGCCCAGATATTTTTGACCCCAAATCCAGAGTGCTCTTTCTGCCATTCTACACCATGCTACCATTCTATGATTTAAGTTTCTACCCCACATTTATTATTTTCAATGAGAACAACCCTCAAGTTTTTAAAAAGTTTTAAAAAAAGGTGTAAATTTCTGCTTGCTTTGCTGATCCTGGTGGTTCAATCTCCATGTGCCCTACTATGAGTTTTCATTAGGACCTTTCTGGGTGGCAGTGAAAGCTCTTAATGCTTCAAAGCAGCTGCCAATTAGCCTAGTGGCCTCTGAAGAAGACCTCCCTTCCCTTCCTTTCCCCTCCTCCTGCTGTGGGGTGGAATGAGTGGGACACTGTTTAACTCCGTGAACCTCTTTCTAACCAAGGACAGATACGGTTGTTCTCCTGCTCCTTGAGGTCAGAACTAGAGGATGCACAATCACAGACACACACATGAGAGATTGAGTTTAGACATAGAGAAGATCTTTCTAAGAGCAAAGATTTTTTTCCAAACCATGGGAGTGGAATTCCATTCTCTGGAGGTATCCCTTATCTTTCCGTAAGGTAGCAGCAAAAAGATGGACCTGACTTTCTGGGAGTACCAAAAACAATTCAGCATTGGCTCAGTTCAACGCCTCTGTAACTGCAACCAGGTGAACAGGTCTGCCACCTGTTACTGGGGGATCGCAGCTGCACCGGAGCAGCCATGTGAATCTTTCCTATTTTATCTCCTCTTTCCTGTTCAGTATCCTGGTTTTATTTCCAAAGATGGCCAGTGCTGGGCAAAGTTGCAAAATAGGTGAAGACTTGAGTGGGGAAGTGTGGAGGAGCAGATGTACATTGTCCTCAGAGTTGGGGAGATGGGGGTGCAAATCCTGCCTCTGACACATACTAGCTGTGTGTAGCCCTGAGATAATCATGGGACCTCTCTGTCCGTAGGAAACTCCCTAGACCCAAGTTCAAGAACAGAAGCAGATTGGACTGGTAGATAAGAGTTCTTCACTGGAGGCTTCTCCTACATTGATGTAATCACAGGTCCAGTTAAAAAAAAAGTTGGACTAGATGGTCTCTGAAAGTCCCCTCCAACTCTGAGGTTCTGTTATTCTGATTCTATGGGAATGATTTTATGCAAAATATTCAATGAACCATCTTCTTCTATCTGAAGAGACTTGTGTGGTGTAATGGAGAGAACATTCATCATCATAATAATTCATTTTGATATGAGAATTTGAACCATAAAACACAGAATGTGAGAAGGCATCTTAGAATCATAGAAATATGAATGTCCGGGCTGCAAGGGACCTTAGAATCATAGAACAAGACTAGAAGAGTGGCACTTTAGATATCATAGGACATATAATGCTTGTGTTGTAAGAGAACTTAGAATCACAGATCTGTCGACTGTCAGAGTTTGAAACCAACATGAAGAGGAGATGAATAACTTCCCTAAGGTCACACAGCACGGGGCATCTTTCTTGCTTGTAAGTAGGAAATAACATAGTCAGTGAGGGAAGGGAAAACACGTCTATTAAACATAATTCTGTAAAACACAGAAATGTATTCCCTCCCGTACTAGCTAACGACCACAACAATAAAAAGAAATAGATATAGCATATCAACTGAAAAATGTTACGGTTCATTTCCATGTATTCTTGAACGGGATCCCTCTGGGGGAATGGGTAACCAAAGGCTAGTAGTGAAAAATTCCTGTAAAAGCGAGTCTGGGGGCAGCTGGTTCCTGTTAGAGATCACCATCTATTTGTACCAAAACAAAATCCAAGAGAAATGGATCCGTCTTCTTATTTCTCCACAGCAAAGATAACAGTTTTATCTCCTACATTGAATTCTCTGTGAAGTCAGCAGAGACTTCAATTAAAGGGCCTGAGAACCATAGAACACAGACTGTCAGAGGTGGAAAGAACCTTTGAATCACAGAACATAGAAGGTCAGAGGTGGAAGGATCCTTAGAGATCACCTACTGCACTTCACAGATGGGGAAGCTGAGGTCCAGGAAGGGGAAAAGTCCTGTCCAAAGTCATAAGCCAGCTGGTAGCAGAACCAAGACTGGACCCCAGTTTTTTGGTTAAGGCTTTTCCTATTGTACCTGCCACCATAAATTCTCTCCCACGCTTCCCAACCCAATTTCATATTCTTGTACTCCATGTCGGAATATGTTCTCATAAAATGCTCAGGATTTCTCCATTCCCTTCCTAACCAGCTCATTATTTTAATGACAAACAGGCTTGAAATGCTTCCCTCCCATCCCTTACCTCCCTCCACCCAATGGAACAAAAATCCAAGAGTTGCTGCTCATGTATCCCAGCAAAACAGCACCTTTATGATCCTCTAGTATGTCAACCTGGGACCCCTGGGGGGGAGACACATACCCCTCCCCTAGGTGCGGCTTGGCGGGCAAGTCAAGGCCAACAGAGGAACAGGAAGGAGATGCGGAAGCGACTGTCACCTACAAGATACTCGGCAGAGAATGATCCAGTCACAGTGGCAGAAGCAGACGCAGTGTAAGATCCACTCCCTGCTGACCATAGCTTGCAGGGTCCAGGGCCTCCCTCTATACAATCCTCCAGGTTGCTTCCTCATCCTCGGCACTTACCTCCCCTTCCACCTGGGGCTGGATTACCCAATGGGTAACTGATACTTTGGGCCCAGCAGTCAAATGTGCTTCTCTGTCTTCAATCTTTCATGAGGTTCCTGAATGAGCCTATGGGAAACCTGGCTGTGTGATTCTATCAGTCACCATGGGCATTGCAGGCTGGGCCCAAAGGAGGGAGAAAGCTAGATTCAATGGGGATCAGCTTGTCCACCTGTTACAGTAGCGTTAGGGGTTGTTGCACCCAGGGGCAGCGGGTTCCTTGTGCCTTTCTCCCTCTCATTCTACCTACCCATGCCCCCCAACCAGAGGAAAACTGGACAAGAAATAGCAAAATATTGGGTTAGAAAGGAAGAGTGGACAAGCTGAACTGAAGTATTCAATGGATAATTGTTTAATGTCTCCATCTGTTCTTTTGTAGTTTTCTTTTTTTAAAATTAATTTACTTTCAGTTTTCAACATTCACTTCCACAAGATTTTGAGTTTCAGACTTTTTTCTCCTCCCTCTCGTCCCCACTGTAGCTCTTCTTTTTTGGGTTCTCTCTGGTCCTGTTTATCCACTATCGCCTCCCTCCCTCTTCCTCCTACAAGTTTATGCTTATTAATCTATGCCTGTTCTCTTCTTCCATTTTCATTCTCTCAACTGGCTGGGATTTGATTGATTGATCTCATGGATCCATCAAACTTCAGAATGGAAGGATGCCTTGGAAGGGACCTCAGAGTCCCCTGATCCTAACCCAAGCCTGTCCAGAAATACTCTCTATAAAAGCCCTGTTGTCTGCTTGAAGACCTTTGGTGATGAGCACCTCACTACACCCTCTCTGCCTTAATACACTCCAATTTTTGACACCTCCGCTGATTAGAAAGTTTTTCCTTAAATGGAGTCAAAATCTGCCCCTTTCCATTTCTGCCCATTTTGGCTGAGCTCTGTGAGGCCAAGCGGAGCAAAATGTGAAAGCTCTTCACATTTGACACTCCCATCATTTGTAAAACGAGGTGGTTAAACTAGGCGGTCTTGGAGCAGTCATGTACCAATAGATGTTTTAACAACCAGCTCTCTGGAAAAGAACGATGTATGCATGGCACACTTTTAATATCCATTAGGGAGGAAAAGAGTAAAGGAAGGAGGGAAGGAGGGAGGAAGAGTGAAGGGAGGGAAAGAGGGAAGGAAGGAGACAGGGAGGCAAGGGAGGAGGGAAGGAAAGGAGAGGGAAAGGGAAGACAGAAGAAAGGGAGGAAAGAAGGGAGGGAAGGAAGTAAAGAAGGGAAAGAGGTAAGGGAGGGAAAGAAGGAAAGAGAGAGGTAAAGAGGGAAGGAAGAAAGCTGGGCATAGTGCTAAGCACTTTATGAATATTATTTGATCCTCACAATAACACTGGGGGGAGGGGGGTAGGTGCTATTATGATCCTCATTTTAAAGTTGAGGAAACTGAGTCAGACAGAGATTAAGTAACTTGCTTAAGAGATTAAGTAACAGCTACTAAGTTAACTGAGGTCAAATTTTTAACTTTTTCTCCATCTGTTTTTCAAGCCCTGATTTGCAGCCTTTGTCTGATTCCCAGGTGTAAAGGCTCACACTTAAAAATTGAACAGCTCTTTTGAGCCTGGGCTCTAGCACTTCCCTGCCTTTGAGGTCTCTCCTCGCTCTGGGTCTACGACTTTGTGACTACATCCCTGCTAAATCTTCTCTCCTCCAGCTTCAATGTCCCTCGCTCCTACAGCTGTAGAATTCCAAAATTTCAAGGGGTCTTAGAATCATAGGATGTGAGAGCTGAAAGGAGCTTAGAAATCACTGTCTCAGCCCTTCACTGTAGAGAGGCAAGAAAATGGGCCCAGAGAGAGTAGATCGGGGTGGGGAGCCTGCGGCCTCGAGGCCACATGTGGCCCTCTAGGTCCTCAAGTGCGGCCCTTTGACGGAATCCAAACGTCAAGAACAAATTCTGTCTGCCTGTGTGACTACGAGCAGGTCACTGAAACATCTTTAGTTCTCAATGGCTGATGGAGAAATCGAGAAGGCTGTCCTAGATGACCTCTGAGGTTTCTTCTGCCTTTACATCTAGGATTCTATGATGGACAAGTCATACCTCTCTTAGTTTTTTTTTAACCTGGAAACTGGGGACCAGTACTCAACTGGCCCAATTCATCAAGTTCTTGTGTTTCTTGCAGAAATCATGCGATAGACGGTTAAATGCTATGGAAATGTGAGTTGTAACAATGACAATGCCGTACTAATACTAATGGAACTCCAGATATCCCTGTGTCAAAAATCCTCCCCGATAACTATTGCTGAAGCTGTGAGTCTCTCCGCTCCTATTATCAAATGACCTGAAATTCAGCATAGCTGCCAGCCCAGACATTTGGCTCCTCAGGGACCAAAAGGAGTTTTCTTCCCTTCCCTGGCTGAATTCCAGGGAAACCCAGGCAGCGGGATCTACCGCCGATCAGCTAACCTGTCTGGGCTAAAAGGGCCAGGCTGCCCACTTCTCGGGATTGGACTGGGGCTCCTGGCTCCTGCTATTACACTGTGCTCATGGATGCGATCAACTCTCCTCTGTTCAGCTGGTATTATCTGCACTGAGGGTTTTTTAGTTTAGTTTTGTTTTCTTTTGTTTTTTGCTATTCTCCATGATCCTTTCCTAATATTTACCTGCCTCTGGTTACAGTGGGGGGGGTGTGTGCTCATCCAAAGTGAATTAGAGAATATTAATAAGATCACAAGGAATACATATAGGGCAACCAGAGAGGTAATTTTGTTCTCCCATAGCCTTCAACAGAGACAACTAAGGAGAGCTGGACCTGGGTTCAAGACCAACTTGGTGGGTCATGAGCAAGCTGCTATCCCTTTCTGGGCCTCTGTTTTCTCTTTAGGACTGTTATTGTAGAAATCACTTTGAAATCCTTAAAGCGCTATAGAAATGCATCATCACCATCCTCCTCCTCCTCTTCCTCCTCCTCATCCTCACCCTCATCATTACAGTACACACTTGGACCGGATGATTTCTAAGGTCCTTCCCAGCTATAACATTCCATGTCCTATGTTCCAAGGTCCTTTCTAATTTTGACATCTCATACTTGTAATAGTAAAAATGTATGTTTATTATTATTATCGAACAAAATCTAGCCTCTGAGATGCCTTTGGAGTGTCGATGGTACAATGGCAAATAAACAGAATTGCATAAATGTAAAAAAAAAGAAAAGAAAAAATTTCATTTTTGAGGTTTGCAAAAATATATATTTCTCACAATATAACTCTGTGAAGTGGCTCGTCCAAGTATAGCAATGCCTTGGAGACACTTTGGATTCATTTCCAGACCACCATGACAAAGCGAATCACATGAATTTTTTGTTTCCCAGAACATATAAACGTTATGCTTATACTTTACTGAAGTCTATTAAGTGCATAATAGTATTGTCTAAAAATGTACATATCTTAATTAAAATATACTTTATTGCTTAAAAAAATGTAACCATCATCTGAGCTTCCAGCAAGTTATAATCTTTTTGCTGGCACTCGATCTTGCCTAGATGTTGATGGCTGCTGACTATCATGGTGGTGGTTGCTGAAGGATAGGGTGGCTGTGGCAATTTGGCCACATCGATTGACCCTTCCTATTTTTTTTTGAGGGGAGTAGGCAGGGCAATTGGGGTTAAGTGACTTGCCCAAGGTCACATGGCTAGTAAGTGTGTCAAGTGTCTAAGGCCAAATTTGAACTCAGGTCCTCCTGACTCCAGGGCCGGAGCTCTACTCAGTGCACCACCTAGCTGCCTCTTGACCCCTCCTTTCTTAAAGAGTTCTCTGTAGCCTGTGATGCTGTCTGATAGCATTTTACCCACAGTAGAACGTATTTCCAAATTGGAGACAATCTTCTCAAAAGCTGCTGCTGCTTTGTCAACTAAGTTTATGTAATATTCTTTAATACTGTTGAATCTCAGGGAAGAGGGAGAGCAGAGGAGAGGGAGAGGGATGGGGAATGGCTGGTGGGTGAAGAAGAAGTCAGAACACATACGACAGCTATCAATTAAGTTTGCTGCCTCACACGGGCATGGTTTGTGGTGTCCCAAAACAATTCCCAGAGTAACATCAAAGATCATTGACCACAGATCACCATAACAGGTATAATGATAATGAATAAAGTCTGAAATATTGTGAGAATTACCAACATGTGACACAGAGACACAATGTGAGTATGTGCTGTTGGAAAAACAGTGCCAACAGACCCACTCGACCCGGGGCTGCCTCAGACCTTCCATTTGCAAAAAATGCAATATCTGCAAAGAGCAATAAAGCAAAGTGCAATAAAATGAGGTTTACCTGTATTACTGTCCCCATTTGACTGGAGAGGAAAGCAGAGTTCAGAGAACCAGTCAGTGGTCACCAACAAGCGGGTCTCGAACCTGAGTCTCCTGATTGAGGCTGTTTGTGCGTCAGAGCCAGGATTCCAATTTATGTCATTTCTGATCTCAAGCCCACTGCTTTTCCCACCGTGCCATGTTAGTCTGCCTCAACCTTGCCATTTACAGTCTTGGGATTCTATGGGATTTTCAGCTCTTAGTTTTGAGTATTATCCATCTGAACTTAATAAACATCAAAGAAAAGATATTTGTATATGCAAAATAGAATAGGAAAACAGGATTGTATATAAAACCACGAATCTCTATTCCATACTGGTTGCTTTTAAAAAAAATATCGGTCATTGCATTGACCAACCATGACTCTAAAAGACCAATAATGAAGCAGGTCTCCTATGTATTATTATATAATTCAACCTGTTACTTTCAAAACTGTCCTGTTTGTCTATGTTTCTTTCTGCTCTCCTCTGTATACTTTTTACAATGTTTCAATGGACCTCCTCTTTTTTTCTTTTCTAATTTTTCTTTGGCATCACCATTGCTACCCCCTTCTTCTTTATACCCCATTAAAGGAAAAAAAAAGAAAGAAAAAAAGAAAAGAGAAAAGAAACTCAAAACAAAAAACTGTAACAAGCCCTATGCTTTATTTTTCTAAAGTTTCTTATAGCTCTAATATTATAATCTATCACAGGGCCAAACTGAAATGCTTTTGGCTTACTCATCTCCCTACCCACCTCTATTAGACAGGATAATTAAGAGGTGAATTATGATTCAGTAAGTACTCAGTGTTTTGAATAAGTAAAGAAGGTAGTACTATTTCCTGCCAGGGAAAGAAGGCTGTCTCTTCTTCCAAGGATTCCTGCTATCGGTCTTCTCATCTTGGCAGGCTAAGCAGGGTACTGCCTTACCCAGCCTCAAGCCTTCTCTCCTATCCAAAACCGGCTTCTAATATAGTACAGGGAAACGTTTGGCTTGCAGACCTGCCTTCATACAATGCAGGAGCACAGATTCCAGAGTTAACAGAATGTCACATCACCTATCTGTCTATAGATGTTGCCTGGCTTCCTATCTGCATTTTTTTCAATGAACTTGAAAATTATTAACAAAGATAAACATTTTCATCTATAAAGGCCAGAAAAGTGGAAGCTATTAATTAATAATATATGGCTTATTTTAAAATACCGATATATGTATGCACATGTCTATGCGTACCATGGACTTGCTTGTTTCTGTCTCCATCTGAATTTCCCTCTACTGTCTTTTGTGTATTTTAAAAATGTTTCATTGACATTCTTTTTTAATCACCAACATCCCGTTCTTATCAATAAAAGCTCTTCCTTTTAACAGATATGTATAATCAAGCAGACTACTGCAGAATCTTCAGTGAAGACTAACCGGCAGGCTATTGAAATAGTCCAGGCATGAGGTGATGGGGGCATGTACCAGGGTTTTGACTCCATGAAAGGTCAAAGGGGAGAAGGGGACACACGTGAATGATGTTTTGAAGGTAGGATAACTGTACTTGGCAACAGATTGGATACGGGTGTGAGGGAGAGCGGGGAGTTGACACCCAGATTGTGAGCTCTGGAGACTGGGAGGATGGTGGTAGCCTTGATAGTAGTAGGGAAGTTAGGAAGAGGGGAGGATTTTGTGGGAAGGATAATTTAAGATGTCTACAGGATGCCACTAGATAAATAGATCTGAGAATCATTTGCATAGATTATTAAGTTTTCTTTATTTTTGTAGATATTTTGTAGTTGTATTCATTTAATTCCTTTGTGTGCCTTAAAAAGTGAACTCTCAGATATTTTATACACATATGTATATACATACATGCATAAAATATGTGGATATAGTATATATCTGTAGTAATTTTTAATGGGATTTATTTTTCTCTCTTTCTGATGGATTTTGTTGGCAATATACAAAAATGTCGATGATTTCTGTGGGTTTTTTTCCTAGCTTAATACAGCTACCCCTTCTCTACATCATGGAGGTTAGAGGTACAGGGCCCCCACAGTCTGGGAAAATCCGCATAACACTTTTTGGCCTCCCCTTCGTACCTGAGAAGTCTGAATTATTATTGTATTAAAAGACAAAATACGTTGACATTGTATAATACTATACACATATTTTATGCATTTCTGAGTTTCTAAACTTTTTCTGTGTCATTTGCCGGCCTTTGCATGTGAGCAAAAATATTTGAGCTTCTGCAAGCCCCCCCAAAATTCCCATTTAATTTCTTATGCCAACCTGGGATATATTGCAACTACAATGGGGAAAGTTGCAATGTGGAAGAAGTAATTGTATTTTGCTAAAGTTGTCAATTATTTCTTAACTTTTGGTTGAATCTCTAGAGTTCTCTAAGTAATTTGTCATGTCAGTAGCAAGAAGTGATAACTTTGTTTATCTTTATTCCTTCAATTTCTTTTTCTTGCCTTTATTAAATAATAATAGTGATGATAATAGTTGTCCTTGCTTTACCTCAGTCAAAAGGGATAAAGTGTTTCTTGATTAAAGATGATGTTAGCTTTTGGTTTACTGTTTACCATAAAGAAAAAGTTTATTTGTTCTTATGCTTTTTGTTTACCATAAAGAAAAAGTTTGTTTATTCTTATGCTTTCTAGAACTAAAAAAAATAGAATTTTATAAAGGATACCATCTGTTGTCAAAAGCTTTTTTAGCATCTACTAATAATAATTATGTGACTTCAATTGTTTTGTTACTAACAAGATTTATTATGTTTATAGTTTTCCCAGTATTGAACCGATCCTGCATTCCTGGGACAAAGTCCAGTCTAGTTATGGTATATGAATTTTCATATGTTGCTATAACTTCTTGGGCAACACTTTAGTTGACACTTTTCTATCAATATTCATTTAAAAATTGGGTCTATCGTTAGCTTTCTCTGATTTATTGCTCCCTTATTTAGGCATCTGGGCCATATTTGTTTGTTGAAGGAACATGGTAGGATGCCATTTTCCCTACTTTTGCAAACAATTTTTGCAAAATTGTGGTTAATTCTTCTTTGAATGCTTGGTGGAATTCCCTTGTAAATCCATCTTCTCCTGGGTTTTTTTCTTTGGAAGTTTGTTTATGGCTTGTTTGATTTCTTTTTCTGACTTTAACTTATTTAAATTCTGTATCTCTTCTTCTTATTCCATGGGTATTTTATATTTTTTAACTACTCATCCATTTCATTTGGATTATTTTTTGGTGATATAATTGGGACAAAGTGGCTTCTGATAATTTAATTTCTAGGGAGTGCCCTTTTTAAACTTCTACTATAGAAATTTTGGTTTTCTTTTTTCTCTCGTACTCTCATTTGTCCACTCTCACTCTCTCATCAGACCAGCTAATGGCTTGTTTAATTAGTTTCTTTAAAGGCCCTGCTTTTTATGGAACAATTCAACAATTTTTGTTCTCAGTTTTGTCAAGCCCTTTCAGAATTTTCAGAATTTCTATTTTGTTTGTATTTAGTTGATTTGTTGATTTTTATGGTGTTTTTTTTAGTGGTAGGCTCAACTCAAAATTTTGGCTACTATAAAAAAAAAGCTGCTATAAATATTTTTGCTTACATGGCTATTCTCCCTCTTTCTTTGATCTCCTTCAGGTATAAACTGCTTAGTGATTTATATCTTTAAACATTTTCATCAACAAAAAAACATAAGGATGACTAATAGATTTAAACCTGAAGGAAATCAATGAAAGAGGAAAAGTACCTCGATGCCCTCAAATTTTAGAAATTTTGAGGGCTCTCCCATTGAGGAATGGCTAAACATATTTTCTTATATGAATGTAATTACCATGCCATAAAAATGATTAAAGGGAGAGTTTCAATGGAAACTAGAAAGACCTCTGCAAACTGATGCCCAGTGGAATGAGCTTAGAGCCAGAACAATTTATATGAGGACAACATTGTAAGGAAAATAACTGTGAAAGTCTTTAGAACTCAATCGATGCGATCATAAAACACGAGGTCAGAAGACTGAAAATGAAACACATCAATCACTTCCTGACAGAGTGGTGATGAACTTAAAATGTAGAGAGAGGCTCACATACCCAGGCATGGCCAATGTGGGGACTGGCCGGACCATTTTTATGATGATGGTTTTCTTTTTCTTTACTTCCTTTTCTGTTCTTTTTGTTAAATGGAGTGGATATGGGAGAAACAGATTATAAATGCATATAAAAATATACTTAAACCTGCCACAGATCGTGCTAAGTGCTAAGGACATAAAGGCAAAATGAGGGTCCCTATCGTCAAAGAACTCAAGTTCTAGGTGGTTCCCTAGCTAGCTGTGCTTAGAGCGTTGGGTGTGCTGTAAACTACCTTGAGTAAATGGAAACAGCCAAGGAAGCTCCAACTATCCCATAGGAAAACTGGCCTTCTTTGTCTTGTTTCCATGTAACACTTGACCTGGCCTGGGGATGGTACAGGGATCCACGATGTTACTTTGTCCTGCTGCCGCCCAGGACGACTGGTCTCTTGTGAGTAAACTTCTCCCGATTAATCTAATTAGTCCTAATAAAACATATTAATAACCAAGCTGGTTATTTTGGTATCTCAGTATTCAGCATTCTCTCAGAGGGTATGCCACCCTACATTTGGCATAATTAAGGCAGGAAAAATCTGCCCCCTTACATTTGGTGTAGTCGGTAGGATAGTCTGCTTCCTTACATTGGGCCTGGGGTTAGAGAGATTAGAGTTCAAATCCAGCCTCAGGCACTTACCAGCAGTGTGACTCTGGGCAAGTCACTTAATTGTGGTTTGCCTCAGTTTCCTCATCTGTAAAACGGGGGTGAGACTTTTGAAGCTTCTTCCAGCTCTGACTCTACAATCATTACGATTTGTATCTCTCCTCAAACACTCCCAGAGGTTCCATGTGGTTTCTTCTCATCATAACTTTGGGTTTACATGGATTCATTAAGTAGGGTTGTTTTACCCAGTATTTCACGGACACTGTGCCCCAGGGAAAGCAAGTGCAGGTATGAGACTTTCCAGACTTTGGGTTGGCCTACCACATGCCTAGCTGACTGGTGTGACAGCATGCCCTGAGCATGGGATGGTGAGTCACAGCCCCGAGACTCTCCCCTGGCTTTATCATCGTTCCACTCTCTTTGGAGAGCACAACAGCACCAAAGACCTTTCCTGACAGGTGTGGGAGGAAGCTGAAGCACACAGGGTTTGGCAACTTGGTCTAAACAACCGAGCAATCTTCTTCCAGGGGTAGGAGGAACTCAGGGAGGGGCTCTTATTTCTTATTCTCATTCATATATTCATTCAACAGACATTTATTAAAAGCCATGAGCCCTGGTTCCAGGAGAGATAAAAACTGAGATGACACGGTCTGGCCCTTAAGAAGCTAGCAGCTTACTAGGTGTGCATATCAGGGATGGTGGTTCTGCATGTACACAAATACGCCAGAATTCTACAATAGTTGTAGCACTACAAAAAGCCTCCGCTGACGTGTGTCTCCTGGGCCTTATCACAGCACGAAGGTGACTCCGAGTTTTGAAAGCTCTCTCCACAGAGTATAAGGTCTGGTAGTTCCAACAAAGCTGGAAGGGCTTTGAGTATGAACTGAGCAATGGGCTGTGTTTCTGCCATCTGAGGATTAGCCAGCTAAGTGTGGACAGAGGCTCATTCCTGAAGGTTGGCTATCGGGTTTGTTTGTTTGTTTTCTTTTGTCTTGCTTCATTATCTTATGAAACAGTCACCGAAGGCATGGAGGAAACAGAGCCTAAGATTTGCATTGGCAGAAGGAACCACCCTGATGAAACCACAGATGGACGTATCAAAGCGAATTTACAATAACTATGCAGCACAGCAAAGTCCCTACGGGAAGAGCATGAAAGGTAGACACGGACACTGTGCTACGTGAGGCTGGAGGAAGGCATGCACAATCATTTTCCCATCATGCTTTCTTCAGGATGGTACAAAGGTGAACTTTAGCCAGGCCTCACAGATCGAGATGAAGAGGGCCCAAATAACCAAAGTCTCGTTATATGAACACAAAACACGTCACAGACAGCCCTTTGCCATGGCATGCTAGCCAGGGCAGAACGTGCAGGGGACGAGAATGGCAAATAAAAACTGTGTTTGCTGGGGACGTTGTGGAATCTTGGCCAGAATGACAATGATAGCTAACGTTTACACAATGCTTTTAAGGTTTTACAAATCGCTTTATACTCATTATCTTATTTCAGCCTTACGATGGCGCTTAATAACTTAGTTCATGTTATAGTTTCCTGGAAAATGTCCTGATGCCCTAATTATTCACACCAAAGAATTCTCAGCACCCAGAGCCACTCAGTCCTTCATGAGCTAAGTTAATTTATTCTGTAATTTTTGCCCTCTACCCACCAACAAATATTTATCAAGTACTATTATTCCAAGGCAGTTTGTCATTCTGCTGCCCCCACCATCACCCCTGATTGCCTAGAGGATTAAGTCCTGAACACCTGACCATGTGACCGTGGGTCTGGGCTTTAGTTTTCTGTTCTCTTCAATGAGAACTAGGTACTCTCTAGGTACTAGGTACTCTCTTCTGAAGTCCCTTCCAGCTCAGGTATTCTGATTCTATACAGCCCTCTGAAAACCAGCAGACTTTCTAAAATATGGTTCCTGCCTACTTTTTTTCCTACTAATCTAACACAGACCATTCTCCAGTTGGCATGGTATTTAAACTGGCTGATGAACTTCCTGTTCTTTGCTCAGAGAGAAGCTCCTACCTGGGATCAAGTCCTTTCTCTTCTCTTCATCTGTCAGAATCTTACATACCCTTCAAGGTCTATCGGGGTGGAGAACCTGTAACTTGGAGGCCACATGTGGCCCTAGAGGTCCTCAAGTGCACCCCTTTGACTGAATCCAAACTTCCTGGTCTGTGAAGTTTGGATTCAAGTGCAGCCACTTGAGGACCTAGAGGGCCACATGTAGCCTCGAGGCCACAGGTTCCTTACCCTTGGATCAAATGCCCCTTGCTGACATAGAATGCTTCCTGATCAACCCAGCTCATGCTTACTTCTTCTTCCTCTAAACTACCTGGAGCACCACATACCATCCTTGCCATCCATGCATGAGGTGCTTAGCATAAAGTCTTAGAAACACAGAATACAGATAGATGATCAAGGCTGGAAGGGGTTTTATTTAGAAGAGTTGAACATAGAATGGCACTGCTTAGGGAAGGTGCCTTGGAATCAGAGCACGTAGAATGTCAGAGGCCGCGAGTTGCTTTGGGATCATAGCACATAGAGAGCTGAGAGGAATCTTTAGGGCTGTTGACCTCTGAAAATAAGTGACCAAAGAGCTCCCACACGTTATAGGCAAAATGCCTTCTTTATTCCATTGGAGGAGAGAAACTAGACGTGTGCGGGATCAGGTGTTTTGCCTATAACCTCTGTGAGCAGCTTGGCCATTTATTGGCAGAGTTTGACAGAACATAGAATGTCAGAGACAAAGGGCATCTTTGAGTCATATGACACACATGAAGATACCTGTAAGGAAGCTGGGAGAGGCTTTGGGCCTAGAAGCCTTTGAAGAGGCTGAGAACGTGCCAGGCAGCTCAGGGCACTGTGAGTCATGATAATTGGACTGATGAACGGATGAATTTATGGACACATTTTAGCTTACGATAGGATTCCAGCGGCCTCGTTGCTCACTGGGTTTAAAAAAAAATTAGAAGGGAAATTCAGAAACTGTACATGGCAATTCAGGCTCCCAATCTAGGTGGCCACCAGAGAGAGTCATCTGGGCAGATGAGATCCTCCACGGAGCAGGCTACGCAGAGGACTGGGTTTCCTGTTTCATGCTCACCTGGGAAAGCATTTCAGGTGCTGTAAGAAATCACCAACCACCTCAGCAGCCCATGCAGGTCAGACATTCTCCCACTGAGATTCAAAGAAGTCCTTTCTTTTTTTTCTAGTTTATTTGTTTTGGGAGTGGGATAGGGGAGGAGGTGGGTGGCAGGGGAGGGATAGTGGTTGTGGAGAATATTGGAGAGGAAGGGGGAGAAATCTCCAGTGGAGGGGCAGGGTGGCACAGTGAGTAGAGCACCGGCCCTGGAGCCAGGAGGACCTGAGTTCAAATGTGACCTCGGACACTTGACACATGAGCTGTGTGACCTTGGGCAAGTCACTTAACCCCAACTGCCCTGACTTCCCCCCTCAAAAAACAAAAACCCCCAGAAATCTCCAGTGGAAAGAAGATTTCCAGAAGCCTTGAGTTAGCTCCAAGGCTGAAGGCCTTTGTGGTGTTATGGGCCAGTGAGTTCCCTGAAAGGTTCTGTGGAGAATCTTGTACCTTAGCTGGAGGCAGCACGTCGGGTCAAAGACCATGGAAGCAGAAGCCAGAGCTCTGCCCCTACTCCTGGATTAGATTTCTGACTTTGAGCAAGTCACTTCCCTTCAATGAGATTCAATTTCCCTATTTGTTCTTCCATCCATCCCTAGGTAGGCAGCTAGGGTGGCTCAATGGATAGAGCCAGGGCTTGAGTCAGGAGGACCTGCGTTCGAATCCAGTCTCAGACACTTACTAGTTGTGTTACCCTGGGCAAGTCACTTAACCCCTTAGCTTCAGTGTCCTCATCTGTAAAACGAGCTGGAGAAGGAAACAGTAAGTCACTCCAGTATCTTGCCAAGAAAATCCCAAATGGGGTCACGGAGAGTTAGACACAACGGAAATGATTCAATAACAAAAGGTTCATTTGGACTGAAAGGACCTTGCACAGAAGCGAGTGAATTAAAAGAATATGATTGTTTCTAGAGACCGCTCATGATTATCATTTGAGGGAGAATCACGGGGAGGTGGGAGAAGAGCAATGTTTACTGTGTGGCTGGGCTCTTGGCTCTACGAGTCTGGCATGGGCTGCTGATCCTGACAGACACCGCTGACCTCTCCCAGGCCCTTGGAGTCCAAGCTTCCTTCCTCCTGTAGCTGCTTTTGGGCCCAGATGATCAGGGAACTCCTACAGTGAAGAGGCCTCAGGCTTCCATCACCACTTGTATCTTCATTTTGAAGGACTTTCCTTATTAAAGGCTTCCTTGCTGCATCGATGGATTTTCATGCCAGTCAACCCAACTACTACTCACTTTACTATGGAGCTTTTAATCGTCCCTGAAGGAATAGAGGCATTCTTCTTGGGCTCCTCCCTTGTTTTCCTCCCTGCTGGAATCATGATCTCAGAGGTGGTGTTAGAGATTACCTATGTCCCGGATACAGGACATATTCTATGATTACCTATTACTGGATACAGCTGGTGCCCAAGCACCTGGAGGAACCTAAAGTGGGTGGTGGTGGGGAGGGGCAGCTGTCACCTACCAAAGCTATTGATGACAGTTTTCCAGATTGTGTAACCACCCAAGGCCATCAAGGTACAGTACAAGGTCATAGCTTTCCCTTCTAGTCAACCTTCTCTAGTCCATCTGGCTCATAAGGAAAATCCTTCTTTAACAAAGACAGAATAGGTGATAAGGATGCCTAGCAATTGGCTCACTTAACTAAGAGCAGATGCTGACCAGCATATAGCCTCAAAGGTAAAATCCTGCAAATAGGTTGACCTGAGAGTAAATCTTCACCAAGTCCTTTGGGGCAAATGGATCAAAACCCCCCAAATCCTCAACAACCTGATCAGGCTTATCCAGTGATGATTATGGTGTGTCCAGTGACAAATGGATAAAGGGGAATAGCAGCCTTCTTGTTCTAAGAAAACTAAGACATGGGTTGCTACCAGGTTTAGTCCTCTCTTCATGGTGGTACCAGATAGTACCCACAGAGTAAGCACCCATAAATTTATAGAAGAGTGTGGCTGCCTCTGAATTGTGCTGGAGTCCACATATTTGCCCCCAGAAATAGCTGGCTCGGTTGGACTCTGGATTATAAGGACTAGTCTGGGTTGAACCAGTTTACTTGTTGAACAGAGAAAGATTTTCCCCTTTGCTAACTGAGGACACAGTGTGAAGAATAGGATTAGATGAGGGAAAGGTTCAGTAGGACAGGCATGTTGTCATTCTAAGACTCGGATGTGGGATGTACCTGAGGAACAACTCACAGAATGCATCTCACTCACTCCTGACCTTTCTGAGGGTATTCTAAAAAGATTTGTCTGTGATGGAAGACCTCAGAAACCATCTGAATGAGCATTAGTATCGTAGTTCCTATGTGTCATGTAGCAGTGGGATAGGATAATGGGAAAATCCTAATGTGTGTTGAGTAATAAACTTTGAACAGGAGAATAAATTGAACTAGTACCCCATACTAAAATTTTAAGATGACCTAGATTGTCTGCTAGGAAGCCAAAGGTTCTCAGTGTTTGATTAACACATTAGGCACTATCAGATTCCCAGGAGAGGGAGAGAAAAAGAGAAGACAGCTTTCATTTATCCAGATGGAATTTTACTAGTTTAAGTATATGCCCTGAATCCTCATACACTGCACATTGACTTAGAAAACCACATACTAACATTATCTATGCTTTATTGTATTTTATTTATTTTGTTAAATATTTCCCAGTATTTAATCTAATTCTGGTAGCCCAAAACACAGCCTGTATTTGACACCTCTGCCTTAAGACATCATACAGTTACTTGCCACTTTTCAATGCTGATAGAGAAAGGCAGTGGGGACATGAATTACATAGAAGTGTTAGTATATCGAGATGACCTCATTGTCTTTGTAAAGTTATTGGAAGAACATAAGCTGAGGCCTAGAGAAGTGAGGGATGGGTGAGAAGAATATGGTCTGAAGCTGTTGATTGACAAGTATCAGTTTTACGTAGTTTCTGTCTAATGGGTGGACCACAAAGTATTTCAGTGAGGAGTAAATAGTAACTCATTGAATATAGAAGTATCTCTCAGTTGGTGATAGCCAAAGAACTTTTGAGACTTATGGGCTTTTCTAGGATTTAGTAGTTATTACTGAAAAACCAGAAGCAGAAAAGCAAGACAGGCCAGTTTGCCCTGGATCCATTATTCTGAGAGCACTTGATTCACCAATATGAACAGGCTCTTAAGGATTCAGTGAAGTGCTTTACACATGTTAGATTTGAGAAAGAGCTGAGAAAATTACACCCTGAATATGGCCATTATCCTGGAAGGCTCGGGTGCAGTCCAGTACCAAGAGAGTGATGGTCATCAGAAAGCAATTGGATTTGCTAGGAGAGGACTTACTGACAATGAGACTTCATATCCCAAACACAGACCAGAGTTCTTTGCCTCGAGGTAGGCTGTTGCTGTCAGTGTTACGGAGAATTCAAGGACCATGCAAATGGAGCTAAAATTCAAGTGTGAATGAACCACTGACCTGTGTTTTGACCATTGCCAAGTGGATGGTCCCTGCTAGAGATGGGTGGCAGTACTAGCCAACTATAAGTTTGGCCAGGGAAGAGTAATGTGGTTGGAGAATCTCGGTTGTGAAGCTCACATTGACACTAATGTGATGGTGGTATCTTCTGTATACTCTCTCTCTATTTTGCACGTAGTAGTTATTTACTCATCATCTTTCCAGGGCAAATGAGGGTGGAGACAGTATATTTATCTTTTCTTATGTCATCAGTGCTTAGCGCAGTATTTGACACATATTAAGCACTTAATAAATGCTTGTCGACTGACTGACTTTAGTATTGAGATAATGGAAGAAGTTAGAGTTGTGCAATGGAATTTTGCACTAGACTGTAATGTGGTACCCCTGGAGGCAATTGGTACTAGCCAAGGCCCATCGTCACTTTATTGCCATGAAGACATGACATGATGACTTTAGACATAGATTTCAAGAAGAACCCTTGATAGAGCTAGTAAGAAACTAATTCTGTTGGCCCAAGAGGTCAGATGTCACTAGTATATGCGAGATGCGCTTGTTGTCTTCAAAGAAAAATTCTAACAATTTGTGCTGTGTATTTAGGGAGTATAACTACCAACAAACCTTTGGAATTTATGTACATTGACTTTCTTTTCTCTGGAAGGAGATAGTTAAAACAGAAGTCATAGTTACGTAGTGACTGACCATTTCACAATTTATGTAAAGGAATATCCAACTACAAACCAGAAAACTTCCACAGCTGCTGAAGCGTTGTGAAAATCTTTCTCAGTTTATGGATTTCCCACTGGGATCCATTCTGACCCAGGCAGAAATTTTGAGAGCAAATTGCTCGGGGAAATTTTGGTTTTAGCAAGAACCAGGAAGTCCAGAACCACACCCTACCATTCCCAAGGAGGCCCATAGGCTGAGCATTTAAACACCTTGATGTACATGTTAGGAACACTGTGACTGGAGTAGAAATCTCATTGGCATCACAGATGGCATTCCTGTTGCATAAGCGCAAACTCTGACAGCAAAGATACTTGGGTAAAACCCATTCCTACCTATTGATGTGTTCTCTGAAATCTCCGAAGATGAAAAAGATGCAAATCTTTACAGTCAGTATTTCTCTCAGCCTACAGATCAGCTAAAAGGAACCTACCAACTAGCCAAGGTGATTTGCCTAGTTGCAAAATAGCCCTGGCAGTAAAGGAACTCTAAAAAGACAATTTATTATAAGCACCCACTATCCACAGGGAAGTTAGGTGGACTTTCTACTGAGTAGGAAGAAAAGGATGATGGAGACGAGACCCCTCATCATTCATAGAGGGACTATCTGATTCAGACTGTAGCTCAGAAGGTGTGCTTTGGTAAAGAAGATACTGTGTACTATAACTAACTAGTTTTCTCAGATTGAAGGAAACCTCATTTCAGAGGGGGAGAGGATTGAACCTACAAAGACCTTTTTTCCTACCTAGTGCTTCGCTATGAAAACTGCTGGGGTACCACAGTCACTCTGGAGAGTTTTAAAATGCTGGAAGTCAGTTTGGGCCATTTACAATCTCAGGTTCTAGAATGAAGGCCTGAAAGTCTGAGGTCACTGACCATCAGC
This sequence comes from Trichosurus vulpecula, assembly GCF_011100635.1. Lineage (NCBI taxonomy): Eukaryota > Metazoa > Chordata > Mammalia > Diprotodontia > Phalangeridae > Trichosurus > Trichosurus vulpecula. Next base: position 12,635,903 of record NC_050575.1, on the reverse strand, counting down.
TTGTACTATAAATCAGCTCAGGTCTAGGGTCAGAAAAGGTCCTTAGGTCACAAACAAGTTAGAACCATCTGACTTGTCAGCAAACCGACTTATGATGTTGCAAGAAATGATTACACATGTAACCATCAGATGAGACTGTTGATGCTTGTGCACGTAATACATTTTTGCATATATTATTATTTGTGGTATTCTTGGCTGCTCATGTTTATTTCCTTATACATGTTAGTGTTAGTATACCAATGTTACATATGTTCTGTTGCTATATATGCCTGCTAATTAAGTGTTGGTTTTTGTTGCTTATGTTTTGTTAGCTATGTAGTGTTGCTGTTAGGTATCTGTTTATTTTTCTATTCACACTTATTTGCTTAAGTACCAAGTGTACCTGTTGTATTAGGAGGGCAGAGTTTATAATCTCAAATAGGATCATAAACATGTCTGAAACGTTCGGAATCGCCGGATATAAGAAACTCTCAAAGTAGAAGGCAGAAGAATCAAAACATTTATTTAGGCTCCACAGTAACCAACCCATGAACCAGCAACCCCATTTTGATATATTGATCAAAAGCTTCCAGGCCCAATAAGTACGCCTTGAAAGAGTAACCAGGAGGCTACAGAGAAGCATGATTGCGTAAAGCAAAATCATGTTTCCCCCTCTAGTAGTAATAAGATTACCCACTGGCCTGAAGTCTTTGTTCAGCTTCCTCCCGTAGGTCAGCTCTGCTACTGGCAGCTCCTGCTTCAGCTGTGTCTGTGGCTGTGGCTGTAACTGACGTAACTGTCGTAACTGCCTCTGTAACTGCCTCTGGCTCCAACTGTCGTTGTAACTGTCGCTGGCTCCAACCGGAAAAGGAAGAGAGAGGATCTTCAAGCTGTCCTCTCCCCTCTTATAGAGTTTTTGACATCATCAAGCACCGCCTGAACGACCAGGGCCGATTGGTTCTTGACTTGGCCCCTCCCCCTAACGCAGCCGTCAACACCTCCCCTCAGCCAGCCCCATGACTCATCACACAGGAAGTTGTCTGGTCCTGCCCCGGAAGAGCAAGCCACAGTGTCCAGAGGCTCAATGAGGTAAGCTGAGTCATTCAAAGAAAACAAAGGCCATTCTGGCTACACTCCACCCCTTGTTATAGGATACATAATCTAATCAGCCATGTATCCTAGAACATACATTGTGATCCAATTACAAAGGAAACTAAAACATATCATTCATTATAAAGCAAAACATATCATTTGGTGACATTCCTAAATATTGGTTTACGATTCAAATGTGATCCACCCCTAGGTCCCAGCAAGATAATCTCTTCAATCAATCATCCCCAAAATAATTATTAATAATTCAAATGTCCACCCCTAAATCCTTGTATCCATTACATAGGATCAATAATATCATAACAATAAAACAACACAGCAAGGATAACACAAAATAAGTAAACAGAACACTATCATCATTTCCACCCCCCTTGAACGATTGGGGCTCAAAATCTTGGGGTGAGGGGTGAAGGTCTCATTTTCCATAGCTTCTTCATGCTGAAATTGGATGTAGAGATGGCCCTGCCCCCAAAAAGTCCCATTCCAGAGGTCATTTCTTTAACAAGCTGGCAGGAATTCCAAGAATGCTACATGCTTAGGCAGTCACCGGAAAGTGCAGGGTGCTTAAGCCTCGATCCTGTGCCCATCGATGGGTGGCCTGGACCCCTAAATGGCCAGCAGTCTGGTGGACCCATCTTGCTAAGGCTGGGTCATCAGTTGGAGTCGGAGTAGGGACAATACATTCAGTAGCAATCTTTGCTAGTCGATCCGCATGTGCATTGTACTCACGTTCTGGTGTGGTCAGGGTTGCATGAGCATCAACATGAAAAACTGACAGATCTGTAACCAAAGACATGTCCCATATATTTTCCCATAACTCTTTACCCCAAACTTGTTTGCCATGAATCTCCCAATTCTGATTCCTCCATATAGGCATCCACGTAGCTAATCCATTAGCTACCGCCCACGAGTCAGTAAATATATGACACTGTCCTCCTTTCTCTGCTCTGATGGCCTGATGCACTGCCATCAGTTCAGCATATTGGCTACTTCCACCTATCCCAGAACTTTCCAGAGTTCTCCTTGTACAGGGGTTATAGGCTACTGCTTTCCAATGTCTCTTCTGTCCTAAATATTTTGCTGTCCCATCAGTAAACCAAGCATGTTTCTTCTGTTCTTCATTTAGTCCGTCATATCCATTATTCCATTTCACTAAGGATGGTACCATCTGTTGCTTAGATTCAAGGGGCTTTTCATTGCTCTCAGTATCAATGTTCGCCACAGATTCATGTAGAGCAGAAACTCCATTTTTGCCTGCTCTGGACCTATTCTGAATATACCACTTCCATTTGATTATGCTTGCCTCTTGTGCATGTCCAATTCTGTGAGAAGCTGGGGTACTCATTACCCAAGTCATAATTGGAATTCCAGGCCTTAATACCACTTCATGACCCAGAGTTAGTTGCTCAGTTTCTACTAAAGCCCAATATGCAGCTAACAGCTGCTTCTCAAAAGGTGTATATTGCACTCCAGATGAGGGCAGTTTCCTTGACCAAAAGCCTAAAGGTACACTTCGGCTTTGTTGTTTTTGCCACAGACTCCAATTTGCATAGTCATCTTATACAGTCACTTGTAACTCCACTGGCCCATTTTGCATAGGCCATAAGTCTAGAGCTAATTGAATAGCAGCCTTTGCTTCCTCAAAAGCTCTACTTTGTTCAAGTCCCCAGTCAAATTCATATTTCTTTCTGGTGACTTTATACAAGGGTTTTAAAATCTGTCCCAAATGTGGGATGTGGTGTCTCCAATAACCAAACAGCCCTATGAACTTTTGGGCCTCTTTCTTATTGGTAGGGGTGGGAAAATCCTGGATTTTTTGTCGAGCTTGTGGGAGAATTTCTCGCAGTCCTCTATTCCACTGTATCCCCAAGAATTTTACAGTTTGAGCTGGCCCTTGAACCTTTGCGGGGTTGATTTCCCATCCTTTGCTTTTCATATGGTCAATTAATAATGCTAAACTCTCCTCCACCTCCTTTATATTCTTTCCCTGTATCATGATGTCATCTATGTAATGTGTAAGCTGTACACCAGGTAACTTTAATTCATCCAAATGTTCAGCTACAATCCTGTGGCAAATAGTTGGGCTATGAATATATCCTTGCGGCAGGCGTGTAAATGTATACTGTCGGCCTTGCCAAGTAAAAGCAAACTGATTTCATTGCTTGGGGTCTATTGGGATTGTAAAGAAGGCATTGGCCAAATCAATAACTGCATACCAAGTCCCTTCATGTTTTTGTATTCTCTCTATTAAAGTAACCGTGTCTGGAACAGCAGCATACAAGGGAGGAGTCACTTTGTTCAGCTGTCTATAATCTACTGTCATCCTCCATGTTCCATCTGATTTTCGGACTGGCCAGACAGGGTTGTTCCATTGAGTAGTTGTAGGGACTAACACTCCTGCCTCAACACATTCTCTTATAGTGTTGGCAATTTCATCTTGCCCACCTGGCACACGATATTGCCTCAAAGTAATTATTTTAGAAGGTTCGGGCAAAGTGATTGGATCCATCTTGATTTTCCCCACTAAGACTGCATTAATGCCTATTTTCCTCACAGCAAATTGGTATTTCCCTTCAGGTAAATTTAAGGTCATACCCTTCAAAATGTCTATTCCAATGATGTATTCAGGAATAGGCACAATAACCACACTATATTCTTTCTTGGGCAACTGTCCAATTTTCATCATTAATTTAACTTGTCTGGCTGATATTTCAGTCCCTCCTAGTCCTGTGATGGTAATAGGAGTTCCATGGCTGAACTTGTCTGGATTTCCATAAATAAGGGTGGCCTCGGCCCCAGTATCTATTAATGCCTCAGTTACCGTACTTGACCCATTTTTCCAATATATAGTCAAGTTAATGTGAGGTCTGCAATCCAGCCTGTGTATTTCCTTAATTTGGACTGGGGCTCGGCCTGTTCCCTAGTATTCCCTTTCATGTGATTCACTTGGGTATGAAGGTTCAACATCTGTAGCATTTGCAGGAGCAGTTCTGATTTCCCTATCTCTCCTGTTATCAAGGCCTTTATCTCTGTACATTCTATATAATTCATTGGTTGGAATTCCATCTATCATTTCAAAACCTACCCCTGCTCTCAATAAAGCAGTAAACATTTCTTTCCTTGTTACTCTCCTTTGGCGCCAAGTTTGCTGGTTATTCACTCTTCTCTCTCGAGGAGATCTATCCCTTCCCCAGTCACCTAAGTCATATAACTGTAAAATTTTATTTATCACTGTTGTAAGACGGCTCCCTACTTCTCCAAGTAATAAATTCAAAATTAGTTGTTTATAAGCAGGGGGAGCTGTCCTAATTATTAAATTCCTATGAGGCAGTCCCATTGGATCATTGTAATATTTGTCTGCAGTTCCTATCATAATGGCAGTCTTCATTACCTCCTCCTTTAGTCTCATGATACAATCTCTAAGTGAATACCAGGGTCTGTGCTCAGTGGGCCACATAGAATCAGTATCATATCTCTTATTGCATCCCACAGCGGCTAATGCCAACAGAGTAGTCCTGCTATCACCATCTCCTTGCTGATGATGTTCCCTAAAAGCTTGTTGAACTAGAGGATCATGGCTGATACCTATGAATCTCATGCAGTCTGTCCCATCTACTGATATTCTACTGGCCCCTTGATCACTGAGTCTTACCATCCAAGATATCAATGGTTCTCCTATTCTTTGGCTGAATCTACTCAAAATATCTGTGACCTCTTGCGGTGAGAAATCTTCCTGAATTTCCCTTGTAACTGAATCTTCACCTCGGGTTTCTGTCTTCCTCCTTTGTATGGGTCGAGCCCTTGTCTGATCATTTAACCATCTCCTATTCTCTGTGTGAGGCACATCCTGAACCCCAGTAGTGTTTTGTGCCTCAGCCTCTAACATTGTCTCATTTTCTCCCCACTCACTTCCTCTGCCACCATGGCTAGGACGAAGCAGGCAGTCAGGCTCTTTCTGGGCTGGGTTGAAATGCACTCTGGGCTTTTTTGATCTCCTGTTGCTCTTAGCCACATTAATAGAAAAGTTCTCATTTGAGTCAGTTTGGTCTCCTGCTATCTGAGATTCCCCTTCTTCCTGTGGGGTAGGAGTGCCCCCATGTCTTTCACTTAATCTCAATCTTTCGTATACTAGCCGGTAGGCTGATAACACTATCCAGCTTTGCCTAGATAGTGATGCCCCTGACTGAATCCCAACTTTTCGTAAACACTTTTCCAAATCCCTAGGATCTCCTCTCCGTAGCCTTGGTTCCCAGTTTTCACAGGGTCCAGCTTTTTTAGCCAATTCTTTTGCTAGGGAGGAATAAAATGGATCCTCCCATCCTGGGATATTCATCTCTTCCTCTGGAATTGTTCTGCTTCTAAATAGAGATCTTATACCTAGCGATCCCATCCTCGTCGCCAAATGTATTAGGAGGGCAGAGTTTATAATCTCAAATAGGATCATAAACATGTCTGAAACGTTCGGAATCGCCGGATATAAGAAACTCTCAAAGTAGAAGGCAGAAGAATCAAAACATTTATTTAGGCTCCACAGTAACCAACCCATGAACCAGCAACCCCATTTTGATATATTGATCAAAAGCTTCCAGGCCCAATAAGTACGCCTTGAAAGAGTAACCAGGAGGCTACAGAGAAGCATGATTGCGTAAAGCAAAATCATGTTTCCCCCTCTAGTAGTAATAAGATTACCCACTGGCCTGAAGTCTTTGTTCAGCTTCCTCCCGTAGGTCAGCTCTGCTACTGGCAGCTCCTGCTTCAGCTGTGTCTGTGGCTGTGGCTGTAACTGACGTAACTGTCGTAACTGCCTCTGTAACTGCCTCTGGCTCCAACTGTCGCTGTAACTGTCGCTGTAATGGCCTGAAGTCTTTGTTCAGCTTTCTCCCGTAGGTCAGCTCTGCTACTGGCAGCTCCTGCTTCAGCTGTGTCTGTGGCTGTGGCTGTAACTGACGTAACTCTCGTAACTGCCTCTGTAACTGTCGTTGTAACTGTCGCTGGCTCCAACCGGAAAAGGAAGAGAGAGGATCTTCAAGCTGTCCTCTCCCCTCTTATAGAGTTTTTGACATCATCAAGCACCGCCTGAACGACCAGGGCCGATTGGTTCTTGACTTGGCCCCTCCCCCTAACGCAGCCGTCAACACCTCCCCTCAGCCAGCCCCATGACTCATCACACAGGAAGTTGTCTGGTCCTGCCCCGGAAGAGCAAGCCACAGTGTCCAGAGGCTCAATGAGGTAAGCTGAGTCATTCAAAGAAAACAAAGGCCATTCTGGCTACACCTGTATATCATCAGCTTTTAGTTTTTGAAGCATCCTGTTAAATGATGGGTTGTATCATGCCCTATCTGTGACACGTAATCTTAATGTGGGTGTGATACAGATGGCACTATGTACCATCTTATGATGTCAAAGCACTCACATCTTGTGAATACTTGTGGTGTCAGAATAATCATCCTTGGTATATTAACTATCCATGTTCATTATGATGATTATAATGTATATTTGCAGATGTTTAAGTATACCTCAAATAATTTTTCAGGGACTATAAAATCTATAGCTAAGGGGAGGAATGTAGGAGGGTTTGCTGTGCACTTCATTTCTGTGGGAGTTGGAGGGGCTTTGAATCCTGCTACAGGAGAAACTGAGTATGCAGTATATCCACAATTGGGACTACTTGTCAATGAGTTTGAGACTGGAACAAAATAGGAATTGTATATGGGTTTTAAGACAGAGACAGACAGACAGAGGCAGAGACAGAGACAGACAGGAATAGAGAGAGACAGAGACAGAGAGAGACAGAGATAAAGACAGAGGCAGAGAGAAACAGAGACAGAGACAGACAGACAGACAGAGTTCATCATTCTATTCCATTCCTTTCATTCAGCCAGAAGAAAAGAGTCTGAAATTGTGATGGTGATGGCAGAGAGCTGGAGTGGAGATGTGGCTAAGGCACTGAGGAAGTAAGATGGATCAGGAATTTGAGACCAGGCTTGAATGCAACTAAATGGGACTAGTAGCTGCCATGAAATTCCAACCCTGTTAAGTCTGGGTGGGAAGCCACTCCCAAACTCCAATACTTTCCCTTTATCTTGTCCAATTATTTAGTGGATATCAGTGAGTTTAAAACATGGAATTTCTGCCCTTATTTTTCTCTCTCCATGTGCTGGATTTTCTGAAGGGTTATGGGAAGGGAAATGATGGGACAATGCAGCTTTGATGTTTTTTTTAATGTGGCAGTTTTACTTATAATTATTTACTTTATTGTTTTTAAACAAATAACGTGGCCACTAAAAAGTTGATTACCTGACTTTTGAGAAAGGTCGGTTGATGAAAGGCAAATTTCCCAAATGTAAAGTTAGGATTTACCAAGTAGACATTTTCATAATATTTGTATTCTAGAACAATATTCCCTTTTTATTCCCCTTAGATCAATATTGAATTGAGGCTAACACCCAAGGTCTCTGACCTATGGCAACTTGGGAAGGTAGGAGAAGGAATCACTTAAGAATTTGTAATCTGGACACTCTAGTGAACAGAGGAGATCCCATGGCCTTGTATGTGTCAGTGCACAGTGCACATTGAATAGCCTCTGATGACTTGACTGTTGGCTTGATAGTAGCATCACTTGGAGGCCAAGTTATATACTAGCTGGTTAATTGACAACTTGCTTTTCTGTAGTTTGCAGAAAACAGGGAAATGAATCAGTAGAGGTTGAAAAACCACCAAATATTCACTGAGCCCACACCAATTCTCTGTCTCTCTCCCTATGTGTCTCTCTCTCTGTGTCTCTCTGTCTCTGTCTGTCTGTCTCTCTCTTTCTCTTTGCCTCTCTGTTTCTCACACCCACACACACAGAGTGAAGGATTCTTCTAGGAGGTGGCTGAGGGTTCCTGAGGCAGAGGTGAAGAGATCATTCCATGTATGGATGATACAGTCTGCGTAAGGACAGTGAGAAAGCAGATGGAATGTGACATAAGAGGAATAGTAAACAGGCCAATTTGGCTGGAAAGCAGAATATGTCAGGGAGACTAATGTTCACTTAGTCTAGAAAGGTAAGTGGGAGCCAGGATGTGAAGGGCTTAAATGTCCAACAGAAGAGCCTTCATTTTATCCTACCATCAACAAGAAGCCCTTGGGTGTGTTTTGAGAGCCCAGATACATTTCTCTTGCCTCCTGGTCACTCCTGACCCATAACCCATCCTTCTCAGGACCACACTCTCCCTCTCTTCCAAGGTGACATTTAACCACTCTGATCAATTTATCATACCAATGTTCTGATAGGAAAGGAATTTTTCTCCAGTTCTTGAACTATATTTGTACACCAGGAAAGGGGCCTTCTCTAGACAATAGTTATTATTTGGTCTTTCTATTGTGTTGTATTCAATTCGACAATTATTAAACACCTAACATGCACAGGGCCTTTGCCTTTTCCTGGTGGTAAAAGTATGAAACACTACATAGTTCTTGCCCTTGAGAAATTCACAATCTAATGGAGGGAGTGGGGAGAAGACACATGTGCTAATAAGAATGTTACTTGGTAGAGTGATAGGACCAAAGGGAAGGTGGGGTTTAGATAATGTACTCTTAAGTAATATGAAAAGGGAGAAGCCACTTTCACCTGAAGGTAGTAGGGACAGCTCCATGGAACATAGTAGGTCCCTGCGTGAGCCTAGAAGGAAGAGGAAGATTTTAATAGGTGGAACCAACCCAAGAGGAGGAGGAAAGCATGCATGAATACATGGAGCTGGGAGAAGACAGAAAAAGATCAAGGAAATGGTAAGAGTATTTGGGCAGCTTTGGGAAGGATAAGCTAGAGAAGGTTGACACTGGAGGTAAGGGAATCAGTTAGATGTCTAAGCTAGGGGTGATGATTCTGAGGGTTTGAACCTGGGTGACTCTGAAGATTGTATTAATCTGTATGATAAATACAAAAATGTGTAAACCAGTACAGATGATATTGATAGTAATTGAAACATAATGATATTTCAAGTGTCAATATGCCTTGATGGAGGGATTTTCTTACCAGTTGCTCCCATATACCAAAAAACTCCCAGGTCTAGTAAAAAAAAGTAGGAACACACATTTTTGTGTACATATGCATAATGAAGCTTTTCAAAAAGTTATATCCTGAAAAGATTACTACAAATAGCTTTTATCCCTCAGAAAAAGTTGCTAATGTTTGGTGTATACAAAGCTGGATTCAGAGTCTCAAGGATCCCAACTTAGGCTGAATGCCACACAGCCACAGGTTTCTCAGGGCAACTGGACATTTACAAGGAGGAAATATTCCTCCAGAGAAGTTTCTTTATAGTAATCTTGAGACTGGGCAAATCCTCAGTTAATAGGATACTTCTTTAGAGGGTCATTTATACTCTTGGCCTTTATCTTCCCATCTTGAGAAATTAATTATAAAAAAAATTAATTATTTTCAATGAATGAAAATCCACCTCCTCTCCTTCCTACTTCATCCCCCTCACTCCATGAAAAAGAAAAACAAAACCCTTGTAACAAATATGCCCAGCCAAGCAAAATAAATCCAAGAATTGGCTGTTAAAAAAAATCGAAGTCTTAATTTGCACCTTGAATCCATCACCACTGGGTCAGGAGGTGGTTAGTATATTTTATCATTGGTCATTACATTACGTTACGTTACCAATTGGTCATCACATTGATCAGAGATCTCGAGTCTTCCTTTCAAGTCTTTACAACGTTGTCATTACTGTAAAAATTGGTCTCTTGATTCTGCTCATTTCCCTCTGCACCAGTTCATGCAAGTCTGTCCAGATTCCTTCAAAACCGTCCTCTTCATAGCATCTTATAGTAAATTAGTATTCTATCATGTTTATATACCTTCAGTTGGTCAACCGTTTTCCCATTAATGAGCATTTCTCCTTAGTATCCAGTTCTTTTCTACCACAAGAGAGCTGACATCTATCATTCTATCTATTTATCTATCCATCCATCCATCCATCCATCCATCCATCCATCCATCCATCCATCCATCTATCTCTCTATCCAAATAGATAGATCTCTATATTCATATATGGAGATCTGTATAGCTTTATCTATTATTATACATGCATATACACACATGCCTATATACATACACACACACACACATATAGTGCATCTAGGTGGTACAATGGTTAGAGTGCTGGGCCTAGAGTCAAGAAGACCTGAGTTCAAATCAGGCCTCAGACACTTACCAGCTGTGTGAATCTGGATAAATCACTTAACCCTGTTTGCCTTAGTTTCCTCATCTGTAAAATGAGCTGGAGAAGGAAATGGCGAACCACTCCAGTATCTTTGTCAAGGAAACCTCAAATGGGGTCATGAAGAGTAGGATGCGACTGAAACAGCTGAACAACAAATGTGTGTGTGTGCGTGTGTGTGTGTGCGTGTATGTGTGTGTGTGTGCATACAGATACACACACACATCCTTTGACACAGTGATACCACTACTAGATCTATACCCTAAACAGATCAAAGAAAGAGGAAAAGCGTCCTTAAAAGCAAACATATATATGTAAGTATATATTACCCATTATACACACCCACACATATTTATTCATACATATGGGTCCTTTTCTTCATTCTTTGGTCAAAGAGTATGCAGTGTTTAATACTTTTATGGACGTAGTTCCAAATGGCTCTCAAGTATGGCTGATTCACAGCTCCACCAACAGACACTCACTCCTTAATCCCTTGTAATCTAGTTTAGTTTCTCACCACTCTACTGAAAATACTTGCTCTAAGACCACCAATGCCTTTGTTATGGAATCCAAAGACCTTTCATTCTTCTTGACTTCTCTGTAGCTATGGATAATGTTGACCATCCTGTCTACTGGATACACTCTCCTATTCTTGTCTTTGCAGACATTACATTCTTTTGGTTTTCCTTCTGTCTTTCTTACTACTCCTACCTTTTCTGTCTCTTTTGCCATTTCCTTATTCTCTTTCTTATAATTTACAGGAAGTATTGCCCAAATAATATTCTTGGTCCTGTAATATTATTTCTCTATTCTATATCTCTTGACAATCTTCTTCACTCCTATAGGTTCAACTGATACCTCTATGCAGATCAGCAGTTCTCAGAATGTTGTCTGGTGCCCCTAGGGACATCCCAAGACCCTTTCAAGGGGTCTTTCAGGTAAAAAAAACTACTTTCATAACAATACTAAGATGTTTAAATCTCTATGAAATATGGCAATATAGATAGAGAGAATCCATACAAACAAAACCTCTTGGGAGGAGGTCTTCAATAATTTTTCAGGGTGTAAAGAGGGATTTCAGAAATATTGGTATAAATTATTCTCAAATTTATATCCTCAGCTTTGACCTACATCCTAAATTCTAGACCCTCCCCCCCATCTCTGACTGCCTACAGGATACCTCCACTTTAATGTCCTCAAATAGAGCATGCCCCAAACCGACCTTATTACTTTTTTCCAAAAGCTGCTCCTCCTTGTTACTTGTTTTCTCCAGGTTCTTGTTCTCTATTATAGAAATCTCAGCATCATACCATAACCTCTCTCCTACTATCCCTTCTTTTCTTAGTCCCATCTCCATGATTCTACTCCAGGTCCTCACTCACTTGCTTGGATCATTCCAACAGCCTCCCAATGGGTCTTCCTGTCTATACTCCCAGGCCCTTCCAATCTTCGTACCACTACCAAACCAGCCTTCTTAAAACACAGGTCTGGTTGTGCTGCTGCTCTGCTCAAATCCTTCAGCGGCTTCCTCCCATCAAATCAAATAAATCAAACCACCAAGTCAAGCCCAAATTTCTTAGCTTGCCGTTCAGGGTCCTCCGTAATCTTTCACCATCTTAGCTTTCAATGCTATCCCCTTCAATATACTCTACAGTTCCTACCATGCTACGCTATTTTCTCCCCGCCTCCACTTCCCCTGCCATCCCCTGTAGTTTCTTGTCTTTGCTCTCATTGTTCCCAATGTCTGACAAGACTCTGCTTTTGTCTACTGAATTCCTTCACGAACTTTAAGGCTCAAACCCAACGGCACCTTTTCTAGGGAGTATTCCCTAACTTCACACCCTGATCCATGATGCCCTTTTCTCCCTGCTCCCTCTTATAGCACTTTCCTCCCACTGTTCTAATGTACGTCTCATCCTTCACTGTACATTATTGTTCAGTATATGCACTTTCCCTCCCTCTAACTGAACAAAAACTCTGGGAGGTATGGTGCTCTGTCATACCTCAGTTATGTTTCTCTATATGAGTGAGTTGCACAAAACTCTGAACTTTTCTTTTTTAAATTAGATGAACTAAATTAAACAGGATGGTAAATGAGGACCGGTGACTAGAATACTGGGCAGCTAGTTGGTACAGTGGATAGATTGCTAGGCCTGGAGTCAGGAAGACTCACTTTCCTAAGTTCAAATCTGGCCTCAGACATTTACTAGCTACGTGACCCTGGGCAAGTTTCTTAACACTGTTTGCCTCAGTTTCCTCAACTGTAAAATGAGCTGGAGAAGGAAATGGCGAACCACCTCGGTATCTTTGCCAAGAAAACCCCAAATAAGGTTACAAAGAGTCCAACACAACTGAAAAACAATTGAACATCAACAAAGACTGGAGTACTAGACCTGAGGTGGGAAGAGTTGAGTTCATTGAATCTTTGCTCTGGAAGACGCCCCTCCCCCCCAGGCCACTCAGCCCCAGTTGTACCTATCCTGGGAAATCCCTCTAGATTACACCCTCAGGAAACAGTTATCCTGCCTTGGGAGGATGGATATTCTAACTTCTGGGAGAATGATATTCTCATTTCTCTCTCTCAGAAACTTGTGTTTTCAAGAGTCAGCTTGGATATCGCATCCTCCACATGGCATTTCCTGGCCCCCTCCACCCAGTTGTTAGTTCCCTCACCTTCCTTAACTGTATTTACATATTCGAGTGCCTGTCATAGCCACTCTCCCCACCCCCACTCCCCACAGTAGAATGTAAACTCCTTGAAGGCAGGCACTGTCTTCACTTTGGTATATCCAGCATCTAGCACACCCCACGCACACCATAGGCACCTAATACATGTTTGACTTGACTTAAGTTGCACATCTCTAATGAGGGGAAACACTGCTTCCTGTGGTAGTTCATTCTCCTTTTGAATAGTTATTTTAGCAGATTTTTCCTTATGTTGAGCCCCAAATCTGCCTCTCTACAATGTCTATACCATTGCTCTTGGTTCTTCCTCCTGGGACAAAGCAGAATGAATTTAATCCCTCTTCTGCAAATACTTTCGGGCAGCTCTCAAATTCCTCTCTAAGCCTTCCCTTGTCCTAGCTAGCCATCTCCAGGTCCTCCAACCTATCCCTGTGCATTATGATCTAAAGGCCCTTCCCCATCCTGATTGCCATCCTCTCTGCATCTTCTCCAGCTTATTGTGTCTTTCCTCAAATGTGGTGTCCAGGACTGGACAGACTGCACCATGTGGGGTCTGTTCAAGGCAGAGCCCAATCAGATCATCACTGCTCTCAGGTTGGGCACTTTGGCTATTTTATTTAAAAAAAAATTTAAACCTGGAAAGACTTACATGAACTGATGCTGAGTGAAGTAAGCAGAACCAGAGAACGTTGTGCACAGCCACGGCAACGTTGTGCGATGATTAACTATGAATTACTGAACTCTTCTCAGCAATATAATGATCCAAGACAACTCCAAAAGACTTGTGATGGAAAATGCCATTCCACCTCCAGAGAAGGAACTATGGAGTCTGAATGCAGATTGAAGCAGACTACTTTCACTTTTTTTTTGCTTTTTTTTCTTTCTTGTGGTTTCCCCCTTTTGTTCTAATTTTTCTTTTACAACATGACTAATGAGGGAATATATTTAACATGATTGTACATGTATAATCTATAATAAATTGCATGTTGTCTTGGGGAGAAGGAAAGGGAGGGAGAAAAAAATTGGAACTCAAAAATTTTTAAAAATGAATGTTGAAAACTATCTTTACATGTAATTGGGAAAAAATACCATTAAGGAAAAAATTTTTTTAGAAAGCTTCCTTCTATGAGGGAAAGGAGGAGGAGGATCCCAGAGCTTTTACTGTTCAGTTGCTTTTCAGCAGTGTCTGACTCTTTGTGACTCCATTTAGGGTTTTCTTGGCAAAGATACTGGAGTGGTTTGCCATTTTAATTCTCCAGCTCATTTTATGGATGAGAAAACTGAGACAAACAGGGTTAAGTGACTTGCCCAGGCCCAGGGTCACACAGCTCATAAGTGTCTGAGGCCATATTTGAACTCAGGAAGATGAGTCATCCTGACTCTGGGTTCAGCATTCCTACCACTGTGCCATCTCTCTGCCTATACTTTGTCTATTTTAAATATAGGCTAAGTTTAAAAAAAAATAGAGCAGGAAGGCATTTTAGGGATTGTTTCATCCAATCCCCTTATTTTTTCAAAAAGAGGAAAATGAATTCTAGAGATTGAAGTGACGAACTTGGAAGAATCACATTTCAAACCTAAAAGTCCACTGACTCAGAACGCAGTGCTCTTTCTACTCCATTAAGTTACTAGTGGCCCGCCACAATTTCATGCTCGGCCACCTTACAGTTTCCTTTTCCTACATGGATATGACAGAAATGGGTCACTGGAGATTCAAGCTCTTTATGTTCCTCACTCTCCTTTGACTAGATCAGGTGTCCTTTACAACTTATAGTGATCCCTTCTGTTCTTTTGAATGGATTTGTTTCTCTGGGATGTGCTTATCTTTGGGATTTTACATTTTATTATTTTTTATAAATTTATTTTTTGTTTTGAGTTTACAACACTCAGTTCCACAAGTTTTGGGGTTCCAAATTTTTTTTCCTCTCTCTCTCCCCTCCCCCAAGATGGCATGTAATCCAGTGTAAGGATTTTACATTTTGTGGAGTATCTTTCTTAAAATAATACTGTGAACTTCCCAATAGAGAAATCATGCATGACTTCCAGGTTCTCGTGTTTCCAAGGAATGATTACCAAATAAGAACGTTCTCTTTAGTATTATTATCATTATTTTGGGTCGGCACCTAGGATTTGTTTCTCCTGTTAGACCGTAAGCTCTTTCCGAGAAGGAGTTTTTTCATTCTTAATAATTGCACCCCCAGTTCCTAGCACAGTGTCAGGCACACAGTAAGTGCTTAATAAATACTTGTTGACTTATTCACTGACATAACTAACTCATGGCAGGGATACTCCCCCCGCCATTGCAGGTTAGCTCCTTGAGAAAAGAGACTATCTTTTGCCTTTCTCTTTAGATGTTTTTTCCTTATAGTTTTTCCCTTTTGTTCTGTGTCTTTCTTCACAACATGACCAATGTGGAAATATGTTTAATATGACTGCCTCTGTATAATCTATAATAGATTGCTTGCTGTCTTGGGGAGGTGAGGGAGAAAGATTTAGAACTTGAAATCTTATAAAAAAAATCAATGTTGAAAATTATCTTCACATGTAATTGGAAAAAATAAAACACTATTTCCAAAAAAAGAAAAACTTGAATTCAAATCCAGCCTCAGATACTTACTCTGGGTAAGTCATTTAATGTCTCTATTGCCTCAGTTTCTTCAACTGTAAAATGAGGATAATAGCATTTTTTTTTGGAGAGGGGAAGGCAGGGCAATTGGGGTTAAGTGACTTGCCCAAGGTCACATAGCTAGTCAAGGTGTCTGAGGTCATATTTGAACTCAGGTCCTCCTGACTCCAGGGCTGGTGCTCTGAGTCACTGTGCCACCTAGCTGCCCCAGACAAAAGCATTTTAATAATACTACTCACCTCCCAAGGTTCTTGTGAGGCTCAAATTAGATCCTATTTTAAAGCATTTAGCAGTGCTTTAAACTGGTACATAGTAGGTGTTTAATAAATGCTTTTTTTCTTCCTCCAAAGTCAATATTCCATAATGTCCCTTCCAACTCTGACAGTTGAATGAATCTCTTACTCTCTGCTCTATTTCATACTTGGACAGTGTTTTACTAGTTCTGTGCAAAGGAAAATGGTGATTTATACTGTGCACAGGGCCGCTGTTAGAGAAAAAAGTGAAGCAGGTGGTTCATCTTTCCCGAGTGTAGCTTTGGTCCTGCTTCCACCATCTGTCAGCATTCTCTGTCTGACCCCCGGCAACCAGATGGCTTCCCTCACATGACCTTAGAGCTGGAAGGTGGGCCATCTTGGCCCAGAATGGGAATCCCCTCTATGACATTCCTGACAAGGGTTATCCAGCGTGTACTTGTAGACCCCCAGCGAAGGGCAGGGAGAGCCCGTGATCTCCCGAGGCAGCCAATTCCAGATTATTGAGAAATGTTTTTAGGCAAGAATCTAACCAATCTGAAGCTTCCACACATTTGTCTTAATTTTACCCTCTGGAGTCAATTAGAATATATCTAATCCCTTCCCCTCCCCCTCCCATGGCATTTTTTTTCTTTTTTGGAGAAAATCCAGGTTAAGTGATTTACCCAGTCACACACCTAGTAAGTATCTGAGATCACATTTGAACTCGGGTCCTCCTGACTCCGGGGCTGGTGATCTCTCCACTGCACCACCTAGCTCTCCACACATAGCAATTTTTCAACTACTTGAAGATAGCTAAAACAAGCCTTCTCTAAGCCCTCCTGAAATTCCCCACGTTCTTTCAGTTGATCCTTCTATGACAGAATCTCAAGGCTCTACTCCCCCTTGTTATCTTTATCTAGCTTGCCGGTGTCCTTCCTAAAATGTGGCACTCAAAACTGAACCCGACATTCCAGATGACCTCTGGCCAGGGCAGGTGGTACAAAGGGACCATCGTTCTCTTCTTCCTCCCTCACTCTGCATTCTCTGCTCCCTGTAGCCTAAAAGTCTTAGCTAACACACACACACACAAAAAGCCCAAGCTTTCCTGGCTATCATGTTACATGGTTGGCTCCTATCAAGCTGGCAACGTGCTAAAATCTGGAGATGTTTTTCAAGTGTGTTCTATGTAGCCAGTTCTCTGCCAGGTGCAAATGCATCTATCCCTACCTAATCTCATCGTTGTGTGAGAGAGTGGTATAATAGATGGAGAGCTAGCCTCCAAAGCAGGAAGAACTGGCCTTAAGCCCCACCTTCTGTGATCCTGGGCAAGGCTAGGAGAGTTACTAAAAACTGCAGAGAAGGCTGTGACCTGCACTAGCCTCCTCACCTGGGAGTTCCCCATACCAATGAAATCACCAGGTCCAGTTCCTATTTCCATCCCTAATTTCATCTTATTTGATTCATCTCAGGGTTCTAGCCTATTGAAATCTTTTTGGAAACTGACTCTCCTCTGTCATATTAAGTATCTCTCTTGGCAGTATTTCGTCTACGGACTTGATAATCATGTGATCTCTATCTTTATCTGAGTTGTAAATTTGGTGAGTCCCTTCCTGTGTGACCACGGATAAGTCACTTAACTTCTGATTGCCTCAGTTTCCTCAACTGTAAAATGCACCCACCTCACAGAGTTCTTATGGGGATGAAATAATATTTGTAAAAAGGAGGAAAAGGCACTTAGCATAGTGCTTGGCACACAGCAGGTGCTTTATAAATGCTTATTCCCTTTCCTCCCAACTCCAACAGTTTGTGATTCTTTGAAGAGTATGGCATCATGGGATTTGAGGTAGCTAGGTAGCACAATGGCCAGAGTGCTACACCGAGAGTCAGGAGGATCCGAAGTTCAAATCCAGCCTCAGACACTAGCTGTGTGACCCTGAACAAGTCAGTTAACCTCTGTCCACTTCAGTTTCAGGGCAAAATGAGGCTCATAATAGCACCCCCCTTCCAGAAAGAACTATGGAGTCTGAATGCAGAGAGAAGCAGACTATTTTCTTTTTTGTTGTTTTCTTCCCCTTTCTCATGGTTTCTCCCATTTGTTATAATTCTTCTATACAACATGACTAATGTGAAAATACATTTAATAGGAATGAATATGTAGAGCCTATATCAGATTGCAGGCTGTCTTGGGGAGGGAGTGGGGAGAGGGGGAGAAAAAAACTTATGGAAGTGAATGTTGAAAACTAAAAACAAATAAATTAACTAAAAAAAAAAGATTGGATGAGACAATATTTGTAAAGTGCTTAGTACACTGCCTAGCATGTAGGAAGCGTTTGATAAGTCTTTCCTCCTACTTTTCTCCCTCTTTCATTTCTTCCCTCTCTCCCTTCTTCACTAGAAATTGTAAAGAAAGTTCCTTCCTTCCTTCCTTCCTTCCTTCCTTCCTTCCTTCATTACTTACTTACTTCCTTCCTTACTCCCTCCCTCCCTCCCTCCCTCCCTCCCTCCCTTCCTTCCTTCCTTCCTTCCTTCCTTCCTTCCTTCCTTCCTTCCTTCCTTCCTTCCTTCCTCCCTCCCTTCCTCCCACTGAGGCAGAGGGAAGGCAGGGGAGTTAGCCAATTGAATCGGCCATACAAAGGGTTAAAGAGTTCTTCCAGCCCACAGCACATGGATCTCGCTTTATGAGGTCTCTGTTATGTGGCCGGGAGGTTACATTATTGATGAGTTTCACTGTACATTATGCAGGATGATAATAAAGACGCCGCCTGTTGTCTTGCAGCAGAGGGCAAGTTCTGGCTTTTGCAGAAACAGCTGCATGGCGATATTAACTAAGATAATTACGACAAATGTCCAGGTCCTTCCCACTCCCTTGGTCTACAATATTTATTGCATCTCTTTGCTCCTCACCACACCTGCAGCCACCAGTGTCATAACAACAGTCAATTTCTATAAGGCTTTAAGGTTCCTGAAACACTTTCCTCAGAGCAATCCTATGGGATGGCAGTATAAGCAGTGGTATTCCCTTTAAATAGAGAAAGAAACTGCCACTCCAAGAGGGAAGAGGCTTGCTTGCATTCACACGGCCAGTATCAGAGGCAGGATCCGAGTCTGCCGACTAGACTCTAGCTCTTGCTTTCATCTCCTCTCCCATGGATTATTTTAATCACCTTCTATCTAGTGCTCCTGCCTCCAGCCTCTTGCCCCCACTCCCCATCATGGGTTCTAGAGTCCCCTCCCCAGTGCAGAGCTAGGTCGATCAGATCAGAGTGTGGCTCAAAAGCCTTCAGTGAAGTCCCAAAGCCTACTGGACAAAATGGCTCAGTTTGGTACCCAAGAACTTTTCTGAGATGGCTCACTTTAGAGTTCCCCTTCGCATGCCAGTCAAACTAGAATGTTGTTTTTTGAACCTTGCCTCTGTTTTGCGGTCCCCACTCCCCTGATTCTACCACTACTCCTCATACTTGCAGCTGCTCTTCCAGTTGAAATTCTACCCATCCTTCAAGGTCCATCTAAATTGCCAGCTCCTCCACGAAGCCTTTCCTGATGCCCCTTTCCTTCCCCTCCCCCCGCCCACATCCCAAGCTATTTCCTCCCCTCTTGGGACCATCAGAGCACTTTGTGCTTCTCTCATGCAGTCAAGTACTAGTCTGTCTTCGTTTCTTATTGTCCTCAAACTGTAAGCTCCTCGAGGGCAGAACCTGGCTCTTGTGATGTAGTGGAAAATGCAGTAGACTTAGAGTTCTGAGAGATCTGGGTTCAAATCTGTGGGTCGACCTTTACTAATGCTGTGCCCCTGGACAAACAATTTCAGCTCTCTGAGCCTCGGTTTCCCCATCTGCAAAAATAATAACACTTCTACAAACTCCGTTGCAGGGTTGCTATGGGAAAAGTGTTTCATAAACCTTAAAACTTTATAAAAACATGAATTCTTCTTATTATTATATATTTTGGACTCCCAGGCAGAGTTAGCAGAACATAGTTCCAGTAGTAAAAGTTCCCCTGTTTCTTTCAGGGGGTTATCAGAATTGGATGCCTAACACAGAGAGGTGGAAGGTTATTGTGATTTCTAGGTGTGATGAAGGCGAGTGAGATGTAAATATGTTCTATCAAATGAATGAATGAATGAATAAGACATTAAAAAAAAACTTACTTTGTGCAAAGCACTGTGCTAAGTCCTAGGCAGACAAATAGAGCACAGTAAAACAGACCCTGATCTAGAGGAAGACAACACATAGCGAAGGTTTCAACTCCAAGTCAGTTAAACATGGATCCTGTCCCACTCCCTCAACACGCCCCCCCCCCTCCTTATGCCTGGAATGCCCATTCTTATTGTCACCTGTTGAATTCCTATCTAACCTCTAAAACCGAACTCAAATGATACCTCCTCCAGAAGTCTTCGCTCCTCTTCTTACACATGGCACCAACTCGGGCCTTACCTACCTAACAGACCTCAAGCAAACATAATTTGTTTGGCTCTTCTCTGATACATTGCTTTCCCATGTTGTCCACTACAGTCCTTATCTATCTGTGTATCATCCCATTAGGCTGTAAGCTTTCTGAAGGCAGAGATTGTCTTATTTAATCTTTTGATTTCTCCAGGGCTGAGGACAGTGCTCTGACATGGCTGCTTAATATTTGTGGAAATTCAAGCCGAACCACAGAATGCAGGGCTGTCGGGAGCCTTAGACACCATCTGGTCCTCATCGTCCTTCTCTCCCATCCTGTGCTTTACAGAGGAAGAGACTGAAGCCCAGGGAAGGGAACTGATTGGCTCTGTAAGGAAATAGCTTGCAGGGCCATGTAATTATTTTTCAAATGACTGGATGACAAGTTTCTTTTTCCCTAATATCCAATTAATCAATTCCAGGAAATAATTTTTTCTCACATATAAAGGACTTCCTTCACTTTACCTTGACAGAGCATGAGCTTTAACATCCTCTCCATTCTGAGCATCTTTTTAATGTACATAATAATAAACATAGTTAAAACCAATGTAGCACTTTTGTTTTGCAAGCTGCTTTACATATATTACGTCATTTGATCCGGCCTACACCCTGTGAAGTATGTGCTATCGTCCCCACTTTACAGAAGAGGAGACCCGAGAGATGTCAAGTGACTTTGCCAGGATCACGCTGCTACTACGTCTCTAAATGTTCATTCTTTTAGGAGACAGGTGATACAGTGGGTAGAGTGCTGGAGTCGGGGAGACTTAAGGTCAAATTTGGTCTCAGATACTAGTTGTGTGACCTTGGGCAAGTCACTTAACTTCTATTTGCCTCAGTTTCCTCAACTGTCAAAAGGGGATAATAAATGCCCCTACATCCCAAGGCTGTAACGAGGATCAAACGAGATCATATTACATTTGTAAAGTGCTTAGGGCCTGGTACGAAGTAGGTGTAGAAACACTCGCTATTATTATGATCTTAATTATTTTTTAAAAGACCTGGTCTTCCAATCTTACCCAGGCTGGAAGTTCAGGGGCTGCTCCGGGCCCCAGTCTCACTCCTAATTGGCACAGAAGCTTTGACTTGCTGTGTCTGACCTGGGCTAGTTCTAACCCTCCTTAGACAGTTTGCTGATCCTTCCTTCCCTCCTCCCCTCTCCCCCCAACCACCGTGGACTCATAATATTAATATTTTTTTAGGTTACTATTGTTTTAAAATATTTTATCCTTTCCAATGACGTGTAAAGACAATTTTTAACATTCATTTTTTAAATAAAATTTTGAATTCCAAATTTTCTCTTTTCCTCCCCCCTCCCTAAGATGGTAAGTAATTTGATATCATTTTATTAATATCACACTTAGTGTGGACACTTGATTGCCTTAGGCCACTACAACTCAGATCTCCCGAGCTCAAGAGATCCACCAGCCTCGATCCTTAGTTAGCTGAGAATATAGGTATATGCCCAGCTTAAATGAAGATTCTTTAAAAAGACCTAAAACCAGTTGCAGAATCACTGCAAACTCAGAGGCCACACCTCGGACAACTTGTATGGAAGAGGAATATTCTCTACAGCCTCTCTAACTACCAGCCATGGAGACACCAGGTAAATGCCTCTAGTGAGGGGATCACGCTGTCAGGGGAGTCAGTCCCTGTCCCTTTTGGCTGGCTCTAATTGTTAGGAAGTTTTCCCTCAAATCCACCAGAAATCTACCTGTCTGCAACCTCTATCCATTGTTTCTACTGCTCTCAGGGACCAAGCAGAACCAGCCTAATTAACGCCTCTTCCTTGTGAGTAGGGACTACTTCTTCGAATTTATATTCCCAGTGCCTAGCACAATATTTAGAAAATTCTTCATCTTCAGTCATTTTTCAGTTTTGTCCAACTCTTCATGACCCCATCTGGGGTTTTCTTGGCAGAGATACTGGAGTGTTTGCCATTTCCTTCTCCAGATCATTTTACAGGTGAGGAAACAGATGCAAACAGAGTTAAGTGACTTGCCAAGGTAGCAGGGGCTTAAGAATGCTTGAATGAGCGACTCCATGTGAATTTCCTTTGAATACTGGAAGGCAGCTATCACATCTTTCCTCAAGCCTTCCTTTTCCTCCAGGCTAAACATTCCCAGTTCCTTGGGAACTGTCAAGTGACCTTGACAGAGCATGAGTTTTAACATCCTCTCCATTCTGAGCATCTTTTTAATGTACATAATAATAATAATGAACATAGTTAAAACCAATGTAGCACTTTCGTTTTGCAAGATGCTTTACATATATTATGTCATTTGATCCTGCCTACACCCTGTGAAGTATGTGCTATCGTCCCCACTTTACAGAGGAGGAGACCTGAGAGATGTCAAGTGACTTTGCCAGGATCATGCAGCTACTACGTCTCTAAGGCAGGATGTGATGTCTTCCTGACTTCCACTCTAGGGGCCGTCCGCTATGCTACCTAGCCTCCTTGAGCAGACACTCCGGCTTATCATCGTTCTTTCTAAAATTTAATGACAAGAACTGAATAGAATACTTCTTTATTGTCTGAGGACGGCAGAGTGTGACTCTCACGGCCCTTGTTCCATATACCATAACATTCTTAGTACAACCTACAATGACATTAACTTTTTTTTTTAACTTCCACAAATAGAGAAAATGCAACCTGGCCTTTCCCCCAGGGCACCAAAATTTAGAGGCCACTGGTAAATTTCTATTTTTTTTTACCAGTGTAGAAAAAACTGACCTTAGCATTTAGTTAGCAAGAATAGAAATTTTAAACAGGAAGCTACAGGTCATATTCCTCCTCCTCCAGTGGTTATAACCCAGTTGAGCTTCTCCCCGGCTCAATTATGCCCTGCTCTGTATCTTGTCCTACTATACTGCCCCTAAGTGGTTGCCTTTTGGTGTTCTAGAATCTCCCCCTTCCCCCTTACTCGACGGAATTTATCTTATAAAGTTTATTTGCTTGCTTTGTGCCCCAGGTGCCAAACTTGCTAGTTATAGATTTACTTTAATATTACACTATTGACTCACATTGACCTTGTAGTCCACTAAAACCCCTGGATCGCTTTCTTATGTATTGGTTGTCCAGCCATGCCTCCTCTGCATTATACTCGTATATATACTGATTTTTAACTAAAGGGATGCCCATCAACTGAGGGATAGCTGAGCAAGCTGTAGTTTATGTGTGGGATGGAATATTATTGTGGTGCAAGAAATGAAGAAAGATGATTTCAAGGAGATGTGGAAAAGCTGGTATGAATCTCTTTGCCAATCACCAACCATCTTTCAGACATCTCAAACTGGCGGTGTAGTTATCTAGTGCACACTGTAAATGAAAAACGTCCAAAATGGCGCTCATTATCTTCCCCCCGCCCAATTACTCTTACCTTTTATCGTAGAGGGCACACCATCCTTCCAGTCCCTCAGGCTCACAACCTAGGAGTCACCCTCAAGTCCTCACTATCTCTCACTCCCCATAATCGATCTGTTGACGAAGCCTGTGGATTGTATCTTTGCAACCTCTTTTGAATACACCTTCTTTCCTCTGATACTGCCACCCTCACCACCTAACAAGTAATTTATTGTAATTGCCTGCTGGTGGATGGGCCTGTCTCAAGTCTCCCCCTACCCCAATCTAGTCAGCCATCAGTGTGATTTTCCTAAAGTACATGTCCACTATGTCAACTCCACCCCCCTCCCCGCCCCCAACAAATTGCAGCGGCTTCCTATTGCCCCTAGAATCAAATATAAAATTTGTTAGCATTTAAAGCCCTTCATGACCTGCCCCCTCTTCCAGTCTTATCACACTTTATTCCTCATTGCATATACTCCGACGCGGTGACACTGGCCTCCTAGCTGTTCCATGAACAAATTGCTCCATCTTTCAGCTCCAGGAATTTTCTCTGGCTCTCTCCCATGCCTGGAATGCTCTCCCTCCTGCTTACTGATCTCCTGGCTTCCCTTAAGTCTCAACTAAAATCCCATCCCCTACAGGAAGCCTTTCCCAACTGCTATTAATTCTAGCGCTTTTGCTCTGTTATTTCCTATTTATCTTGTATACAGCTTGTTTTGTATATATTTGTTTGTATGCGGTCTCCTCTATTAGATTGTAAACTCCTGGAGAGCAGGGACTATCTTTTGTCCCTCTTTTGTATCCCCAGGGCTTGGCACAATGCCTGGCACATAGTAGATGTTTAATAAATCTTTATTGATCTCTTGAACTGATGCAGAGTAAAATAAACAAAACCAAAAGATAGTAAATAAATTGATGAAGAATAAAACAACCGGAATCAAAACAATTTATAAAATGACAACCAAACTGTAAAGACAAACAACTTTGAATCTTTAAGAACTATGATCCAAGAACTCTGACCACCCATGATTCCAGAGGAACCATGAAGAAATGTCTTATCTACCTCCAGAGATGTAATGAATTTAGAATGAATTATGCATATTTTTGTATACAGCCAATGAGGGAATTTGTTTTAATTTACTATACACATTTATTACAAATTCTTTTTCTTTTCTTTTTTTCTCCCAATGGGCTCGGGGTGGGTGGAGGTGGAGGAAATAGATTTCTGTTCATCAGGTTTTATTTTTGAATGGGAGTGTATGTGCTTCAGATATGAACTGTTGCATTTTCTGAATGAGGTCACTGTATTGTTATTTGGGGTTTAAATTTTACACTTCATTACTAGACCTTTCATGGAATACGGATTTTCTGGAAATGTTTGTAATGTAAAAATAAAACACATTAATAAAATTTTGAAAAACTTAAGTATAGGAATTTACATTTTCCTCTGTTAAATTTCAGCTAGATAAAGTGCCAGGCCTGGAGTGAGAAGAGTCATCTTTGTGAGTTCAAATCTGGCCACGCTGGCCAAATCATTTAACCATGTTTGCCTCAGTTTCTGCATCTATAAAATGAGCTGGAGAAGGAAATGGAAAACTACTCCAGTATCTTTGCCAAGAAAACCCCACACGGGGTCATGAAGAGTCACACACAACTGAAACAACTGAACAAACAAATATTGTTTTAACCTGGCAAGATCTTTTATGGATGCTGATTCTGTTGTCTATCATGTTGATTATCTCTCCCAGGTTTGTGTCATTTGAAAATGTGATATGCATGCCCTTCATGCCTTCATCCAAGTCACTGATAGAAATGATGAAGAGCTGTGACCAAAGACTGATCCTTGGGGCCATTCACTGGAGACTTCCCCCACAAACCGACAGAAAGCCATCAATAAGACCAGTCATTCAACCATTTTGAGCCTAACTCTCCTGTGATCCAGCCTTTATGTCTCTTTTATTTATTCATTTTTGTCCACCAGGATTAAGTGACAGATTTAATCTCATGCTTTGCTGCAGTTCTATTTGTGTATCATTCTCCTGATCAGTCTAGCAGCACTGTCAATAAAAGGAATGAGGTTAATCTGGTATGGCTTGTCCTTGGCTTTTAGGGATCATTTTCTAAATTAACTGCAGTTTGCAGTTAAACTCTTTCAAGTAAAAGAAAAAGGAAGGAAAAAAAAAAAAGAAAACAACATCCACTTGTAGGCTGTTTGAACTTCTTCTTGTAGCTATCATCATTTAATTGTATCATTTTTCATCTCCTGCCTCTTTTTTCATATGTATTTTAATGTCCACAGCACCTAGCACTGGATCTTGCGCATGGTGGTGGGGGTGGGGGGGGTGCAGCGTTAATAAATATTTGTTTAAGTGAATTGAATCATTCCCCAGGAAAGGCCAAGAAGGAACCTGTCACACTGGTAGAAAGAGGAGGGAACAGTGTAAGAAGATCACAGACGTAGAGATGGAAGGAACCTCAGAGGCTACCTAGTCCAGCCCTTTCACTTTAAAAATGACGATACTGTGATCCACAGAGTTTGGGAAACTTGCCTTGTAGTGTCAGAGGGGAGATTTGAACCCAGATCCAGTAATTCCAGAGTCAGGGAGTTTTCCCCCCATTATACCATCTTGTGTTCTAACCACTTATTGAAAGTTTTATTGACCCAGCAATCCCACTTCTAGGGCTGTATCCCAAAGAGATCATAAAAGTGGGAAAGGACCCACACGTACAAAAATTTTATAACAGCTCTTTTTGTGGTCGCCAAGAATTGGACATTGAGGGGATGCCCATCAATTGGGGACTGGCTAAACAAGTTGTGGTATATGAATGTAACGGAATACTATTGTGCTGTAAGAAATGAGGAGCAGGTGGACTTCAGGAAAACCTGGAACTGATGCTGAGTGAAATGAGCAGAAACAAGAGAACACTTTACATAGCAACAGCCACATTGTACCTTGACTAACTTTGATAGACTTAGCTCTTCTCAGTAATGCAAAGATCTAAGACAACTCCAAAAGACCCATGATGGAAAATGCCATCCACATCCAGAGATAGAACTATGGAGTCTGACTGCAGATTGAAGCAGACTATTTGCTCTCTTTTTTTGTTTTGTTTTGCTTCTTTCTTTCTTGTGAATTCTCATTCTAATTCTTCTTTGTAACACGGCTAATGTGAAAATGTTTAATAAGAATGTATATATAGAGCCTTTATCAGATTGCATGCCATCTTGGGGAGGGGGGAGGGAAGGGAGGGGGAGAAAATTTAAAACTCAAAAGTTTGTAGGAGTGAATGGTGAAAACTAAAATTAAATAAACTAATTGGAAAGAAAAAAGAAATATTTTGATAACTAAAAAAAAAAGTTTTACGAACAAGGCCTTGGCTAGTTTCCAGCCTAATTCTTCAAGGAAACTGTGCCTAGGAATAACCGAGAAATAACCAAGAAATAACTTGGTGATTTGACATAAGCAGGTTATTAATAGTATCAGTGAGATCACCCCGAATTCCTCATGTCTAATATTTACACACAAGTTAACAAAAGCATACGAGGGAGATTTAGGGCAGGGGATCAGATAAACACAGCTAGGTATCACTTTATTTTTTCTTAAAGAACTTTTTTTTTAGTTTTTGGAAGCAATTGGGATTAAGCGACTTGCCCACAGTCACACAGCTAGTAAGTGTCTGAGGCCACATTTGAACTCAGGTCCTCTTTACTCCAGGGCTAGTGCTCTATCCACAGTGCCACCTAGCGGCCCCTAGATTTTACTTTTTATAGACCTTAACTAAAAAAAAAATACAACTCAAAAATCAGATACATTAGACAATTTGACAAAGTTATAGTCCATTTGGTAAAAGGATCCACCTTAGGGCTCCTTTAAGTATCCAGATCCTTCAACGCATTTAAAATAAGATCTGATTTAGAAAACATTGACCTTACTGTGTACCTAAAATCACAGGATCATAGATTTAGAGATGGAGGGGACCCAACAAGCTATCAACGGGGTCCAAGCCCCTCATCTTACAGATGGGGTGGGGCAGGAAGGAGAAGAGGTGAATAAGCATTAATTAAGTGCCTTCTGTGTGAAACACGTTACAAATATCTCATTTGATGATCACAGCAACCCTGGGAAGTAGGTGCCAGTCTGATCCCCATTTTACAGTTGAGGAAAACAAGGCAGACACAAGTCAAGTAACTTGCCCAGGGTCACACAACCAGCAGGAGTCTGAGGCTGGATTTGAATTATGGTCCGCTCTGACTCTGGTCCTAGCATTCGCTCCTCTTCGCCCTCTACGGCCTTCCTGACTCCCACGTCCGGTGCTCGAGCCATCACTCCATGCTACCACTTATATGATATTTGGGAAACCCAGCTATTACAGGGGAAAGAAGTGATTCCTGCTTAGCCTTTGTGCTCCCCGTGGTCATGAGACACTAACAATAATGATGATTATAATGGACATTTCCAAAGCAAGTCCAGACTTACGAGGTATTTTTCTCACGACAGTCCTGTGAGTTAGGTAGAGTACCGTTCTCCCCGTTTTTCAGATGACTAAACTTAGGACCATAACAGTTTCACTGGGCATCAGAACACAGACTCCATCTGATTCTAAGGCAAAGCTCTTTCAATGCATTGCAGTACTGTGGTGAGTATCTCAGGGGTCTTGGTGGAATTCCAAAGCAAACTGTTTTTTTTTTTTAACATAACCACAGGTAATGAGGATTTTTAGAAGGAGATGAAAGAAATGAGAAATCAAACCAGCCATGATAATGTCACAGTTTATGGAATCACTGAATCTAGAGATGGAAAGGACCCTGGATAGTATCTGGGCCAACTTCCTAAAGACAGAAATTCTCTCTATAGCATCCTTGACGGATGACCCTCCAACCTCTCCGTCACGGCACTGCCTCTTGGGAGGGGCTTTCCACTCTCCCATGGCTCTGATCGTTAGGAAATTCTCCCACATTGGACCCTAATCTGCCTTCCACGATTGTTCCCAGTTCAGCTTTTCAGGGCCAAGCAGAATGACTCAACCATTACTTTCACTGTTGTTCAGCGGCTTTTGGTTGCATATAACTCTTCATGACCTCGTTTGGGGCCGTGAAATTTGGCAAAGAGACTGGAATGATTTGCCATTTCCCTCTCCACCTTATTTTTCACAGATGAGGAAATTGAGGCAAACAGGATTAAATGACTTGCCCAGGGTCACACAGGTTGTAAGTATCTGAAGCTGGATTTAAAGCCAGGAGATGAGTGTTCCTGATGCCCAGCCCAGTGCCACCTAGCTGCCCCCAACCGTGACTTAGGAAGCACCAATGTGCAAGGCAGAAGAAGAAAGAAAGGACTGGTTAATTTACTTTGGTATATGATGAAGCTCATCCCTCCTAAGCCCTGAAATGCTCTGATTCTAGAAAGATAAAATAACCCCATGGAGTACGCACAAAACCCAGCCCATACCAGCTAAAACCACAACTGACTCCTTAGTCTCCAAAGAACAAAACACTCTTGGAGAATGAGAAAGACTGTGCAGGAAGAAGAGGTCACTAACTGAAAATAGAAGTTCCCAGAACACTTGAAAGGGATGCTGACAAAAGTGATGGGAAGAATATAACTTGTGAACAGATGGCTGACAAAGACCCCTGCTCACTCTCGTCGTAGATTCCTTCAAGAGGTAACTGAGGGAGATCCAGTCTTTTCAGGATTTCTCAGGGGTTCTGTCTACAGACAGGGATTTTGGTGACTAACTTCACTTTTGTGAAGTGGTGAGACAGCCCACAGGCCTCTTCAGACACACAGTATTTATAGAACTGGAACCGGAAGGGGTCTTGGAATCACAGACACACAAAATGTCAGGGCTGGAAAGGATGTAAGCCATCAACTTACCCATCTCCTTCATTTTACTGAGGAGGGAAATGGGGCTCAGAAAGGGAAATTGATTTGCATCCTCATACAGCCTCACTAACATCTCTTTTATGGTTGTTCTTTTATTTTTTTCCTCTCGAAGAGGACCAATGTCGTCACTGGGTGATGTCCTGACTTGAGCTCGAATTGGATTTAAGAGAGGCAGAGTTGCATGCAGCCATCAGACTCACTCTATTCCAGAGTCATTGGAAGTCTAGTGGCAGGACAAAAGTCAAGATGACTGGTGATGGCCGGGGAAGCAGTGGATGATCTTGATGTCTTCAATGTCTGACCAAGCTCTAAGTGTTCCACAGAGCTTGCTTCAGCTGCCTTCATGGCCATTGAAATACATAAATTGTTCTCATTTACCCATTCTTTGGGGTGGGGGTAAGGGAATCTCGGGGGAGGGGAGTCTTTTCATGCTCGGAGTAGCCATCCTCTCTAACTGACCAATGGGTCTGAGGTCAGGTTACCCTCAACCTGGTTTAACCCATCTGCTAACACAATGTTACCTGTTTTCCCAGCGTATGGCCACGGGGCATGCTACAGCTTCTTGGAGCCAGAGGTGAGAGTTGGGTGGACACCAAAGGTGGACGAGAAGCCTTGTAAAGGGCTCAGCAGCCCTCCCACTAGAGGTGCTGGTTTTCCCTGAACATCTCACATACCAGCTATCTTCTACAGAAGCTATTTGTATAACTCATTAGAATGTAAACACCAGGAGGGCAGGAATGGTTTCCTTTTTGTCTTTGAACTCTGCAGCCCAATAGAGTGCCTGCCTGGCCCTTCTGGGAGAGGCAGCACCATCCTCTAATTTCATTGGTGTGAGAAGGTTCAGGTGAGGAATCCCTTTTACCAATGCAGATTTGCAACTGTAATGCAACTTTTTGGGTTTAGAGACTTGCTGGGGGTAACTGAGAAGGTTAAATAAACTGCCCAGAGCCATCCAGCCTGCAGGCAGCCAAGTGTTGCAGTGGGTACAGCTCCAGATCAGGAAGACCTGAGTTCAAATCTGACCTCAGACATTAACCAGCTGTGTGACCCTGGGCAAGACACTTAACCCTATTTGCCTCAGTTTCTTCATCTGTAAAATGAACTGGGGAAAAAAATGGCAAATCACTCCAACATCTTTGCCAAGAAAACCCCAAATGGGGTCAAGAAGAGTTGAACATGACTCCACTCAACACACGGCCAGTATGAGGCAAAGGTGGGGCCTGAACTTTTCCCTTCCTGACTTTCTCTATTCACTACCCTATGATGACTGGTGCTTAATAAATGCCTGTTAGATTGGTTGAATGTCTCTTCTTTCTGTGAACTCTTGGAAAGCAGGTTCTGTGTCAAGTATAGGATTTCACAGGTAGCTGTGAAAATATTTGTCAGGAAATATTTGCCGAACAGGGTTATGATCTCAGAGACGAAGCCATCAGCCACCTAAATGGTCTATTTGGGGAAAATGAGGTGTCAGGGCTATGACCAAAGAAACCACCCTTGAACTTTGCATGAAACTAGGAGGGCTTTACCCAAAGCCTGCACCCCATGACTCAGCTTCCACTAAGCGATCTGGTTTATCTGTAAAGAGCCACCGCCCAAAAGACGCAGAGAGCCTTGGTCACTGTAGCACTTGGGTTTCACCCAGGCAAGGGATAGATTAAATTACCTCCCTGTTATCCAACTCCTTCTTACTCACTCAGGCAGTTGGCCAGGATCCGGCACCAAAAATGGCCCCAACCTCCAACAAAGAAAATGTTAAGGTCCCACCAACTGCAATTTCCTTCCTAAGCCGTGGTCATTTCTCTCTCCTCCAGCTCCTCCCTACTCCCCCGTCTGTATCCACAGAAGGCTTTAGACCCCAAAGGGACCATTCAGTCCAACACTTCATTTTACAGAAGCTGCAGCCGAGTCCTAGAGAAGTTAAGTCACCTGTACAAGGTCACACAGGCAGTAAGTAGCTGAGCTAGAATGTGCATTTTAGTTTTATAACTCCAAGCTCAGTATTCTTTCCACCGTACCACTGTCTCTGTCCATGGTACTTACCAGCTGTGTGACCTTGTACAAGTCACTTGGCTTTGGTCTGCCTTATTTTCCTCATGAGGATGATAACAGCGCCCATCTCCCAGGGTTATTGGGGGATCAAATGAGGCAATATGTGTAAAGCGCTTTGCAAACCTTAAAGTTCTACGTAAAAGTTATTACTGTTATTAAGATTTTGATTATTAAAACCTGGGGCTACTTTGTCCCTCTCTCCTAGGAGTTTCCTTACCATAAGATTTAAAGTGACATCTGGTATATATATGCAGTTGTGTCCAATTCTTCATGACCCCATTCGAGGTTTTCTTGGCAAAAGTACTGGAGTGGTTTGCCATTTCCTTCTCCTGCTCATTTTACAGAAGAGGAAACTGAGGCAAACAGGATCAAGTGACTTTCCCAGGGTCACACAGCTAGTACGTGTTTGAAGTGAGATATGAACTCCATTTTTTCCCAGCCTTTTAATTAAAGACCTACAGGGATGAGTGAACTTTCCTGGGGCAGCCCATTCCACTTTTGGAGAGCATTCGTTTTCGGGAAGTTTTTCCTTATACCCAAGTGAGCTATCTCCAGAAAGGTGTCATTTCCATTCTGAAAACAACCAAGGCCATTCTACCCAGTTGTCTTAAAGGGATGCTAGCTTCTGAAATCAACCCAGCACCTCCCAGATGAATCTCAAATTGGTGACTGTTTGCATCACCCTCCTTTTCACGCCTGGAGATATTTAAATAGTTAAAATACAAAGTGACTTTTGGGCTGACACTGGGAGATGTTTGGGTATTCATGTATGTGACTGGTTTAAAAGAAGCTTGGTTTAAGGATGTGGGGTTTTAGATGACGCAGACCCTGGATGGGCCGTCCGGCATCTTACCTGCACACAGATGCCGATGCTGCTCTTTGCTCTGCTTGGTGCCAGAAGGCAGAAGTAGCAGCAGGGACTACATGCTACAGAGTCAAGTCCACAAGCATTTATTAAGTGTCTACTACGTGCTAGGCACTGGGGATACAAAGAAAGCCAAAAACAGCAACAAAAGGAGGGGCAGCTTTTAGCTAGAAACAAAGGAAAAAATTCCCCTCATTAAGAGCTGTCCAAAAGTCACCTGGCGCTGTGATGACAAAAGGACAAAAACTTTGAGACAGGAACTTTCAGTGAGGAAACTCCTTCTACCAATGTGGACTCCCAACTTGAAGCACCTGGATAGTGCAGCGGATAGAGCACCAGGTCTGTCGTCAGGAAGACCTAAGTTCAAATCCAGCCTCAGACGCTTACTAGTTGTGTGACCCTGGGCAAGTCCCTTAACCCTGTTTGCCCCAGTTTCCCCATCAGCATCTGACACATAGTAGGTGCTTAACAAATGCTTATTCTCTTTCCACTTCCCAAAGCTGCTGTTTATGGTCTTAGAAAGTTGCCTGGGGGCACCAGGGAGGTAAGAGACTCATCAAGGACCACGCAGCCAGGATGGGCCAGAAACGGGACTTTACCCTACTTCTTTCTGACTCCAAGGCTGGTGCTCTCTCCATTATGTGGGAACACTGCCCCTCCGCACAAGTACGACTGCATCCATTTTACAGACGAGAAGACCGAGCCTTACAGAGGCGGTCACACAGGTAGCAAGGGGCACGAGTCAAAGCCCGGTCGTCTCAATCCACGTCTAGTACTCTTTCTGCCACACCAGGTGAGCATTCGCTTCTGGAATCCTCTACTGCCTTCCACAAGGCAGAGATCCTCCTGGGGCCTCTAGAGCGGGGTCAGAGGATGGAAAGCTAGCAGGGATCCGCCCCACGCCGGAGAGGCCGCAAACACAGGCCTAGCGATGGACTCTCCGGCTATCCCCCGAGGACCGGCTGAGCTAAACGTGGCGGGGCTTATCGCCACAGGATCCAAGGTCTAGAGGGGGAAAGGACCTTGGAGGTTTTACGGCGGAGCACACTGAGGCCCAGTGGCCTGCACACGGTCATACCGCCAGCGATGGCAGCAACAGCTAACATCTACACGGTGCTTTAAGATTGGACATGCTTTTACTGCAGCGCTTTGAGGCCGGCGAAGCCTTTTACGCACAACGACAGCCCTGTGAAGAACGTGCTGATTTATCTCTATTTTACAGATGAGGAAACTGAGGGACATGGGTGACTTGCCCAGGGTCACACAGTGAGTGAATGTCTGAAGCTGGATTTGAACTCAGGTCTTCCTGACTCTAGGTCCAGCACTCCGTCCGGGGTGCCACCTAGCTGCTTCTGCCTGTATCGTTTCATGTGATCCTTACCGCGACCCTGTGAGGCAGGTGTCACTAGTATTCCTGTCTTACAGTTTGAGAAGCTAAAGGGGAGAGGGGCTTAAGTGACTTGCCCAAGGTCACACCGCTAGTCCACATGTCCAGTGTCTGAGGCCGGATTTGACTCCAGGGCCCGTGCTCTGCTTGCTGCGCCACCTAGTTGCCCCACATACTATTAATATAATATGATCACAAGAGTCAGGAGTCCTGGAGTCAGGAGGAGCTGAGCTCCAATGAGGCCTCTGACATTTAATACTTACTAGCTGTGTGACCCTGGGCAAGTCGCTTCACCCGGATGGCCATAATTGCAAGAGTTCATGTTGATGGTGAGCTACAGTTTAACGAGCGCGGTAACTGGTTAGTCATTCATTCTATTCCCCTCCCTTTTTAAATGAACCACTTATTTGACTTTTTCCCCTTAACGGTTTTTTCCGCTCTTTCCCTCACGAGCTAATTTGCAGAAGACAGATGAGAGTTTCTCAGATAAGGCTCACTTCTCAGGTTTGGGCGGCTAAGCTCCCCACTGCATAGGAAAGCTGATTCACCTCGAGCCCGACCAGCAACGTCTGCCCCTCCAATGTCTGAGAGGCCTCTGACCAAGTACATGTAACTGTTGTCCAAAACTTAAAGCATCTCTAAGTGAGGAAGGTCCAGAGCGCTGCAGGGCTAAGAGGTTAGATGCTTAAAGGAAACTTTTCAAAGGTCGTAGGAAACCCACCAAGTCTTGGGTAGATATGTGGGCAGGCAGTGCTTTCTATATCTGTAAAAGTCCTGAAATAACCATATGGGGGCTGCGCGCTGAGACAGCGGGCGTGACGTTCCCCACTCACTGTCTCCTGTCTCGTCTAGGCTCAGGGCCAATGATTTTCCACTATAAGCTTCAATTTTATTGATGGTAATGTTTACACCAGCCAGCGGGAAAGCACTACCCTCTCCAGCTCAGTAGCAGAAGCCCCAGCCACAAGATTCTCCATTCGAACACATCTACAGGCTAATGGAGTTAGGGCTGCTGGGGTCCCAGAATGCCGCCTTCTCCTTCTACCACCTCCCACCTTCTCAACAAAGGACACACCATTCTGTTACTCTGTTCCAAGTCCTGTGCATACAGAAAGAACGTAGGATTTGGACTCAGAAAGTAGCGTACTAGAAAATGCTCCAGAGTTAGAGGACCTGGGTTCAAATCCTGCCTCCAACATTTACTAGCTTTTTTTTTTAGACCTTTCTGGATCTCAGTTTCCTCATTTGTAAAATTCACAAAATTCCATGTAAAATTACTAGGTTGGACTAGATGGCCGCTGAGGTCTCTTTCAACTGTAAAACTATCCCCCCATAACTTGGGTTCTACCACTAATTACCCATATGACTTTGCACAAGTATACTTTGTTTTTCTCATCTGAGGGAGTTTGTCCAGTCTCATCCTGGGAATTCTATGCTCCAGAAAGTGGGGAAGAGGATGACAGGAAGCATGTATAAATAGGTCTTGATGGGCAGCTAGCAATCAAACATAGTTCTCACGCGTGACAAGTGAAATTCCACCTCTCCCTTTCATTCTTCCTTCCCTTCCCCCTTCTTGGGTATTCTTAAGGTGAGTTCAGCCTAGAATTCCAGTTAACGATGTTCAGCCCCAGTAGAGAAAGCCCCAGGAGGGCAGGAAAATGGCCCCACATAAAACCCTCAGAGCTGCTTACCTCCATCTTGGGAATTCATGATGTTCAGAGCAAAGAGCATTGCATTGGAGAAGGTGGTCGCTTCTTCCTTGCTGGCAAAATTCAAGCCATAGACCTGCCGGGCATCTCGCCACTGGTGAAATGTTGGCGTAGCCTGATTGTACTTCAGCCCTTTCACAATTGAATAATTGATCACGACCTGGAAGGTGGGGGGGGGGGGCGGGGAGAGAGGGAAGAAAGACACGAGTAAATAAATAAAACTAGACAGGGAGGGTGGAAGGAAAGTAGGCAAGTTGCTGCCTGTACAAGCCAGTGCTAGACTGAGGAGCCCCAGGGGAAGATGTTCTAGCCTGAGGAACCGGGCTGGAGGCAGTAGGAAGCAAGAGAGGGCAGGCTTTCAGACTTGGACCTTAGTTGGGGTAAGAGCACCTGGGCTTAAGGCCTGGCTTTGCCAGTTACTGACTGGATGCCCTTAGGTGAGTTCCTTTACCTCTCTGGGCTTCGGATTCTTCATCTATAAAGGGAAAGGGTTGTAGTTAAAATCTAAGGTCCCTTTAAGCTCTGAGGTTTTCATTCAATGAATACTTAAGTGTCCATTCTACTCAAGGCCCTTGGTTCAGTGCTATGGGCAAAAACAAAGATATATGTGGGCAAAATCAATGATATATATGTATGCAAAAAACGATGGCTCTATTACATTTATATATATAGACACACACAAGACACAGGCCCTGCCCTCAAGAAGCTCACATGCTTACTTGAAAAATGATGTGACGCATAAATAGATGACAAAAGGCACGAGTAATAATGCCAGTGAACACTGCAGTAAATGCTTAATAACTGCCTGCTGACTGACTGCTAAAACTTATTCTGTTAGACTTCTCGCAGTATGACTCTGCCTTCAGTCTGTCTTCTTCTGTAGGCCCATTTTACATTTCAACCCATGTAATCTTCCTAATGCACTGCTGTGATCATGCCACTCATTGACACACAGACCTTTACTAAAGGCTTTCCACTGCCTACTCACAGAAAACTATCACTCCCAATCCTGGCATTCAAGGCTCTGTCAAATCTGCCTCCAATGTACCAGGTCGTCCTTATCTCCTGCTATTTCCTTCAAGCAGGCTGTGTTCCAATCTAGCAAGATTGTCCAGAGGCCAGTTTTGTTCTGAAATTTCTTGTCCCCGTGCCTTTAGTAACACCACTTCCATTGCTTGGAATGTAATGTGTGAGGGCTTGAGGAATTCAGAGGAGGAGGAAGTGATCTCTATGGTTGGGGGAAAAGGAGGAAGGGGCTTTCCAGGGAATTCAAGCTCTTGTACTTTTCTCAGTCATCATCTTTTTTGACTTATTTATTTGGTCACTTCTTCCTGGATATTCCCTCTTTTTTGTTTTTCTGTATGATGCTACCCTTTCTTGGTGGCCACCCCACTGGTCTGGACTGTCTCCTTTGCTGGATCATCAGCCATCCTAGCCCTTAACTCAAGGCTCTCCCAAGGCTCTGTTGGGGGTTCCCTTCTCTTCTTTCCCTACACCCTTTCTGGTTGATCCCACCACTGTCCCAGGAATTCAATGATTATCTCCATGCAGTTGACTTTTGGCTCTCTATATCCAGCCCCAACCTCTTTTGAACTTCAGTCCCACATCACCAACTACCTAAAGGGCATTTACTCAGCAAACTTATTATTTGCCTCTACCCCACCCCCCTCCTAACTTCCCTATTTCTGCTTAGGCTTCCATTATCCTTTCAATCACCCATGTTGGCAAGCTCGGAGTCATTCATGACTCTTCCCTCTCCTTCAACTCTGGCCCGCCCTATATTCCAGCTGTCGAGTCTCATTAGTTCCATGTCCACAACATCTCTGGCATGAGTCCCTTTCCCCTCCATTAAAATGGTCACTTCCATTCTGGCTCGGGCCTTCACTACCGTTTCTGGGACTACTGTAATAGTTCCCTACATCATATACGTCTGTCCTTCTCTGATGCATCCCTCCATACAACTGCCAAGTTGATATTCTTTAAGCACAGCTCTGACTATGTCGTCCCTCGGCTGGAGAAGCTTCAGAGGATCCTGATTGCCTCCAGGATAAAATATAAATGACTTGGAATTAAAAACCTGTCAATCTGAATCCATTCTACCTTTCCAAGCTTAATGCACATGGTTCCCCTTCACATCCTGCAAATACTAGCTAAACTGACTTATTCCTCTTCCTTAGTCCCACAACATTCCATATCCTGTTTTGTTCCAGTGTTTTCGCTTCCAGCTACCCACCACATTTAGATACATTCCCTCCTTACTTCCATTTCTTACACTCCCTTCAAGTCTCAAGGCCTATCTCCTACATGAGACCTGTCTTGGTCTTCCCAACTGCTAATGGCTCCCCTCCTAAAATTCTTCTGTATATATTTAATAGTTTTATCTATGTACATGTTGTTTAGAACCAATAAAATGAAGCTTCTTAAAATAAACCTCATTTTTGGGGTGGCAGGGTATCACAGCTCCTGGCACATAGTAGGTACTTAATAAACTCTCATTGAATGAATGTTGTATGGAGGAGATAAGACACTTATGCTGTTGTTTTTGAGTCATTTCAGTCACATCTGACTCCTTGTGACCCTACTTGGGGTTTTCTTGGCAACAATTTGCCGTTTCCTTCTCCAGCTCATTTTCCAGATGAGGAAACAGAGGCAAACAGAATTAAGGGACTTGTCCACAGTCACATAGCTAATAAGTATCTGAGGTTGGATTTTGAACTCAGGTCCTCCTGGCTCCAGGGCTAAAGCTCTAAATATTGCACCACTTAGCTGCCCCAAGACACTTATTCAAATGAACATTGTGTGGGAATTATAAATCTTTTCCTCTCCTGCAGTCGTCTATGGTGCTATGTGGAATATACGATCCGTTCCCCTTTCATTCTCATAGATCTTTTGATGAACAGTCCTGGCTAATTTGAATACCTACCTCACTCAGACATTATTGTGGGAACTTTGGAGAAAGGGAGATAATTATAGAAAGTGGCACGCTCTCTTAAACACGTGGGGAGTGGTGATGTGAGAGGAAATTACAACATACAGGTGCTAGGGGGAAGACAAATTCAAACGGTGATAAATCACCACAGGTTGGTGTAGAACCAAGGAGAGAATCCTACTGGTGAGGTATAAGGGGAGAAGGTGAGGCCTGGGGCTGGAAACCATAACACAACTGACGGCTCTAGAAACAGAGGACCTTCATGCCTTGTCCCCTCTCCCACCTTTCCAGCCTTTCTACACTAACTCAGCCCCGGTCCCCCCCAACCCTGTCCCTGTCTACCCCTCCCCTCCCAACCATGTACTCTGCAATCCAGTGCCATTGGCCTCTGTGTTGTTCCTGGGACAAGGCACTCCTCTCTAGATTCTGGCATCTTCACTGGCTGTCCTCCATGCCTGGAATGCACTCCCTCCTCACCTCCATCTCCTGTTTCCTTTAAGAACCAGCTAAAATCTCACCTTCTACAGGAAGCCTTTCCTAATCCCTTAATAACAATGCTTTCATCTGTTGATTATCTCCAGTTTATCCTGTCTATATTTCATTCGTACATGGTTGTCTGCATGTTGTACCCTCTACTAGATGAGTTTCTTGAGAGCAGGGACTGTCTTTAACTTTCTTTGTATCCCCAGTACTTTGTACAATGGCTAGAACACAGTAGGTGCTTAATAAATGTTTTTTGACTGATTGCTGTGAGGATGAGGATTGGGGCTGAGTAGGGGAACTATCAGATGGACAGGACATGGATAGGCTCCATCAGGCATAGGGGTTTGAGAAGCTGATCAGGGCTGGCCAGATGATTGAAAGCTGGAAAAAACCTACAGATCACCTAGTCACTTTACAGGTGGGGAAATGGAAACCCAGGTGTGAGGTGACAAGGGCCTGCACTAGAGTGGCAGCGTCAGAGGAGAAAAAGTGCAAAGATTGGCAGGCCTTGGCAAGAGCTTAGATATGGGGGAAGGGGGGTTTTCCAGGAATCCAGGATGACTCCTGGATTGGGAGTCTGAGGGACTGGGAACATGGTTTTGGCCTCCATAGTAATAGAGAAGGTAGAAGAGGGGGGAAGGTTTGGGGTAAAGAAAACGAGTTCTCTTTTGGATATTTTTAATTCAAGATGTCTACTGGACTTCCACTTAAAGATGTCTGAAAGGCAGTGGGATGTCAGGAGAGAAATTGGGGCAAGAAAGGTAGATTTGAGAATTATCAATGTAAAGATGGTAACTAGATACATGGGAATTGATGAGATCACCTAGTAAAGTAGTATAGAGGGAGAAGAGAAGAGGACCTAGGACTAAACCCTGAGGGACATCTGTG
Source organism: Trichosurus vulpecula (assembly GCF_011100635.1). Classification (NCBI taxonomy): domain Eukaryota; kingdom Metazoa; phylum Chordata; class Mammalia; order Diprotodontia; family Phalangeridae; genus Trichosurus; species Trichosurus vulpecula. The sequence continues at coordinate 12,596,084 of NC_050575.1, read as the reverse complement.
GTTAGAGGAAAACCAGCTGCTCTTGAGAATGAGATAGTGAGTTGATAAGGGAGGTATAGTAGGATTGCCTAGCAGCAGTGAGAGCCCACTTGAGCTTGTGTAATATAAGTCGGTAGTGGATTCAGAATAGCTGCATGATTTTCTCCACCTTCATTTAGTGTGTAGGAGTGAAGGCAACAAATGATGGCAGTGATCTACGGGGTGAGGCTGGGCTGGGCACAGTCAGTGATTTGATAAGGGGGCTGGGGATTCAAGAGAGGAGGACAGCGTAGAATTGAATTGGTTCACCAAGGGGTCAAGATAGGGAAAAGAGGAAAAAGTGGCTAGTGTAGGGGAAATGGCTTGGCAGAGAACTTAAGGGTCAAGAGACTGGAGGTCACAGCATGGCAGAGGAAGGGCAGGGTTATGTAAGGAGAGGCAAAGGGGGAGGTGAAAAGCCAATAGATTATGGTCAGGTAAGGGCATTTCAGAATTCTTGAACAAAGAGGTGGTACAGTTGTGGATGATGGCAAGATCAAAGGTGTTAAACTTGTTCTGTGTAGCTGCAAAGGTCAGAAAGAAAGCCAATTAATCAATAAACATTTATTAAGTGCCTACTATGTGCCAGGCCCTGTGCTAAGTGCTAAGGATACAAAAAGAGGCAAAAAACAGTGCCTATCCAGAAGGAGCTTACAGTCTAATGGGGAGACGCTGTACAAACACCTATATACAAAACAAACTATAGTTAGGATAAATAGGAAATAATCCACAGAGAGAACACACTAGAATTAAGAGGGCTCGGGAAGGCTTAGTTGGGATTTAAGGGAAGGCAGGGAGGTCAGTAGGTGGAGAGGGGGAGAACCAAAGGGAGGAGGTTAGAGGGAAGCAGATACAGGCTCAACATTAGGAAGGGCTCTTTGTCACTGGAGGTATTCAAGCAGATGCCAGAAAACCACCTGTTGGGAATTCTGTAGGAACTCCCACAACGGGAAGAAGTTCAGGTTAAATGGCCATTAAGTTTTTATTTTTTCCTTGTATGCTGTGAAGTATGAAGTAGAGGAAAGGACATTTGATTTGGAGGCAAAAGAACTGAGTTCAAATTCGGACTCTGACACTTAATATCCATGTGATCTTGGACAAATCATTTCACTTTACTGGGCCTCAGTTTCCTTTTCTTTAAAATGAGCAGCTTGGAATAGATGAGCTCTAAGGCCCCTTCCAGCTCTAGACAATATACTTGGACAAGCCTATACAGGGAAGCTAGTAAGTGTCTGAGGCCAGACTTGAACTTGGGTCTTCCTGACTCCAGGCCTAGGTGGTGCAGTAGATAGAGCACCAGGCCTGGAGTCAGGAAGACCTGGGTTCAACTCTGGCCTCAGACACTTACTAGATGTGAGACCCTGGACAAGTCATCTGTAAAATGGGCTGGAGAAGGACATGGCGAACCACTCCAGTATCTCTGCCAAGAAAATCCAAATGAGGTCACGAGTCAGACACAACTGAGAATGACCGAACAAGAAGAAGAAGTCTATATATGTTATTGTCTGTCAATATGACACGGGCCGTAGATTTAGAGCTGGAAGGGCCCTCATCTAGTTCAGAAGCCTCAACATGGGCCAAACCAGATTAAAATGCAATTGGGAAATATTTTAAAAATACAATAGAACACAGATAATGTTAACATGTGGTTTTCTAAGTCAAATGGGGCCTGTGCGGACACTTGCGTACTATTTAGAGGCTCACATTTTAATTTGAGTTTGATGACAGCGCTCTAGTGCAACCCCCTCACTTTACAGATTGGGAAACCAAAACTAGAGAGGGTGAGTGACTTCTCCAAAGTCATACAGAAGTGAGCGATAGATCCCCCGGCTTCCAGTCCAGTGCTCTTTCCATGGTACCAGGGCTGGGTGGTCTGTAGATGTTAGCTACTCTGAAAACTCTGAAGGTCCCTTAGAAAACGCTCAGCCTGAGCAATGGAGTCCAGGCACCCCTGCATTCTGGGAATGACGATCCCAGGGAGGTTTCCGGGGGGACAGAACAGCCCAAGAAGAGATAGATGCCCATTTCCATGCTTTCTGCTATGGCTGCTCACTCAGCCTGAGGGGAGATGAAACGGGCTGCTTCCTGGCTTTCTAATGACAATAATAGGTAGGGATCTGTGGGCAGCTAGGTGGCACCATGGTGCACAGAGTGCTGGGCCTGGAGTCGGGGAGGCTCATCTTCTTGAGCTCGAATCTGGCCTCAGATGCTTACTAGCAGTATGACTCTAGGCAAGTCACTTCACTCTGTTTGCCTCAGTTTCCTCAACTGTAAAATGAGCTGGAGAAGGAAATGGCCAACCACTCTAGTAACTCTGCCAGGACAACCCCAAATGGGTCACACACAGAGAGTCAGACACGACTGAAAACAGGATCTGAAGCGACTGGGGAAACACAAAAACATATATGTACATACACACATGCACAATACATACGTATACATATACGTATTCACATATACACACATATTCACATATAATATACACATTCACATATAATATACACATTCACACACATACATATTCACATACACACACACACACACACACACACACACACACACACACACACGGTACAGTGGTTTCAGCTGTGTCTGACTCTTTGCGACCCCATTTGGGGGTTTCTTGGCAAAGATCCTGGGGTGGTTCACCATTTCCTTCTCCAGCCCATTTTATAGACGAGGACAATGAGGCAAACAGGGTGAAGTGACTCGCCCAGGGTCACGCAGCTCGTAAGGATGGGAAGCCACATTTGACCTCGGGACGTCTTCCTGCCTTCAGGCTCCGCTGCCCTCATGGTCTAGCTATTTCCCCACTATGTTTAATCTGGTTCAGAGGGCCCTGAGGGGTGCGCAGGCCGCGTGTCTGCCCCCTCCATTCTAGACTATAAGTGCAGACCTGTTCACTTGCTTCTTGTGATTTCTCTCCACGACTTGTTCGGCACATTCTAGTAACGATCACCACCGCGGTGACAACAGCTAACACTGACGCAGCACTCAGTAGGTGCCCTAAGCACTTTACAATGCTCACTTTACCTTCACAGCCCTGGGAGGCGGCTGCTATCACGAGCCCCATTTTACAGATGAAGAAACTGAGGCAGAGGCTAAATGATTTGCCCAGGGTCACACAGCTGGTAAGTTTCTGAAGGTGGATTTGAACTCATGTCTTCCTGACTCCAGGCCCAACACTCTATCTGCTGTGTGACTGGCTGTGCGTGTTCCACCTCCCCATGGGATGTACCCCGGCAGGCCTGCAGCACCACCATTATAATTCAGAAGCAAGGCAGACTAGTGCCCCAAGCCTGTAGGTCTTAATTCACCGCTTCCAGGCCCACTATTTGTTCTGCCTAGCTGAAGCCTGGACAAGTTAGGATGCCTTCGGTTTGGGGGCCTAGTGATTATTTCTTGCAAGAGAAGTGGTGGGTGTTGGGGTCAGGCTGTAGCTTTGCCATTCATTTGCTGTGTGACCTTGGGCAAGTCGCGTCTGTCTCTGGGTCACAGTTTCTCAATCTGTAGGAGGAGGGGATGGACCAGATGATCTTTGAAGTTCCCTTAATCTCTGATTGGTCTGGATTTCCGCCACCATAACTTGGCATTGGCATTTCTCTACATCCTCCCTCGAAGTGTAGTCAGTGTGAGGTGTTCCTGAATGATACACCAGGGCAGGGCCAGGGGTGTGCTGGGGCTGGTACAGTCTCTTTGAGCTGATTGTTAGATTTTCAGTGTGAGCATTTACACCTTGGAAATTGGCAGATGTTACTGGCATACAGCCCTCACCCTGCCTCCACCCCTAACTCCTGTTGTTAACACCACTGGGCAGGGTTGTCCTGGTCTTTATCTTCAAATGGAGGAAGTTTCTGCATATTCATTATGTAAAAGGTATTCACTGAACACCCTTTGCCTGTAAGGTCCAGTTCTAGTCCTGGGAATGGGGTTGGAGGGACAAAGATGACTGAAACACAGTTTTTGACCCCCATGAAGCTTACAGTCTAGTAGGAAAATACACACACACACACACACACACACACACACACACACACACGAGACTTTAAAACAAGGCAGAATGTAAAAAAGTGTTCAAAAAAAGTCTTACAAAGTGGAGGTCAGAGAAAGGAGAGGGTATTTCTGGTTAGCAGGGAGGAAAATCTCAGAGGTAGCAGCATTTGGCCCTGGACTGGAAGAACAGGAGGGAATTCTATTGCCAAATCTTGGAAGGCAGAAGGCATTAGAGGCATATGAAGGTGCCTGGAAAATGCAGGAACAGGGGAATTTGGGGAATAGTTAGCTCTCAAGTTTAGTCTGATGACATGGCCCTCTTCCTTTGGTTTCCAGTTCTCATGCTTCAGAATCATCCTGAGATGTTTTTGACAGATGCTGGCTGCAATCAGCCACCACAGAGAGAGGAAGCCGGGTGTGGCGAAGAGAACATCGGCCTGGGAGTGAAGAAGCCAGAGCTTTGGTGGCAGCTCTGTCGCTTGGCTTCCTGTGTGACCTTGACCAAGTCCCTCTTACTCTCTAGGTCTCTATGTCCTCATCGGTCAAATGCAAGGGTTGGAATGAATAGCCTCAAGGCCCTTTTCATTTCTGCCATTCTTTGGTTCTATGGTTCTAAGGTACCTTCTGGGATTTTCTTCCACAAGTTCCAATGGCATAAAAAGTAACCATTGGTCTTTCACATGAAGGAGTTTCTTATGGAATACTCTTTGTAAGCTCCTCGAAGGCAGGCATCTAGTCACAGAGCTCCCTTTTCAAGCTAAAATGAGGCATAAGGCAGTTAGGAGCTTGATGGCTGGAGTCAGGAAGATCTGAGTTCAAATCTAGCCTCAGACACTTACTAGCTGTGTGCCTCTGTTTGGGGTTAATGACAGCACTTATCTCCCAAGATTATTGTGAGGAAAAAATAAGAAAATGATTGTAGAATGCTTGGCACATGATAAATTTTATATAAATGTTAGCTGTCATTATTATTAAAATTCCCAAACTGCATGAGCCCAAGATTTTAAGGTCCTTATTGAAAAATGAAACAGAAAACCCCAAAGCTGTAGTTTTCTCTGTCAAAGTCACAATGCCCTGGAAAGTTTCCTGCCACTGTCTCCAAGCCATCTGGGCCCCACTAGATCATCTGCTCTCCAGGGGTTAGTAAATGCTGGGCTTATCCAGCGAACAGAACCCACACAAGATGGGTTGTCTCTGCCTCTGTCCCAAATCTGTGATGCTCAAGTGGAGGATGTACTCACACATCCATCCTCAGGTTCTTTTCTGAGGCTTTGAAGATTAAAAATAAACCCCAGATGGGAAGGTGGCAAAAAGGGTGTTTATTCCAAATACCTGCCATGCCCTCTCTCGCTCTTAGTTGGAAAAAAGACCTTGCTGGGGAGGTTAAGAGCCATCTAAAATTTTTACTCCTGTTCCCTGAATTTTAAATTAGGCGTAGCTATAAGAGGATTGGTCTTGAAATTGAGAGATGGGGGTTCAAGTCTAGCTCTGATACCTAGACAGACAAGCCACTGAACTTTCGTTTCTTTGTTAGTAAAACGGGAAAGAGTTAATACTTGTACTACGTATCTCTTAATGCTGTTGTGAAAAAAGCGTCTTGTTAGCAGTAGGGTACTTTGGAAATGAGTGGGGTTGTACTGAGAGCAGCTTAGAGTCATTAAGAGGCTAAGTGACTGTATGCCGCTGGCATACATCAGAGGCAAGGCTTGAACCCACGTGATGCTGATTCTGAGGCCACATTTCTGAGTCACGGCCACTAGGCCATGCTCCCTCTTTCAACTGTCACTAATCATGCTTTACTGTTATTCCAAGCACCTCACCCAGCTCCCAGGTTAATATTTCAGTTGTTCTGAATAAATACTCATGGAGAATTTTGACCAGGTAGAAGAGGATTTTTAGACCAGGAAGGAACCATAGAGACCATATGGTTCAGTTTTTTTTATTTTACAGAGAAGGAGACTGAGACCCAGAAAAGAGGAAGTGAAATAAGTAAGGTCACACAGTTAATAAGCGACAGGACTAGAACTCAGTTCTCTTGACAACATACCTAATGCTCTTTCTACACTGTCTTTGGAGGCAGCTAGGTGGCTCAGTGGATAGAGTGCTGCGCCTGGAGTCAGGAAGACCTGAGTTAAAATTTGATCACAGACACGCACTAGCTGTGTGATCTTGGGTGAGTCACTTAACCTCTGTTTGCCTTAATCTACTGGAGAAGGAAATGGCAAACCACTCCAGTACCTTTGCCAAGAAAATCCTGTAGACAGTATTGGTATGCTGTGGTCCACAGGACATGACTGAATGGTTGAATAACTGCTCCACCTCCACCGACTTCTGGATTTAGCTAAAGAACTCCCAAGACGGTCAAGTTTCCATAAACCATGCCATGTGAGAATCATTTGGAAGAGCGGGGGATTTTCAGCCCAGAGAAGAGAAAACTCGGGGGCAACAAGAGATGTGTCTGGAGCGGCTGTCCCTTGGGCTTCTTATGTGCCTACAGAGGGTAGTGCTAGCACCAGTGGGTAGAAATTACAGGCATTTCTTCTCGATGCCAGATTTTCACCCAATGTAAGGAAGGAACTTCTAATAGGGGGAATTGTTTGACAGTTGAATGCACTGATTTGTGAGAAGGTGAATCCCCCATTCCTTGGAGGTGTTCAGCTGTAGTTACTGAATAGTGTCCTCTATGCATCATGTGCTTGGGAACTCAGCATTTTGGTCTATTTGGGTTTGGGATGGGCTTAAGAAGAGTTCTTCACCTCATATCATTTTAGTCTTTCAATGATCATTCGGTTTAACATTTAGATGATCTGCATGATGCGTACAAGAGGCCTACCTGAACACTGGCCGTAACCTGTAAACTGGTCAGTTGCCTCATCTGTAAAATTGGCGGTGGAGGTGGGCATTAGACTAGATCTGTGGTTCTCAAACCTTTTTTGTCTCAGGACCTTTTACACACTTAAAAGAAAGCCCTTCCCTGCCCCAAGCTTGTGTGTGTGTGTGTGTGTGTGTGTGTGTGTGTGTTTACCATGTTAGAAATGAAAACATCTTAGCATTACTATGGAAATAGTTTTGATCTCACAGACCTTCTGAAAGAGTCTCAGGGGCCCTTAGGTGTCTCTGGACCACAGTTTGTGAAACGCTGAACCATATGATGTCCCAGCTACCTTGGAGTGCTATCTATGTTCTCTGATTCTAAGACCCCTCTTACATCTGCTTTGTAAGTTTTGGTCTTAGGGAGTCTCCTAGGCAACTAATAAGTAATTTGCCTAGAGTGACACAACCAGTGGAATCTGAACCGAGATCTTCCTTATTGTAAGGCTAGCTCTCCATCTTTGGCCCCATGATTCTCTGGAAGAGACCTTGGAGAACACCTGTTCCAGGACCCTCATTTTACAGAGAAAATCAAGCAGTCGGCTTTTATTAAATTCTCGATCTGCAGCCAGCACTGTGCTAGAGAGGGGGGGATCCAAAGACAAAGAAAAAATGGTCCCTGCCCTCAAGGAGCTTATGTTCATTTAAAGGAGACAGACATGGATGCATACAGGCACATAGAAAATATATACAAAAAAGAATGTAATTTTGTGGGGGAGGAGGGGAGCAGGAAAGGCTTCATGTAGAAGATGTAACTTGACCCGAGTCTTGAAAGAAATTAGGGATTCTAAGAGCACAGGAAGGAGGGAGAGTATTCTGGGAACAGATGACAGATACTATGGAAAAGCAGAGAAATTGAGATGGGACAGTAAGAAAGGCAGTTTGGCTGGACCATAGAGGGTATAAAGGGGAAAAATGGATGATGAGATGGGGAAGGTACGTTTAGGCCAAGCTGTGAAGAGTTTGCGATGCCAGACAGAGAAAATGGTGAGGTTATTGAGTAACAGAGTGACCAGCACTTCAGGAAATGCATTTTGGCAGCTGTGTGGAGATTGACTCGTAGGGAGGAAAGACCTGAGGCCCAGAGATCGATTAAGAGCTCATTACACTGGTCCAGATAAGGAGAGGGTGAACTGGCGTGGTGGCTGTGTGAGTGGACAGAAGGGGAAGGATGTGAGAAGAATGATTTGTTGTTGTTAGGGCAGGTATAGAGTGCTGGGCCTGAGTCAAGAAGACTCATCTTCCTGAGTTTAAACCCAGCCTCAGATGCTTAGCTGTGTGACCCTGGGCAAGTCACTTCACCCTGTTTGCCTCAGTTTCCTTATCTGTAAAATGAGCTGGAGAAGGAAATGGTAAACCACTCTGAGTCCTGTGCCAAGAAAACTCCACGTGGGATCAATGAAGAGTCTGTTGCGACTGGAAGGACAGACCCACCACAAATTGGACTTTTACATTTATCCTCATCCTTCCCCCTGATCTTCCCATCCCTGGGTCCCAGCTTTTGGTCCCTACCCCTGCAGTTGCTGAAATTCAGGGCACTGAGGCCACGTGAGGAGAAAATGTAGCTGTTTAATGGGCTCAGCACATAGTCTGGGGCGAGAAAACTGATGGAAATGAGGAAAGAATCCTGAATGAGAGTCAGGAGAAGTAGGCTTTAGCATCAGCTCTACCACTAAACTTCTGTGTAACCTTCAGTAGGTCACCTTCCCTTTCTGGCCCTGAATTCCTTCATTCGTGAAATGATGAGGTGGGACCAGGTGGTCCGTCCTTAAGGCCTCTTCCAGTTTGAGGATTTCATGACCCTGATAATTTTGGCAGGGACTTAACTGTAACTATAATTATTAACTAGAGTTGATTTATAGATGGTTGTCTGGCAGAGAAAAGGCTACATTTTATGTCAAGACATTTCAACTGGTAGTTTCCAAATGGTCCTCCTATTCAGGGTTAACCTCCCTACTTGGATGGGCGACCTCGTCTCTACTTTTGCTGTTCAGCTGTCCGACTCTTCGTGACCCCATTTGAGGTCTTGGCAAAGATACTGGAATGTTTAGCCATTTCCTTCTTCAGCTCATTTTACAGATGAGGAAACTGAGGCAAACAGGGTTAAGTGACTTGCCCAGGGTCACATAGCTAGCAAGTGTCTGAGGCAGACTTGAACTCAAGAAGATAAGTCTCCCTGATTCCAAGCCTAGTGCTCTATCCACTGTGCCACGTAGCTGTCCATCTCTACTTTTAGAGAATTTAAATCATCTGTGATTTCATTCACATGCGCCTTCTTTCTACCAGCACAGATCCCATGGTCCTTATTAGCTGCTGTGGCTGCAAAAAAATGTATCAGCAGGTGGCTTGTGTTCTGGTGATGAGTCCCTGCAAGAGCTGGCTGTCTCCTCACCGAGGTGAGGTGTCAGTGGAGACAGATCGGTCCTTGGAGGGCGGGCCTCTCTCCCTTTCTCAATAGCCAAGGGGGATTGGCTCGGAAAGGGAGTGACTCATAAAAACATACTTACATTTAAACCCTTTAGTGTCAACAAGTGGAGTGATGGTTAGGGTTTTATTACTCAGTCTCATCTAGAAACAGATGATACTTGGGTTCAACAAACTCTTGAAAGATAATTGATCTTTGAAGACAAAGAGATGGCTCCAATGAAAGTTAAAGTAAGAGGTGACATTTATGTAGTGCTTTACGTTTACAAGGCACTTTGCATGCATTGTTTCCACCCTGGGGAGCGGGTGGGTCAAGTATCATCATTCTCATATGACACAGTCCTCTAGGCCTGGAATGCTTTGCCTCCTGGCTTCCCTAACTTCCTTCAAGTCCCGGCTAGATTCTATCATCTACCAGATCTGCCACCAAGGTAGTGATTATCTTCAGTTATGCTGTGTTTATATTGTTTGTACACAGCCGTTTTCATGTCATCTCTGCATTAGACTGTAAGCCCTTTGAGAGCTGGGACTGGTTTTTTTTTTCCTTTTTACCTCTCTTTGCATTCCCGGGGCTTGGCAGAGTGAATGCCTGGCTTAATGAGGTGGACACTCTCAGATCCTATAGACCATTAGGATTTTCCATCTAGAGCCTGATGCACTGGGCTGACAATTGGCGTCAGAGATCTTACTGGGTCTCTATGTCTTCTATCTAATGTTTTCATCTGTTTACATAGGGTGTGGATGGGTACTCACTTGTTGGTCTTGGAGTTTAACTCCCACGACCCTGAAGGTATTGCTGGCGTTGTTGTGGTAGATGTTGATCCGGCTGAATCCCTGCTGTCCTGGTTTGATTGGCACCCATTTCTTACTGGTGTCATCGTAGACCATCACGGAAGCCCGGGCTTGGCAAATACTCTGTTCACTGGGGAGCAGAAGAAAACACAGACATCAGACCACCAATCAAACTCCCTTTATCCCTTCTCTATCCTGAATCAGGAGAGAGGCCGACCAACATAAATGGAGAATTTCTCACAATTACACCACCTAAAAAGCAAGAAATGTCCATCTGGATGTCAGGGATGTAATGGAGGAAATTCCTAAATAAGGTTGAGAGGTTGAACTATATAACCTCTAAGAACTGCCTCCCGACCTTGAGATGCTGTGACTCTAAGGTGACCCAAGTCTAAGATTCCAAGACTTAATGATTCTAGGATTCCATTAATAACAATAACTAGTGTTTTTATAGTACGCTTTACAAATATTACCTCATTTTAACCTTACAACAGTCCTGGGGTTAGGTGTTATAATTATCTGCAAAATCATCATTTTATAGATGTCTCAGTCGAGCGGCAGACTTAAGTGACTTTGCCCGGGGTTACATGGCTAATAAGTGTCCAAGGATGGATTTGAACTCAGGTCTTTCTGACAAGAGGTCCAGTGCTCTCTCTACTTCACCACCTAGCTGCCCTGGCCCAGTATTTTCAGATAAACAGATAATAATGTGAACAGGTAATCTTCACAAGATAGAGGCATTATCATAACACTTTGTCTCTCCAGAACTCTGCTTTCCAATGGCCATATAGCTTCAGAATGTAGCCCAGAGACAGAAAGGAAAGGAAAGATGCATTTGACCAGCAAGAAAGCAATGTCACAAAAGTCCCTGCACAAAACTCATGCATTTGATCAGTCTCTCACTCAGATCCTATTAATTCTTACTTTATACCCAATTCTAACAGATTGAATGATCTGACTTCCCAGTCCATAGCACATTTAGAAACAGGGAATGAGAGGTAAGAGAACAGAGTTGCTTTGGGTGCCCCACCCCCCTCCCCCAGAGAGGGAGAAGTGACAACTGAAAGGGTGGGAGGCGTCAGAAACACTCAAAAGCAAACATAAGAAATCACAAAACACAGCAGCCTCTGGCTCAGTGAGGGTGCGAGCCCCTTCACATAGTGTAGCCGGTCTCACTGGCATCAGTGTGATAATACGGGGTAAAAATTGCTGTTTATTGTATAACTTTAAGAGAAGGTTAGGACTTGAAAAGTTCAAAGAGTCTTCCTTTTCTTTCAAATGGCAGAGGTGTAGATGATCCATCTTGGAAAGATTTTTACTCCAGAAGAAAAAAAATATTAAAAGAAAAAGGTTTGCTGCTTAAAGTGGCAAACCCAGTTAGTTGTTCAGAAAGGTTGGCTCCTTCCTTCCTGAGGGCTCTGAAGAGATACGGCTCTTCTAAAGAAATGCTCAGCTCCTCAGAAGCAATGTGAACCAGTCATTCTGATGCCGTCTGGTCTCTTTGCTCCTTCCCTGGAGTGTGTCAGCAGGGGAGTGGGGGTGGGTGGGGGGTTTACGGTGGGGTGGTGTTGGCCCGGATTATGTGAGACTTTTGTCTGACATTTGGATGTGTTATCATCAGTAGGATCATCGGACTTGGAATCGGAGGGGATGTTAGAAATCACAGGGTCCTGCTCTGCTATTCTACAGGAAGGGCCAGAGAGGGTGTATGATCTGTCTGAGGTGACATAAGGGCTCTAAGTAGCAGAGCCAGGATTTGAACCCAGGTCTTTTGATTCTCAATCTAGTTGCCTGTGTTCTCTCCAAGCCCTGACCACCCCATAGGATGTCCCTATAAATAAGGGTCTAGTCTGCCCTGATTATTGCACGGCTTTGGGCCGTACTTCACTTCTTTCTGTGGTACGAGAAAAGAGCACTCACGCCGCATCATTTATTAAATGCTTACTATGGGCCAACATTGTGCCCAGCATTGAGGAGACAAAGAAAGGTGACCCCCCTACCCCCGCCCGCCCCTGCCAAACAACAACAACCCAACAACTGAATTTAGCTGGAACCTGAAGCAGGCCAGGTAACGTAAGAGGCACAGATAAGGAACATTCCAGGCATGGGACACAGCCGATGAAAATACACAGAGAGGAGAGATGCTGCGTCCAGTGTGGGGAACGTCACCGAGACCAATGTCACTTCATCACAAGTGGCTGCTGTTCAGTCGTGACTCACTCTCTGTGACCCCATTTGTGGTTTGCTTGGCAAAGGTACTAGAGTGGTTTGCCATTTCCTTCTCCAGCTCATTTTACAGATGAGGAAACTGAGGCAAACAGGGTTAAGCGATTTGCCCAGGGTCACACAGCTAGTAAATATCTAAGGGTGGATTTAAATTCAGGTCTTCCTGACTCCAGGCCCCTATACCACCCTAACCATCTGGCTTCCCCTCATCGTACAGTATATGAAGGGGAATAAAGTGTGAGGCTGATTATCTGTGAGGGCAGGAGAGAGTCAGGTTATGAAAGATTTTAAAAGCCAAACAGAAGATTTTACATTTGATCCTAGAGGAAAATAGACAACACTTAACTGAATGGGATGTGTGTATGTATATGTATGCAGTGTGTGTGTGTGTGTGTGTGTGTGTGCGCGTGTGTGCGTGTAGTTAGCTTTTTGTTTTAGAAAGATTATCCTAATGGTCGGATAGAAGACGGACTGGAGTGGAGAGAGGCTTGAGGTCCAGCCAGAAGATTATTGTGACAGCCCCGGTATGAGATGATGAGAGCTGCCAGGGTGGTTACAGTGTCAGAGGAGAGAAGGGAGCCTATGAGAGAGATTAGGAATTAGAAAGAACAGGCCCAGGAGGTGAGTCTTGAAGGAGATGAAAGCTTCTAAGAGACAGAGAAGAGGAGGGAGGCAGGGAATCAGTGCATAGACACAGAGATCGATGGGGAACGGACGAGGAGCAGCTAGAAGGCCAGTTTGACCAGACTGTCATGAGGATGAAGGGGACTGATGTCCCTGGAAAGGTAGTTCTGGCTAGGTTGTGACCGGCTTTAAGCTGAGGACCAGTGAGGGTTAGTTAAGTGACTGTACAATGTAATTCTTGCTTAAATTGATTTTAGATTCTGATTCCTTTATCTGTAAAGTAGGACTAGTACTATATGCCCTGCTTCCCTCACAGGGCTCGCACTTGGGATAAAATAAGATTGTGCCAGTATTTTGGAAAGTGTAAAAAACTACTTTGGAAATTGTAAAGCAATGCACAGAGGAGTGAGGGACGATTATTATTTTGGCCACAGTAGAGGATGTCCCTGCAAATAAAATCAGAGGAGGCAGGGAGCCCAGGCTCTAAGAATGAGTTTGGAAAGCCCTGACTTGTTTACTTTAAGCATAAGAGAGGCCAAATGTAACTCTGGAAAATCTGGCTTGAAACCCATCAGTTAACAAACCTCCCCCGCTGAGGACAAAGTGGTTTGCTCAGAGAAGCCAGTGGTTTATAAAAATAAATCTGCCTGCGTTTAGCCACTGGGCTGAATTGAGACTTGTCCTCACAGCCCTGAGACACTGAGAAGGCAAAAAAAAAAGCATGTTTTCTTTTGAGATTTTAAAACGTTCATTTTTTCTCTGGAGCACATCCCTGGACAACCTGAGTCACAAACATAGAATCCGGAGTTGGAAGAGAGCTTAGTATGTTTAGTCCAACTCTGCCCCATTGATGAGTCCCCACTATAGCAGCCCAGATAAGTGGAAAAGAAGTCTCTGCTTGCATACTTCCAGTGATGGAGATCTCACTTGTTTTAGCTTTAAATGTTAGGTAGTGGGGCCTCATAGGGAGAGAATATCTTCTTGCTGTAACTTCTGGGCTTTGGCCCTAGTTTTGTCCTCTGGGGCAAAGAACACATTTAATCCCTCTAAATTTAATTGCCTTGAAGACATTTGATTATAGTAATTAAGTCCTTGCTAATAAGTCTTCTCTTATCCAGAATGATATCCCTCCCTGCTAATTCCTTTAAGCAATTCTCATAGGATAGGGTTTCTAGTTCTCTCATGATCCTGATCAACCAATCAACAAGCATTTCTTAGGTATTTATTATGTGCCAATCATATGGCAGCTATGTGGCACAGTGGATGAAGTGTCAGGAGGATCTGAGTTCAGATTTGGCTGTGTGACCCTGGGCAAGTCACTTAACCCTGTTTGCATCAGTTCTTCATCTGTAAAATGATCTGGAGAAGGAAATGGCAAACCACTCCAGTATCTTTGCCAAGAAAACCCCAAATGGGGTCACAGAGAGTTGGACCTGACTGACGTGACTCAACAAACAACATGCGCCAAACACTGTGCTAGGCACGGTGGGGACACAAAGACAAAAAATGAAACAATTCCAGCTCTGAAGTAACTTACATGCTACGGGGGATGGCGGAAGGGAAGGAGAAAAAGGAGGAAGGGGGTTAATATTATTTATTTTTAAATATACACGGACATATGATAAATAAATGCAGAATAAATGTGAAATAAACATGAAATAGTTAAAGGATTAAATCGAGAGTCTTTGACCTGCTTAAGAAACAAGAAAGCCTAATTCCCATAGGTTTGAGTCGCATGGTTGTGAAGCCTGAAGAAGCGTCACATGGTTTTGATGCTGAACTTAGAGGTGAGCATTTTGTTTGGGGCTCTCACTCATTGGAAAAGTGTGGTGTCATTTGACCAGACAAGACTCTGGGTAGCTGCTGGAGCCCTGCTCCCTGCCCTGCTCCCCCCTCCCCCCAGCTTTGAAAACTCAGATGTTGGTGCCTCTCCTGGTAACTATGGAATTCTTTGGTCAGACAGCTAGAGGCCTGCCTGTTGATAACTGTGTGTGTTTGCTCTGTTTATGTTGTCTCTGTAATTTCTATTTGTATTTGCTCTGAAGTTCAGGGTGCTGACTTTTTTCCCCTGAACTAAGTAAATGATATATGCATGTTTGATTAAAGTGAGATTGTTAACCCCTTAAAGTTGCTTTCCTTAGAAAAGCAGATCAAAGCATCAGCGCTGGCAGCCCTTCTGTGTGCTGGTGTTGTTGGCCTTGCACAGCCACAGTAGCAGCAAGCAGCGTCGCTGTTACGACATTAGATGATGAGGTCCAAGAGAGGCGTATGAAACAAAGGTGTAAGTTAGTTCTGTGGGACAAGGCAGGCACCCTGGCATTGAGGGTGGCGTCTCACTTAGATGTGCTCCCTCTGCTAGGGTGGATTGCGGCCTCCTATGCTTTCACTGAGGGTGACATAGATCGCATATTTAGAAATGGAAGAGGCCTTAGAGGTCAACTAGTCTAACCCTTTCATCTAATCAATAAGTAATTTGGGCTCAGAAGGGGTAGTTAGTAACTTGTCCAGGTTATACAGGCAGCACATGACAGAGACAGGATTTGAACTCAGGTCCACTGACTCCAAATCCTGTGCACTTTCCACCACAGTTAGTAATAATGTATCTATATCATATGTATATGATAACAAATAATGTGCATATAACACTTTAAGGTTTGCAAAGTGCTTTATATTATGTCATTTTAAAAACATTTAAAAAAATCTAAGGGGCAGTTGGGTGGTTCAGTGGATAGAACACCGGCCCTGGAGTCAGGAGGACTTGAGTCCAAATGTGGCCTCAGACACTTACTAGCCGTGTGACCCTGGGCAAGTCACTTAACCCCAATTGCTTCCCCCCAAAATCTAACCACCCAAAAGTGAAATGAATGGTATCAAGAGAATGTTATACATAACATATACGTATACATAACATAAATATACACATACATAACATTATAAACACAACAGAAATATCATCCTAAGAACGACTTTGAATGACTAATTCATCTTGAGCATCATAAACACCCAAACCAACTGCAAAGGCCCTACCTACGAAGGAAGATGTTATCTACTTCCAGAGAAAGAACTGCTAAGTAGATATGGGGTGTGTGTGTGTGTGTGTGTGTGTGTGTGTGTGTGTGTGTGTTTAGTTCTAGGGCGGTGCAGGGAAGGAGGGAGAAAAAACAAAGTGCACAGTAAAGGGCAAAAACAAGCTTGGAAGCACAGAAAAGGAGGGGAACTTTGGAAACAAAGTGTAGTATTTATTATATAGTCTTTTTTGAAAAAGTAAATAGTCTGAAATGGAAATTCATGGTTTTCTGTTGAATCCTCTATGTTGTGCTGTGTACACGGGAATGTTCTTTTTTTTGTCTTTTTGTATTTAAGTTCAAAATGAATAAAAAATTAAAAACACCCCCCCCCAAACAAAAAACAAAATCGAACCACCTAATAACAATAGCTTTTACTTCCGTGGTGGTACGCAGTTTAGGAAGTGCTTCGATCCGTCCTCTCTTCTCATCCCCACCACCCCATGAGGGAGGTAGTGCATGTATTTACTTTTTCCCATTTTAGAGATAGGTAACTGAGAATAATATAGAGGAAGTGAATTGCCCAGGGTCACAGAGCCTGCTGGTGGAAGAGCTGGGGCCTGAAGTCTGGTCCTTTGTCATGAAGAGCTCTTTCCCCTGCACTGTGATCACAGACCTTGGTAGAGGCAGAATCTTGGACTAGGGGGGTGGTGAGGCTGCCATTTCTAGTGTTGTTATGAAAGGGGAATCCTTTGGATTTATCATGGACTACGGTGCTGAGCCAAGATCACCCAGACATCCTGCCCCACAATCAGGGTACCCACAGCCTCACTTCCTCAATTACTTTGCCCACAAGGGAGTTTCTGTTTGGAGAAATCCACCCACTTCCCTAAGGCACCAACCAACACCATATAGCTGCACTCAATGAAAAGAAACAAATCAAAATCAACTAATTATAGTGTTATCATAGTTCTAGAGATAAATAGAGGCTCGAGGTCATTAATCCAGAGTTGTCAAACTCACAGTCAGCAAAACTCTCAAGTGAGGCCTGAACTGGATTAAAATGAAATTGGGATATGTTAAACAAAAATAAATAAAAATGCAATACAATGTAGATAATATTAATTTGTGGTTTTCTAAGTCAATATGTGGCTAGCATACTGATTTTATATTTTAGTTTGACCAATGATCTAGTCCAACCCCCTCATGATACAGATGAGGAAACTGAGGTCTGAAGTGCTTGTGTGTGCAAGATCATACAGACAGTAAGAGATAGATTTGCAGCCACACACTCTGGTTACTGTGCTGCGGTGCTTCAGTCATGGCAGTCAACAAACGTTTATTAAGTGCCTACTATGTGCATCGAGGATACAAGAAAGGTAAAAACATGATCTCAGCCCTCAAGGAGCTTCCATTGTAATGGAGGAGACAATATCTAAACAATTATATACATAAAAGATGTGCAGAGTCTAAATGGGAGGCATTCTCAGGGGGAAAGCACTTGAGGAACAGGCAGGGATGGGAACCAGGAAAAGACTCATGTATGAGATGGTATGTGGTTTCGGTCCTAATGGAAGCCAGGGAAGCCAAGAGGCAGAGATGAGGAAGGGAGAACATTCCAGGCATGGGAGGGTGGGGATGGGGGAGGAGGAGACAGCCAATGAAAAGGATCAGGGTCAGGAGATGGAGTGTCTCGAAGTCTGGTCCTTTGTCGTGCCGTCCAGGGCCCTTTCCCCTATACTATGATGATGCCCCCTTGTAGAGGCAAGGCCAGTGTTCCTAGAGTACATGGGAAAGAGCAACTTGCAGGAAGACTGGAAAAAGTAGGAAGGGGCCAGGTTGGGAAGAGCTTTAATCGTCAAACACAATATTTTATATTTGATCGTGGGGGTGATAGGGAGCCTGTGGCATTTAATGTGTAGAGGTCATATCTACCCTGTAGAACGTCAGTTTGGCAGCTGAGTGATGGATGGATTGGAGGGGGAGGAAGGAAGCAGGGAAACCAATTGGGAGGAAATTTTAATATTCTAAGCACGAAGTGATAAGAGCCTGCCTATATCAGGGCAGAGAGGAGGCAGAGATGAGCGATGGAGTGAAGCTAGAACTGGAAAGACCCGAACTGAACAGAGGTTCAGGAGGAGACATAGAAAAGCAGGACAGCTTTGAAACTAATGTGTTGAATTTGTTATTTTTTTTTTTTAAGATGCAAGCTGTACAAACAGAGATTCACGGTTTCACATAATAATGCTTGCTGACTTGAATCTTCCTTTCCTGTCCTTTGTATATAAAATTGCTCATGTACGTTAACTTTAAAATAACAACAAAATTAAATTTAAAAATAAAAAAAAAAGATTTGTTGAACTCTGCAAAATTTTCACTGACCAATAACCAACACAGAGGGTCTTACTTAAACTTGGGTATGAAAGGAGGACCAGAGGCACAAGCCGTAGTGTGTGTTACCCACGTATGCTTTGCTGCTCTGAATGTTTCTGGAGGTTATTCATTTACCACAGCACAACTATCATAATTCCAAAAGCCCATACTTTTAGAGCACATTAAAATTATCAACTCTTTTTGATAAGCTTTAAAAAGAGCCGTAAAGAACCCCTCCCTTGTGCCTCTCTCCTTGCAGAAGAGAGGTGACGTAAGTATCATAAAGGACATTTGATAGAGGAGGAAAAGGAAGATCAGAGAGAGGTTCAATGACTCAGTCACATGGATGGTATGGGGCTGAGCCTGTACTTGAACTTGGGTCGCCTGTCTCTGATTCAGGCACTTGCTCCACTGCATTCTACTGCCTCCAAATTTATGCTACTGACCCTGAGTGCTTAAAAAATGTCAGGAAAAAATGATATAGTAACTTACAAAAATGATATAGAGTGGAAGGAGGAAGCTTCGTAGGTCTTGAAAGCTTAGTCAATCAATCAACAAACATTTGTTAAGTGCCTACTATGTGTCAGGTACTGTGCAAAGCACTGGGGATATAAAAAGAGGCAAAAGACAGTACCTGCCTTCAAGGACCTTACAATCTAATGGGGACAAACAAATATATACAAAGCAAGCTATAGATACGAGATAAAACAGGAAATACTTAACAGAGGGAAGGCACAAGAATTAAGAGGGTTGGGGAAGAAGGTGGGGTTTTAGTTGGAACTTAAAAGAAGCCAGGAAGTCAGGCATCAGAGCAGAGTAAGGAGAGCATTCCAGGCTTGAGGGACAGCCAGAGAAAATGCCTGGAACCATGGCCTTGGCATGAGAGGATCTGAGACCTAGCTCTGTGGCTCAATTAGCCGTGTGATCCTGGGGAAGACCTTCAGTGATTCGATTTGCAATTTCCTCTAAAACAGGAAGAAGAATCCCTTCCCTGCCGCATTCCTGGGGTGCTGTGAGGGCCAAGTCACCTAGTGGATGTGAAAGTGATTTGGCGAGCCCTAGACAGATGTGGATGATTACTAAGAAATCAAAGCATAGTTGAAGAATTTCCAAGATTTTAGTATTGAGTGTTAGTAGTCCCTCTGGGGATTAGTGGGAAGATTAAATACTGACTATTCTTTTTAAACTTTTGATGTATTTTGGTATCAAACAACTGATTGGCATGAAAAGAGAACGTAAATAAGACTTTGCACTTCACAACCAAAAATAGCTTCTCGACCAATGGCATCTCTGTGTCAGAGATATCCCCATCCGGGTGGGAGATTCGCAAACGTTTTGCCCGTCACTGATTGACAAGCCTTCAGATGGTGAAAAAAAAATGGAATAGACAAGTAGTAGAAAAGGTCAATCTTGCATAGGGATAAAAGTTACCTAAGGAAATTCCATTTTCTGAACTGTTCCCAACAGCTCCCCTGAAATATCTGCTTCCTTCTTCAGAGCTGGTCATATATTACCTCTGCTCAAAAATCTTCAATAGCTCCCTACTGCCTAATCATTCAAGTTCTAACCCTTCTCTCTGGCATTCATTGTCACCCACAGTCTGGTACCACTTTGTCTTTCCGGCTCTGTCTTATAGAGTTCTCCTTTTGGTGAATTCTAGGTTCTGGCCAAACTGGACCAGTCTCTGCCTGCAATCCAAGCCGTGCTTTCCTTCCTCTCACCCAATCCCCCCAATGCCCAATACATTCTATACTCTCCAGCTTCCTTACTTTTGCTTATACCATTACCTATGCAAAGGATGCCCACTCTCTCGCCTTTTGTCTACTAAATTCCTTTAAAGCCCAGTCCAAATGCCATTTCCTCCTGTTCAGCAAAGACCTTCCTCATACCACATGTGGTTCTTTGCATTTCTGGCCCAGAGTCAGGAAGATCTGAGTTGAAATCTGGCCTCAGACACTTATTAGCTATGTGACCTTGGGCAAGTCACTTAACCCTGTTTGCCTCAGTTTCCTCACCTGTAAAATGAGCTGGAGAAGGAAATGGAAAACCACTACAGTATCTCTGCCAAGAAAACCCTAAATGGGGTCATGATGAGTTGGGCATGACTGAAGAGACTGCACAAAAACAACAAATGGACTTACCAAGTGCCCCTATTTCCTATAGTTAGTTCTGGGTGCCCCTGTATGTTATCATCTCCTTCTGATCTGTGCAATACCAGAGGGCAGGAGCTATATATCATGTAAACATTGTAATCTCCTGCTCCAGCACTTAGCATAGTGCTTCCTAGTTGGGAGGTGCTTAATAAATGGTTGCTGTTCTCAGAGACCCAGGTCTACTTTACCAAAGGAAATCCTAGTCCAGGGAAGAAATGATGTCTCCTAATCCCTGAAATGTCTCTCTTAGCGATTCGTCATAAACCGTATTCCAAGGGAAGGTGGGACAACAGTACAAAAGCTGCTGGGCCTCTGCTCTCAAGAACCGGGTTCTCTGCCTCTTTCCCAGTGTCTGGCTTCCAGCAAGCTGATGCATCCAACAAGTCTTTAGTTTCCTCATCGGTATCATGAAGTCTCGGGGCTAGACCTCTTAAGCTCCCTCTAGCTCTGCATCTCTATGTTCTATGAATCTAAGACATCTTCCAGCTCTGAGTGCCTAGAATTGTTCCATGACTGGAGTTCGGTTCTAATGGGGAAGAGTATCCAGAAAGGAAGAAATGGTCAGTTTTCCCATCCCTTTCCGACGGAAGCCTCCCCAATTTATTTCAGGCGACAATGTGGATAACTGTTAGTGTTCTTTGACCATGTGAACTTGACTAGTCTTTCACACAAACCAAGGACGGAGGCAAGCTGGGCCCCCCAGAAGCACGAAGCCGACACAGACGCAAACCTTCATCTGTCAGCGTACTTGGAGAGGACAGTCACTCATCAAGGAGTCTGGAGTCATGTTCTAGTGTTAGCTCAACCACTGCTACGTCTAACCTTGGGCATGACAGAACCACTGAATACCAGAGCTGGAAGACACCTCAGCATCACAGAACCTAACATTTTACAGTGAGAAGGAGGCCTTACGATCATAAAATATAGGACGTCTGAGCTAGTAGGGGGTTTAGAATCACAGAACATGCAAATGGCAGATAGAAGAGGCTTCAGAATGAGAGAATATAAAATGTAAGAACTTAAAATAACAGAAGCAAAAAATGTTAGGAGGCTTTGGAATAATAGGAGACGGATTACCAGCGCCAGCAGGGACCTCGAAAACCATAGAATCATGGCGTCGAAGAGCTGGGTGGAAACTTGGAGATCAATCCAACTCTCCATATTCCTTCCTCTCCTTATTTTCCTCCTCCCCTCCCCCTCCCTTTATTTTCTTTTTTAACAACTAAGGAAGCCAGGGCCCCTTTTGACTATCCAAGCTTCAGTTTTTTCATCTGTAAAAAGGGCTATTTGCGGGGATACAATAAAATCCTGGGTATGAGAGTGCTTTGGGAACTCCACATCCCTATACAGATAAAGGGAATAATTACTTTGTTCCTCCAAGGATTGGGGGGAAAGGAATACAGTCGAAAGGAATTCTTCCCTGTCGGAGAGAGGACACGGAGTCTCGACCCCAGAGTAGTGCAGGAATGGTGGCTTGTAAACAAGAAAATTCTTTGAAGAAGTCTGTCCCTGCTTGTGCCCCACCTTCCTCTCCCAGGCCAAAGTGATTGCCCCCACCTCAAATTTCTGACTGCTTTGCCTTGATCTGGCCTCCTTTGCACCAGGGTTGTTTATGTACCCATTGATTCCTTCCTGTCGATTCGAAGGCAAGGCCTAGGTCTCTTTTTATCTCTGTATCCTCGGTGCTCAAGATTGGTGCCTTCCTTAGCATAGTTTTGTTGAATTAGTTTTTTAGAGGAAAGTTCTATGGCATTTTTGTTGTTACAGAAAACCATGCTGCTCCCCAATTTTACCCTCCCTAGGATTAAACAAGTCCCTCCCCACCTCCCCACTCCTAGATTCAGGCCACATTCTGGAAAATGCTGCTGTGATGCCTCAGCCATGCTCTGTACCCAGACATGGAGGTAGATTAAACCTTTCTTCCTGCCATCTTTGTGACCCTGTCTAGCTGCACAGTGAACTCACTTTACAAAGAAGGCTTTGAGCACCAAAGTCATTGGAGAGACATAGAATACAGGGTCAGGAGACTTGGGCTGGAGTCTCAATTTTATAACTTAATAGCTTTGTGTTTTGGGTCACAGGAAAAGCCCTGAATGATGTACTTGGAGACAGAAGAGTGGATTTGAATTATGCCTCTGGCAGTATACAGTGCTATGGCCTTAGATGAATCTCTTCACCTCTGGGGTTCTCAATATCCTTCTCTAGAAAATGAGGACTCTGTACTTGGTTCAGAATAAAGCTCCATTTGGCTTTGAATATTTTTGTAATTCTGGGAATTCTCTTCTCTAAACCTTGTCTCTCCCCAGAGCCTAGCACAATGCTCTGAACATGATAGGCACTTATGAATGCTTATTGAATCTTCCCACTCTAACAGTCTAGACTTGATTGGTGCTAAAATTCCTTTTCCCCAGGCCCAGGTCTAATACTCACCCTGTCGCCATGGTCACAAGTCTTGAGTTCAGGCAGTGCCAAGACTTTCACCTCTGATACTTGGGGCTGAGTTTCAGTGGAGACCTGGCACCTTAAACAGGCAACAGCTCTGGTGCAGACCCGACTTAAAACCCAACAGGAAAAGGAAATAGAGCTTAGCTACAAAGGGGAAATGGCCCCGAGTTAAAAATTGAAACTCGGGGCTAGAAAATAGAGAAACAAAAGTACAGCTCCCCAGTCTCCGAGTGTGGGAGAGGGCAAACTAGAGATCTCATCCGGAAATCCGGCTAGGCGAGTGTTATCTTATTTATGTTGAGGCTGCTGGTCTCAGGTGTTGGGGGTAATGGGGAAGGTAGAAAGGAAGTGTTGGTTAAAAAAAAGTTTGACATCTTGAAGGCACTTTTGAAGCAATCTCGTCCAAATCTCTTAAATCACGAGAGGAAACTGAGGCCCAGAGAAAGGCTTGCCCAACCTCTCAAGGTTAGCAAGTGACAGAGCAGAAATTTGAACCCTGATCTCATGCCTGGGGTACTGTGGTGCCACCTGGAAAGATTTATTGTATCATTAAGGGAGCTGGAAAGATGGACGGCACATTTGCGCAGTGTCCCTTCTCTTCTCTATCCAATATTCACTCGTACATATGTCAAAGCTCTCATTTGCTCCGTTCACTACTGAGATGGATGCTCAGACATAGAATAGCCAGCATTTAAATGTCACTTTAAAGTTGCAAAACACTTCACATAGGCTGTCAGATATGATCCTCACGACAGCCTTGTCAGGCAGGTGCTATTCTGATCCCCACTTTACAGATGAGTAACTTGGGGCAGCTGGGTGGCACAGGAGATAGAGCGTTGGGTCTGGAGTCAGGAAGATTCAAATCTGGCCTCAGACACTTACTAGCTGGGGCAGGTCTGGTTGTCTCAGTTCCTATCTGTTTTCTCCTCTTCAAAATGAAGGCGTAGTACTATGTGACCTCTAGGGGGCCGTTCCAACTTTGTTCTTAAATACCAGGAATAGATCCATGAGTTTGGTACCACATGGTCATAGCCGGACTGGGCGTGTAAGAAGAGCTTGTCTTCTCCCTCTTGAGGCTGGAGGTCATGGGTCTCTCCACCCCCTCTCTTCACCCCCATACCCTCATGACCATATCTTCAAGTAAAGGCTGGATGACTGCTTTTGGAAGATTATTATGGAGAGAGGCCACTTGGTCCGGCTGGATCCAGGGGTGGGTAACCAGCAGCCTCGAGGCCACAGATTCCCAACCCCTGGATTAGATGACCTCTGATATTTCTTCCAACTAAGAGATTCTGTAATTCTTCTATTCTCTAAGAAACTCAGTAAGCATAATCTTTTTTTCCCTTTTAAATAAAAGGGCTGAGGTCGGTATCCTTGTTTCACACCTGATCTTACTGGGAAGGCTACTAGCTTATCCCTGTTACAAATAATG
This sequence comes from Trichosurus vulpecula, assembly GCF_011100635.1. Lineage (NCBI taxonomy): Eukaryota > Metazoa > Chordata > Mammalia > Diprotodontia > Phalangeridae > Trichosurus > Trichosurus vulpecula. Next base: position 12,571,728 of record NC_050575.1, on the reverse strand, counting down.
CTTGCTGATTATTTATTTCATATTGTATTGTAAATCCTAGCAATAGCAATAAAAGAAGAAAAAGAAATAGAAGGAATCGGAATAAGCAATGAGGTGATAAAACTCTCTCTTTTTTGCAAAGAGCTAGGTTTTGAACCTGTATCCTCTGCCTTCACAATCTGGTGCATCTTCCCTCTCACCACGCTTCCTCTCCCATTTCCCCTTCTAGGCCCATTTTGCATTCTCCTCCTCCCTCACACACTCTGTGGTCCAGCCACACTGAACTACTTGCCAAATATTCACACCTGAAATGTCATCTCTTTTCTCTGTGCCTTCACAGTAACTGGCTCCCATCCGTCTTTGAATCTGAGCTTCCTTTAAATCCCAGCTCAAGTACCACCTCCAAGGGATTCTGATCCCCAACTTCCCTCCCCATGAAAAAGGTCAGGAAAGACTAGCACTTACCTCTTCCCCTCCTCCCCAAATTATGTCCATGCCTTTTGCTGTTTTCATAGAACATTTGCTCCTTGAGTGCTGGGCCTGCTTCACTATATATAATCTTTGTATTTCTAGTGCGTTGCACAGTACCTGGGCGCATAGTAGTAATTCATAAATGTCTGCTGATTATTAAACAGCAAGGACTACACAGATCTACAAAGATCACTAGTGATGATAGTTCATATTATGTTGTACTTTATAATTTGTAAAGAATTTGCCATCCATTATCTCGCACGGTCCTCCCAACAAGCACATCATTTTAGTCATGAAGAAACTGCAGCTCAGAGAGATAATGACTTGTCTGGAGTCACACAGCTCCTAGTGAGGAAGACAGCCTATCTCTGTGGAGTTTGCAACATATTAGATGGATATTGCCCAAGAGGAATACGGCTTACTCTGAGCAATCTGACTTTGTTTCCCTTTGTTCAAGCAAGTAAAATCTTTTGGTTTATATGGCTGTGATTTGGGCTGGTTTTTGATAATACAGTGAAAATAATATAAAGAAAATTTCTGGGATGCTTTTAACTGGGTATTATGATGTCCCCATCCTAGACACTTGGGTTAGTATGATGTCTTCCTTTCTGTCTCCCAAAACCAAAACTCACGAGAATAAGTCACCTGGGCATCATGACATTTCCAAGGGCATCAGACAGCGACTACTCCCTCTCTGATAAGAGTGGTCACCGATGGTTCCATCACAGGAAGATGCCCAAGTTCTCTTAGGGGGAGTTATTTCCTCTTTTTATCCCTCATCTCCAACACTGGCAAGAACTTATGATCCTGATTCCAAAATAGGCATAAACCCCAAGGTAAATGATGAAAAGAAAGCCCCCATGTATGTAAAAATATTCATAGCAGCACTTTTTGTGATGGCAAAGAATTAGAAGCAAAGTAGATGCTCATTGACTGGGAAAGAGTTAAATAAATTGTGGTCCATGAGTGTAATGGAATAGTACTGGGTTATAAGAAATGACCAATATAATGAATACAGTGAAGAATGGGAAGATGCATGTTAACTGACGCAGAGTGCAGTAAGAAGAACCAATAAAAGAATGTGCACAATGACTAGAAGGTAAATGGAAAGAACCACAAAAAAAAAAAATCAGTTGTAAAATTACAAAGAATAAGCACAGCTCCAAAGAAGACACCTTAAGCCTTCTCATTTGCTGAAGTCGGAGGTTCGTGATTGTGAACACTGCAAATATTTTAAGACTTTGGCCATACGTTGATCAGTTTTGATTATTTTTTTCTTTTTTTTTGTCCTAGCAATATTATTCATTATATGGAGTAGCCCTCTAGGAGAGAAAGGAGGCAGGCCATTGGGGAAAATTTTGATGATATAAAGAAAAACAAGAGGCATCAGTAAAATCTGTGTTTTTTTTAAAAGAACATTTGATTCCTTAGTCTCAGTTCAGATAACTCAGTCCTCAGAACTGCATTCCTTCACATAGTGTGGCAACTAATGCAAGGCAACAGACAGTTATTAAGCACACACGGTAGGCACTTTTGTTTCTTGGAGAGACACATTCAAGAGGGTATAGACTAATGTATGTCCACTACATCTAATCTGACCCTGGAATCATCAAAAGTGATGGTCATTGTCTCATTGCATCTTAGCCATGTCCCCAAGTGATCTAGTTTACCTGGCTTGGAGCAGTCAATCGCATTGTCAATTCTAGCTAACACACATTTACTAGTACCCTTCCTGAAGCATCATTAACAGAGGAAGATTGTGAAAGAGACTTGGTTTTGAATCCCAGATCTACCACCCGCTATTTCTCTGTGGCCTTGGGAAAGTCACCTGATATCTCTTTTAAGTCTCAGTTTCATAGCACAGTTATCCCTTCTGCATTACAACTTTCCCCATAGCAGTTTTGATATATCTTGGGCTGGAATAAAGAATTAAATGGGAATTTTTTGGGGAATTTTGAGGAAGCCATAGACAATACACGAAGACCAAAGGACAACACAGAAAAAGTTTAGAAACTCAGAAATGCGTAAAATATACATGTAATATTGTATACCATCCACATATTTTATCTCTTAATACCATAATTAATTCAGACTTCTTCTCTGGTACAAAAGGAGGGCCAAAAAATTTTATGGGGATTTTCCAGATCACAGGGGCACCATGCTTCTAACTGCTGCCATGTGGAAGGGATAACTTTATTTAAACTTCAAACGGAGCATACAGATCATCTGGTCCAATTCCCTCATTTTACAGAAGAGGGAAACCAAAGCCCAAAGAGTAGAAGTCAACTGCCAAAGGTTACACAGTTAGCAAGTAGTAATTCTGGGATTCAAGTTCATACTCTTAGACTCCAAATCCACTACTGTTTTCTGTTATAATAATTTCCTCATCCATAAAGTAAAGAGATTGGACTAAGTTATCCCCAAATTTTTCTGGCTTCGACATTCTATGTTCTATGATTAAAATTTTTGTTTAATTTTTAATTTATGGAACGAAATAATGTTTCTATAGTATAATAAAAAAGATAATTGCACATGAAACTGCAAGTCTATCGTGTACAACTTGCTAGTTCTTTAAAAAACATAATAAAGTTATCACGTAAATTTCTTTTTTTCCCTTTTTTTCTTCCCTCCTCCTCCTCCCCTCCCCACCCTAGAGATGGCTACCATTAGACACAAATAAGTATATATACACAAAATCATTCTATACATACTTCTATTCGTCAGTTCTTTCTCTGGATGCAGATAATTTCTTCCTTCATAGGTCTTTTGTAGTTCATTTGGGTATTTATAATAAATAGTCAAAATGACTTAATCACTCGAAGTTGTTCTTAAAACAATGTTGCTGTTAATTCTAAGATCTCTTACAGCTCCGACAATCCTTAAGTCTTTCACGTGTGTTCTCTTTAACTAGACTGTAATCTCTGTGCAGTCAGATTAGATCATATTCCACAACACCTAGTGTAAGAGTGGGCACAGAACAGGTATTCAATAAATAGGGACTGATATCCCCAGAAATGTTACTATTGTCACCCTATTATATTATTTTATATATTATATGATATATATTATGTACCTATATATGTAATATTGTCATCCTTTCATTATTCAGGAATTTTAAAAAGCTTATATTGAATCATCACATTTTGTGCCCTCTTGACATTTTTCAATGCCAGCTGCATGCTCTACAATATTTTTTATCAATCAATTAATCTGAAAAAGATCTGGAGATCTTAGTGTACACCATACTCAATGAGATAACATTATGGTATGATAGCCAAGGAAGTTAATGCAATCAATTGGCTGCATTAAGAGAGTTGTGATGCTCAGGAGCAGGGAGATGGTAGTGCTTAATGGACTCTGCCTGGTTGGATTGTACTAGAGTATTGTGTCCAGATTTGGGGACCATCTTTCAAGAAGGATATTGATAGACTGAAATGTGTCCAGGAGGGCAATCTAGTTGGTAAAGGCCTTCAGGTTCCTGCCTTATGTGAATCTGTTAATGAAAATGGGGGAAACTTAGGGAGGATATGATAGTAATCAAAGTATTTGAAGGCTTATTACAAGAAGATAGGATGGATTTGATTTTCTTTGGCTTGAAAGTGTGAAAGTTTGAAAGAAACTCATTTAGGCTTAAGATAGGGGAAAAATTCTTAACAATTATGAGTTGTCCAAAAGCATAATGGACCGCATGGGAGAGAGTGCATTTCCCCCTTACTGAGGTCTTCAAGCAAAAGCTGGAGGATCATTTGTTAGATAGGTTTTAGGAGAGGTTCTTCTCTAGGCATGGATTAGATTAGCTAGCCTCACTCCTCTTCTACCTCTGAGATTCTGTGACTTTCTACCACCTTCAGACTATTGGGTATTAATCAGTTATTGTTTCAAAACAGATTCATGGTCTAAGCAGACCCTCTGTGGGACAAGGAGGGTACCACCAGAAACCAAAACATCCCTCCTCCCTAATGTGTGAAAGAGGGCAGCTTGATCCTTTGTCTGAGTACCGTGTGATTGACATAGGGAAGAACCTGCTTGTTTAGAGGGGCGACATAATATTGTGGGGGGAAAAAAGGCTAGATTTGGAGACAAAGGACTTGGATTCAAATCATGGTTCCATTACTTGCTGCTTGTGAGGTATTCTCTAGGCCTGAGGCTCCTAAAAATGAGGCAATTAGATTAGATGACTTCTAAGGTCTTTTCCTTCTTTCTTTCTTCAACATTTAATGTTTATTCTATTTTCTCAGTTGTTGCGGTTATTTCCGTCATATCTGACTCTCCATGACCCCATTTGCAGTTTCCTTGGCAAAAATACTGGAGCGGTTTGCCATTTCCTTCTCCAGCTCATTTTACAGATGAGAAAACTGAGGCAAACAGGGTTAAGTGACTTGCCCAGGGTCACACAGCTAGTAAGCACCTGAGGCTGAATTTGAATTCAAGTCTTCCTGACTTCAGGACTGGTACTCTATCTGCTGCAGCATCTAGCTGTAACTTTCTCAATTACATGCAAATGAAAATTTTTAACATTTGTTTTTTAAAATTTTGAGGTCCACACTCTCTTCTTTCTTCCTCTCCTCCTTAAGAAGGCAAGCAATTGATATCATACATGTGCACTCATCAACACATCTCTATATTAGCCAAGTTGCAAAAGAAAATACAGATCAAAAAATCCAAGAATAGTAAAAAAAAAACAGCTTCAATCTGCATTCAGCCTCCGTCAGTTCTTGCTGCGGAGGTGGGTAGCATTGTTTCACTACAAGTCCTTCAGAATTATCTTGGATCTCCGTATTGCTGGGAATAGCTAAGTCATTCACAGCCGGTCACCATACGATATTGGTGTTACTGTGTACAATGTCCTCCTGGTTCTGCTCACTTCAGTTTGCATCAGTTCATATAATTCACGCTAGGTTTTTCTGAAAGCATCTTGCTCATCTTTCTTATGGCACAATAATATTCTGTTACAATCGTATACCATAACTTGTTCAGCCATTCCCTGGAGGATGGGCATCCCATCAATTTCCAATGTTCGCCAGCACCAAAAGAGCTGCTATAAATTCTAAGGTGTTTTCCAGCTCTACGCTCTATATAAGACATTGGAGGTGGGGAGGGAAGGAAAAAAGAGGGGTTGGAAATGGGACGTTCTTAACAACAGGAGACGGAATTTGCCACGGCTTCATTTTTCTGTACAGTGCACCCTGTGGTCTACCTCACTTCCTGCCCTCGCATCGTTAAGCGACCTCATGAATCTCACCACATGCCAAACAAGTGTGTCAAAGAAACTATAGGCTAACGAGTTTTTGTTTGTATAAAGCCTTTTAAGGAAAACTCAAGCAGGAAGTGGCATAATGTCAGAGAATGAGCACTGGATTTGGGGGCAGAGGACCTGAGTACAAATGCTGCTTCTGCTATTTATTATGTGTTTGACTTTGGGCAAGTCATTTCCCTTCTCTGGGTCTCGAAGGTGAGGGGGCTGGACTGGATGAACTCTTAATGACCCTTTTAGCTCTGATGTTCTATAGTCTGTGATTCAAAATGGAGAATTTGGGATGAGAGGTAAAGAGCATGTTGACTGAGCCATTCAGGAACAGGCCAAAGAAAAAGCGCCCAAGAGGCTGGCCTTATGCAAATCTCAGAATTAGAGAATCAGAAAATCCCAGGTATCCTAGGGACTAATTTAATTTTACCTTCTGAGAAGACAAAGTACACTTTTGGGCATTCTCCTACCCATTACCTCTGCACCTTATCTTTTTCTCCAAGCTATCCTTCCCTGCCCCTTACCCCCCACCTGCTCAAGGTCTCCCAATTCTTTCCACCCCAGCCCAGGCCAGGTGGCTTACTCAAAACTACGAAGATCTGGGCTTCCATCCACATGTGTTTTATTACTATAGTGGAAACCACAGTTTATCTATACCTTAGAAGGTAGTTTGGGGACCTTCCGTAGCTCAGATAATTCATCACCCGTTGGACAACTTTCTGTGATCAGAATCTGAACTTAGATGGCTGGTGGTTATGTTGAACAGACACTAGAGTTGACTGCCATTTTGTCCTTGAAGGCTTTCTTATTTGATAGGCCTTTCCAGAGCTTGCTCTCTACTGGCGTATTTTCTGAGAAGCCAAGGTCACCTCGCTGCCATGGTAAGGCATTGGAAATGAAGAGTAGTGGCCTTAAATGGAATAAAAAGCTTAGATGTTTGTGGTTCCAGTCCTTATTTTGCCCTTCGTTAAGCACAATATAAGATAAAGATATCATTTATAAAGTACTTTATTTGTTGATAACCTGAAAATAGCCAGTACTTATCTAGTTCTTCAGTTCAGAGAGGTGCCTGGCATATAGTAAGCACTTAATAAATGTTTATTGAATGAATGAATGAAACAGTTTGCTCAAGGTCAAAGGTCTGGTAAGTGGAAGAGACAAATATGATCCACAGTCTTCTGCTTCCAAGTACATTTTCCCCATTAACCCAATTATCTGAGTCTCTATTTTCTCTTTTGTAAAATGCGGTAACAATACTGATCTTGCTGGCCTTACGAATTATTTTATTTATTCCATTACTATTTACTGATCATCTACTCTACTTTCAGCCCTATTTTCAGCACTTCATGTGCTATGAAATCTGGAGCTCTCTCTCAGAGCTCAGGCAAATAGGATAGATTTTTAAAAAGTACTATATGTGTATAAGAACTTCATTAAGTAGTACGCGATTGTTGTGAGGATAGAAATGGAGATAGGAAGCATTCTGTAAACTTGAAAGCTCTTAGAAAATGGTGAGGCTCTTTGAAAACTGTGAATCTCCTTGTAAACTAGAAAGCCTTTGTTAATTTGTAAAAATCCTTGTCAATATGAAAGCCTTTTAATCAGTAAAGTTTTGTAAACTTTAGAATGTCCTGTAAATGGCAAGGCCTTTTGAAAACTGTAAAGTTTTCTTGTAAATTCTTAGGCTCATTGTAAATATTTAAGGCCCTTTATAAACTATAAAGTGCCCTACAAAGGTCAAAGTCCTTTGTAAATGACTTTATATAAAGGACTTTCATAAAACACTTTGTTAGCTGTAAATCATTATAGGGATGTAAAAGATTAGTGTTATTAGTGTGGGAACCAGGAAGAATGGTCCTTCTGGGGAACATTGGTACTTAGGAAGAAATATTAACTCAAGGGATTGACTACTGGTGAGAATTTCAGACTCAGTGGCAAGGCTGATAAAGGAACATTTGGGGCAAATGGTTCTTTCTCAAGGTTCTTCAGAGCATGCTATACAGATGGCTGCTTCTCCTACCAATGTAATATACAGAATAACTGCAAAGAATCCTTAAGCCTCTGTAGAAAAAAATCAATAAACCTTTATTAAGCACCTACTATGTGCCAGGTGCTGGGGATACAAAAAAAGACAAAAGACCATCCCTTTCCTCCAGGAGTCTAATGGAGGAGACAACACACAAACAAATATATGTGAAGCAAACCATATGCAGCATGAGTACAAAATAGTTAGTGGAGGAAGGCACTGAAATGAAGAGGGTTTGTAGAAGGGGGGCACATGGGATGTTAGGGCTAGCCATCAACAACCAAGCTGAATTGAACACCTGCTAGCAGAGACAATGCTAGAATCCCCAAGTTGTGAGGGAGCTCAGAAGTATCTAGTCCAAGCCCTTCACTTTCCAGAAGGGGAAACTCTGTCCAAGAAGGAGGAAGTGACTCACCCAAGGTCACAAAGTTAGTGACAGAGCTAGAATGAAGGGCCTGGGTCTTTTCATTCTCTCTTGGTTGGGATGGGAGCAATTAGGAAATTCTTCAAGGAGAAAATGGAGTCTGCTTGTTAGAATAGCAGTCTAATTATCCTTGTGGACTGCTGACCTTCCCTAAACAACCCTATGGGTTCAATGGTACAGATGTTATTACCATTTTTAGATAAGGAAATGGCATAGATACTATCATTTTTTAGATAAGGAAAAAGAAGTGATTCATCTAAGCCATAAAGTTTTAAAACTGGTATTTAAACCCAGATTTCTTGAGGATCAATGGAATTTAGAATTGGAAATAACCTTAACAGGCAATGTAGTCCATCCGTGTCATTTTACAAATTAAGGAACTGAAGTCTAGAGAGGTTCAAATGGCAGCTAGGTGGTGTAGTGGATAGATTTCTGGGCCTCCAGTCAGGAAGCCCTGAGTTCAAATCTAGCCTCATCCATTAGTTTTGTGACCTTGGGCAAGTCACTTAACCTCTGTTTGTTTCAGTTTCTTCAATTCTAAAATGGGGATAATGATAGCGCCTACCTCCCAGGGCTGTTGTGAAGATCAAATGAGATAATACTTGTGATATTTGTCACATAGTAACTGGCACATAGTAGGCACTATGTAAATACTACTTATTACTATTACTAAAGTCACATAGTTGCACTAGGAGAGCTGGATTTGAACTCTTACTCCAGTTCTAGTGTTCTTCCCTTTATACCCCACCCATTTGTGATATTTACTTCAGAGCATACCTTCAGAGCAGGTAGGGGCCAAAATTAAAATAGGCTTCAGGTTGCAGATAGGCTTTTAGTAGCTCACTTTCCAAGTAAAGGTATAATTCATGATTAAATTATTTTGCAAATAAACCACATTTAACAAAGGAAATTTCAATTAATATTAATTAACTACACTTATTACTTAAGATTTTTATTATGAAATCACATTAATGTTTAAAAAAATTACTTTGTTAAGTGGTACAAGCTTTAAGACATTTTTCAGGCATGCTTACTGTTTACATTTAGTTAATGGGATGCATTACACTTCTTGTCAGCAGTTTATCGTACTCAGGAATCATGTTTGAAATCAATTTCTTTAGAAATCTGAAAACTAACCTTAGTAGCTGCCTCATTTTCTAAGTTTACTTTCTTTTTTTTTTTGAGTTTACTTTCTTTAAAAACCATTGTTCCCTCCTGAGATTTTTCAACAATTTGGATGTTTTAATTTGTTTTTCATTGGTGTCCAATTTGCTTAAGTTGGAATGTTTTGATCCAAAATGGTGATGAAGATTGTATTCCTTCAGAACGGCTATTACCTCTTGGCAAACAAGGCACATTATTTTGTCTCTCATGTAAGTAAATAAGTATTTATTTGTCCACTTCAGATTAAACACACTATGTTCTGATTTGATCTCCTATTTCTTTTTATCACCCATTTTACAAAGTCACCCCAAAAACTTTAATGTTAGAACCAAAAAGATCTCCACAGCCACTGCTCACATATAAAGAAATACTGAACTGAGGGTCTGACCTTGGAAAGAGTGCCAGAGACTCACGTAACTTGGGCTGTGCAGCAAGGGAGGGGAAGAAGGCCTTGCATTGTGGCTGCTCATCACATCGCTGGCATCAGCTGCATTGGCGTGTGGCTGCACTCACTTTGTCCCCGTTCAACCACAGTAATGACCAAAAACACAGCAAAGATACAGGACTCTCGCTCCTCTCAGACTAGAGACAGGCTGACATGGTTGATCGCCCCAGGTCGGGTGACAAACAGGAGAGAGTGGCCGGTGGCCACCCACCAGGCACAGCAGTGACCAGAGGAAGGTGGGCTAAGCAGGGCACAGACAAAGCACTCATTACATCTTTCCTTTCTTGTACATCCTCTAAGTTTTTTGCGGGCTGCCCTAAATCCTTTGGTGGGCTGCAAGCACATGTTGTTCAGGCCTGCTTCAGAGCTTCCAGAGTCTTTCACATACATTAGCTCATTTGATTCTGACAACACTTCACGAGTTATTTAATTTAATTTAGTTTAATTTAATATTACTCCCATTTTGTAGTTGAGGAAAGGGGGAGCGCCTCGTCCAGGATCACATAGGAATGAGTGGCAGAGCCAGAGACTAGAACTCAGATCCACTGTACTTTGTGCTATTATCTGAAACTTAAGTTTGGAATATTAGGGGTCAAAAGTCACAGAGAAAATCAGGTCTATTCCTTTGACTGTCACTGGGAGTGTGTGCGGGCTATTGAAGAGACAAAGCATCTCAGAAATGTTGCTTATTCCTGACACACTGTCATCAGCAGTCTTCCTCAGGTCCCATTAGGAGGAAGGCTTTCAAAGGCACACCGTCAGTGAATCAGGGCTGTATTTAAATGGACATTTCCTAACATTTCCCAAGAACACTTAAAAAAACCCTTCTATTTAAGAAACATGAAAAAAAAATCCAACCTTCAATGACCATTACAGAAAGGTCATCATCTACCTCTTATTCTGATGATAATAATACTATTACGATCCTGTCCATTCGTATAGTCCTTTATATTTTTCAAACTGTGGTCTCATCCATTATCTATTTATCACCACAAGCATTTTATATACCATAGAGCCTTAAAGAAATGTGAGTGCTCTCTTCCCAATGATCCAGTGAGGGAGATAGTGAATGTTTTACCCCCATTTTAAAGAGGAGGGAACTGAGTCTAGGAACCCAAGCTAACACAGCTAATTTTAGAACCGAGATAGGTCTCCTAACTTCACCTTCAGCTTCACAGCATCCTTGGGATGGAAACAGGACAAGGATCATTATCTCCTAAAACCCAGAGAGAGGAAATGTCTTGGTCACAATTATAGCAGTAGCTAGTGGTAGAATCTAGAAGAGAACCTGTCTGCCCCCCTATACCTTGGCATGATGAGAAGATCAGAGGGCTAAAGGGTCAAGTGACCAGGTTCTTGTCCTTGCTTTGCCCTTCTGAGCTCATGATTCCAAGGCCCTTTAGCAGTGCAGAAGTTATAGGTTCAATGAGTCTAAGGACCCTTTTAACTTTGACATTCTATGATTTGAGGACATGAAGCTGTCATTTTTTAGGACAAGATACTCTAACCTATGTAGGAAAGACCTTGCAACTACATCTCTTTTTCTTCTAAATTTTCGAGTACGAAGCTTTCCTCCTTGCCCTCCTCTGCCTCCCTCCTTTTTCCCATTCCCATTAGCAGCCCTAGCAATATCAAACTCCATCCTCAGAGGAAGGAACCCTTTGCCTCTTGCTTTTTATAAATGGTGGGCTCCAGGCAATAAGCCTAAACCTTATGAAGAGCAGGGACAAGGGAACCATTTATAGACCATATGGAGACAAAGAAGTGGCTGTCACATATACAGAAATATCTCTCGTGATGCTGTTTGCAACCGAGTCAGCTAAACATGCAGCAACAGAGCGATCAGCAAATCTGCACTATCTAGGGCACTAAAGTGCTGGGAAAGTGAGCACCCTGGGAATGAGAAATGCTTGAGATGCACCCTTTGCATGGAGCTACAGCCCTGACTGACCGTGCATGGTGGCCAGCAGTGGTCAACCACCCCACAGGGGCCTCTCCTCCTGCCTAGACAATCGCAGAGGATGTGGCTACCCATTGACAGCACGAAGTGCAAAAAAACTTCAGCAGAACTTAAATTAACCAGAGGCTAATTACAATTAACCCTCTGTTAAGTGGAACTGTCTTCCTGTCTCACCCAGAGGGAAAAAAAAAATTGCAGCATGTTAGAGCTGGAAGGGACTAGAGAGTGCATCTCATCTAACTCTCTTGTTTTTATAAATGAATAATTGAATGTCATGGTGTGAAAAGCTCAATAGATCAGTCAATAAGGGTTTCAGATCCTCATCCCTTCTCTCCTGGCCTGGTACAAAAATCTCTCAACTAGGCACTCCCTGCTCCAATCCAGCCTCCATAAAGATCCCAAATGCTTTTCCTTGAGCTCAGGTCTGATCACATCTCTCCCTTTTTCAATAAACTCCAGTGGCTTTCTCTTACATCTAGGATCGACTCCAAAGTCCTCCGCTTTTAAAGGTCTTCACAGCCTGGGTTCAACCCAGCTTCCAAGATTCCTCCCCATACTGCGCTCTACAATTTAGCCAATTGACTTTCTTGCTATTCCTCTCCCATGGTACTCCATTTCCTGGCTCTGTCCTTTCTCATTAGGCACGCCTCATGCCTGCAATGCACACCCCTCTCACCTCCACATCATGGGATTCCTTATTTCCTTCAAACCTCACCTCCAGCACTACCTTGTCTAGGAAGCCTTTCTTGACTCCCACTCCAAGTGCTACTATCGTCTTTCCTAAACTACATTATATATATATATATATATATATATATATATATATATATATATATATATATATGTGTGTGTGTGTGTGTGTGTGTGTGTGTACGCACACACACACACACACATGCACACACACGTACGTTATTCTGTATATATTGTACATACTTATAGATCAGCAAATCTGTACATCATCTCCCTCATGGGTCTCTTCAAGAGCAGAGCCTATTTCATTTTTGTTTTTGTATTCCTAATGCCCAGAGCATAGTAGGTGCTTAACAAATATTTATCAATTGATTAATTCCCTACCATGTGCCAGATGCTATTCTAGACACCTGGAATTCTTAAGACCAAAAAAAAAAAAAGAGAGAATAAAAAGAAAAAAAGAAAGGAAGAAAAAGAAAAAGGAAAGAAAAGAAAGAAAAAGAAAAAAGAAAGCCCTACCATCAAGGACTTTACATTCTATCGAGAGACAATACGTACTTGTTGTTCAGTCTTGTCTGACTCTCTGTGACCCCCATTTGGGGTTTTATTGGCAGAGATACTGGAATGGTTTGCCATTTCCTTCTCCAGCTCATTTTACGTTCGAGGAATTGAGGCAAACAGGGTTAAGTAACTTGCCCAGGGTCACACACTAGTAAGTGTCTGAGGTCAGATTTGAACTCAGGAAGGCGAGCCTTCCTAACTCCAGGACTGACACTCTATCCACTGTGCTACCTAGCAGCACGACAATAGGTCCATTTATAAGTCTATATAAAACATATTTAAAATAAATACAATGTCATTGGGCAGAGTATACTAACAGCTGGGGGATTAGGAAAGGCATCACAAAAGAAGTGACACTTGAGAGCTAAGCTTCAAAAGAAACTAGGGGTCCCAAGAGGAGGTGAGGAGGGGGTGCAATTCAGATGTGTGAGACAGAGAGCGTGAAGGTCTCAAGCAGCCTATTTGGATCGAGACATTTGGATCTTGCAGATGTTATTACTGTGAGTTTCTTAGACACTGTAGGTCTGATGGGAAGGGGAACTGTTTGCTCAGCAGTCCCCAAACCGTGGTTTCTTCCCAAAGGATTGCTGAATGAGACTAATGGGCTATTTGTGTGTACATATTTTGGTCTGCTGGGCTCTTGTCCTTCACATCTTCTGGGTTTTCTGTGATAGGTGAAATACGCTTTAATACCTTATATTGTACACTGAGCTTCTGTGTGGGAGTTTGAAGGGGTAGGGTAGAGGTTCTGTTATTCATATCAGGGACATCTGCTAGGAGGCACAGTGAATAGAGTGCCAGTCCTGGAGTCAGGAAGACTCCTATTCCTAAGTTCAAATACGGCCTCAGATTTTAACTAGCTGTGTGACTCTGGGCAAGTCACTTAACCTTAATTTCCACATCTGTCCAATGAGCTGAAGAAAGAAATGGCAAACCACTCCAATATCTTTGCCAAGAACTCCCCATCACGAAGAGTCAGACATGACCAAAAAACGAGTGAACGACAAAGACACAAGTCACTCTGCTGTGCCAGACACTCTTCTAGGCACCTGGGATTTTTTAAAGACAGAAATAAAATGGGCCTTCGTAATATTAATGAAGGTGGGGTCTTTTTACTGTTTTCTCTTTTGGAGCACTTATTTAATCAAGTGCCCTTGATGAGTCTGGCCTTTGTTTCTTTGATTAAATTAGGAATCTTTGATGACCTGCTTGCCTTAAGGGAAAGCCTGGTTTGCATGGGTTTGAGTGACGTGTTTGTGGCGCCAGAGGCTTTTGGGCCATGTGGATTTGAGTCCTATGCTTGTGACGCTTTTAGGTCATGTGTGTTTGAGTCGCACATTGTGACGCCCTTTGACCCTGAACAAGATATATAAACTCAGAGGTTGGCATTCTCCCTTGGGGCTCTCAGTCACTGAAGAGTGGCATGGGACTCTGGGCAGCCATTTTAAGTGTAAACCTATGTGTTGATGCTTTCCTGGTAACATGAATTGTGATTTGGTCTGTTTATATTGTGCATATTTGTAATTTGCTTGTGTTTGCTCTGAAGTTCTGGTTGCTGGCTTTTCCTCCTGAACTAAGTGAGTGCATATATATATATATACATATATATATATATGTTTGATTAAAGTAAGATTGTTAACCCCTTGACATTGCTTTCCTTAGTAAAGTGGATCAAAGAACCTGTGTGAGCAGCTTTCTGTGGGCTGGTTGTTGTTGGTTACACAGGCTCAGAGGGCCCAACCAATGAACACTTCTGCAGCACAGGGCTTTCACTTTCACCAAACACTTCCTTTGCCTTTCACAGTCTGTGCGGGTGGTAGGTGAAAATCAACTTTCTCAGACCTTCTCTAAAGAACCTTCACACTCTGAAAAGGCTCCCTTAGAATAAATGAGAGACTAATTGGTGTAGTGCAAAGAGTATTGCACTAGCAGTCAGAGGACCTAGGTTCTAGTCTCAGCTTTACCAGTCACTTACTATGTGACCTTGGGTAAGTCATTTCCTTCCCATCTCTGATGAGGGGCGTAATGGTGGAGGTTGGGAAAGGAACCAGGCTCCAAGGGGAGCTAGAAATACTGGGATTAATTTCAGTAACGTTTCCAGCAGGTTCCTTTTCACTATCTGGCTCCTTTGAGCCCAGGGGCTAGCAGTGGGGATAGAAAGAAATGTTGTCTGTTTCAGGAGAAAGCCAGGCTGAATCAGTACCGGCAGGGCTGCCAGATTGTGAGAACTGTTAATCATAGATCATGCAGGTAATATGGTATAAGAGCTAGAAGGGACCTTAGAATTATGTGTCTCTTTCGTATTGCAGTAGGGCTACTGGAGTGGCTGCCATCTTTGTTCTTCTATCTTTCACGTTTCTGGTAACTTCTTGAGGCTGCTCTGAATTTCAGGGTACGACATGGCACTGGTCACCCAGGAGACAAAAAGGTAAATGGAAAGTGTCATTCCTTCCCCCCCAAAAAAAATCTCAATGAAAACTGCCCACTGAGCACTGAGGTAGGGAAGGGGAACGTGATTTAACTGCCCTAACTCAGCTAGATGTGAAAGCCCAGGAGAAGCTGAGTGGAGGGAGCTGGAAAGGAATTCACATCCCCCTGAAGAAGCCCTTTTGTGCACAGGGCAGGGCTCTGGGATGTGTGTGAAAAAGAGACAGAACTGCGTTAAGTGGCCCAGAGTCATGAGAACCCTGGTTATCTCGTTATAATACTGGAGAGAGACGGTGAAGAGGGGATGGCAACGATAGAACCGAGAGAAGCAGAGGGGGAACATGATTCTGACCACTGAGAGGTGAGACCAAGCCATTTGGGAAGTAGATTGAAACAATGATTAATAGCTGGCGGGAGCAATGGAAGCATTAGGGGGCATAAAACCTGAGGCCATATGCAGAAGGCACCCAGCAGGAACTTCTGGGTCAGTGAACCATGTGGGTTGAAGGGTAAATAGGAAAAAAACGAGATAAACATTTATTAAGCACCTACTATGTGCCAGGCACAGTGGGAAATTCCCTCCATTGATACAGATTGGCATTTTATTAATAGCTTAAAATTTATGTTCCTCCTTGCTTTCAACAAACCTGTGATTTGAAACGATAAACCTGTTTCAAAATGCCTGTTAGCCTGGGTGCTTGCAGGAGACCTAAGGCCTTTAGTGGGGAAGAAAATTAGTTTGAATTATGATGCTATTAAGGGGAAGCTCTGAGTTTGGGCACAAGCTATAGAGATAAATGAAAGGTACTTAACACTTTATCTGGGTGTATGATATCAGAAGTCAGGGCCAGATACACAGGTCATAGAACATTGTATCAGAATTGGATAGGACTTCAGGTATAGAACACAGAATGTCAGAGCTGTAACAGACTTTAGAATTAGAAGACACAAAATGCCATATTTGAAAGGGATTTTAGAATGCTATTTTAGATAAAACATAGACTGAGTTGAGAAGGAACTGAGCGATCAAAGAATGATAGAATGCCAGAGCTGGAGGAAATCTTAGACATGACCTAATCTAACCCCTTCCAGTTTACGAGAGAGAAAACTGACTTTCAGAAAGCAAAAGTGATTAGCTCAGAATCCCGGTAGTGGCCAAGTCAGGACTTGAATCCAGATCCCCTGCTTCTGAGTCTAATGTTTTCCCTAGTACTGTATGGTTTTCATCACCATTAGCAAGCCTGTAGGAAAGGCATGGGATCACAAACCAACAGGTGAATGGATCTTGTAGATCATTGAGTCAACCCCTTTATTTTAAAGCATTTGTTGCTTTTTTTTTTTTTAAGCTACCATCAACTTCCACTATTTTTAGTTTTAGAATTTCAGCCAAGGCTTGGAAAGTTAGAGTGGAAATTGAATCTGCCTAGGGGCTTCTTGTGTTACTTCATATTTTTAATTCTACTGCCATGAAATGCCTTAAAAGCCTTTACCAAGATGGTTCAACATGTGATCATTAGATGCTATCTGCAACCTTTCCATTGGCCAGCCTTCTCTCACTGTCCTTTGTTCCCTGCCTGGCTGTCAAAGACTGTCTTTTCTTTTTTTAATTTACTTATTTTTAGTTTTCAAAATTTGCTTCCATAAGATTTTGAGTTCCAAATTTTCTCCCCATCTCTCCCCACCCCCCACCCCAAGACAGTGTGTAATTTGATATAAGCTCTACATATACATTCATATTAGACCCATTTTCACATTAGTCATGTTGTAAAGAAGAATCAGAAGCAATAGGAGAAACCACAAGAAAGAAGACACAAACAAAAAAAAAAAGAAAAAAAAAAGGAGAGAGCAAATAATATACTTCAATCTGCATTCAGACTCCATAGTTCTTTTTCTGAATGTGGACAGCATTTTCCATCATGAGTCCTTTGGAGTTGTCTTGGATCCTTACATTGCTAAGAGAGAAATCTATCAAAGTTAGTCATCGCACATTGTGGCTGTTACTGTGTACAATGTTCTGGTTTTGCTCACTTCACTCAGCATCAGTTCATTTACGTCTCAAAGACCATTCTTGAAGATAGACCAGCATGATCTTTTTTAGAATAAATTTTTATTGCTATCTTGTGTTTTTACATTGCTTATATTTTTCCTAATATCCTTCTTCTGTCCATTTCCCCAAAAATCATCCCATAGGTCAAAGAATATTTTTTAAAAGGATAAAGGAGAGAAAAAAATCAGCAAAACCAATCAAAAATAGAATCAAAAATGTTGAAAATATATGCAGTGTTCCCTACCCATGGACCTCCCACCTCTGTGAAGGAATTAGAGGAGGGGTCTTCTCACTTCTTCTTTGGGACCATGCTTATTCTTTGCAATTCTGAAAGATTCATTTTCAATTGTTTTGTGGTAATTGATCTTTCCATTTACACGTCATTGTTAATTGTATCTCTTATTTACTTTATTCTGCTTACTCCACTCTGAATCAGTTCATATAGGCCTTTCCATTCTTCTCTGCAAGTACCACATTCATCATTTCTCATAGCAGAGAAATATTCCATTACATTTATGTACCACCATTTGTTTGGACCTTCCTCAAATGACATATGTCCATTACTTTCAAGGGGCAATTAAAAACAGTATACTAGGAGAAAAGATTGAACAAATCTCTAAACATAGTTTTCTCTTTTGGGGGTTTGAGCTTGATGTTTCAGAAGTGCTGCCTTCTACAACAGTAAGGAAAAATTGGAGATGGCTGGATGAAAGCCCCCTGTTATCACTTCCTCCACCTCCTGAAAGGCAGCACTGATCTATACTGACAGTTAGCACCTTGCACTTCCAAGAAATGAAGAAATAAAGAAAATCAAAAGAGGCTTTTACAGAGACATATGCCAATAAAACTGAGAAGGTAAAAGAAATGAGTAAATGTTTACAAAAGTATAAAACAGGGGCAGCTAGGTGGCGCAGTGAGTAGAGAACCAGTCCTGGAGTCAGGAGGACCTGAGTTCAAATCCAGCCTCAGACGCTTGACACACTTACTAGCTGTGTGACCTTGGGCAAGTCACTTAACCCCAATTGCCCTGCCTTCCCCCTACAAAAAATAATAATTTTTTTAATAAAGTATAAAACAGCCAAATTGGCAAAAAAGGAAAGAAATAAACTAAATAAACCTATTTAAGAAATAGAAATTAAATAGACTGTTTTCAAAAAATAAAACAAAAATTCTAAGAGTTGGAATGGTTCCCTCTTTACACAAAGGAACATTTGGGGATTTAGGGAAATACAGAAACTGTGAACAAAAGAGAGAAATGTTGTTAATAGTCTGGGGAGCCCTGTGCATTTCACCTCTTCTATCACTCCATGGGTAACCTTGGGCAAGTAATTTCTACTTTCTGGGCATCAGTTTTACGTGTTGGATTCCTATCTATCTTTCAAATTTAAACTCAAACCTCCCTCAAGACGCCTTGCCTGGTCCCCATGTTGTTCAGTTGTTCAGCTGTGTCCCACTTTTTGTGACCCTGTAGACCAGAGCATGCCAATACTATCTATGGGATTTTCTTGGCAAAGATACTGGAGGAGTTTGCCATTTCCTCTTCCAATGGATTCAATCAAACAGAGCTTAAGTAACTTGTTCAGGGTCACACAGGTAGTGAGTGCCTGAGGATGAATTTGAGCTCAGCCACCTTGCTGCCTCCTTGTCCCCATATCCCCCTCCCTAATTTGGTACGTATTTTCCCTCTGGACTTCACGTGGTACTTTGTTTTCACCTCTATGGTACATTTATCATTTAATATTGTATATTTCAGGGCAGGGAGAGGATTTTAATATTTTGCCAGTACTTTGATGCTTCCTTATAAGTTCATTTGCTTCTTCTTCCTGAGATTCTTAGTGTGCAGAAAATATGAACTCTGATGGCCTAAGTACAAAGAAACACTGGAAAAAAGACAAAAAAGGAATAACTGACAAATATAGCTATCGCTATGGTTTTGGAGACTTTAAGATTTCTCCTCCTCTCCTTCTGTGTGAAGATGTGGCCACACTACTTCAGAACTAGGCAATTTCATTAGTAGTATGGTCAATAAGGTTCTCAGAGTATAGTCCAAATCGGGAAATCCTTGCTCAAAGGCTACAAACATACTTTGTAGTTTTTATTTGTTGTCTAAATACCTACTGTTTTCCAACAAATTGTGCCAAATTGTGCTCTAACAGTTGTGTGATAGTGTACCTATTCTCCATAGCACCTCCTTCTAGCATTGAACATTCTTCATTTTTAACTCTCTTTGCTAATTTGATGAGTGTAATGAGATATTTCCAAGTTATTTTAATCTGTTTCTGTGTTTCTTAGAGATTTTACCTACTTTTCAAAATGAGTATTATTTTCATTTCTCATCTTGAAAATTACTATTTATATCTTTTGACTATATTGGGAACAGATCTTATTAATAACTTTGTGTCAATTCTTAATAGATTTGAGGTGTCAGATTTTTATAAGAAATGTCTATTGTGAAGATTTTTTTTCCCTCCAGTCTCTTTCTTTTTATTCTGGCTGCAGTGCTTTTTGTCATGCAAAAGTTTTTGTTTAGATATCTATTTGGACTCGTAATTTCTTCTAAGTCATCTCAGTTTACATTTGACAGTACTTTATTTAAGAGTATTGTTTTTGACACTATTTTTATGTCCATATCCATTAATGATATTGTTTCATAGTTAGTCTTCTTTCTCTCTCTTATCCTTACCAGGTTTGGGGATCAGGATCACATTGGACTCCAAAAAAGAATAGGTAGAGTAGTATCTCTGTCTCTCTCTCACAGAATTTTTGTTATTTTTTTGCTCTGTACCAGTGATTTCCCTGAGAACTCCCAGTAAAGAAACTCCCTCTATCACTGTATATCTCCAACTTGTTCTTCAAGTTGAAGCTAGTGGAGGATACTGAGGGTTTAAATGTTTTGCTCAGAGTCACACAACCAGTATATAATAGAGGTTTCTCTAACTGCAAGACTGGCTCTCTACCCACTTCACCATTCTGCCTTTCCTAAAAAAAAGGGGAAAAAATGTATGTGATGTGTGTGTGTGTGTGTGTGTGTGTGTGTGTGTGTGTGTGATACGTATTCTTTGCTCTTTTTGTAAAGCCATCTAGTCCTAAAGTTTTTGTTTTACTTTTTGAGAACACAGTCTATTAGTTTCTATTTCTAAATAGGTTTATTTAGTTTATTTCTTTTCCTATTTTGCCAATTTGGGTGTTTTATACTTTTGTAAACATTTATTCATTTCTTTTACCTTCTCAGTTTTATTGGCATATATCTCTATAAAAGCCTCTTTGGATTTTCTTTATTTCTTCATTTGTTGTATTTTTCCTTTTCTCATTTCTGATTGGGATAACTGATTTTCTTCTCATCTTTTTGGTGAACTTCGATAATGTTTTATCAATTCTTAGTCTTTAAAAAAAGCCTTTTCATTTTACCCCATTGTTCTTTTGTTTTCTATTTAGTCAATTACTTCTCTAATCCTAGTGGCTACTTTAGGCTTACTTTTTTTTTAATTTAATATATTTAGTTTTCAGCATTGATTTTCACAGGAGTTTGAATTACAAATTTTCTCCCCATTTCTACACTCCCCCCCCACTCCAAGATGGCATATATTCTGGTTGCCCTGTTCCTCAGTCAGCCCTCCCTTCTGTCACCCCACTCCCCTCCCATCCCCTTTTCCCTTCCTTTCTTGTAGGGCAAGATAAATTTCTATGCCCCATTGCCTGTGTATCTTATTTTCTAGTTGCATGCAAAAACTTTTTTTGTTTGTTTTTGAACATCTGTTTTTAAAACATTGAGTTCCAAATTCTCTCCCCTCTTCCCTTCACACCCACCCTCCCTAAGAAGTCAAGCAATTCAACATAGGCCACATGCATATCCTTATGTATAACGCTTCCACAATACTCATGTTGTGAAGGACTAACTATATTTTGCTCCTTCCTAACCTATCCCCCTTTATTGAATTTTCTCCCTTGATCCTGTCCCTTTTCGAAAGTGTTTGATTTTGATTACCTCCTCCCCCATCTGCCCTCCCTTCTATCATCCCCCCTTTTTTTATCTTCTTCCTCCTTCTTTCCTGCGGGGTAAGATACCCAATTGAGTGTGTATAGTATTCCCTCCTCAGGTCAAATCTGATGAGAGCAAGATTCACTCATTCCCCCTCACCTGCCCCCTCTTCCCTTCCTACAGAACTGCTTTTTCTTGCCACTTTTATACGAGATAATTTACACCATTCTATCTCTCCCTTCCTCCCTCTCTCAATATATTCCTCTCTCATCCCTTAATTTGATTTTATTTCTTTTAGATATCATCCCTTCATCTTCAACTCACCCTGTGCCCTTTCTCTCTCCCTATATATATATGTACATATATATACACATACATATATATACACACACACACATATACATATACATACATACACACACACACACATATGCATATTCCCTTCAGCTACACTAATACGGAGGTCTCATGAATCACACACATCATCTTTCCATGTAGGAATGTAAACAAAACAGCGCAACTTTAGTAAGTCCCTTGTGATTTCCTTTTCTTGATTACCTTTTCATGCTTCTCTTGATTCTTGTGGTTGAAAGTCAAATTTTCTATTCAGCTCTGGTCTTTTCACTGAGAAAGCTTGAAAGTCCTCTATTTTATTGAAAATCCATATTTTGCCTTGGAGCATGATACTCAGTTTTGCTGGATAGGTGATTCCTTGGTTTTAATCCGAGCTCCATTGACCTCCAGAATATCGTATTCCAAGCCCTGCGATCTCTTAATGTAGAAGCTGCTAGATCTTGGGTTATTCTGATTATATTTCCACAATACTCAAATTGTTTCTTTCTGGCTGCTTGCAGTATTTTCTCCTTGATCTGGGAGCTCTGGAATTTGGTGACAATATTCCTAGGAGATTTCTTTTTGGGATCTATTTGAGGAGGCGATCAGTGGATTCTTTCAATTTCTATTTTGCCCTGTGGTTCTAAAATATCAGGGTAGTTCTCCTTGATAATTTCTTGAAAGATGATATCTAGGTTCTTTTTTTGATCATGGCTTTCAGGTAGTCCAATAATTTTTAAATTATCTCTCCTGGATCTATTTTCCAGGTCAGTGGTTTTTCTAATGAGATATTTCACATTGTCTTCCACTTTTTCATTCCTTTGGTTCTGTTTTATAATATCTTGATTTCTCATAAAGTCACTAGCTTCCACTTGCTCCAATCTAATTTTTAAGGTAGCATTTTTTTCAGTGGTCTTTTGGACCTCCTTTTCCATCTGGCTAATTCCACCTTTCAAGGCATTCTTCTCCTCATTGGCTTTTTGGAGCTCTTTTGCCATTTGATAACTCACGTCTATTTTTTAAGGTGTTGCTTTCTTCAGTATATTTTTCAGTATTTTTTTGGGTCTCCTTTAGCAAGTCATTGACTTGTTTTTCATGGTTTTCTCGCATCCTTCTCATTTCTCTTCCCAATTTTTCCTCTACTTCTCTAACTTGCTTTTCCAAATCCTTTTTGAGCTCTTCCATGGCCTGAGACCAGTTCATGTTTTTCTTGGAGGCTTTTGTTGTGGGCTCTTTAACTCTGTTGACTTCTTCTGGCTGTATGTTTTGGTCTTCTTTGTCACCAAAGAAAGAATGCAAAGTCTGAGACTGAATCCGGGTGCGTTTTCGCTGCCTGGCCATGTTCCCAGCCAACTTACTTGACCCTTGAGTTTTTCAGCAGGGTATGACTGCTTGTAGAATGAAGAGTACTATGTTCCAAGCTTGGGGGATGCTCTGTTGATTTCAGAGCTATTACAGCCAGCTCTGCCACATCAGCATGCCTCCTTCCCCAAGAACCCCCAACCCGGACTGGACTCAGATCTTCAGCAGGCTCTGCACTCCTGCTCTGATGCACCACTTAATTCCTCCCACCAGGTGGGCCTGGGGCCTGAAGCAACTGCAGCTGTAGTTCTGCAGCTGCCCCACCTCCACTGCCCCTGGGGCGGTGGCTGAACCACGAACTCTATCACCCTGTCCCCAGCAGCTTTTCCCACTAACCTTCTCTGTTGCCTTTGGTGTTTGTGGGTTGAGAAGTCTGGTAACTGCTGCAGCCCACTGATTCAGGGCACTAGGGCACACTCTGCCCGGCTCCTGGTCTGGCTGGTCCATGCTGCCCATGCTGGGCCCTGCTCCGCTCTGCTCCCAGCTCCCTTCGGGATAGACCTTACCCAGAGACCATCCAGGCTCTCCTGGGCTAGAGCCCTGCTTCCCTCTGCTATTTTGTGGGTTCTGCAGTTCTTCTCTGTTGTCTTTGGTGTTTGTGGGTTGAGAAGTCTGGTAACTGCTGCAGCCCACTGATTCAGGGTGCTACGGCCCGCTCCGCCCAGCTCCTGGTCTGGTTGGTCTGCGCAGCCCATGCTGGGCTCAGCTCCGCTCCCAGCTCCATGCACAGAAGACTTCACCCAGCAACCACCCAGGCTGTCCTGAGCTGGAGCCCTCCTTCCCTCTGCTATTTTGTGGGTTCTGCAGTTCTAGAATTGGTTCAGAGCCATTTTTTATAGGTTTTTGGAGGGACTTGGCAGGGAGCTCACACTAGTCCCTGCTTTCCAGCCACCATCTTGGCTCCGCCCCCTCTAGGCTTACTTTTGATATATTAATTGGTTAAGTTTCTAATTATTTTAACCTCATATTCAACCTAATTTCTTCTCTCTTATTTGCGTGAATTTGGGCTACAGATTTTCCCTTGATTACTACTTTGCATCCCACAGATGTCGATATGTAGTACTTATGTTATTGCTGTACTTCATATAATTTTTATTTTATAATTTGATATTTAAGCATTATTTGAAAAATAATTTTTTTGTAGTGTGAATAAAGACCTGCATTAAAAATATCTTATTTCCCCAAATCTGGCAAGGACAAGGTCTTTAGAAATTAATTTCTAACTTTGCTGTATTTAAAGGTATCAGTTTTTCAAATATTCTATGTGTATTTGGAAAAAAATGGAAAACAGGGATCTGGGTAGTACAAAGGAAGGATCAGAGTGGTGTTGCACATTCATTAAGGGAGAGATCACTTCTACCTGAAGGGACAGCTTTATTGAGGAGAAGGACAGTTAATAGATTAAGATTGTGATGGAGGTGGGGGTGGGGGGAGAAATGGGCATAGGAAAACATTAGTTTCAGGTATGGAAGATGAGTAACAGATAAAAGGAAACTGCAACTTGCCAGGATAGCACCATTAATGCCCCTATGTGAATGGAGAAGGAGTTCGTTTTTAGGCTCAATCCTAAGCTATAGTACATCACACTCAGAGAATAAATGCATGGAATTTGTTACCCTGAAAGGCAACACAGGATAGAAATGCAATCAATTAATCAATAACTTATCTTATGGTACTCCTCTTTGTAAACAATATGGTTGAGGTAAACTCACTGTTCCTGATCTTATCTTTTCCTCCATCATATTTGCGTATTGTACTTTCCATCCTCCAACACTGAAATAGATCTCCCTCTTCCTTCCATCTCACACAACCTATTACCATCTTTGCACCTCTTCCATGAAGCCTTCCCAGATCCCTCCAAGTAGAAGTGATTATTTTCTCAGTGACTTTGTCAGGTCGTTCTGTTCAATACCTCCTTTGTACATAGCCCATTTTAAATTTTGGGATTATTTTTATTATGTATATAGGGAAAGGCAACATATCACTTTGGAAAGACCATCAGGATATGGAACACCTGAGTCTCTCACACATTCTAGCCATAGGATTGTGGTATAAAATGGAGGTAACATGGTTGTGAATCATATGCCATGTAAACATGCAAGTGCTATAAATATGTGAATCATTATACCTAAGTACAGCCCTCATCTTTCCTACTACACTGTAAACTCCTTGAGGGCAGGTATAATTTTTTTATTTTTGAACATATTTCAAAATCTCTGTTGATTCATCAATGTAGGCAAAACCTCTGTTAATTCATCAATGTAGGCATTCCGTCTTGTCACAAACATCATAATTCATCCCATGTGACTCTAGTTCATATTTTCCTGTAGACTTTAAACAGGAGGTTCACTCAATATGCTGGAGACGTTCTACTAGCTCTCTTGAGTTTATATATATACCAGTGGAGCACATGAACTGTCTGTCAACCCATCGGTCTCACTATTTTATTAGGTCTCCTCATTTTCTAATCATACCTCTCTTTGGCATCTTGACGCCACTTTCTTTGGTTGGTAATGTATGCTAGCTTACTTAAACCTACTGTGCACAGGCTTCCCTTTGGGAGATCCTCAACTTTAATTCTGTAGAGACTATAGTATTCCATGAATAACAGCTAGCAGGTAGCAGCTAACTCGTAAATGTTAAGCAATTGGCTCTCAAAAAAAAAAGTATACATAACACACTTGTAAGTCTAATCTGAATTATTAATGTTTTCCCGTCACTTCCTTAATTCTGGAAAGTCAACAAAACAGTAAATTTAAGCCTTGATTTGGCCATTTGCCAATTTCTGAGGTATAAATGCTCACACTGAAAATGTAGCAACTGGCTCTCACTGATAAGAGCTGGCTGCAGCACACCCCTGTCTCACAGCCATACAGAATCTTCAAAAGAATACTGATGTTAGAAAGATGGATCCTTGTTTCAGGAAGAAGCTTAGGGTCTTAAATTCACTATAAGATCTCCCCAAATCAATCTCACTTGTCTTACTCTTTCTTTTAAATTCAGAACCCAGCTCACTTTCTATTTGCAAATATTTATTGATGAACCAACTCTATGTTTTATCCTTAAAACTCACTTTATCTACTTGATTTTTCCAGTAGGAATGATTAGATAAAATCCTTTGGGTGATTTTGTGTGTGTGTGTGTGTGTGTGTGTGTGTGTGTGTATATGTGTATGTGTGTGTGTGTGTGTGTGTGTGTGTGTAGCTATGTATATCTTGTTTTGGAGGTTCCACATTGTTCCGGGCAAGGAGTCAATCTGCACAATTTCATTTGGTTATCTATAAGGGATCCTTCTTCTGTTTGGCTTTTGCACTGGTCAGTCTCCGTGACAGTGCCAAAACCTGCCGGTAATTGTTTCTCCTTGCATTATTCCTCACTTGATATTAATCACTGGATGATTGTCAGACAAAGTTCTTTCTGGATCTTTGTAGTACTTGGAAACTCCTTCTTATATATGGGTCCCCCAGAAAATCCACTTAGAATCAAGATGCCTTATGAATACCCATTTACTCAAAAACCTTTTCCACAAGGACCGCAGTAATATTTAAAAATTAAGTTTTAAAAAAAGAAGATCTATTTTCTCTCCCCACCCCCACTTCCTTCCTGCCCCCATTATCATAACAGAGAAACAAGAAATGCAAACCTGTATGGTTAAGGAAAACAAATTCCTGCACGGTCATGGGCAAAAAAAATTATGTCTTATTCTGCACTCTGAGTCTGTCGACTCTTTATCACTGCAGTTAATTAAGTTATTTATTAATTTTTTTACAAAATAATTTATAACATACTACTTTTTATAAATCAAGTCACCTTAATTTATTAAGCACTTACTATTTGCCAGACTGTGCTAAGTGCTAGAGATACCAAAAAAGTAAAAGGTAGGCTCTGCTCTTGAAGAACTGACAGTCTAATGATGGATCACCTGTTTCATCATGAGTCCTCTGGAACTGTGGATGGTCATTGTGATGACAAGATCACACCAGGCTACTATTCTTGTTTGGTTCTGTATATTGCATATCTAAAACTTTTCCACTGGTCAATCTCCCCATTTCTTAATCTGCAGATTATTTTGATGATAATTGCTTTGTAGTATAATTGGTGATCCAGCACAAGTAGGTTCTCTTCCTTTCTACCTTTTTTTCATTAATTTCCTTGAGATTCTTGATGCTTTCTTCCTCCAGATGAATTTTTATCATTTTTTCTAGCCCTAATAAAGTAATCCTTTGATCATTTGCTTAGTGTGGCACTGAATAAATGAATTAATTTAGTAGCATTGTCATCTTAATTATATTGGTTCTGTCTACCCATGAGCAATTAATATTTCTGATTATTCATATGTCTTTTCATGAATTTAGTTTTATTAGTCAACTGATTAGTTAAAAGCAAAGGCATTTTATGAAATAGTATAGAAACAAGTAAGATATAAGTAAGAAACAAGTAAAATTATAAGATAAATACACACTCTATGCACGGAAAGAATGGATACACATCAGGACACCTTCACTTAGGGAATATGTATGGCAAAAACCCTAACGAAAGGAGCTTATATGGACAGGGCATCCATGTGGAAGTATAACTTATGCCTTGATGCGAGAGAGCTATCAATGTCTTCTGGTGATGTCAATGTGGTTCTTGTGAACTTTTTCCCATGGGGGTAATTAAATTTCTTTAGAAAAAAAAAATGATGGTCTATTTCAGCATCTATTCTCTCATCCATTTTGTATTTTTTAAAGCAACAGCATATTATTTATTTATTAAAGTATAGACTTTTTTTCAGTTCCAAATTCTCTCCCTTCCCATACACTCTACCCTACTCAATGAGAAGGCAAGGGAAAAAAATCTATTACAAATATGTATAGTCATGAAAAACAGATTTCTGCATTATCCATGCTAAAAAAAAAAAAGAAAAAAGGAAAAAGTGAAGAAAGGTGAAAAAATATGCTTCCCTTGGTACTCTAAGTCCATCACTTCTCTATCTAGAGGTGGATAGCATATGCATAAGTCCTTTGGAATTGTGGTGGGTCGTTGTATTGATCAGAGTTACTAAGTTTTTGAAAAGCAGTTATCTCCACAATATTGCTGTTACAGTGTACATTGTCCTCCTGATTCACTTCACTCTGCATCAGTTCATACAGGTCTTCCCAGGGTTTTCTGAAACTGTCTCTTTCATCATTTCTTATAGCACAATAGTATTCTATCACATTCAAATACTACAACTTGTTCAGCCATTCCCTAATTGAAGGGCATCTCCTCTCCTGCCCTCATTTCCAGTTCTTTGCCACCACAAAAAGGGCTGCTATAAGCTCTTTTTGTGGTGGCAAAGAATTGGAAATTGAGGGAATACCCATCAACTGGGGAATGGCTGAACAATCTGTGGTATATGAATGTGATAGAATACTATTATGCTATAAGAAATGATGAGTAGGCAGATTTCAGAAAAACCTTGAAAGACTTACATGAACTGATGCAGAGTGAAGTGAGCAGAACCAGGAGAGCACTGTATACAGTAATAGCAACAATGTGCAATGATCAACTATGGTCGGCTTAGCTCTTCTCAGCAATACAACGATCCAAGACAATTCCAAAAGACTCATGATAGAGAATGCTATCCATATCCAGACAAAGAACTATGGAATCTAGATGCAGAACAAAGCACACTATTTTTACTTTTTTTTTCTTTCTTGTGGTTTTTCCCTTTTGTTCTGTTTCTTCTTTCACCATATGACTAATGTGGAAATATGTTTACATGCTTGCATATGTATAACCTATATCAGATTGTTTGCTGTCTTAGGGAGGGCAGAAGGGAGGGTGGGAGAAAAAATTTGGAATCTAAAATCTTTTAAAAAATGATTGTTGAAAACTATCTTTATATGTAATTGGAAAAAATAAAATACTATTTACAAAAAAAGGGCTGCTATAAATATTTTTGTGTATTTGGGCCCTTTTGATCTTCTTGGGGTTTATCCCTGGTAGTGGCATTGTAGGATCAAAGGGTATGCACAGTTTAATGGTCTTTTGGGCATAGTTCAAAATTGATTTCCAGACTAGTTGAACTAGTTCACAGTTCCTCCAAAAGTACATTAGTGTACCTTTTTTTCCCACATCTTTTCTGGCATTTGTCATTTCCCTTTTTTGCCAACTTAGCCAATCTGACGAGTATAAGGTGGTACCTCAGACTTGCTTTAATTTGCATTTCTCTAATTACTGATGATTTACAGCATTTGTTTATATGGCTATTGATAGCTCTGATTGCTTCCTCTGAAAATTGCCTATTCACATCCTTTGACTACTTAGCAATTGGGGAACAACATCTTATGTAAATGGTTAGAGTTGCCTTAATGTATTCTCACTTATTTTTTTCTTATAATTTGATATTAATTTTGAACTTTGCTTTAGTAAATCAGTAGTCAAACTGCCTGTGGACAGCTGATTTTTACATGACTCTCAAGTTGGTAACTGGTTACTTCCTGTCAAAATATAATCATATTTATTTTTATGCTATTATTTGGTGCATGCCATCTCTGGCATGGAGAGTCCTTACTCTCTTCTTGAAGGAAGTATTCATGGTACCTGGCATCTCAGTATCTAATATCTGGATACAGATACTCAGTATCTAGTATCTCATGTATGAGACCTATTTTTAATAATAGGATCATGGGATGATAGATCTAGTGGTGGAAGCATAGTTTATAAAACTTGGGCTTCTCCCATTGCTTGTGTCTGAACCAAGTTTTCCACAGGGCTGCTGTAGGGTCACACTTGTGCTTTAGGAAGATTATCTTGGATAAGTGGAGAACAGACTGAAGAAGGCAGAGGCTGGAAGTTTGGAATCCAATTATTTGGCTGTTGTAATAGAATGGAGGTGATGGAGGCAATGTAAATAAAGAAAGAAGGAGTAGAATGCAGATGTATGATATGGTGTTGAGGCAGAATGGATAATATCTAGTAACTGATTCAAAATGGTGAATGAAGGAGAGAGAAGAAAAGAGGATGAGTCTAAAGTTGTGAACCTGAAAGTTTCCTGTGAACCAGGAGGGACGATGTGACCTCAGCAGGAAAAGAGAAGTTTGAGGGAGGTATGGTCTAGGGGAGAAAATAGTGAGTTCCATTTTGAAATGCTGAGTTTGAGTTGGCAAAAGGAGATCTAGGTTTTTATATACGATAAGCATTTCAGCATATAGAACGTGAGTTCAGAAGCAATAGTCTAGGCTTATTTATAATGATCCAGGAGACACCTACATAGAGATGACAAACACTTGGGAGTGTCACCTTTTCATATCATGTTGAGTTGTCAAGATTGTGGAGGAAGAGCTGGAGAGGGTCAGTGCTGACAGAGGTCATGTTTTTCTAAAAGCTATGCATAGGAATAGGACAGCTAGGTGGCACAGTGGATAGAGTCCTGGAGTCAGGAAGACCTGAGTTCAAATCCTGCCTCAGACACTTATTAGCTGTATGACCCTGGGAAAAATCACTTAACCCTGTTTGCCTCAGTTTCCTCATGAAATGAGGTAGAGAAGGAAATGGCAAACCATTCTACTCCAATATCTTTGCCAAGAAAACTCCAAATGCGTTCACAAAGAGCTAGATATGATTGAAACAACTGAACAGTGTCACCACCACCGCCACCACCACCAACACACATAGGCAAAGGACTGAAATGTCCTATGTTCCAGCCCAACTCTTCTACAGACTTCCTCCCTTGAGTAACTGTAAAGGCAAGCAAAGTGGGACTACGTCTTTTCTTTTGGAGTGCTTCTCAGCACTAAGGCAATCAAGCCCCTTTGACTGAGTCTTGCCTTTGTTTGTAGGAAGGCCCACACCCTTTTGCTAATTAGGTCACAAGATGTGTGAAGCTCCAGGGTCCTGAAAAAGGGTATACAAACCCAGAGGATAGCCATTGAACTCAGAATCAAGAATTGAGAATTGAGAATCAAGAATCGAGAATTCTCAGAACTGCAGGAAGAGAGTTTTTGCTTGGGGGCTCACTCGTTGGAAGAGTGTTGGTGTGGAGATTCTGAGTAGCTGTTAAGGAGCCCCCCAGATGTTGGTGATTCTCTCTCTGGTAACTATGGTCAGATAGCTAGAAACCTGTCTGTTGATTTGTGTTATTTGCTCTGTTTATATAATTTCTGCTTGTAATTTCTGTTTGTATTTGCTCTGAAGTTCAAGGTGCTGATTTTTCCCTTCTGAACTAAGTGAATGATATATGTAAGTTTAATTAAAGTGAGATTACAAACCCCTTAAAGTTGTTTTCCTTAGAAAAGAAGATCAAAGAACCTTTGTTAGTAGCCCTTCTGTGTGCTGGTGTTATTGGTCTTACACCCCATCAGCAGTGCTAGTAACATTGTTGCTACAGTAACTGGGATAATCCCCAACTCCCGGTGCATTGAGGAGATGGGAGGTTTATTAAAAGCCACCAAACCTCCATGATGACCTAACCCATCTACTGGAGCAACTGGGGACAGAAATGAGGAAAAGTTTGGACTCACACCCTTCTTTCCCTGAGGGTTTGGGACAAGAACAGGTACTTGGAGTTATGGCTTTGGGGGGATGGTTACTGAATTTCTTTGATGTTGTAATCCCTTTTTTGTTTAAAATTTTTACTTTTTTATGGTATGAAGTCTAAGTGATTTGTTAACAATGACTGAATCCAAAGTGAGGGAGGAAGGTTACCAGAGGATGGGGTGAAGGGAGTGGAGTCAATGAGAATAGCTTGGACACAAGAGCAAAAGAAGAAATTGCCCATAAATCTCAAGAAATTCTAATACATGCTTTGGTGGTTGTTTTTTTCTCTCCAAGTAAAATTCCTTTATTAAGAATGACAAACTCGTCTTGCTGTTCCATGGAGAAATGGGTCCCATACTCTTTGGTCAGTGTAGGGTGTACAGTTTACTCCTTATTCTTCTATGTTGTATTTCCTAAGGGGTTCTTGCCTCCAACATTCTTGCATATTTCTAAGGCTGTCTTTCTTTTTTTTTGATGGGGGAAGGCAGGGCAATTGGGGTTAAGTGACTCAAGGTCACACAGCTAGTAAGTGTATCAAGTGCCTGAGGCTGCATTTGAACTCAGGGTTGATGCTCTACTCACTGAGCCACCTAGCTGCCCCTCTAAGGCTGTCTTTCGTGTACATCTGTCTATACTTTTGCTATGGTGGAAAAAGCATTTGATGGACAATTAGGCCACTTGGTTATATTCTTAGCTTTGCTATTGACTCAGTACGCGATCTTGGGTAAGTGATCCTTTGTTTCCTCCACTGTAAAATGGGAATCTCTTACTCACTGGGCAATTGTCATAATCAAATGAAATACATCTAGGTGTCAATCAGTGCAGATGGTAAATTTTCTTGAAGTGGTTGAATTATTTGAATTTGTACTGCATATTTCCTTTGGGCAGCTAGGTGGCACAGTAGGTAGAGGGCGAGGCCTGGATTTAGGAAGATTCATCTTCCTGAGTTCAAATCTGGTCTCAGACACTTACTAGCTGCGACCCTGGGAAAGTCATTTAACCCTGTTTGCCTCAGTTTCCTCATCTGTAAAATGAACTGGAGAAAGAAATGGCAAACTACTCTAGTATCTTTGCCAAGAAAACCCCACATGGGGTCAAAAAGAGTCAGACATGACTGAACAACAGTAAAAAGAATCAAATCACACATTACAAATAATCATAACTTCAAAGGGTGTAAATTTGAATACACAACCACTTTAAGAGATTCATTATACATACTAATTATTAGTAATTAGTATTATCCATACTAATCCATACCAATTGAGAGTTACCAATCATTCCATATGCATTAAGAGTTATGAGCTATTATGAATACAGGCATACCTTGGAGATACTGTAGCTTCAATGCTAGATCACTGCAATTAAGTGAATATAGCCATAAAGTAAGTCACATGAATTTTTTGTTTTCTCTGTGCATATAAAAGTTATGTTTATGCTAGTACTGTAGTCTATTAAGTGTTTGATAGGTTTACATAAAAACACCAACAAGGTACATGCCTTTGTTAAAAAATCCTTTATTGCTAAAAATTGCTAACCATCAGCCTTCAGCAAGTCATAGTCTTTTTGCTGGTGGAGGGCCTTGCATCAAAGTTGATAGCTGCTGGCTTGAGCGGTAGTTGAGGCAGTTTGGGGTGGTCGTGGCAATCTCTTAAAATAAGACAACAATGAAGTTTGCCCTATCTCTTGACTCTTCCTTTTACTTGAACACTTAAGAGGCCGTTGTAGGGTTATTAATTGGCTTAATTTCAATATTGTTGTGTCTCAGGGAATAGGGAGGCCCAGGGAGAGGGAGATAGGGAATGGTTGGTTGGTAGAGCAGTCACAGCATACGTATCTTTCGATTAGGTTCATACGGGCATAGTTTGTGCCATCCCATAACAATTACAATTGTAATATCAAAGATGACGGATCATAGATTAGCATGACAGATATAATCCCTACCCTATATTACCATACTAGATACAATAATATTTTGAAAATTTGAAATACTGCAAGAATTGCCAAAATGTGACTTATCAGAGATGTGATGTGAGCACATGCCATTGGAAAAATGGTGTTGATAGACTTGCTCAACACAGAGTTGCCGTAAACCTTCAATTTATAAAAAATACACTATCTGTGAAGTGCGATAGAGCAAAGATCAATAAAATGAGGTATGTCTTTGCTGCTGTTGTTCTAGTGCTGAGATTCCATGGCCTTATCCTGCCACGAGAAGGTCCATCCATGAGAAGGAGAAGGGGAGAGCCTTTGGTGGAAGTAGGGCAAAGAGAACCAGAATGAAATAAAAAGTCCTGGGGGTTAGCTCCTAGCTCTGTCCCAGTTAGTTATGTGACCTAGGTCAAGCTGTTTCCTCTCTCTGGGACTTTCCCCATCTGTAAAATGGGGATGTGGATCTAGACGCTTGCTAGGTTGCCAGTCGGCCTCCTTTGACTGATAGTCTATGTTCTCTGATTCTAAGGTCTCTCCTACTTCTAACCTTCTGTGGTTCTGTTCTGGTACAAACTTCCTCTGATTCCAACACCATTGCTCTTTTCCAGTTTGTCCAACAGAAGCTGTTATGAATAAGGCAGATGGTTTGCCTCGTCCCTCAGTCTGGGCTGAGAGGAAATAAAATCACATGTTAATGAATTAAAAAAAAAGAAACCTTTTTATCTTTGTCCAAATGTCCTGACTGTTATTTCTGGCATCATCACTCAGATGGCTTATTTAATTCAGGATCACGTTAACATCTCAGTAATGAATCACTTTCATTGGATGTGATCTGGCTTTTTTCTTTTCAACACATTTGTGGAGAGTGAAATAGGTCTGTCAACAACCAGTGCAGATGGAGGCATTCTGGTGCAATGTAGTAAAAGAACATGGGATCGCTGGATGGAGATCAGGAGACCTTGCTTGGGGCTGGCTCTGCCCCCAACTGGTTATTCATAATAATAGGATAATAGAATTAGATCTGGAAGGGAACTTAGAGATCAACCCCTTCATTCTGCAGATGAGGAAATAGAGGAATAAAGAAATAAAATTACTTTTCCAAGGTTAAACAAATAATAAATGGTAGAGCCAGTATTTCAAACCAAATTTCTGACTAAATCCTATGCTTAACAGCTTAACATGGCCATCATTCTTATAGGACCATGCTATTCTTTTAAATGCAGAAAAAAGGCAGTATTCCAGGCATGGGGGACAGCCAGTGAAAATGCCACAACTGGAAGATAGTTTCTTGTTGGAGGAACACCAAAGAGCCTCCTGTTACTGGATTGTGTGTGTACGCGCGCGTGTGTGTGTGTGTGTGTGTGTGTGGTGGGGAAGTGAACAAGGTGTAAAAAGCCTTGGAAGGTAGGAAGGGACCAAGTTAGGGACAGCTTTAAAAGTCAAACAGAAGAAGTAGCAGGGTAGGACTGGTAGAAGATCTCATTAATTCCATGGATATGTAATCTCATCAGTGAGCAAACTCTAATGGTGCAATCCAACCACTCCCCCATCCTACGCTATTCTTGTCCAGTTCCCCCAGACCTTCTAGAAAGGATCCACCCTGCAGGTCTTTCTCAATATCTCTTAATATTTCATGCATACCAGTGCAATAAATACCTGGGCTTTCCCTTGCTGTTTCTACCTAACCTTTCCAATCAACCACTCATTTCCTCTTAGAAGTTTTCTACACTTCTTGTATAAGAGGCATCAGTGGGAATACTGGAATTTTGATTATTTGTACATTATGGTGATATATAATTCACAACCATAGAGCATTACCTGAAAAAAAAATTTTTTTTAAGAATAGACCTCTAATTTCACTAGGGTAGGGAACTCTCCTAGAGGAAACTCTACCAGTAGAGATCTGCAACTTAAAGTCTTTGAGTTACCAGAGGTATTCAGAGATTAAGTGATTTGCCCAAGATCACAGAGCTAGAATATGCCAGAGGCAAGACTGGAATCCAGGTCTTCTGGACTCCAAGATTGCCTTTCTGCCCACCATGCCACTTTGTCTCTCCACTTGAAGAATATTGGTATTGAAAGGATGAAATTTTTTGGTATGTGCCAAGGAGATTTTTACTTCACACACACACACACACACACACACACACACACACGTTGATGGTGGTGAAGGAATGGTGGTCAGGTATCGTGGTAGCACGATGTGGTGAATGCAGTACTAGATTTGGAGTTCAGAAGACCTCAGTTCAAAACATGCCTTCGAACATATTAGGGGCGTGATCCTGTAAAAGTCATAATCTCTATGTGAGTCTGGTAATTCCATAGGATTTAAGATGGGTTGCAATCTGCATTGGGAGAGGTAGATCTCACATTGAAAATTCTCTGCAGTAATGAAATTAAAGACCACTTGTGTATGTGCATCTATACAAGTCTCTTTTTAAGTCAACGGTTTGCTCACTATTTGAGAAAGATGGGCAACCATGGCAAAAAGCCTTAACCATAGGTAAAATACAGGAATAGAAGAGATTGTAAAGAATCGTTTAGTATATTCTTCATCCAACCTTAACTTAAATGATTCCTGAAAAATAAACCTTGCATGTAAGAAAGATACAAATAAAAAATCGTTAACCGGAGGTCTGAAGAATACCTTCCATTCTTGGCAGTGTAGTATGAATGAATGAAGGGATGAATGAAAAAGCATATAAAAAACATTTGCTATGTACTAAGCACTATGTGAAGTGCTAGGCATACAAGTTAAAAAAAAAAAAAAGCAAAGATTTCCATTGGGTCAAGAAGCTTACATTTTAATGGGGGAAGGTAAACAGGGAGACAAAGGGTAATGGTAGCCAAGGAGGGGTTCTTTGGTTGGGAAAGTTATATGGATAGTGATTAGGGACAGTTCAGTCATTTTTCAGCTGTGTCTGACTCTTTGTGACCTCATCTAGGATGTTCTGGCAAAGTTACTGGAAAGGTTTGCCATTTCCTTCTCATTTTACAGATGAGGAAACTGAGGCAAACAGGGTTAAGTGACTTGCTCAGGGTCACACTACTAGTAAGAGTCTGAGGCTGGATTTGAACTCAGGATGAGGAATCTTCCTGACTCCAGGCCTGGTGTTTTATCCACTGCTACACTTACATAGGGCAGTAATTGACACACCCCCTTCCAAGAATGTGGTTGGGTTTATTTGATCACAGCTGATGGCTACACAACTTCATACATAACCATGAGTACCCTAAGGCAACCCACACTGAACTTGGGATAGTGATGGGTCCCAGAGTTGTAAGGAACCCACTGCCGTATATTCAGGGAAGATAGTCAGGAGCTTGTATATCATGCCTGGGTATCCTTCAGTGTCTTGAATGGTCTATGAAAGGAACACAAAGCCAAAATGGTAGAGTAACAGGAAGAAATATAGTGAGCTTCCTCTCCCCCTCTCCAACTCCTCCAAAGAGATCAAGAAAATGCACCAGATCAAATCCTGAAGGGAAAATTCAAGAAAAAGTAACAGTGAGTCACATTTTATAGCCCACGTTGACATAGAGAGAAGTCTGGGGACAATGGAAAAGGGGTTTGATTAGAATCTTGGGAATGCATAGAGCATTCTAGTGCAAAGAGAGTCTGTGTCCCTGAGCAGGAGGAGGTTCTTAACCCATACAGGACCTGGAGTGCTGGTTTTGGGAACACGACTGGCAGCTTTGGTGCTCACTACCAAGTCTCTGGGTCACAAATCCAGGACAGACTAAGGAGAATGACTATGCCTAGGAGTTGTTCTCCAGAGTATGGAGCAGTACATTGAAAGAGGAGTGAGTTCAGAAAGCAAGCAGCAGCTGTGTGCTCAGACCCCAGGAGCAGAGCAAAGTGCTAGTTCCAGCTTCTAACCTAGTCTAAAGCCTACAGAGGAATAATGAGGACAAGAATTTCAGACTAAAGGGAAGCCTGCAGTTCTGTCACTGTTCCCAGTTGTTTGATTATGGCTGAGTCTAGCTCCAGCCTACTATTGCTCAAACCCAAACCCAGGTCAAGAACTTGCAGAGTTCAGAGAAGGAGGGCAGTGATCAGACTTTGTCCCAGATCAGACTACTTTGGGAGTACTGAAAGTTTTCAGGTTCCTAGCCTGAGTTGTCCCTAAGATGTTGAAATAACATAACACTCAATACCTCAAGAAAGTATCAGCAGGACCAGTCCAGTCCTTTCCTCCAGAAATGCCCGGCAGATGCCAGCATTTATATGAAATCCAAAATCAGGAAGTAGTCTGGAAGAAAGAGTAGACAAAAAAAAAAAAAAGAATCCCACCATAAAAAGCAATTGTGACAGAGATGCTTAAGATACAACCCAGAAAAAGAGAATACTCTAAAACATCTGTATGCAAAGCCTCAAAGAAAAACAAATCTTAGAAACAAATTCAACCAGAATTCCTACAAATGAGAGTGCTAAATTTAAAAACTGGAAAAGAAGTAAGAGCTATTGAAGAAAAAATTGGAAATTAGCCATTTGGCACAAGAGGTACAAAACCTTTCTCAAGCAACAAATTCCCTAAAAATTAGAATGGACCAGAAGATCCAGTGGCTCCATGAAACAAGAAAGATTAAAACAAAGTCAAAAGGTTGAAAAAAATAAAATACATAAGGTATCTTATAGCAAAACCAAGTGACCTAGAAAATAGATAAAAAAGAATCATTTCAATGCCATTACAAAATAAAAAAGATCCTAAATATCAAATTTCAAGAACTCTTAAAAGAAAACTCCAGATCTTTTAGAACTAGAGGGCAAAGGTGGAAATAGAAAGAATCCATTGGTCACCTCTTGAAAGAAACTCCAAAATGAAAACTCTTAGGAACATTATTACCAAAATTAAGAGCTTCCAGGCCAAAGAAAAAAGTCTACAAGTGGGTAGAAAGAATTCAAGTATCAAGGAGGATTACACATGAATTAATAGCTATTACTATAAAAGAGCAGGGATCTTGGAATATGATATTCCACCAGCCATATGCAGCAAAACTGAGTATAATGCTACTGGGCAGAAAATGAACCTAGAGCTGCATAGAAACTTTAAAGTTCAAACACAGAGTTAAGAGAAATGTGACAAGGTAAACGCAAATGAAGGCAGCTAGGTGGTACAGTGGATAGAGTAGGAGGCCTGGAGTTGTTGGGAAGGGCTGAATTCAAATCTAACCTCAGATACTTACTAGCTGGGTGACCCCTGGGCAAGTCACTTAATCCTGTTTGCCTCAGTTTCCTCATTTGTAAAATGAGCTGAAGAAGGAAACGGCAAACCACTCCAGTATCTTTGCTAAGAAAATGTGCATGAGGTTGCCAAGAGTAGGGAAACAATTATGAGGGACAAATTACTTACATTCAAATATGAGGAGATAATACACATGCTCTCTTTAAATCAGTCTGTCATTATCAGGAGCCACAGGAAGAGTCCAATTAGACAAGGTGTGGGAATGGTTCTGTTACGTGTTGATAATCTTAAGAAAATAATAGAAGAAGAGAAAAGGAATACACAGGATGGGGGTGGGGAGAGAAAGGAATGTTAGATATAATTATCTCACATCATGAGGGTGTACAAGTTGTTGCTTATCATTTGGTTTCAATCACAGGGTGAAGTCCTGACTGGTGCTGCTGGATTTAAGTGAGGCTGAGTTGCCTTCCAGAATCATCAAAGTCCAGTGGCAAGACAAAAGAGAGAATGACTGGGGATGGCCTAGGATGCAGTTGGTGGGCTTGGCACGTTCTATGTCTGATCATGTTCTAAGCGCTCCACAGTGCTTGCTTCAGCCACCTTCATGGCCATCGTTCTCATCCGCCCATTCCACTGGGGGAAGTCTTCAAATGTTAACTCACCAATGGGTCATCAACTTCATTTAGCCCATCTGCTGAGACAGTTTACTGGGGTGTGGCCACTCCACATGCTACAGCTTTTTGGAGCCACAGGTGAGAGTTGAGTGCCAGGTGGACAGCAAAGGTCAATAAGCAGCCCTGAAAAGGGCTCAGCAAGCCCTCACGCCAGAGGTGCTAGTCCTCCCTGAACATCCCAAACACCCATGGATGTACAAGTAGATACCTATCCAATCACGGAGGAGGGGGAAGGAGGAAGTAGCTGACACTTGAACCTCGGTCTCATCTGAACTGGTGAAGCACGGAAGAATATACAGGCACACAAGTACAATTGGATACAGAAATACATTTCATTCAACAGGGAAATAGGAGGGAAAAGAGAAAAAGGAGAAGAGGGAATCAGAGGAATCTCTCACAAATGAGAGATGAGTCCTAAGCAAAACCAACTTAAACTAACAGTACGCAAAAATATTTATAGTTCTTTTTGAGGTGGCGAAGAATCGGGATCTGAGGGAGTGCCTACCAATTGGTGAATGGTTGAACGAGTTCTGAGATGTAACGTTATATACAATACTACTGTGCTGTAAGAAATGATGAAGGGAAGGGTTTCAGAAAAACCTGCAAAGAGTTGTATGAAATGATACAGAATGAAATAAATAAAACCGGGAAAACAATTTGTACAATTACAACTAACGTTAAGACAAATAACTGAATGAATTGGGAATGCTGATCGGCATGATGACCAACCACAATTCCAGAGGACTAATGCTACTAAACATGCTACCCCGCTCCTCAGAGGTGAAAGAGTGAAGAATGAAACATGTATTTAAAAAATATATATGGCCAATGCAGAAATTTGTTTGTTTGACTACACAGGTTTTTAAAAGGAGTTTTGCTTTTTTTCCCCATTCTCAATTTTGGGGGTATGGGAAGGAAGCGAAGGTAATTTTTACTGATTACAATAAATATATAACTTAAAACATGTTAAAAATTATTTTTAAAAAGTAGTCTGTGAATGGCTTGTACTACTTGGGAGACAAAGCAGAGGGTATACCTTAAGAGGAAATCTGATCAGTGTTTGTAAACTTATCTTGAGGATTCCCTATCTGATCCTTTCTGGAGAAGAACTGATACATACAGCAATGAGCACTGGACTTAGAGCCAAGAAGATCTGATCTCAAATCCAACCATTTCAACTTTCTAGGTACGAGATTAGGAAACTCTGAGTCTATTTCTTCATCTGTGAAATGAGGACAATGTCTAGAGTAACTACGTCATAGGGCTATTGTGACTATTCAATAAAACAAGGTGAATAATGTGTTTCACCCACTTTAAAGTACTACAGCACTGTCAGCTATTATTAATTTTTGTTAATTAATAATAGAGAAGGATGATGATATGGAAAAAATGAATCATTAAAAAGAAATGAGTCTAAAGGCTAAATCATCAGGGAAAAAAAGGCTCCTATCTATGTATCATGAATGCTTTCTTTTACAAAGGAGTCATGAGCCATGGGATGTGGTAAACAACGAAGAACAAGAAAACTTTTTTAACAGATAAGAAATTACTGTTTCTTATATGGAGTCATTCTTGTATCAGCCTTATAATATCTGACCACTGATTTCTACTGTAAAAATAAAACATAAAACATAAATTAGTACAAAGGAAAAAATGAGAAAAAAAACTTAGTATAATGAAAACAACTCCATCCTGATTTTTAAATAAACTGTTTGAGAGAGAGAGAAAGAGAGGAGGGAGGGAGGGAGAGGGAAGGAAAGGGAGAGAGAGGAGGGAGGGAGGGAGAGGGAAGGAGAGGGAGAGAGAGAAATGGACATGATACAGATTATAACCATTTCCTAAAGAAGTTCAAGTTATGTAAATTAATTGAGAAGAGGAGACCAAAGCAGACTATAAACTACATCAGTAAGCAAATACTTGTTGTCCTTGCCAAGAAGAAAGCTACGATGGCTTAGGGCGATACTAGTTTTTAATCATAAACTGTTGCAAAACCTTATAAAATATAGTCAAGGATTATAAGCCATATTACCTCATACAACAGTGAGAAATCTTGAAGTCTGGAGACCAATCTAACTAAGCAAAGCCAACTCAAAGGTGTTTTGGAAGGAGGATAACAAACAATTGAAAAATGGAAAAGATCTGTATAGATTTTTTATAACAAACTATTTCACTATCAGTCACAATGCATTTATCACATTTGGACTCAACATCTCTACTCTCTGTGTGCCACATTTGGAAAGAAGAGTAGCAATGAAAAAACAAAGACAGTAAGAATAGCTGGGGGGCAGCTAGGTGCTGAGGTGGATCAAGTACTGGGCCTGGAGTCTGGAAGACTCCTCTTCCTCACTTCAAATCTGGCCACAGACACTTACTGGCTGTGTGACCCTGGGCAAATCACTTAACCCTGTCTGCCTCAGTTTCCTCATCTGTAAAGTGAGCTGGAGAAGGAAACACCAAACCACTCCAGTATCTCTGCCAAGAAGACCCCCGATGAGATCACGAGTAGTTGGACATGACTCGAACAACTGAATAACAACAAAAATAGCTGGACTAGACCAATATACACCGAGGTCTTTGCTGAAGATGATGCAACTTTGAATCTTAAAGAGGGAAGGAAAATGAAAGCAATGGGGAAAAAAAAAACCCCAAAAACCTTCAAGCTTAATTATTACTGAAAAGAGGCAATAAAATATTAATAACATTGCCTACTTTTACATCTCTACAAAATTTTAGTGAGAATAATTTACAGTAGGAGCATCATGTTTGAACACGTGATAAGGGAATAAGCAGGCTTTGGCAGGGATCAAGGTTTGGTTCAGCATTAGTTGTTTTTTGAATGATCTTTTTGTTTTCTATCACCTTCAGTTCCAACTACCTCTTTCCCCACTCGCCTACCCTACAAACCATCATTTATAACAAAGAGTAAAAATGAAAAAAAGCAACTCAACGAAACTAAGCAATACATCAAATGAGTCCATCCTCAGTCTCACCTCTTGAAAGAAAGAAGGCAGGCTTTCACACACTGTATCATACAGCCAACCATATCTTTATGGTCAATTGAATGAAATATTGTAGAGAATATAAGACTCTACTTATTTGCTGACCATTTGAAAAAAATGACTTAATTCAGAAGAATGAAAGGTTTTCTTCCCACACAGTATCTGCCATGCATATGTCAGAATCATACAAATTTCCTTCTGTGATATAGGAGCTAGTAACTTCTTTTGATGACCCCAGGCTATTAAGATCAAAAGAGGGATGTATTTTACAAAATCCTATTCTGATATCTCATTGTGGTGTTGGGAGGCCCTGTGTTCTTTAAGGCTCTGACACAGGATGGTGAGCTCTACCATGCTAAAAAGGTATCAAGGAGCAACAGACTGAATCTGGTTTTCAAGGACTAACCTAACTAAACATGGTGAGACTCATCACCAAAGGGTTGGGCACCTGGCACACCACTTGGCCATGGTATTCCATGCAACAAAGAAAAATACAAAGCAATCTTCCATCCTATATGCTTCTGATCCATTTGCTTCTTTAGTTATAGTGACAACGTGTTGGGAAAGGGGCAGAAGAATTGCAGAATTTTTAGACCATCCAGTAATTAAATTTAACTTTAATTTACCTAGTGACATTTCAGATGCAAGATCTTTGTCCAGGGATCAATGAGTGGACACACTATTGGAGGAAATCTTGACATTTTTACTATGTGGCAAAAGAGAGGAATGAAGGAAGTTTTGACTAATTGGAAGGGTGGCTCACAGTTAGCAAGGTTGATTTTATCACCTCAAACAACAGCCAGAGATAGACATGTAGTCCAGAGATGTCAAACACATTGTCAAATGCAGCTCACAACTCTCTTGGGCAAGGCCCAAATCAGATTAAAATGTAGTTGGGAAATACATAACAAAAGAAATAAACTATAATGTTAATGTGTGGGTTTTTTTTCAGTCAATATGCACCCACGTGAATCTTAAAGTACAGCGTAATAACCCCTGTTTCTATTTGAGTTAATCAACACTGCTCTAGTCCAAACCCTTCTTTTGCAAAATTTCAGCCCCTTTCTCAAAAAAAGCAGAAGAATATAGTGGGAGTGATGAGGGTACAGTCTCTGAGAACCCCCTTGAACTCTCCCTTGAATCTTCCAACTAGATCTGGCCTTCCCCTAAGGCCATAAGCCTTACATTATCATTAGGCCTGAATCTCTACCTAGCCTCACCCTTTGTTGTCCAGCTACTTCCCACCCCTGATACTATCAATATCCATGCCTTCAGCTACTTCCCACCCTTAATCCCATTCTCCTGGTTTCTGGAGTCTGACCAGTTTCATCTTGCCTCCATGAAGGCTCTCAGGTTCAATCTAGCTCAGCTCAGATTGGATCTGGCCGGCTTGTGAAAACAGGTGTCACAAAGGGTGGGATTTCTTAAGACAAACCATTATGGTGAATCCCTAATAAACTTTGTCTTTTTCCTTGGCTGAGAAGGCTTGAGTCGAATTCTTTCGGCAGGACCCGGAGTGTTGGTATTTTGGGGTCTCGAGCACCCCTAGAAACCTATGGTTCCCTACCATCATCATTTTGCTTAGACCTCTTCAGGAAGAACAGTAGACTGAGAGTCAGGAGACAGGTTTGGACAGCTCGGATACTTAATAGCTATTTGACCTTAGCAAAGTTAAAAGTTTCCTCCCTTCTCTAACTTTGTTTTCCCAACTTTAAAATAGGAATTACCATACTTAGACCGCCTGCTCCTCAAGGCCATTGGGAGGAACACTTTGCAAATGGAAGAGTGCTAAATTTAAATGAATTTTGTAATCCATTTTTCTTATTGTTATTTTGGTTAGGGAGGAAGGGATGTTGACTTGGCCTATTTCTTACCCAATGATTCCAGGGTATTTCTGAGGAAGAGGGCCATGTCAATGGCTGAGAACCTCAAATCATCCTGGTCAACCTTAAACAGTGATTGACCAGTGGAGATTAAATCTCTGGGAAACCCAGTCTAATTTCCCTTTCTGCTATTTTTCAGAAGAAGAAACTTAGGTACAGAGAATAATAAATGGGGGTAGCTAGGTGGCACAGTGAGTAGAGCACCAGCCCTCGAGTCAGGAGGACCTGAGTACAAATGTGGCCTCAGATGCTTGACACACTTACTAGCTGTGTCACCTTGGGCAAGCCACCTAACCTCAATTGTCCT
The DNA here is from genome assembly GCF_011100635.1 of Trichosurus vulpecula. NCBI lineage: Eukaryota > Metazoa > Chordata > Mammalia > Diprotodontia > Phalangeridae > Trichosurus > Trichosurus vulpecula. Next base: position 12,527,132 of record NC_050575.1, on the reverse strand, counting down.
TCCTTCCCCCTCCAAAAAAATCCCCAACAATATAAAAAAGAGAAAAATAAATAGAAACATAAATGGCATAATAAATGTTTATTGAATTAAATTTAACACATGTAAGATAAACTTGTGTGTGTGTGTGCGGTGGGGGTAGGGGATCCAGAAATGTGATTTCATTGATGAAGGGACTTCCCAGTGGGGAAACTCCCTCTGCCAATGCAGATTGATAACTGTTATTGTCTGAGCCAGCTGCCAGAGGCAACTGGTGTGTGTCAAGGGCTGGCTTCAGAGACCTGAGTTCAAGTCCAACTTTCAAAAACTATACTCTGTGTGAGGTTGAGCTAGCTTCTTAGTGCCTAAGGAAGAACTTTAAGAAACATAAATGCTAAAATTTAATAAGGACAAATGTGAAGCATCATACATCAGTTTAAAAAAATCAGCTTCACAAATATGAGATGGGATATGTTTGACTAGCCTTTTTTTTAATCTTATAAAAGATCTGGGGATTGTAGTGGGATATAAACTCGATATCTATTAATGGTATAATGTGGCAGCCAGTCAAGCTAATGTGATTTTTGACTGTATGAAGAGAGGCCAAGCTTCCAGGAATAGGAGATGATTATCCATCTATACTCTTCCCTGGTCAATGGAAATTGTGATGACTGCATAAAGCCCTTTTTGCAAGAGATCTGTCATAACAATTATTCCCAAGTCATAGTAGATGGAACATAATAGAAAGTCTCTCACTTTGCCAATTAGATCACTTTGGCCTATGAGAAGGGACTTCCCTGGAGACAGAAAAATCATTTTTTAAATTCTCTTCTCTTTAAACTGAGTTGATCATGGTAGAATAATTCTTGGGACCAATTAATTTCCCCCAAAAGGGAAATTAGGGTTAGGGTGTCCTCACAGAAATGAGGAAACTTGGAGCAGAGAGTTGGAAAAAATCTTGACCAGATATATGCATAAAGATTATTCTGGCTAAAAGGTATGGTTTGGAAGGGAGAGAGAATACAGTCTGGAAAGACCTGTTGGTTGTGTTCTCGAAGAGGACCATGACATCAGAGAAATGATGACATGACTTGCAGTTGATTCTGATTTGAGTAAGGGAGGGCTGTGCAAGGTCACCAGCCTCACTTTCTCCTCCAGAGCCATCTGGGCCCAGTGGCCAGATACTCAGCAGGATGACTGGAGACAGCCCAGGAATACACTGGGAGACCCTGGCCTTTTTAGGTTAAGGTATTTCAGGTGCTCACTGTGAGTGAGGTAATGCCCATTCAGTGAATAGGTCTCTCTAAGAAGTTAATCAAGGGATGGCCCCTTTAATCAGAACTCAAAAAGAGATCAAACTGGGAGGGGAAGACCCTCAGGGTTCCTGGCCAAAAGAGAAACAGTTACTATTTAGTTAAGAGATTATGAATTCATGCCTTTTCTTCACAACTCAGCTATAAATTCCTAGAGGGAAGGAATGGTACCTCAAGTTAGCCCTATAAGACTTCTGTGCAATGCTTAATAAATACTTGTCAGTGAAATGATTATAGTTCAAAAGTCTCAGGTAGGGAGGAAATCAATACCTCCCTCAGGAACATAGAGGTTCTTATCTGAGAGGGAGCACGTAGAGGGATAGAAAGAATATTGAACCTGGAGTTAGGAGTTATAGGTTCAAATCCTGGTTGCAAAATTTGCTAGCTATGTAACCATGGTCTCTTTGAAACTATGCTTCCTCATTTATAAAAATGAATTGAATTCAATGAACTGCACCTAAGTGTCTCCCATGAACGTAATTCTAAAGTATCCCTTCCCTCCTCCTCCAGCTATGGGACTGGTCTCCTCCCTCACCTATGGAAGTATGCTGCTGAGGACACCAGGTGCCACCTGCAGAGAACTGCATGCACAGCCCCAAAGTACACAATGCAGATGAGAAACCTTAGCTCTCTAGTGACACCTATTAGTGACACCTGCTGGGGCGTAAAGTCTGAGAAGAGGCACGTACCAAGAAGCTGCACTCTAGGCCACACCTGCTGGGAGCTTCCCTGCCCAGGTAATGACTGTAAGAGACCAAGGCCATGAAGGCTCCTGGGGAGAGCCTCGTGGGCTGGCATTGCTTCTTTCCATGAGTTTAGCTGTGAGCTCTATTTCTTTACTTTGGCCAGTTTTCATTTTTTTTTTTGAATTTTATGAATGGGGAGCTTACCAAAAGAAGGTGGTAACGACACATTAGGAGGTGCCGCCACATTGTAAAGTTCCCAGATTTTCCAGGTAGGGGCGATAATCCAGATATGAGAAATTAGCACAAGGAGTCCCTAATATGAATGATGATGATGGTAATGGTGATGGAGGAGGAGGAAGACAAGGATGATGAAGAGTAGGAGAAGGAGGAGGAAAAGGACAAGGATAGGGACAGAAACTGGACCTTCGATTTCATTGGTTATAGGGAACTCCCAGATAAGGAACTGCTACCACTTTGGTCTGACACTTTCTCTGCAACTTACAGTCTTAGCGAATTGCCTACAATACTGGACTTAAGGGACTTGCCCAGGGTCACACAGCTAGTAAGTATCAGAGGTAGGATTTGGACCCAGGTCTTCCTGACTCCAAATCCTAGGCTCTATTTGCCATACCCCCTCAGAATCTGAGTGTTTTGTGTTATATAAGAGCCTTCCCACACGAAGGTTACGAGGAAACTACTACTATGTGGCATAGACAAATTGCATAACTACTTTATACCTCAGTTTCTCCATCTGTAAAATGAGACATCAGGTTAAATGATTTGTAATGTCCTTTCTAGTTTCTATGATTTAATGCTCTTCCCAACTCTAATGTTTTGTGGCTCTAAGAATGGCATTTGTAACCTGATATGAACCCATACCATATTGACTTTGAAAAATGGTTTGTTTCCAAATATGTTTTCAATTTCACACAGAGAACTATGAGATCCCTCTTGACTTATACAATAAATTACCTTTTACCTAAAATCCCTGGGAAGTTTGGCATTCTAGCTAACTGCATATTCTTTGCAACAGAGTATTGCCCTATATAGCATCTGTGAACTCCCAATTTTCAGAGTTGGAATATTGTAAAATATATTTAACATTAAAACTCCACTGAATCCTTTCTGGATGGTTCAGAAGGCATTATAGATGATATCAAAAAGGTTTAGGATAAAAGAATCAGGATCCCAATATATTCACAGGTCAGAAAAATGAGCTGAATCAAATAATATGACCCTTGATAGGAACAAATGTAAAGTTCCATACCTTGATTAAAACATAAATGATAGAAGTGGAAGATAAGGGAGGTATGGTTAGACAACACTTTATGGGAAAAGTATTTGGAAGTTCTAGTAAACTGCAAGTTCACTAAGTGTCAGTGTATGACAGGATCCAAGTTAGCTAATTTGATCTTGGGCTGCATGAATAGAAACTGAATGTCTGGGATGAAGAAGAGAGTACTGGGGTACTCTGCACTAGTTTGATCACACCTGGAGCACCCTGCTCTGTTCTAGATGTGACATTTTTGGAAGAGCACCATCGAGCATATCCAAAAGAGGACAAGCAGGATGGAGAGAAAACACAGGATGCTCCATGCCATGAGACTATCATTTGAAGTAACTGAGAATGTAAGCCTAGACAAGAAAAGACTTAGGGGATACATCATAATTGTCTTCAAATATTTGCAGGTCTGCCATGTAAAAGAGGGAGGAACATAACCTTCTTGAATGTAAAAGGGAGAACTTGGGAAACAGATGAAAGTCACAGAGACAACATAAGGAAAATATTTCCTAACAATTAGAACTATGCAAAAGTTGAACTGGCTCCCTTTGAGGTCATGGTTTTCCCCTTAGTGGAGGGCTTCAAGCAAAGGTTGGATGACCATTCCATCACTAAACATTTATTAAGCACCTACTTTGTGCCAAGTACTGTGTAGAGAAGATTTCTGTTTAGTCATAGGTTGGATAAGGTGACATTAGATTCTGAGATGTTGATTCCAGAGCATTTCTTTCTCTTCACCCAGACTTTAAGCTCTCTGAAGATGGGGGTCATATCTATTTTTGCCTTTCTATAACCAGCACAAGAATAAGGCCTTGCAAAGAGTAAATGTTTGTTAAATAAAATGTCTATTGAATGAATGTTTAATGAATGATTGATACTACAGATCTTTCAGGGAGCATAGTGGCAGCTTCTTGGCAAGTGACAGATTGTTGCTCATACACAGGGCCAGCTGTAAATGTAGGATGTGTTAGTGAGCTCCCAATCTCTGGAAGCATGCAAGCAGAGTCTGGCTGACCACCTGTCAGGTATATTGTAGAGAGGATTCCTACAAAGGGTGAGAAGTTTGGCTAGAAAATGCCAAGGTCCCTTATATCTTTAATGTTTTATGATTTTGCAAGGGCAGACCAGTAGTTTTCTTTGCCAAAAGAATGTCCCCAGCTGGTCTGCCTTGAGGACTAGAAAGTCTCACCACTAAGGGAATATTTTCTTTCCACCAGTGGTCATTTAATAAATGTTTGCCGAATCAAATTATGGTACTGAAGACTGCTGTTAAAATGGGACTATCTCTATTAAACATAATACCTCCATTAGAATTAAGTGACCACATTAGTTCTTGTCTCAGGATCCTAGAATGTCAGAGGCAGAAGGAGCCTTAGGATAAAAGAACCATAGAATGTTTGTACCCAAGGGATTTTAGAACACAAAACCATCAGTTTTCTTAGCTTTCGCTTTTGTCTCTTAGCTTTTAGTTTTCAGAGCATTCTCAGTCCTCAGCTAATTTAGGGGTAGAAAATCCCTTAGAACACACCACCAGAGCATACCAAGGTTAAAAGGAGCTTTAGAGGTCATCTTCTCCAGCCTCCTCATCTTACAGACAAGTAAACTGAGGCCCAGAGATATAAAGTGACTTACCTCATATAGTTATTTGTGGCTGATCTAGAGCTAAACCCAGGGCTCTTCAATGCCTAGCTGTATTACAGTCTTCTGCCTCTGCAGTTATAAGGGCCCTTACAAGATAGGACCAAGGACAGTTCAGTTTTGATGGACAGGGCTAGAAAATTTGTAGAGCATTTGGCCCTGCCCTGAAAGGTCAGTGTGACTAAGGGAAGTCTGAGGGCACCAGAAATCAGGGAGGGAGTGGTAGTGGTGGTGGTCATGAAAAAGACAAAGAGAGAGAACTACAGCACTTTACAGATATTATACAGATAATGATCCTTACAATAACTGCAAGGTGGGTGCTGGAGAAACATTTTGGTAAGGATCTTCAGTTCTTCCAATGTTCTTGGAAAAATTTATTGTAATCTTCTTGGGATAGTGTGTGTATGGCTCCTTAGTTTTCATGGTATAATTCAGTAGTGACAAATTCACATAGAATGGATCCTTGTGTGATGCATATTGACTTAGAAAATAGCAAATCATCATTACTTATGTTGTATTTTTGTTTATCTTGTTAAACACTTCCCAATTACATTTTAATTTGGTTCTAGTGGGCACTGGGAAGTTTAGCAGGCTGCTTGCTGCTCCTAGGCTGCATTTCAGACTCCTAGTGTAGTGGAAAGAATGAACCTGAGTTCAAATCTTACCTCTGTGACTTTACTACCTGTAAAGTGACCTTTGTCAAGTCCTAGGCCCTCAGTTTTTAACCTCTTAGCATCTTAGCTCCATCTGTAAAATGAGATGTTGGAAGATCTTTTCCAGTTCTAAATCTATGATTTTATGATTTCTACAGAGGGAAAATGCCATTCTAGATGGCCATAAGCCCACACATTTAACTTGGCCAACTAGCTTGTACATAGGTACTAATGGCCTGTGGGAGAAGGAGTCAAAATATACCCTCTTAAGTAAAAAAGAAGGTGAGAAACAAACTCCAAGAATACCTACAGCAAAAGAAAATTTCACCTTTTTAGAGGTTTTTTTTTTTTAAACTGATCTCTATAGCAATTTACCATCAAGGATAATGGAGCCATTACACACGGAAATGAACATCACAGACCCAGACAAACTGATAGAAAACTGAAGAGAATAAATATGGGGACAGTATCTGAATTAGACCAAGTATACACAGAAGAGATAAGTAATAGAGTCAACACAATATGGAATGTATTGAAGCAATATCTTCAGTGTCTCAGGGTGCCTGAAAGAGGGGAAGACACCAAAGAGACGGAAAAATGTTAGGCCTTATTAATACCAAAATAAGGTGACTGAGAAAACATCCACAACTACTGACCTAAATGCCTACTTTCCCATCTTAAAAAAATTAATGAGAATAACCCTTACATACCCTGAATAATGGATGAGAATATTAGATGGCGTCTTTGCCACCACACAATTGACTGAGAGTATAATACTTTACTGTTTATTGTTTGTTGATTATAAAAAAAAATTGGTTCAGTAAAGCAAAATACTGCCTCAAAGGAGGAGATCCCTTCCATATATCAAAATTATGGAAGATTCCTTGAAAGATATAACATGAGGAAAACTTTGTTCAATTACCCTCTTAAAGGGTGAAGCATAAAACAGGGAGATGTGTGCTCACTGGTCTGTGTTTGCCAGTGTCATGGAAGAGATCTCATAAAGAGTTCAAGTTGAAGAAGAATTCTTTGTGGATGGCGAGATCCTCCAGATGCTCAGGTTTGTGGATGGTTTGCATCAAGTACTAAAACCTTATAGGATCTCCTGGATGAGATTCAAAAGGAATTTGGCATGACTATACACACACACACACACACACACACACACACACACACACACACAAGTGGATGAATAATGTTTATTATGCAGATTTTGACACTCAAGTAGACAGACCACCTGCAGAGCTTGCGTATCAGTAAAATTATCTCTCTCTCTCTGTCATTTTTTTTTTGGAGTCAAGTTTTTTATTTAATGTTACAAAAAATATTTAGTCAAACAGACCAAAGCCCATGTCATCATTGGACTCCTCGGATTCTTCTTTTTTTGCTTCTTCTTTCTTCTTCTCCTCAGCTGGGCCAGCTGTGCTAGCAGGAGCAGCCCCTCCAGCAGGGGCAGCACCACCAGCTGCTGGGGCAGGTCCACCAACTCCTACCTTGCAGATGAGGCTTACAATGTTTACATTGGACAGTCTGTCTGTCCTTCTGTCTATCTGTCTGTCTATCTATCTATCTGCAAATCCCTTAGGCAGAGCCTATGAAACTTCTGGCATGTCCCATGTGTAGAGCCTCAACTTCTCAAATGCAAAAATAGAGGATTGGTCTAGATAATCTCAAAGGTTCCTTCTTCCCTAAATCCTATAACTCCTCAAATTTTCCCTGAAACAAATATACCAATATTCTGACAGTACTGCTGCAAGTCACAGAACATTATAGTTTTTAAAAAATTAAAATGGACTCTCCCTCAGAGGACAATAGTGAAGCACATGGTGGGTGAGCAAGCTGTATCACATGGCAAATAAAGATGTACAAACAAGAGCCAGAGTAAAGAATTTCAATGAAGAATTATATGATGATCAAAAAAGAAAATGGGAATCCTTGTGTGCAAGAGCAAAGGATAAATAAGAGGCAGTCTGTAGACTGCAGGTATCCTCTAAGTATCAAGAGAAATTGAGGAAAAGTCCGGGCATGCTCAGTGGAACTTTTGTGAATATATGGAGAACAACTGTACAGGATGGACCCGCATGAATGTGTCTCAATTTGCATTGTTGGGGGTGGAGAAGGGCCATCCACATTAATGAGATCATAGATGCATTTGGATATCTACAGGCATGAAATACAAGTCACAGGCACCTTTATTACCTTGGACAAATCACTTTCTCTCTTCATTAAGTCTGTAAAGTGGGGAATGAACCTACTTGCACCATCTGCCTCATAAGAAGATCAAATAGAAACAATGCATATTAGGGTAAGAGAGAGGAAGAGAATTTGGAACTCAGATTTTTAAAAAGTGAATGTTCAAATTTTTAATGTAATTGGAAAATATTTAATGAAACAAAAATATATTCTAAAAGAAATAATTCACATAAAGTTTTTTGTATTAATTCAAAAAATGCTTATTAACTGTAAGAAGCAAGAGGCAGTGCTGTCATTATTACAGAATCAAAGATTTGAATTGGAAGGGTTCTTAGAGGACATCTACTCTCACCACAGCTGAAGTAGGAACCTTATTTCCAATATCCCTAACTGGAAGTCATCCAGTCTTTGCTTGATTATGGCCAGTGATGGGGAATTTAGTATCCCCCGAGACTGCCCATTCCGTTGTTGGGCAGTTCTGATTGCTAGGAAGTTCTGCCTTGAAATTAGCTGACACCTTTCTACCAATAATTTCTCCTGACTGGGGACACACAGAATTATTCTACCTTTTTTCCCCATGAAAACCCTCCAGATATTTGGGTACTGGAATTGCAACTCCTCGCTAAGGATTTTCCACCTTAAGATAAATACTATCAGTTCTTTCAACAGGTACTTGTAGAGCATAGTTCTGAGTTCTTTTATAATTATGGTCATTCTACTCCAGATACTCCCAAGTTTGACAATGTGTCTTACAGCATGTATTGTTCAGAATCAGAACCAGTAACCTAGATGTCCCCCACTAGGGCAGAGTACCACAGGATTATCACCTCCCCTGCTCTGGGCACTATACTTTTATTAAAATGCCCTAAGATGGATTTTGCTTTTTAGCTATCGTGTACTACTATTTACTCACATTGAGCTTGTAGTCCACTAAAACCACCAGGTCTTTTTCCACCTAACTTCTCTCTAGCTATGTCTCCTCCAACCTGTAGTTGTGATGATTCTTTGAACTCAAAAGCGTAACAATTTAAGAAATTTCCTCATTAAATTTCAACTTCTTAGTTTCAACCTAATGTCTTCATCTGTCAATATCTTTTTTGGTCCTCCTGATTGTCCTCCGGTACATTAACTTTTCCTTCCTAGTTTTGTGTCATCTGAAAATTTTATTAGCATATTATTAATCTTTGCATCAATCTAGCATCAAATGCCCTCTGTGTCCTGGTGCTGTCCAAGGTTCTGGGTGTATAAAAGTACAAAAAACAAATAGCCCTTCCCTCAAGAAGCTTACATTCTATTAGAGAGACAATATGCATAGATATAAGTATATATGGCATATAGGTGTATATAGGCACACACACATGCATATAGATGGAGAGATGGATACAATAGATGTAAAGAGCAATTTTGGTGGGGAGGCAATAAAAACTGGGGGGAGAAGATCAGGAAAGGTATCGTGTAAGAGGTAGTATTTAAGCTGAGCCTTGAAAGAATTCTAAGAGGCATGCAGAAAGAAGGCTTACATGCTAGCTATAGTTTTAGCTATAAAGGGGAATGCTTGTACATGAATATTGGAGACGGGATGTCACCTGTGAGACATGACGAGAAGACTAATTTGGCTGGATAATAGAATCTTTGAATGGAAGTAATGCGAAATAAGGCTAGAAAGGTAATAACAGTAACAATGATAGCTAGCAGATTTGTGAAGTACTTTACAAGTATTATCCCATTTTATCCTGACAACAACCCTTGGAGGTTGGTGAAATAACCACATACTACAGAAGAGGAAAATGAGGCACACAGGGGTTAAATGACTTGCCCAGGGTCACACAACTTGCAAGTGTGTAAGCTTACATTTGAACTCAGGTCTTCCAGACTTCAGGTCCAGTGCTCTCCCCACTGTGTCACCTAGCTGCTTAGGAGCCAGCTTATGTAGAGTCTTAGGAGTTTGGATTTGATCCTAGAAACAATAAGGCGCCACTGGAACTAAGTGAACAGAACAGTGTGGTTACATGTGAGCTTTAGAGACATAACTTCGGCAGTTTTATGCAGAATAGATTAGAGAAGGAAGTGATGAGGCAGGGAGACTAAGTAAAAGGCTTTCGCAATAGTCCAGGGAAGCGGGAATGATGGACTGAACTAGGGTGGTGGTGGAATGAGTGAAGAAGAGGGAACAAATGCAAGAGATATAGAGGGAGGCAGAATTAATGATACATTGAATGAAGCAAATTGAGTATGTGAGATGAGAGCATGAGGAATTGAGAGTGATTCCAAAATTGTGAACCTGGCTGACTGGAAGGATGATGACGATGATGCCACCTATGCCAGAAATAGGAAAATTTAGAAAAGGGATATGTTTTGGGTGGGATGTTGTTTGGGATATGTAGAATTTGAAATGCCCAGTAGGTATTTGGACATTCAGTTTAAAATATCTAATAGGGAACTGATGATGTGAGACTGGAGCCCAAAAGAAAGACCAGGGTTATATTTTTAGATCTGGGAGTCATACACATCAAAATAATCATTGAACCCATGGGAAGTGATGAGGTCACCAAAGAGAAAGTGTAGAGAGAGAAGAAAAGAGGGACCAGGACAAAAACTTAGAGTACACCCATAGTTAGGGAGCGGGAGGACATAGCTGATGATTCAGCAAAGAAGATGGTCAGGAAGAAAACCAAGAGAGAGCAGTGTTGAAAGCTCAGAGTAGAGAAAGTATCCAGGAGAAGAGGGTGGTCAGCAGTGTTGAATGCTGCAGAGAGGTCAAGCATGATGAAGATTGAGAAACACTGCATCTGACAATTGAGAGATCATTCGTAACTGTGGAGAAGCCACTTTTATCTGCAATTAGAAACCAAGACAGGGACATCCACAGATCCCTTAGGCAATCCACTAGAGCCTTCATTTTAAGTTGGCATCTACCATTTATTTAACAACTTCTCTTTGGATTTGGTCATTGAATCATTTCTAAATCCATCCAATTTACTACCATTTAGCTTATATCCTTCCAACTTATCCAAAAGTAAAGCATAAAAGATTTCAAAATCTAAATATTATACAATTTTCAACATTTTCCTGACGTACCAGTCTGATAGGCCTGTCAAAAAATAATTTTATTCTAACATCATCTGTTCTCTTATTTTTGTCTGTATCTTTTTCAAATTAAATTTTTATTGATTTTTGGGGGGAGTTTTGCACCTTAATTATTTCTTGACAATATCCTTCTTTCACTGTATCTACCTCCCTTGTAGTAAAAACAAAACAAACAAAAAACCCAGTCCTTTAAAACCAACTGGCAAATCTACTGATTCTGCCAATGCACACAACATTCACATCCATAATCTTCTGCCTCTCTACCAAGAGAAGCATTGTTCATAATCTCTTTGCGACTAAAGTGGCCGTTGCAATTAATTTGAGTTTAGTTGCTTTTTAGTGTTGCTTTCCCATACATGACCAAATTCACTGTGTATACCATCCTCCTGATACTTCTTCATTTTGGATCAGTTTATGGATACCTTACCATGTATTTCTGAATTCTTCATATTTTTTAGGACACAATAATATTTCATTAATATATACAACACAATTAACTCAGTCATTCCTTAATCAATGGGCACTCACTTTGCTTCCATTTTCTTTTGTACTACCATATAATGCATTGCTATGAATATTTTGATAGATATGGGACCTTTTTTTTGTATTTCATTTTGGGGTATATGCCCTGTAGTGGATTTTTAACACAAAGTGCATAGATTCATAACTTTTGTCACAAAATTCCAACTTGTTTTCCAGAACGGTGGGACTAATTCACAGTTCAATGAACAGTGCCTGGTTTGCTAGATGATCACTGACCATCCCTTGAATAGCATGTTCCAGAAAGAATTTGTCCAGGAATTGAAGTTAAGCTCATTGACTTACAGTACTTTTTTTAAAACCCAGAACAGTGTTTTTCTTTAATATTGTATCAATCAGTCAGTCAATATGTGTAGGGAGTTAGTGCCGACCTCGGGGCTGCTCCGACCCTAGCGCTTGGCCTGTTTCCTGGGTAAAACCAGACAGGCTTAGTAGGAGTTGGAACAGTAGGTGCCCGGAGGAAAGACTTCCGTCCCTAACAGCCCCCCTTAACAGCACCCCCCTCTTGCTCTGATAGCCATCCTTTCTCACGCAGGCAGAGTCCATCCACCAAGGACTCACAAGCCCAGTAGGAGGAACACAGCTGGCCACTACCTAATGCTCTTGAACCAGTGCCTAACACAAACATGCTTTAATTAATGGGAACATCTTTGATACTTTACAAGGGCATCCTGCCCCGTGCCTCACATAGCTCATACAGTTCTGATAATCAGTTTGTATCCTGCCCGAGCCTTCCCAGGCCTCTTTAGATACTGTAGAACAGCACTCCCCTCCTGTTCCCAGCCTTCCCTGTTACTGTAGAATAGCACTCCCCTCCTGTTCCCATACTCCTGTGGAAACCACCTTACCACAGCCCTAGTTTTCCCATACGCTTGTAGGCAGCATAGTTTACTATAATCTAGATTCTTCCCACCAGATATCGCTACTAATCTAAGTGCAACAATACATTACTGAAGCACATCTCTTTTCCCATGCTTTCATCCCCTTGAACACCTGCTTCTGCTTATGTAGTGCAAAACCCTATAAATATGGATAATGGCTTCCAATAAATCGGAGTTATAACCATCATTACTCCCGCCTCATCATTGCGTACTGAGATAGGGCAACTTGCTGGTCAAGACCCTAGCAAATATGCACTTATTAAGAACGTACTATGTGCCAAATAACATGGGACCATGTACCATTTCCCCCACTCTTTCAAAGATCACTGAAGTATTCTTGAATTACTCCAAATAGGTGTGATTATACCCTATTGTCCTATAAAGAGAATGGGCCAGATCACATAGGTCCTTGAAGTCCAGGCTGAAGAACTTGAACTTGACATTACGGAGGCCTTTTTTTAAGAAAGAATGGACACCCTACAATTTCATGATTTAATTTCCATAAAGTACTACAACTATTTCTTTCTACCCTTGCCTTCCTCTCTGCTGCAATACCTTTGACAGTAATCTTACATACTCATATTTCTCAAATGCTTTTTTGATGGCAAAGCATTTTCCTTATAATAACTCTGTAAGGTTAGTAGCACAAATATTATTACATCCATCTTACAGACAAATCCATGGATCATAGATTAGCTAGAAAAAGGCATTCAAAATCACCTAGTCCAAACCTCTCACTTTGCAGATGTGGAAACTGAGGCTGGGGGAGTTTAAGTAACTTGCCCAGGCAGAAGTGGAAGAGCCAGGATTTTGAATCCAGGTCCTAGCACTCTAAAGCTAAACCTCTTTCCCCTACACCAGTGGATAGGTAGGTAGTGCAGTAGATATAGCTTGGGAGCTGAGGGCGAGAAGACCTGAGTTCAAATCTAGCCTCGTACCTTTACACATTGTGTGATTATGGGCAAGTCACTTAATCTCTCTCCGCCTCAGTTTCATCATTTGTAAAGGGGGATGCTAATAGCACCTGATTCACGGAGTTGTTGCTTTGCTGTAAATGTTAGATGCATCATTACTGTTATCATGCTGTTTCTTCAAAATGGAGGCTCCTGAGAGATTAAATGGCTGGCTTATTACCACTAGTAGGTGTCTGATTCTAACCCAGATCTCTTTGACTGCATGTCTGATGCTCGCTCCATCCACTATGCTAGGCTCCACTCATAGTGTGCTTGTGGCAAAATCTTCCGATTGATTTCTCCCTGCTTCTTGCCCACCCATGACGTGATATCATCGAAGTTTCATTCAGCCAAGACAACCAGTGAGGCAGATGTAGTCAGCCCTCCTCCTGGGATGGTGAGACCAATGTTGATGCATCTTTGGAATCACATGCAGAGCAATAATAACCCCAAAAAGCACCGTATTCATTTTACGTTTCTGGATAGACTCCAAGGTACATACGTGGCTATGAATGCGTCCTCTCTCCAGGAAAAGGGATGACGTCATTGAGGACAAACACTCCTTCAGTTATGGAATGTGTTCTGGGAGCGCAGCTTGGATCTCATATGGCACTGTGTGTAGCAACTTGTTCAGGCATTTAATGGGTGACGCTGCGTATTATTGTTATCTGTGAGCTAGACCAAAGCTAGACTAGGGTGAGAAGAGGAATAGGATACCAGGCAATCAGTTAATACTGCCAAGCTAAACTCTGGGAGGGCAGAGATTATATCTAAACTTTTCATCCCCCACTGCCTAGCACAGTCCTAGGTACAGATTAGTTAGCTTGGTTCATGTTGGTTGAATAATAGTAACAGTGAGCATTTCTCTAGTGCTTCAGGGTTTACAGAGCCCTTGCCAGATATTGCCTGATGTGATTTATCCTCACAACCACCCCGGGAGGCAGGCACTCTTCTTATCCCCACTTTACAGATGAGACGACTGAGGCTGAAAGGGGTTAAATGACTTGCCTAGAGTGATGCAGCTAGTAGGCATCTGAGATCACATTTGAACTCAGGTCTTCTGGACTTCAGGGCCAGTGTTCTAAGCACTGTGCCACTAAGGGATCTGAATAAATGAAGCTGATAATAAAGGTGATCAAAAACAACTTGCATTACTATACTGCTTAAGAGTTTACTACGCACTTTCCTTTCCATAACCCCGATTTTACAGAAGAGAGAACTGAGTCTCAAAAAAGGTAAAATAACTTAGCTAGCTGGTAAGAAGCAGATTAAATGCTAACCTAGGTCTCACGACGCTAAATCCACCCCTCATTCCAGGGCTTCTTAGGTTTTTAGCAACCTCCAAAGGCCAAAGATTATGAGCAATGGCAGAGCTGGGGCTGAAAGCTGTGGGGCAGCCCTCTGTCCTGCCTACTCTTGGTCCTCCTCAAAGGGACGGGTTTCTGGAAGCATCAGAGCCGTCCATCAGTGGAATTCTGGTACGACTGAACTCCTAGTCAGTGAAGGGGTCCAAAGGAAAGCTGGGTGACTACTTGGCAGGGATACGAACTAGAGGTTCCTGATGTCATGGTCCTCCTGGAGAACTAAGGACAAATACGACCTGTGAGTAGTATCCTCCCTCTCCCTATCCCTCTCTTCACTTGAGGGTACTCTGCTCAAAAGAAGGTACATTTTGTTAACTTGGGGTTTACTGGCCAGATTTCTTTCTTAAAGACCAAGTCTTATACTCAATTCAGTCTGGAGCTCAAAGATTGGACAACAATAGGTCCCTGCCCTCCTAGCACAGAGTGAATGTAAATAGTAAATAGTAACTGTTTCTCTTTTAGCCAGCAACCCTGAGGGTCTTCCCCTCCCAGTCTGATTTTTTTTTCCTTTTTTTCTAATTAAAGATGCCATCCCTTGACTCACTTCTTAAAGAGGCATCAGGGAAATGATGACATGACTTGCAGTTGACTTTGATTTGAATGAGGCAGGACATAGTCATCAGGATGACTGGAGATGGCCTGGGATGCAATGGGAGACCTTGGCCCTTTTAGGCTAAGGCCTTCTCATGTACAGTAGAACCTTGGTTTACGAGTAACCTGGTATATGTATGCTTCGCTCGACAAGGAAAAATTTTTGCAAAATTTGTCTTGCAGGACGAACAAAAATTCACAGTACGAACATAATGTTTGGACTTGAATGGCTCGAGAAGAGATGACGCTCAACTAGGGCAATGGGTTTTTTCGCTTTCATATGTCAAACAAAGGAACCTCAGGTGGGTATACGGCCTAATCAGCCTCATTCGGCATTGACCCTCTGGGAAGGGACTGGAGGTGGATGCTGAAGACATTCAAGAGCAGGTGTAGGAACAAAGCCAGGAGCTGAGGATGGAAGAACTGATGGATCTGTATGAGGAGCAACAGTGTGAGGTTGGAGAGGAAATCTCATCGGGGAGGAGATCTCATCTGAGGAGGAGGTTGAGAGGTCGGGGGAATCCCTCATGTCAAGTGAGATTAGGGAGGTTTATCAGATGTGAGGAAAAGCACAAAATTTTGTTGAAAAACGTCACCCAAAGGCTATAGCAATGAGAGCCACAAATGTTTTTAATGATAATGCAATGTCACATTTCTGTGACATTCTGAAAAAACATCAAAAACAAGTGTCATTAGACAGATTCTTAGTCATAAGTGATGTAAAGAAAAAAAAATCAGTGAGTCTAAACATGAAAGTGATTCTAAAAAATGAAAAATAAATGAAGGCAGTACTGTTAATCTTACTTTTGGTGAAAGTAGCACAAGAGAGAACACTCCCGACGTTGAAATCCCAGATGTTCTCATGGAAGGAGATTCTCCTTCCAAGCAATAACCTTTCTTCCTCCTCCTCTTTTACCCTCTCATGTCCCTCACACCAGCCACAACTCTTCTCAAAGGTAAAGTGCAGGTTAATTTGTTTTATTTTGGGTTTATATTGTGTACTAATCTTTGCTATTGTATTTCTGGTATATTAGGGACAAAAAACTTACTCAAAATTATAAAGAATTATTTTTATTTGAATATTTTTGGGGATGTGGTACTGATCATCTGACTTTACATTATTCCTATGGGAAAATTCTCTTTGCAACATGAACAAATCGCATGAAGAACAGAATCTTGGAATGAATTAAATTTGAAAACTGAGATTCTACTGTACTCACTTAGAGTGAAGCAATGCCCATTCAGTGAATAGGCCCCTTTAAGAAGTGAGTCAAGGGATGGCCCCTTTAATTAGGAAAAAAAAAAAATCAAACTGGGAAGGGAAGACCCTCAGGGTTGCTGTTCCAAAGACAAACAGTTATGAATAGGAAGGACAAACACAACCTGTGAGTAGAGCTAGCTGCCTGAATGGGGAGACAGCTAGCTGGGTAACTCAGCTTGTCCTCTCCTTTTCCCTCTTCTCCTCACCAAAGGAAGGCAAATTTTGATGGCCAGAACTGCCTACTTGAGGTTTACTGGCTAGATTCCTTCCTTCCTTCCCTCCCTCCTTCCTTCCTTCTTCCTTCCCTCCCTCCCTCTCTCCCTTTCTTCTTTCACAAAACCTTACATCTGGTTCACTCTGAAGCTCATAGATTGAACCACAATAGGTCCCTGCCCAAGCTCCACTTAATGGCTATATTTTGGGCCCTCCTGGCTTAGACTAGATGTCAATGGTAACTTTCTCTTTGGAACAGCAACCCTGAGGGTCTTCCCCTCCCAGCTTGATTTTTTTTTCTTTTTTTCTAATTAAAGGGGCCATCCCTTGACTCACTTCTTAAAGAGGCCTATTCACTGAATGGGTATTAATTCATTTTAAGGAAGTACATGAAAAGGCTTAGTCTAAAAGGGCCAGTCATCCTGATGAGTATCTGGTCACTGGACCCAGATGGCTCTGGAGGAGAAAGTGAGGCTGGTGTCCTTGCACAGCCCTCCCTCACTCAAATCCAAGTCAACTGCAAGTCATGTTGATGAGGTTAGGGAACCATATGTTTTTAGGGGTGAAGCCAAAATACCAACATTCTAGGTCCTGCTCAAGTGAATTCGACTCAAGCCTTCTCGCAGCCAAAGAAAAACAAAGTTTATTACAGATTTGCCATATTGGGTTGACTCTTAAGAAATCTCATCATTTATGACGCTTATTTTCACAAGTGGGCCAGATTCCATCTGAGGTAGATGGAATCTGAGCACCTTCATGGAAGCAAGATGAAACTCATATACAGAAAGATTGTGGGAGGGATCTAGGGTAGTCCTGGGGGTGATGGGAGGAGGGGTTAGGGAGGGTCTTGAGGAGGAGTCTAAGGAGGAGCTTGATGGGACTAGGATAAGGAAGAATGGGATTAAGGGTGGGAAGTAGTTGAAGGCTACCTGGAGATAACAGACCAATGTAAGGCTAATCCTGAGGAAGTCACCTACATTTTCTGAATCTGGGTTTCCTCATCTATAAAAGAAGGGGGTTGGAGTTGGTGACTTTTAAGGTCCCTTTAAAATCTAAACACATGATCCTATAAGATAGGGCCCCTGTCCTTTTCTCTGTGTTTATCTTGGTTGTCGTTCAAACATTTTTTAATCATATCTGACTTTTCGTGACCGCATTTGGGATTTTCCTGGCAAAGATACTGGAGTGGTTTTGCCATTTTCTTCTCTAGCTCATTTTACAGATGAAGAAACAGAGGCAAACAGGGTTAAGTGAGCCCAGGGTCACACAGTTAGTAAGTGTCTGAGGCTAGATTTGAAGTCTGGGAGATTAATCTTTCAGGCTCCAGACCCAGTATTCCATCCACTGTGCCACTTAGCTGCCCAGTGTGTATCTTACCTAGTGCATATCTTAACATTTCCCCCAACTCTCCAGTGGCGGGAAACTCATTTCATAATTAAATGAAATCAAATTCAACAACCATTATTAAACACTCAATATGTTTACAGCATTGTGCCAGATGCTAGGAGAGATACAAAGTTTAGATGGGACATTGTCTCTGCCCTCTGTGGAGTTTAGGATCTAATAGGCTCATTTCATAAATGGATAACTACAATGTACAGTATTTCATGGGAAGTGCATTAGAAAGGGGTACAAACAAAATGCTATAAGAGGTCCAATGGTGGAAAGAAAGATCATTACCAAAGTTAGGGATAGGATCAGGGAAAACTTTCTGGAGCAAGTGACATTTAGATTGGATGATAAAGGCCAAGAAGGAAATAGAGAGATTAGATTTTATTTCTTATACAACTTGGATTCTCTATTAAAGGCATATATAATAACAGGGCTTTATGTTATATAATGTTTTTAGCTTTTAAAAGAAGTCTCAGTTCCATTCTCTCCTGTCCTCACAATGTCCTGGTGAGGAAAACAAGACAGGGACTATTACTCCCATTTTGCAGGTGGAGAGAAAAAGAGTTCTAGACAAATGAGGTGTCTCTTTTAAGAACACATGATGATGAGGTTTAGACTGTGGAAACCCCCTTGAACCCTACCCTGAATCTTCCCACTAGATCTGGCTTTGCACGCCCAAATAGCCTAACCTAGCCTAGCCTTTCCATTGTCTGGCTACCTCTGGATTGCCTTCTGGCTGTTTCCCACCCTTGATCCTGATCAAAATATCTATACCCTAGCTCTGTTACCCTAGCTCCCTTATAGTCTGTCATCTCCAGGTAGCCTTCAGCTGTTTCCCACCCTGGAGTCTGACTTCACCCCAGTCACTCCAGTCCACTCTAAACCCCTCCTCTAGTCATCCCAGACTACTCGAGACCACCCCTCAATCGCTCCTACAATCTTTCTGTACATAAGTCTCATCTTTCCTTCAAGAAGACGCTCAGATTCAATCTAGCTCAGTAAATTGAATCTGGCACACATGTGAAAACAAGCTTCACAAATGGTGAGATTTCTTAAGACAACCCATTATGGCAAATCCTTAATAAACTTTGTTTTGCCATGGCTGAGAAGGCTTGAGTTGAATTCATTTGGCAGGTCCTGGCATGTTGGTATTTCAGGGTCTAGAGCACCCCTCAAACCCAAACCTCATCAGTGGGAAATGAGTGGCAGAGCCTGGGTTAGAATGTGGATCTCGTGACTGTCAGCCTCAGGTCTTTTTTCAAATTGACATAACATACAATCCTATAATTGGAAGGTCAGCCTTAAAATGCTGTTTAATCAAACTTTGGTCATTGATTGAAAAATATTTAAAACTACAGAAGATAGAGACAAATGTATTGTTTGTTGTCCATATTTCTGTGAGAAAAGCACTTTGTAGATAATGAAGTACTATATAAGTGTAAGCTCTAAATCTTATCATATTTATATATTGCATCTCTGAAACAGGCTATTTAGGTTTGGTCTAAGTGCCTCTACAACAGCTCTGGTATCTTGTCCCTTCGCCTTTACTAATGCTACCTGCGCTTTAGTTATGGCCTTCAGTGCTTCTCACCTGGATCACTTCACAGTCCCTGTCCCTTCTATCTGGTTGTCTGCCTCCTCCTCCCCTCTCCAATCTGTCTCTCACTGAGCTGTAGAGCAATCTTCCTAAAGAACAAGTCTGACAAGGTCACTACCTTACATAAAAGCCTTTTTTGTTGTTTTTGTTCAGTTGTTTCAGTTGTGACTCTTGGTGACCCTGTGGACCTCCGTCCATGGGGTTTTCTTGGCAAAGACACTGGAGTGGTTCGCCATTTCCTTCTCCAGCTGCAAACAGAGGTTAAATGACTTGCCCAAGGTTACATAGATAGGAAGTTTCTGAAGCTGCATTTGAACTCAGGTCTTCCAGACTGCAAGCCCCTTGCTCTATCCACTCTGCCACTTAGCTCCCCTCCCCCCTCAACCCCCCAAGCTCCCTATTGCCTAAGAATTAAAATATAAACTAAACTGTCTTATTGTAACCTGCACATGGGGCTATGCTCCTTCTGAAAGCTGATTGTTAAATTTTCAGTGTGAGCATTTACGCCTCAGAAATCATCAAATGATACAAATCAGGGACTTATTAATTATTTTGTTGATTGCTTGCCTTAAGAAAGTTAGGGTGATGATGTTAAACTGAAAACTGCTGTGGGCCCTTTTTTCCTTCAGAAAAACACTTAAAAAACACTATTAAACACTTATCAGCACCGTTCTGCCTATAGGAATATTAGTTATTATCATTGCTCCAATATGATCTAAAAATGTATGAAGCACCTATTTGCTAGGTACTAGCTGATCTCACTGGGCCATCCCCTTCCTGCCTTCACTGAGGCCTTCGCCCCGGCTGAAGGGACTTTCTTTCCCCTGAATGGGATGGATAATTGTGAACACTTCACAGGGTGTGTTCAAGGGAGTAGGAGAGGTTTGGGGATTTGGCTTTGTGATCTTGGAAGGTCAGGGCCTGGAACTGTGGGCGTGCCCTTCTCCCTCTCTCTCAGATGTGAGAAGATAATGAACTTCCTGTGAGCTATCTGTTCTCTGCTCCAGGAAGGTCTCTCCTCCCCGCCGCCCTATTTCTTCTCCTAGACTTTCAGACGCCACCCTGGCAGTTGAGTTCTGATAGGGAAAAAACCTGAATGGACCGGATCAACCTTGGTCCTCCCTGTAGTTTTTGCACCTAGACTGTAAGCCCACCTCCCAGCCAATGGTGAGAAGGGATAGAGGTGGGTGGGAATCCTTTTCATTAAGAGTATAAATGAAGGCAGGTTCCCTTTTACCTCGCCTCCTCCATTACGGAGGTGTGCCCAAATCTTGAAAGGTTTGTGAAATAAATTTACTTTGTTTCTCCTAAGGATGTCTCTCCTATTATTTAAAAATCCTGTCCCACACACCCCTGAGCCCTCCTTACAGAGCTTTTAGTCTATAATCCTGGTTCCCAACCCTTGCATGAAGCAAACTCACAGGGACTCCCCTAATTATTTAAATTTTTGAGGGAAACAAGTGATACTTGATGTCGGACACAAGCTCCTAGCTCGAGGTAATTCAATATTAGATTACTTACGTTTCTTTCTATGACGTGCTCTAATGTTTAAGGTATGTTTTTGTTTACTTGTACTTTTGGCTCTGCCAATAACGTCTCCAGCTTTCTCAGATGACATGTCCTATCTTTGTGAAGCTGCACTTTTGGTGGTTGCAAGCCCAGATCCAAGATCAATGGGGAACAGGAAATGAGGATGGCGATATCCAATATGATTCCAAGGTTTTAGAAGTGGGGCAGTGCCCCACAGGAACACCAATCTCATTAGTAAGTCTTTGTGGAGTAAAAATATTATCCTTTTCTTTCAATTTGTTGTGTATTCTTCCAAAAAGTTACTAGTTTGTTAGCACAAGTACTTATTAATTTGTTTGGTTCTAACAATTTAACAAATAGAACTTGTGGGTATTTCTTTTGGCCTATGGGTGTCGTGGAAAAATTGAGATCCTAAGGGTACTGTGAACCACAAAAGTATGGGAATACTGTAATATTCTGTAATATTTCTTTGTGTGCTACACAATTGTTTGCTACAATTTGTGTATGTGTTTTACCCTCCTAGTAGAATAAAATCTCCTTGAAAGTAGGGGCTATGTGATTTTTAAAAATTTTTAAAAATCTTTGAATGAAGTAGAGATTTAATCAATGTTTATAAATCAAACTGAATTCACAGTCAGTCTCTGAACTTTGAAGGGACCTCATCTAGTCCAACCTATAGCTTGCTTGAAGATGATAGGAAACCCACTCCCTTCCAAGACAGTCCATTCCACTTCAGGAGAGCTTTAATTATCATTATATTAATTATATTAATATATTATTATATTATTAACATTATATCAATAATTTAATTATTAAAATTCCATGTTATCAAACTCGAATCTACCTCTTTTCAACTTCTGATGAGGGCACAGTCTCTGGGAACCCCCTTGAACCTAGAGTACAGTCTTTGGGAGCCCTCTTGAACTCTCCTTGAGTCTTCCAACTGGATCTGGCCTTCCCCTAAGATCATGGGCCTTGCATTATCATTGGGCCCAAGTCTCTGCCTAGCTTAGCCCTCTATTGTCCAGCTACTTCCCACCCTTGATACTATCAATATCTATGCCTTCAGCTACTTCCCACCTGACCAGTCTCATCTTGCCTCCATGAAGGTGCTCAGATTCAATCTAGCTCAGTAGATTGACTCTGGCCTGCTTGTGAAAACAGGTGTCACAAAGGGTGGGATTTCTTAAGACAACCCATTACGGTGAATCCTTAATAAACTTTGTCTTTTCTCTTGGCTGAGAAGGCTTGAGTCGAATTCTTTCGGCAGAACCCGGTGTGTTGGTACTTTGGGGTGTCGAGCACCCCTCAACCCCAAACCTCTTCACTTCCACCCACTTGTCTTAGTTCACACCTCTGAGGCCACGTGGGAAAGTTCAATCCTTCTGATGAGGTTTGGGGTTGAGGGGTGCTCAAGACCCCAAAATACCTACATGCCAGATCCTGCTGAATGAATTAGACTCAAGCCTTCTCAGCCAAGACAAAACAATGTTTATTAAGGATTTGCCATATTGGGTTGTCTTAAGAAAATCTCACCATTTGTGATGCTACAAGCGGGGCAGATTTGAGCTAGATTGAATCTGAGCACCTTCATGGAGGCAAGATGAGATTTATATACAGAAAGATTATGGGAGGGATTGAGGGGTGGTCTTGAGTAGTCTGGGATGACTAGAGGAGGGGTTTAGAGTGGACTGGGGTGACTGGGGTGAGGTCAGACTCCAGAGTGGGAAATAGCTGAAGGCTACCTGGAGATGAAAGACAACAGAAGGCTAGGGTAACAGAGCTAGGGTATAGATATTTTGATCAGGATCAAGGGTGGGAAACAGCCAGAAGGCAGTCCAGAGGTAGCCAGACAAACAAAGGCTAGACTAGGCTAGACTAGGCTATTTGGGCCTGAAAAGCCATATCAAGTGGGAAGATTCAGGGTGGAGTTCAGTGGGGTTCCCATAGTCTACATCTCATCACTTCCACTGCAGCCCTTCAAATGTTTAAAGACTCTTATCATGTCCCTCCATTATTCGTTTAATTAATTCTTCTCCAGGCTAAACATCCTTATTGCCTTTAATTTATAATAAGGCTTAGCTATCCTGGTTATCATCCTCTGGATACTTTATGGTTTATCAATGTCCTTTCCAATATATGGCACCCGGGATATAACATAATATGTGGTCTGATCATGACAAAGTACATTCTTACGTGAGATTGGTGTGGGATATACTGATAATGTGATATACATAAAATCATTTGCATGTTGAAAATACAACACATTTATGAATTTAAATGCTTTCTACCTATAAAGTCAATTAGACATAAACTACAACAAAAAAAATTGTAGAATTCTTTTTACCGATATAAATTGGACTAGATGACCTCTGAGGGAACTATAGAAAGAAAAATAGAATCTCAGAGTTGGAAGGTACCTTAGAGGTCATCCAGTTCAACCCAAACCAAATACCTAGCCAAAAATTCTCTCTGAAAAATTGCTGTAGTGGCTATCCATGATAGCTGTCCATCCAGCTTCTACCTAAAAGCATCCAGTGACTGCTTCCCCCATCCCCCAAGGGCAGCACACTCCAGCTTTGGATACTTCCAATTGATAGGAAGTTCCTCCTTACATCCTCACACCAAGCCCAAAATCAAGTCACTGCCAACTTGGCCTACAGTTCTGCCTTCTGGAGACAAGCAACTCATCAGAGTATCTTAGAGGATTCTTGCTCAGGTATGTATTGGACTAGATGACCTTTGACTCAGAACTCATAACATTGACTTGAACTCATAATGGTTAACTCTCTATGTAACTATCTGTAGCTATGTAACTATCCCATAACTCCAAGACCAAACTGAACTTCAAATGTACAACACATCTCCTGTATCACCAAACTCCCACTGATGAGTCCCTTACAACTCCGAGGCTCTGTGAATCACTGAAAGAGCACTCAGCCACTTGGTTCAGAAGCCATGAGGGAAGAATGGTAGAAAAAAGAAGAGAGGGGGCCTTCTAACTAAAGGCACAGGTGAAAGTCCCAACACTTGGTTAAAGGACATGGCTCTAACGTCACAAACAAGCCAGACAGAGCACATCTAAACAACTCCCAGCCTGTAAATGGCAGAGAATTTCCTTCATCTCCCTTAGATGGCTGATTTCCATATCAACAGTGGTCAAGAGCTAAGGTCTGAATCTATTTGTCACATCATGTTCATTTTACCATATTATTAACTTTTCATTTATTACCTTCCAAGCCCCTTGTCCTTGAGTTTTGAGCCAATGAACTTGAGAAAGAGAGGGAGGTCAGGTAGATCTCATTCTTAGAGGAGGGGGCCCCCTTATCACAATTCCTTCTTGGCTAATAAGCACTCCCTAAATTAGAGCATGACTTATACTTGCTCCTGTCCTACACACCAGGGTCATATAGGGACATTAGGCATAGGCCTCATAACAAGGGGCATGAAAAGGGCAAGGTCACCTCTATTAGAGACAGTTTATAGGAGATAGCACATCATACAGGACCTGAAGTAAGGAAGACTTGGGTTCAAATCATACTTCTGACACTTAATTGCTGTATAACCATGGGTCAGTCACTTAACCTCTCTTTGCTTTATTTCCTTACAGGTAAAATAGGGATGAAAATATTCTATGTGTATTATATTCACCCGGCATTATTATGAGGCTCAAATGAGATAATATATGTAAAGTACTTTGGAAACCTTAAAAGTTTTATTATTATCAATTTTTTTCCCATCAGCATGACAATTAAAAAGGTCTGAGAGATATAATTTCTGGGTAATTTGATCATCATATTAGTAAGGCCAGCACATTTATTATGAAAAGGATGGTAATTTGGCTGTCTCTTAGACCAAAGACAATCATGGTGGTGAGTTAGATGGCTTATATGTTCCTTTGGAAGTGGAGTGTTCAGAACAACTCTGATTAGTTAACATGACATCATGTTACCCTTGGGCTGAGAGACACTCTCTCTCTCTCTCTCTCTGTCTCTCTCTCCACCACCACCCCCCCAGACCATCCCACCCTTGGGCACATCTCTCACATCACCGTACTCCAACTGAAGACTATCTTACACTTGCTCACTGCTGAAAAGACTTGGGGATGGTGGAAGGATCCAAGACTATGCATCAATATAGCTATCATGATTCTATATTTTCTCTTTTCCAAGTTAAACAAATCCAATTACAAGATAATTTTTGTCGTTCATCCTTCATTCTGGAAGAAGACCAATGACACCAGGTGGTGATGTCTTGACTTGCAAGTGAATTGGATTTAAGTGAGGCAGAGCTGTGCAAAGTCATCAGCCTCACTCTCCCCTCTGGAGTCATCAGGGTCTAGTGTGTAAGGCACAGGTGATGGCCCTGGGGGCCCTGGTGATGGCCCTGGGGGGAGTGGGAGACCTTGGTCTTTTCAAGTTAAGGTCTTTCCCAGGTCTCAG
The DNA here is from genome assembly GCF_011100635.1 of Trichosurus vulpecula. Taxonomy (NCBI): domain Eukaryota; kingdom Metazoa; phylum Chordata; class Mammalia; order Diprotodontia; family Phalangeridae; genus Trichosurus; species Trichosurus vulpecula. Next base: position 12,501,540 of record NC_050575.1, on the reverse strand, counting down.
TTTGTCTGAGGCAACCTTCATCTATCACTTGCTCATAGAAAGTGAGTGAAATACACCTGAAGCACTAACAACCTAATCCATTTTCCCACAACCAATGTGGACCAAAGGTTGAATGGGCTACTCTTTTCATCATGCTATTCCTCTGCTGAAAGACTTTCTAGCAGCTCCTCAGTGCCTCCAGGAGTAAGTTATCTGATTATTGAGATGTTGAATTTAGCGATGGAGATCCACATTCCTTAGTATGGCATTCAAAGTCCTCCATAATTCAACTCTAACCTAGCTTTCCAGACCTGCCTCCCCTTAATCCTGTAGAAAGCCTACATGGCCACCAAACTGCTCTCTTCCCTGTACAGTCTATTCACAGACCCCTGAATATACTTTGTATTTTCCCACCTCCTCTGCTTTGCTCACACCATTTCCTCTTTTAGAAATGCCCTCCCACTCCTCTCAGCTTATCCAAATCCAACCTATTCTTCAAGACCAAAATCAAATTTCATTCCCTTCTTAAAGCATTTTATGACCATCCCAGACCCACACTGACATCTCCCCTCTCTCACCTCCTATGTATCTTTTCCATGCCCCTTCTTTGCAAGCATCAGATACTTCCTGACATTATTAGTTACAGGATCAGAGCTTCATCAAGCTTGACAGGGAAGGGACCTCAGTGACAATCTCTTCTCACCTATTCTGATGAGGAAACGCGGACTCAGAGAGGGTTCATCTTTTTATGTGTATCATAAAGTAAACTTCTTTCCCCAATGACAACTAGCATTTACATAGCACTTTAAGGTCTGAAAGCAGTCTATAAATATTTCATTTAATCCTCACATCAACCCTGGGAGATGGATGCTATATTGTCCCCAATTTACAAATGAGGAAACTAAGGCAGACAGAAGTCAAGCGACTTCATAGACTGAGAGCTAAAGGGGACCTTATAAGATCACCCTATTTCAATTCAGTTCAACAAATACTTATCAAGTACTTCCTGGGGTACAGCACCGGTTGTTCTCGAGTCATTTCAGTTAAGTCTGACATGACCCCATTTGGGGTTTTCATGGCAAATCTACTAGAGTGGTTTGCTACTTCCTTCTCCAGATCATTTTACAGATGAGGAAACTGAGGCAAACAGCGCTAAGTAACTTGCTCAAGGTCACACAGCTAGTGCCTACCACACATTTGAACTCAAGTCTTCCTGATTCCAAGCCCTCAGGGAATTTATCATTTGAATTGCTAATGACTGAATTTTAGGCAAAGTGATTAATCATTGGGGATGGGGGAAGTTGCAGGGATTTGTAGGAATAACAGTATCATTGACTTAGTAGTGTCCATCTAATCCAATACTTTTCAGATGAGGAGGCTGATGCCCAGAGACGTTAAATAATTTGTTTTGGGGTTGAGGAACCTACGTCGAGTGCTTTTCTATGACATTGATTTTAACAGCTTTTGAGAAGGTGCTCATCATTTAGTGATACAAGAGCAAACATTTTGCTTTCTTTAAGTAAAGAGTTCCCATTTCAAAAGCTTTCCCTCTTCCCCATCTTCCTAGAAGACACTAGAAGTATGGTTTCTACAATAATGCCAGAGCATCACAGGATTTAGAGTTGGAAGTAACCTTGGAGGTCATCTGGTCTACCCTACAGATACAACAGATGCCCATTTTCAGTTCAGTTCAGTTCAGTTTAGTCATTTTTCAGTTGTGTTCAACTCTTGGCGACCCCATTTGGGGTTTTCTTGGCAGAGATATTAGAGTGATTTGTTATTTCCTTCTCCAGCTCATTTTACAGATGAAGAAACTGAGGCAGACTGGGTTAAGTGACTTGCCCAGGGTCACACACATATAAGTGTCTGAGGCCAGATTTCAACTGAAGATGAGTCTTCCTAACTCCAGGCTCTGCACCCTGTCCACTCTGCCACCTAGCTGTCATTTTACAGATGGAGAAGTCAAGGCACAGAGAGGTGAAGTGACTTAGCCAAAGTCACAAAGGAGGCACGTGGCAGAGCTGGAGCTTGAACCCAGGGTCTCTGAATCCAAATCCAGCATTCTTTCCTTTCTTCCCACACAGCTTTGTGGCACAGTGAAGCTTTCAACAACCCCAGAAGGAATATGGGCATTGGAGTCAATGAACTGATTGAAGAATTGTAATATTCCCCCAACTCCTGGGTTCCCTTTTCCTTTTAGCCAGGACCACACTACTACACCTGCGAGCCCCATGAGTGATCACCGCTCTTATGCTATTGACACAGTTGACACCTGGGATCATGGTGTCCTAGAGTTAGAGACAGAAGGGGCTTCAGGTTATTGAGTCCACTCCCTTCATCTTACAGATCAGGAAACCGAGGCCCAGAGAAGGCATGTGACCTGCAATGGAGATGCTCAAAACCAAGCAAATTGGATCATGAAGACAGTTGGATACACGCACACAGAGGTCTTTCCAATGATATCCACACAACCACCGCAGCAATCCCTGTCATTTTCAAATACAAAGGCTAAAGGGTAGAGAGGTTGAGAGGGGGCAGCTAGGTGGTGCCATAGTGCACAGAGAGCCAGACCTCAGACACTTAACAGCTGTGTGACCCTGGGCAAGTCACTTCACCCTAATTGTCTGTGTAAAATGAGTTGCAGAAGGAAATGTCAAACCACTCCAGTATCTTTGCAAAGAAAACCCCAGATGGGATCAGAAGAGTCAGACACAGCTGAGAAAGAACTGAACAAATTTAGCTCTCATTTATAGATGGGGGTCTAGGGTCACACAGGTACTTCAGTAGAGTCGAATCAAGTCAACAAGCATTTGTAAATAAATGGGAGAGTCAAGATATGAAGCCACTCAGTCTCATGTGGAACTTGGGAAATTACATACTAAACTCCAATCCTCGCTGGGGGACAGTGGGACAGAAAGACCTGCTGGATTTGGAATGACATCACGGAGGTTCAAATCATGACTCAGACTTACATGAGATAATATTTCTAAAGCACTTAGTACGTGGTCTAACACATAGTAGGTGCTTAATTCATACTTGTTCCCTTCCCTATTAGCTGTGTGACTTGGGGCAAGTCCCTTAGCATCATAGGAGTTAAAGCTGGAAAGTTAATCTTGGAAATTATGTAGTGACCTGGGTTTGAATCTGGTCTTGGACATTTCCTAGTTATGTGACCACAAGAAAGTGGTTTCAATTCTCTCAGTTTTAATTTCCTCATCTGTAAAAGGGGGATAATATATATTTTTTTGCTTTCCCAAACTCACAGGGCTGTTGTGAGGTTAGTGGTTTGTAAATCTTGAAGCACTATAGAAATGTGCGTCATCCCTGTTGTTACTGACCAAGGCCACACACCTAGTAAGTCCCCAAAGTGGCATTTGAACCGAAGTCTTCTGACCCATGAAAGATGGTGTTCATGTTATATCTCTCAGACTAGACTGGGAGCTTAGAATCACACAAGCACAGAGTTGGAATGGGCTTCGGTGGCCATGCGCTCCAAATCTTACCTGAAAATAAGCAATGTAACAACCTGAAAATGAATTCTCTCTCCAGTACTCCCTCCAGGTTCTTTCTCTTCTGTGAACCTCAGTTTCCTTATGTGGCATTTGAGATAATATTGTTTGCCCTATATGTCTCACATGGTTATTGTGAGGAAAACACTTTACAGTAAAGCATTATAGAAATGGGAGTTATTATTAAGCCCTTAATTATATTCTTACTTATGCTGGTCTTGTGATTTTAGGTTTATAGCCTAATTCCCTGCCCTCACCTCACACTTACAATCAGGTGCCAAATCTTGTCAGTTTCACTTCTCTAACTCTTCAGTTTGTCCCCTTTGTTTATTCAAAAGGCCACTACCCTGGTTCAAGTCCTAATGACCCCTCCTCAGATTATCTTATACCCATCAACCTCCTTCCTCCCAATTCTCTACTTCATCATTAGATTGTGAGTTCGAGGAGAGCATAGATTTTTGCCCTTTTTGTATCCTCAGGGCTCTGCACATTGCCTGGCACACAGTAGGTACTTAATAAATGCTTTTTGACTGACTGCCATCCAGTGACACTGACCTCCTCTTACAAGCTATTCTATCTCCCGACATTAGGCATTTTCTCTGGCTATCCTCCATGCCTGTAAGGCTCTCTCTCCTCCTCTCTGCTTCCTGGACTCCTTGGCCTAAATCCAACTAAAACCCCATCTTCTACAGGAAGCCTTTCCTGATACCCCTTTATTCTAGTCCCTTCTCTTCTGATTTATGTTATGGGCAGCTTGTTTGTACATAGTTTACATGTTGTTTCCGTCATTAAACTGTGGGGTCCTCAAGAACAGGGTCTGTCTCTGCCTGGCACATTCTAGGTGTTTAAAAAGTATTTATTGACTGACTGAATGACTCTCCACTCTAATCCATCCTACACACAGATGTCAAGGTGATTTTTTTTCTAAAGCAGTTCTGACTAAGTTACTACATAAGCTCCAATGGCTCCTAATTCCTTCTAGAATAAAATACAATCTCCCCTATTTATATAGTTTTAAGGCCCTTCACTACCTGGTGAAGGTAGTGTTATATATTACCCTTCACATACTATGGTTCAGTAAATCTGTCCTCACATGAAATTTCATTTCCAGTTTTTGTGCCTTTGCATAGACTGACCCTCCATTCCTGGAATGCACTCCTAGCTTAGCTCTACCTTTCAGAAGTTTTCACTCCAGCTGCTGGTGCCTTCTTCCCTACTGAATAACCTTTTATTTATTCTGCATACATTTATAGATTTATAGGTTGCTTTTCCTGATAGAATATAAGCTCCTTGATGGTAGGGTCTCTGTCTTTTGCCTTTTTTGTGTCCCCAGTACTTAGCTCAGTGCCTGGTACATAGCAGGTGCTCAATAAATGTTTATTGAATTGAAGGCAGAGACAGTTTTTTGTATTCCCAGCACCTAGCAGGATGTTTTGCATATAATAGGAACTTAATAAATGCATATTGACAGATGGGAATGCTCCTGTTGTATTCTTCTGACTACACTGTGAGCTCAGACTCATAGAATCTTTGCAGTTGTAGAACTGAGCGTTCATTGACTATGATCCATAACCAAAATTCTTTCTATAAAATCCCTAACAAGTACTTGAAGATTTTTTTGCAGTGATGAGGAACCCACTACCTCTAATAGCAGCCCATCCTACACCTCTATTACGCTAATTGTTCAGAGGGTTTCTTTTTTCTCCCCCTACCCCCCAGTTCAAACCTAAATCTGTTATTTCCACCCACTGCTTCTGCTTTCTGGGGCCAACCAGAACAAGTCCCTCATCTAAATGAGAGTCCTTCAAACACCTGCCACTAATACTCACGTCCCTTCTCACACCAATCCCTCTTGTCCCACCTCTGTCTTCTCTTCTCAAGGTTAAGCACGCTAGTTCCTTCAGTTAAGATTCATTCAGACTGATTTTGGTGTCTTTCACCTTCCTGGAAGCTCTCCCAATTTTTAGTCAATGAACATTTTCTCAAACGGGTTGCCCAGAATTGAGCACAATTCTCCAGGTGTAGCCTGACCAGGGCAGAGTATATAGAGAATCATCTCCCCAGTTCTGAGCATTAGGACCAAATTTACTTCATTGGTAGGACCTTTAAGAGTGGAAAAAGGTTTGAATACTTTTTTATATGTGCCGTCCCCCTGCTCCCCACCCCAGCCAGTATGTTATAATGGAAAAACTCTAGATTTAAAGCCAAAGGATCTGGATTTGAATCTCCACTTCACCATTTACTAGCTATTTCCTGTCTCTGATACTCACTGTCTGTGTAACCTTGGGTGAACAAGTAAGACTAGGATTAGATGGAGTTAGACTAGATAATCTCAAAAGATTCTTTCAAGCTCTAAAATGAAGTGACTAAAAGAGGTAAGCACTTTGAGGGCACGGACTGTCTCTGTCTCCCTAAGTGCCTAGCACACAGTAGGTACTTTAATAAATGTTTGTCAAATGAGTGCTGTTATCATTGAACGGACTATGGTTAACTGCTCTGGCAACTGTGGTTACACAGCATTCTGACAGATTCCAGGAACACCCCTTCACTCAGGCCAAAGAAACCTGCTGGCAAGTGTGAAATGCCACCAGTCCTAATTTCTGCCATTGGTTATAGAAAATAGCCCTCGCAGTAAGATCAGAGCTTCCTCACCATCTAGAACCTCTTTCCACCCATAAGAATAAGCCTTTCCAAATTCCAACTTTAAGGAGCAAGCCTCTTAAAGACAACAGAAACTGAAATCCTTGGATCTTAAGAGTCAAGTTTATAGAAAGACATCTATAGCCCAATCTTGTAACTCGTCTGTATGAAAGGGTGCCTCCCTCTTTCATTCATTCCCTCACTCACTCTTGTAATTATTACAGCTACTAAGGTGGTTGTTTTGTGATTATTTTTAGTAAAGGGCTAAGGTTGTAGCATTTTGGGAGATCAGAAAAAGGTTTTGTGAGGATGGCTGTAAGGCTGTCACAGAGTCCTGGTGGGTTGGAAGCAAGGCACTTGGATTCAGAGGATCTGCCTTTGAATCTTAACTTTGCCATTTCCTGGGTGTATGACCTTAGATAAATTACTTAAACTCATTGAACCTCAGTTTCCTCATCTGTAAAATGAGGTAATAGATTAGTTGATCTCTAAGGTCCTTCCATCTCGGTCATACCATCTATGGTTCCACTTGCACTGTCATTTCATGTTCTATGATTCTAAGGTCCCTCCTTGCTCTGACATTTCATATTCTGTGATTCCAAGGTCCCTTCTTATTCCAACATTCCATGTTCTATGATTCTAAGTTCTCTCCCAGTTCTGACATCCTGAGTCACTAGTCTTTCCAGCTGTTTTAACGTTTAGGCTTTGCATAAAAATAAAGAGTAAATCATTCTCAGAAAACCAGAGGCTTGCAGAGGTCAGGAATCCCAGCAAACACACTCCTTCATAAGACCCAAGAGGTGGCAACATACACAGAATCTGTCTGTTTGGCTTTTCAGCCCTGCCCCCCTTAATTTTCATTTCGCCCAAACTACCCTTCCCACACTGATACTCAGAGATGGGTTCTCTGAGGAAAGAGGGGGCAAGTCAGCTTCACAAAAGAAGCTAATTTGGAACATTAATAACTGCAGCAGCAGCTGAACCGCTTACTAACAGCAAAGAGAAAGCCTGCTTAGGAAAACCCTTCCAACAGGCTTCACCCGGAGCTCCCCGGCCAGGAGATTATTATTAAAAATAACAAACATCTGATGAAGTCAAAGCCAAATCTCAGCTCTACAGACTTGCCAAAATTCTCCGGCTTCAGCTACCACCATTAGCATTCTTCTCATTCCCCCCTCCCTTTTATTTATTTGTTTTGAAAAGGAGCATCACTCTCTCCAGGGTTTGACAAAGGGTGGCCCGACGCTGGGCTGTTTGGTATTCAGAGCCCCGCACCGGCATCCAGGTGGATCCCAAGCGATCCGTGCACCAGAAAAATCAGTCATCTAGCTATCACTTCAGCCTTCAGCTAGCATCCTTTCCCTGGATCCCGGGCTTTCCATCCCCACCCGCCCCCACCCCCCAAACCCTAATCTCCCCAAACCCTGTCTAACCCGCCAACAAATATTAAAGTCAGCCCTGCCGGGAAGCAGCAACGGCAGCCAGATCCCAGAGTGTCATTACACAGCAAAAAAGAAGCAAGAAAGAAAAAAGAAAAGAAAGAAAAGAAAAGAAAGAAAACCCCCCAATAAGCTTAGAACAAAAAGCCAGGCTCGGGCTGATGCGGGAAAGCGGGAGCCTACCTGAATTCTTCAAATGCAAACATGGCCTAGTAGGAGGCAGCTTCCTTGGGATCCACGGTAATCTCCCTGGCACGGAGGAAAACCATTTAGTTGGCGAGGCGGGCTGGCGGCGGCGCGGGGGTGGGAGCGCGAGCAGGAGGCTGGCGTTCTGCAACGTAGGGCCGGGAAAGGTTTTCTGCAGACACTGGCCTGCGGCCTCGGGCTCCGCCAGCTGCTGACAAGGAGCAGCTAACGGGGAAGGCAGGAAGAAAACCATGTGATCAGCTCGGCAGTTCTGATGAATGCAGCACCCTGGGAGCTGCCTCCTTCCCCAGCGGTGGCAGGCAGGTTCTGGGCAGGACCCGCCTGGGCCACGCGCTCAGTCCCAGATCCATTGGTTTCACCACCACGCCTCCCCCTCCGGGCTTTGCATCTCTAAGGGAGGTGGGGGTTGGGGGAGAAGGAGAAGCCAGCCTTTGTCATTGTCATCTGCTGGGCTAATTGGGGGAACCCGGCCGCAGCTCCCTGGACTTACTGGGGTAGTGTGGCTAGCCATGGTAGTGGGGGATGCTTTCACCCTGCCCGACTTGGGAAGAATCCTCAGAAATCTGGTGCTTCTGCAGGGGGCTGGTCGTGTCCCTTCTCTGCTCTTAAACCTCCACTCACTACCTCCTGTCTCTCAAGTGAAGACCCTTTCCCTAGGACTCAGCGTCCTTTGCAATCTGGCACCACCCAGATGGCGGGAGTTCCAATTTTGCCTCCGAAGCTTATGAGTCGAATTTTGTGATTCTGCACTAGTCCGCGCCTTCTCTGACTCATGAGAGGTTTGGCCTCAATGGCCTTCCCTTTCCAATCTTTTCTCCTAACTCCCTCCTTCAGCTCGATTGTTCTCTCTGCTTGGAATATTGGCTGTGTCTCATTCCATTACTGAATCTCTACCCATCTTTTTAAGCTCAAGAAGAGGCAAGGAGGAATAAGGGCACACATACGGAGCAAGGACTATGTGTGTGCACGAGTGTGTTTGTGTGTGATTTTAAGATTCCTCTCAGATCTGACATTCAATGTTTCTATGATCATATACGTATAATTAGATAAGGTCATGGAAAATTCTCCAGAGCCAAATTTCACCATTACCCATGATGGTGGTGGTGGTGATGGTGATGGTGGTGGTGATGGTGATGGTGATGGTGGTGGTGGTGGTGGTGGTGGTGATGGTGATGGTGATGGTGATAGCCTCATCCCCACCCTCCAAAAAGGAAAGAAAAAAGCTCAGTAAACTTAGAGCAAACACCCAGGCTCAGGCTGATATAGGAAAGCGGGAGCCTACCCGAATTCTTCAGATGCAAACATAGCCTAGTAGGAAACAATTTCCCTTGGGATCCGTGGCAATCACATAAAGAATTTTAAACGTCATTCTGAGTTTTATTTCTTACACCTTTGTTGCTGCCCAATCACTCCCAATCACTATGTAAAACCACAAGCAACTCAGAATGTTGTTTCAGGATAAAAGAAGACTGGGAAATTTGTTAAAATGTGAATATTTAAAGTCTAATTTTCCAAGAGCCTGTGGCCCTGAGTTGTGACTCTAATCCGAGCCTCCTTATTGGCTAGGTACTTTCATTAGTAAAATCACTAGGTCTAATATCCTAGGACAGGCAGGTAGCTGTGAATAGAGCACTGGAGTCAGGAAGACCTGGGTTCAAATCCAGCCTCAGGTACTTCCTAGCTGTGTGACCCTGGGTGAGTCACTTAACCTCTGATTACCTGACAAAATGGATCCATTGGAGGAGGGAACGATAGGTAAACCACTCCAGTATCTTTGCCAAGAAACCCCAAATGGAGTCATGAAGAGTCAGAAACTACTGAGCAGCACCACAACATCCTGAGAGAAAACTTAAATGCCAAGAATTAGTGGGAAAATTAGGACCCAGAGAAGGGGGTGGGGGTAGGGATGACTCATAGCTAGTCAGAAGCAGAGCTGAAACTAGCCTTTGACTCCTAAGCTAGCATTCATTCTGCTACTCCACCCTTCTTTTCCCAGCAGCTCTGATAGTGAGAAACTTAAATTAGGAGTGATGAGCTCTATTCTGGACTCTCTCACAAACTCACTACGTGACCTTGGGCAGGCTGCTGGTAGGGGAGATCACAGAATCACTGATTTGGAGGTGGAAAGGCCCTTGGGGATCATCTTGTCTCTCATTTTATAGATGTGGAATCTCAGGTCCCAACACGGTGGGTGATTTGCTCAAGATCACACATACTAAGTGACACAAGGTGGAATTCAAACTTGGGTCATTGGACCTTAAATCCATAACTCTTTCTCTAGCACCACTTGGGGCAGAGTAGGAACTTCAAATCTCAAGTTGTCAAGCAGTTTTCCGTGTTTTCCTGGAAAATATGCTTTGTTGAGGGGTGACCAAATCTGGCCTCTCAATGGGGTAGCCATGGCCTGGACCGGAAGACCAAAGACCAAGCTTTTCTCTCACTTCTTTTTCTGACTAGTTTTATGACCTTTGGGAGATTCGGGAGGGCGTGCTCCAAGTGTGTGAAATGGGCAGCACTTCATTTTTGTGCCTCAGTCTCCTTTTCTGTAAAAGGGGAATATTTAGGAAGACTGGTCCTCAGGGGAAGGCTGTGGAGGAGCTAATTCTCATTCCATGACACTGTCAGTCAATGCTAACTAGTATAATTAAATTCATTACCCCAATCCACCTGTTGTCAGATGAGTCATTATAGAAATATGATAGAACTAGCAAGGCAAGGACTGAACCCGAGGCAAACATTGATATGCATGGCTAAAAGCCCAGGAGAGACTGCAAAAGCATGATTGAATGGTAAGGCACTGGGGCAAGGTGGTTTGAACATAATAATACAGAACTGGGAACTCTTCTGTTTGGTCTGGGAGAGACAGGAGAAGAATGGATTTCCTGAGACCAATTAATCAATCAATTTATTAAGAGTCTACTATGTGCCAGGTACTATACTAAGTGCCAGGGACACAGAAAGAAGCAAAAGACAGTCTTTGCCCTCAAAGAGCTTATGATTTAATGTAGGATACCACATGAAAACATATATACTGAAGAGTTGACATTTCCACCTATTCTTTTTAATACTTTCTAGGACTAAAATAAAAAGTAAAATAAAAATAAAAGCCAGGTCTAAAAGGTAGCAGCTCACTCAGGCAGCTAATAATCTGTGTGAAAAATATAGAAAAGCATGATGATTTTGATCATGTCTACAAATATATAAGGGGTCATCAAGGGGAAGGATGGCCTATATTTGTTCTGTATTATTCCATAAGACTGTTCTTGTTCAGTTGTTTCAGTTGTGTCCAACTCTATATGACCCAACTTGGGGTAATCTTGGCAAAGATATTGGAGTGGTTTGCCATTGCCTTCTCAAGCTCATTTTACAAATGAGGAACTGAGGCAAACACGGTTAAGGGACTTGCCCAAGGTCACGTAGCTACTGTGTCTGAGGCCTGATTTGAACTCAGGAAGATGTCTTCCCGACTTCAGGCCCAGCACTCTATCCACTGCGCCACTTAGCTACACAACTAGGACCAATAAGCAGCAAATTGGAGTAAGGGAGATTTCAAATAAAGATGAGGAAAAAACCTGCCTAATAATTCTAGCTGCCCCACAGTGTGATGAGCTTCCTCAAGAGGCAGAGATTCCTTACCCCAGGAGATATTTAAAAGGAGGTCAAGTGGCCCCTTGGTGGTGATGTTGTGGCATCAGTGGGCTGTATAACCTTTACAATCCCTTTGACCTAGAAGATGCAATGATTCTTGAAGTCCAAGTTCAAGTTGAAGTGCGTAAAGAATACATTTTCCTGCCTGACCAGCTAACTAAAGAAGCCCAGAAATCCCTGTCAGGGAAGCTCAGTTACCCTGTAAGTGTATGACCAGCAACAACAACCCAAAGACCCTTTGCCTGTCCCAGGAATTTTCTCCTCTCCCTCCCCACCCCCCCCATCTGAATCAGCACCAGTCCATAGTTCAGGCTCCTTGATCTCTTCCTCCAGCCATTTATTCTGGTTTATTCTATTAGACCCAACTAAGAATCTGTAAAAACCCACCAGACTTTACTGGTTTGAAAGAGGGTGCCCTAGATGGGTGTCTATTCCAAGCAAGAGCCCAGAAGATCTGCCTTGTTTCCATCATTCTCCCTGACTACCTTTTATTTCATGAACATGTCTGTTCAGTAAGCATGGTTTGCTTTATTGTCTTCTTGGGAGCTTCTTATTCCCTTCTACTGGGCCTGGGTCTGTATTGACAAGGTGCCACCTCACCCATGAAGTCTTTCCTGATCCTTCCAGCTGCAAGTGATCTTTGTCTCTCCCAATTTGTTTAAGAGCAATTTATCTGTACCTCTGCCTTATTGCTTATCATACTTGACCTTGTATCATACTTGTTTGCAAACATGGTTTATCTCCTCCCCCCTCCTTTAAATTAGGAGCTTCTAAAGAGCATGAACCATCACCAGTTGTCTTGACTTATGTCTTGCCGCTGGACCTCGATGACTCTGGAGAAGAAAGTGAGGCTGATGGCTTTGCACAGTCCTGCCTCACTTAAATCCAATTCACATGTCAGTCAAGACATCACCCTCCTGACAGCATTGCTCCTCTTTGAGAACAAAGAATGAACAGCAACAATCCTAAAGAGAAGAGACTACATCTTGTTTTATCTTTATATTTCTAATATTTAGCACAGGGCTTATACGTAGCAAGCACTTAATAAATATTTACTGAATAAAATTCTATTATTTATTCTTTTTCATTAAAATCATGGAATCTCAGAGTTGGAAGGGACCTGAGAGGTCAACCAGTCTGTCCCTTTTACAATTGATTTCATAAATGGTCATCCAGCCTTTGCTCAAAGACTTCAAGTGAAGGAAAACTCCTGAGTTTCCCCATGCCACTTTCGAAAAGTTGTAATTGTTAGAAAGTTTTTTTTTTCTTTTCTTTTTTTTAAGGTCCATCTTAGGTTGGAGTGTCAGTCTGGTAAATAAGGATGTCTGGATAGAATTGTCTAAAAATAATAATTACTCTTCCAGATGTGCACAGGGTACAGGCTAAGTTAAAGATACTGGAGGATACCAGATGTGCATAGGGTACGGTCTAAGGTAAGGATACTAGAGCAGTACTCCTGGAAGCCTAGGTCACCTCCAGAGAACACACTAGTAGGAAGTAGAAAGCTCAGTCTGTGTCCACATCTGGAAGAAAAGGGCAAAGCAGAGTCTGCCTTCCAGATGTCTAACAAAGTCATATGGGTATCAGTAAATATTAGATTGACCACATTTGTTCTCTTTTCTTTTTCGCTCAGAGGGCACACATGAATTTGATTTAACTATGTCACATTATACCGATACAGGCCAATCCCCTATGATGTACAAAATATTGTCCTGGAACTGCAGGCAGTATGAGATAAACAAGACATCCATCGTCCCCGTGCTCAAATCACTCATCATCATCACAACTCACATTTCTATGGCATACTGCAAAGCGCTTTTCTCACAACTATGTAAGTAATTAGGGCAAATGGTATAGTCCCAGGTTACAGGTGAGAAAACTGAGGCCTATGGTCACAAAGTTAGTCAGGGTCAGAGGAAGAACTCAATCCTAGGTCTTCTGATTTAAGGTCCAGGGTTTTTACCATTATATTACACATCTGATCTAATAGGGGTGTCTTGCTGTTCAGAGGACCTGGTGTTGCAACACTTTGGCTAGCAGATGCTGTAGGGGTGAAAGACCAACACGAGCCCAACAACAAGAACCCTGCCAGCACAGGTTCTTTCGATCTACTTTACTAAGGAAGGAAACATTAAGGGGTTAACAATCTCACTTCAATCCAACAAACAAATATCATTTGCTTTGTTTAGGGGAAAAAGCCAGCACCCTGAACTTCAGAGCAAATACAAACAAATTACAAACATACGTTATAAACAGACCAAATACAATTCATAGTTACCAAGAAACCAACAACATCTGGATGAGCCGGGAGGTTCTTACAGCGGCTGCCCAGAGGCCCTCACCAGCACTCCTCTGGGAGTGAGAACCTCCAACAAATAGCTCTGTTTTCTCTTTTTTTATAGTCTTTAGCCTTCATCACACATCATCTGAGCGACCAGAATTTAGGCTCCTACTGTTGGCTCTGGTCTTAGCAACTCCACTTAGGGCCCTGGGAGCTTCACGCCCACATAAGCTTAGCACCTAGTAATTAGGGGTTTGGGTCTGGAGCTTTGCACCTAGTAAGACTCAATCAAAGATGTTTAATTAATTTAGCATTCTAAAACAGTTAAAAAGTCCCAACTTCATTGGTATTACACCTGGTCACTATAAGCCTATGTGACTAATGAAACATAGCATGCCCCCACTCATGGGTCCCCAACTGGCCAGTTCCTGCAATTGTTTCTTTCTTGTGCTTGATCTTATGTTTGGTCCAAATAATAGTCAGTCAATAATCATTAATTAAATGCTTATTATGTGTCAGGTGCAATGCTAAGCACCAGAGATCCAAAGACAGGCAACCCCTCCCCCACAATCAGCCAGATGGTGCCCGGCATAATCTCTCCCCTGCCTCGCAGGTACTTTATGACGTCACTAACTGGATTTTAATATGACTGAAAAAGCGTGCTCTTGCTTGAGAGCCCCCACCAGAGAATTCTGGATTGCTTGATCATTATTGGAACGGACTGTAATGCTTTGCTTAGCGTTAGGTTACTTTGTGATGCTAATGACTGGTTCAGACTATGACTTTTTATGACTTATGTTACTAGAAACTATGTAAAACTTATACATTGGGTACTTCCCACTTTGAACAAGAGAGTCCTAAGGTAGAAAACGATTCCTAATTCTGGCCAATTTCAGACCAAGCTGCAACACTATGGAAATCTGTGACACTGGCTTTTCCAGCCTCCCAAAAAACCATTCCATCCCTTTGTGGAAGACCAGCTGGCTCCCACTCAGAGATGATGCATTGCCCAAAAAGTATATCAGCATTTGGATATTCTTGGGTCCAGAGATGACTGTGGGCTGAGGTGTACAGGTTCCTGTTGAGTGTCCTTGCCAATAAACACCCTTCACCAAATGAGTGAGTATGGACTCTTTTCGTGCATGACTCAAGTCCAAATTACAACTCCAAGTCCTCACAGAATAGCTCACAGAGACAAGATATGTGTATAGATGACTATAATACAAATTAAAATGTCGGCACATAGGAGAATTCCAAACGAAGAATAATGAAAGATCCCAGGATGGAAAAATCATTTCTAATGAGTGAGGTATTGAACAGGAGGGAATTATCAAAGGCTTCATGGAAAAAGTAATAGTTCAGTTGGACATTTTAGGAAAGAAAAATTTCCCCAGGTGGAGCTGGTCCACTTCAAAGACAGACAATCCAAAGTACAAAGGTGGTAAAGGGTAGGATGGGAAGGGAGGGCATGATGAGTAATCTGGTTTAGCAGGTACATAGGACACATAATGGGAAGTATTAGAAGATAATGCTGAAAAGGCAGATGGGAATGTGGAAGCACAGGACATATGCAACATATATGAGCATCAGCTTTATAAGTGCCAAGATTGTCAGCCCAAATCATTCTTTTGTCAGCACTGGACATTGTCCAGAGGGCTTTCACACAATTCCTTATCTCAGCTGGTTATTAGGTCACCTGGGAGATGTGCAAAGAGCAAATGTTACTGAGGATTTATCAGAGGCAGATCATAGATTTGGAGATGAAAAGGACCCTTAAAGATCATTTAGTCCAAGGGTTCTTCTTTTATTCTTTTGTGTGTCACAGACTCCTTCTTAGTTGAGAGAAACGTATAGATCCTTTTTGGAATAATGTTTTTAAATACACAAAACAAAACACATAGGAATAATAAGGAAACCATTTATACTAAAATAAAGCTTGAAAATATTTTAGAAAATAAGTTCATAGAACTAAACTTAAGGACCCCTGATTTGATCTAATCCCTTCATTTTATAGATAAGGAAACTGAGACCCAGAGAAGACAAGTGAGTTGGTGACATATATAATAATTAGCCAAGCCATGATTTGTATTCAGGTCCTCTAATTCCACATCCAGGGCTCTTTCCATTACATTGTTGACATGTAGTACTCAACTATACGGGAAATTAAATACTTAGCTCTCCCTTATCTTCCTCAGTTCAATTCAATAAATACTTATTACATGCCTCCTGGGTGATGAATACAACACCAGGAACCAAGGAGCTACAAAGTACAAAAAGACACAGTCTCTGCCTTCATTGAGTAATCAATCAATGATTAATTATTAAGCACCTCCTGTAAGTTAGGTGCTCTCTTTATGGGGCTTACATACTAGGAAGACTCATAAAAATAACTATAATACAAAGCAATACACAATAAATGCCCAAGTAACATTAAGAAATGGAGAAGAAGGCTTCTGGAGTACTGTGGGAATTCCATGTGGAGGATTTCAAGGGGAACATGGAGAAGGGTCCAGATGTCCATCACACGTTCCCAAAGTGGGTGATACCACCCCCTGGGGGATGCTGGAATGATCCGGGGGGATGGTAGTAGCCTTGGGTGCAATTGGGGGGCCTTAAATAAAAATAAGGTGTTTTAACAATCTGCCTAGCACCTTCTGTGGGGGTATAAGATTCACCCACAGCCAGCACCCAGAAAGCTGCCAACAGCACAGGTTCTTCTGATCTGCTTAATTAAGGAAAGCAAGGTGAAGGGGTTGACAAGCTTACTTTTAATTCAGCATTCAAATATCATTCAGTTAGTTCAGGGGAAAAATCCAGCACCCTGAACTTCAAAACAAAATGCAAACAAATTACAAACATCAACAGACTTTGTCTGATTCAAATCCCAACACATAGTTACCAGAGTTCAACAAAGTCTCAGCATCCGGGTTTACAAGCTGGAGGGCTCCTTAGCTACAGCTGCCCAGAGTCTCCTCATCAACACCATCTCCAGAGCCCCTCACAAATGGCTCTGTCCTCCTTTCTTATAGGGCTTCAGACATCAAACATCATCTGAATCACCAGAGCTCAGGCTCTGGTGATTGGTCCTTGAGTTGGCCCCTCCCCTTAGGACCCTGGGAGGTTCACACCCACATGGATTACGTTAATACTTAATGGGGTTTGGGCCTGGGGCTTAGCACCTAGTAAGGCTCAATGAGATAAATTGAGTCACTCAAAGAAAACAAAGGCCATTCTGGTTACACTCCACCCCTTGTTCTAGGATACATGATCTAATCAGCCATGTATCTTAGAACCTACATTGTGACCCAATTACGAAGGAAACTAAAAGATATCATTCATAATAAAGCAAACATATCATTCAGTGACATTCCCAAATATTGGTTTACAATTCAAATGTGACCCACCCCTAGGTCCCAGCAAGATAACTTCTTCAATCAATCATTCCCAAAATAATTGTTGACTATTCAAATGTCCACCCCTAGGTCAAAGCAAGTTAATCTCTTAAGCTCATAAAGTGTCCAAATAAAGTGCTTCTTCAGCAGCACACTGCCATTGCAGGCTTTTTCCCAGTACCCTGAGGCACAGGCATGCTTTAGTTAGTAAAGTCCTAAAGCAAACAGACAAACAAATAGAGTTCTCTTGGGGATATCTCCTCCCCAAACTGCCGTTGCAGGCTTCCATGTAGCACCCAAAGTCCCAATTTCAAAGAAAGAGTCCAAACAAAGTTCTTTTAGAGTCTGTTCTCCCCATTAAGTTCCAGTCCCCGGTTCCAAGTCTGGAGGATTGGGCAATAAAGTCAACAGGGTGGGGTCCCTGGGGGTCCAAGGCACTTTCCCCACCCCAACAAAAACAAATCCATGCCTCCCTCCTGGATCCCAAGCAGCCCAAGCTGAAGGGACCAAAAAGGCAGACTCAGTGCCTTGTTGCAAAGTTTCCATCTTGCCCCAGGGCTGGACTTCAGGCTCCTGGGTTCCAACTCCAGCTGGCCTCACCTGGCTTCTTCTGGAATCCTGATGTAGGTGGTTCCCCATCTTTGTGCTCACCTCACCAAAGTCAGCTGGAAAGCAGCTCACTGCTATCACCTTTCCAAAGTTCTAATGCAGGCAGTCTTCTGCTCTGTCTGGGTCAGTATTTTGGCAGCTGCAGTCCGCTTCTTTTTTCTCACTAGCCCCTCCTGCCAAATCTGTAGGAAGGCCATTCTCCAACTCTCCAAGGCCATTCTCCACTCCTGTTTCAAAACTCCATATACAATATAATCTCAAGACTTTTACCCTTTCAGCACAGTCCTCCAGGGCCAGGCTTATCAGCTTAAGCCCTGGGAAGAAGGGATTATCTCCTGCTCCTGGCCCCTGGGAAACCACACCCAGCACTTCCACCGGCCTGTTTTCCTTCAGGACTTTGTTGCTTCTGAGGCTGCACAGAACCATAGTCACTCCAAGTACAAAGAGCAATCCAAAAACTGGGAAACATTCAACCAACCCAGTACCCCAACACGCCATGCTTTCCTGTTAAAGGCAGATCCTGCCAACTACGCCATTTGTTTCAACAATCCGGCTAGCAGCTTCTGTGGATGGATCTTACGCCCCTACAGAAGCTGCTAGCTGGATTGTTGAAACATAAGGGTGGAAGCATAAAGAAAGAAGAGAAGAGAAGAAAATTTTGAGAAATCATTCGTACCTGTTTCATTTGATGCATAACAGAGTTAAAGTCATAGTGATTATATTATTTTCCAAATAAACACACTAAATGCAAGTTATAACCGATCAGTGGTCAAGTCCACCAACAGGTCTTAACAAGCAAGTGGCAAGCATGTTGTACAATGTCAGGAAGTCCAGCATGCATTGCCAGGAATATGTGCATGTAATGACTTGTTTACAATATGATGCTATATGATAACATTGTGTCATCAAAATTTCAATGCAGGAAAAACTCCACAAATTTACAATAAATTACTAAATTTAAGACATAACATTTTAAAAAATTGTTTTTTTTTGAAATGACACAAATTAAAGAAAAACATTAAAGGGTTAAAGAAAGTAGATTTCCAAAGGGGCACTGAGTAATTTTTTTTTTGAAAAAGGGGTAGCTTAGACCCTGCAATACCACTTCTAGGTCTGTATCCCAAAGAGATCATAAAAATGGGAAAAAGGACCCACAGGTACAAAAATATTTATAGTGGCTCTTTTTGTGGTGGCAAAGAATTAGAAATTGAGGGAATGTCCATCAATTGGGGAATGGCTGAACAAATTGTGGTATATGAATGTAATGGAATACTATTGTGCTATAAGAAATGATGAGCAGGTGCATTTCAGAAAAACCTGGAAAGATTTATATGAACTGATGCTAAGTGAAATCAGCAGAACCAGGAGAACATTGTACACAGGAACATCCATGTTGTGTGATGACTGACTTTGATAGACTTGGCTTATCTCAGCAATGCAGGGATCTAAGACAACTCCAAAAGATTCATGATGGAAAATGCTCTTCCCATCCAGAAAAAGAACTTTGGAGTCTGAATGCAGATGGAAGCATACTATTTACTCTTCTTTTCTTTTGTTGTTTTGTTTTGTTTCTTTTTTCTTGTGGTCCCTCCCATTAGTTCTAATTCTTCTTTACATCATGACTAATGTGAAAATATGTTTAATGTGAATTTATAAGTAGAGCCTATATCAGATTGCACACTGTCTTAGGAAGGGGAGAGGAAACGAAAGGGAAGAAAATTTAAAACTCAAAACCTTATGGAAGTGAATGTTGAAAATGAAAAATAAATAAAATAATTATAAAAAAAGAAAAGGGGGCAGTAGGCTAAATAGTTTGGGAACCTCTGGTCTAGATGGAGGAGGATGTGTGGAGGAGTTGCAGATGTCACTGATGAAAAGAGTACCTGTAACAACAATGCTGCTAGCAGCTGCTGTAGGGGTGTAAGACCCAACAAGACCAGCAACAAGAGCTGCCAACACAAATTCTTTGATCTGTTTTTCTAAGGAAAGCAACTTTAAGGGGTTAATAATCTCACTTTAATCAAACATACTTATATCATTCATTTAGTTCAGGGGGGAAAGCCAGCACCCTGAAGTTCAGAGCAAATACAAATAGAAATTACAAACAGAAGATATCAACAGATCAAATAACACAATTCAACAGACAGGCTTTGTCTGATCAAGACATCACATACATAGTTACCAAAAAGAGAAGCACCAACATCTGGGTTTTCTTCAAAGCTGGGGGGCTCTTAACAATGGTTACCCAGAGTCTCCACACCAACACTGTTCCAGTGAGTGAGAGCCCCAAACAAAATGCTAACCTCTGAGTTTATATACCCTGTTCAGGGTCCGAAGGCTTCACACCTAATCAGCAAAAGGGTGTGTGCCTGGGGCTTTGCACCTAGTAAAACTTAATCAAAGGTACTTGATTACTTTAGCATTCTAAAAGAGAAAACAGTAAAAAAAAGTCCCACCATAATTACCAATACTAATACCCACACCAATGAGATAATGCCTCCATCCCAATAGCAAAGTGACCAACAATGCAAAGTGATACTTTTAGTTTTGGGAGGGAAGGATCTTTTTTAACTGGGAGTTTCAAGAGAGGCTCCGTGGAGGAGGTGAAGAGGTGGAGGTGGTGTTTCCATTCGCTTTGAAAGGATACGTGGAAATCCAGCATGTGGGAGAGGACATGTCAGGGATATAGCACTCCAGGCACAGAGCTCTCTTAATAGAGTTTGAGTTAGTTTGAGGATGCCAGGAAACAGTACAAGGAAGAGGCAGCAATCTCTTCTGTGTCACTTCTGTTGCCCAAAGGAAGTGACTAAGTGATGCACAATTCAGGGCTGGAGTCACAGCCCCAGCACCAGAGGGAAGTGGGGAGTTTCCTCAGTCCCAACTCTAAGCCGTACCTTTGGATGGAGCCAAAAGTGGCTGCTGAGCCTGTTAGTACCAGTCCTCAACAATGGCTAATGCTTCTAAGGGAAAAAAACCCCAACAAAACAACTGGCACAGCTACACAGCACAAGATGAGAGCCAGCAGAGAGAAGCTAGGAAGCTTCATTGAGGGGGAATATTCACAATACCAGGGGGGCAGTTAGAGAGGAAGGCTGATTGAGATGCCTGATGGAAGGCAGCACCAAAGAATGCTAAAGCCCAGTGGGTTTTTCATAGGGTTGTTATCTGGGTCAGCTAGGTGGTACAGCGGACAGTGCTCTGGGCCTAGAGTCAGGAAGACTCATCTTCCTGAGTTCAAATCCAGCCTCAGACACTTACTAGCTGTGTGACCCTGGGCAAGTCACTTAACCCTGTTTGCCTCAGTTTCCTCATCTGTAAAATGAGCTGGAGAAGGAAATGACAAACCACTCCAGTATCTTTGCCATGAAAACCCCAAATGGGGGCATGTACTGTTGGAAACAACTGAAACAACTGAACAACAACTACCTGGGTCAAGAAGGACTAGGCATTGGGGCAGGAGGGGAGAGGGAGAAGTCTGGACTTTAATGCGCAGGTTAGAGTTCAAGGACTTGTACTGATTCACACATAGTTGATATTCAAAGTTCCCATGTTTGGGAAAAACACAGGCCTTCAGCCTGATAGCTCAGGAGATTCAGGCCTCCTCATTTTTGTTTAGTCAGAGCAGGAAGGCTACCAAAGTACTGACTATAGTAAAGACACAATTGTGGAAGAACTCAGCGTATGTGTCACCGGGATTGCGAGTAGTACAGCTTTGCTGGAGTATAGAGTACATGGAGCACGGTAATATTTGATAGAGAAAGGAAGTGGGTTGGACCTAAGGTTTTAAGTTTTACTTGGTAAAAATATGGAGCTAGTGGATAGTTTTGAGCAGAGGAGAATCCTAAATATATCTATACCCAAGGAAGACAATCTGGTTCTATTTGGAGTGTGGATAGGAGAGGATAAAGAATGGATGCCAGAAGGTGTTTTCCACCTATTGTTCATTATACACAATTAGCACCCGCTTCTATACTATTCTGTACTTGAACTGTGAAGGGCAGCTAGGTAGTGCAGCGCATAGAACACTGGACTTGGAAGCAGGAAGACATCTTCACGATTTCAAATCAGACACTTATTGGCTGTGTGACCCTGGAAAAGTCACTTAACTCTGCCTTAGTTAAATGAGCTGGAGAAAGAAAGGGCAAGACACTCCAGTATCTTTGTCAAGAAAACCCCAAAACTGGAGTCATGAAAAGTTGGACATGACTGAACAACAACAAAGATCCTTGAATTGTATCACATATGGTAGTGTTGTTTTCTCAACTAGATTGCCCCAATGAACTTCCTTAAGATCTGAGACCCAGCACATTGTAAGTGCTTAACAAATGCTTGTTGACTGACCAACCATGTCTATTTCTCTTGACAAACTTAGGACTGAGTTCATGAGAGGAGCTAAAATGCTGACTCTTCAAAAAACTGTCTCTCCTTAAGCCAATCTAGAATGTGGAGCATGCGCTATTCTCTCCTGCCTCCATGTTTGTGTTCACACTTTCCCCTATTAATCTAATTCCCTCTCTCCCTTCTTTACCTGCTGAATTCCTACTTAGTCTTTAAAGTGCAAATAGAATTCATCCTGCTTGGATACCATTTCCTTACCCCATGACCCAACGAGTAACAACCTGGAACTGGGAAGACTCTTCTTCCTCCAATTCCCTTCATTTGGCACTTTGTTTTGTGTGTTTCTGGGCCACTTATCACATAATATTGTGGTTTGTAATCATCTGAGTTTGCTTTATTTGACTACTAAATGAAAATCTCCATAGGGCCAACAGGTATATTTTATCTAAATTTTATTTTTCTTATAGCGCCAAGGACACTGTTCCGTATATAGTCAATGCTTCAGTAAGTTGTTTCCTGATTCCCACATTCCCCACTCCTCTCTGTGATCTCATAGCATCATGTACTCCAATTCAACATTTATTAAACACCTACTATGTGTAAGGTACTGTTGCTAGATGCTGGGAATGCAAAAATTAAAAAAAGTAGTCTCAGCCTTCACAAAGTTCTTATTCTGTTGGAGTGATGGAGATAAAATACGCACCCAAATAACAAGCAAATACTACAAGAGAACTGGAAGAAAGAGAGTCAGCACTCATAATTGGGGAGATTGGGAAAGGCTTCATGGAAAAGGTTTCAACTGAGCTGGAACTCTGATTGACAGTAAAAATGCCAGGAAGTTAAGAAGACATTCTCAGCATGGGCACAGTCTTGCAAAGAGACAGACAGATATAGAAGATGGAGTGCCAAGTTTCAGAAACAGTTCATCAGTTCAGAGATTTACCCAGAGTCACAGAGCCGGTACATGTCTGATGCAGGATTAGAACTCAGATCTTCCTGACTCTAAGCCCAGTGCCCTATCCACTTCATCATGCTGACTCTCTTGAGGGTCAGTTTATCCTGAATGAAGGGCTCATAAAGGGAGGAAGATAATATTTGAAATCTGGAAAGTTAAGTTGCAACCAGATTGAGGAGGGCTTTTAAAAACTGGCTGAAGATTTTGTATCCTAGAGGCAATAGGGAACATTAAAGATTTTTGAGCAGGGGTGGCATGGTTAGATCTGTCTATGCCTTAAGAAGGTTGGTTTGGCAACAGTGTGAAGGCTGGATTGGAGAAAAGAGGAGGCTCAGTGAGGAGGCTGTTACAGTTCAGCAAAGAGGATAATGGGGCCCAAATGGAAAAAATGGCAATATGAGTGTACAGAAGGGGACAGTCAGAAGAGATGTGGAGATAACAGCGAGACTTGGCAATTGATTAGATATGAGAGAAGAGTCAAGGATGGCTGGGGTTGTTATCCTGGGTGATTGAAAGCATAGTGATGCCCTCCACAAAAATAGGTAAGTTCAGAGGTGGGGCACGTTTAGAGGAGAAGACAATGACTTCCATTTTGGACATTATTTTAGATGCCTACAGGGATATTCATTTGGAGATGTTCAACAGGCATTTGGCAACACAGGACATATGTGTGTACACACACACACACACACACATACACACATATGTATACATATACACACAGTACTTACGTATAAACACACATGTATGCTTGTATGCATGTGTATATCTGTGTGCTATGTGTGTGTATGTATATATGTACATATATATGTATATATATATGAGTTATCTGTGTAGAACAAGGGTATATAACTTGGGATCCATGAATTTTGTCTTAAAAATATTTTGATAGCTTTATTTCATCATAATTAGTATCATTTGTAATCCTATCCATTTCATTTTATACATTTTAAAACATTATTCTGAGGAGTCTCTAAGCTTCACCAGATTGCCAAAAAAATATTTAAGAACGTCTGATGTAGATGATAAGTGAGTTCATAGGAATTAATGAGCTCTCCAAGGGAAAGAGTATTGCGAGAGAAGGGAAGAAATCCTAGGACAGAACCTTGGGGAACAGTTATACAAGGACAAGATGTGGATAATGAGCCAGGAAAATAGCCTGGGAAGGAGTGATGATATAGGAAGAAGAAGAACCAGGAGAGGGTGGCATCACAGAAACCAGTAGAGGAGAGGGTATGTAAGAGTAGGAGGTTGTCCATAGTGTTAATAGTGGTTGAGAGGTCAGTCAAGTAGGATAACGACTAAGCAGTGAGCCAAGGGGTTTAGCAGTTAATGAAATCACCAGGAACCATGGAGAGAGCACTTTCTGTTGAGTAGGACTGGAATTAGATTGAAAAGGGTTGAGAAGTAAGAGAGTGGAAGAAGTGAGTACAAACAACTTTTGCTAGAAGTTTGCTTGTGAAAGGAATTTGCATTATCTTTATCTATGTATATGTCTTATCTCCCTACAAGTTGGTGAGACTATCATTTCCTATTTATCCTTGTGTCTTACCTGAAGGCCTAGGACAATGCACATAGTAAGTGATTCACAAAAGTTTAAAATGAATGAAAGGATTGATTGATTTCTTGGGTGCTCTTTCGGTAACCCTACGTTGCACTTTTCACAAAGAAGAAGGAGAACTACTGGCTTAAGCCTGAGAAATCCAGTCTGTAAATTCATTCTGCAGGAATTTGCCTAATCTGTCCTAGCATCTGACACTTTCCTTTCAGCAACATCTGGGTTAGTGGGAGCTTGGCAAAAAAGATGTTCCAGATTGAGTGACTATCACTCAGTCCATGCCTTGAGGAATATTCTCTTGACCATCTCCTAGAGTGCAGAAGGCTGGTCTGGAAGTAGATTAAAATATTCAGATCTCCATGATTTATCTAGGATGGCAGATGCATCAACATCTGGAGACCTGCAGATGTGGTCAAATGATTCTCTGATGTGGAAAGTAATGCAAATAGCTGTCCCTATGGGCCAGCCAAGTGCCCGATAGGACAAGGAAATACAATATCAGGCCCCAACAGCCCCCGATGTTTTCACTCTGTTTAATCAGGCCGCAGCACAGGCCCAAGACCCCTTTGGACTGCATTCTGGTCCAAAGGCAATGTTGACATCTGGACTTGATTAGGTGACTAAAGACAAGAATGTGGGTCAAGGACCATAAGCTATAGAAATATGATAACAACAACATCTAAATATTGTTTGAGGTTTAAAATGATTTCTTTACAGCAATTCAATGAAGTCAGACAGTGAAAGTATCACTACAAGACTTAGCATGGCATCCTCAATAACAGGCTGGAATTGCAGTCAAGAAAACCTGGGAAAGTGGGGCAGCTGGGTGGCACAGTGAGTAGAGCCCCGGCCCTGGAGTCAGGAGGACCTGAGTTCAAATGCAGTCTCAGACACTTGACACACTTACTAGCTGTGTGACCTTGGGCAAGTCACTTAACCCCAATTGCCCTGCCCTCCCCCCCTCCAAAAACAAAACAAACAAACAAACAAAACCTGGGTAAGACTCTGGCTTCGGACATTTCATAGATGTGTGATCACAGACAAGTCACTTTATCTCTTAAAAGCACCTTCCTCACAGAGTTGCTATGAGAGTAGAAGGAAATAATATATGTACAGCCCTTTTCAAACCTCCAGATGTTATATACATGATAACTGTTATTTTAATCCTTATTTTACAGAAACAGAGGGGAAGAGAGATGAAGTGCATGTGCTGTAGTTCCTCAAAGTCACAGTTAATAGGAGTTGGAATTTGAACCCAGGTCAACTGATTTTAAAGTCAGTGCTCTGCATTACAGAAGGACGGGGGAGGAAATGGCAAACCACTTCAGTGTCTTTGCCAAGAAAACCCCAAGTGGGTCATGAAGAGTCAGATGCAACTGAAATGACTGAAAACAACAAAAATTATAGAAGGAATCAAGTCCCCTCTTATGTCTTCTCTTCTCCAGGCTAACCATTTCCTACTCCCTCAGTTTTCTTACACAATTCTCATATGTCATAGAGTCCAGGCCCCTAGAAATCCTTCAATCATAATTATGCCATCCTGACTAGGCCTTTGTCTAGGGTGCCAAAATTCAAAGGACACTGATAACACTCAAGACCTTAAGCAGGATAGAAACAATTAAGCTTAGCACCTAATTAGTAAGAACAATCAATTAAAATATGAAGCTAGCAAATGATATGCTTCTCCTTCAATTGTAACCCAAGTAAGTTTTCTCCTTGGCCAGCTCCATTCCATAACTCTTTCTCCCCAAAACTGGTCTCAAGGTATCTAGAAGACAAAGCCCCAAGGAGCCCATGATCTATATTCTCCCTCTCCTGACCATGTGTATTTCAGAGTTTCCTCCCTCATGGTGCCTTGTGTTCTTAGGTTACCCTTTCCCCAACTGAAGTTATTATAAAAAATAAATTTGAAGGCATATCTAGGAAAACTTTCCTTAGCTGTCAAAACTGACTGTTATGTCTCTGTTATCCTGAAAACTCTGCATTCAGTAGGTCAATGTCCTTCCTAAAATATACAGCCAGAACTGAATGCTTGAACTTCATATGACATCTAATCAGGGGAGGACTAGCTTTTTAGTAAGAACATTCCGGAGCACAAAAATCAGTCATTTTTGATAGCTAAAGGAGAAGCCTTGTACTCCAGTCTATTATTTGTTCTGCACTGAGAACTGGGACCAAAAGTAGCAAGAAGATAGATTTCTGAACATTGTAAGCAGGGATGTGCTGATAAACGTTTTGTATCTGGCTCTCCAAAAAGCTTTGTTGTTATTTAGTCGTGTCTGACTTTTTGTGACCCCCATGAACCATAGCACACCACGTCCTTCTATCCTCCCAAATCCTATCTATCCCAAAGCCTGTCCAAGTTCATGTTTGTTGCTTCCATGACACTCTCTAGCCAACTCATCCTCTTCCATCTCCTTTTCCTTTTGCCTTCAATCTTTCTTAACATCAGGGTCTTTTTTTTTTATAAGTTCTGCCTTCTCATTATATGGCTGAAGCATTACAGTATTTGACCTTCCAGCAAATAGCCTGAATTAATTTCGTTAACATTGACTGCTTTGACTTCCTTGATGTTCCAGCAACTCTCAAAAGTCTTCTCCAGCACCACAACTGGAAGGCATCAATTCTATGCATTCAGCTTTCCTCATAGTCCTGCTCTCACAGCCATAGATTGCTACAGGTAAAAACAATAGTTTGACTATACAGACCTTTGTCGGCAAGGTGATGTCTCTGCTTTTTTAGTTATGCCTCTCCAGATTTGCTGTAGTTTTCCTTCCAAGGAGCAAGTGTCTTTCCATTTCACAGCTCCAGTAGCCCTCCACAGTGATCTTGGAGCCCAAGAATATTAAATCTGGGACTATTTCCATTTCTTCTGATGGGATCAGTTGCCAAGATCTTAGGTTTTTTTAAGTTAAACTTCAAGCCAGCTTTTGTACTCTCCTGTTTCACCCTCATCAAGAGGCTTCTTAATTCCTCTTTACTTTCTCCCATCAGAGTGGTATCATCTGTATATCCGAGATTATTGATATTTCTCCTAACAACCACAATTCCAGCTTTTGATTCCTCTAGCCTGGCATTTTGCATGATGTACCCTTCATATAAATTAAATAAATAAGGTGGTAATATACAGCCTTGTTGCATTCCTTTTTCAATCTTAAACCAATCCATTGTTACATGTTTGGTTCTAACTGTTGCTTCTTGGCCTGCATAAAATTTCCTCAGGAGACAAGTAAGATGATCTGGTACTCCCATCTCTTTGATGTCTTGCCACACTTTTTTGTGATCCACACAGTCAAAGGTTTTGGTGTAGTCAACAAAGCAGAATTAGATGTTTTTCTGGAACTCCCTTGATTTCTCCATCATCTAGTGAATGTTGACAATTTGGTCTCTAGTTCCTCTTCCTCTTCAAAAACAAGCTTGCTCTTCTGGTAATTCTCAGTTCACATATTGCTGAAGCTAGCTTGCAGAATCTTAATCATGACCTTGCTGGCATATGGAACGTGTGCAATTGTTCAGTAATTTGAACATTCCTTGGCATTGTCTTTCTTTGGGAATCAGACATAAACTGATCTTTTCCAATCTAGTGACCACTGTTGGATTTTCCAAATTTGCTGGCACATTGGGTACAGCACTTAAACAGAATCATCTTTTAGGTCTTTGAATAACTCAGCTGGAATTCCATCACCTCCACTAGCCTTGTTGTTAGCAATACTTCCTGAGGCCCACTTGACTTCATGTTACAGGAAGTCTGGAGATGTAGAGATCAGTAACCACACCATCGTAGTTATCAGTGATGTTAAGATCTTCCTTGTTTAGTTCTTTTGTGTATTCTTGCTGCCTCCTCTTCATCTTTTCTGCTTATGTTAAATCCCTGCCATTTTTGCCTTTTATCATGCCATTTTTTACTTGAAACTTCCCTTTGATATCTCTAATTTTCTTGACAAGATCTCATCTTCCCCATTCTTTTGTTCTCTTTATTTCTTTGCATTGCTCACTTAAGAAAACCTTATTATCTCTCCTTGCTATTCCCTGGAATTCTGTATTCAGTTGGGTATATCTTTCTCTTTTTCCTTTTGCTTTCCTCCTTCTTCAGCTATTTGTAAAACCTCATCAGATAGCCATTTTGCTTTCTTGTTCTTTTTCTCTGGAATGTTTTTTGTTGCTGACTTCTGTGTAACATTGTGAACCTCTGTCCATAGTTCTTCAGACACTATCTGCCAGATCTAATCCCTTAAATCTACTCATCGCCTCTACTTCATATTCACGAGGGATGTTATTTAGGTCATATTTCTATGATTTAATGGTTTCCCCTACCTTCTTTAATTTTAGTCTGAATTTTGCAATAAGAAGCTCATGATCTGAGCCACAGTCAGCTCCAGGTCTTATTTCAACTGACTGTATAGAGCTTCTCCATCTTTGGCTGCAAAGTATGTAATCAATCTGATTTCCATATTGCCCATCTGGTGATGTCCATGTGTAGAATCAGCTTTTGGGTTGTTAAAAAAGAGTGTTTGTTATATCTTGACAAAACTCTGTTCATCTCTGCCCTGCTTCATTTTGTATTCCAAGGCCAAACTTGCCTGTTATTCCAATTATCTTTTGAGTTTCTACTTTAGCATTCCAATTCCCTATTATGAATGTTACATCTTTTTTTTGGTGTTATTTCTAGAAGACATTGTAGGTCTTCATAGAACTTATCAACTTTGACCTCTTCTGCATCAGTGGTCAGAACATAGACTTGTATTTCTCTGATGTTGAACAGGTTTGAACTTGGCTTCAAACACATATCACTCAGTCATTTTTGAGATTATACTCAAGTATTGCTTTTCTCTCCCTTTTATTAACTATGAGGGCTGCTCCATTTCTTCTAAGGGATTCTTGCTGACAGTAGTATATGTAGTGATCATCTGAATTAAATTTACTTATACTTGTCCATTGAAGTTCACTGACACCCAAGATGTCAATGATTAATCTTTCCATCTCCTGTTTGACCACATCTATCTTACCTTAGTTTATAGGTTGATAGTGATCTTTACAGCATTGGACTTTCTTTTGTCGCCAGACATACCTGCAGCTGAGCTTTCATTTGGCTTTGGCCCAGCCACTTCATCAATGCTGGAGCTACTTGTAGCTGCCCTCTGCTCTTCCCAATAGAGTAGTGAACACCTTCTGACCTGAGGGATTGACCATCTGATGTCATCACTTTTACCATTTCAGTACTGTCCATGGGGTTTTCTTGGCAAAGATACTGGAGTGGTTTGCCATTTCTTTCTCCAGTAGACCAACTTTTGTCAGAACTCTCCATTATGCCCTGTCCATCTTGGGTAACTCTGCATGGCATAGCTCATAGTTTCACTGAGCTATGCAAGCCTCTCTACCATGACAAGGCAGGGGAGTCCAAAAAGCTAGACACACTTTTAAGTTTAATCTGAATTATGCTAATCTGCAAACAGACATTTTCTCAATTGTTTTCTCAAGTCTAGAAAATTAGCACAATAATTAATCAAGTCCCAATTTATAATATTCACCAATTTCCCAGGTGTAAATAGTCACACTGAAAATTTAACAATTAGCTTTTGGTAAGAGCTGGCTCTAGCACATCTCTGGATATAAGGAAGAACTTTGTAATAGCCAATACTA
This sequence comes from Trichosurus vulpecula, assembly GCF_011100635.1. Taxonomy (NCBI): domain Eukaryota; kingdom Metazoa; phylum Chordata; class Mammalia; order Diprotodontia; family Phalangeridae; genus Trichosurus; species Trichosurus vulpecula. Next base: position 12,471,345 of record NC_050575.1, on the reverse strand, counting down.
TCTAACAACAAAGAGGACTTACTGGGTAGGTGGTCAGCTCCTTGTCATCAGGTAGTATTCAAGTAACGGGTAATGATCTCCTGTCAGGCATCGTTTAGAGGAGATTTGGGCATTGAATTGTACTAGGTGGTCCTTCAAGTCTCTCTCTTCTCAGAGGTTCTATAATTCTAAGATTTCATTACTTTACCTTGTATGTTGTTTATTTCTGCTTTGTCCTCTTTCTCAGGTGTGCCTACCTGAGTATTACTATCGTTACTGAATGCTACTGAATGCTTATATCCAGAGTCTAAACTTTCACCTCCCCCTATTAAAATGTGCCTATTCCATAAGCATAGAATGTTAAAGTAGGAAGGGACCTTATAATCATAAAGCATAGAATACCAGAGCTGGGGAAAGGGCATTTGAATGACAGAACCAAAGGATGTGAGACCTGAAAGGAGCCTTCAAGCTAATCCTGTTCAAGGACAGTGTTCTTTCAGGTACAGCATGCTTTGCTTCACATTGCTAGGCTAATTCCTGCTATGCTGTTAATTATTCAATAATAACTGAACATGTTACTCTTCCCAGGAGCATTTGCAGTTTAACAGGGACCTCAGGAGGCAACCCAAAAGAATGAATTTTGAATGCAAGAATTTCATATGCCAAAGGAGGGTATGTGTGTGTGTGTGTGTGTGTGTGTGTGTGTATGTGTATGTAAATATCTTGGGGCAATATGAACTTTTTGGATATCACAAAAGACCACTCATTTTCTCTACCTGTAGATGTTCAACATATACTTCTGTCTCATAAATATATAACATTACTGATTGTCAGACTGTGTCAAGTAGTCAGACACTGGGAAGAGTCTTAGATATAAAACATTAAAAATCTTTATTCCATTTTCAATACTCTTACCCTCTCAACTGAAGACACTGCCTCTTCAGCAACAGAAAAAAGGTCATTTGCTAAGAATTCTTTCTTTTCCCCTCTTCCTTATCTCATACCACTCAGATATCTCCCTCCAGTATCTCCTCCTTTACACCTGTCTCATGTGAAGAGTTAGCCCATCTCTTTGGCAAGATTAACACCTCTACATGCACTCCTGACACTATTCCATCCCACCTTTTCCAGATTGCTCCTTCTTTCATCTCCATTCTCCCACTAATCTTTCATCTCTCCCTATTTACTGGATGCTTTCCTACTGACCAGAAACATGCTCATGTTTCTCCCATGTTTAAAAATACTCTTACTTTTTCTGACCAGCTCGACTTGCATTATCTTTATATCTCTCCTTCTCTTAGCATTTAAAGTCCTTGAGAAAGCCATCTTCAAATGGTGCCTCCACTTTTCTCTTCTCACTCTCTTCTAAATCCTCTGCAGTCTGGCTTCTCATCTCATCATTCCACTGCAAGTGCTTTCTCTGAAGTTATAGATGATTTCTTAATTGCAAATCTAATGGGCTTAACTCTCATTTTTCTCCACTTGTCTGCACCCTTTGACACTATTCATCACTCTCTTCTGCATACTCTTCTCTCTAGGTTTTTGTGACACTGCCCTCTTCTGGTCCTTCTCTTACCTAGCCTCAGGTTGGTTTTTTTTTTTTTTTTTGCCTTGGATTTTCCTCCAGGACATGATCTTTAACCCTGAGTGACTTCGAAAGATCTGTCCTTGGCCCTCTTCCCTTCTCCCTCTATACTTTCTAGTTTGGTGGAACTCCTGGGAGTCCAATGATCATTTCTAAGCAGATGATTCCCAGATGCATTCATTCAGTCCGAACCTCTCTCCTGACCTCCAGTCCTACATCACCAACTACTTATTGGATGTCTTAAACTACAGGCACCACAGACATCTCAAACTCAATATGTATAAAACAGAACACATTATCTTTCCTCTCAAACCCTCTCTTCTTCTAAACTTTCCTATTACTGTTGAGGGCTGCATCATCTTCCCAGTTATTCAGGTTCACAACCTTAGTGTCATCCTTAACTCCTTCCATATGTTTGATTTATTGCCAACTTCTGTCATTTCTACCTTTGTGACATCTCTTTTACAATGTTTTTCTCACACAGCCACTACTCTGATGCAGTCCCTTCTCACCTCACCCCTAGACCATTGCAATAACCTTTTGGTTTGTCTCCCTCCTTCAAATCTCTTCCTACTCCAATCTATCCTCCATTTAGTTTTCAAAGTAATTTCCTAGACTGCCAGTCTAATCATGCCACCTTTCTACTCAACAAGCCCCAATGCCTCCCTATGACCTCCAAGATCCAATAAAAAATCGTCTGGCTTTTGAAGTCCTCCAAAACCTTGGCCTTTCCTGCCCTTCCAATTTTCTTACTCTTGACTCCTCACATACTCTAGGATCCAGCAAGACTGGCCTCTTTTCTGTTCCTTGTAATAATATTTTGTGTTTCAACCCTATCCCTTTTCCACATGCCTGAAATGTCCTGTCCCTTCACTTCTGCCTCCTGGCTTCCCTAGTCTCTTTCAAGACTCAGTTCAAATAATATCTTCTGCAGGACACTTTTCTTAACCTCTCCCCCAACCCCATGAGTTCCCTTCCTCTGAAATTACTTTCTACTTCTATTGTATTTGTATGCTTTCTTCCCCATTCGAAGAGCAGGGACTATGTTCTTGCTTTTTTTAATATCTCCATTCATTAGCACATTTGCTTGTAGTTTGCACTTAAATACTTGTTGACTGACTATAGGTTCAGTATCTCATCTGTGTGCATTCTCCAGCCCAGGGCTATCCCTAGGGTGTTTGGGCACTCTAGGTAAACACTTTTTTTGTGGGTACCACTCTGTCCACATAAACAATTTGATGAAAAAAAAACATATTGCAAAATTCCTGGGCCCATGTGAGGTACATCAACTTATCAATGAAGATTTAGAATAATTAGATTACAACATTTATGTACCTTTTCATAGAAAGTATTGTGATTTAAAACATTGAATTGTTATAGAGCCAAAAATGACTAAATTTGTATTATTATCATAATTGTCACCACTACTATTCAATGTAGTGTTTGAGACTATCGATGGCTAAAGAGTAAACCCTACCTCCCCCATTTTCCTGGTTATTGGAGAAAGCATTCATCAGATATTACAAGAAAGCAGTTGATACAGTAATGGCTCATCTTCCTCCTACACTGGCCAAAATTCCTCAACATTTGATTATCTCATTCCTTACTCAAAAGGAAGCTTCACTGGCTTTCTAACATCTTAGGATCAAATATAAAGTCTTCTGTTGGTTTGGTTCTATCCTATCTTTCCAAGCTGATTACATATTATTTTTCCTCATGCAATTATTTCTTCAGCAACACTTAGTTTTCCCCATACATGACACCCTATTTCCTTTTGTCTATGTTCTTTGTTTTGCATCCCCCTCCCCAGAGCTAACAAAGTTTAAGTTCTGTGAGCACAAGAACTGGTGTCACTTTTGTATGACTATCTCCAGCACCTTGGACAGTACCTAACACATAAAGAGCTTTTAATACATGCTTATTGATTAGGTCTTGACACTACAAAGATAAAGATACAATTCTGTACAGAAATAAGTATAATTCAGGGCAGTTTATGATGAATTCAAGGTCAATGTACAAAGAGCTCAAGAAAAATTTAGGGAGAAAAGAACTTGCAACTAGGAGGATCAAGGAAGAGGTAGCACCTAAGCTCATCCTTAAGGGGGGGTAAAAAGCCTTTTGTCAGGCATGAGATGAAGACGGAGTGCATCCCAGGCTAGGAGGACAGACTACTGAAATGTAGAGAAGCAGGGGGTGACAAACAGAGCTTAGAGAATATCTGTTCTTCCTGTCATCTGAATAGAATTGTATAAAACTAGACATTCAAGCAAAATGTAATAGTAGTATCAAGTAATTTCAAATAAAGTATGTACTAAAACAAGTCCATCAAGGAAACCATATAAAAAGCATGATTGAAGGTAGTGTGGAACAGTATGGAGAGATGGCCTGGGAGCCAGAAAGACCTGACTTTCAAGTCCAGCCTCTGACACATATAGGCTGGGTGACCCTGGGGAAGTCACTACTTCTCAGCACTGTAGGTAACTAAGCCAATGGCAAAAAGGATGCAGCCCTGCATTGATAGGAGAAATTTTCTCACCTTGGAGCTCCCATGCCAATGAACTCACAGGTTCAATCCCTAACCTAAAAGAGATCACTCTGATTAATATAAACATTTCACTGACTTATGACCTATTATTGACTGTTGTCTTGCATATCTTTCAATAAAGTAGCTAGGATAATTTACATGCTTGGCTAACTACTTAAATCAAATTAACTGGATAATTAATTACTAAAACCAATTATTATTTATAAATCTCTCCTATCTGCCAGGACATGTATGCAGAGTTTTAAAATTATAATAATAAAGCATATTTAGGCACACTGTTCTTACTAAAAAATTAACATTTCAGTGAGAGCAAAAAGGTTTTTGCCCCATTAATAAATAAAACAAAACATTTAAAAATTGTTTTACCTTAATCTCCTTTTTAACATCTATTTAGTCTATATTTCATAAAGTAACAGTACAGTAGGACATGCACATAGTTTATAGGAAACTTTTTTTTTAATTGATAAGGGTGCAATGTCAAAGTAATTTTGAGAACACTTTCTTAGGGCAATAAGAATTTAAATGACTTGTCCATAGTCACACAGCTAGCATATGTCAGGGGTCAACTAGATCCAAGCCAAGCTGCCTCCTAACACTTCCATATTTGAACTGAAACCTGCCTCTTTGCAGATTATATGCATTACTTCTATTCCTCCCTTCCACCTCCCAAACCAAAAGAGAATGGAGAAGGTTTCAAGTCCAAATTGACTGTTTCTGAGGTTACAAAAATACTGGATGAAATGTCTAGTCTAGGTGACATATTGGAGAGAGGCTGGAAGACCAGCAAGAGTGAGGAAGACTGAGGTTCAAATCAGATACTCACTAGCTGTGTTACACTGGGCAAGTCAATTAGTGGTTCTCATTCTTAGTCTTATCTGTAAAATGGAGATTATAATGGCATCTAACTCATTGGATTGTTCTGAGGATAAAATAAAATGTGATGTGTAAATCACTTTGCAAACCTTAAAGTGCTATGTAAATGTCATGGTGGTGGTGGTAATTAAAAAAATTTAACAATTTTATTTTTCTATTTATTTAGTATTTTATTTTCCCCCAGTTACATGTAAAAACAATTTTTAACATTGTTTTTAAAACTATAAGCAAACTGGGAGAGCAAGGAATAGTTTACCTGTCAGATTTATGGAGAATGGAAGAATTTATGACCAAACAAGAGACAGAGGACACTATGAAATGCAAAATGAATGATTTTCATTACATTAAATTGAAAAGTTTTTGCACAACCAAAACAAATGCAACCAAGATTAGGAGGGAAGCAGAAAACTGGGAAAGAATTTTTACAACTAGCATCTCTGATAAAGGCCGCATTTCTAAAATATATAGAGAACTGAGTCAAATTTATAAAAATGCAAGTCATTCACCAACTGATAAATGGTCAGAGGATATGAACAAGCAGTTTTCAGAAAAAGAAATCAAAGCTATCTATGATCATATGAAAAAGTCCTCTAAATCACTATTGATTAGAGAAATGCAAATCAAAACAGCTCTGAAGTACCATGTCACACCTGTCAGATTGGCTAACATGACAAAACAGGAAAATGATAAATGCTGGAGAAGGTGTGGGAAAATTTGAATACTAATGCATTGTTGGTGGAGTTGTGAACTGCTCCGGCCATTCTGGAGAGTAATTTGGAATTATGCCCAAAGGGCTATAAAACTGTGCATACCCTTTGACCCAGCACTTCTAGGGCTGTATCCCAAAGAGATCATAAAAATGAGAAAAGGACCCACATGTACAAAAATATTTATAGGAGCTCCTTTTTTGTTGGCAAAGAATTGGAAATTGAGGGGATTTCCATCAATTGGGGAATGGCTGAACAAGTTATAGTATATGAATGCAATGGAATACTATTGTATTATAAGAAATGATGAGCAAGAAATCTTCAGAAAAAAACCTGGAAAGACTTATACGAACTGATGTTGAGTGACACGATCAGAACTAGGAGAACATTGTACACAGTAACAGCCACATTGCGTGATAACTGACTTTGATAGACTCAGCTCTTCTCAGCAATGCAAGGATGGAAGACAACTCCAAAACACTCATGATGGAAAATGCCATCCACATCCAGAGATAGAACTATAGAGTCTGAATGCAGATGGAAGTTTATTATTTGCTCTCCTTTTCTTTTGCTGATTTGTTTTTGTTTCTTCTTTCTCATGGCTCCTCCCATTAGTTCTAATTCTTCTTTACATCATGATAAATGTGAAAATGTGTTTAATACGAATGCACAGGTAGAGCCTATACCAGATTGCATTCTGTCTTAGGGAGGGGGGAGGAAAGGAAGAGAGAGAAAATTTGAAAATCGATATCTTATGGAAGTGAATGTTGAAAACTAAAAATAAATAAATTAATTAAAAAACATTTGTTTTTAAAACTTTGAGTTCTAAATTCTCTCCCTTCCTCCATCCCCATCCCTCCTCATTGAGAAGGCAAGCAATTCTATAGGTTATACATGTGTAATCATGCAAAACATATCCATAGTAGTTATGTCGTTAAAGAAAACACAGACAAAACAACTCAAAAAAATAAAGTAAAAAAAAATATGCTTCAATCTGTATTCAGACATCATTAGTTCTTTCTCTGGGGATGCATAGCATTGTTCATCATAAGTCCTTCAGAGTTGTCTTGGATCGTTGTATTTGGAAAATAATTAAGTCATTCACAGCTGATTGACAGTATGCTACTTTCTATACAGTACTCTTTGCTTTGTATCAGCCCATGAAAGTCTTTCTAGGTGTTTCTGAGAACATTCTGCTCATCGTTTCTTATAGTACAATAGGCTTCCATCATAATGATGTACGACTTTTTCAGCCATTCCCCAATTGATAGGCATCACCTCAATTTCTAATTCTTTACCCCCAGAAAAGAACTGCTTTAAATATGTTTGTACATATAGGTCCTTTTCCTTTTTTTAAAATCTTTTTTGGGATACAGACCAAGTAGTGGTATTGTTAGGTCAAAAGATTTGTCTGGTTTTGTGGCCCTTAGGGCATATTTCCAAATTGCTCTACAGAATGGGTGAATCAGTTTACAACTCTGCCAATAGTGCATTAATGTCTCATTTTCCCCACATACTGTCCAACATTTGTTATTTACCTTTTCTGTCCTATTAGCCAATCTAATAGGTATGAGGTAGTACCTCAGAATTGTTTCAATTTGCATTTCTCCAGTCAGTAGTGAGAGTATTTTTTCATATGGTTATAGATAGCTTTGATTACTTCATCTGCAAACTGATTATATTTTTTGGTCATTTATCAATTTGGGAATGGCTCATATTTTTATAAATTTGACTCAGTTCTCTATGTGTTTGAGAAATGAGGCCTTTATCAGAGAAACTTGTTTCAAAAATTTTTTTCACAGTTACTATTGCTAACTGTATTTCTCTCCATCATATTCCCCCTACCCCCATTTATTCTATTCTCTCTGTCTTTTTACCCTGTCCTTCCTCAAAAATATTTTGCTTCTAACTATCCCTCTTCCAATCTTCCCTCCCTTCTATCACCACCCCCATCCCCTTCCTTTCCTACTTTCCTGTAGGGTAAGATAGATTTCTAGAACCAATTACATGTGTACGTTATTCCCTCTTTGAGCTAATTCTGATGAGAGGAAGGTTCATTCACTCCCCCTCATCTTCCCCCTTTTCCCCTTCACTGTTAAAGCTTTTTCTTGCTTATTTTATGTGAGAAAATTTACTCCATTCTACCTCTCCCTTTATCTTTCTCCCAGTATATTCCTCTCTCACAGCTTAATTTTATATTTTAGATATCACCCCTCATATTGAACTCGCACCTGTGCCCTCTGCCTATATATATTCCTTCTAACTACCCTAGCAATGAGAAAGGTCTTATGAGTTACAAATATCGTCTTCCCATGTAGGAATATAAACAGTTTAACATTTTAAAGTCCCTTATGATTTCCCTTTCCTGTTTACTTTTTTATTCTTTTCTTGAGTCTTGTATTAGAAAGTCAAATTTTCTATTCAGCTCTGGTCTTTTCACTTGAATGCTTGAAAGTCCTCTATCTCACTGAATGTCCATTCCCCCTCGCCCCCCCCCAAAGTATTATACTCAATTTTGCTGAGTTGGTGATTCTTGGCTGTAATCCTAGCAACTTTGCCCTCTGGGTATATCATATTCCAAGCCCTCTGATCCTTTAATGTAGAAGCTGCTAAATCTTGTATTATCCTGACTTTGGTTCCATAATACTTAAATTGTTTCTTTCTGGCTGCTTGCTATATTTTCTCCTTGACTTGGGAACTCTGGGACCTGGCTACAATATTCCTGGGAGTTTTCAATAATTGAGTTTGGAAGGAGGCAAGGGATCTTAAGAAATGAAGAAGTTCATTCTAGGTATGGGGGACAGCATTTGCAAAGGCACGGTGTTAGGAAATGGAACCTATAGTTATTTCCTTTTCACTGAGTCTTCATTAAGGTTTCAATGGAGATGGGCAACCTGGGAACAGAAGCTCAGGAAGCCCACTTGGCCATGCCGCCTTGAGCCATTGTTTCCTTTCCATTCCGATTGTGTCCATGAAATGTCTAGCAGGTCCTTCTCATCCCACACCTGAATCACCTCCAGAAACATCAATCCTTATTTCCCTTCTCTCTGGAACACTCTGCTTGCCACATTAATCATCCTAAAATAATGAATCAATTATACCTCCCCTTGGCTTATAAAGTACAAACTCCTTAACACGCCTCTATTTTGCCCAGGCTGGAAGTGCAGCAGTCACTCATGTCCCAATATTGAATGGCATAGCAGCTTTGACCTGCTTCATTTTCCCAACCTGGGACAGTTTGCCTCTCCTTTGGCAGCCTGGTGGCTCTCTGTTCCTGGGGGTTCATCATATTGTGCTGTATTTACTGTGAAACACCTGAGCAGCTCTCTCTGTAGTCCTGTAGTTCAGGACTCCTGAACTCAAGTGATCCACCAGCCTCAGCCTTCCAGCAGCAGGCATCACAGTCAAGTGCTACTGTTTGGCCCGAGATGTGCTTTGAAGGAAGAGGGGAATCCAAAGAAGTAGATGTGAGGAGGCGGTATATTGATGTGAAGTCCAAAAGAGATGGTGAGATGAGTGTGAGTAACTCTAGAAATTGCAGAACTCTGCATGAGTTTTAGGTGGTATTATCATATGTTTTAGGGCATGGAGGACTTTGAATTTCAGTCCTTCCATTCGTGAGTGGTTGATGTTACCCAACCAAGAAAAAGATGAAAAACTTTCAACAGAAATGCTAAGGCCATTTCTGGGACCATAAGAGTGAATTTACATCCGTCCTCATTTTGGTGGCATGATTTCATTAGAAGATGGAATTCAATCAGGTCACTTAGTCAGCAGTCATCCTCCTTGCGGAAGCACCCACTAAGAGGCCAAATTATACCCTGCAAAGCACATCTGCAGCTGCTCCAATGTCACCCTGATATGCAGAAATTAGTCAAGAAAGCCTTACCAGGAAAAGGAAGAGAAAAAAACAAGATGATGATATATAGAAACTATAATCCAAAGAACAGGAATTCATTTAGTCATCAAATATTAAGTGCCAGGCACTGCATGAGAATTTCCTGGACCTTGTCCTCAGATTGTAACTGAGGAGACAAGACTAACGTTGACTTGACCAAGGTCACCCCACAGAGCCAGGAATAGAACTTAGGTCTTTGTTTTAACAATGATAACTTTTTTAATAATGAGTTTTTCAGTGTTTGTTTCTTTGCACTATGCCTTCCACCTCCACCCCACCCCCCAAATGAAGAAATAGCATGACCTTGGAGTCTTGTTCTATCGTTCAATGACATCACGTTCAAGGAAAATTAATCATCCTGTGGTCTCCACTTGAGCCAATTCACCCCTTAGGCAGCCTGGTGGCCCTCTTCTCCGGGGGGCTCATCATAAACTGGAAGATGTAAAAATGCCAAAATTGCTAAAGAGATCAGCATTGAATCTGGAACACGTGCTTATGAAAATAACTTAATATACAGGGTGTCCCATAGTGAGGAATAGAATACTCTTGCATTATTTAGAATGCATTATTTAGCTACTAATTATAATTGTAGCTCATGTTTACAATAATAAAAAACCCATATCTTATTTTATATCTTACTTTATTATTTATATCTTTATTATTTATTTTATCTTATTCAATTTTATATTTTACATTTTATTTAATCTTTGTTATTTATTTTATATCTTACTCAATTTTATATTTTACTTTTTATTTAATCTTTATTATTTATTTTATAGCTTACTCAATTTTACATCTTACTTTTTATAACCCTACGAAATGGATAATGCAAGTATGTATGTACTTGCATATAAATGTACACTTTGCAGCTGAGGAAACCAAGCAGAACTGAATTGACTTACCTATGTATATAAATAGTAAATGCTAGAGCCAGGATCTGAATCTAGGTGTTTTGATTCTAAGGCCAAGGCTCTTTCTACTACTCCACATTGCCTCTGAAGAAAAACCATGATTTATATTGGCAAACAAGATTAAATGAAGACAAAGGAACGCATATAGCAAAATACTTTGTGTGTGCCCCATGTTTTTCAAGAAATACTAGGCTATAAGGGGCAGCCAGGTGGTACAGTGGATAGAGCATCGGCCCTGGTGTCAGGAAGACCTGAGTTCAAATCTGACCTCAGTCACTTGATGCTTACTAGCTGTGTGACCCTGGGCAAGTCACTTAACCTTGATTGCCTTGCCAAAAAGAGAGAAAGAAAGAAAACAACAACAACAAAATAATAGCTTACATTTAAGCACTTCTCCTTCCTAAGTGAAACCTTTTTTTTGATGTTATCTAAACCCCTGTCTCTTGTTTTATATTTAACATAGAAAATGACTGCTTGTCATTCAAGCTTTATTATACTTAAGATAATTCTAAATCAAGATAATTTAAGAAACATTTTAAAGATTTTAAAACATTTTTAATTTTTAATTTATTTTAAGATTTAACTACATACAAAGTTAGGGAGATAAAAAAAATAAGACTCAGTCTCATCGTTCAAGAAACCTACAATCTAAAGCAAAAAACACAAGAATAATTTTATTTCCACGTCTTGATGAATCTGATTAGTGTGGCTACTTCCTCTACCGCACACAACCTGTCTGTGTATCCTAGGCCTAGAATTGTGAACTAGGGTGTGATCAATTTGAAATGGGAGGACCTGGACCTGAATTCAAATCCCACTTTTGCTACTTGTCTGTGTGATCTTGAGTGAGTCACTTAAACTTTTTAAGTCTCAGATGCTTCATCTATAAAATGAAACGGGTGGACAGGATGACATCTAAGTTTCCCTTTACTTCTGAATCTAGGACCATTTGATCAGAGAATTTCAGAGTTAGAAGGGACCTCAGAAGTCTTCTAGTTTAGGTATCTAAACAGAAATCCCCTCCACAACATTCCTGATGAGCAGACCTCTAGTCTTTACTTGAAGACCTTCAGTATTGGTGAAATCATCATCTCTTGAGGTAGGCCATTTCATCTTTTTTTTTTTTTTTGTGGACAGCTTTAGTTATAAGGAAAATCTTCTTTACATCAACTACAGATCTGCCTCTCTATAACTTCTTTTTGGTTTGGGTTGCCCCCCTGGCCATCTTTATTTCTTTGCTGTCGTTTTTTAAATTATTGGTAAATTTTGTTTCGACACATCAAATAAATCTCCATCTTGCTCCCAGTTGAATCCCCCCTATGTAAAGTCCCTAAAAATTGTTAAATCAAAAAACATATGAGTGATTTTTGACACAGTGCACACAACCTCATCCTTTATTTGTTAGAACAAGGAGTAGTTGTGTGCTTTTAAGCTACTTCCAATGTTTTTGAGTTGATTAACAAGTAATGATGAACATTACTGGATGTATAGCAATTTTGGGAAATATTCCAGGTATTCTTGAAGCTCATGAACATATTACTCCCTCATCCCCCATTCAGTAAATTCCAGTGGTTCCGTATCACCTCCCAAATCAAATATAAAATCTTCTGTTTCACATTAAAAGACTTTTACAACTTGGCCCCTTCCTATCTTTCCAGACTTCTTAAATATTACTCTTCCCTCCCCACATACTCTATCCAGTGACACCGGCCTCCATGCTGTTCCTCAAACAAGACCCTCTATCTTCAGATTTGGAGCATTTTCACTGGGTGTCCCCCATACCTGGAATAATATTTCCTCATCTCTGCCTCCTGGCCTCCTTCAGGTCCCAGACAAAATTCTACCTTTTACCTAAAGCCTTTTCTGAGCCCTTTTAATGTTAGTGTTTTCTCTCTATTGATTATTTCCAATTTTTCTTATATATATCTTGTTTGTACATAGTTTTTTGTTGCCTCTCCCATTTGACTGTGACCTTCTCCAGGGCAGGGACTACCTTTTGCCTTTCTTTGTATCCCCAGAGTTTAGCACAGCACCTGGCACATAGCAGACACTTAATAAATACATATCGACTAACTAGGTAAAACTAACTAGAAGATAAATAAGAAAGAAGTGTAAGAGATGAATAGAATTTTAGAAAAGTTAGATATGATAGCATTCTGGAGAATATTAAATGGCACTACAGAGGAGTATGCCTATTTTTAGGTATACATGGCATCTTCACAAAAAGTGGCCATGTATTAGGTCAACAAAACCTCACAAACAAAGGCAGGAAAACAGAAATATTAAATCCATCATTTTCTAGCCATATTATAATAAAATTACATTCAGTTAAGGGCCTTTGAATCATAGATTTAAAATTATTTGGAAACAAAATTAAAAACTCATTCTAAAGAATAGGTGGGTCAAAGAAGAAATCATAGAAACAATCAACAATTTGATAATAATCAGTAATTTGATAATGACAACAATGGGATAACATACCAAAATTTATAAGATATAGCCAATGTAGTACTTAGGAGAAATTTTTTATCTTTAAAAGCTCACATGAATAAAAGAGAGAAAAGATAGATTAACGCACTGTCCATGAAACTAAAAACCTTAGAAAACCACCAAATTAAAAATCTCCAATTAAACATCAAAATAGAAGTTTTGAAAAGAAAGAAAGAAATTAATAAAATTAACACAAAAAATTGAACTGATAAAACTAAGAACTATTTTTAGAGAAAAAGTAAAATGGATAAACTATTAGCTAATTTGATTTTAAAAAAGAAAGAAAACCAAATTAGCAGTATAAAAATGAAAAAAGGTGAATTGACAACTAATGCAGAAGAAATGAAAACAATTATTAGGAGCTATTTCACCCAACTATATGCCAATAAAACTGACAATCTAAATAAAATGATTGAAAATTTACAAAAATATAAATTGCTTAGATCAACAGAATAGGAAATACAATACTTAAATAACCCTATCTTAGAAAAAGAAATTGAACAAACCATGATTGAATTCCCAAAGGAAAAGAAATCTAGAACCAGATGATTTACAAGTCAATTATTTGCTGTTGTTTACTCATTTCAGTTGTGTCTAATTCTTCATGACCCCATTAGGGTTTGGTTTTTGGTTTTTTTTGGTAAAGATACTGGAATGGTTTGGCATTTCCTTCTCCAGCTCACTTTGCAGGTGAGGAAACTGAGGCAAACAAGGTCAAGTGACTTGCCCAGGGTCATACAGCTAGTAAGTGTCTGAGGCCATATTTGAACTAGGGTCTTCCTGGCTCCAGGCTTGTTGCTCAATCTACTGTAGCACCTAGCTGCTGCACAAGTAAATTCTGCCAAATATTTAAAGAACAATTAATTCTACTACTATATAAACTGTTTGGAAAAATAACTAAAGAAGAGCATCTACCAAATTCCTTCTATGATACAAACATGGCCTTAATCCCTAAACCAAGGAGAGAGAAAACAGAAAACTATTGACCAATTTCACTAATGAATACTGATAATAGTCTTTTTGGTCATGTGCGCAACAAGACAAAGGAGTAGACATTGTACCTGATCCCAATGTCCTCTCAAACCTTCCCAAAACAGGAATCATGCACCAAAGACAAAGTAACTGAAGCTTTCTCCATGCTCTAAGACACTCAGAATCCAAAAGACGGTAAAAAACAAAACAATCCAAACCCATGAACTGATTCTCACTCCCCTTAAGTTCACTCAACATCCCTCTACCACCTGCCACACCAGCAGCAGCAAGGTTACACCGGCAGACTCAAGGACAGGGCACAGGCTCACAACAAAATCTTCCTCCAAACTCTGATCCCCCAACCCTCTTTCCAGTGGTGTGGAGACTACAGCTCCAGGCTGCAGGAATTTGCTCTGGATGCAAAAGCCAGGCAGGCAGCTATAGCTCCTCAGGAGCTAACGCCTGCCAGGGGTCATACTTTTGAAGTCTAGTGTAGCAAAGCTTTGAACTGCTGGTGCCACGGCAGACAGCTCTATAACACCAGCACTACCAAGCTTTGAACTGCTGGTACCAGGCCAAAGAACAAGAAGCAGATACCAGGACAGGACAGTGTGTGTGTGTCTGTGTGTGCGTGTGTGTGCGTGTGTGTGTGTGTGTGTGTGTGTGTCTGTGTGTGCGTCTGTGTGTCTGTGTGTCTGTGTGTACTTGGCAGGGCAGGATGTCATTCAAGACTCCACCAAGTTTAAGAGAAAGAGCTGGCCCATTTAGGGCCAGTTCTGACCACTCAAATGTCAGTTGGGGCTAACTGCATGGGAGGTGGTTGAGATGCTTTGAGATCCAGCCCGCAAAATAAAACAAAAAACACACAGCCAAAGGAGAGGGAGTCAGAAAGCGAGTAAGAGAAAAAATAAGAGAAAAACCCCAAATTGCTGAAGATTTCAGGAAGAAAAAACTCCCTCAAAAACCTTAGACATAAACAGATAAATCCATAGGAAAAACAGTAAGAATAGAAGGAATAAGGCTTCTATATCTAGTAAACAAATTCAAGCATCTCTGAATGAATATTGATGTAAAAATGCTGAATAAAATAGCAGCCAAGAATATTACAGCAATATATCACAAAGACCACACATTATAACCAGGCTGGATTTATACATTAATGCAGGGATGGTTCAATATTAGGAAAATATAAGCATAATTGACCCTATTAACAATTTTTAAAAATCATATGATCATTTTAATAGATGCAGAAAAAAAACTTTTAACAAAATACAACACATTTCTATTAAAAACATTAGAAAGCCTAAGAATAAACAGAGCTTTCCTTAAAGTGACGAGTAGTATCTATCGAAAACCAAGAACCAGCATTATTTATAATAGGGACAAGCTAGAAGCCTTTTCAATAAGATCAGGAGTGAAGCAAGTATGTCTATTATGGCCATTTCTATTATGCACTAGAAGTGCTGTCTATGGCAAGAAGACAAGAAAAGGAAATTAAAGAAATAAACACAGGCAAAAAGGAAACAAAACTATCACCTTTAGCTGATGATATGATGACTTACTTAAAGAACCCAAGAAAGTCAACTTAATTGAAACAATTTACTATTTCAGCAAAGTTTCAGGATATAAGATAAACCCACGAAAACCATCCACATTTCTGTATGTTACCAACCAAACCCGACAGGAAGAGATAGAAAGAGAAGTTCCATTTAAAATAACTACAGACAATATCAAATACTTGGGGGTTTACCTGCCAAGACATACTCAGGAACTCTATAAACACAATTTACACCAATAAAAGCAGATTTAAATAACTGGAGAAATATTAATTGTTCATCGAAGGCTTAGCCAAAATAATAAAAATTACAATACTACCTAAATTAATTTACTTATTTAGTATTTACTCAGATACCAATTAAACCACCAAAAGACTACTTTATAGAGCCAGAAAAAAATAATAAAATTCATCTGGAGGAACGAAAGGTCAAGAAATCAAGGGAACCAATTAAAAAAAATAGAAAAGAAGCAGGCCTAGCAGTACCTGATCTCAAACTATATTACAAAGCCATAATTGTCCAAGCAATTTGATTCTGGACAAGAAATAGAGTAGTTGGTCAGTGGAATAGTTTAGTTATATGATATATTGAAGCAAATTAGCACAGTAACCTAGTATTTGTTAAACCCAAAGATCCCAACTATTCAGGCATAAACTCATTATTTCACAAAATCTGTTGGGAAAACTAGAAAACAATCTGGCAGAAACTAGGTGTAGCTCAACATCTCATACCACATAGCAAAATAAGCTCCAAACGGGAACATGATTGATACATAAAGGATTATATCATAAGTATATTATAGAAGCATAGAATAGTTTATCTGTTAGATCTATGGAGAGGGGAAGAGTTCATGACCAAACAAAAAAGGTTCACAGGAGGTAAAATGCCAATTTTGATTGCCTAAAATTAAAAAGTTTCTGCACAAACAAAACCAATGTATCTAAAATTAGGATTTGTCTTTTCTTTGGTTATTGTATTGTAAAGGAGTATATCCTTTTAAAAAAATTATTATTTCTATTTTTAATCCAAACTTGAAAGGCCACATGGAGTAGCAGATAACATGTGGGCTTCAGAGACAGGAAAATCTGGATTCCAATCTGGCCTCTTACAGATTTTGTGTCACTCTAGCAAGGCAGTTAGGTGTAGAAGTGGATAGAATGCCAGGCCTGGAGTCAGGAAGACTCGTCTTCGTGATTTCAAATCTGGCCTCAGACACTTACTAGCTGTGCGACCCTGGGCAAGTCACTGAATCCTTCTTGCTTTCGTTCTCATCTGTAAAATGAACTGGAGAAGGAAATGGAAGATGCTTCCAATATTTTTGCCAGGAAAACCCCAAATGGGGTCACAAAGAGTTGGACGTGATTGAAGGGATTGAACAACAACAACCCTGAGTAAATGAATTTACCTCTCAATAGCCCCAAGAAATTTTCTAATGCTTTAAGTTCCTAAAAAGTTACTGATATACATTAATATAGGAGGTTTCCTTACTAGCTTCCTACATCAACAAAATCACAGGTCTAGATGAACTATGTAGATTTCTGATTTTCCTTTTGTCGCTTCATTTTGGGATTATTGTCTCTTCCTCTTAGCTGTCTTCTTCTTCTTCTTCTTCTTCTTCTTCTTCTTCTTCTTCTTCTTCTTCTTCTTCTTCTTCTTCTTCTTCTTCTTCTTCTTCTTCTTCTTCTTCTTCTTCTTCTTCTTATCCTCCTCCTCCTCCTCCTCCCCCTCCTCCTCCTCCTCCCCCTCCTCCTCCCCCTCCTCCTCCTCCTCCTCCCCCTCCTTCTCCTCCTCCTCCCCCTCCTCCTCCTCTTCCTCCTCCTCCTCCTCTTCCTCCTCCTTCTTTTCTCTCTGTCTCTGTCTGCCTGTCTGTCCATCTGTCTCTCTCTCCTCATCTCTTCTGTTTTCTTGGGAATACCCTTCTGAACTTATTTAGCCCATTAACGTGGCCAAAAGGCTTTTCATATGTTGTTAATAACTTTTTGATTTGAGAAGAATAAATTGTTTTAAATACTTATCTTTTCAGTTAGGAGGTTTATCTCTTGCTAGACTTTCTTGTTGTTGGAAGACTTGTCTCTGTAAATATTTTAGTCTGCTTACTTCTCACCCACCTTCCATTTTATTAGCACATCATGAGTGTATTTTTCTGGTAAGAGAGCTCTGTACTCGTGGTCCATGTTTCTTAATCTTATAAGTGTATTTCAAATTTTCCACTTTGCCCTTGTTTTCTTTGAAAAGTCTAGTGTGATTCATGGTCAATTCATGTTATTCAATGGTCAAAGGATATGAACAGGCAGTTTTCAGAGGAAGAAATCAAAGCTATCTATAGTCATATAAGAAAATCCTCTAAATCTCTATTGATTAGAGAAATGAAAATCAAAACAACTCTTAGGTACCACAACACACCAATCATATTGGCTGACATGACAAAACAGGAAAATTATAAATGCTGGAGAAGATGTGGGAAAATTAGAACACTAATGTTTTGTTGGTGGAGTTGTGAACTGATCCAACCATTCTGGAGAATAATTTGGAACTATGCCCAAAGGGCTATAAAACTGTGCATACCCTTTGACCCAGCAATACCACTTCTAGGGCTGTATTCCAAAGAGATCATAAAAATGGGAAAAGGACCCACAGGTACAAAAATATTTATAGCAGCTCTTTTTGTGGTGGCCAAGAATTGGAAATTGAGGGGATTTCCATCAATTGGGGAATTAGCGGAACAAGTTGTGGTATATAAATGTAATGGAATACAATTGTCCTGTAAGAAATGTGAGCAGGCAGACTTCCCAAAAATCTGAAAAGACTTATATGAACTTATGCTAAATGAAATGAGCAGAAGCAAGAGAACGCCGTACACAGTAACAGGCACATTTTACAATGACTAACTTTGATAGACTTAGCTCTTCTCAGCAATGCAGGGATCTAAGACAATTCCAAAAGACTCATGATGGAAAATACTATCCACATCCAGAGAAAGAACTTTGGAGTCTGAATGCAGATTGAAGCATACTATTTGCTCTCTCTCTCTCTTTCTTTTTGTTTTGCTTTTTTCTTTCTCATGGTTTCTCCCATTCATTCTAATTCCTTTTTACATGACTAATGTGAATATATGTTTAATAAGAATGTATATGTAAAAAAAGAAAAGTCTACTGTGATCCTTGTTACTGTTCTTTGGTACAGTTTGACTTGTGCATTTGTGGAAATTTGTAGTATTTTTCTTCCTTGTTGTTGTGGCTTTGGAGTTAATAATGATGGGTCTAGGCAAACTGCATTAAATAGAGAGAAGTTAGTTACTATAATACCTCATTGGGGCTTGGAGGTTGCCCTAAGTACTAGACTCCTGTGTAAATGGAGAGCATGCTCTGCTCTGGAAAGTTCTGTGGTATTATTTTGAGGTCGGACTTAAATGTTGCATTCTGTTGTTTGAGGAGAAGCCTGCTAAGCTCAGACAGGAGCCTCTGTAGGCATTGCCAGGTTGACAGCAGTGCAATGAATCATTTGGCTACAGGAACTATCAAAAACCTATCTATTGGGCTCTAAGGGGGTTAGGGTGCATTTGTGGAAGGAACATACATTTCAAAGACTTTACAGAACCTTCATGTATAATGCCTATACGAAATAAATCTTAATTTCTTGTTTGTCCAAGTCCTGTGTCTTTTTACTTTTCAGGGTTTTTTATTTGTTTTGCCAATTTTAGGAAATTTTCTTTGATGATACTTAGGAAAGTTCTGATTTTTCCCCTTAGATTTTCTGGGAAGTTAATAATCCTGAGATTTTTACCTTGTGATAGATCTTCCAGGTCTGCTACATGGGTCTGCATGATTCCCAGTGGTCTGAATAATTCATTGATTTCTTTATCAAACCTGAGTTTCCAGCTGCTCCTTATTCTGTGCAGTTCCAGATTTTGCTGTAGTAAGGTAGCATTTTTTTTTCTCTATGGATTTTTTGAGATCAAGTCAACAAACATTTAATAAGTGCCTAATATGTGCCAAGCACACAGTGTTTGAAGATACAAAGAAAGACCCTAAACCCCTCTCCCCCAAAAAACCCCAACCATAAATAGGACCAGCTCTCGAGGAGTACACTCCACTCTTGGACTACACCTCACATTGGAAGTACCTGCTATGCCTGAGACCTTATGTTCTGATTGGCTGAACCTTCAATTTAAGAAGAAGGCCCAAGCCAACCATATTCATTGCTCTCCACACCATATCGCTGGCTCATCTCCATGGGACTTTATCTACCATGTCCAAGCCTCTTCCCCGCACCCAGAACCTTCCCTTTGCCCACTTCAGTTCCCATTTATATGTTGTTTACCTCAATTAGACTGTAGGCTCCTTGAGGGCAGGGACTATTTTTCTTTCTGCTTGTATTTGTATTCCTAGAGCATAATGCAGTGTTTGGTCGTTTACTATGTGCCTTAATAAATGCCAGTTGAGGGAGTGACTGGTAGAGGCTGGGCATAGGGATAGACAACATGAAACAACTATGTACAAACAAGACATAGACAAGATAAATTGGAGATAATCTTAGAGAGAAGACAATAGCACTATGGGGGAATGGGAATGGCTGCTTAAAGAGGTTTTCCCTCACACTCGCTCTGCTGGTCATTTAAAAATTATTTTTTCTCAATCTTCATTCATTCATTTTTGTCTTTTTCATATTTTCTTTTAAAAAACTGATTTTGAAAACAGCAACAAAATTATTATTTCTGATGGGATGATAGGACCTGGACCCCTAAAAAGAAAAGAGCATGATAGTCCTTTCACTAGGAAGGCAGCTGGCGGCCCACCCCAGACTGCTTACCTCTCCTTAATCCTATCCAGATTCCTTCGCTGTCCTTTTTGTATGTAAGCATCAGTCTCACCCCCATTAAGTTGCAGGTTCCCTAAGAATTTCACCCTGGAGTTCCCAGTAATCCCCAACTAAATCATTTCCATAAATTAAGAAAAGGAAGAGAATATTTTACATGAAACTGAATTTCTATTATGTATATGTATGTTCCTTTTTTTAAAAAGTAATTTTAAAAATTTAATATGGTACTACCAACATTGGCTTGTCCGTGTTCCCTTATGAAATTTCTTCTGCTCTCCCCTGTGTATTTTCAAAAATGTTTTGTTGATACTTTTTAGTTTTTTCTATCACTACTCTCCACTCCCCCCTCCACAATAATTACTCAGGTCAAAGTAAAATAAGTAATTTTTATAGACATATAATAAACCACATCTTTTAATATTAAAAACATGTAATATGCAAAAAAATCTTCTTTTGCTGCACTTTTTTTTATACTATTTGGCACTGAGTTCATGAGATTTTGACATATATTTTTTATTTCTTTATCATAAAATTACGCTTTTATCACATTGGATATAAAACATTCTTTTGGTTAAAAATCCCTATTTTCTAAGTCTCACCTTAATAATAAGGTTCTGTTCCTTGGGAATCCAAGGTAGAGGTGGAATAAGGAGCCTGAAAAATGGCACCCACAGAGAAAGAGGTCACCAGACAGAACAAGTCTTGGGGCCATTGATTAGATGATACTCACAGGAGGTCAAATAGCTAGTTAGTAGCCCTTGAAAAGAACAAGTCTCCAAACATCCCACCGAGGTTTGACTATTAGTCTCTCAATTGACTGACTAGTAGTTAATTGATTACCAGTAGTGATCCATTATTGGATCCTCTTCTAATCATTTTATGAATCGATCGCTTAGCTCCTGAGATACCCTTCTCTGATTAGCTAGTTCCTGCCCAGAATCACCCTCTAAGGAAGTGTCTAGTCTAGACCATTCATGCTCTGCTCCTGACTTTCTGGCTTTTTACTTTGCCCTGTCAGGGAGCCCATCTCTTCATCTCCTTCCTGATATCCAACACCCTTTTACATGTTATGTTCCTCTGTTACAATAAAAGCTCTTTTAAAGTAGTGACTATATTTTTCTTGCTTGTGTCTTATCATTCCTTTTCTGATTCATATTGCATATTAGGTTCTTCCCCTGGGAGGAAGGCAGTTTTAGAATGCCTAGATTAGAGCCAAAAGGGGTTTTGTTCCTTAGGAGTTCAAGATGGGGGTGGAATGAAACATTGAGGAGTCTAATTCCCTTACTGAGAAGACAGGCAACCACAGAGCAATGACCCCAAGGCAAACTTCAGGGATAGGTAAAGAAAAAGGATAGGCACAGGTTACCAGTGACCTCAACCAAGCAGTGCCTGGCTATACAGTGTACTAGATCAGGGCACATTGAAAAGTAAGGGAAGAGATAGCACTAGAAGCCAGATCTCCCAATTCTCAACCCAGTGCTCTTTGGTTACTTCCCTAAATTTGTTTCTGCCCTTCATTGATGGGTGTTTCACCATTCTGGCTACTATCTTCAAAGGATTTAGAGCTGGAAAAGGCTTTGTCTACTCTCCAGCCTTTTCATTCAACAGATCTGGAAACTGAGTAGGGGACGGTGCTTGCCCAAGGTCACATAGCAGTAGCTGTAGAGATAACAAAAGCAAGAGATGAATGCTATAAATTTTAAACAGGCATACACTTTAAGTTGAAGACTACTAGTTTTGTCCAACCTAGCAATTTTACAGAGGAAGAAATAGGCCATCATAAGGGAAGTGACTTGACCAAGGTCATATTACAAGGTATAGAAGAATTAAGTGAGTTTTCTGTTGCCCAGAAAATGAAAATCTCATAACTAAGGAAGAGTATCAATAAAACATTTCACTTTTCTGTGGTTCTCTAAGATTTACAAAGTGCTTTTTTCACACCTCTGAGAGTCAGGCAGTTCAGGCATTATTTGTCCAAATTTCTAGATGGTCATGATAACAAGTAATGGCAGCATTTTTTAAGGTTCTCAAAGCCCCTTATAAATCTCATTTTATCCTCACAACAGCCTTAGGAAGGTTGCTTTTATTATACTCATTTTATAGATAGGAAAACTGAGGCAGGCAAAAGTGGAGTGACTTGTCTAGGGTCACATAGCTAGTATCAACATTGCTAAGGCAGAATTTGAACTTGGGTTTCCCTGACTCCAGGTTCAGCACTCTGTCCACCAAGCCACTTAGCTGGCCCGAGGATATTAAACATACTTCCCTTTGGAATGAGAACAACTTTCTTTTGAAAAACAGCAGCACCACCAAACATAGCATCCCTTCCCTCCTTCTTTTTGGTGAAGTCCAAATGCCAGTCTGGAATACTTTCCACCAGAGTCATGAGAGGACGTATTTCAGAAAGGAATCAGAAAGGAAGAGTCCAACTGAGCTCTTAGGAAATTACAGATCAAATAAAGTTCCTCCCCAGTATTTGAAGCATTTAGATCAGAAGTGTAAGAAAAAAAGTAAGGATATGGGCCCTCCCCACCCCAAAGTTTAGAAGGAATAAAAATAAATCCTGTTTTTTTTTAAAAAGAGGGAGATCATTTCTTGAAGATGAAAATAACGTGAATTTGAACTGAGCTTATGTCTCTTGATGGGCCCTGAGCTTTAATCTGTGCTGACAGGCAAGGACATTTTGAGACAGGAGAATCTCCTCTCTAGGTCACTGTTAAATTATGAAAATGGGTAAAGTTTGATTTACATATTCTTATTAATAATAATATTTAGCATGGTAAAATGATGATCCCAGTTTTATACTTGTGTTTCAGCAAGAATCTTTCAAGTCATTGTTACGGGCTAGATCAGTGGTGTCAAACTCAAATAGAAACTGGATTTAAGAAACCATGATAAGGAATCTTGCCACATATTGACTTAGAAAACCATATATTAACATTATCTATGTTCTATAGTATTTGGGGTAGTGGCAGTTAGGTGGTGCAGTGGATAGAGTGCCAGGCCTGGAGTCAGGAAGACTCATCTTCCTGAGTTTAAATCTGGCTTCAGACACTTCCTAGCTGTGTGACCCTGGGCAAGTCACTTAACCTTGTTTTCCTCGGCTCCTCATCTGCAAAATAAACTGGAGAAGGAAATGCCAGACTACTCCAGTATCTTTGTCAAGAAAACTCCAAATGGGTTCACAAAGGTCAGACACAACTGAAATGACTGAATAACAAAATTATATTTTTATTTATTTTGTTATATATTTCCCAATTACATTTTAATCTGGTTCTGGGGGTACTTGGTAGCACAGCAAACGCAGTCTACCTGCATTTGACATCTCTGGACAAGACGATCATGCAGCTAGAATTCATAATTGGGTGAATAATGAGATGCAGGGTATTTATTAATAGATTAATGTAAGCCTGGAAGGTTTTGATGCAGGTCCAAAGAGTTCTGCCCTTCATCTTTGTCCTTCCACTCCTCATACCCCATGGGTTCCACAGTCTTCCCGTTGCCCCTTGGATTTGCCCTTCCCTGAACTCTTCCATCACTCAGGTCTTTCTTGATGACCTTCAGTCCCATTAAAAACAATAACTCACTCATCCTAGGCTAACCTCCTCCCTGTCTTGCTGCCGCTCTCTGATAGGGCTAAAACTTAAATACTCTAAGGCTGGGGCTCCTAGTTGTTTTGCATCCTGGATACCTTTAGCAGACTGGTGAAGCCTATGGATCCCTCTGTAGAGTAATGTTTTTAAATACACAAAGTAAAATACATAGGATTATAAAGGAAACCAAGCATATTAAAACTTATCAACATGCTTTTTAGAAAACAAGTTCACAGATTCTAGATTAAGAATGCTTATTTTAAGGATTTTGTCTACGTGGATACATCACGAAACCCTCTACACTACAGTAGTTCTTGCAATAAAAACAAACAAACGGACCTACCAGCCAGTCACATTATGGACTCTCCAAGCTTAATGAGGCCAATCTCTGGACCACAGACATATCAACCATCACTGAGCCCTTACTTAAAGCCTTCCTGGCTTGGTAAGGCCTATCAGAATTCAAATTCCTCTGGAATAGTCTTCAAACATCCAGGCCCACCTCAAGCCAAGATGAGCTCTTTCCTGGTGTCTAGGGCTGAAAAGATGATTTGAGCTAAGCTATTAATAACTGGTAATGGTTCACTGCATTTGCAGATTAGGGGCATCTTTAATAACAGTTGCTCAGTACTTCCCAAGTTCCACAGATGAATCTAGCTCTGGATAGAGCTGGGCCAGAGATATAGGAGCTCATCCCATTTAAAGTCACAAGGCTGACGTTGGAATTTGGAATTGTTTTCCTTTCTACCTGTGTGACCTTAATCTCTCTTAGCCTTGGAGGGAGGGAAGAAGTAGAGTGTGGTGGAGAGAGGGGATGATATAGATGATATGGAAGGTCCCTTTCATCACTAAGTCCTGTGATACTATGATCCATTCTAAGTTAATTGACCTCATTCCATGGCTCTTAGTGGTCTTTGAGCAATTATGGAAGTCAAAGAAGAGTAAACCTCACAGCTGGGAGGAACTTTGAAGGTTTCATAGCATCTGGGACTGTTAGGATCACAGAGATTACTTACTTAATCCAATCCCTTCATCTGACAGGTGATAATGCTGACATCCAGAGTATTTAGCCCAAGGACACATGACGGTGAGGAACTAGCAGCAGCACTTGGTCTCCATTCCAGGTTTCATGAAACGCCCAGTAGTGAAAACCACCCCTTTGCCACCCTGCTCCTTTGTGGCTTTTTCATTCTCCTTGTCCGATGTACAGCCATTCTTTGGCTTTTTGCCCATCTAGTTTTATCATGTTTTGACAAACTCAGTGCAGGGACTCAATTAAACCCTGAACAAGTTTGAATTCAGAGAATAGAGCATTGAAGAAACATTTGGTTTTCCAGTCCAGGGGTCTGTGAAGACCCTGGTCTGTGCTAGTAACCATGAGTCTCTTTGAGGGAGGTGAATTGTGTGTGAGAGAGGTGTGTTTGACAAATGATTGCTTCCTTTCATGGGAAAAGAAAGAAATCCTCTGTGGAGGGTGGAGAATTGAACCTAAGTGGTTTTGAATTAGGGACAAGCCACTTTACTGAATTTACCTTTTTTATTTTTAGAAATGAATTCCTCTTTGCCCCCTGAATTATAGTATTCATTGGATTTAGATCTGGAAAGGACAATATGGAGTGTTTAGTAATAGTATCTAGAGCCCAAAGGGACCTTAGGGGCCATTTAGTAGAACCTCATCATTTTATAAGTATGGAAACAAAGGTCAAGGTATGAAATGACCAGTGTCGAGAGAGTAAAGTATCAGTGCCAGGATTCAGTCTAGGCCCTCGGACTTCTCTCTAGTACTCTGGCCTCCATGCTTGAATACCTGGCAGAATCAGAAGGAATTTTAGGGATCTCCAGATAAATGAAGATAGTTATCATTTCTACCCCAAATGCTATCTCCAGTTTAAAAATTTCCAATTCCTTCACTCCTCTAACAAAAGGAGTTCAACCCCTGGCCTGGCTTAACCAAAGACATGGACTTTGAGGGACATGTTCAGAGGGTACAACACCAAAATGAAGGTGAAATGCCTATTTAGCAGTATTATAAAATATTTTGTTTTTAATTTTCCATATCCTGGGAAAGCATAATAAGAGTTATAGCTTACTGCTTCACATTTAAGTCTTTATCAATAATAGCCTGTGAGTCTTGTGTGTTTTAAGCATTTTTTTGTGCAGAGGAAATAATAACTGTCCCATATCTGATCTACATTGTCCACCAAGTAGTTTTCTACTTCCCCACCTTTGGGGTCATCCCTAGAAGTGAGCTAAAACTTAAGTTTTAGGTAATTTTTTTTTCTGGGGCTTTGGGTGGGGATATATAAAAAAAGATTCTAACCCTTCCTTTAGGTGGTCAGGAAATTCCAGGACTAAACCTGGTCTCAGTTACCCGGGTCTAGAATGAAGAGGGGCCCCTTAATGAGACAGGTTTGTGGGACCCCAGCCCCCTAGACCCACCAGCAATTACTGTTATTATATTTGAGTGCCTGGTGGATGAGGGGTACATTAGTCATATATGGCTTTCAGCAGGGCTCTTGCCTAAGTGTCCTGAGAGTCTTACAGTGTCCTTGTAGCCAGCTTGGAAAGATGTGGGCTGAATGTTAATCAGGAATGTTGGTAGTTAGTTGAATAACTAAACCCCCAAAGTAATGATCAATGGACTAGGGTGAACCTGGAGGGAGTGGAATTCTCTAGTGGAATGCCCCAGATACCTGTCCTTTGGCTCCATTCTGTTCACCATATTTATTAATGATTTCAATGAGGTTATAGACGTCATGATTGCCACTTTTGCAGATGACATTAGGATGTGTCATATGGATGACAGAATCAAGATTCAAAAAGATCTGGGCATTCTAGCAAGATGGGGCCAAAACTAATACAATGACATTAAATAGAATTTTAAAAATGCTTTACAAAGCTTAAAGTGCTATATAAATATGAGTTGTTATTGGAATTATTTAGCAGACAACAAGCCTGATATCGGCCTAGAGTATGATGTGACAGCTAAAAAAAAAAAGAACATGATTTTCAGTGGCATTAACAGAAGTCCAGAGATAATATCCAGTCTTGTGCCTTGATCAAGTCACTTGTGGAGTATTGCGGCCAGTTGAGGGCATCATATTTAAGAGAGACAGGAAAAAAACTGGGAGAGACAGAGATTAACATTGTATGGTAAATATAGAGTGAGCCTTGTCCAAAGCCTGCCTCTGATTTATGCTGGCTGGCAACCCTTGGCAAGTCATTTAACTTCTCAATATTCCAACTGATTCACAAAAGCGATGAGGTGAAGAAAATGGCTTAACCTGCATTGACACCCACTGATACTTTGAAAATTGGAAATCTATGCATGTTGTGTGCAGCAGCCTTCCATTAACTAGAATGTCTCTTTCTCTATGTTGCATAATAGAATCAAGACAAGTCAACAAACATTTATTAAATGCCTACTATGTGCCAACACTTTCCTAAGTGCTGGGAGCCTAAATAGAAACAGAAAGGCAGTCCCTGCTCTCAAGGAGCTTATATTCTACTAAGGAAAAGCAACACATAAAAGGAAGCTAAGAAGGGCATGGGGAAGGAAAAGGGAGTGAAGTATGGTAGAGAAAGTCTAGAGAATCAGGACTAGAGCCCAGAGGAGAATGAAGACACATCTGATCTGGGCACTTCTTAAAATGGAGGACCTTGGGGTAGTCAGTCAATCAGAAGGAGGGACCACAGGGGCAGAGCAAACTTCCAGGATGAGGAAACTTCTTGGGCAGGATGGAACACAGGAATGTTTTCTCTCCTCCAGTTTTTAGTGTATCTCCCATTTTCCATGTTTGTTTTTTCCCCAAAGCTCAGCAACATTGACTCTGCAACCTTATCCACAAGCACTTAAGTGCCCTGGGATATAGTCCATCTGGTTTGGGGGAATTTAATTCACTGAGAATAGCTAGTTCTCTCTTCACTTATCTTGGATTTTCATGCCCTATTCATTTTTGTTTTATCTTTCCCACTCTGAAGATTATTCTTCTTCATCGAGAAAGGAAAAGCACAATATGTAGTAGGTGCTTACTAAATGCTTATTGACTAACTCATGAAGCAGCTCCGGATCTAGCACATTCTAGCCTCACTAGCGAATAATCTATCACCTCAGCATGTGCAAGCTGATCTTCTCTCTAATCTAGGTATGTTTTTCAAATCCAGCGTTAGATGCTTCTCAAATTCATTCACTTTTTTTATAATTTAAAATTTTTTTTAAAATTACAACCCTTCACTGTTAATGAACCCAGCCTGGCTCCTGATTGAGGACATGAATACCACTGTTATTACCTCCTTTTTTTTGTGGACAACTACCTAATTAATTAAGCTTCTGCACTAACCTTGCCCACTGGAACACCACAGCTATCTATGCAAGTGTTTGCCCGTTAAGTTTTTCCCGTCCTTTAAGACCCAACCCATATGCCACCACCTGCATGAATCCTTCCTGGATCCTCTCTCCCCATAGTAACTTTCCCCTTTGACCTCACATAACACTTTTTTTTGGGTAACTCTAATGCAATTCTCACGTAATATCAGGCACTCTATCTGTGTTTGCATCTTCTCTCTCCAACCAGAAACCTAGATCTATGAGGTTTAGACCCCATCCAATCTAAATTTGTTGTGCTTTGTACATAGTAACTACTAAACAAATATTTGTTGGATTTGAATTTCTTAATTTCTCTCTTAATTTGTCTTTATTTGAGGAATAGAAGGTTTTTAGACTATGTAAGGCACTGCTTGCGCTAAAAAGAGTCAGCAAGTCAAGCTTCACAAATCCGTCGGGAGCACACATTGACAGGCACACACGTCCTGCTCTGTGTTGGTTCACGTGCTGGGCCCTGGGGACAGAGAGGGGTGCACAATCCTATTTTCTCTCCCAGGGAGGAGGAATGTTCATCTCTCTCTAGAAGGTTGGAGCTGAAAAAAATCTCAAACGTGGGTTTACTTGAGATTCAATCCTAAATCCAGGAAATCTCTTCTCTTGCTAGAAGGCTGATTGTTAGCAAACCAGGGAAGATTAATCTGGCTTAGTGACGATTATCACAGCTCATATGTCTATTGCAATTAAAGTTTACAAACAGCTTTATATATGTGGTAGTAAAAATTTTATTCCCATTTTACAGGTAGGGAAACTAAAGCTCAGACACGCAAAGCATTGGAGCTGAGTTCAAATCCAAACCCTCTTGGTTCCCTTTCGAGGCCCTTTCTACTCCATTTTTGTTTTTGGAGAGGGGAAGGCAGGGCAATTGGGGTTAAGTGACTTACCCAAGGTCGCACAGCTAGTAAGTGTGCCAAGTGTCTGAGGGCAGATTTGAACTCAGGTCCTCCTGACTCCAGGACCAGTGCTCTACTCACTGCACCACCCAGCTGCTCCTCTTTCTACTCCATTTCAACTTACTGTGATGTGTTGGAAAGAGAACGGGACTGAAAGTTCAAGGATCCAGTCCTAGCTTTCTTACTTACGTACTCGGTGACCTTGGGAAAGCTTCAATTTCTTTACCTGCGAATTGAGGGGACCGGATAAAATCCTTTCTGTCTCTAATCACGACTCTGACGTTCCTTCCAGTTCTAACCTCCTCTGTTTCTATGATTCTAAAGCCTTTTCCATACTTATATTCCATGTTGAACGAACTCTATACATTCACAAGAAAGACACAGCTCAGGTTCAGAAAGAACTCATCTGGTTGTAATTTGCTGATATTAAAGAGTATAATGAGGACATACACCAGCCTGTAAGACGGCTATTGTGTTCCCTTTTGTCCTAATTTCTGACATGTTATGGAACACATGAGGCCCAACTAGGAAGAAGCCAACTCTGCCAGAACTGTAGACTGACCATGGGTGACCTCTGAACCTTCAGACTTCTCCTATTTCTCATTCAGGAGGGAATAAAAGGAGTCAGAAACTATTATAATTGAATCAATATAGGCAGGCGGACCCCCATGCACCTTCGAATATGCCACTCAGAAGTAAGCCAGAGAAGAATGCATGCATGGATTGGTATAATGTATTTTGTGTTTAGTGGTTATAACTCTGCATGGTTTCATCAGTCACTCTGGCTGTTTCTGTCTGTTAGTTCTCCCTCTGCTCCTTTGGGAGAAGGGGTCTAATCTGATGAGATTGTCTTAATCTGTAAGGTTCCTTGAAGATGTGAGATTCTGTGTTTCTATGAGTTGTTACTCTAAATTCTCTTCTATTCAGAAGGATCACAGGACTTAAGAGTTAGAAGAGTCTTAGGGATCATGCAATCCAAGCCCCTCATTTTTCAGAGTTTACTGAATCCCAGAAAAGTTGTGACTTGACCAAGGTCACACAGTTACCACTAAGACTTTGCAGTCGGAATCCATTGCTATGTACACTTTCCTGTACTCCCTCTTTTGTTTATGACATTTTTTTTTAAAAAAAGGTTGGTTGGCAATAAAAACTTTATTACCCTTCTCACAATCACCTTAGTTCTTAGTCCTTTAGTTAGCATTGGAACAGCTAATCTCACGGGATGGTGCCATGGAATTTGAAAACCCAGACAGAGATGGATTCTCTGACAGGCGGGTATGGTCAAAGTGATTCATAAAAGTTTCAACACACTGAACTGGGCATGTATTTAAAACCATATCTACATGACTTCTCCCTTGGCAATTTGAGAATTCCTGCCCTCATTTTGGAAATGATTTTGTTTTCTCTAAGTCCTATGTTAGATCTAGTTTTAGTAACCAGTTGCCGAAGGGGTCTGATTTGAGGCGTGAATGTGAAAAGTCCTCTTGCCCCCAAATATGCTTCCCACCAGCCTCCTAAATGTCTGAAATTCTTACCATAACCTGCTCAAGTTTCCTGTTAAAATGCAATCCAAGAAGGATTAAGGCATTAAACCACTATCACGTGTTAACTCTTTAAGGCTCATTAGCCTCTCAGCTCCTAAGAAGGCCAGAAAAGTTGATACACAGAATTAGTAAAATTTGATGGGAGTCACGAAGAATTAGGCACAGAGGAAATAGCATGGTTTGGCGAAGGCTGGTCATGATAGGATGTCACAATGTTGTTCAGTCATGTCCAACTCGTTGTGGCCCCATTTGGGGCAAAGATACTGAAGTGGTTTGCCATTTCCTTCTCCAGCTCATTTTACAGATGAGAAAACTGAGGCAAACAGAGTTAAATGACTTGCCTAGGGTCACACAGCTAATAAGTGTCTGAGGCTGTATTTGAACTCCCGAAAATGAGTCTTCCTGACTCCAGGCCTGGCACTCCATCAAGTGCACCCCGCAGCTGTATCCCCTGCCACCAAGATGGAATGCTTCACAAATTTGCATGTTATTTTTGTGCAGGGGCCATGCTAATTTTGTCTGTATCATTCCAATTTTAGAATATATGCTGTCAAAGCAAGCACCTACAACAACAAAAAGGTAATTTTTAAAGCTATGCTGGGGGCAAAAGGAGCAAAAAAGAAAGGGTTAGAATCGCTGCTTGTGAGATAACAGTAGATGAAAAGAGTATGCAGAATTAGCCTGCTTTTGTTTTTCTTTTCTCTAGGAAGGAGAATAATCTTCAGAGTGGGAAGGATAAAACAAAAATTAATAGGGTGTGGAAATCCAAGTTGAGTGAGGGTATGTTTAGAGACAACTAGCTATTCTCACGGAATTAAATTCTCCAGGACCAGATGCACCATGTCCCAGGGCACTTAAATGCTTATGGATAAGGTTGTAGAGTCATTGTTGTTGAGCTTTGGGGAAAAAACAAACAAACAAACAAACATGGAGAATGGGGGAGACACTAAAGAACTGGGGTGAGAAAACATTTTCCTGATTTTCAAAAAAGATATCAGTAAGCTTTATTTCAATTTTAGGTAACATTCTACAATAGATTATTAAAGGAATGATTCATGAACATTTAGGAAGGGAAGCACTAATCACAATAAATCAGGATTTAAAAAATTCATGACAGTATAATCTCATTGGCTCTTTTTTCCCCCACAGAGTTACTAGCATAGTAGATTAGGGGAATGCCATAACCATAACCCAAGTTTTAGCAGTACATATGACAAAGTCTCTTATGATAATCTTCTGGACAAAATGGAGAAACTTAAATCAATTCCACAAACACTTATTAAGCTCCATCTGTAAGGCACCTGCTAAGTTCTTGGGCAAAATGACAAAAACAGTCACAACACAATGGATTTAGAAAACCCTAGAGAATCAGCAAAGAAACTAATTGAGGCAATAACTTCAGCAAAGTAGTTGGATACAAAATAGATACATATAAAGTAAAAGTATTTTTATGCAGCAACCATAAGATCCAGGAGGAATTAATAGAAAGGAAAATTCCATTGAAAATAGTTACAAAATACATAAAATATTTAGGAGTCAATTTACCAAGACATATTTGAGACATACATACATGCATATATGTATACATGTGTATGCATGTATGTGTGTATGTTATATATGTGTACATATATATATACACACACACATAATTATAAAAGACTCTGAAGATACAAAGAAAGACAAATAACGGGAGTAATATTCCTTGCTCATGGTTGGTCTGTGTCAATATGATAAAAAATGACAACACTGTCTAAGTTAATTTATTAAATTTGGTGCTATGCCAGTGTAGCTACCGAGAGATTTATAGTTGTAGAGTATACAGGGCATATATTATGCTCTAAAGCATAGAAGTTTATAGAACTAGACAAAATAATAACAAAATTCATTTGAAGGACCAAAATATAATCTTATGGGAAAAAATGAAATAAAAACAGGAATGAAGGGAAAATAGACTATAAAGATTCTGTAACTCACTCTCTCTCTCTCTCTCTCTCTCTCTCTCTCTCTCTCTCTCTCTCTCTTTCTCTCTCTCCAAAAGAATCAGAAAAAAATTTAGTTCAATATTTCATTATCCTGTAAGACTGAATCAGCTTTGATACTTGCATCTCATTAGTACCTCCGCCTCTCTGATTAAACAGTAGAGTCATGAGGTCCAAAATCTTCTTTAAAGGAGGGGGCCCAGGCCAAAGATCTCCACATGGGATGCTGTCTTCCCCTCCCCCACCCCAGGTTTTCACATTCTTTTTGTGGATTGTTGCTTCCCATTAGGTTGGAAGCTACTTGAGGGCAAGAATGGTCTTTCTTATATTTGTACCCAAATCAATCCCTTTCTTAGTTTACTACATTATTTTGTTGTTGTTCCGTCATTTTTCAGTCATGTCCAACTCTTTGCGACCCCATTTGGGATCTTCTTGGCAGAGATACTGGAGCGGTTTGCCATTCCTTCTCCAGGTCATTTTACAGATGAGGAAACTGAGGCAAAGAGGGTTAAGTGATTTGACCAGGGTCCCACAGCTAGCGAGTGTCTGTAAGCAGATTTGTTAAACTTACTCTTATTAATACTGCTTAATTTTTTACTGAAGTCCCACTCTAATGTCTTATTGTGGCATGGATACAGCCCGAGGTTCTTAAAGGCTATTCCAGTAGGATTCAAGTTCTGCTAAGTCCTATCAACAAATCAATTAGTCAAAAGCCTTTATTGACCATCACACACTAGCATCCTGCTAAGCCCTTGGTATACAAAGACAAAAGTGAGACAGTCTCTGACATCAAGGATTTCATATTTCAACAGGGAAGACAATACGTGCACTTATGCACACATGTAAAACATGTACAGAATAGAAACAAAGTAATCGTGGATCCTTTGAAGTGGAAAAGGCTCCAAGTATGGGCAAAATTATATATTTGCATTTTATTTATGTCTTTTAAAAAAATCTTAGTTATGCCAACCTCCTCCTAGCCCCTTCCTTTGTGACCAAGAAAAAGCAACTAAATAAAAATCACCCAGCACAAAAATGTTATCCGGCAATGTATGCAGTGTTCTGTTCCAGTAATCCTCTTCTTCTTCTCTGACGATGATGCTTTGTCTTTCTGTCTTAAAGGAGATACGTAGTCAAATTTGGGGAATCATGAACTTGGCTTCTAAGTGATGAAATTTTCAGCCAGAGCAGTTCTTAGAGACTATCTACCAAACCACAGAGCTGTTAAAGTCCATATTAATGAAGGAATTACCAACACCAACAAAATCATAAATCTATAAAGTATCTAAGTAATAATTACATTGTAATTTTTAGTGCTATTTAGTAATTATAATTTGAAATGATTACCCACTCAAAGAACCTCATCAGGTCTGTCTCCTAAACACTTATAATTTTGAGAATTTGGAATTTTTCCCATATATCATTGAGATCAAAATGAGATGAAGCAATTCTGGGTCTGGAGCATACAGGGAGTTGGGGTGCCTTTGTATTTCCACTAAGGAATAAGTAAAAAAGTTAATTAAAATGATAAAATATTTGTTAAATGTCATGTTGCCCTGTTGAGTTTAATATAAACTCTAAAATACTCTAAATTATAAAGCTTGGTACCTGGCACCATAGATTTAGATTTAGGAGGACCTCAGACACTAACAGGTCCAATCTCATGTTTCCACGGGTGAAGGAACTGATGCTTAGAGATGCACAGTAACTAGACCAGTGTCACACACATGTTGTTGTTCAATCATGTCTAACTCTTCATGACCCTGTGGACCATGGCATACCAATGTGGTTTTTCTTGGTAAAGACAAAGGGTTTTCTTGGCAAAAACACTGGAGTGGTTTGCCATTTCCTTCTCCAGTGGATTAAGGTGAACAGGGTTAAGTGACTTGCCCAGGGTCAGACAGAAAGTGTCTGAGGACAGACTTAAACTCAGGTCTTCCTGACTCTAGGCCTAGCAATCTATTCTTGAGCCACTTATCTGCCTCACCATACTCAGCCAGATCTGAGCTCAGGTTTTCCAGTCCAAATTCAGTGCTCTCTCTGTTAAACCAGGCTGCCTCAGAGGTCTTGGCGAATTGAGGATCACCTCTGAGAAAACATCCAGTCTGGGTGTGGTCAAGATATACATGCTTAACATTCCCAAACAGAGCAGAGGAGAACATCTAGCAGAAGCTTATGATCCTGCTGCAGGCTTTGGGGCTTCATTTCCACATCCTGCTCTCCACAGATTTAAGCTACAAGAGGACAGATGATCAGGGTCAGAAGCAGGAGTGGGGGGAACATTTCTGCTCTCACTACAAATCTGAGGAGCAGAGGGAGAGCCAGATTCTGTGGCAGGCTAGCTAAGTACACACCGAGGGTATCCCTGGACTCCAAGGAAGCAGAAGTGAAGCGATCGTTCCTCTCTCCCTCAGAAAATATTCACTTTTACATGGACTGGGATCCCTTGATGTAGGAACATGACAAACAGCAACCGCTCCCACCCTGGTTGTCTTCTTTTGTTTGCTTCTCAGACCACAGATTTTAAGGGATGATGATGATGATGTTTTGCAAAGCCCTTTCCAAATACCTCACTTACCTCAATACCTTTGAGGCAGGTACTGTTATTATCCGAACTTCATAGTTGAGGAAACAGAAGTGATTTGCTCAGGGTCACACAGTGAAGTATCTGAGGCAGAATTTGAACGAAGGTCTTCCTGAATTGAATTTAACACTATCTATCTGTTGCACTTCCCAGGTGCCTAGATATCAGCCTTAGTAATTCCCTCGTGAGTGTGAAATTTTCAAGAATTCTTGAGTCCTTCTCTGTTTTTTTTTTGAGGGGGGAGGTGAGGCAATCGGGGTTAAGTGACCTGCCCACCTAGTCTCAAGTGTCTGAGGCTGGATTTGAACTCAAGATCTCCTGACTGCAGGGCCAGTACTCTATTCACTGCGCCACCTACCTGCCCCTCGAGTCCTTCTCAAAGGAGAGATGAGCACTGCCTGAAGGATGTAGTAGCTGAAGGCCTGCAGATTATCCTGCCCCAGGGCCAGGAGATGGATCGTCTGGCAGTTGCTCACCCCAGCAGGTCTGTTCAGGAGTCTCAGAAAGTTGTTATTCCCTTCTGAAGGAAGGATAACAAGTAGAAAGAGCTATTTGAGATGGTTTATGTTTTCTGCGTTTCTTTGGGCACGTTTGTGTCTTTTTACATTTTCAGCACTTTTAGTAGGGATGTGATTTAGTAGGTGGTCCTATACCTGACAGCCACGTTGGACACTGAGTATGTTTCCTAGACAGAATCCTCTTACCCATGTTTTGGAGAGGTCCTAGACCGAAGCCACAGCTGAGCTTTGTTTTGGAGACTTCCTCAGAGTTTCACTGTGGTGTGGGGACAGAACCAGAGACAAAAGTCAGATTCTCCCTCCCTTCTGGGGTCAGGCTTCTCTCGGGATGAATTTGGGTTGGTGGGTTGGTGTGAGCATGGAGCCTTGTGGGAAGGACTCTCTGGGCCCCAGGGCCCTTCCATATCTCTATCACTGTGGCACAGTGGCCAGATTATGGGCTCTGGAGACAGAGAATCTGGGTTCAAATTTTCGTTTATATTTATTTGGTCTGAGTGATTGTGTTTGTCCTTTGTTCTCAAAGAGGACCATGACATCAGGAAAATGATGGCATGACTTGCAGTTGACTTTGATTTGAGTGAGGGAGGGCTGTGCAAGGTCACACTTTCTCCTCCAGAGCCACCTGGGTCCAGTGACCTGATATTCACCAGGGTGACTGCAGATGGCCCAGGATACATTGGGAGACCCTGGTCCTTTTACGTCAAGGTCTTTTTAGGTTCTCACTTTGAGTGAGGTAGTGCTTATTCAATGAGTAGGCCTCTTTAAGAAGTTAATCAAGGGGGGCAGCTGGGTGGCACAGTGAGTAGAGCACTGGCCCTGGAGTCAGGAGGACCTGAGTTCAAATCCAGCCTCAGACAATTGACACACTGATTAGCTGTGTGACCTTGGGCAAGTCACTTAACCCCCATTGCCCTGCCTTCCTCCCTGCAAAAAACAACCCCCCCCCAAAAAAAACAAAAAAAGAAGTTAATCAAGAGATGGCCCCTTTAATCAAAATCTAAAAAAAAAAAAAAGAGGGGAAGACCCTCAGGGCTCCTGGCCAAAATAGAAACAGTTACTATTTAGTATTTACATTCACTCTTTGCCAGGAGGGCAGGGACCTACTGTCCAATCTTCCAGCTACAGAGTGAGTGGGGTTTAAGGGTTGGTTTTTGAGAAAGAAATCTATCCAGTAACCCGAAGAAGAGGAAAGGGGAGGGGACGGGAGCGGGGAGGGGGAGGCTACTCACAGGTTGTCCTTTGTTCTCAAAGAGGACCATGACATCAGGGAAATGACAGTATAGTGGAAAAGAACGCAGGCTTAGCCCCAGAGGACCCCTCTTCTAACCTTGCCTCTGCCATTTACTGTCTTTAAGGTGAGTCCTTCCCTTCTCTGGGTTTCTTCATTTTCTGGGAGGGTTGGACAGACTCCAGTTCCCTTCTAGATCTCTTCCCTCTAGCATCTGTCCAGTTCATTTTGTTGCATGCGTCTTTCACATAGGGAAGCCAGGACCCTTCTCATGGCACCATTGAAGGCAGTTGTGTTGGGCCTCTCTTCTTAATGCCCCGTGCCTGCTAGGGGCAGGTGGAGTCGGTGAGAGCCGGAGAGAGGAGAGTGCCGGGCTGTTGGAGGCTCGACAGTCCCTTTGGAATCTCTTGAGTCTCTTCAGGTTCTATTGGGTGTCTCTGACTTCCAGCCTTGAGACAGAATATTGTTGTTACGCAGTCACGTAGGACTCTTTGGGACCCATTTAGGGTTTGCCATTTCCTTCTCCAGCTCATTTTATAGATGAGGAACTGAGACGAACAGAGTTAAGTGACTTGCCCAGGGTCACACAGATAGTTAAGTGTCTGAGGCCAGATTTGAACTCAAGAAGATGAGTCTTCCTGACTCCAGGCCCAGCACTCTGTGCACGGTGACACCACCTAGCTGCCTGAGATAGAATACGGATGACACCAAACCTCGCTTCAGATGGCTGATGCGAGAATGAGACTGAGAAGAAGGTGACTTGAGAGGAGACGGCAGTCTCCATTGTGTCCCTATGCCCAGCTTGCTACCCTGGAGACTTTAGGCCATTTCTCTTTAGGCGATAAATGATACCTGATATCTCTCTGCTGAGCCAACCTACCTCTGTCTCAAAGGGAGAGCTGCTTCTGTTTTGCTATAGACTTAGATAAATAGGTCTCTTTGCAAAAAAAAAAAAGTCACTTTTGGAGATGTAACATCTAAGGCATTCATTGATGAAGTAGGACCATGTCATTTAATCTGCCAAACTAGAAGGATGATTGGTGGTTTAGTTTTCCATCCTAGAGTTGAAAACCAAAACTGTGCAGGGGGAGGAGAGGAAACATCCTTTTCATTGTTGAACCAAAGTATATTCGTAAATGTCATTCAGGGACCATCCCAACTGACAACATGTTTTCATGCTCCAAGAGGATCCAAGTGATTTACTTGTCAGTCAATGAGCATTTATTAAGTGCCTACTATGTTCTAGGCACTATGGTAAGCCCTGGAAATACTAATGACAGGGAGCTCACTGTCATCAGCATATACATTAATCTAGAGACTCTCACAAAAGAGCTGGAGCCACAAACTGTCAGGGACAGTTCAAAAACACTTCTTTTCCAATGAAGGAAGGACTGTATTTCCATTAAGCACTGGAATCTCTCCATTTCTATAACTTTATTTTTTGTGTATTTGTTTCGAAAGAATGTGTGTGTGTATGTGTGTGTGTGTGTGTGTGTGTGTGTGTGTGTAGGGGGTGGGGAGATGGAGGAAATAAAATGAATTATGTTCTTGTTGATCAAAAAATTAAGTAATGCTGTATTCTAAAGGGACCAGTTATAAGAAAATTTTCATCAAAAAACAATTAAGGAAACAGAAGGGAGAAATAGAGAAGGAGAAAGAGAAAACCATCTGCATCCAAAATAGTGTTTTATGGTACTAACCTGAGCAAGCAGCTGTACATTTGAATTAATTACGTGCAAGGGAGTTGAGGGATCTTTCCTAAAATTAACTCATTCCTCAGAGTATTCTCTACATACATACACATGCAGATATGCATGCACAGTGACCCACACATATGAAGAATCCATTGTAATTATCATAATAGTTAATGTTTCCGTAGCTTGCGTATGTGCGTGGGAGGCTGCATTTCAGTGGGCCAAAGCATGACACCAAGGGGACCTTGACATGATCTCAAGGGGTATCCAATGGGAGCATGGGAACATGGCTTACATCCTTCCCATAAGATAAACCAATAGAGGGATTTATCTCCCCAACACTCGCAACTTCCTTTCATCGCTTGCTATTTCCCTTCTTGGTCCCTGGCCTCCAGTGGTTGTGGGGGCTCTCAACTTATGCCCTTCTGATTGAAGCATGGCACCTCTGGGCACTTATCATTTATGACTCAGGCCACTTTTCCAGAAAATGCACAGACCAAATTCCATGCTCTCCTCCCCCCTTCCCCTTTCCTCCCTACTTCTCAGATCACTTGGTGGCAGGGGAAGGCATCTTGTGGCAGCTTCTATACTCCTAGACAGTGATCGGTGAGTAAAAACTCTCTCTTTTCATTTGTCGTGGGTCAGAATGAATTGCACAGGATGAGGGACATGGATGGGCAGAGATCAGAACCATGCATCTCAGTGCCTTATCTCCCCCCAGACTTACTCCTCTTTCATACATCACTGTTTCTATCGAGGGCACCAGCACCCTTCTAGTCACTCAGATACACATCTGTGCCATCCATCTTTCCCTCTTCATGACCAATCAGGTGCTGGGTCTTGCTGATTCTACCTGTACCACACCTCTCACACCTATTCCTTCCTTTCTATCCGCACAGCCGCCAGCCTCGTCCAGGCCCACATCACCACGTGCCTAGACTATCGCAATAGCCTTCTAATTGCTCTTGACCCAAGTCTCTCTATATTCTAATTCGTTCTCATAAAAATTGATATTCCTAATGTGAAGGTTTAACTTCTCTGTTCTCCTCCCCAATAAATTCCAGTAGTTCCCTATATCCTCCATGATCAAATATTAGTTCATTTTATCTCATCTTTCAAAATTTTCATATGTTTTACAACGTAAATGATTATTAATATGGTGGTATATATATGTAATTTATAAATAAATGTACAGATATTTGGAGTACATTTCAAAAACATTTTTTACTGATAAAGGTATATAATTTTAAAAGTTTAGAAATCAATTATATAGAGCTTTAATTTTTACAAATATTTTACACATATATAATGTTATTTGGTCCTTACAAGAATCCTAGAAGTTACCACAGGTTTTATTCTTACTTCATAGATGAGTAAATTCAGGCTCAGAAAGGTTAAGTGACTTGCCCAGGGTGACACAGCTTGCAGGTGTCCGGGGCAAGACAAACCCATGTTTCCCCTGAATCCAGACCCAGTATATCACAGTGAAGGAAATGGAAAGGCTTCTGATTTCATATCATAGCTTCCACAAAGGCAGCAATTAATATTCTCCAATCATGACAGAGATTTCTCCCAGCTTCTACCAGACATAATATTCAAATAATCCTTGCAAAAATAAGCACCATCATCTCATTTATCTTAAGGGAGCAGGGAAGACAGACAGAGACAAAGTGCCAAGGATGAATGTTTCCCAGAATATTCTATTCAGACGCCATGCAGAGCTGGCATTCACAGACACACCAATGTACAGAGAATCGGCTCCAATTACAATAGCTGAAATTTACGTAGACATTTACTACCCGTGTGACCATTAGACCACGCAAGGGGGATAGGGCAAGAAGGGCACTCAGACATACAGAGACAGACAGACATGCACAGAGACATAGAGAGAGACACATACAGACCCAGAGAGAAAAAGAGATACGCAGTGATAGAGACAAATAGATAAGAGCAGGGAGAAATCCGTACATATACACAAAGAAAAACCTTGGAGAAATACACAGAGACAGATAAAACAACAAAGACAGATGTACAGAGGAGAGAGATACGCATAGGGAGAGGTATTGAAACAGAGAGGCACACTGAGATCTGGAGAGATAGAGAGGAAGATAGGAAACAGAGATGGAGAGGAGGAAGAAAGAAATATAGCAAAAGGGAAGAGGAACACACACAGAGGAAGACATAAAAGAAACAGAAAAACACACAAAGAGAAAGATACAGTGAGAAAGAGACAAGAAAGAGATTGAGCAAGGCTTATGGTGCATTTTATCTTTCTGGAAGTTGGAGAGAACATGAGAGATGTGACTAGGGAAACCGAGTCAGCAGGCTATTGAAAGCAGAAAGTAATTGAGTAGATTCAGGGCAGGGGTGAAGTTGCATAAATAGTAGGAAATGTTTTTTAGTATGGATGTACAAGCTGGGTGTCATCCTTTTGATCAGTCACTGGCTTTGCCTTTGGGAAAGCCTTCCAGACCACCAGTCTTCTCATTCAAGCTCCATTCAATTCCTTTCACACAGCCAGGAGCAGAGAAGCTGGTGCTGAGATCTCTCAGTGGGACAGGCACTGGTCCTTTATAGCTGAGGTACAATGAAGAGAAGGCAGAGTGTGGATAGCTCCTAGAGAACTGCAATGGCTGAGGGAGATACAGCTCCAAAATATTGGGGTGGTAAGACCTTAAGGGCTGGGATGGAATGGGAATGGACCAGCAGTTACCAGGAGATCTCAGTTGCTGGTGAGATCAAGCTGGGAAAATGATTCCAGACACTCGCCAATTCCCCATCTCCCCCCTTTTCTCTAATTGTGTGCAGAATTGATCTCAGGGTACTCCAAACACATAACTCCTTCTCCTAATCCTTTTTTCCTATTTTCCCAGGAATGTTGAAGGTGGTTGAAAGGATAGTTGGGAGGCAATTAGGATGAGCACACCATGAAGAAGATCTTAACAAATGCCTTATTCATTTTTTAATAAAATGTATATGGTCATAGTATGTATGGATTGCCTGTGTAATGTGAATATAGAAAATAAATCAGATAGATGAACATTTCCTGGACAAATGTGGGTGGAGGCCCAAGAACGCATAGATATTTCTATAATTCTCATAATTCAGAATAATATTCCTTGTTATTTTCCTCATGTGTCTAGATAAATACTGAATCTCAGCTAGTGCACCCACTCTGCCTTCAGTACTTGATAGCCAAGGTTTTAGGAAGAGAAGTAACCTAACAGTCTGTGGTGAGCATTCTGGCAAGAAATGTATATCTTCCAGCTAAGGACAGCAAGAACATGAGTCCTAGGTCCCCTCTGATGAAATCACTTGGATGGTAGCTTCATAGCTTAGAATAGATGCATATGGTGGCTAAATTATATATTATATCTTAAAGCTAGGGACAGCAAGAACATGAGTCCTAGGTTCCCTCTGATGAAATCACTTGGATGGTAGCTTCATAAGCTTAGGATAGATGCATACGGTGGCTAAATTATATATTATGCTCAATTGATGGGTAATCAATTAATCAATCAGTTCACTTTCAAAAAATAGGAAACAACCCAGCTATGGGTTATTATCACTAAGGCAGCCCTTCAGGGGTCTCCTGGGACATCCACCAAGTGGGCCATGCCACTTTCATGTAAACATAGAGAAAGAAAAAGATACAAAGATAGGGAGATAAAGAGAGAAATACACAGACACAAAAACAAGATGATTTGAAAAACAGAGACACAGAGAAGAGTGAGACAGACATACACACGGAGCAAGGCACAAAGGAAATGCAGAGAGAAAGAGTAGAAAGACATAGGAAAAGGAATAGAGAAAGACACAAACGCACAAAGTATGGACAAAGAAGAAAGGTGAAGCAGAGATTTTAACACAAGGAATTTAATTCAACATTATAGATGTCACTGAGATTTGGTGGGATGAATACGACTGGAACAATATGACTAGAACAATATTCAAAGGAAGAGGATGGTTACAAAGAGGGGAGGGCTAGTATTTTATAGTAACAAGAGCAAAGT
Source organism: Trichosurus vulpecula (assembly GCF_011100635.1). Lineage (NCBI taxonomy): Eukaryota > Metazoa > Chordata > Mammalia > Diprotodontia > Phalangeridae > Trichosurus > Trichosurus vulpecula. The sequence goes on along the minus strand of NC_050575.1, from coordinate 12,428,584 downwards.
AGATTGAGCTAGAGAGGACCTGAGAAGTCACTCCATCCAACCCCTTCATTTTATAGATAAGGAGGGTGAAACCCAGAGAGGCTAAGGATGTGTCCAACATTATACAGGTACTTAAGTAGGAGAGTCATAATTGGAACCCACATTCGCTGACATGAAATCCTGCCCTTTTTTCACTGTACCATACCACTCCTGCATTTATAGTCATGTAAAGAAATCCAGGAGTCAGAGGAAGAGGGGTAGGGTAAAGAGCATTTGGCAAAAAGATTACTAGAGGAAGCAACTTAAATGATATTGTCATGGGCATGTGCTACAGACCACTTAAAAAAAGAATTCTGGATGAGGAGTTCAGGAAACAAATCACCACCTTGGCACATACACATAATATAGTAATGATGGGGGACTTCAATTATATGAACATCTGCTGGTCTTCTCTCTACCAAACTAGAACAGTTGATCATTTTATCACATTCTTAATTATTATTTCATCCTTTAAAAGGTACAGGAACCAAAAAAAGGAGGAACTTGTATTTTGGATAGGAGTCTCACTAACAGAAAGGAACTGGTTGTTGGGGTAAAAATGATCGGAATCTTGAAGGGAAGAGATCATTCCATTTCTTTATCTTGTAATTTGTGACAAAGAAGGAAAAATATGAACCAATACCCAGCAAATGCCTAGCACATTTATTAAGCACAAGCTTAATAAATACGTGGTGAATGAATGAATGAATGACGCATAACCTAGAATGTGGAATAGCAGACTCCAGTGGGTCCTGAGAAAAGAGAGCTAGTATTCCAGGGGTTAAAGGTCAACAAGGAAAGTAAGGCCAAGAGGAGCTAGGGCATTCTCAAGAATTAAATTCTGAAAACACAAAGAAAAACAATTCTGATGAGCTGGAAGATGGGGGAAATGTGTAAAGGGATTGATGAAGATGCCAGGGAACTCACTGATAAACTTAACCTTAAAAACAAAAACATCATGCTTGTTTTTAACCTGGAAACCAGGAGTATAAAAGAGTATAAACACAAGAGCTTAGTATATTCCTGTACCAATACTGTTATGAGCACTAAAACTCAAAATAAGCTTAGGAAATAAGTGAGAAAACCTAAGAGTAACAAAAACAGGTTTTTGTTGTTGTGGTTTTTCCTCTCAAAGCTACATTGGGTAAAGGAGGAGCATCAAAGGGATAGGATTGGGACAGAAAAGGCAGAGAGAAGGTTGAACTGCTTACCTCTTATTTTCTTTTGCTTTCCCTATAAAGGGAAATGACTTTTGGATAAGAAGAAACAAAACAAAAGTAGGTAATAGGGAGATGAAAGCCCAGATGACTGGAGGGTTTGTAAGAAGTGCTGAGTTGGACTTCTGGCCATGATGGCTGGCTACTGACCATAGACCTCTCTAGGAAAAACCCTAGAAAAAAATCTACACCAAACTGAATAATGGTTAACAAATCAGATGAAAAACTATAATAATGTCTTCTTCCATCTCAGAATTGTACAAAAAGTCCATGGGCAATAGGAAAAGGTCATGCTAACAAAGCTAGAATCAGTACTAGAAAACACACGGATAGCCTCTTGGGGAGGCAGAGATAGACCAGAGACGCATTTGTGCCTGCAGGGCTCTGGTTCTGGAGGCAGCTAGAGTAGAAGCCTCCCAAAAGAAAGCCCCAGAGTCATTAGAAATCTTCAGAATGGTGAGAAGTACTTAGGTTCTCTGAAGATAGGGAACTGAAAGAAGAGAGGGCAGACATGAGAAAGTAGTAGACAGAAGCAAAACACTGTTGAGTAGAGAAAGGTTGAAAGGAGAGAAAGGACAAATAGGAAAAAAAAGTAGGACGGAGGGAAATACACAGTAATTATAACTGTGAATGTGAATGAGATAAACTCACCCATAAGATGGAAGTGGATAGCAGAATGGATTAAAAACCAGAATCCTACAATATGTTGTTTATAAGAAACACATTTGAAACAGAGACACACACACAGGGTAAAGGTAAGGGTCTGGAGCAGAATCTAGCCTGCTTCAGCTTAAGCAAAGAAAGCAGGGATAGCAATCATGATCTCAGACAAAGCAAAAGAAAAAATGGACCTAATCAAAAGAGATAAGGAAGGAACTATATCTTGTTGAAAGGTACCATAGACAACGAAGCAATGTAAATACTAAACATATATGCACCAAATGGTATATCATCTAAATTTTTGAAGGAGAAATTGAATGAATCACAGGTAGAAATAGACAATAAAACTGTCCTAGTGGGGGACCTCAACTTTCCCCTCTCAGAACTAGATAAATCTAACCAAAAAATAAACAAGAAAGAAGTTAAATAGGTAAATAAAATTCTGGAAAAGTTAGGTATGATAGCTCTCTAGAGGAAACTGAATGGGAATAGAAAGGAATATACCTTTTACCCAGCAGCATGTCCACCAACACAAAAACTGACCATGTGTTAGGACATAAAAACCTCATAACTAAATGCAGAAAAGCAGAAATAGTCAATGCATCCTTTTCAGATCACAATGCAAAAAAAATACATTTAAAAATAGACAAAGGAAAAATAGATTAAAATTAATTGGAAAGTAAATAATGTAATCCTAAAAAATAAATGGGTTAAAGAACAAATTATAGAAACAATAGATAATTTCATTAAAGAAAATGACAATAATGAGACAACATGCCAAAATTTATGGGATGCAGCCAAAGTGGCACTTAGGGTAAAATTTATATCTCTAAATAGACCAATTAATTGCTCTTGCAAACTGAAAAAAAAAACTAGGAAAAGAACCACTTAACCCCCCCACCAATTAAATACCAAATTGAAAATCATGAAAATCAAAGGTTAGATTAATAAAATTTAAAGTAAGAAAACCATTGAACTAAGAAATAAAACTAGAACCTGGTTTTATGAAAAAACCAATAAAATAGATAAAGTGTTGGTTAATTTGATTTTAAAAAAGGAAAGAAGAAAACCAAATTACTAGTATCAAAAAGGAAAGGGGTGAATTCACCACCAATGAAGAGGAAATTAAGACAATTGTTAGGAGCTTTTTTGCCCAATTATATGCCAGTTATTTTGACAATTTAAATGAAATAGATGAACATCTAAAACATAAAAATTACCCAGATTAACAGAAGAAGAAATGAAATACCTAAATAAGCCAATCTTAGAAAAAGAAATTAAATAAGCCATCAATAAACTGTCTAAGAAAATATTCCCAGGGCCAGATGGATTCACAAGCAAATTCTACCAAACATTTAAAGAACAATTAATTCCAGTAGTAATAAACTATTTGGAAAAATAGGCAAAGAGGGAGTCCTACCAAATTCCTTTTATGACACAAATATGGTGCTGACAACTAAACCAGGAAGAGCCAAAACAGAGAAAGAAAATTATAGACCAATTTCCCTGATGAAAATTAATGCAAAAAAATTCAAATAAGATACTAGCAAAGATATTACAGCAATCTATCACAAGGATCATATACTACAACAGTGGGATTTATAGCAGGAATGCAGGGCTGGTTCAATATTAGAAAAACTATCAACATAATTGACCATATCAATAACAGAACTAACAGAAACCACAGATTATCTGAATAGATGCAGAAAAAATTCTTTGACAAAAAACAACACCTATTCCTATTAAAAACACTAGAGAGCATAGGGAATATAAGTAATATTTATCTAAAACCATCAGCAAACATTATTTGTAATGGAGATAAGCTAGAAGCCTTCCCAGTACAATCAGGGGTGAAGTAAGGATACCCATGATCACCTCTATTATTCAATATTGTATTAGAAATGTTAGCCATAGTAATAATAAGAAGAAATTGAAGGAACTAGAATAGGCAATGAAGAAACAAAACTATTGCTCTTTGCAGATTCTATGATCACATACTTAGAGAATCCTAGAGAATCATTTAAAAACTATTTGAAATGATTAATAACTTTAGCAAAGTTGCAGGATACAAAATTAACCCACAGAAATAATCAGCATTTCTACATATTACTAATGAAGTCCAGTAGCAGGAAATAGAAAGGGAAATTTCATTTAAAATAACTGTAGACAATATAAAATACTTGGGAGTCTGCCTGCCAAGACAAACCCAGGAACTATACAAACACAATTACAAAACACTTTTCACACAAATAAAGTCAGATCCAAACAATTAGAAAAATATTAGCTGCTCATGGGTTGGTTGAGCCAACATAATAAAAATGACAATTCTATCTAAATTAATCTATCCATTCAGTGTCATACCAATAAAACTATAAAGAAGTATTCTATAGAGCTAGAAAAAATAATGAAAAAATCCAGCTGGAAGAACAAAAAGGTCAAGGATATCAAGAGAATCAACGGAAAAAAAATGTAAAGGAAGGCAGTCTAGCCGTACCAGATCTCAAACTCTATCATAAAGTGGTAATAATCTGATTGTTAATCTGGTACTGCCTAAGAAATAGAGTGGTGTATCAGTGGAATAGATTAGGAACAAATTACATTATAGTAAATGATCATAGTAATCTGGTATATGATAAACCCAAAGATCTAAGCTTTTGGAAGAAAAACTCATTATTTGATAAAAAGTACTAGGAAAACTGGAAAACAGTATGACAGAAACTAGGTATAGACCAACCTCTCACACTGTATACCAAGATAAGGTCAAAATGGGTACATGATTTACACATAAATGGTGATACCATAAGCAAATTAGGAGAGCATGGAAGAGTTTATCTGTCAGATCTATGGATGAGGAAAGAACCTATGATCAAACAAGAGATAGAGAGCATTATGAGATGTAGAATAGATCATTTTGATTACATAAAATTAAAAGATTTTGTACAAAGAAAGCCAATTCAACCAAAATTATAAGGAAAGCAGAAAACTGGGAAAGAATTTTTACAGCGTCTCTGATAAAGGTCTTAATTCTCAAATATATAGAGAACTGAGTCTAATTTATAAACAATACAAGTCATTCCCCAACTGATAAGTGAAATGAACAAGTAGTTTTCAGACAAAGAAATCAAAGCTATCTATAGTCATATGAAAAAAAGCTCTAAATTACTATTGATTAGAGAAATACAAATTAAAATGACTCTTAGGTACCACTTCACACCTATCAGATTGGCTGATATGACAAAACAGGAAAATGATGGATGTTGGCGGGGATGTGGGAAAAACCGGGACACTAATGCACTGTTGGTGGAGTTGTGAACTGATCCAATCATTCTGGAGAACAATTTGTCCAAAGGGCTATAAAACTGTATATATCCTTTGATACAGCAATACCACTGTTAGGTCTATATCACAAAGACATAAAAAAGAGGGAGTGGGGTGGGGTAGGGAAAGGACCTATTTGTACAAAAATATTTATAGAAGTTCTTTTTGTGATGGCTAAGAATTGGAAATCAAAGGAATGACCATCAATTGGGGAATGGCTAAATAAGTTGTGATATACGATTGTAATGGAATATTATTGGGCTGCAAGAAATGACAAGTAGGATGATTTCAGAAAAACCTGGAAAGACTTACATGAACTGATAAAAAGTGAAATGAACAGAGCCCGGGAAAGTTTATATACAGTAATAGCAATATTGCTTGATGAAGCTAAGTAAATGACTTAGATATTCTCAGCAATACAATGATCCAAGATAATCCCAAAGGACTAATGATGAAACACACTATCTGCCTCCAGAGAAAGAACTGACATTGTTTGACTATAGTCTGAAGCATGCTATTTTTCATTTTCTTTCATTTTTTTCTTTTATTCAAGTCTTGTACAGAATGACTAATATGGAAATGTTTTACGTTATTGCAAATGCATAACCTATATCTGATCGGGGGTGGGGGTGGGGAGGGGAGGGAGGGATAAATTTGGAACTCAAAACTTAAAGAAAAAACCCATGTTAACAGTTGTTTTAACATGTAATTGGTAGAAATATATACATAATTAGGAGAAATGTATACATACACATATACAAATATATGAAATATAATAAAAAACCCCAGAGCCAGAGTCTGAAAAGCCACCCAGACTGGCAGCCTCTGGGATAGCCAGGATACCATGGGGTTCTGAGTTTCTTACACGCTGTTCTGAGATACCACAGAGGGCCCTGAAGGTCTCCGAACCTCAAAGATGCACAAAGGGCTAAACAATGGAACAATGTGGTGGCGGAGGTCAGTGCAGGAACTTAGGTGCCACGGGACAAGATGAAACAAAGCCATGCACACCACTGAAAACATAGCAGGCCTGCCAAGATAAACCCAGGAACTGCATGAACCTAATTACAAAACACTTTTCTCACAAATAAAGTCAGATCTAAACAACTGGAAAAAAATCAACCGCTCATGGGTAGGCCGAGCTAATATAACAAAATGACAATTCTACCTCAATTAATTTAGTTATTCAGTGTTGTACCATCAAACTACTAAAAATGATTTTGTAGGACTAGAAAAGAATAATAACAAAATTCATATAGAAGAACAAAAGGTCAAGAATATCAAGGGAATTAATGAAAAAAATTGCAAAGAAAGGTAGCCTAGACTTACCAGAACTAAAACGATATTATAAAGTGGCAATCATTAGATTGCTACTGGCTAAGAAACAGAGAGGTATAATTAGTGGAATAGATTAGGTACACAAGACACAGAAGCCAATGACTATTGTAGTCTACTGTTTGATAAACCCAAAGACTTCAGCTTCTGGGATAAGAACTCAATATTCGATAAAAACTGCTGGGAAAACTGGTAAATAGTGTGGTAGAAACTAGGTCTAGAGAAACATCTTACAACGTATACCAAGATAAGGTCAAAATGGGAACATGATTTAGACACAAAGGATGATACCTTAAGCAAATTAGGAGAGCAAGGCATGGTTTACTGGTCAGCTATGGGAAAGGGAAGATTTATGATCAAACAAGAGAAAGAGCAGTATGAAATGCAAAATGGATAATTTTGATTACATTAAATTAAAAAGATTTTGCACAACCAACACAAATGCAACCAAGATTAGAAGCAAAGCAGCAAGCTGGGAAACAGTTTTTATAGCAAGTGTCTCTGATAATGGCCTCATTTCTCAAATACATAGAGAACTCAGTCAAATTTATAAGAATACAAGCCATTCCCCAATTGATAAAAGATCAAAGGATATGAACAGGTAGTTTTCAGACAAAGAAATCAAAGCTCTCTATAGTCATATGAAAAAAATGCTCTAAATCACCATTGATTAGAGAAATGCAAATTAAAACAACTCTGAGGTATCACTTTGCATCTATCAGATTGGCTAATATTACAGAAAAGGAAAATTATAAATGCTGGAGAAGTTGTGGGAAAATTGGAACTCTAATGCATTGTTGGTGGAGCTGTGAACTGATCCAACCATTCTGGACAGCAGTTTGGAACTATATGGTTATAAAATTGTGCATATCCTTTGATCCAGCAATACCAGTACTAGATCTGTATCCTAAACAGATTATAAAAAAGGGAAAGGATCTACAAGTACAAAAATATTTACAGCAGCTCTTTTTGTGGTGGCAGAGAATTGAAATTGAGGGAATGTGCATCAATTGGGGAATGACTGAACAAGCTGTGGTATATGAATGTAATGAGATGCTATTGTGTTATAAGAAATGATGTGCAGGTGAATTTCAGGAAAACTTGGAAAGACATGAGCTGATGCTGAGTAAAGTGAACAGAACCAAGAGAATATTGTACATAGTAACGGCATTATTGTGCGATGATCAACTATGTTAGACTTAGCTCTTCTTAGCAATGCAATGATCCAAGACAATTTCAACATATTCATGATGGAAAATGCTGTGCAGAGAAAGAACTATGGAGTTTGAATGCAGATCAAAGCATACTATTTTCACTTTTTTGGTTTTTTATCATGGTTTTTCCCTTTTGTTCTGTTTCTTTTTCACAACATGACTAATGTGGAAATATGGTTGACATGACTGCACATGCATAACCTATATTAGATTGCTTGCCATCTTGGAGAGGGGGGAGGGGAGGATGGGAGAAAAATTTGGAGCTCAAAGTCTTTTAAAAATGAATGTTGAAAATTATCTTTAAATGAATTGGAAAAAAATACTATTTACCAAAAAACAAACAAACAAACAAACAAACAAACAACTGGTGTGAGGTCAGCTAGCCAAGGGAAAAAAAAAAACATAGCAGGGGGCGGAGCATGACCTTGGCATAGGAATCTAAGCTGGAGAGATGAGTAAACCAAGGAAGACACTGACCAGCGTAAAAAATTATTGCAGTTCTAGAGATGTTCAAAAATCCAACCTAGAAGGAGAAATTCCATGACAACTTCAAGCATAGACTCAAAGGCGAAAAAAAGGACAATCCACAAGGACTTGATTATCTAGAAGAAATAAAGCAAGAGATAAATAAAACTTTGAAGGAAAAAATTGGAAGGACAATAAATAGCTTAGAAGAGAAAGTGGTAAACCTTACCCGAGAAATAGAATCCCTGAAAACTAGAATAAGCCATACAGAAATCAATGACTTCATGAGGGAGCAAAACTATATTAGAACAAAATTAATGATTGGAAACATAGAAGAAAATTTAAGATATCTGATATAAAAAAAATTGACTGAAAAACAAGACAAAGAAAGATAAAAATCAGTGGCTTCCTTGAAAACCATGATTTTTAGGAAAAAGCCTATACATTATGTAACCTATAGGGCTATAATATAAGCTATTATTACTATATTATATAATAAAAGCTATTAAGGCTTAAAATTGCACTAGGACTTTTGGGGCATCCTGTATTTCAAGAAGGCATAAATGAAAACTGGCCAGATCTAACAGAATTAGAGAACAAAGATATAAAGAATCTGCCAACACTTCCTAAAAGAAACCTCAGGAGGAAAAGCCCAAGAATGTCATAACCAATACGCACAGCTCCAACATCAACCACAAAAAATACTGCAGGGATTCAGAAGTTCACCTATCAAAGAACTACAGCCAGGATCACACAAGGCCTGGCAATTTCTACTAAAAGTGAGAGAAAATACTTGAATACAATATTCCCAAAGTCAAATGATATAGTCTTACAATCAAGAATACCTTACCCCTAACCAAGATGAGTATAATTCTATGGGGTCAGGGGTGAGAGGTGGTGGGGAGGGAGACCTTTCGTGAAATAGTGGATTTTCAAGCATTTCTCATGAAAAGACCAAAGCTGAGTAGGAACTTTGAAATGCATATGTGAGAATCCAGAGAAATCCGGAAAAGTAAATTTATTTGAATATGTGCTTTAGTCTGTATGACTCAATATAGTGCTAATATCCTAATGGGGAGAAGAAACAAGTGTTCCTTCAGAACCTTAATGTTTTCAAAAGGTTTTGAAGATAAACAAGAAAAACAGAGGACAGAGCACAATTCTGTTCTTAGAGTTTGGAGAGGGCAAGGAGAAAAGGCAGTTAAAGGAACAAAACAATTTAGGAAGGAGGAAGAGGTAGAGCTTTCTATTTCTCATAATTGAGGTGCACACAAAGAGTACACAAGCACAGAGGAAGAGGTAGGGAGGAGTAGGCATCAGATGAACCTCACTTTTATCTGAACCAGACAAAAGAGTGTACACACAGACAGATTAGTGTAAAAACATAGCAAAATCCTAGATTGTATGCATTGATGCAGGTGAATGGAACCAGGAGAACAGCTTTGAAAGCCTTAAAATGATGATCTATGCAATGACTAACCTTTTCTCCAGATTACGATGGAGCATGTTATCTACCTTCAGAGAGAGGGGTGATAGACTCAAAGAAGAAAGAGATATACACACACAACAAAAAAGAAAGAGACATACAGTATTTTTTAGACATGACCTCTGTGTGGATTTGTTTTCTGAAGATGATTATTTGTTGCAACATTCTCCAACCTCCCATCTCCCTCTCCATTTTTAACTGGGTAGAAGAGAGGAGTTGGAGGAGAGGTAGCAATAGTTAGAAGTTACAAAGAAGCTAATTTAATTTTGATATAAGGAAAAACTTCCCAACAATTAGAAGTATTCAAAAGTGGAATGAGTGTCTCCCAGCTAGAGGCCTTCAAGCAAAGGCTGATTGATCTCTTGTCTGGTATTTTGTCCAGGGGATTATTCTTCAGTTAGGAATTGCACTATATGCTGTCTGATAAGGTCCCTTTCAACTTAACCCCCACCCTTCCAAAAGGCAGGGTGAGAAAGAGTAAGGCATCACAGACATACGAACAGAAGCAGCCTCACATAGAGAGGCACATATACAGAGACACAGACAAAGAAATACAGGTACACAGACAGACAGAAATACATTCAGAAAAATAGACATTCACATGGAGAGACAGAGGAAATATATAGAGACCAACACACACAAAAGCAAGCATATACACAGGGAGAACAGGGACCTAGAGAGGCACAGAGACAGAGAAATAGAGACGGAGAATCAGAGATAGGCACAGACAGAAGTCAGGGACAGGGACAGAGAGACAAGTACACATGGAAGGGGAGAGGGAGAAAGGCATGCGCAGAGACCAGCACACAGAGGCGTAGACTGATACAGAAAGACCAAGGAAAACCACTGAAGGAGATAAACTTATCGCTACAGAAGAGATAAAGCAGCAGAAACAGACCCAGAAACAGAGAAATACGGGGGAGAAGACAATCAAATAGAGCAGAAGGGAGGACGGGGAAGGGAAAGCGAAGGCCACAAGACCAAGGAGAGGGACAGCTTCAGAGAGGGCCCCTGGATGGCCATCTGCCCTTCATTGTCAAGCGGCAGAAAGCGATGACATCAGCCGTCATGTGGCAGTCCGACCTGCCAGAAACGTTCCCACCTCCAGGTGTGAGAGACCCACCCTGCGCCAACCGTGACAACATGCCCGAGCTTCTTCCCACACCGCCACCACCACCGCCCCCGGGGCAGTAAAGGCGGGGAGGCCAGGGAGAAGGGGCGGGGGCCCTGCCTCCCCCCGCCCAGGGATCCCCCCGGCGCCGGGCAGGGCTGGGCCAGGCCCAGCCAGCCCCCCGCTGGAAGTCAGCCAACTCCGGACAGACGTAGGCCGCGGGCGGGGCGGGGGGTGGGGCCACGAGCGTAGCTCCTCCCCGCAGCCTCCCCCAGCCCGGGCCCCTGCCAAACACAGCCACATGTGTCAGACTCCTCCCGGCCCCAGCCCGGGCCCAGCTCCGGGATCTGGGCCGCCCAGGCTCCCCGGCGCGCGGCGGGCCCGGGGCCGGGGCTGCGGCTGCGGGAGCGAGCCTCCCTCCCCCGCGCCCGCCCAGCGCCCAGGCCTTCCTCCCTCACCTGGGCCGACGAGCTCACCTCATTTTGCCCGGAGAGCCAGCTGCGGGTGGCGCGGGGGCGCTGGTGGGGGCGGCCCCGCTGGCAGCTGCGGCCGCGGGGGGTCGGAGGGACGAGGGACGAGAGCCTGGACGGATCGGGGGCTTTAGTCCGGGAGCCGGCCCCAAGCGTAGTTACGGTGGCGGCGACTCGGCGTTTGGCTGGATTTGGGAGGACGCTGATGGCTCATCGCGGGCGCGGGTGGCGTGGGGGCGGGGGTCCTTTGGCTGATTTGGGGCTGGGGGAGGGACCCCGGGCTGCTAGCTGCGGCCACGGGTTCCAGCAGCTGACAGCCCCGGCCCGGTCCCTGCCATTTTCCTATGAGCGCGCGCGTGGGTGTCCCCTCCCCGTCCCCTCCCCCCGCCTCGCCGGGCTCTGAGCGGCACGCTCCCCTGGGCCTCGCGGGGGAATCGGGGGGACACTCCCCAGGGCAGAAGAAAAGCGCACAAAGCCACCCCGCGAGTCGGGCCCCGAGGAGAGAGTAAGGTGGGTGGGGGGGGAGGAGACCCCAGAACTCAGAGCTAAAGGTCGCGGACAAGGCCAGGGAAGAGAGTGGGGCACGCCCAGGGTCCCGGGCGCGGACACCCCAAGGACGCGGCCACACCGGGCTCTACTGGAGTTAGGCTAAAGGGTGCTTTAAAGGCTCAATGGGTAAGTAGGGGCCGGGGAGCTGATCTGCCCCGCTCCCAAGGTGTGCAGAGCCCAGGTGATGAGTTCGATTAATGTATTCAAGGAACATCAAGGATTTGGAATCCAAATGTGAGGGCTGGAAGCGACCTTGGAACGACAGAACACACAATGTCAGGGACAGACGACACCTTATAGATGATCTGCTCCACTGATCTCCAAACTTTTTGGATCAAAGTTTTTGAGAATGCACCCCGATATATGCATATTTATTTGTAACATATACATGCACCACTGGACATCTAATGTATAATCTAATATGTATCTATGTATAAATGTATAATCTAAAAAACAATATAAACATTAAAAGTATCTGGTAAATATGAGATAAACAATGTTTTAAAATTTATTTTTTTTTATTAATGGTATAAACATTTTTTTTGCTCTCACTAAAAAACCAAACCAACCAAAGAAAATATGGTTCCTGCCCTCAAGGGGCTCACATTTTGTTTGGGGAGACAATATGTAATGTGAGTGGTGGTTATTTTAGAGGGACAGCGTTAACAGTGTGTGGCTGGGAAGGGTTTTCCTTGCAGAAGATGGGATTTGAGCTGAGTCTTTACGAAAGCCAGGGAAGCTTGGTGGAGGTGAGGAGGAAGAGCATTTCCAGGTATGAAGGTCAGCCAGTGAAAAGATGGAGACTTGGGATTTGGAGAGTTAAATGGGAGGAATAGAAAGGCCAGTGTCACTGGATCATGGAGTAAACGGAGGAGAGAAAAAAGTTAAGAAGATTGGAAAAGAAGCGGCCAGGTTTTGAGGACTTTAAATGTCAAATAGAGGATCTTGTCTTTAATCCTGGAGGCAATAGAGAGCCACTGAGTTTAATGAATGGGGTTAAAATAGACCTCTACTTTAGGAAGATCATTTTGACAGATGAGTGGAGGATGGACTGGATTGGGCAGAGACTCGAGGGAGAGAGAACAAACAGGAGCCTACTGGAGAAATGTGCCACAAAGGGGTTGAGTGTGATGACATCCAGGTTGACAGCTCGCATGCCTGTGAGGACGGTGGTGCTCTTGAGAGTAACAGGAAAGTTAAGAACAGGGTAAGACTTGGGGAAGGGGTAGATATTGACCTGGGTCTTGGACCTGTTAAATTTTGGAGGGTTATGAGACATCTAGTTGTCCATGGAGATGCAAAACTGTGTATCAAGAGAGATGGCAAGGTGGAAATGTCTGTAAAGTAACTTAGAGGCCTGGTTCTGGGCAAGATAAGGTGAAAGCTTATATATTACATGGGTGTTAATTGATTTATTGGTCATGTATCCCTATAATTTCCTGAGATTAAGATGTTTCATGAATGGGGCATGACCATGGATTTGGCTACCAAAAAAGTAAAGTCTAGGGATTGTGGCCTCATCACTCTTAGTAAAGTGCAAAGGGAAATGGAGTAGGTCTTCATTAAGTAGGAAGAGCTAGAGGCACATAAGTTAACTTTGCAAGGATTTCTGGATGGGGTAAAAAGCAGGTGGGGGTGGCAGAAAAATAGGCTCAGACTACTTTTGTCATCCAATATTCATTAACCACCTACTATTGATGGAATCCTAATAAAATTGCCCCCAGCCCCAATATTCTAACTTCCTTATGGGCCCCACTGAATGGCAGGCCCACTACCCCTACCTAGCCACTCATTCCCACCCCCCACCCCGACTTAATATCCTAACATCTTCATATATGCCTCACTGCTCACTAGACAACAGGTGTGTCCATGAACTCATATTTCTCACAGAGCAGCGGGCATGTCCTCGTGATGGGATCCCAGCCACTGCCTCTAGCTAGCCACTGCCCCCAGACCCATTCCTCATATTTCCCACAGAAACAGCAGTTGTGTCCATGCACTCAACCACATCCATCTAGCCTCAGACAGGACCACAATACTCAGCCAATCAGAAAGCAGCAGCACCAGGATGCCCAAGCAGGATGTGGACCCCAAAACAATAGAAGGGACTTTCCCTAAGTAGGTACCTGCTCAGTAATAGCAAAAGCTGTCCTTTAGGCGAACTTATGACATAGAGAGGCTTATTATAATATCATTATCATACATACCCCTCCACCATGCATTTTTCCATATGCATTGTGGGTAATTGCATGTGAAGTTCCATTGTAACTGGAACCCCTCCCCTCTTACCTAATCTCTTAATAAACTTCTCCTGCCTTTTAAATATTCATAATTTCCGTTATGTAATTGCATCTTTACCCTATAAAAATCCATCTTGCTTTCTCTGACGTTGCTGGTCTGACTGAATTCTTTGAGGTGGTTCCACCATAGCACATCATGAAACCACAACACTATGTGCCAGGTACTTTTGAGGGCAGCTGCACTGAAAAGAAAAGTTCATTTACAGTCTTGTTAGCTTTCCATGCTTAAGATTAAGATCCTGATTAAAAATAACCTTGACCCTAGGAGCCTAGGATAGAGACTGGAAACATCTGGGGGAAGGGAACCTTTGAGAGGCCAGGAGAGTTGAGGACACCTGACTCAAAGCCGACCCCTGGCTACTGATCACCTGGCCTGTCATCTACTTCTGATGAGAGAATGGAGATGAGAGAAATTATTTGGGCAATGAGATCCCAAAGGAGAAAATAGCTCCTAGATCTGAACTGTAAGTCCATGAAGGAAAGATAAAATAGGCAGCCAGTGGGTCGGAAAAGATCTAGCCAGCTTTCTATGTGACTTCCAATACTATGTTGTATCATGGACTTAACCAGTTTAATAACCCAGATTGAAAAGTAGCCAGAGGGCCAGTTAAAGGTTCCCCTTGATCTACCCTCACTGAGACCTGAAGTCATTTCTGCACAATTCTTGACTTGGTCAGGGAAAATGCTCAGTTATTAAAAATGTTCCTAGGATTTCTACCCTTTAAGATTTATTTACAACTTCTGCACCAGTGCACGGCTTATTTTTGTAAAAGTGCCATGTAGTGCCAAGAAATATATCTGTATACAGGTACACACACACACACGCACACACACATATTCTTTAGTGGTCCCATTCAGATGATGCAATGCAACTTTTTGCTCTAACTTCTCTAACATTTTGTTAAATTCTCTGTTTTCTTTTTTGCTATCTTACCGTTAGGCTCGTCCAATTGGAACATACACATTGGATATCGATACTAGTTTGTTGCCTCTGGTTCCTTTAAATCTAAAGTAATTCTCTTGTTTATATTATGAATTATATTATTTATATTAATTTACATGAATTATGTATTATGAATGATCATTTTGGCTTTGTCTGATAGTATAGTTACAATTCTTACTTTTTTTTGGATTCACCCAAGGTGTGACGCCTGTGGATCTTCTGCCTTAACAGAGGGGGTCGGTTGGCAGTGTCTTCTCATACATCTTCAATCAGTTCTTTTGGTATGTAGTTGTTATTTCCCTTTCCACTGTTGTAGTGACTGTGTACATTGTTTTCTTGACGCTTACCTCACTCTGCATCAGTTTTATGGATCTTTTCATGCTTCTTTATATTCACCACACAGAATTTCTTACAGCACAGTAATATAACTAATATAGAATGTAATATTCCATTACATTCACGTACCACAATTTGTTTGGCCACTCCCCAATTAATAGGCATCTAATTTCTTTCTAATTCTTTGCTCTCACACACAAAAAACCGCTGCTATATTTTGGTGAATATAACGACTTTCTTCTTATTGGTGGCTTCCTTGAGGATAAGCCCTGTAATGGAGTTTGATTCAAAGGGTATGGACATTTTAGTTACTCTATTTGCATGATTCCAAATTGCTTTCCAAAATGGTTGCACTATCTTACAACTCCACCAACAATGCATTAGCGTGCCTGTCATTCCACAACTCCACCAACATTGACTTGTGTCAATTTTGCCAATTTGTAGGGTGCGAGGTAAAACCTCAGGGTAGTTTGTAACATGATCTTTAATATTAAGGTCATGTTTCCATTTAGAATGTATTGTGAAACACGGTATAAGGTGTTCATCTAAGCTTAATTTCTCCCAGACTGCTTCCCAGAAGTTTTTTTTAATCAAATAAGGATTTCTCCCCCCTAAATAATAGTTTGAGGTCTGGAAGTGCTATTCCTGCTTCATCCCTACTTCTTTTCATCATTTCCTTTGATATTAGAGATCTTTTGTTTTTCCAAGTTAATGTTTTCATTTTTATCAAGTTCTATAAAGTATTCCCTTGGTAATTTGATTGGCACAGCATTAAAAGTATACATTAATTTTGGCAGTACTATCATTTTTATTATATTGGCACGACCTAGTCACGAGCACTGAATATTTCTTCAGCTATCTAAATTCAGCAAAAGTAACCAATACATTGCAAATGGCTGATATTGTACATACACATTTCCCCATGTCTGCAAAGAAAGTGGAGAAATGCTTTTTCATAGATCTTCTTTGAGGTCCAGATTTGTCATTATATTTTCACAGGATTGTTTCACTTGTTTTGCTATTGTCTTTTTTTTTTTAATGTGCCACAAAATCCTTTGTTAGTTTTAGTTTAGATTCAATTGTCAGATTCAGAACTTGGCAATTTCAGAGCTAGATATTAAGACATCAATGGGCTATGAGTGCAAAACAATACCATTACTGCTTTCATAATAAATTCAACCATTGACAGTCACCCTTGAGTTAGGACCAGATGAAGGGTAGATTTCTTCTGGATGGCGTAGTCAGATAGGTAATCACCATCTTCCATCTGCCTATCTGCAAATAGGAGGAATGCCCTTTCCGTCCTGGATTTTGCCCTTCACATTCACAATAATGTTACTAGTTTCTACTTCCAAAAAGATAGTTTTACCTGCCAGGGTCGTCATAAAGGCCTTCATGGTGACCTCTGTTCCAAGGTGCCAGGACCCGAGGCTGCTGCGCCACCAAACACTGAGAAGCACCCTCTGCTGGTATTACTTTTAATCATCTCCTCTTTCCGTATACATTGTTGAAGTCATTATGTATACTATTCTGCTGATTATGACTATTTAATTTTCTATCAGTTCTTACAAATCCTTTGTTTTTTTCTGTTTTCATCATATTAATGTTTCTTATGGTATCTTACTACTTCATCAGATTCATATAATACATGTTGAGCCATTCCTCAATCAGTTGGTATCTACTTTGTTTCTACAAAAAACTTTGCTATAAATATTTTGGTGTATCTAGTGCCTTTATTTAAATCAATCAATCAATCTATCTCTAGGCTTACATGGGGCACCCTTGATGAAAATTTCAGAAGAGAATGTGTAGGCTTTTTCAAATTCTATTCTACTGTAGTCCACATCTTTACAATCAGATTTGGCTGAAAAGAGTAAAAAATACCAGATACCACCGCTTATTTTTTGTTGACTTAAAAAAAGCATTGTGATTCTTTGGGAGATGTAACAAAAGAAATAACTTTATTAGATGATCATTAGACCATTAATATCAAACGAGGCATACATAAAAAAGGGACATGTCCACTAAAGATGCTGGCCGCCATCATGGAAGATGCTCAACACAAGAGTCCAATGGGAAGAAGGATTTCCTATAGATGGTGAGGTCATATACATATACCCTTTATGGATGGCATCTTGCTCATTGCACCAAGCACTGGAACATTGCAGAGCTTCCTAAATAAGATGAATAATTACTCAAAAGAGTTTTGCTGAATTACCCAAAAAGGAAGAGAGCAAGTGAAGAATGACTGTTACCAAGATTATGATACCCAGTTCGTTGGACAATCCATAGAACTGGTTCATCAGTACACATCTCTTGAAGAGCTCCCTCACTTAAATCCAATTCACTTGCAAGTCATGGCAACATCTTCCTGATGTCATGGTCCTCTTTGAGAATGAAGGACAAACCACACAGGGCTGAGGAGACGTTGCAAATAGACAGTGAACTGAAGACATAACTCAACAGGAGACTGGATCAACTTTGGGAACTTGTGCATTCATTTTAAGTACTCCAGGCTCCTCCCTGGAACAAAGGCTTATCTTTTAAACATCAATATTTTTTCCACTGATGCTACATGACCCTGTGTCATAGATCACCAGAACTTACAGATAATTAAAGTTCATGGTTGCTCAAAGGGCAAAATGGAGAAGCTCATGGCGGTTATGTATATGCTAAAACATAAACTAAAGAGAAGTCGCATATGAAAAGTGACCTATGTATGTGGACTAGAAAAAGAGCTGAATCAGTCCTATATCAAGAGAGGATATCCTGTGAACAGATGGAGTGCTCCATTCTTGTCCACATATTATCTAGACATCTAGAAGGTGCACTTAAGCAAATTCACTGAACCCCTCATGGAGGTTCTATATGAGAACATGGACAAGAGATGCAGGAATGAGAACACATGGATGAGTTGTGATTTGTACTTATTGGAGGAAGCAGCCACATCGGTGATATCACAAATAAGTTAAACTATTGGGGGAAGTTTTCTTCTGGATTCTTTATTTTTGTTTACATCCATTTTTTTCTCTATTTTCTCTCTCTTTTTGACTCCTTTCTTTCTCTGTCTAGTTGAGTTGAAATCCTCCCTTCCTGCCTTTCCTCCCATCTCTTACTTTAAGTAACATTTTTTTCTCTTTTCCCAACAAACTTTCCTTTGCTTTGCCCTTTTCATCATTTCTCTTCTGTTTGTCAATTCCAAATGCTATTTTCTGATTTATGGGCTATATTCTTCATCCCTTATGAAAGTAAAGCTTCTGGAGTGCCAGTTTTGAGCTCTCCTCTGTTATTGCATTTCTATCCTCCCTGTTTTCCTCTGTTCATTACTCTTAGAAATATCAGTTCATGAAGAAGGTAATGTTGGATGGAAGCAGTGTTGAATAGTGTCTCAAGTTATGAGACCCAGTTTTAACTCTGTCATTCCTAAGGTCATATTAACTTATCTGATTCCTCTTCCCATGCTGTGCCCCGCCCTGGGCACACACACCTTACCACTATGGATGCTAGGTGCTCTTGGGGAATCATGTGTCTTTTCCCCTCAGGTGGGATTTGGTCTAGGGTGGTATGACCCTTCCTCAGAAAAGATGGTCATTTAATGTGCAAATTCCACATGTGCAAAACCTATTAGAAGTTCAGTCTCTTACTGCAGACGTGTCTTTCCCATGAGAATGTTCTTTCCTGGTACTCTTTCCTTTCCCCCTCTAGGCTGCTCCCCACTTCCCCTTTTTCACTCCTTCAGCTCCATTTCTTTTATTCCATTCTCCTACAGACCCACCTCCATTTGTTTTTGAGAAACCAAAAGGCATTATCCCTTCATTGTTGGTTTAAAGACTTGGTAGGGGTGCACACCCCTTGTTTTCCTGTCATTTATCCCTCATTTCCTCTCCCAATTTGTACAATTTCCTACTCTCTTATTGTCTCCAATACAAGCTACTGATTTATTATAAGGGCTCAGGAGCTTTAGCCCATATTATTAATTCAACTCTTCCACCCTCCCTTTGCCTAATTAAGTTTGCCTTAAATATTACCTCAGATATGTATTAGCTATCTGACCCTTGGTAATTCCCATCCATGTTCTCTTCAATCCAGTGACACTGCTCCCAGTGACCCCCCCCTGCCCCCCTTGCTGTTCATATAAGTCAATCTCCCAAATTTGGTTTTCAATAGCTGTTCCCCATGCTTAGAACTCTCTCCCTCCCATTTCCACCTTCTGAACTCCTTCAAGTCTTAGCTAGAAAGCCTGTCTTCTGGAAGAAGCCTTTCCTCTATGATTAACTTCAGTTTATTCTGTATGCATATATACATACATACACGTTTGCATGCTGTCTCCTCTGTTAGCCCGTGAGGTCCTTGAGAACAGAGACTGCCTTTTGCTTTTCTTTTTATCCTGTGCTTAGCCATAGTGCTCGGTTAGGTGCTCAATATCTCATCTTTTTCCCCCCTAGAGATGGTTTACATACTTCCCTTTTGTTGAAACCCCATCTTTTTTCATTTATTAGGCTCAGGTTGGCACGATATGCTCTTTTGGGGTCATAGCCTGAGCTCCTTTGCTTTGGGAATATACTATTCTCTTCTTTCTTAAAATGCAGAATCCTACATTAATTGAAATCTTCTTCCTCTCCTCCCCTTCTATTGTCTTTTCATAATTGGAGTTCTTCAGGATTCTTGCAAATTTTATTGAAATTGTGAATTTTGATAATTATATGCCTTGGAATTTGAAGTGTGTATATTTTTTTTCCTGTCAGTGATACATGTATTCAGTTAATCGCCGCTTTGTTTATATTCAGAAGTTCTGGGCAGTCTCGCTTTCTCTTGCAGTATAGCAGCCAGGATTTTTCATTTGTCCTGCTTTTCTGGGAGACCTATGATCCATAAGCTATCTCTGTACCATCTGTCTTCAAAGTGAGTCGCTTTGGCTTGTATAGAATTCTTGTTTTCTTTTGTTTCTCTTCTGAAAAATTTCCTCTCTACCTTAGTATTTTTGTGTTTAAAATCCATTATCCTCTCTCAGAACTTTTTGGAGATACTTTTCATCACATATATTTCCCCCTATTCTGCTGTTTTAAAATTCTGCAGTCATCCCTAATTTTTCACTTAAATTTCTTCCAATTTTTTTAAAAAAATCAATTATTCTTTTGAAGCATTCTAGAGTTTCTTGTTCCATGATCTCTGGGCTTTAAGTTACAATATTTGTTCAACGTAACCTGGTTTCTTCCTGTATGACTCCTTTTTTCCTCTTCCTTCTCTTCCTCCTTCTTCTTTCTCGTTTCTCTTTATTGTTTATCTGCTTATGAACAAGGTTTTTATTCAGGCTCCTTTCTTGAACTTTTAGCCTTTCTCCTGTATTCTCAGCTCCTTCTCACCTTGGGGTTCTTTTCTCACTAGTTCCTCCTCTTTACATTGCTGCACAGACCCCAAAACACTGAGCAACCAGGACTTTAGCTTCTCCAAATTAGGGACATAATAAGGATTGATTTGGATGAGTCCCTACTCTGAGTAACCTAGAGGGTGGGGGAGAGAGGATTCACCTTAGCTGGATTCCTAGTACTTTTCTCCTTTTAGCCTGTTGTCCTGGGTGGAGGCCATATCTGTCCACATCTTGCATTCATTTTTTTTTCCTTTCCCTGGTTCAGAAAATCATCATCTGCTGACTCTTGTGGAGTTAGGAGGGGTTAAGGGTAAATCACAGCCATGGGACATCTACTGTTGGACCCTGAGACATGTTGGTCTTCCTGCACTCTCTGAATGTAACACATTGTATTGACGATCGAGATGGGCTTTTAGCACTTATTCAACCAAGTGCCCTTGAAGAGTTTTGGCCTTTATCTTCTTGATTGAATTGGTAACTAAGGTGGGGCTCCAGGTGGGGCTAATGAAGGGAGGTGCTAAGACCAGGGCCAATAGTAAGAACTTAAGTTCTGGTCGCTCAGATGACGTCTGATGACGGCTAAAGAGTGCATAAAAAGAGAAGACAGAGCTATTTGCTTGGGGCTGTCACTCTTGGTGGTGTGCTAATGTGGAGACTCTGGGCAGCTGTAGTTAATAGCCCTCCAGGTGAACTCAGATGTTGATGCTTTTTGGTAACTATGAATTGTATTTGTTCTGTTTGTAATTTTTTTTGTATTTGCTCTGAAGTTCAGGGTGCTGGCTTTTCCCCCTGAACTAAGTGAATATTTGTATGTTGGATTAAATTGAGATTGTTAACCCCTTAACGTTGCTTTCTTTAGTAAAGCAGATCAAAAGGACCTGGGCTTGCAGCGTTCTATGAGCTGGTTGTTGGTTTTACACCCCCACAGCAGCTGCTAGCCGGATTGTTGCAACACACATGCAATGGGTTGGGAGTTGGGGTTCTGGTAGTTAAATCTGCCAACACTATTTCACTTTTTAAAAACCTTGTACAGATTTATTATTTTGTATAAATAATAAAAATAATAAATTGAAGGCTCCATCATCTCAGCCCTTTCTCATTTTAAGTTCTGCATAGTTTTTAAATGTTTCTAATTGAGCTAATTTTGGGACTTGTTTTTCTGATTCTTCTCCATTTCCATCACTGTTTTCTAGTGAAATGAGTTTGTTTTTAATTGAATGTATTATTTTGTTAGTATTCTCTAAGGGCATTTCTAATCTGTTGAGTTTCATCATCATCTTTTCTGAGATTCTTTAATTCCATTTCATTCCCCCTTCATTTCATCTTGTGAACTTTTTGCTAATTTCATTTGTTTCTTGATTTGGTGACTTTACTATGTGGCTTGAAAAAAATCTTAGCCTTCTTTTGCATGCCACTACCGGTATAGCTTCAGTATCTTTTTTCCCTCTGGTGTTTCTGCCTTTGCTTCTTTTACTTTTTTTTCCCTTATGCTAGAATTTTATTCATTTTTTAAAATGTTCCTTTTTCCTCAAATTTTTTTTTGTTTCTCTTGGGAATTTATGAGTGGGATTTTGTCAAAATAAGTTCCCTCCAATCTCTTACTCCTCCAACTTCCCAGCATCTTCCTATGAAATACTTATTGTTTCTGCCCCTCCCTTCTATTTTCACCATCGCCACCAACTCGGTCCGTGTGTTCTTTGCCTTTCGTTTGGACCGCTGAAATAGCCTACCCATAAGTCTTCCCATATCTATCTTCTCTCCTCTTTACTTCATGCTTCCTTCTGATACCAGATTAATGTACTTTATGCACACTTAGTCTTGCCACTCCCCTACTCCTCAGTCTTTCCCTTTTGCCTAATGAACATATTCAAACTCCACAATTTAGAGTTCAGTGTCCTCCATAACTCAGCATTGTAGTGAGACGATGGATAAAATATTGGACCCAGAATCTGGGTTCGAATCCTGCTTCAAACTAGCTGTGTAATTGTGGGTAAGTTACAGGACCTCTCTGGACCTTAGTTTCCTTATTTATAGAAAGGGGGTTTTTCTCTTTCAATTCTAAATCTATGATCTTACCTCTTTGTAGTCTTACTTTGTATTACTTTCCTACATATATAAAGGCCAGAAAACTGAAATCAGTCTCCAACCTCATGAAATCCAATAAGTGTTCCCAATATCCTGAAGCATAGCATGTGATCCATGTGAATGGAAGATTTCCAACAGTCTGTGTATGAAAACTGACATTATGAAGGTGATGGTTAACTTCATAATTCAAGTAACTGCAATTTATGCACTGCCATATTAACAACTATTAACAACTAAAGAATTTCAGTAATTACTAGGAAGGCTTGGATAAGACTAGTTGCATTTGAGCCACCTAGTGGGTAAGAAATTCACTTTTAGTTTCCTGGATCATGGATAGTTCATTTGTATAAACAGAGAGATAGTAAAGATACGAACAAATGAATTCCTTTTTGATGCATGATGTTTATTGGTGACCTGCACTTTCAATATAGCAGGCCGGAGATGTAGTAATAAAAAATGCTTCCAAATGTATTTATTTTCTTGTATTTCATCAACCACTCTAAAAAACCAGTGCTGGAGAGATCAAAGAATTCAACACATTTACTTGTCTGGAACAAGCAAAAATTTTAATATTATCTTTTAAGAGTCTGCTAATTACTCTTCTATTTTAAAATCTTAGATACATTCCCCAATGTAAACAATAAATTTCAATCTGTGTCACACAATCGAGATTGATAAGGCCTTCTTGACAATTTATGCCAACTCCATTATTACGTCATTGCAAACCACAATCTTATTTCATACTATAAATATCCACCCATGCACAAAAGACAGGGACCAGAAGTTGCACATTAATATTTCATGTAGCCTTTCAAGACTTCCATTTTCCTCTATCGCTTTACGGTACACTTAAAAAGAGATCCTTTTCACTTGATCTACTTGGTCTTAAAATACAAATATACAATATCCATAAGCATAAAAAAGGAGAGCCTAGCCTTGGCCATTTATCATGAACTGCTAAAGTCCTATGCAAGTACGATACCATTTCATGCCAATTAATACACAGATTACGGTAGTTACATGTCTCAACCATTAATGGGCTTGTGGTTGGTTACACAGAACATATGATTTATATGCATGTTAAAAGGTTGGTTTTAGTTTGGTTAGGCAGTACAGTTTATAGGAATCAATTAAATACTTGCATACCCTGCTGATATATTTAAATTAATTTGGAATAGAATTTGCTTAACAAAAAAGAGATATGATCCCCTTATCTCTCCCCCTCCTCCCAGCCCAGGAGACTTTAATGCCATACCTTGAAGAATGCAACCAAATAAAACAAAATACAGGCATAGCACAAATAACGTCACCCCGAGGTCAGCGTTTCACAATCATGTCCGTTAGCACATTATAACAAAACCCCACCACAATGTCGCAAAACCACTGCAACGTGGCACCTCTGCCCCATTGTGCATTATGTCTATGCAGCCCATTCCCTGTGTAATGCTTTGCCTAGTGTCCTGTTTTGGAGGAACCACTGAATTCTAGCCCGTGTGGTATGCCCGCATCCAACTGCACTAGCCAGTCACTTGGCAGCTTCTAGGTTGGCTTATTCTTTTCAGACAAGTTAATCAACAACAGCCACAATCCAATACCTCGGTATTACCATAAATATCTGAAACAGGCAGATCTATGTAGTGTGGATGGTGAATTAGTACAGAACATATACATTTCTATAGATATACTATTTTAAAAGGCATTCTGTGACCATTTCTGTAGAGTATAGAAAAGTTACTAAGTATTTACCAGTTACTTTTGCTGTGATCACTGTACTGTAAACTGTGGAGTCATTTTTATATTAACTTTGTACTGTTTTATATATCATACAACAAAAAGAAGAAATAGAAATTGTTTTCCCCGAAGTGACACATGTTGACTCACTAAGCTAAGGTAACTGGTGGAGGGCAAAGTCTTCCTGAGGTTTGTAAGATTTTTAAAAAACAAAACAAAACAAAACAAAAAATCACAGTGACCAAGCTCAGCTGCACATAGGATCTTCAACATGCAGCCTACACAGGACATCTTTACACAGTTACCAATGTGTCTCAGTGCTAAATGACTCGCCACTGCATAATACTTGTATCTTTTCCACCTGTGGAGATGAGATGGCTGTCTTCGTACAGAAAATCTACGTTAGTTACGTGACTACTGTGCCCACCGTATACGTGGCTGGGAGCCTACAAAGCAATATGAAAGTGACATATTACTTATAAAACATTTATAATTGCCAATGTTTCAATTAAATTCAGACATTTATTAAGAAGTAAGTGCACCCTGCCTTGTTTGTGGCATAACTGTTTATAACATGATGGGGAGATCATAAATTTGGAGCCTGAGACCACCGTACTACATGTTTTTGGAGGCAATTGGGGTTAAGCGACCTGCCCAGAGTCACACAGCTAGTAAGTATCAAGTGCCTGAGGCTGGATTTGAACTCGGGTCCTCCTGACTCTACCTAGCTGCGCCCCCCCCACCCCCGCACCCCAGTGCTCACAAAGATACAGTGACTCGCCCGAGGTCACAAGGTAGGCTACCAATCACTAAATCTATATTAAGCACCTTTCATGTGCCAGGGAAATGAAGAAAGGCGAAAGTCATCTCAGCTGTTGGAGAGCTCAGTCTAATGGGGGAGACAAACATGGAAACAACTATGTACCAGAAAAGAATATATACAGGGTGAGGTGGAGCTGATCCACAGAGGGAAGGTACTTATGTTCAGGGGGACCGGTAAAGCCTTCTCTAGAAGAGAAGCAGAAGAGGCAGAATTCAAACTCACGTCCTCTGACTCCACATCCAGCACGCTTCCTACTATACTATGATATTCCATCCATCAGTTATTATAGAGGAGAAACTCAGGGTTGAAAGAGACCTCAGAAAGTCATCTAGTCTGAACCCTACGAAGTGAGATAATATTTGTAAAGTGCTTAGCACAGTGTGTGGCACATAGTAGGCACTTCATCAATGCTTGTTCCCTTCCCAGTATTTTCTCCATTTCCTCATTTGTAAAAGGGATAATAACATTCATACTCTCCACCTCACAGAGCTATCAGCCTTAAACTGCTCTGAAAGGCTAGGGCTTTCATCTCCCTTCAGTTTGCAAACATTCCAATTCAATTCCATGTAAAAGGCATTTCCTAAGCATTCCTATGTACGAGGTACTAGGCATAAACATGGGAACAGTCTGAACTCCGTTTACATTTTGTAACATGGCCAGCCGTTGTTTTATGAATAATAATGACAGCGATGACAACATGAAGCACAATCTTTCTTATTCATTCAAATGCTTTGTGATTTTTGTAGTGGTGGGGTGCGTGGGTTGTTTTAGAAAGCTGCAGACTGTCTGCTCTGGGTCATCCTTGAATTTAGGCAGAATAATTGCCAAATTCTGGCAGATGGTTGCCTAGCTAAGAGTCTAAAATGTGCAGAAAGAGACTCTACAGTCAGGGAGGGTCCAAGACACAAATAAGACAGAAATCCCTATGTGGTAAGACATAAGGGTGTTGAAAAGGTCCCAAGCCATCAATCCTTCCCTATTTGCTAGATAATTACTGAACTTCTCCTGAAGAGTAAGGATGAGATTAATGTGGTTATTAAAGCAACACCTTACCCTGAACTGTGAACAGGGATAAGAGAAGAGATGTACTTTGCCAAAGTCATCACCAGTTGATAAAAGTTTTCTCTTGTGGGACCTACAAACAGCATTGATGTCTGTTCCATCTGAGCCTTCTGGCCACACTCCTGAAATAGAGCAGAGTTTTGACGTATTTTATATACTTACTCTTTTGTGTCATTAAAACTAACATTTCTTTAATGCCAGCAAAAATATGGTCATCCAGCCTTGGATCTAAGACTTCAGAAGGCAAATGCCAGCCCCAGTTCTACTCCTATTTTCATCTTTCCACATTAGCCTATTTTCAAAAAATCATGGAGGGAGAGGCTTCTTAACATCAACCAAGAAATAAAAGCCACTTGGAACCCCAGGAGCAAGGGGTCATATTGTAACCTCTTTTCTGTGACACCTTTGGGTTCACATTTGCCACATGGGGTGGAGAAACGTTTCACATTTGATACTAAGGATTTAATTCCAAGTGAAATTTAGGCTTTAGGTTCCCCAGCCTTACTTTGTGACTTAACAGCTTTGGCAAATCTTGCCAAGGGACTCAAGACTTTTTTATTCATTATGACTTGGAAGGCAGATTTTTAGATCAAAGGCTCTTAGAGTTGGATGGGACCTTAGAGGTGATATAGTTCAATCCATTTGTTTTACAGATGGAGAAACTGAGATTCAAGAAGGAAAAGGATGGATCTGAGGTCATACAGCTGGTTAAGTAGCTGAATAGGGTCTCATGGTTGCGGGCTACACTGGGAAGAACACTAGACTCAGAAAACCATAGTACCTAGGTTAAGTTTCAGTTTTTGTTACTCAGTAGCTCTGTATGACCATGGGCAAATCACTTCCTCGCTAGGGGTCCCAGTTTCTTCATATGTAGAATGTCAGTTCCTTAAGGGAAAGCACTATCTTACTTTTGTATTTGTACCCCTAGTTACTAGCACAGTGTCTGCCACTTAATAAATTCTTGTTGATTAATTATATAAATTGAGGATAATAATCCCTGATCTGCTTATCACACAGGGTTCCTGGGCAGATCAAATGAGCAACTGAAAAGTAAAAGCATTTAATAATTACAAAGTGATTTATAAATGATAAATATTTTCCTCTCTAAATCACTGTAATATATTACTATACTTTCAAGCATATCACATCAGAAAGAACTAAATCTGAGTAACTGAAACAACATATGCATATTGTGCTTTTACAATGTACACTAGACCCTCATAGCATCCTTGTAGGACAGACAAGGACTTTCATTTCTAATTTGCAAAGATTTCTATTCAATTCTGTAAAACAGACATTTATTAAGCTCCTACAATATACAAGGCCCTGAGGATAAAAAGACACAAAAAAGAAAACAGTCATTCCACTCACACAATCTGCAATCTGTGCATAGGTAAGTAAATAAAGATACTTTGAGGAGGGAAGAGCACCGCTCTCTGGATTTTTGAGGAGATGGTACTCAAACTCATCCCTGACAGAAGGTGAGAGTTCTAAGAAAGAGAGAGGGATAACAAACAGGATAATCTGGACAGAAGATAGTGAATTTGAAGGGAGATCATGTGGGATAAGTTTAGAAAGGTAAGCTGGATCCAGTTTGAGGAGGGCTTTAAATACTAGGCCGAGGAATTTGAAATTTATTAAAAAGGAAATAGGAAGTCATTTAAAATTTTTGATCAGCGGAGTGATATGGTCAGATTTGAGCTTTAAGAAGATTAATCTGGCAGCTTTGAGGAAAGTGGGGTGGAGAGAGAAAGGATGGAAAAATGCCAAATAGGAGGCTATCATAACACAGTCCAGGCAAGACGGCCAGAATGAGGTTGCCGGCAACAGGAGCAGATAAAGAGGGTAAAGATGTGAGCTATGCTGTGACAGTAAAATAAAAAAGACCTGGAAACTTGCGTACTGGGAATGAGAGAGGCTGAAAATCTGAGAAACTGGAGGAATGCTGGCGCTTTCGCAGATCTAGATGAGTCTAGAGGGGCAGGGTTGGTTAGTATGGGTGGGAGATGAAGAGTTAGATTTTAGATGAGTATCTGCAGTGTCCTGGTCTACAAGACAGGTGACAATTTCAGGCTACAAAGATTAGGACTTGAGATCTCTCTCTCGCTCCCCACTGTCCCCTCACCCCATCTCTGTACATACATACATACATATATACATAAACATGAATAGAATACACACATACACATATAAAATCTGCAAATAACATTCATGTATTATATTTGGGAGTCATCTGCATAGAGATGATAACTGAGCCTAGAATCTGATCAGATGAATGAATAAATGAATAAAAAGTATTTACTAAGTGCCTATAATGTGCTAGGAACTGTGCTAGCTGTTAAGAATACAGTTAGAGAAGACAAGCCCTGTCCTTAAGGGCCTTACATTCTACAGGGGGAGACAACACATATAGTAGTAGTGAGGGAAGGGAGCCATGGCATCACAAGGATTGTGAATGGAAGCACACCCTTTCAAGGAACAGTGGTAACATGGATTTGATAAATCACGTGGCTAGATGTTAGAGGAGCCATCAATATGTGCACTGAAGTTCCTGAGTATAAGGGAAAGAGTTGGCGTGGAGAGGAAGACTCTGAAAAAGAGTGACCTAGAGACTAACAAGTTACCACAAGGACCTGAACAGGATGATACAGACAAACAGAGTGAATCTCAAAAACAGTCTGCTGAGTGATGGTGGCAAAGGGGCTAATTTAGAAAAGGCAGTAAGATCAAGGAGTACGTTTACTTTATCATCCGGCCCACTGTGCTGGGGACTAAGAGAGATCTACTGCGTTAAAGAGTAGCCAGAAATGTGGGGGGGGATCTTCTTTCTACGGATGTGAAAAGGCAGAAAGGCTGTGAGAGGAAGAGCTCTAGGACGAGAGGATCTGGGAGAGCTCAAAGGAAGGCAATGGTAGAAAGGAACAGGGATGGGGGAGAGGTGGGACTGAGAGGGATGGGTTGAGAGATGACAAACTGGTAGCATGGCAATTTTTTTTGTACTCAGGATCACAAGGATTGGGGGGAGCAGGTTAGAGTTTGAAAACCACAGGCTGGGGGAAAAACCAGATGACTGAGGCCATCTTTCAGTGGACTATGAGAGAGGGTAGGGTCAGTTTGTTGTTTTCTCTCCAATAATCAAGGAAGAAGAGGGTGAATTAGAAGAATAATCTGGCCAGGTGTCTGAGTTGGGAAATATCTGATCAGCCCCACAGGAGCCTGACTAACTTTCTTTTTGGCTCCAGCTCCTTTGCTTCATCCCAAGATGATGCAGGACGTCCAGTATGCAGAAGCTGTAAGCATCTGGCTTGGTGTTCAAGGCCCTGGTCCTGACGGGGTCCGGACTGCCAGGAGCCTGATGATTATGGAAGGCTGAGGCACTGCTGTTTTTTCTTGCATGGGCTAGTGAAACGCTGCAGAACAGGTCGTGCCTCCACACGACAGCAGGCTCGCCTCCAAATCCATTCTGTCACAGCGCTGAGTCAAGAGATGATGAAAGGACTAAGGACTGTGGCAAGACCCTCATTATCAGCCATGGTCTCTACCTACCTGGGCACTTGTTGGCACTGCTGGGCTGAGGTGCTCTCACTTTCAAAGATGGGTCGGTGACAAAAGGCATAATCCCTATGTGTGACAGTAGGTTTAGCGGTGAGGAGGCCTCCCAACCTAATTCTTGAAGAGATGGCCCTGGGACAAAAATAAAGTGATGGCTGCTCCTGACAAGTTAACAACAAGCCCCACGGAGAGATGGGCACGGATATGACATGCCAGGGGACAGAACTGACAGAACTTGAAGATAAGAAATATAAAGAAGTGAAATATCCCATTTCAAGAATTTCAATCCAATGTAGCTAAGTAATCTATAGAGAGAATGACGTAAGATCACCTAGTGTGTCCATCTTGATTTGGATCTAAGAAATCTCAGTCATTTCTCAGGTTCTTCAAAGGAAGGAGGCTGCAGAAGTCCCAGGGGAGAGACACGAAAGCTAGATAAACCTAGTACACTTGAATTCTCCAGGATCCTGGTGGTAAATTCTGACCCTAATGGCTAATTGGGGTAGAAAGGACTGCAAGTTAGTTTAGGCAAGCAAGTGGTGCAGCCTGGCTTGGAGATCAAGAAAGAGAGTGAAGGGAAGAAAGGCAAGGCCTCAGAGAAATGGCCTGCATTGATTAAAAAAGCTGTTGGAAAATGAATGGACAAACATTCTCGCTTTTTAAAGTTTATACGAAACTTACCGAAGACATGGAACCCTAAAGTGCAGGTGTAGGTGACCCACTCTATATCTCTGGTTGTTTCCACACTTACAACTTGCTTACATGCAGAAGGGACCCCTAAAAAAGAAAAGAAATGAACTGAAGGTTAAGCTCTGAAGAGAAGAGATGAACTGAAACACTAAATGGACTTGAGTCATCCCTCGCCTTCACGACCTCAGGTATGAATTTCTAGCTGTGCTCCCCAGAAAGGGGCTTCATAACCCCTTTGAGTACCATGTAGTACCAGTACTCTCTATTAAAAATCATTCCTAATACCTAACCTAAATCGCTCAGAGTTAAGTATGAGGCCATTTCTTGTTTAGTTTTCACCTCTCTTCCTGTGGCCCCCTCCCATCTTCTGGCCTCCTCATTCCTATACCATTTAGATAACACAGTTTTCTCACTGTCCTCTCCCCCTACCTAGGTCCATCTTCTCCTAAAGCAGCATAATGTCCTAAGAAGAATACTGGGCTTGGAGTCAGAAGACCTGCTTTTGAATCCTGTTTCTAAGAGTTACTCTATAACAAGTTCTAGAAGGGAACTCTGTGAGGTGTTATATTTCCCATTTTATAGAAGATGAAACTGAGGCTCAGGAGGTAAGGTTACTTGGGTAAGGTAAAAGAGTTGACAAGTATTAGAACTGGTATTTAAACCAAGGTTTCCTGACTCTAGGCCTGGTACTCTTTCTACTGCTGCTTCTAGAAGCCAGCCCATGGAAGCAAGAGGAGAGAGGAAAGCTGTGGCCCAACTAACTCCCTTCTGGGCTGGAAAGAAGAATTCATTCCTGTTCTTCATCCTCCCTTCCTACTAGCTTCCTCCTTGGAGCCTAAGGCCAAAGCTGCCAATTTTCATTTCCTAGGTGCCCTGTTTGAATCCAAGTGTGACTTGGGAATCTTGTTCTTTCCCGGCTTTCAAAATCCGGGGGCAGGTATCCTTGATAGCCAGTACCTCTTGTCCCAGTCTGTAAGTCCTAGAGCAGGGAGAAATTTGGGTCCCTCTAGTTTATGGAACTTTAATGGGACTAAGGAGTAGCTTCTACATCTGTCTAGTTTGTCTTTTCTTTCCCCCTAGCCAATTCTAGAAATGACTGGTTCAACGGTACAAAAGTTGGGGTCGTAGTCATTCGTGGGAACCACTCACCCTCTGTGTGCATAATTACCATACAGGACAATAGAGTTTATACATAACGTTAAATGTGTGACATATTAACTCTGCTGAACTTTGATTTGATTACAACATTCAACATCAGCCAGCATTTCACGAGTGTTCAATCTTTGTAGTCGGTTGTTCATGTTAATGTCATTGCCCACTCACAACTAAAATTGATTAGAGGAAGAACATTGCACAAGACTTATCCAACAAGTCCTCAATTTGCTTAGCTCTTAGTTCTATCCATGCACTGTACATGTTCACCAATACTTTTTTTTTTAAATTTAAAAAAAATTTTTGCAGGGGGGAAGGCAGGGCAATTGGGGTTAAGTGACCTGCCCAAGGTCACACAGCTAGTAAGTATGTCAAGTGTCTGAGGGCTGGATTTGAACTCAGGTCCTCCTGACTCCAGGGCCCGTGCTCTACTCACTGCACCACCTAGCTGCCCGGAACATTTTCAAATAAAGGCCCAACAGAGCACAAGTACTGGTCCCAGGATGTGCTAGTGGTATAGGGCTGGAGAGAGAGAGATGGGAGGAATAGTGCTGCTGTAAGCATAAGGCAGTAATACAGAAAAATAGATAGGGGAAAAGTGGCGCTATCAATGGGTGATAAGAATGCTATGTCTTTTTTTTTTTAGTAATATTAGCAAGAAAACTTGCTGCCTGGCCTTCCCATTCCACATCCACCATTTTTGCTGCCCTTTCTTGGGTCATTACATCTCCTTTAAGGAAGCCTTTGATCTTCATTTTAAATATATTTCACCATGTTAGTTATTGGGGAGGAAAGAGAATGTAGAGTATGACTAGATCTTTGCACCTGCACATTCTGATTACAAAATTCAATTAGTCAGTCAATAAGCACCTACTCTGGGCCAGGCACTGTGCTGGGTGCCGGGGATACAAATACAAAGAATGAAGCCACCCTATCCTGGCCCTTTGACTTCAAATCGAGCTTTCTTTCTTTTGTATCACACTACATGCAGGGCATGCATTTTCCCCATCACTCCAGCTGGCTTCTGTGTATCTCCCTCAGTTCTGGGTATTCTATAGTTCATACTTTTGTGATTTTATTGGCATATATAACTGCTAGTACGGAAGCTCCAAAGCAGATCAGCGCATGTTGTGCGATTTATAATCTTAGGAGAATGGCCCGGGGTACTCAGATGTTACATGGCTTGCTCAGGATCACACAGACTGTACACGTTAGACAGGACTCCTTGAGCTTTCTGAGCCAAAGGCTGACCCTCTACTATCCCATCTGCCACAGTGGGAGCTGTCTGCAGAAAGAAGGAATATTTAATGTCCTACTGGAACAACTTTGTTTTCTTTCTTGCCCAAGTGTAATGCTTTAATTAGCTAGTGACAATCTATCAAAGTCCTATCCTATAAGAGTTAGAAGGGATCCTGAAACATAGAACCTTGGAATGTTAGTGCTGAACCTCTAGAATCAGAGGCCATAGAAAGCCACCGCTGGAAGGCATTTTTGGCATGAAAGAATCACAAGGTGTCAGAGTTGGAAAAAACTTTAGAGGTCACCTCATTCAACTACATCATTGTGCAGATCAGGAAACTGAGGCCACGAGAGGGGAGATGGTCTGCTTGTTCCACATCACATAGCAAAGCAATGCGTTTCTATCTTTGCTACACATCCTGAAGGGAAATGCATATATCACTTCTACCCAAAAGAATTCGTTTTACTCACAATAGAGAATTTCATAGTCCCCTGAGTTAGATACAAGGTACTGAGAATTAACAGACCAATCCAAGTGAGTAATAA
Source organism: Trichosurus vulpecula (assembly GCF_011100635.1). Taxonomy (NCBI): domain Eukaryota; kingdom Metazoa; phylum Chordata; class Mammalia; order Diprotodontia; family Phalangeridae; genus Trichosurus; species Trichosurus vulpecula. Next base: position 12,394,914 of record NC_050575.1, on the reverse strand, counting down.
AGCTGGAATGACCCTACAAAGAGAAGTGAATTTTGTTAGTTTCATTGACATTGTACATTTTTAATTCAAAGTAGCTAGACTATGAAAATAGTTCATTTTTACTTATTACAAACTAAGAAAGGTACTTACTGAGCATCTGCCAATTCGACTATATTTTCTCCCATTGTCATAAACACCATAGATATAGATGCAGTTGTCGTGTGAGCCTATTGCCAAAAAATTTCCATCTATAGAGACAAGTGTATTATAATTACATTTCAAGTATAAAACCATAAATTTATAAAGGCTACGATTACAGTTTCTTTAACAGATTTAAACAAAATCCCCCAAAGACAATTATTTCTTCTCTTATGAATAATTACGAGATTCTTTCAAAGTATAAATTATTTCTGGGGAATAACTTACCTTTGACACATTATCCACTTAGTCATCCTTGGTAAAAAGGGACAAAAGAATCAGAGCTTTAAAAAAACCACCCTGATTATCCTGACCTTTCACATTAGTCTCACATTTTAGCTACTTCTGGAAACTTGTGCTGGAGTAAGAAGAGCAATGAATTTGGAATCAGAAGATCTGGGTTCCAATTCTAGCTCTGCTATCAACTACTTGTAACTTAGGCGGTCAGTTTACCTCTCTGAGATTTAGTTTACCTGTCATGGGACTCTGACACTTATGAGCTGCATGATCTTGGGCAAATCTCTTAACTTCTCTAAGCCTCAATTTCTTCATCTAAAAATTAGGGGGTTGGATTAGGTAGCTTTTGAGGTCTCTTCTAATTTTCTAATTTCTAACTCTAATTTTATGACCCATGATCATAGACCTTTTTAGATAAGGAACCTCAGAGAACAAGTACAACTAACTTATTAGGGATATAAGGAAACTAAGGCTCTGAAGGGATAATTTGTTTCAGAAAATGCAATTAGCTTTTGGCAATGTCTGGACTAGAAACCAGGCACCCTGACTTCCAGACTGGGTTATTTCTAGTTCATTCCATTAGACTTAGATCTTCATAATCTAAATAATTGTTAGTCAAATTCTTATGATACTCCAATTAATGGTGTCTCAATGGTTTGAAATGAGAGAATTTTCAATATGCTTCTAGAAAGTAATTGGAATTTCACTGCTCATGTGAGAATTAGATAATGTTCTTTTGGAGTTACTTCCCTTATATGATGGCTAAACCAGCTACTAAGGAAGATAGGATTATTAACTCATGTTTCTATAGCATTTGAAAGGTTTACAAAGGACTTTCCTCAAAACAACCTTCTTAGAAAGTTCAAGCATCCTTACTCTTGTCCTATAGATGAAAGCACAAAGTTTCAGAGAAATTAAGCCACTTGTCCACAGTCACACAGCTAGTGCAGGCCATGATCAGGGTTCAAATACAGGCCTACTGACTCCAAGTCCTGAGTCTTTTTCATGGTATCAGATTATTTCTTCCTACTAAAAGAGATATAACATGACTCCAAGACCCCTGATATTCAAACACTTGAAAAGCAATTGAGCTAGAAAAACTTGGAATCATAGCTGGTGGAATGTTGGAGCTGGGAGGAGCATTAGATCACACAGTTGTACTCTCAGTTTACAGATGAAGAGACAGAAGCCAGATCTCTGGGGGAAATTGCATAGCCTCCCTTGTTCTGTTGTCCAGCCCTTGCTCCTCATGTTGTGGCCAGTGTAGATCACTTTGCCCAGGCAAAATTTTGATGGGGTCTCATTTTTTGACGCCTGTGGTCATGCATGTACTTTTACTGACTCAACACCTGACTTTGACCAGATAAAACTGGACTAAGATGGTTTTCCTCACAGTTAGGAAGTAAGACTGCACAAAGGATAGAGTATGAGGCTTGGGGCAGGAAGATCTGAATTCAAATCCAGCCTTAGATACTAGCTATGTGACCCTGTGAAAGTCATTTAACCTGTCTGCCTCAGTTTCCTCAAGAGTAAAATGAGGATAATAATAGCACCTGTCTCCTAGGGCTGTTGGGAGGATCAAATGAGATAATATTGCCTAGCAAATGCCTGGCACACAGTAAGTGCCTGATAAATACTTGTTCCTTTTCTTTGTCAGATGAGTACCAGATTTTATGCCACACATAAATGTTTTATTGCTCTCTTTTGTTGTTAATTCTGTGGTGTTTAAGAAGGGGTATTACTCAAAGGAAACATGCAGAAATTGTAGCTCTTAAAGAACACACTTCATTGACTGCTCCAGACATTGCAGTGACTGTTGGTGTGAAGTCAAGCATTTCTAGGATCATTCAAGTCCATAACAAAACGGGAGCAGTCCTGATGAAATGCAAAGGAAAGTGTAGCAGAAAAAAAACCAATGCCAAGACTGATCATACTGCAAAAGAACCTAATTAATCCTCACAAAACAAAGAACTTCAGTTGGACCTGAAAGCTGGAGGGGTTGTTATTGATTCCTTTACAATGTGGTGTAGACTTCTGGAAGTGGAGATAACACCAAGAAGACTAGGAAAAAACGGTAACAGTAACAAAACCAAAACCCAGTGGCTAACCATTTCTTGGGAGAAAACATCTTTGTTATGGGTAAGACAATACAAAGTCTGGAGTACTTAAGATTGAAGAAGGCTAATTTTTACTGACAAAACTTATTATTTCATTCAAGCCTACACTAAACACATTGTCAAAAGTCTCGGTGAGCCTATAAAATCTAGGCATTTTTCTTAGACTTTGTAAAGTATCCACTGAAAAAGTATTTCGGGGATTTTTTTTAAACTTCTAATGGGTCTGGAAGTCTTATCCCTATTGAGGGAATGATAATGTTTCACTGTTTTGAGAACTCGCTGGATTTAACTGAAAACCTATAGGTTATAATTGAAGCTAGACATGGAAAAATGGGCTGATTATCAAAGGCACACTTAATATCCAATGTGCTAGAAGTATGGTTTCATGAAAAAGAATGAAAGCATTTGTCAAATTTTTTTCAACTCAACGCCAAATTACGTAAAACAAGTGACTGCAGGAGGAGGGCTTATTACTTATTAAAAGGCTTTTAAAGATGTTAAAAGTTGTAAAGTTAACATTATGTCAGTAATTTTAATTATTTTCCTTTGTTCAAAGTAAATCACCCCATTGTGGTCCAACACCTGAATCCTTTTTAACTTGCTCTTCTTTGAACCTCTCAAAGGTGCTTTTATCTCTTTAGCTATGGAGCCCTCAACTGTTTCAGAGGTCTAGAATGTGTTTTATAAACGTGATTGTTTTGAACCACCATCACCACCAGCACTAAAGTTCCTATATTTAGATTGTTGAATATAAACCAGCCATATAGTGCTACTGTTAAATAAGTAAGAATATACTGGCTGAAAAAAATAGCAAGCAATAACTAGAATCCTCCTCATTCTATTTCAGGAACTAACTGGTTACTATTCTGAACCACACCAACCATTTTGCTAGATACACAGATACCCTCTTAGTTTCTCTCTAACCTTTCCATGTAACAACTCTTATGAGAATTCCATACACCAAGATGAACTATATTGTGATCACTTTTAACTTCCCAGTGTTCCCCACTTTGAAAAATATTGGTCTATAGAAGTATTTACTACAGATTATTCCTTTTCCATGTATCTTTATTTTTAAGATCAGAAACCGAATTGCCTCTTTTGAGATGGAGGGATCCAAGCAAAATAGTGCTAGTCCATCAGCACAATGTACCAAAAAGAGCACCCAGTTTGGAGTCAGATGACTTGGGTCCCAATCTTCATTCTGCTTCTCTATGTGATTACAACTTATTTCCCCTCGTAGGGCTTCGGTTCCGTCCTTTGTAAAATAAAGCAAGTTCACTAGATGACCTCTGAGATCTCTTTCAGAAAGTCTTGTTGAAGCATCCTACGCAGGGTCTAGCCAAATGTTAAACGAACATCAGGGCTAATCTTGACTTTTTTGAACCAAAGCTTTTCGATTTCAACTCTATTTTTATTCCTGTTGCAAATTCATACTGGATTATTTGATGAAAGACTAGACATGGACCATCCTTCTCTTTTAAACTATTTTTTTCTCCATGTTTCACTATTCATCCCTCTTGTGGACTAGAGAATTTCTAAGCACAATTCTGGTTAAAATGGGTCAATATTCTGTCCAACATGAAACTCAAAGAATTGGGCCTATGCAACCAGTGGAGCAGTGGTTTGACAGTTGACTCAGAACAGAAGGATAAGACTTAAAATAGCTTTAGAGAAAAATGTGCCACCAACATCGTCACTATGTTTTGAATGGAGTCTGAAATCTACCAAAATGCAGCATGGTTTGTCTTTCTATCTGAGGTAATATACCCAGGGTGGACAGGAGGAAAGCATGGCGTAGTAGAGCGAGCCCTGGTCTCAGACGCAAAGCCTAGCTTCCAGTCCCGTCACTGAGGAAGATTTACTTCACCTCTCTGAGTTTCAGGTTCTACGTCTTAAATACAGGAATGCCTGAGAACCTTCAGGGGCTCCCAATTTTCTCTAGGATATAATGCACATTCTCTTGTTAGAATCTTCTCTACACTATCTCATGACCTTACTGACTCAGGAATTTAATTACTATGCTGATGACTATCAGACCTATACATCTTGCTCTAGCCTCACATCTGAGCTTCAGTCATACATTGCGACCTATCTATTCCAGTGCTTCTTAAACTGTGGGTCGCGACCCTGTATGGAGTTGTGAAAAATTTGGCAACACTAAAAGGATTCTGAACATACAATGACCTAAAATTAATTAAAAATCAAATGTGTAATGAATCCAAGGTGTTTCTGGCAGCACCTGCCCATGTTGCATAGCACAACTTTACTTCAGACTTGGTTCCGAACAAACAGCACTTTGCATTGCCTGTGCCCTCAGGCCACACAATGCCTACGGACACTGAGCAACCTGGAAAAGAGGGTGCAAGTGGAAAAAGTTTAAGAAGTCTTGTGTTAGACTACTGGACATCTCCTAGGCACCTCAAACTCAGCACATTCAAAAGAGAACTTACCCTTCCCCCAAAACTCAAGCCTCTTCTGAATATTCCTGCTTCTGACAGGTACTTCTATTCTTCTAAATTTGCAACCGCAGCATTACCCTTGACTTCTGACTCTCTCTCGCCCTCCTATCTAATCAGTTGCCAAATCTGGTGGTTGCTATCTCCACAACATCTCTTGCCCTGCTCCCTACTTCCTACTCACATAGCCACTACCCTATTTCAGGGTCTCATCACCTCTCATCTGGACTATTGACAGTCTCCAAATTGGTCTCCCTGCCTTAAGTCTTTCCCCACTCTAACACATCCTCCACACAGGTGCCAAATTGATTTTCTTTTTTTTCCTCAGATAATTTTTGCTTCTGTTTCAATTTTTTTCTAAAAGATATTTTATTTTGTTTAGTATTTTATTTTTCCACAGTTACATATAAAACAATTTTAACATTCATTTTAAAAATCTTGAGTTCCAAATTCTGTCCTTTTCTCCCTCCCCACCCTCCTTCACTGAAAAGGCAAGCAATTTGATACAGGTTATACATGTGTAGTCATGCAAAACACTTCCATAATAGTCATGTTGTGAGAGGCTAACTATATTTCCCTCCATCCTATCCCTGTCCCCGTTTATTCTATACTCTCTCTCCTTTCACCCTGTCCCTACGCAAAAGTCTTTTGCTTCTGCCTACCTCCTTCCCATTCTGCTCTCCCTTCTATCACCCTCCCCTTCTCTTATCCCTTTCCCCCCACTTTCCTGTAGGGTAAGAGAGATTTCTATACTCAATTGAGTGTGTATGTTATTTCCTCCTTAAACCAATTCTGATGAATGTAAGGTTCACTCATTCCCTCTCACCTCTTCCCCCTCCACTGTAAAAACTTTTTCTTGCCTCTTTTATGTGAAATAATTTACCCCATTCAACCTCTCCCTTTCTCTTTCTCCCAGTACATTTTCTCTCACCCCTCAATTATATTTTTAGCTATCATATCTTCATATTCAACTCACACCTGTGCCCTCTGTCTGTATATACTCCTTCTAGCTACCCTATTAATGAGAAAGGTCTTATGAGTTACAAACATCATCTTCCCATCCAGGAATATAAACAGTTTAATCTTATTAAGTCCCTTATAATTTCTCCTTCCTGTTTACCTTTTTATCCTTCTTGAATTCTGTATTTGAAAGTCAAATATTCTATTTAGCTCTGGTCTTCTCTCAAGAATCTCACTGAATATCCATTTTTTTCCCCTCAAAGATTATACTCAGTTTTGCTGGGTAACTGATTCTTGGTTATAATCCTAGCTCCTTTGCCCTCTGGAATATCACATTCCAAGCCCTCTGATCCTTTAACATAGAAGCTGCTAAATCTTGTGGTATCCTGACTGTGGCTCCATGATATGTGAATTCTTTCTAGCTATTGTAATATTTTCTCCTTGACCTGGGCACTCTGGAATTTGACTATAATATTCCTGGCAGTTTTCATTTTGGGATCTCTTTCAGTAGGTAATCAGTGGATTCCTTCGATTTCTATTTTACCCTTTGGTTCTAGAATATCAGGACAGTTTTCCTTGATAATTTCTTGAAAGATGATGTCTAGGCTCCTTTTTTGATCATGGTTTTCAGGTAGTCCAATAATTTTCAAATCATCTCTCTTGGATCTAATTTCTAGGTCAGTTGTTTTTCCAATGAGATAGTTCACATTGTCTTTTATTTTTCATTCTTTTGGTTTTGTTTTATGATTTTTTGATTTTTCATAGAGCCATTAGCTTCCATTTGCTCCATTCTAATTTTTAAGGAATAATTTTCTTCAGTGAGCTCCTTTTCCATTTGGCCAATTTTGCTTTTTAAGGCATTCTTCTCCTCATTGGCTTTTTGGACCTCTTTTGCCATTTGGGTTAGTCTATTTTTTAAGGAGTTATTTTCTTCAGCATTTTTTGGGTTTCCTTAAGCAAGCTATTGACTCATTTTTCATGATTTTTCTTGCATCACTCTCATTTCTCTTCCCCATTTTTCCTCTACCTCTCTTACTTGATTTTCAAAATCCTTTTTGAACTCTTCCATGGCCTAAGACCAATTGATATTTTTCTTGGAGGCTCTGGATGTAGGGGCTTTGACTTTGTTCTTCTGAGTGTGTACTTTGATCTTCCCTGTCACTAAAGTAAGTTTCTATAGTCAGAGTTTTTTCCCATTGTTTGCCCATTTTCCTAGCCTATTTCTTGACTTTTTAACTATTTGTTAAAGTCGGGCTCTGCTTCCAGGATGGAGGGTGAACTGTGCCAAGCTTCAGGGGTTTTGTGCAGCTCTTTTCAGAGATATTTCTAGGGACCTGCAAGCTTTCAGTTCTTCCAAGGCAGTGTGATCTAAGGAGAGGTGTTTGCTTTTATCCTCGCCTGTGCTCTGGTTTGAGTGACCACAAGCACTCTTTTCTATCCTGAACCTGAGAGGAGGCTCCCCCTCCATTGCTGTTGCAAGGTCTGCTAGGCTAGTGCTCCTCCTTGCCCTAGGACTCCCACCCAGGTCTGTGACCCAGGTCCAAGTATGGGCAGAACAAAAAGAGCCCTGCTTCAGTGCCAGCAAAGACACCCACATGATCTCCTTCTGACCAGCCGTTTGGTCCCCTTGCTGTCTGCGGGAGGAGAGCTCCAGAAGCAGCCGCAGCCGCTGCTGATTCAGTCACTCCCAAGGCTGTTCCTGGTTTGCTAAGGTCGAGGCTGCGCTGGACTGTGCTCCCCTCTCACCAAGGTCCAACAGACCTTTCCTGCTGACCTCCTAAGTTGTCTTTGGGGTCTGTGGGCTGAGAAGTCTGGAAACCACTCCTGTTGCCAGTGATGCTGTCACCTTGAGACCTGCTCCGGGCTTGTCATGGCCTGGTCTGTGCTGGTGCAGCCTGAGCCAGACTGCACTCTTCTCTCAGCCTGTCGACCTTCCAGGTTGTCTTGAGCTGGAAACTTGTTTCACTCTGTCTTTTTGTGGGTTCCGTTACTCTAGAATTTATTTAGAGTCATTTTTAAAAGTACCTGGAAGGGTTTGGGGGAGAGCTCAGGCGAATCCCTGCCCTTCTCTGCCATCTTGGCTCTGCCTCCTCCCACACTGATTTGTCACTCACCTGCTCAGACTCCAGTGGCTCCCTATTATTTCTAGGACCAAATATAAATCTTCTGTTTTACCTTTAAAGCCCTTTATGGGCTCGCTCCACTCTACCTTTTGGCCTTATTACACATTACCCCGCTTCTCATGCCCTGACAGTGAAAAGCAAAGCTGTAACCTTTCTGAATTCCTCCTTTTTTCCCACCGCACCCCTCAGCTTCAGTCTCGCCCAGAATGATTGTGTATCTATTTTATATTGACCTCTGTAAGTGGATGTTTAAAAAGCTTCTCAAGAGACACGACTGTTCACTATTTTTTAAATGCCTAGAGCCTTGTACAGTGCCTGACATGTAATAGCTACTTAACAAATACTTGTTGATAGATAAGAGTAAAAGGCATTAAGAAGTGACTGGATACTGTATATACTGTCTATATTGCTCCTCATTTGCTGAGAGTATTGGGGAACGTTATAGGGGAATCTGTGAAGGAAGGCTTGGAATAGCATTTTATCTATGTATCTATCAAAATATTATATTTATACACTTGCAACAGCCCTCCCTGAACAGGAATTCCTGGCCTCCAGGAAAAGGTTATTGGTTTTGATGATTAAAAAAAAGTTTATAATGAGTAATCTACTACCATAAGTAGAAAATAATAAATAAAAATATTCTAGTGAAAATAGATTACAGAGGAAGAGCCATAAGGCATTGTAGTATAGGAGAAAAGGCACTGAGTTTTACATCAGAGGATCTGGATTTAAATATCGGCTCTCCTGCTTTCCTAGCTCTGTGTAATCTTAGAGAAGTCACTTCTTTTCTCTGACTTCTATCTCCCTAATCGATAAAATGATGGGAATGTCCTTAGTGATCTCTGAGCTTCCTTCCAATTTAGAAGAGTGAAGAGTTTCTCAAAGAATCTAAAGGTTCAAAATAACTGAGAAAAAGATGATAGGAAAATCTAAACTGAGGTTGGAAATGAATTAACATGTCATAGTAGAACCATGCTATGAAATGGGCCATTGATAACGTTTAAACTAGCTGAACTCTTCTCCAATATGAAGGAGAAAAGATCAACCCAGTAGCTAGTATTAAACTTATTTAGGTTTAGCTGAGCAAATATCTTGAGGGCACAAAATTAAAAAAAATATGAAATGGGAGTACTATGACTATTAGTTTTCTTTGGAGATTCTTGTATAACATTAGGAGTCAAGAGATCTAAATTCAAATTATGAGTGATCTTTTTGAGTTGCAGTTTCCTTATTTGTAAAATGATGAAAATAACACTTGCAAAACCCAACTTCATAAGTTTTGTTGTAAAGAAAGTGCTTTCTAAAGTGCTAGAGAGTTGTAATTATCATTGCATGGCAAGTCCTTAGCAGAAGAAATAAAATTTCTCTAGCCAAAGAGCAGAGAAATTTTTCATTAGCAAATGACAGCAGGTAAGACATGTGGTTGTTTCCAAGGGCCTTCTCTGACCCGAATATTACATATTCAAATGCATCTGTGATGTTACTGATGAGGACATTCTCTCCAATGATGCAGAATACAACCTCTCCATGTCTTCCCATCTTGTGCTAATCATGTTCACCTCCTCTCCTGTTTGCCACAAGGGTCCACCCACTGTGGTGGGGACCTTACTTATGTTCTCTTAACATTCTAAAACTATTAATGGAGCACATGGATTGTCCACTAGTTATGCTATACTCCAATTACATAACCAGTCCATCTTATTTCCCCTCTGTCCTCCCACCTCCATATATTTGAGAACATTCTTAATTACTGAGAAATACTATTAATTGAGATTTTCCAGGGTACATAAAAAGTTCTACTCTGGCCATTAAATTATCTTTGGAGAATCTCAAAGTAGAAAGAAAAAATATTTGGATTCAGAAGACTTGAGTTCCATATTTAAAAAATTCCAAATTATTGATAAAACAGTAATACAAGTCTACACTACAACCACTAATGCTGAAGAGGCCAAAATTGATCAGTTCTACAAAGAACTATAACATCTTCTAGAAATAACACCAAAACAAGATGTCACACTCATCATAGGGATTGGAATGCTAAAGTAGGCAATCAAAAGATAATTGGAATAAAAGGCAAATTTGGTCTTGTACAAAATGAAGCAGGGCAGGGACGAACAGAGTTTTGTCAAGATAACTTTCTGGTCATAGCAAACACTCTTTTTCAACAACCCAAAAGGTGATCGTATACATGGACATCATCAGATGGTCAACAGAGAAATCAGACTGATTATATACTCTGCTGCCAAAGATGGAGAAGCTCCATACAGTCAGCTGAAACAAGACCTGGAGCTGACTGTGGCTCAGATTATGAGCTTCTTATTGCAAAATTCAGACTTAAAGAAGGTAGGGGAAACCATCAAATCATAGAAGTATGACCAAAATAACATCCCTTATGAATATGAAGTGGAGGTGACGAATAGATTTAAGGGATTAGATCTGGCAGATAAGAGTGCCTGAAGAATTATGCACAGAGGTTCACAATGTTGTACAGGAGTCAGCAACAAAAAACATTCCAAAGAAAAAAGAAGATCCAGAAAGCAAAACAGCTGTCTGATGAGGCTTACAAATAGCTGAGGAAAGAAGGAAAGTGAAAGGGAAAGGAGAAAGGGAAATATATACCCAGCTGAATGCAGAATTCCAGAGAAGAGCAAGGAGAGAGAAGGTTTTCTTAAATGAGCAATGCTAAGAAATAGAAGAAAACAATAGAATGGGAAAGACAAGAGATCTCTAAGAAAATTAGAGATATCAAGGGAAAGTTTCATGTAAAAATGGAAAGGATAAAAGACAAAAACAGTAGATATTTAACAGAAACAGAAGAGATTAAGAAGGGGCAAGAATACACAAAAGAACTATACAATAAAGATCCTAACATCACTGATAATCATAATAATAATAGAGTCAGACATCCCAAAGAATCAAGTCAAGTGGGCCTTAGGAAGTGTTGCTAACAATAAGGCTGGGGCATGATGGAATTCCAGCTGAGCTATTTAAAATCCTAAAAGATGACTCTGTTAAAGTGCTGCACTCAATATGCTAGCAAATTTGGAAAACATAACAGTAGCCACTGGCTTGGAAAAGATAGTTTACGTCCCAATCCTAAAGGAGGGCAATGCCAAGGAATGTTCAAATTACCAAACAATTGCACTTATTTTACATACCAGCAAGATTATACTTAAGATTCTGCAAGCTAGGCTTCAGTAATATGTGAACCAAGAATTACCAGAAGAGCAGTCTTGTTTTCAAAGAGGCAGCGAACTAGAGACCAAATTGCCAACATTCACTGGATTTTGGAGAAACCAAGGGAGTTCCGGTAAAACATCTAATTCTGCTTCACTGACTACACCAAAGCCTTTGACTGTGTGGATCACAACAAAATATGGCAAGCCCTCAAAGAGATGGGAGTACCAGATCATCTTACTTGTCTTCTGGGGAAACTGTATACAGGTCAAGAACAAACAGAACCAAACATGAAACAAATGATTGGTTTAAGATTGGAAAAGAAATATGACAAGGCTGTATATTGTTACTTTATTTAACTTATATGCAGAATATATCATGCAAAATGCCAGGCTGAATGAATCAAACACTGGAATTATGGTTGTCAGGAGATACGGCAGCAATCTCAGATATGCAGATGACAGCACTCTGATGGCAGAAAGTGAAGAATATAAAAGAATGTAAAAGCTGGCTTGAAGCTTAACACCAAAAAAACACCCTAAAATCTTCGCAACTGGTCCCATCACTTCCTGGCAAATAGAAGGAGAAGAAACGAAAGCAGGGTCAGATTTTAAATTCTTACACTCAAAGACCTCTGGCAAATAGTGACTGCAGTTATGAAACTGAAAGATGCTTGTTCCTTGGAAGGAGAGCTATAGTAAATCTGGAGAGCATACTGAAAAGCAGAGATATCGCCTTGCTAACAAAGGTCTATATAGTCAAAGCTATTTTTTCCCCAATAGCAACACATAGCTGTGAGAATCTGGACTATAAGGAAAGCTGAGTGTGGAAGAATTGATGCTTTCGAATTATGGTGCTGGAGAAGACTTTCCCTTGAGGGAGGGGAGGAGGATCAAATCAGTCAATACTTTTAAAGAAATTAATTCAGGCTATTCACTGGAAGAGAAAATACTGGAGCTGAAGCTTAAATACTTTGGCCACATAATGAGAAGACAGGACTCCTTGGAAAAGACTGTGATGGGAAGGACTGAAGGCAAAGGAAAAGGAGAAAGCAGAGGATGAGATGGATAGATAGTGTTATGGATACAATGAAAATGAACTTAGATTTCAAGTGACAGTGGAGGACAGAAGGGCCTGGTGTGCTATGGTCCATGGGTTCAGGAAGAGTCAACAAGAGCAAAAATTAAAATTGTGACTTTCCCCTTATCGAGTTATTCATAACAGCATTTTTTTGTGATAGCAAAAAAAGGTAAATAATTCCCCATCACTTGGGGAATGTAACAAATTGTGGTGTATGGATATAATAAAATATCATTGCTTTGTAAGAAATGATGACTACAAACAATTTAGAAAAACATGGGAAGACTTCTTGGAAGTGACAAATAGTGAAGAAAGCAGAATCAGGAAGAACTATACATAGTGACTACGGTGCCGTAAATGAAAACAAGACTAAAAGGCAGCTATGGTTTCAGATTCAATATGGTAACTAATCTTGGTCCCAAAGGGCAGCTGATATACTTCCTCTCAGTATATAGGTGAGGGATTATTTGTTCAGAATGTTGTGTGTACACTCAGGCAGAATTGCTATGTGAATAGGTCCTTGAATGTTCTTCTTTGTTAGAGAGAAGGTTTATATAAAACTAGAGTATAAAACCCGAGAATTCAATACAATTTTTTAAAAATTAAAAAAAGGACTTGTCAAATTCCTGCTGAAAAGTCCTCATCTACATATACTTTATTCAGAACTAAGTGAGAGAAAAGAGCTAGAAGAATGAGAAGAGTCTATCAGGACCCCAAACAAGTGCAAGCACCATTTAAATTTGAGCTTGACAGGTCTTTTAAGTTTAAACGGAAGCAATTCCACATAGATTTCAATGGGCTCAAGTTTTAACAGAGAATTCTTTTCCAACCTGGTGAGTAACGCATTACAGACAGCTGTTCGTTTCCATCTGTGTGCACTGTAACTAAATCTTTTGTTTCTGTGTCAAACACAAACCACCTGTTAGAAAACAGAAGAAAAAAGCATTAAGTTCTTACATAAGAAAGAGTTTAAAGTAGGTTTATTTAGCTTAATCACTGAATCACAATAACTGTGTTCACTGTAAAAGGGAAGATCTCTAGATCTCTATTCCAAGTAGCTTTGTACATACACATTTTCTAACAATATGAAACTACTTGGTTAGTAATATCATATTACTTTTCTGCTTTTTGTATTACAACCTAAATAGGGATTATTTTCTTGAGTAATAAAATTATCTTTTATGCTCAACATGGAAATATATTTCTCTAAGAAACAAATCAATACAGAAATGTATGTCTTGAAGAAAAAAACACACAAAGGAAATAAGAACTGTCATTGTGTTTCTGACAGGAAGGGGACTGGGAAATATGTACCAATTTGGGACAAATTAAATATTTTTATAGGTTAAAATCCAATAAAAATTTTTCATACTACACAAAATTTCAAACTAATTTTATATACTCAGTTCAAAAGTATAAAGTAGTCACATAGTTTAAGGGTTTTTAAAATTTGGAAATTATTCAAGTTAAGTCTGTAGAAAACATTCCTACTGTGCTAATTATAGAAATGTGGAATTTCAGAGGTTCAAGGAACCTAACTGATTATCTAATTGAATTCCCTCTTTTTACAAGTGGAGAAACTGAGGTCATTAGTTAAGCACTTCACAACTCAGAGTGGTTCCACATCTCTCTCCTTAAATAAGGACTAGACTCTCAGGCCTGCTTTCGGCTCTTCAGTAGAAAGAGCACTAAATTTGAAGTCAGAAAACTCTGAGCCTAGGTTTAAATCTTAGCTGTTGAGCAAGTCACTTCCTGTTTACTGGACCATTCTAGCTCTGGGTAATTACCTCCTGCACTTCCCACAGATGCAAAATATTCCAATATAAGAAATACTAAACGAAAGTCCCTGTGTGAATTATTGCTTGCACTTATAGCATGCTTCACTATCTGTTGTCAAAGTATGGTCTCTAAGACCCTTTCAGGGGTTCCTCTAGTTCAAAATTAATTTTATAATAGTACTAAGACATTATTTGCCAACTAAAATAACTTCCCCTTTTCCAACCACATATCAGTGTGAGGCTGAATTTTCTTCATATGCTTCAACCAAGACAACATATCAACAATAGATTGAATACAGAAGCAGATATGAAAACCCAACTATGTTTTATTAAGTTGAACATAAGAGAGATTTGCAAAAATATGTAAAACAATGTCTTTTCATTATGTTTTTTGTTTTCAAAAATATAGATATTTTTCATAAGAATGTAATGTTAGCATGTAACGGATTTGTCATTTTAATGAATAAGTAAATATGCTTAAAATTATTAGTTTTCATTTCTAATATAAGTACCAACACATGTAACTAACATAAACAGAAGCTCTTTGGGGTTCTCAATAATTTTTAAGGGTAAAGGGGTCTTGAGACCAAAAAATTTGAGAACCACTGTTTTAAATTCTAGAGACTGGCTCAGCACAGTTAAAAGTCAAATCAGAAATTTAGGTCAGGAACAAACATAGGGTATCTCTCTTCCTTGTTTTCTCAAGAGCCTTGTTGTAAGCTAATGGACCCCTATGTCAGAGATGAACTCTTAGGCTCCAGGAATATTTTCAGAGTTTAATCAAGGCCTTTATCTCCATTGGGAGAGACTTAAAGTTAGCCATGAGTATGAGTCAAGATCACTTGCCCCTTTCTTTTCTCCTTCCTTAGCTGCCTCAACCAGTTACAATGCTGAAAGAATCCAAAGGCAGACATAATGGATAATATCTTGCTTCTCCAAGGATTAATTGTATAGACTTTATGGGAAGCGAGGAAAAATTTACTAGTACATATCATTTATGAGACCTTCATTGTACAAAACAAAAAAGTAAGGGAAGTCATCTTTGTTGCACTGCTGTCCCTACCTCCAGTGAATTTAGAGTAAGTCATCTAATTTCCCGGGGCCAAAGTATCCTCATTTGTAAAATGAGGTGGTTGGTCTAGACTGCCTCTGATTGTTCTAGATTGCCTCTTAGCCCTAGATTGATAATCATATAATTCTGATGGATGAAGACTTTGCAGCAGCCTGCTCCCTGCCACCCTCCCTCCTCCACCCCCCACACTCCTGAGGCCTTGGCTGACTACACAGAATCCTTATAATCTCATGTGGAGATAAGAATTTTGTACATTTCCCCCCTTCCCCCTCCCCACCCAGAGTTTTCCTAGTATAGCTGCTAATTTAGTCAGTCATCAAGCTTTTATTATGTCATGCACAGTATTAAGCACTAGGGATACAAATAAAGGCCAAAACATGGTCCCTAACCTCAAGGAGTTCACATACTAACGAGGGAATCATCTATTTTGAGGTGACTGAACCAATAGGAGCTGATGAGATCACCATGAGATAGTATAGAGGGAAAAGTGGAGACAGGTCAGGACAAACCTTTATGGGCATATTCATTTTGGCTACGACCAGGATGAAAATCCAGCCAAGGAGACTAGGAAAGAGTGTTCATACAGGTAGGAAGAGAATCAGGAGAGAGCAATGTTAACAAAAACTAAAGAGGAGAGAGTATCCAGCAAGGGATAGTGATAAACAGTGTCATTTAGAGAGGCATTTGCTGCCAAATACAGGAACTAAAATGGGAAGGAGACTTTAATTAATTCTTCTTTTCATTTAAAGGAAAATTCTGCAAACTTAAAGACAGTATAATTTAGTGGGATTAATTCACTTCTGCTCTTGAGATATCAGTTTCCTCACCTGTAAAATGAAGGGGCTGTTGAAGCAGATAATCTCTAAGTTCCTGTCCAACTCTAAATCCTATGAGCTATTGTTTTTGACATTGTTTATCTATAATAACCATTTCACCTTTAACAAACTCTCTAACTTGCACTATTTTAAAAACTTGAATAGAAAGAGTGAAGCCGATTATAGCACACCCATTTAAAACACTAATCTATTGGCAGCCAATATGTCCTTAAGCCAATGCAAAGGCTAGGAACCAAAGGGACAATTTGAAAGGGTTGCTCTAGGTTTAAGGGAACTTAAGTCTTCCTACATTCAACTCTAGGCCTCAGTTTCCTCACCTGTCATCACTATACACTACTACATATAGTCCACTGAAAGCTATCAAGAGGCACACCCAAAGTCAGGGCAAGAATCTGGCAAAACCTGGTTTGAGTCATAGGCATGTAATAAGTAGTCTCATAAAATATTCTGTCGAGCTTATCAGACTCCAATCTTGAAACAAGGCTCCTTAATATCTGGTAAATTGGTTAATATTTCTCTATCATTTTTGCTTCCATAAAGACAAATCCCAACTGTTATATTTCAGCAGGGAAATAAACACTGAACACATTTGGCTTGAAAACTTAGCAACCCCTTCTTATAATAACAAAGAACAATAAAGAATATGTGGTGAAAAGGTTTTTTATAAGAAGGTAACAAGAAAAAAGTTAATTATGAATGCTGGGCTTTGCTTGTGAGTTTGTACCTGGTTCTTGGTAAAGCCAATAGACACTAAGAAAGAGGCAATCAAGTGCTCAATTGGTCTATATTTCTGGGAGAAATCTCATTTTCGGAGTTACTGAAACACAAAGAAATTCACATATTAGTCTTACCTTCCAGTTAGTGTTCCGATTGCAATGACAGATCCTGAAGGATGAAAACCAGAAGACTGTGCTGGATCCTAATATATTTTAAAGGAAGTATAAATTAACATTCAGAAAAATTTATTCACATTAAACAAATAAAAACAAGGGTTTATTGCCTTAGCAAGATCATACCATAATATAATACTTTCAAAGAGGAAATTTTTTCTTACTCATGTAGATTGATGCCATATTTCAGGAAGAAACAATGGGGGTATAGTGGAAGAAGCTCCTGATTAGGAGTTAGGAGACCTTGTTTCTAGTTCTGGCTCTGGTAGTGATGACTATGTGTAATCTTGGAAAAACCACATTCTATCTCTGGGTCTCAGTGGTGGTACTAGGAGCAATGGGCACAGGTGCTAAGAGACAGATTTAGTTTTAATGTGAAGATAGGCAGTATTTTCTTTATTGCTTTTATTGTATCTATAGAGATGCCAGGTTCCAGGAAGATTCCACAGAGGGATACATAATAAATTTTGTGAGAGACAAACCAGAAATTAGAATATTATGATTTTCTCTAAAGCAGAAAGTGGGCAATGGAAACTGTCCAGCCCTTAGTATACTCTGGGGTAGGAAGCTGCATGATAGATAGGGTAGGCCATGATGTGTATATTAAGGCATCTAAGACTGGCTTTCTTCCTTCCACTGCCCATGTTTTGGGACTTCCTAGAAGTCATGAAAATGATGGGATTGAATGGCTACTGACCAGAATCACAAGGGGAAGCACAGAGACATAACCATACTGCCTTGAAGCCTTGGAAACAGGAAAGTAAGGTGAATGAAGGCCAGTGCTGAAAGACAGGTTCTTATCCAGGACAAGTAAAAGGTTTGAGAGAAAGGCAGAGATGGTGTCTCATATAGGAAAACTTTACCAGTTTATCTTATTTAAGATAAACTACCCAATTACACTACGCTTAGTCTCCTTTGCTGATTCATCAAAAGAATACGCCCTTGCTATGGCTTCCTAAGTGATTTCCCTGCCACAAGTCTCCTCCTATTCCTGTCCATCTTCCCAACAGTTACTAAAGTGATTTATTTAAAATTTTAAATATTTTATTTTTTAAATTACATGTAAAAACAATTTTTAACATTCATTTTTTAAAATTTTGAGTTCCAAATTCTCTCCCACTCTCTCTCCACGTCCCCCTCATTGAGAAGGCAAGCAGTTTGATACAGGTTATACATGTGCAGTCATGCAAAACATATTTCCTACTAGTCATGTTGTGAAAGAAAAAGACCAAAAAACCCAAAGAAAAATGAAGAAAAAATATATTCTTCAATCTGCATTCAGATTCCATCAATTCTTTCTCTGAAGGTGGATAGCATTTTTTATCAAAAGCCCTTCGGAATTCTCTTGGATCACTGTATTGCTTACAGTGGCTAAGTCCTTCATGGTTCATCATATATTATTGCTGTTACTGGGTGCATTATTCTGGTTTTGCTCACTTCACTTTGTCTCAGTTAATGTAAATCTTTCCAGGTTTTCCTGAAAGCATTCTGCTCATCATTTCTTAGAGTGAATCAGTATTTCATCACAATTATATACCATAACGTGTTCAGCTTCCTCGATTGGCAGCCCCTCATTTCTAATACTTTGCTACCACAAAAAGAGCTGCTATAAATATTTGTGTGCGTGTAAGTCCTTTTCCTTTTTTTAAAAATGTTTTTGGGGATGATACGGACTTCATAACAACCTGGAAAAACCTACACGACATAATGCTGAGTGAGCGGAGCAGAGCCAGGAGAACATTGTACGCAACCACAGATATATGGATTCCGTGAGGACCAACGCTGACAGACTTCGCTCTTCTCAGCAACACAAGGTGCAAGGACAACTCCAAAGGACTCACGATGGAGAATGCTATCTACATCCAGAGAAAGAACTGTGAAGTTTGAATGCAGATTGAGGCACACTTCATGCTTGTCTTTTTTTTCTTCTCTTTTGTTTTTGGGCTGTTTTTTTTTTTTTTTGGTTCTGTTTCTTCTTTCTCATGATTCATTCCATTGGTCATAATTCTTCTCCACAACTTGACTAGTGTATAAATTAATTCAATGTGAAGTTATACGTGGTAGTTATATGAGATTCCATGCCATCTTGGGGAGGGAGTGGAGAAGGAGGGGAGAAAATCTGGAACTCAAAATTATGTAGAACCGTGTGTTATAAACTAAAAATAAAAATTAAAAAAATGTTTTTGGAATACAGACTTAGTAGTGGTATACCTATGTCAAAGGGTATACACACTTTTATAAGCCTTTGGACACAGTTCTAAAATGCTCTCCAGAATACCTGGATCAGTTCACAACTCCACCAACACTGCTTTAATGTCCCAATTTGCCTACATCCCTCCAATATTTGTCATTTTACTTTTCTGTCATATCAGCCAATCTGATGGGTGTGAGGTGGCATCTCAGAGTTGTTTTAATTGGCTTTTCTCTAATCAATAGTGATTTAGAGTATTTTTATGTGACTACAGATAGCTTTATCTGAAAACTACCTGTTCATATTTTTAACCATTTATCAATTGGGGAATGACTTATATTCTTATAAACTAGATTCAGTTCTCTATACATTTGAGAAATGAGGCCTTTACCAGAGAAACTTGCTATAAATTTTTTTTACAGCTATGTTTACTATTTCCCTCCATCCTATTTTCCCCCTTGTTTACCCTTCTTTGGCTTTCCTTTCACTCTGTCTCTCCTCAAAAGTGTTTTGCTTCTGACCACCACTTCCTTGTTATCCCTTTCCCCTCCTACTTTCCTGTAGCGTAAAAAGGCTTTCTATATCAAACCAAGTGCATATGTTATTCCTTCTCTGAGCCATGAGAATAAGGTTCAAATGTTGTCTGCCACCTTCTACCCCTGCTCCCATCATCCCCTCCACTGTATGAGCTCTTTTACGTGATCTAATTTACTGTATTCTACCTTTCTCCTCCCCCTTCTTTCAGTGCGTCCGTTTTTCTCACATCTTAATTTTATTTTTTTAGATATCATCCCATCATATCACATGCATGCCCTCTGTCTATGTATACTCCTTCTGAATGTTATAATAATGATACAGATTTTAGGAGTTACAAGTCTTATTTTCCCATATAATTATGTAAACAGTTTAACCTTACTGAATCCCTTATGAGTTCTCTTTCCTGTTTACCTTTTTATGCTTCTCTTGAGTCTTAGATTTGAAAGTTAAATTTTCTATTCAGCTCTGGTCTTTTCATCAGGAATTCTTGAAACTCCTCTATTTCATTAAACATAGATTTTCCCCCTCCCCACCAAGGATTATACTCAGTTTTGCTAGGTAGGTGATTCTTGGTTGTAATCCTAGCTCCTTTGTCCTCTGAAATATCATATTCCAAACCCTCTGATCTTTTAAGGTAGAAGCTGCTATATTTTGCGTGATCCTGACATTTGAATTGTTTCTTTCTGGCTACCTGCAATATTTTCTCCTTGACCTAGGAGCTTTGGAATTTGGCTATAATATTCCTGGGAGTTTTGAGTTGGGGATCTCTTTTAGGGAGTGATTGGTGGATTCTTTCAATTTCTATTTTACCCTCTGGCTCTAGGATTCCAGGGAAGTTTTCCTTGATAATTTCTTGAAATATGATTTCTATCCTTTTTTTTTTGGACCATGACTTTCTGGTAGTCCAATAATTCTTAAATTATCTCTCCTTGATTTATTTTCCAGGTTAGTTGTTTTCCCAATGAGATATTTCACATTTTCTTCTCTTTTTTTGTTCTTTTGACTTTTTTATTGTTTCTTGATGTCTCATGGCCTCATTAGCTTCTAGTTGCCCAATTCTAATTTTTAAGGAATTATTTTTGTCAGTGAGCTTTTGTACCTCCTTTTCCATTTGGCCAATTCTACTTTTTAAGGAATTCTTTTCTTGAGGGGACTTTGGTACCTCTTTTACCATTTGACCTATTCTATTTTTTACGGTATTATTTCCATTAGTATTTTTTGTGCCTCCTTTACCAAGTTGTTGATTTTTTTTTCATGATTTTCTTATATCACTCTCATTTCGTTCCCTAATTTTTCATCTACTTATTTTTTTAAAATTATTTTAAAAATCTTTTTTTGAGCTCTTCCATGAATTCTTTTTTTGGGCCTGAGACTTATTCATATTTTTCTTTGAGGCTTTCCACGTAGCTATTTTGACTTTGTTGTCTTAGGAGTTTGTGTTTTGACCTTTCCTGTCACCGTAGTATTTTTATATGGTCATATTCTTTTTTGTTGTTTCTTGCTCATTTTTCTAGCCTATTTCTTGCCTTTCAATTTTATGTTACAGTTGGCTCTGCTCCTTTGGTGGAAGGGCTACTGTCCCAAGCTTCAGGTTTTTTATGCTGCTGTTTTCAGAGTCAGTTCTGGGGGACTACATGTTTTCAGTTCTTCCAAGGTGGTATGATCTAAGAAGTGTGGTCACTGCTTGTCTGGCCCGTGCTTGGGTCTGTGACCACAAAGTTCTCTTTTCTGCCTTGGAACTGTGACCAATGTCCCTGCTAGTCTAGTCCTCCTCCTTGCCCTGGGGCTGTGACCCCGAACCACATATGGGCAATGCAACAGAGTCCTGCACCCAGTGCCAGCAAAGGGTCCCCTGTAATCTCCTTCTGACCAGTCGTTCAGTCCTCTTACTATCTGCGGGCTGAGTCCTCTGGAGGCCGCTGCTCCTGAGTCAGTTACCACCAAGGCTGCTGTTGGTGTGCGGAGGTGTAGCCTGCACCGGATCGTGCTCCACTCTCACCCCAGCGAGACAAACTTTTCCTGCCATCCTTCTAAATTGTCTTGGGCTAGAAAGTTCTTTCACCATCTTTCTGTTTGTCTTGCAGTTCCAGAATTTGTTTTGAGGCAATCATTTTTGTTTGGAATTTGGGACAGCACCAGTGAACCTGTGCCAGCTGGGCTCCGCACCTCCTACAGTTATTTTCCAAAAGTATAAATCTAGCCATTTCCTCCTCTATTCAATACACTTCAATGGCTTTCTATTGCCTTTAGGAGTAACATAAACACTTCTGTTTAGCTAGAACGTCTTTCATAATCTGGCCCTAACCTATCTTCCCAACCTAACACTGCTCCCCTTTCCACACTCTACAGTCCAGTCAGACTGACCTCGCTGTCTTTGCTTCCTCACACTGCTGCTTCCCATGTGAGGATAAATTCCCTGCTCACTTCTGCCTCCTTAGCAGCCCTTGTTTCATTCATAACTCAACTCAAACATCATCTTTTACATGAACCTTTCTTCATCCTCACAATTTGTTTTGTATATATGTTGTTCATACTTATTTACAAATATGTCATCTTCCTTGCTAAGACCGAAAGCTCCTTGGGGGGCAGGGAATATTTCATTTTGTACCCCTATTGTCTGGCACAGTTCCTGGAACACAGTAGATGCTTAATAAGTGCTTGTAGATTAACCAAATCTCTGAACTCAGGGTGTGGATAAGAAAGAGGGGAGCCTAGGAAAAGGGGCTTCATAAGCTATGTAGAAAGAGTAGATTTCATCTTTTAATATTTTGAACAATATTCCATTTGATCCCCTACGCTGATTTTTTTTTGCCAAGTAATTCCTTTTGAGTCCAGAAAAACATTGGTTTAGAATTGCTCAAATTAGAAAAAATTTGAATGACATACAACGTGACCCAAATTGATTCTGGAGGTTAATCTAAATTGCTTAGCAGTTCTATGAAGTGTGGGCTTGGTTACAGTGGCAAACACCTGAGGCTTTTGTAAACTCACTACCACCTGGTGGTCAGTGTTGTTACTGCTGCCTCTTAGGAAGGCTATGAGAAGCACGCTCCTGAGAGAAACTGAGACCATGGGCTGCTGGCTCAAACAGGGTGTCATCTGTTCAGCCAGGCTGATACTACCCTCCATCTCTGAATAATAGGGTGCAGAGGTTCTTTACCGTTTTTGTATCATGGACCCTTTTTGCAGTTTGATGAAATCTGTGGATACCTTCTCCAAATATTTTTTAATTAGGATTAGAAAGGATACTGATTATATTGAAATACAGTCTGTAGATAGGAAGACTACAATAACTTGCTATTTAGTGGTGAGTATAAGAACTATAGAAATTTTGAAGTTTTGATGAATGTAAATATTTCAAGATATCTGCCACACAGATGATGTGATTTCTACTGGTGACAAAAGTCGTAGGTACAGCTATTATTACTGCAATTTGTTGCTTACATTCATAATTGAAAGGTGCATTTCAGTTAGAGGTTTGTGAAAATAAAGATATACTTTGGTTTTTTTTACCATCCAAGTTCATAGACTTCCTGAATTATATCCAGTTACCTTGTGGGGATAGGGGAGAGTTCTTTGATGCCAAGTTAAAAACTACTGATATGGTGGCGCATCTTTGGGCTGGTTTAAGGAAAACACTCAAGCTACAGGACCTAAAGTAGCACAGTGTTAGGAGACTACAAAATATCACAAAGTCACACTAGGAAAAACTTCCTAACAACTGGAATTATGCAAAAGTCAAGTTGACTCTTTCCAAAGGTAGTGGTTTCCTATTCATTGGAGATTTTCACATAAAAGCTGGCACAATGTTAGTGAGGACATTCCTATGTGAGTTTCCTTCCAAAGTGAGATTCTGTGATTCATTTTATCTCTAAAGTCTCTTCCAACATCAGATTCGGGTTGTATCTTTGCTAGTGGGGTTAAAATCTCCACACTGACAAAATCTTGTTAAATCTATGTACTGAACACACACATTCTTTCCCTAATACCCTTTCCTAATTAAAAGAGGTAATTATAATTCTTTTCTTAAAAGTGTGGCAATCCTGACCCTTTTTTTCCTTAGTGGCAATTTGATGTGGTAGCTTTATATGATTGTATTGCTTTATCAATGAGCTTGTACTACCCATTATTAAAAACAATAGCTTTACAACTATCATCTGAGGTAATTACCCCATTTTACAGATCAGGAAAGTGAGGCTCATAGAGGTGAAATGACTTGGAACTTGGCCACGGAATCATACAGCTAAGAAGTGGCAGAGCTAAAACTTAAACCTGGAACTTTTGACTCCAAAACCAATGTGATTTCTGCTATATACCATGAAAACTTTCAAGTAGAAAGATATGTAGTAAGATATGTGGTTAAGAGTATACTTCTTTTAGTGTTCTGATGTGCAACAACCATTTAAATCCCCTGTGAAGAATTCATCCATAAAAGTTGGAAGAATACACATCACCATTAACTTTCAACATCATACTTGAAGACTCCCTTATTAGAAGTCTTTATGCTAAGGCTAGATGACCTCTTCTCTGGTTAATATAACTGAGAGTATTCTTTTTAAGGTATAGGTGAGGACTAAAAGACCATTTAGAGCCCTTCAAATTCTGAAATTCTGTGATTGGTATGAAACATTGAAGCTACAAGTAGAATTTTATTTTTTCTACTTCAGTTTTAAGTTTCAAGTTAACCCATTCAAAGATAATTTTAGATGTAAGGTAAGGTCAGAATAATCTCACATCATTTTAGCCTTGATGCACTAACTAGCTGAGAATAAATCTCAATAAATAAATTAATCATAAATTTTAGAGAAAGGTTCTTAACCTTTTTGTCATGGGTCCCTTTGGCAGTCTGGTGAAAAACTTCTCAGAACAACTTTTTAAAATGTATATAAAATAATATACATCAGATTACAAAGAAAACAAATTATACTGGAGTTATAAAATACAAAGAAAAAGCCTGCCCCCCCCCCCCCCAGTTCTTGGGTACTACTTTAAGAATCTTTGCTTAAGTACAAAAAGTCTTTGAACCTATAGTATGAAGCGATATTGCACAAGAACAGTGTTTGGGTATGCTGATGAAACTTGGCTACACCCCAGGAAATATCTATAAATTCTCAAGCTTGTTAGAACTGGATTCATTTGAAAGGTTAGAGTCAACATGGAGTTCAACTAAATCTCCTGAGAACCAGTTAGCTTGGGGGGAAGAGGGGAAAGGAGAGGCCTTGGCTCTGGCCTTGGACTAAGTGTCTTCCCTGTCCCTCGTGCCTGCTATGTCTAGAGGAGAACCTTGCAAGCTTTAAAGGTCTAAAGAATTTTGGACTTCCCATTCCTATCAGTATCTTAGCTGCATCCCTCAATCAACTGATGACAGTGTTTCCATCAGGAGCCAAGAAGAAGTGAATGCAGATTCATCATGCTTAAATGGAACTTCTTGGGTATCCCAAAATGGGAGGAAAGGGATTACAGAAACCAGGGGCTGTGAGCTATCCCTTCACCACATGTGCTTTCTAAAGCTTGAGCCCACTTTTGCTTGGACTCTATATACTTCTGCAAGAGTGTGTCACAGACATTTATCTTCCATTCCATATAAATATATTCCATTCCATATAAATATCTCTTTCTAAAAAGTTACTTAAAGCTGGATAACTAAACTGATCTTCAACCGATAATCTGGGACAGGGAGAATGGGGTAGGGGTAGAGCACATCAGTTGGGGCCTGAACCAAAGGCATTAAAGAATTATCCATAGAGGGGGAGGAGCCAAGATGGCAGCTGGAAAGCAGGGACTTGCATGAGCTCCCCGCCAGGTCCCTCCTAAAACCTATAAAAATGGCTCTGAACAAATTCTAGAGCTGCAGAACCCACAAAATATCAGAGGGAAGCAGGGCTCCAGCCCAGGACAGCCTAGATGGTCACTGGGTGAGGTCTATCGCGCATGGAGCTGGGAGCTGAGGGGAGCAGAGCCCAGCATGGGCAGTGTAGACCAACCAGACCAGGAGGTGGGTGGAACAGGCCCTGGCGCCCTGAATCAGTGAGCTGTGGCAGTTACCAGACTTCTCAACCCACAAACACCAAAGACAACAGAAATCGTTAGTGGGAATAGCTGTGGGGGACAGAGTGAAAGGAGTTCATGCTTTGGCCACCACCCCAGGGGCAGCGGGGGTGGTGCAGCTACAGAACTACAGCTGCAGTTACTTCCGGCCCCAGGCCCACGTGGTGGGAGGAATTAAGTGCCACATCAGAGCAGGAATGCAGAGCCTGCTGAAGATCTGAGTCAGGTCCAGGCTGGTGGTTCTTGGGGGAGGAGGAGTGCTAGTGTGGCAGAGCTGGCTGTATAGAAATAGCTCTGAAAACAACAATGCATCCCCTCAAGCTTGGAACAAAGTACTCTCTACTCTACAAGCAGTCATACCCCAACAAAAAACTCAAGGGTCAAGTAAGTTGGCTGGGAACATGGCCAGGCAGTGAAAAGCACTCAGATTCAGTCTCAGACTTTGGAATCCTTCTTTGGTGACAAAGAAGAGCAAAACATACAGCCAGAAGAAGTCAACAAAGTCACAGAGCCTACATCAAAAGCCTCCAAGAAAAACATGAACTGGGCTCAGGCCATGGAAGAGCTCAAAAAGGATTTGGAAAAGCAAGTTAGAGAAGTAGAGGAAAAATTGGGAAGAGAAATGAGAATGATGGAAGAAAACCATGAAAAACAAGTCAATGACTTGCTATAGGAGACCTAAAAAAATACTGAAGAAAATAAAACCTTAAAAAATAGACTAACTCAAATGGCAAAAGAGCTCCAAAAAGCCAATGAGGAGAAGAATGCCTTGAAAGGCACAATTAGCCAAATGGAAAAGGAGGTCCAAAAGACCACTGAAGAAAATACTACCTTAAAAATTAGATTGGAACAAGTGGAAGCTAGTGACTTTAGGAGAAATCAAGATATTATAAAACAGAACCAAAGGAATGAAAAAATGGGAGACAATGTGAAATATCTCCTTGGAAAAACCACTGACCTGGAAAATAGATCCAGGAGAGATAATTTAAAAATTATTGGACTACCTGAAAGCCACGATCAAAAAAAGAGCCTAGATATCATCTTTCAAGAAATTATCAAGGAGAACTGCCCTGATATTCTAGAGCCAGAGAGTAAAATAGAAATTGAAAGAATCCACAGATCGCCTCCTCAAAAAGATCCCCCCAAAAAAACTCCTAGGAATATTGTCGCCAAATTCCAGAGCTCCCAGATCAAGGAGAAAATACTGCAAGCAGCCAGAAAGAAACAATTCGAGTATTGTGGAAACACAATCAAAATAATACAAGATCTAGCAGCTTCTACATTAAGGGATCGAAGGGCTTGGAATACGATATTCTGGAGGTTAATGGAGCCAGGATTAAAACCAAGAATCACCTACCCAGCAAAACTGAGTATCATGCTCCAAAGCAAAATACAGACTTTCAATAAAATACAGAACTTTCAAACTTTCTCAGTGAAAAGACCAGAGCTGAATAGAAAATTTGACTTTCAAACATAAGAATCAAGAGAAGCGTGAAAAGGTAAACAAGAAAGAGAAATCACAAGGGACTTACTAAAGTTGAGCAGTTTTGTTTACATTCCTACCTGGAAAGATGATGTGTATGATTCATGAGACCTCAGTATTTGGGGTAGCTGAAGGGAATATACATACATACATACATACATACATACATACATACATACATATATATATATATACACACACACACACACATACACACGTATATATAGACAGAGGGCACAGGGTGAGTTGAATATGAAGGGATGAGATCTAAAAAAATCAAATTAAGGGATAAGAGAGGAATATATTGAGAGAGGGAGAAAGGGAGAGATAGAATGGGGTAAACTGTCTCACATAAAAGTGGCAAGAAAAAGCAGTTCTGTAGGAAGAGAAGAGAAGGCAGGTGAGGGGGAATGAGTGAATCTTGCTCTCATTGGATTTGACCTGAGGAGGGAATACCATACATACTCAATTGGATATCTTACCCCACAGGAAAGAAGGAGGAAGAAGATAAAAAAGGGGGGATGATAGAAGGGAGGGCAGATGGGGGAGGAGGTAATCAAAAACAAACACTTTCAAAAAGGGACAGGATCAAGGGAGAAAACTGGATAAAGGGGGATAGGTTAGGAAGGAGCAAAATATAGTTAGTCTTTCACAACATCAGTATTGTGGAAGGGTTTTACATAATGATATGCATGTGGCCTATATTGAATTGCTTGCCTTCTTAGGGAGAGTGGGTAGGGAGGGAAGAGGGGAGAGAATTTGGAACTCAAAGTTTTAAAAACAGATGTTCAAAAACAAAAAAAAAAGTTTTTGCATGCAACTAGGAAATAAGACACACAGGCAATGGGGCATAGAAATTTATCTTGCCCTACAAGAAAGGAAGGGGAAAGGGGATGGGAGAGGAGTGCGGTGACAGAAGGAAAGGCTGACTGGGGAATGGGGCAACCAGAATATATGCCATCTTGGAGTAGGGGGAGGGTAGAAATGGGGAGAAAGTTTGTAATTCAAACTCTTGTGAAACTCAATGCTGAAAACTAAATATATTAAATAAATTAAATAAATAATTTTTTTAAAAAAGAATTATCCACAGAACTCTGATGGGGGGAGATGTAACTTTGTTTTGTAGACTTGAGTCTCATTTGTGAGATCAGGAGTTGAGGTAAGGATCCTTAGAGCATATGTGGGCTACATAAATTCACAACAATTATCTCTAAATTATTTTAGCCACTTTGAAATACCTAATCTATTTGTCAAATTTCAGTTGTAGAACTTTATAGTTAACATATTCTCTTGAAAAGAATAATTTATTACCTAACTGAAAGCTCAAAGATAAGCTTCCAAATTACAAAACAGAGTATGTGTGACTCAAGGTTATTAAGAAAGGAATTTTTAAAAGAAATTCATCAAATTAAACCCTGGTTATAATCAAATGAAAACTTTTACTTTCATGCAAAAATTATTTAAGACAATTCATATATTACAATATGTTTTGTAATGTGTAAACATGTAAGTCAGAACACAAATACTAGCTTTGTGCAGGCATTTACCTCGATTATTTTACTCCAGATAGGCTGATGACTTATTGCATCCCAGAGTGTAACATGTTTGTCATGCCCACATGTCAAGAACTGAGATTTAGAAGAATGGATGGCGAGCCCCCAGAGTTCATCGGTGTGACCCTACAAAAAATAAAGAGAAAAAGAAACTATTTTATAAAGTAATGAAATCAAAATGATAGTTTTAGTATGTCATTAACCATGGTTCATAGCACACTTTGCATTTGTGTTTTCAGTTTCTTTCAAAATTTACATTTTCAGTTTATAATCTATAAACTATTCATATCTCATATTTCCAGAGTGTTTTTCTTAACGACAATCCTGTGAAATAGGTAGTAGAAGTACTTATCATCTGAAACTGGACAGCCACAAAAATATATCATGAACTCATTGTGTTAGACGCTGGGGAAGATTTTGAATTTAGATAAGGGATGTTCCCTGAATTCATGAAGCTTACAGTCTAGCAGAGGGAATAGACATCAATACAGATAAACACAACACCCAATATTACATATTAAGTACATTAGAGAATTATAAAACAAAGTACTTTATGAGATATTGGTGGTGGAGGGGATCTGAGAAAGCTTCATAGAACAAATGACATTTAGTTTGAGCTTTAAAAGATAGATAGGAATTCTAGAGAAGGGGAAGGAGAGCATTCCATATAAACTGAATATCCCAAGTAAAGACATGTGAGCACAGTTTGTAGTTGGGGGCCAGAGAGTTGTCCATTTCAGCAGGAACAAATAGTATATAAAAAGGATTTAAGATAAGATGCATCCTTGTTCTGGAGACCTGAGATTAATTTGTGAGATAAGACTAGAAAAATGAGGTAGATTCAGATTGGAGGTGAGGGCACTGAACGCTAGTCAGAACAGTCTGAACTTTACTTGTTAAACTATAGGAAGCCACTGATGACTTTTTAGAGGAATTAATATGACCAGATTCATGCATAAAGAGATTATTCTGGAGGTATATGAAGGATGTATTGGAAAGATAAGATTGGAGGCTGGAATAACTCCTAACCTTAAGCAGACAATATATTGTATTAACACTTTGGCAGTTGGTGGTCAGAACTTTACCAGGAGAGTGGCAGTGGGTATGGACAGCAATGGATGCAAGGCACATTACAGACTGGGAATCAACAGGACTTAGTAACTGATTAGCTTGAGAAAGGGAAGAGTCAAAGATAACTCCAAGGCAAACCAGCAGAGAACCAGGGAATGTTGGTGCCTCAGAGAAGAATGATACATCGCTATAAATTTAACTCTTTCTAGGCTCAGAATCTCAGCATAGAAAGGGACCTTACGAGTCAACTAGTTTAATCTCTCCATTTTACGTGTCAGGAGCTTGAAGCCCAGAAATGTTACAAGGTTGATTGCCAAATCAAATTAGAAAGCCAGAGCTGGGACTAGGACCTGAACTTCTTAATTTCCCGGTTAGTGATTTATTTCCATACCATACTGCCTCATAGTGTATTCTATTACAACTTAAAATAATAAAATGTTTGGTTGACTTACCCAGGTTGAAACTTACCTGGGTAATCGGATTAAAATCCCCTGACAGAGTGCCTTGTAAAACAAAGTTTCTAGTAGTGCCAATCAAGACAACATCACCTTTTCCTTCAGCTACCGTTCTTATTGGACCAAACTGTTCTGGAATCTGCATTTAAAAAAGGCATATGAAAACAAAAATTAAATATTTCATAAAGTTATTCTCAAAACATAACCATTTAAAATATGTATGTCTAGTATTCATTATCTGAGTGCCTGACAGGTGTCTTCCTAGTAGGCATACTTCACTCAAATATGTGACGAATGACCAAATGATCAAAATCCCAAATTGTTTTTAAAATGTTACTTATCTGAAAGTTCCAAATGGTTGATTCTAAAAGAACCAACAAAATGAGCCTTTTTTGGGGAGGGCGGTGGAAGGAGTTAGAGAGTTTTCTGGTTTAAACTCTAATGTTACAAAATGCTATTGATTTTATACTTTGACCTTTTACTTAAAGATCATACTCAAAGAATATACCATAGTATATTACTGTAGTATCAAATACATATATACATATATATGTGTGTGTGTATACATATATGTATATCATACACACACACACACACAAATATACGTGGATATATCAGAAATGTCTTGCTCCACAAAGCCCTAGTCATACACCTCCCTGTGGCTTCAGAGCGATCCATGGGGTCTTGAAAGTCTGGCCAGGGAATATAATCTTTGCTAAGTGAATGACATAATACAGGATGAACTGAATAATATCGACTTTGACACTCAGGGCAGACTACTGTGGCAGATTTACAGACATATACATATAAGAGTTATATAGGACGGGCAGACATGGATAGGTTGCACTCCACAGCATTTAGGGGAATATTTACACCAATGAAATCAAAGAGGCACTGGAGTAATATTATTATGCTAATAGTAAACATAAATATTAAAATTTAAAGGCTTTTGGAAAGGGTCTTGTATATACCTAGAAGTGTACATGTTGTTTTCCCCATTATAATGTAAGCTCCTTGAAGGCTTTTTCTTTGTAGCTCTTGAATTTAAGAGTTCCTGGCAAAGAGTAATTAATACTTTTTTTTTTTGCAGGGAGGAAGGCAGGGCAATTGGGGTTAAGTGACTTGCCCAAGGTCACACAGCTAGTGTGTCAAGTGTCTGAGGCCGGATTTGAACTCAGGTCCTCCTGACTCCAGGGCCGGTACTCTACTCACTGTGCCACCTAGCTGCCCTGTAATTAATGCTTAATAAATGCTTATTGACTGATTTTATTCATGTGAATTCTTGGTCCACTGATACGGATTTTAAAAAATCATTATTTATTTATTCATAGCATTTGTTTTTAAAAGATTTTGAGTTCTGAATTCTCTCCCTCTAGTCCCTCCTCCATCCATTGAGAAGCAGAGCAATGTATCAATTATACATGTGAAATCATGCAAAATGTATTGTCATATTAGTCATGTTGCAAAAAATCAAGAAATATAAAGAAAGTAAAAAATTATACTTCAATCTGTACTCAGAGTTAATCAGTTTACTCTCTGAAGGTGACTAGCATTCTTCATCATGAGTCCTTTAGAATTGTCTTGGATCACTCTAGTGATCAGAATAGCTAAGTCTTTCACATTTTCTCATCGCCACAATATTACTGTTATTGTGTACAATGTTCTCCTGTTTCTGCTCACTTCACTTTGCATCAGTTCATGTAAGTCTTCACCGGTCTTTCTGAAACCATTCTGCTCATTATTTCTCATAGTACAATAGTATTTCATTATAATCATATGCCACAACTTGTTCAACCATTCTCCAGTTGATGAGCATCCTCTTAATTTCTAATTCTTTGCCGTCACAAAAAGAGCTGCTATGAATATTTTTGTACATATAAGCACTTTTCCTTTCCTTTTTTGGGGGGTATCTCTTTGGGATGTAGACCTCGTAGTGGTATTGCTGGGTCAAAGAATATATAAGGTTTTAAAGTCCTTTGAATATAATTTCAAATTGTTTTCCAGAACGGTTGGATCAATTCACAACTCCATCAACAGTGCTTTAGTATTTCAATTTTTCCACATCCTCCCCAACACTTGTCATTTTCCTTTACTGTCATATTAGCCAATTTGATAGGTATGAGGTAGTACCTCAGAGGCGTTTTAATTTGCATTTTGCTAATCAATAATGATTTAGAACATTTTTTTCATGTGACTATAGACAGCTTTCTTTATCTGAAAACTACCTATTCATATCCTTTGATCATTTACTAATTGGTGAATGGCTGTTATTTTTATAAATTTGACTCAGTTCCCTATATATTTGAGAAATGAGACTTTTATTAGAGAAACTTGCTGTAAATTCCCCCCTCACCCAGTTCCCTGATTTCCTTCTAATCATGGATGTGTTGATTTTGTTTGTGTAAAACCCTTTTAATTTAATGTGATCAAAGTTATCCTTTTTTACTTGCCGTGATCCTCTCTATTTCTCACTGAAGCAGATTTTCATCCCTCCTCTATATATTAGTAGATAGTTTGTAAGTTTTTGTGGTTACCTGCTGGACACCTAATGGCTAACCCTAGCGATGAGCCTTTCTGAAATGAGACAGCCTGATCTTTGGATAAAGAATACATATTTGAAGATTTTGCATCAATAACGGAGATATGTACTTTATATTTCTTGACTGCAATACTACTTTGTGTTGCTTTGTGTTAGCAAAATATAGCATATTGTTATAATAACTCTAAACAGTATAAATGAAAATGATAAATTATATGGCAGATTCACCAAATAAGTTGAATAAATAATATATAAAATAAATTTAAAGATAAATAAAATTTAATTCTTTAACTATTTGTGATTTTGTCAGTGTGGGCAATCTCTTCACTATCACAGAATGCAACTTTCCAACAACACAGCAGACAGTTCTTGAGAGTTTAAAGGATTGGCCACTCCTAACTTGGCTGGGCTGGATCTCTGACAACAGACACAGTCCCTTGGCTGTTACGATTTCAAAGCCTTTCCAGGTTGGCAAGATCTGCCAGAGTTTGCATTCCACTGGCATAGCCTTGGAGAACTCAGGGTCACCTCTGCCATGATGAGTCACTGGAAGAGGATCCAAGTAGATAGTTTAATGAAGTGTTCAACATTTGAAATACTCTAAATTTTCAGTGAAATCATTTGAAAGCACATTTACCATAACTGAACAAATGGGATTTCACCAAAAAAGTATAGAAAAATAGACCCCATAATCTGAGAACATTAAGCATTCTAGTCCTATAAAAATGTAAAATTATCTGCTTCTAAGTTTAGTTTTTTCCAAGAGATTGTTTAGCTCAGTGCTTCTTAAACTTTGATTCTCAACCCGCAGTTTAAGAAGTGCTGAAGGAGTCACGAGGAGAAAAAGTTTAAGACGCCCTGGTTTAGGTAATGGTATTCTTAAAAATACGATGTTTGGGAGAATTCTTGATAATTCGTACTAATGAAGAATTAACGAGTCTGAAGTATGACTGTACTCCAGGAAAATGCACAGGGAATATTTTCTTTTTATGTGAGTACAGACCATTGTTAAAACTATATTATAAGTCGGACTCTAAGAAACAGATGTTGACACTGAATCTATCACTTCTAAAGTGAATAAATGGTGCAGAGCTGAGATGTGAATCTGAGAAAGGGGAGCAAGTGCATGGAGCTTACTTCTGCCTGAAATATGGGTAGGGCCTCTCCTGATCACGTTAATGGCTGTATCTTGAGAGTAAACCACAACAAAGCTGATCTTCTGGGATCCAGGGTAATGAGGTGCCATGTGCATCTAAGTTAGAGTATGGCTTAATGAACATCCTGTGCTTTAACTGGGGAAAGAGCAGAGTCAGGTTGTGTTAGCACAAAGAGTTAAATGCCATAACTACTTGCTGGAGATAAGCAATGGGAGGAAATACTTTACGTTTGATGCTGTGTAACTGTGACTCTGGATTTCTATGAGACATGGCAGAGAAAAGAAAGTCATGAATAGGGATCGTAGTAGTGACGGTTTGGCATCACAAACAGAATCATATTTGGTAGGACACCTGTGCCAATATCACTACCCACTGACAGGGACACATCTGATACGATGAATGGAGCCCGTGAGCACCATGTTTGAACGTGGTAAACAGTGTGGACTCTCAGAAAGCTAAATGCTAAGCTCTGTTCTCAGTGCTTTACAAATTTCGCCTCATGTGATTCTTACAATAACCATGTGAGGTAGGTGCTTTTAGTATCCTTTTTCTACAGTTAAGGAAACTGAGGCAAAGAGAAGTTAAGTGACTTGCCCAGGCTAACAGTGCTAGGAAGTGTCTGAGGCCACATTTGAACTCAGGTCTTCCTGACTCTGGGCCCAGTGGTCTATCCACTGTGCCACCTAGCTGCCACCTTAGAGAGGTGACGACTACCTGTTTAAAAGAGGAGATACTCTAGCAATAAGGAGAATTTGAACAGAAAGAAGTTAATCTTCTTACTGATCCTGATAAGGGGGAAGATTACCTAGGGTCAGGGTGAGAAGGCCTTCAGGGAGAAGGTATTTATTTCTCTAAGTCCAAATGCTCTAGCGAAATGGAAAAGAACTATTCTGTTCCGTGGGCAGTGGTGGGAGTTCATGGTTTTCTTTTAGTTCACATCTTGGATGTGTGAAAGCACAAGCACAGGCAGGAGGAGCATACTGATATGTTAATACTTGTGTAGGTTATGAAGAATTAAGGAGATAACCAGAAATTCAAGAGTCAGGTAAGGCAGCAAAGAGAACTTGAGTTGGGTGGGCATGGCATGATTGTCCTAGGAATCAGCCAACTAAAAGGTCCTGCTACATGAGAAAATCCTGGCCACCTGTTATCTATCCTTAAAGGCAGGCAACATAATTGGGATACAGAAAAATACTTTTTATAAAAGGTGAATTGTGGTTTTCATGTACCATATATCGCAGCCTCCTTAAGGATGTGTAAGTTCTGTTTCATAGACACTGTGAGAAAAGTTCACATTGGCCTATTCAGGCAACTACAAACTGAAAGCTTTTATAAGAGGCAGCACGACAGAGTGGATGTGTACTTGCTGGGTGACCTGGGGAAGCCACTTACCCTCTCAGAACCTCAGGCTTAAGAGTGTAGGACTTCTCTAGGAAAACATAAATGGGTTGTGATGTACACTATTGAGGGAGTTCCCTTGCCACAAGTTTCTACACTGATGAAAATCAAAGGTTTTGTGTGTGTTTGCATAATTACAAGCTTTTGTGACTTTGTGCTAAACATATACGTGGCCCAGACGAGCGCACTTATAATTGTGTTTAACTAAAATTTTATTTAAAGGCATTAAGGTAGTTCCAGGGAAGACACCTGGTGCTTCTCTAGCAGTTAGAAAGAACTATGACTTTGAATATATGAGGGAGTAAGTAAACAATCACAGTTTCAATAAGGGAGGGGGAAAAAGCCTTAATGAAATCCTAGCAGCACTAGGTTTGAAAGAAAAGGAAAGATCACACATCAGAGCTGTGAATTCAGGGGTTTTATTAAACTAGTAATCAGTGCATTCGTCGTTGGATTCTAAAGTTTCAGG
Source organism: Trichosurus vulpecula (assembly GCF_011100635.1). Lineage (NCBI taxonomy): Eukaryota > Metazoa > Chordata > Mammalia > Diprotodontia > Phalangeridae > Trichosurus > Trichosurus vulpecula. The sequence goes on along the minus strand of NC_050575.1, from coordinate 12,359,107 downwards.
TCATTTACAGAAGAATTGCTTTGCACAGCCCAAGAAATGTTTTGGTCGTCAGACAGTAATAGTTGCTTCACTGATTGGGGTATGTCAAAGGTCATTCCAAACACCCAACTTCACCTGGATGCAGGTAGGAGCAAGTACGAGCCCAGAATTATCCTCAAGTGAATTATACTGCACACTTCTCTAGACCCAGAATAGGAAGCTGTTTCTTTTGGTACCACTGGATACCCACACTGGACGGATTAGGTGGCACAGTGGATAGAGTGCCAGGCCTGGAGTAAGGGAGACTCATCTTCATGAGCTCCAATCTCATCTCAGACACTTACTAAACCCTGAGCAAGTCACTTCATCCTGTTTGCCTCAGTTTCCTCGTCTGTAAAATGAGCTGGAGAAGGAAATGGCAAACCACATGAAGAGAATCCCAAATGGGGTCATGGAGAGTCGGACGAGACAGAAACAACTGAACGACAAAACAGAACAAGAGGTGTTCACCATTCCTCAAGTTCTGCCAAACATCATCAATGTCCTTCGTAAAACGTGCTACCCAGAAATGAACATAATACTCCAGGCTGTGGGCTGCCCAGGGCAGGGTACAATGGCATTATTACTCTACCAGCGGTGTCACACTCCAATAGAAATAGTGGCCAGTAATTTGTATATAAGCATCCCGGTGCTGACATAAGTTTTAAAATGTAATCGATGTTTTCTGATATATTTATTTTGTTAAATTTTTTCAAGTGCATTTTAATCTGGTTTGGACCACATTCTGGAGTTTTGTGGGTCAAGTATTTGACATGTGTGCCTACACTACTCCTCTCATAATGCATCCTATGATTATAATAGCTATTTGGGCTAACATGCCACCCTAATGATTCATACAGAGCATAAAGTCTAAGAAAACATTCAGAATTTTTTCTTGGAAGACTATCTCCAGCACTTCTTAAATTGTGGACACCTTATGGGGTCACAAAACATTTGGGAACAGCAAAAGGTTTTGAACATACAGTGACCAAAAATTAATTAAAAATCCAATGTGTAATGAATCCAATGTGTTTCTCGCAGCACTTGCCCGTGTTTCATCTAGCAATTTTGCAGCAGCCTTGGTTCTGAACACAAAGCATGTGCACCTTGCACTGTGCATTCCCTCAGGCCTCAGGACACCAATAAACACTGCCAAAACATGAAAAGGGGTTGCAAGTGGACAAGGTTTAAGAAGCCCTGATCTAACCAAACCTCTTCCATCTTGAATCCGTGGCTGATTTTTCTGAACCCAAGAAAGGAATCTTATTCTTAGAAATTTAATCTTATTATTATCTTTTTATCTTCTAGCTCATCAAGATTCTAATTGTCATCCAATGTGTTAGCTGTCACTCTGAGTCTTGTGCATTCTGCAATTATGATAAACACATTATGACTTTAACTCAATGACATAAATATTCAACCATAAATATCTCTGGGACATTAGTAAAGACCTCTTTCCAAGCTGACGCTGAAAAACTGAATTAATTACTACTCCCAAGGTCCATTTATCCAGCCATTCCAAATATAACTACTCACACTATCATAGGACTCAGCACTCTCACTGCTGTAGCCCAGGTTTGTTTCCTAGTCAAGGAATGAAGTTTGCTAGGTGGTGCAATGGATAGAGTCAGAAATACTCATCTTCCTGAGTTCAAATCTGTCCTCAGCCACTTCCTAGCTGCGTGACCCTGGGCAAGGCATGTAACTGTTTGCCTCAGTTTTTCTCATCTGTAAAATGAGCTGGAAAAGGAAATGGCAAACCACTACAGTGACTTTGCCAAGAAAACCCCAAATGGGGTCACAAAGAGTCAGACGTGACTGAAAATGACTGAACAGAACACTATCATTACTCCCAATTCTCTCTATCTTGTGCACAAGGAAAGCACATGGAACTTTGCCAAACAATTTGCTAAATTCTAAGTAAATTAAAACACTCCCAGTGATCCACCATTAGTAACCACATCAAAAAATAAAGTAGCCACTAAAAGATCACTTTCTTTTTCTAGACGTTTCCTTTAATATGTTCCAGAATTCTGCCAGGAATCAGTCAAACTCAGAGGCTCAGAGTTCCTAGACTCTACTCTCTACATCATTAAAAAATCATGACATTTTTATTTCTCCAGGGCTGCCACACTTCTCTGGTTCTCCACAAGATTTTAAAGATCACTAAAGAGTGATCTTTAGATCACTCTTTAAGAGTTTTACTGCTCAGCAATCATGGTTGCCACTTTTACTTCACAAGGCAGTCCATTTGAGTCTAATGGCTTGAACTCATTTAAAGCAGCTAAATGCTTTCTTGTTATTTCCCTGGATTATCAATTTCCTATTAGCTATTTTTGTTTTGTCTTTTCCACTCCAAAGGTTATTTGCCTTGAGGGGGAAAATACAAATGAAGAAGTGAGTGGGTAGACAGTTATCATCGTGCTATGTCAATATTTTTATCCCATCTCGAATATCTTCTTTTCTCTAACACAACTAAGGAAAAAAATTATTGCTGTCCTTAACTTTATGAGTCCGACTCAGATAACTGAATTTTTGTACTCAGAAGACCATGGCTCACATCTCCATTGATCTTCCTTTACTTCCAATCTTCTATACAAGTTTTTTTCTTTGAAAGCTCTAAGTTGGTGAATGATTTCTCTTTGTAGCCACATTGGCCTCTGTAGATAATTTCCTTTTTCTTCATCAGAACTGTTTCTCCTTGAGTTTTCAGAATTTCACTGTTAATAGGTTTCTAGGCCTTTTATACTAACTTCCTCTACTGAATTTTAGTCTATGGGATCCAAGCTGTTCTTTTTCTGAACTCTCTGATTTCTGTTCTAAAATCTAAGGTAGCTCACAGACCATGCTCCCCCTTCCTCTCCTCTGTCACAGGTTCTCAGACGGAATGGCAGCTTCCCCACAAAGATGACGATGGTGATGATGGTGATAATAACATTCTCATACCTGGTCATCAGGGGATTGCAAGAACCAAATGAGATTTTATATGGATAAAGAGAGTACGTGGCAAAGATTAAAGAACTATGTAAATGCTAGTTACTATTATCATTGTCATCAAGCTTGTGTAGATTTGTTTTTGCTTCCACTGTTGTCTACTGTCTTAGGAGGCAATGGCCCAATTCAGAGTTCCTCCTGGGAAATTAAAATAAGAAGCTGAAACATAAAATTTCAGTACAACTTACTTGGAATTTGCTGTAACAGACTCTCATGTACAATGAATCCATGTGGTGAAACCTCACTGAGAAGATGTTGCAAAGTTCTCTAATTTCCCCATTCTAGCCTCCCGCTCAGAACCTCTTAGGGGTAAACAGGACCTATTTTTCCTTTGATATCGCTGTATACCTGGGTTCACATCTTCCCTGAGTGTGGGGGAGGTCACTTAGTGAATATGTAGAAGGAAGATAAAATTACTTGTTAAAACTCTGTTGGAGCATGAAACTGCATTAAGCAGCCTTAAGATGATAATATAAATTACAGAATTAAGTGATTGTTAAGTAAGGAGTTGGGTCACCAAAGGAGGTAATAACGTCTACAAAGTGAAAACAGTAGAAATTTTCTCCACAGATAGAACAAAATAGGAATAATGACCACATTTAAATTGTTAGTTCACTATAAAAATTTTAGAAATAATAAATTTATAACAACTCCAAATTTTAAAGATTTATTAGTCACACTAAAGCCCCAAACCATGATTTTACAAAAATCATTTGTTATCCCTATTCAACTTCCTCATGGTTATAAAGGCATACGATTTTTTTTCTGAAAGAACCACTGCAGTAAAGTGAAAGACTATGTTAAAAAGGCACTTTTGTGTTCAAAATGAACCATATGTTAAAAGCTCTATAGACTAACCTCCGTTTTATGAAGTTTTTGATAGTTTCCATTCCAAGAGATGAGCTTTCTGTCTTTTCCTCCTCCTGATACCAGTGTGCCATCCCTTAGCATACAAAGTGCAAAAATGCCTCCCTCATGGGCCCCTTGGACTGCATAGCTTATTCGATTTGTACCTACACAGACGAAGAAAAAGGTAATTAGGGCATTATTTAATGTAATACATTTGGCCATTTACAAACATTATTTAATTTTTATTCTGGAGTATCAAACCGCTGGTTGTACACACTATTACAACATAATTCACTGTAACTTACATTTATATAGTACTTTATGGTTTAGAAAGTAATTTCCTCCCAATACCTGTTTGAGGTAGGGAGTACAAGTAATATTATTCTCATTTTATTTAGGAGGCGAGTGATGTTCAGAAAAGTTTAGTGATTTGCCTATGATCACACTGTTAGCAAATGTCAAAACTGGTATGTGACACCAAGACTCCCGAGTCCAGGCTCGCACTCTTTCTACTCCACAGAGCTATCGACCTCCCAGGCCTCTCATGCAGTACACGATAAAGTGTAGAAGAGGAAAAGGGGCTTACTGTACAAAGAATCAACTGACATAAGAAAAATTATCTTCACTGTGAGGAATTATCAAGCAGGCATCCAAGAGAAACTCCAAGAAAACTAATGAAATCTGCCTATAGCTGATGGTCCAAGTGGGATGGGCCTGTAAGTCAGGTGGCAGCTCAATCCCCATGAATCAATAGCTCCTCTACATTTTGCTCCATGAGGCATGATAAAAAGGGAATAAAGGTAAGAGTTCAGGGGGCTTTCTGCTTTCTTAGGTAGCATTTTCTGAAGGGAGGAGGCAATTCCCAGAGTACTCCCTGTGCAATACAATGTTCTTGATGCTAACGATAGAAAAATAAAAATGAAAAAATCTCTGTCCTCTGAAAGCCTACCTTTTTCTGTGGGGATACAACATGTATAGATAAATAAACACAAAATAATGAGAAAGGAGAGGGCATTAACAATAGGTATAACAAAAACTATATTATTTTGAGTAGGAGGTGGCACTTAAGCTGACCTTTGAAGAAAACTAGGGATTCTGAAAAGGGGTGAAGAGGGAGAGCATTCAAGGTATTCAGGACAGCCTTTACCAAGTCACAGAGACAGGAAACGGAATGCCCAGTTCAATAAAAGCTAGTAAAGTCAGTCTGGCTGGAATGTAGAGTTTGTGATAGGGAGTAATAGGAAATTAGTCTAGAAAGGCTGACTGAAGTCATACAATAGAGGGCTTTAAATATCATGTTGGAGAAAATGTATTTGGTCCTAGAAACAGTGGAAAGCCACTGAAGATTTTTGAGCAGGGAACTAATGTGCTCACACCTATGCTTTAGGAGGACTAATTTGGAAAATGTGTTGAGAAAGACTGCAGAGGCAAGAGCCTGGAAGCAGGGAGATCATTTATTGGGCTATTGCAACAGTCCAGGTGAGTGATGAAGCCTGAATTCTATGTTAAAAACACAAGTCATTTAATTTTTTCATGATATTATTTAGTACCTGCTATATCCAGCCTGAACCTGAAAAGACCTTAGCCCAAAAGGGCCAGGATCTCCTAATGTAGCCTGGGCCATCTCCAGGCGTCCTGGTGAGTATCTGGCCACTGGACCCAGATGGCTCTGCAGGAGAAAGTGAGGCTGGTGGCCTTGCACAGCCCTTCCTCACTAAAATCCAAGTCAACTGCAAGTCATGTCATCATTTCCCTGATGTCATGGTCCTCTTCGAGAATGAAGAACAAACAACATGTGAGTAGCCTCTCCTCTCCTTTCCTTACCTGAGGGAGCTCTGCCCAAAGGAAGGTACATTTAGATGGTCAAAGGCTACCTCCTTAACTTTGGGTTTACTGGCTAAATTTCTTTCTCAAAAACCAAGCCTTAAACCCAACTCACTCTGGAGCTCATAGATTGGACAGTAGGTCCCTGCCCTCCTAGCACAGAGTGAATGTAAACACTAAATAGCAACTGTTTCTTTTCTGGGCAGGAACCCTGAGGGTCTTCCCCTCCCAATTTGATTTTTTTTCAGTTTTTTGATTAAACTTCTTTTTTTCCCCCTTCAACTTCATTCAATTATTTATTTTTTTAAATTAGATTTTTATTTTACAACACTCAGTTCCACATGTTCTTGAGTTCCAAATTTTCTCCCCTTTCCTTCTCTCCCCCCTCCTCCCCAAAGCGGCATGTAGTCTGATATAGATTCTATATATACCTTCGCATTAAACTTATTTACACAATAGTCAAGTTGTAAAGAAGAATTATGACCAATGGAATAAATCATGAGAGAGAAGAAACAAAAGCAAAAAAGAAGAGAAAAAGAGAGCAAATAGTTTGCCTAAATCTGCATTTGGACTCCATAATTCTTTCTCTGGATGTAGCTAGCTCTCTCCATCATGAGACCTTTGGAGATGTCTTTGAGCCTTGTATTGCTGAGGAGAGCCAAGTCTATCGAAGTTAGTCATCACAGAATCAATGTGTCTGTGGTTGTGTACAATGTTCTCCTGGTTCTGCTCCTCTCATTCAGCATCAGATCATGTAGGTCTTTGTAGGTTCTTATGAAGTCCATATCTTCCCCATTTCTTATAGCACAATAGTATTCCATTACATTCACATACCACAACTTGTTTAGCTATTCCCCAATTGATGGGCCTCCCCTTGATTTCCAATTCTTTGCTACTACAAAAAGAGCAGCTATAAATATTTTTGTACATATGGGTCCCTTTCCCACTTGTGTGATCTCTTTGAGATACAGCCCTAGAAGTGGTATTGCTGGGTCAAAGGGTATGCACATTTTTATAGCCCTTTGGACATAGTTTGAAATTGCTCTCCAGAATGGCTGGATCTGTTCACAATTCTACCAGCACTGTATTAACGTTCCAATTTTCCCACATCCTCTCCAGCATTTATCATTTTCCTGTTTTGTTACGTTAGCCAATCTGACAGGAGAGATATGGTACCTAAGAGTTCTTCTGATTTGCATTTCTCTAATCAATAGTGATTTAGAGCCTTTTCACATGCCTATAAATATCTTTAATTTTTTTTCCTCTGAAAAATGCCTGTTCATATCCTTTGACCATTTCTCCACTGTGGAATGGCTTTTATTCCTATAAATTTGGCTCAGTTCCCTGTATATTTTAGATACGAGGCCTTTATCAGAAACACTGGTTGTAAGGATTTTCTCCCAATTTTCTGCTTCCCTCCTAATCTTGGTTGCATTGGCTTTGTTTATACAAAAAATTTTCAATTTAACGATCAAAATTATCCATTTTGCATTTTATAATACTCTCTATCTCTTCTTGGGTCATGAATTCTTCCCTTTCCCATAAATCTGGCAGGCAAACTATTCCTTGCTCTCCCAAACTGCTTATAGTATCAGCCTTTATTTCTAAATTATGAACCCGTTTTGACTTTATTTTGGTATACGGTATGAGATATTGGTCTATGTCCAGTTTCTGCCACACCATTTTCCCAGCCATTTTTGTGGAACAGTGAATTCTCAGCCCAGAAGCTGGATTCTTTGGGTTTATCAAAGATTGCTACAGTCGTTGAGTACTGTGTCTTGTGTACCTAACCTATTCCACTGATCCACCACTTTGTTTCTCAGCCAGTACTGGGTAGTTTTGATGACTATTGCTTTATAGTACAGTTTAATATCTGGTATGTCTAGGCCACCTTCCCTAGCATTTCTTTTCATTAATTCCCTAGATATTCTGGACCTCTTGTTCTTCCAGATGAATTTTGTTATTATTTTATCCAGCTCTGTAAAATAAATTTTGGTAGCTCAATTGGTATGGCGCTGAACAAGTAAATTAATTTAGGTAAAACTGTCATTTTTATTATATTAGCTCGGCCTAACCATGAACAACTGATGTTATTTATTTAGATCTGACTTCATTTGTGTGAGAAGTGTTTTGTAATTGTGGTCATATCCTTGATTAACTTCTTAAAGAGGCCTATTCACTGAATGGGGTGCTACCTCACCCAAAATGAGAACCTGAAAAGACCTTAGACTGAAAGGGCCAGGGTCTCCTCATGCATCCTGGGCCATCTTCAGTGGTTTTGGTGAATATCAGGCCACCGGACCCAGGCGGCTCTGGAGGAGAAAGTGAGGCTGGTGACCTTGCGCGGCCCTCCCTCCCTCAAATCCAAGTCAATGATGTCACGGTCCTCCTCAAGATCAAAGGACAAACACAACAACAACACGGGTTCTAATATCCAGCCCCTCAACATCTACATCACGCAGCTGAATGAAGAATCTAGAGAACACAAGATTCCACTGTGGTTATTGTTCGATAATTACAAAAAAGCATTTGATTTCCTATGGCAAATACTATCTTAATATTTCTCTTCTAACAAAGTATTTTCTGTTGATACATCAAAATCACAAAGAGCAGAGAACTTTGTTCAAGGATCCCTCTGATTATTAATATCAACCAAAGCATCAAACAGGAAGACACATGTTTATTAAAGCTGTTTATCGGATCACGGAGGGTGTCTTGTGCGGAGTCCAAGTAGAAGAGCTCCCTCTAGATGGTGAATTTTCCAGATGCTCTTGTTTCTGGATGACACTGTGGGAATTGCATCAAGTCCTGGAATATTACAGTCTCCTAAATTAGACTGATTATTTTTTATGAGAGTTTGGACTAAGTGGTCATATAGGAAAAACCAATGAAGAAGCCCCATAACCTAGATTATGATATGCATTTTGGGTGGACTATCAGTACACGTATCATAGACAGACATGGCATATGATAAGTAGAAAAGGGTGAACTGGATTGATTGGTGGAAAATGGAAAGTACTTTTAATTACTCCAAACTTTTTCCTCAAACAAAAGCCTATCTTTTTTATTTAGCAATAACATTTTGTATGTCTGCAAATCACAAAATAGCAGTCACTCCATAATTAAACTTGAGGGTCCACCAAATGAGTAGCACATGTTAGGTTCAAGCAGGCTATAATATATTACCAAAGAAGAATTCTGCAGAAGTGGTATAAGGGAGATCAATAGAGAGATGTATGACCAGAAAAAAAGATGAGTTTGTCTGGAAGTGAGGAGGGATAAATGATAGAGTCTGTGTATTTCATCAGTATCTCTACAATGTTAAGAGATCGAGAGGAAGGCCCCTAGCATGCTGGGTGGTTCTCCAGGGTAGAATTTACAGGAAGACAGAGAAGGGCTGAAAAGGACAGGTAGGCACTGATGACTTATGATCTTAACACAAGTATCAAGTAAGGAAATATCAAAGAATTTAAGCATTATGGCATATCATCTTTATTATGGTTTGAACATATAGTTCTAAGAAGAATTCCTGCAATATGAATTTGACATCTGTCCTCTATACATTATAGGTGTTTATTAAATGCTCACTGAATTGAATAATTCTATAACTGTGGATTTAAAACAACTTGTTTCTTTACAATTACAACTTGTAATTTTTGAGTAAATATTTTAAGGTTTCTATCTGGTCCAGATGTGCAGTTTCTTTGGTGGGGAATGCAATGGAATAAGCACCTACACAGCACCTACTACTTGCTAGGCACTGTGCTGAGCACTTTTACAAAGATCATTTCCTTTGGTCCTCGAAATAACCCTGAACAACAGGTCCTATTATTATCCTCATTTTATAGTTGAGGAAACGGAAACACACAAAGGTTGGGTAACTTGCTCAGGATCATGCACTAGGTGTGACACACCAGTGAGTGTCTGAGGCCAAATATGAACTCAGGTCTTCCTATCCGAATTCACTACACCACTCATCGTCTCTGGTATAGGGAACTCCCTGTATAAAAACTGTCCTTCTAAAAATATATTATTAATTTTTGTTTTTTTATTTATTTAGTATTTTATTTTCCCCCAGTTAGATGTAAAAACAATTTTTAATGTTTGTTTTTAAAACTTTGAGTTCTAAATCCTCTCCTTTCCTCCCTCCCCACTCTGCCTCACTGAGAGGCTTATATATATGGGTGATCAGGCAAAACACTTCCATAATAGTCTTGCTGTGAAAGAAAACATGGACAAAAGAACTCAAGAAAAATAAAGCAAAAAAAAAGTATGCTTCAATATGTATCCAGACACCATCAGCTCTTTCTCTGGGGATGGGTGGCATTTTTCATCATAAGTCCTTCAGAGTTGTCTTAGATTGTTGTATTGTGAAAATAGCTAAGTCATTCACAGCTGAACATCTTACAATATTGTACACAGTACAGTTCACTTTGCATCAGCTTCCGTAAGTCTTTCCAGGTTTGTCTGAGAGCATCCTGCTCATCATTTCTTCTAGCACAATAATATTCCATCACTATACTATAGTTGGTTCGGCCTTTCTCCAGTTGATGGGCATCCTCTCAATTTCCAATCCTTTGCCACCAGAAGAGCTGCTATAAATATTTTCTCACATATAGCTCCTTTTCCTTTCTGTTTTTTCTCACTTTTTGGATACAGAGCTGGTAGTGGTGTTGCTCGGTCAAAGGGTATGCATGGTTTTTTAGCCCTTTGGACATAGTTCCAAATGGCTCTACAGAATGGTTGAATCAGTTCACAACTCCACCAACAATGCATTAATGTCTCATTTTCCCCACTTCCCCTCCAACATTTGTCATTTACCTTTTCTGTCCTATTAGCCAATCTAATAGGTATGAGGTAGTCCTTCAGAATCATTTTAATTTGCATTTCTCCAATCAATAGAGAGTGAGAGTACTTTTTCATATGGCTATAGATAGCTTTTATTACATCACCTGAAAACTGATCATATCTTTTGATTGTTTATCAATTGGGGAATGGCTCTTATTTTTATAAATTTGACTCAGTTCTCTCTATGTTTGAGAAATGAGGCCTTTATCAGAGAAACGTGCTTCAAAATTTTTTTTTAGTTACTACTACTAATTGTATTTCTCTCCATCCTATGTCCCCCTCCTATTTATCCTACTCTCTCTCTCCTTTCACCTTGTCCCTCCTCAAAAGTATTTTGCTTCTGACTAATCCCTCCCTTAATTTGCCCTCCTTCCTATTATTCCCCCTTCTCCTATCCCCTTCTCCTCCTACTTTCCTGTAGGGTAAGATGAATTTCTATCCCCAGCTGCCTGTATGTTATTCCCATTTTGAACCAATTATGATGAGAATAAGGTATACTCGCCCTGCCTCACTTCCCCCTTATTGTAAAAGCTTTTTCTTGCCTCTTTTATGTGAGAAAATTTACTCCATTCTACCTCTCCCTTTCTCCTTCTCCTGGTACATTCCTCTCTCACCCCTTAATTTTATTTTTTAGATATCATCCCTTCATATTCAACTCACACCTGTGCCTTCTGTCTATATATTAACCCTAATAATGAAAAAGGTCTTATGAGTTATAAATATCATCTTCCCATGTAGGAATATAAAAGTTTAAACTTGTTAAGTCCCTTCTGAGTTCCCTTTCCTGTTTACCTTTTTATGCTTCTCTTGAGTCTTGTATTTGAAAGTCAGATTTTCTATTCAGCTCTGGTCTTTTCATCATGAATGCTGGAAAGTCATCTATCTCACTGAGTGTCCATTTTTTCCCCTGAAGGATTATACTCAGTTTTGCTGGGTACATGATTCTTCATTGTAATCCTAGCTCCTCTGCCTTCTGGAACATCATATTCTAAGCCCTCTAATCCTTTAATGCAGAAGCTGCTAAATCTTGTGTTATCCTGACCGTGGCTCCACAATACTTGAATTTTTTTTTTCTGGCTGTTTGCAATATTTTCTCCTTGACTTAGGAACTCTGGAATTTGGCTATAATATTAGTTAATAATAATAGCAGTTTTTCTTTTGGGATCTCTTTCAGGAGGTGATCTTTCAATTTCTATTTTACCCTCTGGTTCTAGAATATCAGGACAGTTTTCCTTGATAATTTCTTGAAAGATGATGTCTAGGATCTTTTTTTAATCATGACTTTCAGGTAATCCAATAATTTTCAAATTATCTCTCTTGGATCTATTTTCCAGGTCAGTTGTTTTTCCAATGAGATATTTCACATTGTCTTCTATTTTTTCATTCTTTTGGTTTTGTTTTATTGTTTCTTGAGTTCTCAGAAAGTCATTAGCTTCCATTTGCTCCATTCTAAGTTTTAAGGAATTATTTTCTTCAGTGAGCTTTTGGACCTCCTTTTCCATTTGGCCAAAATCTGATTTTTAGGGCGTTATTTTCTTTAGTATTTTTTTTATGTGCCTCCTTTACCAAGCTGTTGACTCATTTTTCATGATTTTCTTGTATCACTTTCATTTCTCTTCCTAATTTTTCCCCTACTTCTCTTACTTGATTTTCAAAATCCTTTTTGAACTCTTCCATGGCCTGAGACCAATTAATATTTTTCTTGGAGGTTTTGGATGTAGGAGCTTTGACTTTGTTTTCTTCTAAGTGTGTGTTTTGATCTTTCTTGTCACCATAATAACTTTCTATAGTCAGAGTTTTTTTCCATTGCTTATTCATTTTCCCAACCTATTACCTGAATTTTAACTCTTTGTTAAAGTTGGACCCTGGTTCCAGGGTGGAGGGCATACTGTCCCAAGCTTCAAGGGTTTTGTGCAGCTATTTTCAGAGATACTTCTAGGGTCCCATAAGTTTTCAGTTCTTCCCAGGTGGTATGATGATGTAAGGAGAGGTGTTAACTACTCTTCTGGCCTGTACTCTGGTCTGAAGCACTCTCTTCTATTCTGGTACTGTGAGGAGGGTCTCCCTTCCACTGTGGCTGCAAGCTCTTCTACGCTAGTGCTCCTCCTCACCCTGGGACTGCTACACTGGACTGGGACTCAAAATCGAGTATGGGTGGGCAAAGCAATAGACTCCTGCCTCAGTGCTAGCAAAAAGACCCCTGTAATTTCCTTCTGACAAGTGGTTTGACCCTCTTACCATCTGGGTTGAGTGCTCCAGAAGTAGCCTCTGCCATTGCCACTGTCACTGCTGGTTCAATCACGCCCAAGGCCTGCTCCTAGTTTGCTGTGGCCAGGGCTGTGATGGCATGGCAATGGACTGTGCTCCACTCTCACTCAGTTGTGATGGATCTTACCTGCTGACCTTCTGAGTTGTCTTTAGTTTCTGTGGATTGAGAGGTCTGAAAACTGTCAGTGCTTCCAGTGATTCAGTCGCCTTGAGACCTGCTCGGGGTGTGCTAGGGCCTGGACTGCACTGGCACAGCCTGTGCTGGACTATGCTCCACTCTCACCCAGGTGTGACAGACTTTTCTTGCTGACCTTCCAAGTTGCCTTGTGATGGAAATTTACTTCACTCCATCTTTTTGTGGGTTCTGCTGCTCTAGGATTTGTTTTGAGTCATTACTTAAAGGTTTTGGAAGGGTTTGGGGGAGAGCTTAGTGGAGTCCCTCTTGGCTCTGCCCCGAGAGCAATGAGAAACTATCCTTTCAGGTAGGTCAGTAATTTAAATCCCACCTCAGATATTTATTATCTGCATGGCTCTGGGCAAATCCTTAGCTCTTTTGTACCTCAGTATTCTCATTTGTAAAATGAGGGAGTTGGACTTGATGTCTTCTAAGGTCTTTTCGAGCTGTACTTATAGTTGTAAAAAGTTGCCTGGGCACTGAGAGGAACTTAACCATAGTCACACAGCTATCATGTATCAGATGCAAGATTGGAATCCAGGTCTTTCTGGCATTTTGTTGGCCCTCTATCCATTAAGCCACCTTGCCTTTAATTGAATTATCAATTCTATTGAATAGCAAACCAAAACTTGGTCACAAGTCTTATCCATAATTTTCCATAGTTCTAATGCCTCCAATTATATGGTGCTGTTCATCTTTTTTGAAACTAGACCTGTGATTTCCTCAGGGGAGGGAGCTCTGAGAAGGAACTTCCTCTAACAATGGGAATCAACCCCTTCTTTACAACTTGTAGTCTGAGAGAGTTGATTGGAGCACTGAGAGGTTAGGTGACAAGCCTGCTAACCCATTACTAGAGTAATGAGCCAGTTTGTTTTATCTGCAAAATTTGAACTCAGGTTTGTTTGACTTCAAGGCCAGTTTTCTACCCATTATGTCTTACTGCCTCCCAATGCTTTTTAATTCCCCATTTAATTTGGCATTTGACTACCAATATTCTTACATTAAATTTCACACAGAATCTTCCTTAAAATCAGACTGGACTTCGTTAGAATACTTCTTAAAATTCACTGTATTAATAACATTATTACTTTTTGAAGTATCAAGGCAAAATCCTCTCTCTCAAAAAAAAATAATTTCTCTTACCTTTTCCCCAAACTAAGATGTTGCCACTTGAATCTCCAGTAATGGTATCACCATTTTCAGAGAAAGTCACACAAAGGACAAACTTTGGCTTCTCTTGTTTCTACAGAATGATAAAAGCATATATTTTAAATTAAGAGACTGTCTTATAGTATGTTATTAATCTCATAATTAAATTGTTGTCACGTAATTTTTGTGAAACTCAAATTAACAAATTATACATATATTACCAGGTTGGCTATAAGGTGATAGATATTTTTGGCGCCAGTGACATAAAAGACCAGAAGCTATATTACAGAGGAATTTTACTCTGGGTGGGATAGAGGGATTACTTATACCACTGCAACTGAAAACTCTTAAAGAGCTATTGAAGTACTTTTTAAAAGTGGCTTTTATTTGTATTGTGCTATTCTCCTGCATAGGTATCATTATAGCATCACTTCTGCCTGTATTTGCAAGTGTCAGTTTGAAATGTAAGAGCTAAACTGACACAAGAAACAATCAAACAATTGCAGGAAAATAAAGGAACAAACAAGTTAGTATTGAATTAGGCGGGAAGAGAATCATGTGAACAAAATAACTAAAGAAAGACAAAGCAGTGAGTGAAGAAATCTAAACGGAAGGATAGGATTACTTCTGGACAGAACTGGGGAAATCAGAATAGGACTTGAAAGAACAGTCTTGGAGGAAGCTAAGTTAGTCTTAACACTCAAGAAAGATATGAGACATCTTTGAATTCCTGGAGATTAAAGGCAGAAAGAATCTTTATTTCTTAGTATTCTAGAAGTTGAGAGAGAATATCCCAACTTGATGACAAAAGTTGGGTAAAATGAGAAAGAGGAAACAGATTCCAAGTGAAAGATCTGAATTGGTTTTCTAACTAAACTTGAGAACTCTTATTTAACTTTATTAAGCCTTATTTAAGACAATATGTAAAATAGACAATACTGGACTCTAACTATACTGTGTACTTATAGTTCTGCCTACAATATAGGTTGTAACCTGATAGTCTTTACAGTGTGTTAGTTAACATATTATAATTAGCAAACTGAAGGTATTGGCTTTTCTGTGAAGGAGAGAAACTGAAGGGAATTATGAGGCATAGCCTAAAAAGCAAATATCACTAAATTTTTTTAACTCCTTAAAAGAATGGAGGCAGAGAACAAGACTAGCATTGAAAGCAAGAACCTTCCCCCCTGGTGTTTTTGTACGTGGGTCCCCAGACTACTTTCCTTAATGTGCCTGTTCTCTACTTTTTCTTCCTTCATTAATGGATCTTTGGTAACGAGCGATTAGATCTGAGACATTCCATGCTTTGCCTCAGCATTTTTCACTCTATTCTTTTCCGTCTTCCACCCCACCTTATCATTCCTTTCTTTCCTCTCAAGTACCAATTCAATAAAACCCCAAAGAAACAAGTTTCTAGAATATTTTTCATTAGTAACCCTCCATGACATCCCAACACTTGCCAGTCATCTAAACCAGTAGTGACAAAAATCAAATAAAAATGGCTACCTATTCATTGTGAAACTACAAATTAACATTACATATGTTGTATTGGTTATTTTTATTTATTTTGTTAAACATTTCCCAATTACATTTTAATCTGTTTGGGAAAAGCCACCCATGAGTTTGCCACTTCCAATTTAAACTTATACATCACTGGAATATATCTGGGAATGAGTCAGAGGTAGAAGACCCTGATTCTAAAGTACTGATTATTAAATCAATAACTAACAAGGAGGTGATTTAGCAAATACTACCAGAAGCGACTCCTTAAAATTAGAAACTATATTCATATTCAGTCTTCCAAACACAGAGCTAAGAAAATCTTTAAGATGATACTTGACTTACATTCAAGTTTCTTTTTGAAAGTGTCATCATTTAATATTTGGTTTGTATTTAATTTTTGCCAATGATTTTTGTTTTATTTTTCTCAATTAAGTTAAGCAAATGTTTTTAGGGTGCCTAATATACACATGGCATTCTACTAGAAACAGTAACACAGTCTTGCCCTTAAAGCATATGTGCACAGAGACATATGGTAAACAGTAAAGTGAAGGGGCAAAGGAGAGATCCAGACAATATGCTCTAAAAAATTAGAAAAGGGGAAATTATTTTTGACAAGGGGGAGATCAGGGAAGGCTTTACGGGGGAAGAAATGCCTATACTGGGCCTTAAAGGAAGAGAAGTATTTCAACAGGTAGAGATACGAAAGATTATATTTCAAAGCACTGAAAAGACACACAAGAGAATTTATTAGTTCATGGAATTTTACAGGGCCTCTTACTTAACATACTAGTGTAATCACCTACAATAAATCATTCTCCTAGGCCTCTGGTCCTCGCTGCCCCAAATGGGGGTTCAAAATCACTTCCTTTTCTTCACTATTAATCATATTACCTGTACATAGAAAAGCAAGTTAGAACTTCCCTCTCTTTAAATCCAAGTGTGGTAGGACTAATGAAAATCTCAAATCCACTATTTAGAAAAGTTCAAAGAATCAATTCTTGGAGATTAGAAGTGACTTATTGACTTAGTACAGACATAATCAATCAATCAATTAATCAACCCAAATATCTATTATTTGTCAGGCATTACATTAAGCACTAGGAGTAAAGGGATAGAAGTGAAAAAGTCTCTGCCTTCCAGGAGCCTACACCAGAGAGAGTGGGGGGAACATAGGCACATACAAGTACACATGTATACATAAATACTTCGTCTATGTGCTTTGCATCTATACATATACACACATAATGGCTAAAAAGGGAGTTGGGGAGGGAGTGCTTTAGCCACTGGGAGGCGGGATCAGGGAAGTCTTTGTGCAGAAAATGCTGTCTAAGCTAATCCTTGAAAGAAAACAGTGATTCTGAGAGGTAGGGGTTAAAAAAGGAATGTATCCAAGGCATGAGGGACAGCTGATACAAAGGCAGGGAAAGGGAGACAGAACTTCCTGTGTGAGGAATACATAATAAGGAGGCATAATAAATAACAATCCAGGATAGCTGTTAACAGAATCTGTGTAGTAATGTGTAAACATTTCAGAAAGGTAGGAAAGGGCTAGGTTGTAGAGAGCTTTACACACCAAATAGAGGTGCTTATATTTGATGTTAGAGGGGACAGGAAACCAGTGTAGTTTACTGAGCTGGGGAGGAAAGATGACATGGACAGAAATATGTTTTAGGAAAATCAATTTGGCAGCTTTGTGGATAATGTCGAGTGAGGCTCGAGGCAGGGAAACCACAGACCAGTGACTAGTCCAGGTGACAGCAGACAAGGGCCTGGACCAGGGTCAGGGAGAGGCAAGTGGTGAGGACGGGCTGATCAGACATGTGGGAGCAAGCCTAGGTGACTAGGACAGTGGTGCCACGACAGCAATAGGTAAATTCAGAAGAAAGGTAGGTTTGAGGAAAAGAGAATGAGTTGTTTTGGGGATGCTGAGTTTGAAATACCCGTTCACAATATTAGACAAGAAAGATAAAATTAAAACAGAATGCTAAGTGCTATAGTAGAAGTCAGACACAGTAAGTGTGATCTTAATTACTTCTTTCACATTCAGTCATTACATTTCATTTTATTAAAAGAAAAAATGTAATTTAACCTTACCTCAAATAATCCTTGTTTTTTAATAAGGGAGTTTCCTTCTAATGTCCAAAAGTAAAGATGTGATTTTCCACATGTAACTATAATATTTGTGTCCGTGGGGTGGAAGTCAGCAGCAAATACAGCTTCATTAGAACACTTCAAGAAAAATGTAAAAACTGAATGCATCGAATCCTATTAAACATTAAACATAGAGAATTTGAACTACAAATGGAAAGCCAATTAATTAATGGTATTATTCCTTTCCCTTCTGTTGTCTTGTTTAATTGAATTGGTCATATAATATGTATGTCATAAGTTATCAGAATAATATACATCGATGGCAGTGTGGTACAGTGGAAAGCCACACTGGATCTGGAGCTAGAGAACCTTGTTCAGACTCTTCCTGACCACCTGTGTAAAATTTGGGTAAGACCTTCACTTCTCCGATCCTCAGTCTTCTCATTTATAAAGTGTGGGTGCTGAAATAGATCAGCTCTGAGACCCCTTCTAATCCTATGTCCAATATTCCACAAAACCACAACAATACAGATTTTTTAGTTAAAATGAGTCACTCAGAATGTATTCTAAGAAGGAAAAGTGTTTCGTATGTCATGTCCTACTTTTCAAAAGCTCAGTTAAATGTTTTCCCTGGGCTTATGACTATCAGGCAATAAGAACTGTTTGCTTTAAGTTACAGATGAGCTGCTCAGCTGCATGAGTATCAGAATGTTCTAGAGTACTTCCCCAGGGGGATGAAATCACAGGTCTAGAACACACCCTTCTGCCCCAAAGAGCAAACTATAGCTCACATTTACTAATCACAATAAGGTTTATAAATACTTTTGTCACAACAAAACTGTGAGGTAATTAGCATAAATAATACCTCAATTTCACAGGAGAGGAAACCAAAGCATAGAGATTAAATGATTTGCCCACAATCATGTGAATGATCAACTAGTAAGTGGCCAAGCCAGGATCTGGAACCAGATCTCACTCTAAACATAGGACCCGTTTATCTACATTATATCTGTAAGGAATGCAAATAATTATCTCCTTTCTCTACACTAAAAAATGTTTTCTAAATAAAGTATCTGCTATAGCTAAAAAGCTTAGGATACACTAAAAAAAGCAACAAACTTTTCTTTCATTATCAAACATACCCCAAATAGCAAGTTTTGTATTTAGTAAGTGCTAGAAACAAATGTTTGTTTTCTAACTCCTTAGATATCCAAGTATTTTGAATATTCTCTTTGTCTCTTCCCTGTATATTGCTAGGGAAAGAATACTGCTCATCCAAAACATTTTAATAGAATTTTCATTTATGTATGAACATGCAAATATTTTTAAAATGCTGTTTTAGTTTTGCTTTAATAATCTCATTTAAAAATATTTACACATCCCCCAAACCTACTTTTTAAAGAGGAATAAGAAAGAAAAAGGCTTATTCAAAAGCAAATTTAATAACTAGAATTTATTTTTTTAAATCATATTGTTCCCTCAAACTAACACAATAAATTATAAAATTGTGTAAACCAGCATTCATAGAATGAAAAACTATTATCAGTTACTAGATACTTTTTGTTTGTCCAGTACTCTGCCAGGCATTGGGAGTAAGAAAGGGAGGAAATGGCAAGCCTATTCTCAAATAGTTTATAATTAAATTCAGAAATAAAATATACAGATATTAAGTACCCAGAGAACAACATAATGAACACATAATGAAATAAAAGCCTACATGGCATAATTTATGAATTTTAGGTTAGTCCAAGAGAAATAAATGAAAATTTAAAAAAATCATTATGGAATAGGTTTCATTAGAAACAACTTTATTGAGGTGTCTATTGATGGAAAAGTAGAATTCAGATCAATATATCTATATCTATATCTATCTATCTATATATATATATATCAATATTTGCATGATCATACAAAAATGAAAATTCTATTAAAATGTTTTGGAGGAGCAGCACTTTTTTCCACGTTCAGCAAAGTACATGGGCTAGATATATATCCTACAAGCCGCAGTCTGGTAAAGGACAAACCAGTGGGCATTTCCAGACACTGAAAACCCTTTCATGTGCTCTATTCTATCAATGATCTTTCTTGGTGGTTACAAATGGAATAGAAAGAGGGGGAGATTCTCAGGGATATCATAAAGGAAAAATGTACAAGACAGTGACTGAATTTGGAAGGAAAAGAACGCAGCAAAAATGACTCCAAGATGTCTCATCTGAATGTCTGGGAGAATAAGCAGCTTACTATGAGAAACAGAAATGTTAAGAAGGTGCTTAAGTCTAAAGGAGAAGAGATCTGGTAAGTTGGCACCATGTATGGGGAATAATGTCCTAGTGCAAACAAACGAATGAATGAATAATTTGGGATAAAACCTTGACGTCTGCCAGTTTTTCTTCTTTCTGCCAATCCCACACAGAAAGCACATGGTCATTGGAGTCATCTACTGCACAAAGATTACTTCCTCCATTCTGAAAAACAAAGGTAATCAGAGGGAAAGTTCAAATAAATATGAAAAAGGTTGAATGCTTTCCTTTAAATATAAAGTTTCCTAATCTTAAAATCATGGCTAATTTTGAGAGTATGGGTCATACCTGTAAAATGAAGTTGCTTTGCCATGGAAAAATGTATTGAAAAATAATATTCATAATAGGCCACATTTTGACTTTTATAACAAGCTAGTCTTGGAGGAAGAATGTGGCCTATATTTGGCTCAATACAGCATTTGCATTATCCAGTGTCTTTGGCACTTGCTTAATTAGCTAGAAGGGGTGCTGGCAGGGAAAAAATTAGGATGATGAGGGTGTAGGAGGGGAAAGGAGGAGAAGAGCCATGCATGGGGCACCCTTTAGCTTTAAGTGGCTAAAGAAGGGTAATTTTGATTCCCAGTGCCCAAAGGAAGATGGTTTCCAATTCACATTAGCAGCCCTCCTTAAAAAGGAAGAAGCCTGTACTTAGATTTACACATAAATGTTTAACTTTATGGCATATCCTAATATTTATAGTATAGAATACATACATGCAAAGTATAAAATATATCCATACTACAGTATATAGAATAGTATAGAATATTAGGGCACTATACTATAGTATGGAACAGATTAATATAGAATAACACACACTATGGCATGGAATACATACAAATATATTTAAGTCTATGTTTAATATATTGAAGAATACATAGATTTAAGTATATGCCATATTGTTAAACATCCAATCAATCTCATTACCTATATACTTACAGATTTAGAGAAAGCAATACAGGTGACTGCTCGGTCAAAAAACCCCATTCCAATGACATGCAGTGTATTCAATGTGACAGAATCCCAGATGCGTACATGTGGGGGTAGATGCTGTTAAAACAAAAATGTAGAGATGCCAATTTATGATAGATTTGTCTATGCTTTTTCTTGAAGTTGAAGGAATTTCAAAGATCATTTGAACAGTAATGTTAACCATGATAAAGTGGCCTGATGATTAATTAAAATATTATAAATCTGCCTTTTGAACACAAGCCACACACTCATTATTTTTTGAGGCTATCACCAAATATGACATTTATTTATTGTCAAGGAAAAGACTGTGTGGTATAATTTATAATTCATGAATTCTAACTCTAAAATTTGATGATCCTATGATGCTAGTTAATTTTAGGTGAACTCTACCTAATTTTATTTTTTTTTAACTTTTTTTTTGAGGGGGGAAGGCAGGGCAATTGGGGTTAAGTGACTTGCCCAAGGTCACACAGCCAACAAGTGTGTCAAGTGTCTGAGGTCGCATTTGAACTCAGGTCCTCCTCACTTCAGGGCCAGTGCTCTGCTCACTGCGCCACTTAGCTGCCCCTCTTCCTAATTTTAAAATTTGCTCTGCCTATTTTTGTTGACTATTCGAATTTAGGGATATAAACTGATTTGCACATGTGGATGATAAAATCTTAAAATTAATAATGACAAGAAAAATTAAATCTTATGTGTATTATATTCTCTTAGGCATCATATTGTTAGTGAGTATGGTGAAGTTCATCACCACCATTCCCAATCATGTTTATGAAATGCATAATATTCCTGAGCACTTACAAATCCCAAAAGCAAATCATTAACATTAAACTCAGAGTTCTGTTTATGATTAGCATGAAGCCAATCAGCTATTTTCCAGGTTATCTGATTACCATCCTTGTGATACAGAGGTAAATCTGGTTTTAGGAAGACTATGCCAGAGGAAACCAGTTCTACAAGGCCTGGCAAACTGGAAGATCTCCGATTATGGTTTGGATGACAGTCTGTCTCAATCTCTTGAGGATCAACCTATAAAATGACAGGTCTCACCATTAAAAGTCTGGCCACGGATATTCATGAAACCATTTACTAAGACATAGAAGGATTTATTTTTGTTGGTAGAGGGTGGACTCATATAATTAAAACTAGAGATCTCTAAGTTAGATCTTCCAGGTCTAACTATGACACCATGATCTTATGACAGCATAGGATTTTGATCCACTGTACGTGGTATATGAAATGCAAGTCACCAAGGAACAATAGAAGCAATTTTTTTTGTTTTTCATTTCAACAAATTATTTTCTCAAATTTTTACTGGAAGAAATTCTATGTTTTTATAAAGCTTTCAAAACTGAGTTCAATATGACTCAAGGTAATATGTAAGCCACCAAAATAGAAATCTTATATTAAGGATTTTATCTGAAATAATATTAGAGAAGCATTACAAAAGCTAAAAATAAATGCTACTTGAAACCAACTTTAATTCTATTCAAATTAGTTCTTAAATTAAAGTCTATTGGTTTGAATAGAGCTGTTTTAAGCTATATTGGAGGGAAGAGAAAAATCACAATAATTTTGATACTTTAATAGCTCTATGATATCACTGATATGGATATTTCCTCAGACTATGCAGATTACCACCCATTAACACTATCTCATCCTGTGCTACTCGTGTTCTCTACAAGGCCCCCAACATCCTGGGGGCCTTACTGCAGATGTCTTGCTACTATATGGATACTAATATAGCATGTGGGCTCTCCACTGATCCTTACCATACAACTGGTTCATTTTCTTTTGCAGTCATACATTTCTCTGATGACATCCTTAATGCTGCTTTTCCTACATAAATAAATCTTCAATGATAATATATTACAGATTATACATGCCCACTATATAAATTTTCATTGACCTTTGGATGATCTGCAAGTTGAATAGTTTGGAAACTGATGTTCAACGATTTGTAGCCATAAACAGCAAAAGAAGAGGATGAAAGAAGGGATAGGATGGTTGCTAAAAGGGGGATGGGAAGATGATAATGCGTGATGAAGAAAAGTAAGGATATTCAACTCTTATTTTTTTTTCCCTGACAAGATCTTTGATTGGAAAGAAAAAACTGACTGAGAGGAGGGTGGAGCCAAGGTAACGGATTAGAGGCAGCAATCCAGCCAAACTCTCCCAACATTCTCAACTTTAAACTAACACTTCAAATTGAAATTTGGCACAGGAGAACCAACAAAAAGTCAGGGTCATATATTTTTCTAGGTTAAGACTACTAAAGAGGTTGGCAGAAAAGGTCTGTGACACTGGAG
Source organism: Trichosurus vulpecula (assembly GCF_011100635.1). Classification (NCBI taxonomy): domain Eukaryota; kingdom Metazoa; phylum Chordata; class Mammalia; order Diprotodontia; family Phalangeridae; genus Trichosurus; species Trichosurus vulpecula. The sequence continues at coordinate 12,335,810 of NC_050575.1, read as the reverse complement.
TGGGGCTAATCCAGAGTACTTGTTGTAGCAGTACCAACAGTGGGCCTTGGAGGTGGATAGGAGGTGGCAATAGCAGCACTAGTTTTGGGGGCTCTCAGCCCAGAGACAGTAAGAGTGTTAGACAACTGGTCAGAAAGGGATTACACAGAACCCTTTGTACAGACAGCTAGCACTAAGTGACAATTCTACTACCCATATGAAGATCTGGGTAGAAATTGCAGGGAGAAGAGGATTGCTTGTGGTTGATCACGAAGGAGCAGGGGAACCTGGTCACAGTTCCAGGGCCAAGAGGAGCACTAGTGCTTGTGGCTGCAGTGGAACAGGGGTCCTTCATTGGTAAAGATCAGAGTAGAGACCAGAAAGGCAGTGACCACATCTTTCCCTGGATCACATTACCTTAGAAGCACCAAAAACTTGCAAACCCCCAGAACTAGTTCTGAAAACAGCAGCACAATAAAGCCTGAAGTTTGGAAGAGTGCCTCTCAGCCCCAGGTGAGCAGACTCCAACTTTAACACAAAGTTCAAAGTCAAGAAATAGATTGGAAAAATGAGCAAACAACAGCAAAAAAGGACTCAACAATAATAAACTTCTACAGTGGCAAGGAAAACCAAGACACTCAGTAGAAGACAAAAATGTGAAAACAGATACAACTAAAGCCTCAAAGAAAAAGGCTAATTAGACCCAAGCCTAACAAGAATTTCTGAAAGCGTTAAAGATACTGATAAGTGTGATAGAGGAAAAAATGGGAAAAGAAAGGAGAACGATGCAAGAAAACTATGAAAAGAGACAGCCTGGTAAGAGAGGCACAAAGAACCCCCTGAAGAAAATAACATTAAAAAAATAGAATTGGCCTAATGGTAAAAGAGGAACAAAAATTAATGAAGAAAAGTACTCCTTAAAAAGCAGAATTGGCCAAATGGGAAAAGAGGTAGAAAGGCTCACTGAAGAAAATAATTTCTTAAAAATCAGACTTAGGCAACTGGAAGCTAATGACTCCATGTGACAAAGAAAAAATAAAAATAAAGTCAAAAGAATGAAAAAAAAGAAGAAAACATAAAATATCACATTAGAAAAACAACTTACCTGAAAATAGATCGAGAGATAATTTAAAAATTATTGGACTACCTGAAGGTCATGATAAAAAAAAGCCTAGATATCATCTTTCAAGAAATTACCAAGGAAAACTATCCCAGTATCTTAGATCCAGGGGGTAAAACAAAAATGGAAAGAAGCCACCAATCACTTCCTGAGATTCCAAAATGAAAACTCCCAGGAATATCACAGCCAAATTCCAGAGCTCCCAGATCAAGAAGAAAATATTACAAGCAGCCAGAAAGAAAACATTCATATATTGTGGAGTCATAGTCTGGATCACACAAGATTTAGAAATTTTCATGTTAAAGGAGCAGATGACTTTCAGTATGATATTCTAGAATGCAAAGGAGCTAGGATTATAACCAAAAAGAACCTACCCAGCAAAACTGAATATAATCCTTCAAGGGAAAAAATGGATATTTAATGATATAGAGAAATTCCAAGCATTTTTGATGAAAAGCTCAGAGCTGAATAGAAAATTTGACATTCAAACACAAGACCTCAAGAGAAGCATAAAAAGGCAAACATGAAAGACAAGTCATAAGACACTCAATAAATTGAAACTCTTTACATTCCTATATGGGAGGATAATATAAGTAATTCCCAAGAACTTTATCATTATTAAGGCAGTTAGAAGCAGTCTACATAGAGAGAGGGCACAAGCGTGGCAAATATGTTAGGATAATCTAGAAAAAAGCAAAGAGGTAAGAAAAAGAGATGCACTGGGAAAAGGTAGGAAGAAAGAGGTAGAATGGGGAACATTATCTTACATAAAAAAGTCACACAAGGAAGAGCTTTGACAGTGGAAGAGAGATGGGTGGTGGTGGCAGGCAAGGCTTGAACCTCAGCTCCATTGGAATTGGTTGAAAAAGTAAAGAACCGCCACCACCCTCCTCCTTCCCACCACACACACATTCAGTTGTGTATAGAAATCTATAGTACCCAAGAGGTTAGTAAGAGGGGAACTGGATAAGAGAAAGGGAAGGAGAATAATAAAAGGAAGGATAGATTAAGAGAGGCAGTGGCCACAAGCAAATCAGACTGTTGAGGAGGGAAAGGACAAAAAGAGAGAGAGAAGGATAAACAGCAGAAAATAGGATGGAGACAAATATAGTTAGTAATTATAACGGTGAATGGGATGAGCTCACCCATAAAATGAAAGCAGATAGCTGAATGGCTTAGAATCCAAAATTCAACAGATTATATATATATAGATAGATAGATAGATAGATATAGATATAGATATATGAAATTAAAATAAGGAGATGGAGCAGAATCTATTATGCTTCAGCTGAGGTAAAAATGACAGGGCTAGGAACCATGATCTCAATCAAAGGAAAAGCAAAAACAGACCTAACTTAAAGAGATCATCAGGGAGACTACATTTTGATAAAAGGTACCATAGACAATGAAATAATATCAAAAATTTTTACAGCAAGTTTCTCTGATAAAGGCCTCTTTTCTCAAACATAAAGGGAACTGAGTTAAATTTATAAAAATAAGAGCCATTGCCCAATTAATAAATTGTCAAGGGATACAAAAAGGTAGTTTTCAGAAGACATCAAAGCTATCTATAGTCATATGAAAAAATGCTCCAAATCCCTACTGATTAGAGAAATGTGAATTAAAACAACTCTGAGCTACCAACTTATACCTATGAGGAATGACAATAGTTGGAAGGTATGGGGGAAAATAGGTACATTAATCAATTGTTGGTGGAGTTGTAAACTGGTCCAACCATTTTAGAGTACAATTTGTAACTATGCCTAAAGGGTTATAAAACGGTATATACACTTTGACCCAGCAATACTACTAAGTCTGCAACCAAAGAGATAAAAAGAAAAGGAGAAGGACCTATATATACAAAAATATTTATAGCAACCCTTTTTGTGACAGCAAAGAATTAGAAATTAAGGGGAATGGCTGAACAAGTTGTTGCATGTGATTGTAAGTGAAGAGTATTGCGCTGTGAGAAATGAAGAGGAGGATGGTTTCAGGAAAGCATGGGAAGACCTGTATGAACTGGTACAAAATGAAGTGGGACAGCTACGAGGCACAGTGGATAGAGTGCCAGGTCTGGAGTCAGGAAGACTAAACCTTCTAAGTTCAAATCTGGCTTAGATATTTACTAGCTCTGTGACCCTGGGCAGAGCCCTTAGCCCTGTCTGCCTCATCTGTAAAATGAGCTCGAGAAGGAAATGGCAAACCACTCTAGTATCTTTGCTAAGAAAACCCCAAATGGGGGCACGAAGAGCTGAACATGACTGAAAACAACTGAACGACAACAATAAAGTGCAGTGAGAAGAAACAGGGGATCACTGTACGTGGTAACACCAATATTGTAATCACGATCAGCTGTGTAAAAATAAATCGAGGATGAACTGTGAGAGATTCCGCTCTGATCCATACACCGACTCAAGGTAATTCCGAAGGACTGATGATGAAAAACGCTCTCTACCTCCAGAGAAAGAAACGATGAACTCCGAGTGCAAACTGAAGCATAGTTCTCCCACTTTCTTTATTTTTCTTGCCTTTTTTGGGGGCAATGTGGCTAATATGGAAATATGTTTTGCATGATTTTACATGTATAATTGATACCATATTGCTTGCCTTCTCAGTGAGTGTGGGAGGATGAGAGAGAGGGAAAGAATTTAGAACTCAAATTATTTTAAAATGTTAAAAATAAATTACACATATATGCGTGCATATATACATATACATTTATACATACATCTGTGATATTGGTGAGACAACTGGGGTTAAGTGACTTGCCGAGGGTCACACAGCTAGTAAGCATCAAGTGTCTGAGGCATGATCTGAACTCCAGGGCTGCTGCTCTATCCACTGCACCACCTAGCTGCCCCAATAAATATATTTTTTAAAAACCATAAAACACTCCCAAAATATAAAGACATAGCAGAAAAAATAAAACCTTTTTGGAACAGGAAAAAAATGACTTAAGACAAGGGAGGTGATAGTGATGATAAGAAGGTGATATGCCTATCCTGGATGATTTCAAGTCACTAGGCTTGGATAAACTTAATATTAGATCCCCAAAAGAGCTGGCAGAGGTGATGACGCAAAGCCAGGGGGACAGTTAACACACTGGGTGATCATGGATTAGGATCTAAAAAGATCTCAGACTACAACGCTGGGCTGAAATTAAAAAGGTAAAATTTAAAAGTGATAAAAGAAAAGTCTTACACCTCTGTCCTAAAAATTACCTTTGTAAGTGAAACATTGGTGGGTAGGGTTTAGATATCAGTTCATATGAAAAAGATCTAGGAGTTTTGGCAGACAATGAGTTCCATTTGAGTCATCAGTGTGACATGATATCCTCAAAAACGGATATAAACTTGGGCTGCATTAAGAGAATTATAGTGTCCTGAATAACTGACATGATAATCCCATCATATTCAGATTTGGTCAGATCACACCTGCAGTACCGTGTTCAGTTCCAGGCACCACATATTAGGAAAGACAATAACAAGATGCTGGTAGTCTGCATGAGGACAGCTAGGATGGTGAAGGGCCGAATGAGGATCTGATAGAGGAACTAGAGCTGTTTAGCCTAAGAAGATAAGACTTGGGGGAGGGCGTGTTAGCTGTCCTCTAGTATGTGAAGAGCTATCATGTTTTGTATTCTCCACGCTTTTCAATAAGCTGTGTGACAAATGCTGTGAGCTACTCTAGATCATCACTCCCCAAAGCCTGAACGATCCTTTCTCAGACCTTGGTCAAAGATGCCTCTGACGTGAGCAGAGATTATTTTCATAAAAAATTTTGTAGAGAAGGAAGAATAAATACATGCACTGATATTATTGTTGCTTTCATTGCCTATTTTTTGGGCAAGAATATCTAGGATTTCCCCCACCAAGCTGTTTATCTTTCCTTTTCTTTATATACTTTGAGAAGAGATCCTTCAATACCCCCCACATTGTGTCAATCCAGCATCAAACTCCTCTATGTATAATTGACCTAATACAGCTGTTGGTCTCATCTCTGTGCTCTTCGGTTCATTTCCATTTCCTTATATAGCACCTCTGGGACTATAATGTTAGGGCTGAAATGTGGTGGCTTCTCTGTCATTGACAGAAAAAAGAGCTGGTTATAAAAATAATCATAGATCTTATCCGCTTTTCATGTTTGTTGTCCTCTTTACAGTTTCATCCCTACATGCCCCCAGGTTGACTATGTTTAGCTCAGTTTCTTGTCAAATTAAAAAAAAAATTCTTTCCAGTGCTTCTTCCTTTATGAGGCAATATATTATTTACAATATTCTGCCATTGTCCTCTAAGATTTTACAAATAAACTTATGTTCTAAACTAGGTTGCCCTTAGCTACCAAGTCTCTCTCTGCTAACTGAGGTGGTTTTTGTAGTTTGCTGTGGTAGTTGATTTAAACTGGGTAAACTTCTTTATGACATGATAAGTCTGTAGCAGTGATGATTATTTTGTGACCTGCCATTTTTAAAGATTTTAAGATAAACTTTATTGATCTCCTTTTGTTTTCACATCACCTACATTTCCCATGGAATTCTTCTTCTCAACTCCTCCCAGAGAGGCATCCCTTATGAAAGAGAAGAGAAAGAAAACGGAAAGTATATCAACAATAAAACAGTTAAACCGAACGTTTCAAAATTGTAACACTGATCAACCTGTCAGAAAATCTGCATTATAATTTTGAAATATTTAGTTTGACTGTTTAGTTGTTGTACTTTCCATTTACATCGCTGCAGTTACTGTGTTTATTATTTCTGGTTCTTTACTTCATCCTCCCCTGCATTCATCACGTTCACTGTTTTGGTTTTTTGTTTTTACAGCATATGAATGTTCTGTTCCATTTGTGTACCAGTGGGGCTCTGTTTTAGCCATTCCCCAATTGATGGGGATCTACTTTATTCTAATTTTTTACTACTACAAAAAGAGCTGCTATGTTTTTGTATACACAGGCCTTTCTTTATCAGGAATGGAAATTGTGCACCGAAGGTTATGGACTTTCTACTCACTTCCTCTGAGCAATCATGAATTACTTTCCAGAATGATGGGACCAATCCACAACTCCACTAACAATGCACTGTGTACCTATCTGCCCAAACTCACAACACATATATTCTAATATTTTAGCATCTTTGCCAAGGTTGTGTGGAGTTGCATTTCTCTTATCATTAGCAAGTTGGAGCATTTTTTCACACGATTGCTACCACTTTTCAGTTCTTCTTTAGTAAACCATTTGTTCATATCCTTTTGACCACTTACCTATTAAGGAATTGCTTATTTGTTAGTTGTCTGTTTACCTTGAATCGCTGTTGTTGTTCAGTCATTTTCAGTCATGTCTGACTCTTCCTGACCCCGTATGCAATTTTCTTGGCAGAGAAACTGGAGAGGTTTGCCATTTGTTTCTCCAGTAGATTATGGCAAACGGAGGTTAAGTGACTTGCCCAGGGTCGCGCGGCTAGTGAGCGTCTGGGGTTGGATTTGAGTTCAGGACTTTTCGACTTCAGGTCCAACACTATTCATTGAGCCACCTGGCTGCCTCATATCTTGGATATGAGGCCCTTTTCAGAAAGAATTATGCAAAGTTTTGGGGTTGTTCCCCCCTAATCAACAGAGGTTATTTTTATCCTTGTTGTATAAAGTTGTTTAGGTAAACAAAATTATTTATTTTATCTTGTTTTTATATATACATCCCTTGTTTGGACGAGGATTCATCCCCTTCATGTATCTGAAAAATATTTGATATGCTTCTCTTCTAATTTTTTGCTAGTATGATCTTTAATAGGTCACATAACCCTTATGAATTTTTGTGGAACATGGGATAAGATGCTGGTCTGATGTCTAATTTCTATGACGGCTTTCCAGTTTTCTTAGCAGTTCTTGTCAAATAGAGAGCTCATTCTCAGGTAATTTGTGTATTGGGATGTAATAAATACTAGGTTGGTTGTTGAGTTCTATTTCTGATTCCACCCCTCCACCCCACCCCCCACAACTATTACCCTATACTCTGTATTTATTTTTTATTTTATGATTTATTACATGCTGCCTGCTCCATGCATGTAAGTTTCTTGAAGGCAAGGATAACCATTCCTTTTTCTTTCTACCCGTAGTGCTTAGCACAGTGCCTGGCACATAAGCAATTAATAAGTGTTTTTTTATTCATCGGGAAGCTAGTTTAATTTTTACCTCATTTTTAATAAGATTGGCTAAAGGTTCACCAACTTTAAGTCTTTTTTTTAAAAAAAAGCAAGTTTTTAGTTTTTATCAAGTCTAGAGAGTCTTTTTGGTGTCCAAATGATCTTTTTTTCCTCTAATTTTCAAGATTTCCTCTTCTATGGTTACCTAAGGTTTATTTGTTGGCTTTTTCACTATGCAAAATATATACCCAGCTCATTAATCCTTTTATTTTTCTATTTTCTCAATGTATGTTTTTAGGGACATAGAATTATTCCTCTGAGTTGAATCCTAGAAATGTTATGTTGTCTCGTCTTTATAATTATCTTTCACATAGTTTTTTATGATTTGTTCTTTGACCTACTCACTGGTTAGGATTTCAATATTCAGTCTCTAGCTGGGTGTGTGCGTTTTTTGTTCACGCTTCCCAAATGGATCACCTTTACTATGTTGTCATCTGTTAAGGGTATGTTTAGTATTTCTTCTTTGTCATATCTACTTGCTGTGTATTCCTTAGTGTTCCCATCTAGAAGATAACAAAAATCTTTTAGCTTTATATTCTTCAACAGTTTGTTCAGTTCTATCTTATCCATTTTTAATCTAAATTTTAAATCTTAAAAAAAGTTTAAATTTGTTTACCTCTGAAAAAGAAATATTAATGTCTCCTACTACTATCATTATTTTCTTGGAGTTTGCACATTTGCAATTTGGGTAGTTTTCCCTGATGAATCTGGATGTTATATCATTTGGTACATATAAGCTTTATATTGATATTGGTTCATTGTCTGTTGTTCCTTTAATAATAATGCAATTTCCTTATTTATCCCTGTAGATATTGGGAATTTTAATTTTTTTCTAATATTCTGAGAGCAACTTCTGCTTTTCTAAAATTCATTTGATGAATAGTAAATTTTGTTCTAGCCTCTTATTTTGATCCTATGTATGTCTTTGCTATTTAGATGTGTTTCTTGTCAGTAACAAATTGTGGGTTTTTGTTTTCTTATTCACTCTCTCAACTTTATTTCATTTTACTGGATTGTCTAATCCATTAATATTTTAAGTTATGAGAATAAGATTTATGCTTTCCTCCATTTGTGTCTTTAGTACTGCTCTCTTTTAAGAAAACATTTTTTTGTTCCCTTACCTCTTCAAGTCAGTACTTTGTCCCTATGAATTCACTTTGCTTAATTACTTTGATGAAATCTTGTTTCCATAAGATATTCCTCCCCTCCAGCTCCCCTTCAGTCAACTTTTTCTTTCATTTTGGGATTCAACTTCAATCACTGATTTTTCTTTCATTTGGTTATCTATTTTATGCCTTCTTTTCCTTCTCTAGATGGTTAGTCCCTTCTCCTATCCTCTCCTCTAACTCCTAATTTCTCTGCTTTGCTATCTTCATTCTCTTCCTTTTCTATATATTCTGAACTTTTATTCCCTAATTCATGATTTATATATTTATTTTTCTTTAACTTTTTAAATATACCTTATGTAGTTAAAGGTCGCAAACATATGATTTGAGCTCCTTCTTTTAACCAATTTTTGTTACTGCCTTTATAGGTCTTGCCTTATTGTCCTTTTTTATGTTATGCCTCACTCTCAGAAGTATTGGTTTATGAAGGATATAATGTGGATAGAGGCAGTGCATCATGGTAGAAACTATCATCTACCAAATCACATCGTCCAGTGCTACTGTGCCCTTCCCATGCTGCTTCATTTCTAGGTTCACAACCTCTCACCCTCCTGTGTGCCAGTTGTTTTTAGGAGTCCCAATTTCCTTTCTCTTAAGGCAATATGTTAAAAATGAAGGTACAACACTCTGAAAGAAGATGATGTCCCTGTGTATCAACAACCTATGCATTAAATTCAGCATAAGGCCTCCATTTCTCATTGCAGCCACACAACACTTCCCCTTGAGAGTACTTGATCTTTATTGGGAACCCCTCTCTCATTCATTTAAGACATCTCTCTTATATTCCCCCAGCTTCAATCCATCTCTTCTGTGATTCCCCTCTTTCTAGTATAACCCAAGGGATTATTAGCCCTTCACTGTTCACTCACAGACTTGATAAGAGTATATCACACTCTCCCCATTTATGCATCTTCCCACTCTGAATTTTGTCCCACAAAATATGCTGATTTCATTTTTCACCAGTCCGCACTCCTTGGACTACACTCTATGCCCCAAGGAAACCTCATCATGGAATATTTGTCATCCTGCAAGTCTGTACCAGTTTTGGTACTCATATCTCAGTATTCTCAGAACCTTCTGTCCCTCTGACTGCAGGGCTGGAAGGTACAGCGAAGAACTCCCCCCAAAGTTTCCATTTCAAGAGGGCTATCAGGTCAGCCATCTCTTCATTTCTTATTCCTTGGACTAGACCTCCATAATACCTTCAGCCCTCCTCTTTTCCCATTTTTCAGCTTCCTTTTGTATGTTTCTATGTCTTCTCCCATTAGACTGAAGAATCCTTGATGGCAAGGTTGACTGTTCTTTTGCATTTGTATTCCTGGCACTTAGCAAAATGCCTAGCAAAAAGTAGGGGCTTAACAAAATGTTTACTGATTGACTGATTCACCTATAAGGGATTTTGGGATTTATTACATGGTACTTCAGTTCTGTTTCTCTACTTTTACTTCTATTTCTTCCATTCTACTTGCATTTTTATCTTCTTGTGTACTTTAAGAAATCTAATGATTTTTTTTTAAAGATCAGACTTTTTCCTGTAGGGAGTTAGTGACAACCCCGGGGCTGCTTGGACCCTAGCGCTTGGCCTGTTTCCTGGGTAAAACCAGACAGGCTTAGTAGGAGTTGGAACGGTAGGCGCCCGGAGGAAAGACTTCCGTCCCTAGCGGCCTCCCTAACAGCACCCCCCTCCTGCTCTGATAGCCATCCTTTCTCATGCAGGCAGAGTCCATCCACCAAGGACTCACAAGCCCAGTAGGAGGAATACAGCTGGCCACTACCTAATACTCTTGAACCAGTGCCTAACACAAACATGCTTTAATTAATGGGAACTTCTTTGATACTTTACAAGGGCATCCTGCCCCGTGCCTCACATAGCTCATACAGTTCTGATAATCAGTTTGTATCCTGCCCGAGCCTTCCCAGGCCTCCTTAGATACTGTAGAACAGCACTCCCCTCCTGTTCCCAGCCTTCCCTGTTACTGTAGAATAGCACTCCCCTCCTGTTCCCATACTCCTGTGGAAACCACCTTACCACAGCCCTAGTTTTCCCATATGCTTGTAGGCAGCATAGTTTACAATAATCCAGATTCTTCCCACCAGATATCGCTACTAATCTAAGTGCAACAATACATTACTGAAGCACATCTCTTTTCCCATGCTTTCATCCCCTTGAACACCTGCTTCTGCTTATGTAGCGCAAAACCCTATAAACATGGATAATGGCTTCCAATAAATCGGAGTTATAACCATCATTGCTCCCGCCTCATCATTGCGTCCTGAGATAGGGCAACTTGCTGGTCAAGACCCTAACATTTTCCTTTTTAAAAATAGTCTATGGAAATCTCCATACATATTTTATTACTTATACTTTCCTTGTTAATGGGTTTCTTGGTTTCTGTCATCTGGGTGTATTTACAATTTGAATATTCAGCTCATTTTTGGGGGGGCTTACTCAAATGCTTCTCCTTTCTCGAATGTCCATCTTTTTATGTTTTTATATTATGAGTCTTTATAGGCTCAGTCTTTTTCTGGAAATTTTTATTTTTATTTGCATCTTTAGCTCCTTTGCTTTTCAGAATACGCATTCTTTCCTTTGGTTTCAAGGAGGTGAAGAATAATCTTGAGTTATTTACATTTCCTTGCATTTATATTTGAAGGTCTGCTGGTTACTTGAAGAATTTGTTGCTTGTAGCTGGAATGATTAAATTTAATCACTGTGTGTCTTGGAATTTGAAGTATTCGGTTATTATTGTTTTTTTCTTCCTGTAAGTGATTTGTGAATTCTTTTGAATGGAGCTTTCTTTCCCATATTCAGAAGTTCTGGGCAATTTTCTTATATTATTTATGGTGTTATAGTATTCAGGCTTTTCAACCTGCCAAGTTTTTTTTCTGGGAGGCTTAAAATACTTAAGCTGTTTTTGCACAGCCTATTTTTGAGGTCAATGCTGTTTGCTTATATAGAAATCATATATTCTTTTAACAATACTGTCTTTTGCTCTCCTCCACTTCAGTATATCTGCAATCCAAATGTGTCGTTTTCTCTTTCACTTCTTTGGAGAAACCAGCTTCTATGGATCCAAGTTTTTTCTAATCTGCTAATTATGCCTGCTGTGAAAGCTATAAATTCTGACATTTATTCCTTCTTAATTTCTTTTCTTAGAGATTTCATATCTCTTTTGAGCAATTCTAGAATTTTTTGTTATTACATTTCTCCTCAGATTCCACAGGGTTCTTTATTTCATTAGGCATTGGTTCACTTTCCTTTTTCTTGTAATATTTTTAAAGAAAATTTTATACTTTCTTTGAGGTTTGGTACTTACCCTTCCTTCTAGTTTCAGGATTTTTCTCTGTTGATTTATTTGCTTCAGCTTTAGGTTTTAATGGAATTTTCTTCCTTTCAAAATATTTGATATTTCAGCCTTTTATCCTTAATACTCCCATAGCATTCACTTTCTGACTGCTCCTCCCCACCAAAAATGGTACTTGGCACATAGCAGGCATTTAATAAATGTTTACTGATTGACTACCTAGAGTAGCAATACCTGTTTATAGTTTATAGACAGTCAAAACTTAGAAGTCACTGTCCCCTTTTCTGTCACACTGTCACCATCATTATAGAAATAGAAGGAATATGTACAAAACTAAGGGCCATTTTATATTTTCTTTGCTTCACTGGTGGTCATGGACAAAGAATTCATCACCAAGTGGCCAAACTACTGGTGATCAACCTCTGAATTTGGCCAGGCTGGTCAATGCTAGGAGCATGCACAAAAGCACGCCAGTAATTTAGAACCTATCAGAGCTTGTTCTTTACTTACATAGACTTTGGAAACCCAGGATCACCTCTATGCCACAATGAGGCACAGGATAAGGACTTCATGGATAAGATAATTTTAATCTTAAATGTCTGGAAATTTTTTTATCAGAAATTAAAGTTGGGTTCTAATAAGTGATTAAACAGCCACTGAATAAAATAACAACTAAACAGGTTATTTCAATAGTACCAATAGATAATTCTTGCCTGATACTGATTTATTTTGATTACATGAAAAATATATCAACTCACTTTTCCATCCTTAGATGTACCTGCAACTTGGCCTGTTGCTATGGTGATCCTATCAGGATGAACTGCTAGGCTAGAAAAGGAATATTTGTTAAAAATGTATACTTTAAAAAAAGCTTTAGTTATATTACTCCAAATATAATTCATCTGTACATAATGTTAAATCAACTCGGATTATAAATAATTTTAAATGTTTTCAGACATTTTGGACTATAAATTATAGGCATACTTCAACTTAAAGTTATTAATTTTTACCCAAAACAGTTTTACTCTCTCATTTGTACCTCACTATCACATCTCATTATAAGTGATTGGATGAATGATGTTATGGTGAGGTTTCATAGTGTTATTATAGTGCCATTTAGTTAAACTGTATTAACCATATTATTATCAAACAATAATGGTTGGGCAGTGGAAAGAATCCTTGATTTGGACTCATAAGATCTGGGTTCAAATTCTGGGTTTGCCACTTAGAACCTATGTGACCTTGGGCAAATCACTTCTCTGGGCCTTGTTTTTCTCATCTGTAAAAATGAGGGTATTGAACTAGATAACTTAATTTCCTCCCAGAGCTAAATCTACGAGCCTATGAACATTTTGCAAAAAAGCTTGTATTTGGCTATTCCAATTTCACTAAATATTTTCAAATAACTTTCCTATCAACTTGGCCATCATCCATGATTAATTTCTTTTCTTTTAAACCAATTCTAGAAGGACTTTCACTTCTCTCATACAAAAATTATTTTCAAAATGTTAACTTGAAAAATATTATTAATTTTTAAATTCAAAAGGCTCAAAATACTCCATGAAGTATCCAGATACTCCTAAAATTAAGATTAGAAGGTACATTTTAAATATGAGATCTACTAATATGATTAGTCTGTAAAATACATTTACTAATAATCATTATGTGGAGCTTAGATACACTGGAGAATAACCAATGAAAAGAAAGACAAAATCCATTTCCTCAGGATATCACAATCCACTGGGAAGTCACAATAAGGACATGTAAATACAAATAAAGATGACAGCTGTAATGGCACATGGTCAGCATTCAATGGAAGAGTAGTAGAAAGAACACTGGACCATGATTCAGAAGGCTTAAATTCTAATCCTAGTTCTTCCACTAACTAACTAGCTGTGGAAACATTTTGTATAAGGGAAAACTAAGGCCCATGGAGGTGAAGGGACTTACTTGAGATCACATAGCTAGTTAGTGGAAAAGCTGGATTAGTTGATCTCAAAAGCCCCTTTCTACTTTTACAAGCTATAGTCTATGATTCCAAGACTCTCTCTAGAACTTATGTTCTGTGGGCCTCTACTTTTAGAGCTCATTCTCTTTGTAATATAAGTCAAAGTTCCCTTCCAGTTCTAGCACACTATCACTCTCTGAGCATCAGTTTACTGGATAATTTAAAAAGTCAACACTGTCTCTTTAATATTCTGAATGGTCAAATGCTTAAATTGTCATTAGACTGTGATGTAAAATTTAGGGATTTAAAGGAAATATAGATCTTAGCCACATAGTAGTTTATTCATCATATATCAAAACAACACAAGTGTTATATCTTTACTACAAAAAAAGAAATTAGTCCATACTGTTAAACAGCCTCTAGACGGCTGTTAAACAAATATCAAGCAGTAGCTTCTTGTGCTGTCAGTTGCACATAACACAAGGGCTTAGCATAGTACCTGGCACATAGTAGGCATTAATAAATATCTGTTTACTTGACCTATGATCATAAGGGAAGCAGGGTGGCACAAGGGCACTGGTAGCTAATAGGAAAGATTCAGTTTTGTGGAAGAGATCTTCCAGTTTGATAGAAAATGATTTTACCATGATTAATTTACCACGATTAGTTTAATAATTATAATAATTATATAATAATGTTAGTAATAGCAACATTTAAATTATACTTTAAGGCTTATAAAAAGCTTTTTTTAAAAATATTATTTCATTTGATCCTTTTCTTTCCTGCCTTTTTGCTATTTCTCAACAATAACACAACTGCTCACATTTCTGATGTTTAGAGACTCATAGTTAAGAAAGCTCTTTCCTTACAAAAACCCTCTGAAGTGGGTAACATAAGCATTATCATGCTTACACATGCTTCATATTTTACATATGAAGAAGTGGAGGCTAATAGTGGTAAAGTGACTTATCCTCCCAGTAAACAGTAGAGGCTTGACTCTAACCTGTCTTTGACTCCAAGCCCAGTGTTTTTTCCAGTACACAATGCTGCCTGTCATATTAATCCCAATATTAACAACTTTTATTTTAAAACTTTTGTCACTGAAGCAATTTAAAGTCTTAAAGCATAGATTGATAATTGAAAAATTTGAACACTCACCACTTCACATCATCATTATGACCAGTATAATGTCTCTGAAGTTGTTCTTCAACATTGTATAACACTACTACTGATGCAATGAAATATACAGTTTCACCTGTTGGAAGTAGGTATAGGTTGTTACGACAATCTCGTCCCCTATACCCATAGCTTATTAGTAGGTCAAGGTGAAATAACATTCTTTTAGATTTGTTCATTATTAATTAAAATAATTTTAACTGTTAATAAGCTAAAAAATTCTATTCTGACACAGAATGAATGGGGCATAAATTATACAATTGCTAAACAGGAAACTATCAGTTAACACTTTTTCTACAAAAAGTTTACTTTTTTACACCTTAACCCATTTTCCCCACAATCTGGAAACATTATTTTTTGAAACATATATTAATTAAAAAGATTAATTTTATAACTACATAAGACAATCAAATCACTAACATGATTATTTTCCTTTTAAAAAGCTTATTGAAGCAAATACTTTTGTAATCACTGAAAGGTGAACTATTTCTAGTTTACCAGCAGAATAGCAGATACATGTGGAGGAAAGTATCAGGTATTTAATATTTTTATGTATAGTTTGAATTTTGCCTGATGGAGGAATTTCATCAACCAGGATTTATTTTAAGCTTGTTTTGGTTTCTATCATATCATTTTATCAGGTCTTAAATTACTAATGATTACATTCTGAAACTTGTTCTGTCAATACTTTTGGAATAATTCTGTTTCAAAGTTTGTTTTCTTTTCTACTACTGTTTTCTTTTTTGCATTTAGCTCTAGACTCTTCCTGCTTTAAATTATACTTCATTCCAAATCATCTTCTACTCCTTTTCTTTATAGAATCTTTAAACTTTTAGAGAGAAGACTTGACTGTGCCATTTTGAACTTTGAGAAACAATAGGGCATCTAACTATATTTTCTCCCATTTTCCTTCCCAAACTGGAAATCAAGATACCCGAATCCCAGGGTAGTCCTCTTTCCATCATCCTGAACTACTGTCCTCTGCGTCCCTCCCCTTCACTTCGCTCCTATTGTGAACCTCATCTCTTTGGTGTTATATTTCTTCGTCATTGCTTTAAATCAAATGGCTGATTATTAGCACCCAAAGAGAGCTTAAGAGACTATTGTGTTCTTCGCTTGTCACACGTATATCGGACTTTACACAGTGAGGACTTTTAGATATTTGTTGAATTGGATATTTTATTTAACAACAACAAAAAATAACTAGGAGAGACGGTAGAGAAGACCTTATCTATCTATTCAATTCAACAACTATTTACTAATAACTGGGATTCATAAAAGTCTTTTATATTGGCAAAGTTCTTTAAGTTTACAAAGCACTTGTATTACAATAATTATTTAAGCCTTAGGACCCAGGGAAGTAAATATTAAAGTTTATTAATCAGCTCCCACTAAGGAGCTTTCCAGTTATGTGTTACTTACAGACACAAACTTACAGTATGAAATCTACAACCAAGCACTGCTTCAACACTTAATGGGATTGAGTTCAGCACTAATTCACATCTAACTGGAATGGTTCTTTAATCTTTAATCTAAGATTCACACAGAATTGGTTCTCCATAACAATTAACAGAAGATTTGTTCATAAAATTTTCTTAAAAGGTGGTAAGTGTGTAGCCTCAAATAAAACATGAAGCTATGATCTCGTTTCTA
Source organism: Trichosurus vulpecula (assembly GCF_011100635.1). Taxonomy (NCBI): domain Eukaryota; kingdom Metazoa; phylum Chordata; class Mammalia; order Diprotodontia; family Phalangeridae; genus Trichosurus; species Trichosurus vulpecula. The sequence goes on along the minus strand of NC_050575.1, from coordinate 12,319,273 downwards.
TGAAAGAGTCTTGATGAATATAAGAAGAGGTTATATATCCTCTACTTCAATTCATCAATATAAGGGTATGATTCAGTTTTTACAATCTGTAATTAAGATCTTTTACACCCTGTGATACTTTTGTGAGGCATAAGCCTCTTTTATAGATCAAGAAAGGAAGATCACGATCAGTTAACCAATCCTCCGGAGATGTTAAACGGACTAGAGGAATTTCAGCGTTAGACTATTCTAGATACAAAGCAGTCAATACTCTTTACCATTCCCTGCATTTACTGACCACAGTATCAGAGAGACTGGACCAACAGAAGATGATGCATCCAGGAGACACATCAAGGACAAACATAGAAACAGATAGTAAGAGAAAGATAGCCACTTGGGGAGGAAAGTAACCTCAAGGAGTAGGAACCCCTTATAAAAGAGATGAATATCATATGGACTCAACAAAGGTCTTTTATTAATAAAGAGTTGTGAGTTTACTCTTTAGCCATATATAATCTCCTTACATGTATCTCATCATCATACTAACATCATACTCCAAACCTACTCTTCCCCTGAAGATTTTTGGGAAAGTACACTCCAGACCTTTCCAAGGATGTTTGTTACCAGCTGCTTCCATCTCAGTAAAATATGTTAGCTAAAAACTTAACTGAAATCTGGCCAATTGTCAAAAGGAAACATACTAGTAAGGCTGGTGGGCAATAGTATAAGAAACTCAACAATTTAGGGTTACCGAGCAATGTCAAGAAAACAACATAGAGGAAGAAGCACAAAGTTCTAGGATTGGCAAATATTAGTTTGTCAGATGTGAGGTCTCTGCTCTTGAGAGATGATGGTCTAACCATGCCCTTTCCCCACTTAGCTTCACCTGGGATGAAACAGGATTTTAGAATCTATAGATGCATGATTTTTTTGGTGGTGGTGAAGGTATTCTTTGAAAATAAAGTATTTATTACTTTCTGTTTTGATTCCATTGCTTATTACATTCTAATTTATTTCTTCGATTGATATAACTTTATCTTTAATAATAAAAACACAATTTAAAATTCCTCTAAGTCTCCACAAAAATCCAGTTAAAAATTACTTTGTGAGGTTCCAAAAAATTACATTAAATTTTCCTTAAAAGTTAGTTGAAAGTAGAATAAAAACTGTTTCTACTATTATTTTCTCCCATTAGAGTCAACCAAATGAAATTCTATTGACTGAAAAAAGAATGAAATAACTTCACTTACTGATATCTAAAACTCGTTGTCTTCTTATACACATAGTTATTGAACTAACTATATTTATTCATCTGTCAATACCCCCAGTGGGCCTATACCCACAAAGAAATCAAAGAGACAGGAAGAACCTATATGTACAAAAATAGTCATAGCAAATCCTTTGTAGTGGCAAAGAACTGGGAACCAAGAGAACTTGTCAAGGGATAGTGCTGAACGAACTATGGATATTACATTTTAGGAAGTTGGAGCATGCCCAAAGGATGGTAAAAGGGAAGTATGGCAAATAAGAGTAGGTTAATGGAACCAGGGACATTTAGCTTATAAAAGAGAAACTTTAAGATGGGGCATGATCACTACCTTTACATAGTTAAGGCCTGTCACATTAAGATAAATTAGGCTTATTTTGTGTGCCCCTCAACTAGGACCAGTGAATGGAAGAAACAGGGAGATAGATTTCAGCTTAACATAAGAAAAATAATTAGAGTTGTCTAGAAGTGGAATAGGGCCCAGACAAGAGGGTTGCCTGAATGGCGAAAGGCAGCAGGGCTCCCACATAACTACTCCAGCAAAAAGCAAAAAATAAGACAAAACAAACCAAAATGCACCAGACCAAAGAGTGATCAGTAAATACAATGAAAAGCTTTTGCACTCCAGAATTGCATAAAAAGCCAACCAGACTCTTTTGGACTATTAAACATGTCAGTATTAGTCCAGGCAAACGAGTCTTTAATCACATTACCTGGAAGCCTCTCAGTGTGACCAGAGATGGATCAGAAATTGAGTAGCTGGCAAGGCCTTTTGTCTTGAGGCATTAAGAATGAAGGGTTCTTTGCCATACCAGATCTTAAACTGTATTATAAAGCAGCAATCATCAAAACTACTTGGTACTGGAGAAAAAACAGTGGTAGATCAGTGGAACAGGTTAGGTACACAAGACACAGTTGTCAATGACTATAGTAATCTATTGTTTGATGAACCCAAAGACTCCAGTTTCTGGGATAAGAACTCACTATTTGACAAAAACTTCTGGGAAAACTGGAAAACAGTATGGCAGAAACTGGGCATAGACCAGTATCTTACACCATATACCAAAATAAAGTCAGAATGGGTACATCATTTACATATAAAGGTTGATACTATAAGCAAACTGGGAGAGCAAGGAAGAGTTACCTGTCAGATCTATGGAGAATGGAAGAACTTATGATCAAACAAGAGATAGAGAACATTATGAAATGCAAAATGGATAATTGTAATTACATCAAATTGAAAAGGTTTTGTACAAAGTCAATGCAACCAAGGAGGGAAGCAGAAAACTGGGAAAGAATTTTCACAACCAGTATCTCTGATAAAGGCCTCATTTCTAAAATACATAGAGAACTGAGACAAATTTATAGGAATACAAGACATTCCCCAATTGAGAAATGGTCAAAGGATAAGAAGAGGCAGTTTTCAGAGGAAGAAATTAAAGCTATCTATAGTCATACAAAAAATGCTCTCAACCACTACTGATTAGAAAAATGCAAATCAAAACAACTCTGAGGGACCAGATCACACCTGTCAGATTGGCTAACAAGACAAAACAGGAATATTATAAATGCTGGAGAACAGGTGGGAAAATTGGAACACTAAATGCATTGTTGGTGGAGTTGTGAACTGATCCCACCCTTTCGAAGAACAATTTGGAACTATGCCCAAAGGGCTATAAACGTGACCCAGCAATACCACTTCTAGGGCTATATCCCAAAGAGATCACACAAATGGCAAAAGGACCCACATGTACAAAAATATTTATAGAAACTCTTTTTCTGGTGGCCAAGAATTGGAAATTCTATATTTTACCTTCCAGTGACTAGCTTGAATTAGTTTCTTTAAATATTGACTGATTTGATCTCCTTGCTGTCCAAGGGACTCTCAAAAGTCTTCTGCAGCACCGCAGTTCAAATTGTGGCTTTTCTTGAGGTCATCTTCCCATAGTATGTATAGGCCTTTTATAGGCTTCACGTAGCACCAAAACCAAACCAATAATGATCCCCAAAACAGACTTCTTAAAGAGAAAGGAACCCCACTTACATAAAATAAATGCTACACTTATCACAATGCATTCAGACTCCATAATTATTTCTATGGATACAGATAGCATTTTCCTTTATGAGTTTTTTGGAGTTGTCTTAGAACCTTGCATTGCTGAGAAAAGCCAAGTCTATCAAAGTCAGTCATCGCACAATGTGGCTGTTACTGTGTATAATGTTCTCCTGGTTCTGCTCCCCTAGCTCATCATCAGTTCATATAAGTCTCTCAAGGTTTTTCTGAAGTCTATCTGCTGATCATTTCTTACAGCACATTAGTATTCCATTACATTCATATACCACAACTCAGGCCATAGAAGAGCTCAAAAAGGATTTGGAAAAGCAAGTAAGAAAAGTAGAGGAAAAATTGGGAAGAGAAATAAGAGTGGTGCAAGAAAACCATGAAAAACAAGTCAATGACTTGCTAAAGGAGACCCAAAAAATACTGAAGAAAATAACACCTTAAAAAATAGACTAACTCAAATGGCAAAAGAGCTCCAAAAAGCCAATGAGAAGAAGAATGCCTTGAAAGGCGGAATTAGCCAAATGGAAAAGGAGGTCCTAAAGACCACTGAAGAAAATACTACCTTAAAAATTACATTGGAGCAAGTGGAAGCTAGTGACTTTAGGAAAAATCAAGATATTATAAAACAGAACTAAAGGAATGAAAAAATGGGAGGCAATGTGAAATATCTCATTGGAAAAGCCACTGACCTGGAAAATAGATCCAGGAGAGATAATTTAAAAATTATTGGACTACCTGAGAGCCATGATCAAAAAAAGAGCCTAGATATCATCTTTCAAGAAATTATCAAGGAACACTGCCTTGATATTCTAGAGCCAGAGGGTAAAATAGAAATTGAAAGAATCCACCAATCGCCTCCTCAAAAAGATCCCCAAAAGAAAACTCCTAGGAATATTGTCACCAAATTCCAGAGCTCCCAGATCAAGGAGAAAATACTGCAAGCAGCCAGAAAGAAACAATTTGAGTATTGTACAAAAACAATCAGGATAACACAAGATCTAGCAGCTTCTACATTAAGCGATCGAAGGGCTTGGAATATGATATTCCAGAGGTCAAAGGAGTTAGGATTAAAACCAAGAATCACCTACCCAGCAAAACTAAGTATCATGCTCCAAGGCAAAATATAGACTTTCAATACAATAGAGGACTTTCAAGCTTTCTCAGTGAAAAGACCAGAGCTGAATAGAAAATTTGACTTTCAAACACAAGAATCAAGAGAAGCATGAAAAGGTAAACAAGAAAGAGAAATCATAATGGACTTACCAAAGTGGAACTGTTTTGTCTACATTCCTACATGGAAAGATGATGTGTGTAACTCATGAGACCTCAGTATTATGGTAGCTGAAGGGAATATACATACAAATATAGACAGAGAGCACAGGGTGAGTTGAATATGAGGGGATGATATCTAAAAAATTAAAATAAAATACAGGGATGAGAGAGGAACATATTGAGAGAAGGAGAAAGGGAGAGATAGAATGGGGTAAATTATCACATAAAAGTGGCAAGAAAAAGCAGTTAGTTGGAAGGGAAGAGGAGGCAGGTGAGGGGGAATGAGTAAATCTTGCTCTAATCAGATTTGACTTAAGGAGGGAATAATATACACACTCAATTCGGTATCTTACCCCACAGGAAAGAAGGAGGAAAGAGATATAAAAGGGGGGATGATAGAAGGGAGGGCAGATGGAGGTAGAAGTAATCAAAAGCAAACACTCTGGAAAAGGGACAGGGTCAAGGGAGAAAACTGAATAAAGGGGGACAGGATAGGATGGAAGGAAATACAGTCTTTCACAACATGAGCATTGTGGAAGTGTTTTACATAATGATACATGTGTGGCCTAGTTGAATTGCTTGCCTTCTTAGGGAGAGTGGGTGGGGAGGGAAGAGGGGAGAGAATTTGGAACTCAAAGTTTTAAAAGCAGATGCTCAAAAAAAGTTGTTTTTGCATGCAACTGGGAAATAGGATATACAGGGAATGGGGCATACAAATCTATCTTGCCCTACAAGAAAGGGGAAAGGGGATGGGGGCAGAGTGGGGACAGAAAGGAGGGCTGACTGGGGAAAAGGGCAATCAGAATATATGCCATCTTGGAGTGGGGGGGAAGGGTAGAAATGGGGAGAAAATTTGTAACTCAAAATCTTGTGGAAATCAATGCTGAAAAAAAAATAATAAATACGGAATTAAAAAAAAAACCAAAGAAAACAACAAACATGAACTTGGATAGAATTCAAGTGATAGTGGAGGATAGAAGGGTCTGGCATGCTATGGTCCACAGAGTCACAAAAAATTGGACATGACTGAATGACCTAACAACAAACAAGAAATCCCTTCTTGACTTAGTGAGGTCTGTTCCTATGGTAAATTTAGGGATGTCAGGGAGTATCCATTTTAAATATTCTCTCTTTTAAACCTTAGGAATTATCTTTTTTAATCCTTTGTTATTAGTAAAATCATTTTATGTTTTCCTAATGTCTCATTGCTTGCTAACTGTGAACTGAGTTAGGCCTCACCAATACAAGTTGCACCTTATTTGTTATTTTGAGTTTTACTTCTATGAACTTTGGACATTTAATAGTACTTCAAAGAAGCATTGTCTACTCACCATTTCGGGCATTACTATTTTTTTAGAGTTCTATATAACATGTTCTTCCTGCCCTTCCTGGGTTTTTCATTCATGGGAAAAACATTCTTTTTGTGAACATCTGGACTTCCCAAATCACTTAAAATTCATTCTTCAAGGGACATAAATGATTAATCTTACCAGGGTATACTTATTTTTAAAAAGAAGGGTCTTTCTTTTACTTATAAGCCTAAATTCCACTAATTAATGGCCATATTCACTAAGATTTTCCCTCTATTGGGGGGACAGAGCCAAGATGGTGGCTGGAAATCAGGGACTAGTGTGAGCTCCCTGCCAAGTCCCTCCAAAAACCTATAAAAATGGCTCTGAACCAATTCTAGAACTGCAGAACCCACAAAATAGCAGAGGGAAGCAGGGCTCCAGCCCAGGACAGCCTAGATGGTTGCTGGGTGAGGTCTTTTATGCACGGAGCTGGGAGCAGAGCGGAGCAGAGCCCAGCATGGGCTGCGCGGACCAACCAGACCAGGAGCCAGGTGGAGGGTGCCCTGGTGCCCTGAATCAGTGAGCTGTAGCAGCTGCCAGATTTCTCAACCCACAAACACCAAAGACAACAGAGAAGAACTGCAGAACCCACAAAATAGCGGAGGGAAGCAGGGCTCTAGCCCAGGACAGCCTGGATGGTCTCTGGATAAGGTCTATCCCACATGGAGCTGGGAACGGAGCAGAGCCCAGTGTGGGCGGCGCGGACCAACCAGACCAGGAGCTGGGAGGAGCGGGCCCTAGTGCCCTGAATCAGTGAGCTGCAGCAGCGAACAGACTTCTCAACCCACAAACACCAAAGTCAACAGAGAAGGTTAGTGGGAAAAGCTGCTGGGGACAGGGAGTTCACGGTTCAGCCACTGCCACGGGGGCAGCGGGGGTGGTGCAGCTACAGAACTACAGCTGCAGTTGCTTCTGTCCCTAGGACCACATGGTGGGAGGAATTAAGTGGAGGATCAGAGCAGGAGTGCAGAGCCTGCTGAAGATCTAAGTCCAGTCCGGGTTGGGGAAGGAGGAGTGGTGATGCGGCAGAGCTGGCTGTAATAGCTCTGAAATCAACAGAGCATCCCCCCAAGCTTGGAACATAGTACTCTTCATTCTACAAGCAGTCATACCCCGCTGAAAAACTCAAGGGTCAAGTAAGTTGGCTGGGAATATGGCCAGGCAGCGAAAACACACCCAGATTCAGTCTCAGACTTTGGAATCTTTCTTTGGTGACAAAGAAGACCAAAACATACAGCCTGAAGAAGTCAACAAACTCAAAGAGCCTACAACAAAAGCCTCCAAGAAAAACATGAACTGGTCTCAGGCCATGGAAGAGCTCAAAAAGGATTTGGAAAAAGCAAGTTAGAGAAGTAGAGCAAAAATTGGGAAGAGAAATGAGAGTGATACAAGAAAACCATGAAAAACAAGTCAATGACTTGCTAAAGGAGACCCAAAAAAATACTGAAAAATACACTGAAGAAAACAACACCTTAAAAAACAGACTAACTCAAATGGCAAAAGAGCTCCAAAAAGCCAATGAGAAGAAGAATGCCTTGAAAGGCAGAATTAGCCAAATGGAAAAGGAGGTCCTAAAGACCACTGAAGAAAATACTACCTTAAAAATTAGATTGGAGCAAGTGGAAGCTAGTGACTTTAGGAGAAATCAAGATATTATAAAACAGAACCAAAGGAATGAAAAAATGGGAGACAATGTGAAATATCTCATTGGAAAAACCACTGACCTGGAAAATAGATCCAGGAGAGATAATTTAAAAATTATTGGACTACCTGAGAGCCATGATCAAAAAAAGAGTCTAGATATCATCTTTCAAGAAATTATCAAGGAGAACTGCCCTGATATTCTAGAGCCAGAGGGTAAAATAGAAATTGAAAGAATCCATCGCTTGCCTCCTCAAATAGACCCCAAAAAGAAATCTCCTAGGAATATTGTCACCAAATTCCAGAGCTCCCAGATCAAGGAGAAAATACTGCAAGCAGCCAGAAAGAAACAATTCGAGTATTGTGGAAAGACAATTAAAATAACCCAAGATCTAGCAGCTTCTACATTAAGGGATTGAAGGGCTTGGAATATGATATTCCAGAAGTCAATGGAGCTAGGATTAAAACCAAGAACCACCTACACAGCAAAACTGAGTATCATGCTCCAAGGCAAAATATGGACTTTCAACAAAAGAGAGGACTTTCAAGCTTTCTCAGTGAAAAGACCAGAGCTGAATAGAAAATCTGACTTTCAAACACAAGAATCAAGAGAAGCATGAAAAGGTAATCAAGAAAAAGAACAAGAAAAAGAAATCGCAAGGGACTTACTAAAGTTGAACTGTTTTGTTTACATTCCTACATGGAAAGATGATGTGTATGAATTATGCGACCTCAGTATTAGGTTAGCTGAAGGGAATATGCATATACATATATATGTGTATGTATATATGTATATGTGTGTATATATATGTATATATGTATGTATGTGTGTGTGTATATATATATATATGTGTATATATATATATATATATAAAGAGAGAGAGAAAGAGAGAGAGAGAGAGAGAGAGAGAGAGAGAGAGGGAAAGAGAGAGAGGGAGGGCACAGGGTGAGTTGAATATGAAGGGATGATATCTAAAAGAAATAAAATCAAATTAAGGGATGAGAGAGGAATATCTTGAGGGAGGGAGAAAGGGAGAGACAGAGTGGGGTAAATTATCTTGCATAAAAGTGGCAAGAAAAAACAGATCTGTAGGAAGAGAAGAGAAGGCAGGTGAGGGGGAATGAGTGAATCTTACTCTCATCAGATTTGACCTGAGAAGGGAATACCATACATACTCAATTGGGTATCTTACCCCACAGGAAAGAAGGAGGAAGAAGATAAAACAGGGGGGATGATAGAAGGGAGGGCAGATGGGGGAGGAGGTAATCAAAAACAAACATTTTCAAAAAGGGACTGGGTCAAGGGAGAAAATTGGATAAAGGGAGATGGGTTAGGAAGGAACAAAATATAGTTAGTCTTTCACAACATGAGTATTGTGGAAGGGTTATACATAAGGATATGCATGTGACCTATGTTGAATTGCTTGACTTCTTAAGGAGGGTGGGTGGGAAGGGAAGAGGGGAGAGAATTTGGATCTCAAAGTTTTAAAAATAGATGTTCAAAAACAAAAAAAAAAGTTTTTGCATGCAACTAGAATATAAGATACACAGGCAATGGGGTGTAGAAATTTATCTTGCCCTACAGGAAAGGAAGGGAAAAGGGGATGGGAAGGGAGTGGGGTGACAGAAGGGAGGGCTGACTGGCGAATGGGGCAACCAGAATAAACGCCATCTTGGAGTGGGGGGAGGGTAGAAATCGGGAGAAAATTTGTAATTCAAACTCTTGTGAAAATCAATGCTGAAAACTTAATATATTAAATAAACTAAATTAGAGTAAAAAAAAGATTTTCCCTCTATTTTTAAGAGCTTAACTGATTTTCTTTATTGAAAAGTTGAAAATAAGGTTAGTAACACTGAAGGAGAAGCTAGGTGGTGTAGTGGGCAGACCACTGGGCTTGGAATCAAGAAGACTCATCTTCATGAGTTCAAATATGGCCTCAGACACTTACTAGCTGTCGGACCCTGGACAAGTCATTTAACCTTGCTTGTCTCAGTTCCTCATCTGTAAAATGCACTGGAGAGGGAAATGGGAAACTATCCAATATCTTTGCCAAGAAAACCCCAAACGGGGTCATGAAGAGTTGTACATGACTGAAACAAGACTGAACAAACTATACTGACAGGCTTTTTAATACACACAAAAATTCTTTCTAAGAATATAATCATGATCACTACAAAGCAAAAACAATATGTTTATATAGTGCCTTAATATTTTCAAAGCTTCTACACAATGACCTTGCGAGGTAAGTAATGACAATATTATTTCCTCTATTTTACAGATAAAGAACCTAAAACTCGAGTTTGTTTGAGTATATTGCCCATAGCCATGGAGCCAGCAAATGTTAGGATTAGTACTTAAACTTAGATCTTTTGATTCTGAATCCTGGGCCTTATCTACTATATATATCATCTTGACTCTAATAGATGTCATTTTAATGTTATTTTTATAAAAAAGGCAAATCTTTATTCAATGTACTAAAGTAGAAAAAAGCGATATTCCATTTTAGTGAACAAAACAGCTTTTCTATAAACCAAGAGCTTTTCATAGAATGGTGAAGCTAAAAGGAATCTCAGAGCTGATCTAGTCCAAAGGCATTTCACACATGAGGAAAAAGAACTCTAGAGGTCACAAAAGTAGTAAATGGCACATAGTCAAGACTCAAACTGAGTTCTGATTCCAGATCCAGGGTTCTATCCACTATATCAGGGTATATTTTCAAAACACTGTGTTAAGTGCCTATTTTACTAACCTGAATTGAATGTGATGAAAACACATAATTAAGTTTTTACTTTTTTGATGGAATTGAGCTTTTAATTTTACAAACCTTTTAAAAAAATCTAAGTAAAACTTAAAATGAACATCAACCAACTCATAACTTCTAACATGATAACAGACAAATAAAGGATACACCCATTCCAGTTTAAGTCTCTTGGTTGGTAGTTCTACTTTTGCTTCCAAATTATAAGATTCCACTTGCTCTTTGGGCATATACATGGTAACAGGGCGTCCACGAAGAAACATTTTTACGTATCCCTCCTCTATAAAAAGTACAAATATGTCAGTGTAATATCTAGGTCACAAATAAAATTGAAAAACAAACTTCACACCCTCTATCACATATCTATACATTAAAGATGAAAACTTTAAATGTATTGGATACTCACTGAATGACTCCACAAGAAAAAAGTTAAAATAGTGAAATACAAGTTTGCTTTAAGTTTTCTTGTTTTGACATTCTACCATATAAATAAATCATATAATTTAGAATTTTCTAACAAAATATTATAAATGTTAAAAATACAATAGACTCAAATGATATTTCCAAAGAGACATTGTAGTACTTCAACTTTCTCTGTCATCAGTACAGAGAAAAATGCCATCAAAGCAAAAATTACAATTAACTCAAGAAATACAGTTAATTTTTAAAACTGACTGCAATTTAATCTTTCATATGCTGATGAACAAACTACTTTTTAATAATTAAATTGATTTGTTATATCTCAATGCAAAGATAAATTCTGATACACCTTTAACATCATATAAGAACACAACCATCAGCAGAGATACCATGCTAGTAAACATGCAGAAAGAAAAGAGAAGTGCTCAAGTGAAAGTTAAAATAGGGCCAGAAGAACCACAGACAAGATGTTAAACCTGTTAAGTAGACAAATGTTAAAGAAAAAGATACTCAAGAAATTCAATTTTTTAGGACAGGCATAAACACTGCTAAAAGAAAATGGATTTTGTATAGACATACTGTACCAGAGAATAACAACAAAAATGAATAATAATTGAAAATCAATTGCTTCAAAAAGGTTGAGAAGTGATATGTAGCTCTGATAAGAACTTTGGGGACCTGGTCAGGCCCAGTTAGACAGTTATCTTGTTTGTTTCTGGAGAAGTCTGTTCAGCCTCTGATTTTTATGCTTTTGTTGATTTCTATGGCTCTATCATTATATCAAAGAAGTCACCTAGCTTTCACTCAATTTAAACAGTCATTGTGTGAGTAATTATATACAGAGTAATCATGATCACAGTGGAAAAAGAAGGGCAAGATTCTTATAAAAATGGACTAAGATAAAGCATAATGTTCAGCAAATTACATTCATTTGCCAGTTTTGAGGATTTTTGAGTTTAAACTTTAAGCAAACGTACAGCGTAATCTTAATATATCTTGTACATGTGCTTCAAGTCTCTTTGATAAAAACTTTATACTACATATTTAATTTGGTTGTTGAATGTTCTTCCATGTTCTTCATCCTCATATAGCTCCTGTCAAGTCTTTTGATTCCAGGACTGTCAGTCCTTCCTTTCTACTCTTCGTTGCCATTTTTCTAGCCAAGGCCCTCTTCCTCTCAGAACTGAATTACTGTGACAGCTTCCTAATGACTCCACTGTTTCTCACCTTCACCCTTCATGCTAATGCCAGGCTGATAATCCTCCTTAGCCCTCATTTTATTGGGTTATCCATCTGTCCAAAAGTTCTCTCTGGTTATTTTCTACTGTATCAAGTCTACTCCCTTGCCTGTCTTTTACTCTAGGCGCATTTTTGACATTATTTCCTAACGGAGATGCTTTATTTTGATGAGGTTGGTCGCCGTATAATCTGGCAAACATACTATGCTCCATCCTGCCTTTGTGTACTTGCTCATCCTTTGGAATTCCTTGTTTGCCAAAATCCTTTAAAGCCACACTTAAATGCTGTTTCCTCTGGAAGATTTTCCTGTTTATCATGGAATTTTAGAGTTCATAAGAGACCTTAGAGGTTATCTAGTCTAGCTGCTTCCTAAGGCTTGAATCTCTAGTGCTCACTGGCTTTCCTTTTTTCCTGAATATAAACTCCAATACTTAAAATCTCTTTCAACTTACCACAATTATGATTGAATGGCCTTACATTCTTTGATAAATGAAAGATAATATGGTGTCTATTAAAACACTGATCTTGGAGTCTAAAGACTTGCATGTCTATCCTAGCTCCAATGTTTGCCCAACTGCATGACCTTGGTTAACTTTCTTAAACTCTTTAAGCTTGGGTTTTCTCATCTATAAAATGAGGGGAATAATACGTGTGCTATATCAACCACAGAGCACTATATAAGTGTGTGTGAGTACCACTGTCAGTATTGTTTTCGTCATTATTATGTATTAGTCAAACTCCTGAACTAAGTTCTAATCTCATGCGGGCAAACACAGTCTTCTAGTTTCCTCAGAATACAGTGCTGCTTACAGAGTACGCACTCAACAAATACTTTTTTACTGACACTAATTTCATGGGTGATTACTATAGATCATATGTAAGAAAAATAGAAAATTTGTTTTGAAACTGCCCTTTGGGATCAAATATTTGTCACTCAAGTTACTCATTAAATTCAGTGTGAAATTATGGTTTTAAATTGTGTTCATGAATCTAAATATTCTGAGGCATCATATGCTGAAAATATGGTATACTAAGGGTTAACGTGCCAGTAATTATGCTTATATCAATAATATTGACATTCAGACTTAATATTAGAGACAAACTTGGGAAGTGATATTAGCGATATTAGTGATCAAAAGTGAAAAATTATCAAGATAGTTATGAAAAAGAACTGCTTTGGTCAACTGAAATTTTGGTTCAGGCAAATTGGAAAAAAATAACAAAAAAGCTAGATTCAATAAACTAATGGCTAACATTATAATAGGGTCTAGAAGCACCAAATTCTAGAGTGACAGAAGTAAAAATAATTAGAGACTCTAGGCCAATGGAATTAGGAATGAAGGCCAATCCAATTAATTCTTCATTAAGGAATAAATGTTTGCTGGATGAAATGAATTAATGAATGAGGTCAATTATGAATAGAGTTTAAAAATACCCTAATAAAATGAAGTTTGGGGAAAGAGGAAAAAATAAGTCATTCCCACAACATTAAAAATTATGTATGCATAGAATCAATATTTATGAAGTGTACAAATATCTTATATAGTAATTAATAATGTTTAATTTAAGCTTATTTATAGAAAAATTCTATATTACTGTTTAAAGTACTGAATGTATTCATAGATGGTTTTGTATATTGAAAATTCAGAGAATCTATCTCTACTGATGAGAAGAAGCAAGGGAAAAGCAATGCTTTTTCAGGCATACATTAGAACAACAGCAAGCAACCACCAAATTTACAGGCTTTTTAGTAGGGATATTTCAGCAGAAGTGCAGGATATAATTTCAAACACAATGGGGCATCCAGGGGTTGCCATATAGCTCTCTTAAGAATTTTTTTTTTAAATTTAAGTTCCTAGTATCTGCCAAGATAAACCAAGATCCAAATTATAGCCTCTAATTGGAACATATCCAAGGAGACACTTATGAATGCTTTTAACAAAGTAAATTGAAATGGATTGTATTGCAAAAAAAAAATTCATACAGGAAGACTTTGTGTTTGCCTGTATGAAAAGGAAGTTTCTGTAGCCTGGGTAATAGTTTTGCTCAGAGAGCTATGAGGTTTCAGAGGTGAAGCCTACCTTTGCAGTGTGTCACACGGCGTTTCCCTTTGTGATTTCAGAGACAGAGACAGAAGTGCTTGATAAAGAGATGTTCAAGTACAACAAGACTGCCCTGATCCCTGCTCTATCACTTGTTCACCTGTTTTCAGTTAGAGGCTACCCTGTCAATTGATTAAATATTGACCATTCAAGGGATGGTTACAAGTGTATTGAATACCAAGCTCTTTGAGGTGCCCATGATATATTTCAATGATTCGTGATTTCATCACCTTGGGTATTCAAATCACCCAACACAGATCACAGCCCCTCCATGCTTTAGGAGACAATTTAATAAATGACTATGGCCAAAGAAAAAAAAATTAATCAGGTGATGGTCAGTGGTCTGATGGTAAGCCTCTCTGAACTTTTAGTTAGTCTGATCCTCAGACCATAGACACACAGTCCATTGCCGGGCCATACACAAAGACTTTCAAGCTTGGTAGAACCTTGGCAGAGCTTGCACTCCCCTGGAATTACCTATGAGAAACCAGGGTCGCCTCCACACTCTGATGAGGCATTAGAGAAGGATGTCAGTGGAGGATGATAGAATGTACACTGACAAAATTTTTTCAAAAAACTGTATTTTAATTATAAATTTATTTTAAGAAAAGGTAAAATTAGTTTCTTTAACTTGGATACTTAAGAAGAGTGTTTGCATTTTCAATGCAATTTAAAATAAGGTTAATACACTAAAGTAGCATTTCCCTTATTATGAAATGTGTTAAAAGAAAAAAATAGATGTATACAGGTATATATTAACTATTAGTGTGCAGTATAGGAAATCAAAAGGCAAAAAAAGTTACTTTTAGACAAGGTTATAATTTGATGCATCAGAAGCTTCCCCTTTTAAAGAAATGCAAATGTTTATGAAAGAAGCCTAGTTAGTAACAAAGGAAACAGAAGCCCTTCATCTTTCAACATAGAAACCTGTTATAGCATGGGCAGTGGCAATTCAATCTTCCCCCATATTGCCAAATTAAAGTACCTTAAATCCAGTTTGGAAAGGGACCAATTACAGGGTTAAGAGTCTCTAGAACCTTTAAAATCTTGGTCTCGCTGTTAATGACCAAAAAAAGAGTACCAATTATTATCTGAGTTACTTGATGATTGGTTGCTAAGCCGACATCGTATACTTGTCTTACATAACTGCCAACATACAAATGTTATAGACTTTCTAATCAGTGAATTCAGTGACAAAAGGGTGAAATGCTCAAATGCTATGCCTCTGAAACCTTTTGTTCTTATTAATCTCTCTAGATCTGAGGAGGCAAGCGCACATAAAGTAAAATTAAACCAGACCTACCTGCGCTGAAGATCGGCTCCTTGGGTTTGCTACAGAAGTGAAACAGAAAATACGTATAAATATTAAAAGGAATCTCTGGGATAGAATCCATCCCACATGCATAATAAGCATCTACTGTCATCAGCTGCAGTAATTAATTTTGCTTTAAGGTTGAATAAATTTACTTTGCTCTCATTATTACTAATGAATAAACTGAAGAAGTTATGGTACATGAGTGTGGTAACATGGAGCTGCAAGAAATAAGAAAAGAGATGATTTCAAAGAGATGTGGAAAGACATGAACTGACGCAAAGTAAAGGAAAAATAATTTATAGCATGATATCAACATTCTAAAAATGAACAATTTAAACATTTTTATAAACTTATGAAGAATAAAGTGAACAGAACCAGGAGAATAAGTCATACAACGAGTATACAAAATGACATAAAGTATACTTGTATACCCAAGTATTTACAAATTTCATATATACATACAAACAATACAATAACAATGTTTTAAAGATAGCTTTGAAAGCTGTAAGAACTATGATCAGCACAGTGACTATTCATGATTTTAAAGGATGAACCTCCTGACAGAGGTAACAATTTAATGGTGCAGAATGAGACATATTTTGTACACAATGAGGGATTTTGTTTTACTTAACTATGCATATTTGTTACAAGAAATTTGTTTTTTTTCTTTTTAGTCTATTGGAGGGGTGGAGTGGGAGGGAGAGAAAATTGATTTGTTAATTTTTTAGAAGTTTCAAATAGAGAAGTTGGAGGTGCTATAAATGTGGAATGTAACATGCACTTTCAAATAAGGTCACCATGTTGTTAGTTTTGCTTAATTGTTTTACTCTGTTACAAGAGATTTCTCATAGAGTTGGAGCAATTTCTTAATTATAATGTAAAATATATATAACATAAAAATTATATCAACAAAACATTTTTTTTAAAAAAGGAAAAAAAATTACCAATGGTATAACCTTTATGCAGATGAAGCCCTTTATGTATCTAGTTCTGAGTTGCCTTCTGAGATTAAGGACCATATCTCTGTCTACACTTAAGTTTAATTGGATTTAATTACCATCTCTATGTTGACCATTCTCAAATCTACCTATCTTGTCCCAACATATCTTCTGACTGCCAATCTCACATTTCCAGCTACCTTTCAGATATTCAGATCTTAAACTCAACACGTTCAAAATGGAACTCATTACTTCCCTGTAAACCCTCCCTTACCTTACCCCCAACTACCCTTCCCTATTACTATAGAGAGTAACTAATGTGCAACCTCTAACTCCTTAATCTCTCTCACGCCCCATATCCACTCTGTTGCCAAGGCTTTTTGATTTCACCTTTATAACATCGCTCAAATATGCCCCCTTTTCTCATCTGATACTGCCACCATTCTAGTACAGGCCTTTATCACCTCATGTCTGGACTATTCTGATAGACTGCTGATGGACCTGCCTGCTTCAAGTCTCTGTGCCTCCTGATCTATCTGATCCATTCAGCCACCAAAGTGATTTTTCTAAAACAAAGGTCCAATCAAGTCACTCCCCTACTTCTTCCTATTGCCTTCAGCTGCAGATACAAAATACTGTTTGGCATTCGAAGACTTTTATAATCCCACCTTCTCTTACCTTTCTAGCCTTCTTCCACTTTACTGCTTTACAGGTACTACTGGATCTAGTGACACTGGCATCCTGGCTGTTCCACATTTAAGACACTCCATTTCTTGGCTCTGAGCATTTTCTCTGGATATCTCCCATGCCTGGAATTATCTTCTCTCTTGCTCAGGCTACAGATCTCCCTGGCTTTCTTTAGGTCCCAACTAAAATCCCATCTTTTACTGGAAGTCTTTCCCAACCCCTCTTAATTCTGGTGCCTTCCCTCTGCTAATTATTTCCTCTTTATCCTGTATATAGCTTGTGTTGTATATACTTGTTTGTATGTTAGACTGTAAGCTCCTTAAAGGCAGGGACTGTCTTTTGCTTCTTTTTGTATCCCTAGCATTTAGCACAGTGCCTGGCACATGGCAGGCTTTAAAAGTGCTGAATGATTCATTGATTACAGGATAATTTTACCTGAATGTCCTACAAGTACCTCAGATTCAACATTTCATTCATCAACTATTCATTACTTTTCCTTCTAAACCTCCTTTTTTCACTTTACTCAGTCTCCTATGTTTGAAACCCTGTGTTCTTTGTGACTCTTCCCTCCTTCACCTCTCATGTCTAATTAACTACTAAGTCCTTCTTAGTAATTACTATTAATTAATTACTAAGTCCTCCTTCTGACACAATCATTCTCACATTTGTCTCCTCTTGATTCTTACTGCCACCATGCTAATATAGGCCTCCATTAATACCTACATAACTACTGCACTAGTTTCTTAACAGGTATGGTTACCTGCCCTCTCTGTCACCCTTCCAAAACATCCCTTAGAAGCTATCAGACTTAATTCCTTTGTACACAGATCTTGTTACACAGAGCATTTATCTAAGAGTAAAATGTAAAATGCTTAGGCTAGGATTCAAAGTCCTTCATCATGGTATCTTTCTAACCTCTCATGTTATTTCTTTCCATGTAATCTATGGCCTATTCATACTAGACTACTTACCATTTCTCATGAATACCACCATTACCCCTCCCCCAACACACATTTTTCCATTTTCTTTTCTTTGTTTATGATGTTTCCTATGCCTGCATCTTTGCTGTCTACTAAATTCCTACTTATCTTTAAAGATGATATTATTATTAAAATGGCATCTCCTCCAGAAAACCCACTTGTATACATACATATAGTAAGAACTCTTTCACCAGCCTACTTGAACCTCACATAAAACATTTTGTTCCTTTACTGTGCCCTAATCATGAGTATGACATTGTTAAATAGAGGGCCCATCTCAGAGTAAGAAGACCTGAGTTTAAGACCTGCCACTGATTCATATTGGTTGTGTGAATCTGGGCAAATCACTTAACCTCACAGTGCCCTGGACAACTGTAAAGGCAATCAGTGAATGGGAAGATCTTTCCCGCCCATCTGAGTGGGCTTCAGGGGCAGGGCTTCAGGGGACTGGCTAGGTCTGGAGCCAATAGTAGGTGCCTGAGTTCTGGTCCACGTGATGACATGAAGCCTGTCGTGGGAGAAGCTTGCTGAATGGTTGGCACACAGCTAAGAGGCAGTTGTGAGGCAGTTGGTGAGAGCAGTTAAGAGCTGAAGGAGAGAGGAAGTAGTCAGCTAGCTGGAACACAGCTTGGAGATTGTGGTGGAAGTGGCAGAAGAGGTGACAATGGCAGCAGGCACTACAAAAAAGCAAGACTGACCCTCATGGAGACTGGAGAGTGGTGAGCAGGAGCTTGAGGCCAGTGGGTGGTCTTCTTGCTGGAGGGCCCTGGCATTGGGGAGGAAGCACCAGTATGGCTTGGCTTGCTGCCATAATGTTTTTCTGTGTCCTCCTGGTCACTGTTATGAGATGGGCATACTGGTTTTGGAAGGTTCTTGCCAGGATGTCGAATTGGGGACACTGGTCCGTGGGTCTGCTACTTTTGAGTTTCAACAAATGCTTTAACTCCTCTGCCTTCTACTTAGAGAATTCCTTATATCCTGCGATTCTGGACCATTCAGGCATATTCATGGTTATCTCTGAAGTCATGAATTGTGCCTTAATGATATAACAACTATTTAAAGAATACAAATTACAGAACAGGGGCTGGTCTATAAAGAGGGATCTTTTTCTTTAAATCAGAAGTTCCCTAACCAATGAAATCACAGGTCTGGACCCTCCCCAAAATTTCATATATATGTGCCACATCTCCCTGCTCCATGAAAGTAGGGACAATGCTATAGTTAAACTTAATATATTAATTAGAATTAAGTATAGTACTCTGCACATAATAGGGATTTAATAAGTATTAAGTTTAATTGAATGCAGTTAATTAAAAGGGAAAGAGAAATATTGGTAAATGATGATTTCTTAAAATTGGTGACTGTTATAAAACACACAGACACAGACACACACAGACACACACAGATGTTCTCTCAATTTTGAAGTAAATGTTGTGTTAATACATTAAAAAATAAATGGGTGAAGTTAAGATTGCAGAGCAACAAGGAGAATTTCAGATAGTTCTTCCAACACAATTTGACCAAGGAGATCTTGAAAATACACCAAACTAAGTCTTAATCAAAAACCCAAGAAAAAAATTATAGTGATATACAGTATATATAGTATCTACTGGCCAGGGATGTACCATTTCAGCACATGAGGCAAGACTGGTTCCCAGACTCATAAAGGAATACCCTGACTTTGTGAAATATTTGGGAAAAGGTTCCAAGTGGTAGTTCTGTTGTTTACTACCACAGATCCAGGGGGACCAAGAGAAGGGGATTTCTGCCTAGTAGTGGTGCTTCTGGATTGAGCCTTAGGCTGTGTACTAATCTAGGAACAAATTCAGAAGCAAAGAGTGGCTGTGTGGCTCTGACCCTAGGAGCTGAGCAAGGTCTTAGTTCTGTTCTCCAGCCCAGTGTGAAACCTGAAGATGGAATAAACAGGGAAGGAATCCCAGAACAAAGGCTGCAGTTCTGTCACTCTGAATTAGCAGAGATTTCCAGTTGTCTGGATAGTGGCTGAGTCTAGCAACAGTCTACTGGAACTTCCAACCATGGACAGTAGGAATGCTATGTAGACCCAAACCCAGGTCAGAAACTTGCAGAGTTAAGACCAGGAGTTCAGGTGCCTTGTTATCAGACCACTTTAGGAGCAATGCAAGTTTGCAGATCCCCAGCCTGAGCTATCCCTGAGATCCTAGAATAGCATAACATTCAAAATCTTAGTTTAGAGATTCCCCCAGAAGTGTGCAAAGCCTAGCCCTAATACAAAGTCCAAAGTCAAAAAGTGGACTGGAAGAATGAGCAAACAAACAGACAAATAAAAAAGAATCCCAGTATAAAGAGCTACTGTGGTGGCAGGAAATTTCAAGACACAAACGGAGAAGAAAAGAATGAACGTAAAATATCTACAGGCAAAGCCTCAAAGAAAAACATTGCACAGGCACAAGTCCAAAGAAAATACTTAAAAGAGATGAAGAGTTAAAAAAAAGAGTTAAGAATGCTAGAGAAAAATAGGAAAAGAAATGAGAGCTATGGAAGAAAGATTTGGAAAGAGAATTAATAGTTTGGAAGAAGAGGTACAAAAACCTTACCCAAAGGAGAAAAAAACCTTGAAAATTAGAAGTGACCGAATTAAATGCTAATGATTCCATGAGACAATAAGAAATACTAAAAGAAAGTCAAAATACAAGAAAATATAAGGTATCTCATAGAAAAAACAACTGACCTAGAAAAAAGATTGAGGAGAAAAAAATTAAGGATCATTGGACTATCTGAAAGCCATGACAAAAAAAGAGCCTAGACATCACATTTCAAGAAATCATGAAAGAAAAGTGCCTAGATCTCATAGAACCAGAGGGCAAAGTATAAAAGGAAAGAATATACCAGTCATTCACCTCCTAAAAGAAACCCCAAAATAAAAAGTCCTAGGAATATTTTAGCCTAAATCAAAAACTTCCAGATAAAAGAAAAAAATACCATAAACAGCCAGAAGTAAATAATTCAAGCATTAAGAGAACACAATCAGGATTACAAATAATTTAGGAATCACCACTATTAAAAGTGGTGAACTTGGAATACAATATTCTAGAAAGGAAAGGACATGGGTTTATAAAAAGGAGTAACTTAGCAAAACTGTATAAACCTATGGGTGGGTGAGGGGAACGGACTTTAGTAAAATAGATTTCCAAGCATTCTTGATGAAAAGACCAGAGCTGAGTATAAACTTTGAAATATAAACACAGGAATCAAGAGAAACAAACAGAAAAAAGGTAAACATGAGTGAGCAATCATAAGGGATAAACAAGGATAAACTGTTTATATTCTAATATTGGGAGATAATACATGTACCCCCGAGGACTTTATCATTATCAGGAATCATAGCGGAAATCTGATTAGACAGAGTACCAGGCAGTGTTTCTATTATGTTTATATACAGGGAACTGAGCCAAATATATAGAAATACAAGCCATTCCCCAATTAAGAAATGGTCAAAGGATATGAACAGGCAGTTTTCAGAGGAAGAAATTAAAGATATCTATAGGCATATGAAAAATGCTCTGGATCACTACTGATTAGAGAAATGCAAATCAAAATAACTCTTAGATACCACATCTCTCCTGTCAGATTGGCTAAAATTACAAAACAGGATAATGATAAATGCTGGAGAGGATGTGGGGAAATTGGAACATTGTTACATTGCTGGTGGAGTTGTGAGCTGATCCAGCCATTTTGGAGAGCAATTTGGAACTATGCCCAAAGGGCTATAAAAATGTTCATACCCTTTGACCCAGCAATACCACTTCTAGGGTTGTATCCCAAAGAAATCACACAAGTGGGAAAAGGACCCATATGTACAAGGATATTTATAGCGGCTCTTTTTGTGGTAGCCAAGAATTGGAAATCCGTTCCCTATATATCTTGTTTCCCAGCTGTATTCAAAAAACAACTTTTTTTAAGCATCTGCTTTCAAAACTTTGAGTTCCAAATTCTCTCCCCTCTTCCCTTCCTACCCACCCTCCCTAGGAAGGCAAGCAATTCAACATAGATCACACATGTATCATTATGTAAAACACTTCCACAATGTTCATGTTGTGAAAGACTAACTATATTTCCTTCCATCCTATTCTGTCCCCCTTTATTCAATTTTCTCCCTTGACCCTGTCCCTTTTCCAAAGTGTTTGCTTTTGATTACCTCCTCTCCCTATCTGTCCTCCCTTTTATCATCCCCCCTTTTTCCCCTTCCCCTTACTTTCCTGAGGAGTAAGATACACAACTGAGTGTATATGTTATTCCCTCCTCAAGCTGAATCGAATGAGAATAAGATTCACTCATTCCCCCTCACCTGCCCCCTCTTCCCTTCCAACTAACTGCTTTTTCTTGCCACTTTTATGAGAGATAATTTACCCCATTCTATCTCTCGCTTTCTCCCTCTCTCAATATATTCCTCTCTCATCCCTCAATTTGATGTTTTTTAGGTATCATCCCTTCATATTCAACTCACCCTGTGCCCTTTGTGTGTGTGTGTGTGTGTGTGTATGTATATATTTATATATACATACATAGACACACACATATGTATATGTATGTATACACACACACACACACACATATATATATATGCATATTCCTTTCAACTACTATGATATTGAGGTCTCATGAATCATACACATTATCTTTCTATGCAGGTATGTAAACAAAACAGTTCAACTTTAGTAAGTCCTTTATGATTTCTCTTTCTTGTTTATCTTTTCATTCTTCTCTTGATTCTTGTGTTTAAAAGTCAAATTTTCTATTCAGCTCTGGTCTTTTCACTGAGAAAGCTTGAAAGTCCTCTATTTTATTGAAAATCCATATTTTGCCTTGGAGCATGATACTCAGTTTTGCTGGGTAGGTGATTCTTGGTTTTAATCCTACCTCCATTGACCTCTGGAATATCATATCCAAGCCCTTCGGTCCCTTAATGTGGAAGCTGCCAGATCCTGTGTTATCCTGACTGTTTTTCCACAATATTCAAATTGTTTCTTTCTGGCTGCTTGCAGTATTTTCTCCTTGACCTGGGAGCTCTGGAATTTGGTGACAATGTTCCTAGGAGTTTTCTTTTTGGGATCTATTTGAGGAGGTGATCCGTGGATTCTTTCAATTTCTATTTTACCCTCTGGCTCTAGAATATCAGGGCAATTCTCCCTGATAATTTCTTGAAAGATGATATCTAGGCTCTTTTTTTGATCATGGCTTTCAGGTAGTCCAATAATTTTTAAATTATCTCTCCAGGATCTATTCTCCAGGTCACTGGTTTTTCCAATGAGATATTTTACATTGTCTTCCATTTTTTCATTCCTTTGGTTCTGTTTTATAATATTTTGATTTCTCATCAAGTCACTAGCTTCCACTTGCTCCAATCTAATTTTTAAGGTAGTATTTTCTTCAGTGGTCTTTTGGACCTCCTTTTCCATTTGGCTAATTCTGCCTTTCAAGGCATTCTTCTCCTCATTGGCTTTTTGGAGCTCTTTTGACATCTGAGTTAGTCTATTGTTTAAAGTGTTGTTTTCTTCAATATTTTTTTCAGTATTTTTTTTTTGGGTCTCCTTTAGCAAGCTGTTGACTTGTTTTTCATGGTTTTCTTGCATCATTCTCATTTCTCTTCCCACTTTTTCCTCTACTTTTCTAACTTGCTTTTCCAACTCCTTTTTGAGCTCTTCCATGGCCTGAGACCAGTTCATGTTTTTCATGAAGGGTTTTGGTGTAGGCTCTTGGACTTTGTTGACTTCTTCAGGCTGTATGTTTTGGTCTTCTTTGTCACCAAAGAAAGATTCCAAAGTCTGAGACTGAATCTGGGTGTGTTTTCGCTGCCTGGCCATGTTCCCAGCCAACTTACTTGACCCTTGAGTTTTTCGTTGGGGTATGACTGCTTGTAGAGTAAAGAGTACTTTGTTCCAAGCTTGAGGGGATGTGCTGTTGATTTCAGAGCTATTTCTATACAGCCAGCTCTGCCACCCCAGCACTCCTCCTTCCTCAAGAACCACCAACCTGGACCTGACGTTAATCTTCAGCAGGCTCTGCACTCCTGCTCTGATCCGCCACTTAATTCCTCCCACCATGTGGGCCTGGGGCCGGAAGTAACTGCAGCTGTAGTTCTGTAGCTGCACCTCCCCCGCTGCCCCTGGGGCGGTGGCTGAACTGTGAACTCTGTTCCCCGCAGCTTTTCCCACAAACATTCTCTGTTGTCTTTGGTGTTTGTGGGTTGAGAAGTCTGGTAATTGCCACAGCTCACTGATTCAGGGTGCTAGGGCCTGTCCTGCCCGGCTCCTGGTCTGGTTGGTCCTGCTGCCTCCCACGCTGAGCTCTGCTCCCCTCCACTCCGTGCACCGTAGACCTCATCCAGCGACCATCCAGGCTGTCCTGTGCTAGATCCCTGCTTCCCTCTGCTGTTTTGTGGGTTCTGCAGTTCTAGAATTTGTTCAGAGTCATTTTTTATAGGTTTTTGGAGGGATGTGGTGGGGAGCTCACGCAAGTCCCTGCTTTCCAGCTGCCATCTTGGCTCCAGCTCTGGTCTTTTCATTAAGAAAGCTTGAAAGTACTCTATTTTATTGAAAATCCATATTTTGCCTCGGAGCATGATACTCAGTTTTGCTGGGTAGGTGATTCTTGGTTTTAATTCTAGCTCCATTGACCTCCAGAATATCATATTCCAAGTCCTTCAGTCCCTTAACGTAGAAGCTGCTGGATCTTGTGTTATTCTGATTGTGTTTCCACAATATTCAAATTATTTCTTTCTGGCTGCTTGCAGTATTTTCTCCTTGATCTGGGAGCTCTGGAATTTGGCGACAATATTCCTAGGAGATTTCTTTTTGGGATCTTTTTCAAGATTGGTGGATTCTTTCAATTTCTATTTTACACTCTGGTCCTAGAATATCAGGGCAGTTTTCCCTGATAATTTCTTGAAAGATGATGTCTAGGCTCTTTTTTTGATCATGGCATTCAGGTAGTCCAATAATTTTTAAGTGATCTCTCTTGGATCTATTCTCCCGGTCAGTGGTTTTTCCAATGAGATATTTCACATTATCTTCCATTTTTTCATTCCTTTGGTTCTGTTTTATAATATCTTGATTTCTCATAAAGTCACTAGCTTCTACTTGCTCCAATCTAATTTTTAAGGTAGTATTTTCTTCAGTGGTCTTTAGGACCTCCTTTTCCATTTGGCTAATTCTGCCTTTCAAGGCATTCTTCACCTCACTGGTTTTTTGGAGCTCTTTTTACATTTGGGTTAGTCTATTCTTTACGGTGTTATTTTCTTCAGTATTTTTTTTTTTGGCTCTTCTTTAGCAAGTCATTGACTTGTTTTTCATGGTTTTCTTGTATCACTCTCATTTCTCTTCCCAATTTTTCCTCTACTTCTCTTACTTGCTTTTCCAACTCCTTTTTGAGCTTTTCCATGGCCTGAGACCAATTCATATTGTTCCTGGAGGCATCTTTTGATGTAGGCTCTTTGACTTTGTTGACTTCTTCTGGCTGTATGTTTAGATCTTCTGTGTCACCAAAAAAGGAATCTAGAGTTTGAGTTTGAGTCTGTTTTCACTGCCTGTTCGTGCTCCCAGACAACTACTTGACCCTTGAGTTTTTTGTCAGGGTATGACTGCTTGTAGAGCAGAAAGTACTTTGTCCCAAGCTTTAAGGTCCAAGCACTGCTGTTTTCAGAGCTACTTCTACTCCACCGTCACTCCAGGCTCTGTCACCACAGCACTCCTCCCCCAAGAACTGCCAACCAGGACCACAATCCAGATCCAAGCAGGGCAGAGCAAGAGAATCTACCTTTGTGCCCACAAAGTGCTCCTTGCACTCCCACTCTGATCTGCTGCTAAATTCCTCCCACCATCTGAGCCAGGGACTTGGGAAGCAGCTGATACTGTAGCTCTGGAAGCAGCCTCAAGAGTTTCCTGCTGCTGCCACTGCCACCGCTGTACCACCTCTGCCAGCCCCAGGGCTGGTGACTGGACTGCTCTGACCTCAATTCCAGTTTCCTTCTAACCTGTTCTTTGGCGTTTGGGGGTTCAGAAGTCTGGTAACTGCCACAGCTCACTGATTCATGCCCCCAAGGCCTGTTCCAGCTGGCTGACTCCAGGTCTGGTCTGCCCTGGCTCGGCCCACACTGGACTGTGCTCCGCTCCCAGCACCATGTGATAGACCCTTCCCGGTGACAATCTAGGCTCTTCTGGGCTGGAGACCTGTTTCCCTCTGCTATTTTCTGGGTTCTGCAGCTCTAGAATCTGTTCAGAGCCATTTTTTACAGGTGTTTGGAGGGATCTGGAGGAGAGCTTAAGCAAGTCCCTGCTTTCCAGTTGCCATCTTGGCTCCACCCCCGTATAATAGAGATTCTTAATGGATACAAAAGCTTCTATACATATATTATTCAAACAAATAATTCCAATGTGAATATTTCCCTTTTTAATGGATAAAACTACATGCTCTGAATTCTGCTCATAACTGAATGTTAGAATAGTTTAATTTTGACTTACTTAAATTAACCCACTTTTTAAAGCATTAAAACTATTATTATCAAAGGTAACAAAAGCTTCATTTTTTACCAATCAATAGTTGATTATAGGACAAAGAGTCAATTATAAAAACTCGTAAGTCGAAGGAATACTTTCATATGTTTACTGAGAAAACATGTTTCCATAGATCTTAAACTCAGATTTGGGGGTAAAGGAATATTTGGATTTATGCTTCATGTCCAGGTTTAAACTAGATGACATCTAAGCCCCTTTCTGTTCTAAATCTCTGATTCTATGATCTTTTCTTATTCTGATAGTTTGATGCCATGTCAAAGCACATATAATTTAAAACTACTGGCCACTAGGTGGTACTATTTAGCTTTATACATTTTGGGTGTTACTTATAAGTTAGTTATAAAACTTTAATATTTATCATATGTGTTTGTTATACTTTGTCATTTGGTAAGAACTCATATTTTTTCAAAACTTTATTTTTCTGAAATTTGGGGAAGATATTCATTGCATTATTCTTTCATGTAATGTTTTCTTCAAATGCAAAATTGGAGGACTTTAGACTAATAAAGGTGATTTTAGTTTTAAATTAATTTTAATTTTAGCCAACTGATAAAAGTATATAATGTACTCAGAGGGGAGGAAAAATAGAATTGTGATCTATTTATTTAAGATGTAGTTAATATTAATTTTAAAGTAGGCCTAAGCTATATATTAGAATAAAACTGGAGAAGTGAATGGAAAACTTTGCAGATTAACTTTTACATTTCTCTATCATGTAAAAAAAAAAAATCTTTTTTTTTTTTATTTAGGAAGCATTTAATGACTGCCTATTAGCTAGATAACTTTGCCCTACTTTTGTTGGAGAGAGGGATACAAAGACATTCACCCCCTCCTCCCCCTCAACACTTTCCTACTCTATATGGAGACAGTGGTACAATGATAATATACTAGATTTGGACTTAGAAGATTTGGCCACTAGTTCTGGCACCAACATTTTAGAAATGTAACTACACAAATAATGTTATTTCTCTGTACCTTGGTACCTACCTACTTCGTTGGTTGTAAGAAAAGCAATTACTTTCTAAAACATGATCTATTATGGTTATTTACATTTCACTGGAAGACTTATATAAACAAGTCTAACAGCTTGGGAAAAATTAAAAAATACTCTATAATTCAACCACAATGTCCTACTTGTCATTCCCAAACTCCATCTGCAGTCTCCATGCTTTTGCAGTGGCTGTTGCCTATGACTGGAATGCTTTCCCTCCTCATTTTTGCCTCTTGGAATCTGTTTTCTTTCAAGATTTAGTTCAGGCATTTCTCTCTGCAGGAGTTCTTTCCTAGTTCTCTCAGCTCCTAGTGCCTTCGACTGCAAGGTTATCTAGAATTTCCTTTCTATGTACATTTCTCCCCACTACAATCCATCTTCCACTCAGATTTCAAATTGATCTTCCTAAAGCACAGGCCTGACCATATCACCTCCCTATTTAATAAACTCCAGCGGCTCCCTATTCTCTCTAGGATCAAATATAAAATCTATTTGGCATTCAAAGCTCTTTATAATTTTGCCTCCTCCTACC
The DNA here is from genome assembly GCF_011100635.1 of Trichosurus vulpecula. NCBI lineage: Eukaryota > Metazoa > Chordata > Mammalia > Diprotodontia > Phalangeridae > Trichosurus > Trichosurus vulpecula. The sequence continues at coordinate 12,291,182 of NC_050575.1, read as the reverse complement.
CTTTTCAGGCTTCTTATACCTTATCCCTACGAACTCTGGCATCCTTCCTGTTCTTACACAAGACACTTCATCTCCTGACTCAGCAGCTTCACTGCTTTCCATGCCTAGAATGCCCTCCCTCCTCTTCTCCTTCAAGTTCCAGCTAAAATGTCACCTTCTGAAGGAGCCTTTCTTAAAAGCCCCTTAATTCTAGACCTTCTCTTCCATGGATTAACTCCAGTTTATCATGTATACACAATGCCAGTAAACAGTTGTCTCCCCATTACACTGTGTACCCCTTGAGAGAGAGGGACTGGGTCTTGATGTTCTTTTCATTCCCAGTGCTTAGCACACTGGTACACTGTAGGTGCTTAATAAATGCTTAATGACTGACTGACTTGAAGGCAAGTACTGTTTCACTTCTGTCTGTGTATTCTCAGTACTTAGCACAGTACTTGGCATATATGAAGTCCTTAATCAATTACTAATTGCTTACTTTCTCAATGAATTTTCCCCATATTTGGGATATCATAAACAACTGCCTGCATCATTACCTAGAATATTGTGTAATCCAGGGCTTATTAACCTTTTTTATGCATTATGGACCTCCTTGGCAGTCTGGTAAAGCCCAATACTACTGCAGTTTGTTGCCTACATTCATAATTGAAGGAAATGTTAAATTTCATTAGAGGTTAGTGAAAATGGAGATATAATTGTTTTCCTATCTAAGTTCATGGACCTCCTGAAATCTACGTTGGGTGTCCATGGATCCTGGGTTAAAAAAATCTGGTATAAATGCTGAAGGAATGATGAGAGTGATCAGAGTAAATTATCTATTAGGATAGCTAGTACCCTAAAATACCCAGTTACTGTAGAGAGCACCACCATAATTTCAATCACCCAAGTTTGTAATGTCAATGTTATCCCTGACCTCTCTCTCTTACTTGTACCACATATATAGTCATAGGTTTAGATCTAAGCCTGAAGTAACCTGAAAGGCTGTCAAGCCTAATGACCCCTTTTACAGATGAGGAAACTGAGGCTTGGAGAGGTCAAATGACTTGCCCAAGACCACACAACTGGTAAATATGTGAGGCAGAATGTGAAAGCAGGTCTTTCTCACTCCAAGTCTAATGCTTGAGACCAAACCTTATTGATTCTATCTCCACAACATCAATCTCATACTTTCATTTCATTCTCTCTACTCACATAGTTACCATCCTAGTTTAGGTATTAATCATCTGTTCACCTGGAAATAATCTCCTATTTGTGTAACAACAATGTGGATAGCAGCTGCTGTAGGGGTGTGTAAGACCAATAACACCAGCACACAGAAGGGCTGCTAGCACAGGTTCTTTGATCTGCTTTACTAAAGAAAGCAAACTCTCTTGAATCAAACATACATATATCATTCACTTAGTTCAGGGGGAAAAGATCAGCCTTCTGAACTTCAAGGCAAATACAAACAAAAATTACAAACATCAACAGATCTTGTCTGACTCAAATCACAATTCATAGTTACCAGAGAAGCACTAACATCTTATCTGTCTGGGTTACAAAGCTGGGGGGCAGTTACAGCTTGCCCAGAGTCTCAACACTCCTTCCATGAGTGAGCCCCTGTCTCAGGGCCCCCGGGGCACTTGATTGCCTCAGTGCTGAGAAGCACTCAAACTAAGTACAGTGAAAAGTCCCCTTTTGCTGGCCATTACATTTGAAAGGCAAGACTCATCAAAGGTACTTAATTACCTCAGCATTTCAAAGGAGAAGACAACAAAAAGTCCTGCCCTGATTATCATTACATTATCTTAGGGCTGAGAAACACTCCCAGACAAAAAGATCCCATTTTACCTGCCCCATTTAAACAAAGGCCAGAATCATTAAAGGCACTTAGGAGAAGAACAGCAAAAAGCACCACCCTGATTACCATTACAGTTTGGTCTCCCTGCCTCAAGTATCTTCATGCTCCAATTCTGTTGTTGTTGTTTGGTTGTTTCAGTTGTGTCCAACTCTTTGTGACCCAATTTGGGTTTTCTTAGAAAAGACACTGGAGTGACTTGCCATTTCCTTCTCCAGTTCATTTTTTCTTTTTTTCTTTTTTCTTTTTTACAGATGAAGAAACTGAAGCAAACAGGGTTAAGTGATTGTAATAACAATTTAGATTTGAAGATCTTTCCCACCCATTAATAAGCCATGTGAACTGCTTATGTCACAGGAAGCCTAAGTCACATGTGGTGGGAAGAGTTTGCTGAGAGGAAAAGGAAAGTATGTCATGGGAAAGAGCAGACCTGTGGTGGCTGTGATTGTTGGTGGCAAGGCCCCAGGAGGGGGGCGGAAGGCTTATGGGATGGCTCAGCTCCCTGCTGTGATGTCATGTTTTATTGTTATTATAAAACATGCTGTTATTATAAAGTGGACTTACTGGTTCTGGAATTTGTTTGCTGCTTGGATGGGTCAGACTTATTGGTTTTTGGGACCTGGTTCTCTGGTATATGAATAAATGGTTTACTTCTTCTACTTTCTATACAGAGAGTTTCTTATATTTTGCAATACAGAACCACATAGGCATATTCATAATTATTGTCTATATTGCAATTATTGCCTTGCTAATATAGTGATCTGCCCAGGGTCACACAGATAGTAAGTGTCTAAGCCTGTATTTGAACTCAGGTCTTCCTGACTCTAAGCCCAGTGCTCTATCTACTGTGCCAGGTAGCCACTCCAAGGAGCTAAGATTATTTTCCTAAAGAACCAAGTCTGATCACTCAATAAGTTCTCCAGTGGTTCCCATTACTTCTAGGATCAAATATAGACTCCTTCCCTTGGCATTTAAAACTCTTCAAAAACTTGCCCTTTCCTGCCTTTCTAGTCTATTTACACATTTCTCCCCATTAAACTCTATGGTCCATCCATAAAGTCCTATTTGCTGTTCTACACATGTGACATTCCATTTCCAGTCTCTATGCCTTTGTAGTCACTTAACACCCAATACCCAAAATGTTCCCCCTCTTTATTTCTTCCCTTTGGAAATCCTGGTTTCTCTTAATACTCAGTTCAAATGCTAACCTCTACAGGAGTGCTTTCTTGTTCCTCTTGGTTGCTAATGGCTTCTTTTCCCACGTAACCTTGTATCTGATTTATATATTGCTTGTAAAAACTTCTACGTGCACCATACATGATGTCTCTTCAATTAGAAAGTGATCTTCTTGAAGGCAGGGACTGTTTTACTTTTTCTTTGTACACTCAGAACTTAGTAGAGTGTATGCCATTTAGCAGGCATTTAACAAATGCTTATTAACTGAGTGAAAACATAAAAAAATGAAAAATAACCCAGTCAGTTAAAAAAAAGTGAAGCATCTTTTTCTAACCTGCTTTTAATTTGATTACATACTATATCATTATTTTATAGGGATAGCATGTATAGAGAGCTGGTCTCTGAGTCACGAAGTCCTGGGTTCCAAGTGCCACCTCAGTGTGATTTCTAGAAATCTTCCATAAATAAGAAGTGATGTTGGGCAGTGATGGAGAGAAATGAGTGCAAGAACTGGAGTCAGAACACCTGGCTCTGACATCTACTAGCTATGCCACTCGAACTCACTAAGCATTAGTTTCTTCACGGATATGATGGATATAATAATGCTTATACTATTCATTAAGCAACAAGCATTTATTAAGCATTTACTATGTGTCATGCATATCACATCACAGGGAGTTTGTGAGAAAAGTGCTTTGTAAATCTTAAAGAATTCTTTGCATTAGCTATTATCATCATTACTTTAATACTATGAGGTTTTCACATTTAATCAATATGGGGAAGCCATCTACCAAAGAAAACTGCAAACCCTCCACATCTTAGTAGGAGATCTTTCCAAGTTGCTGTGGCCAATCTTCTGGTGATGAGCTTGCTGGTCTGATCCCTGGATGATAAGACACATGTCCCATTTTTGAGGCAATATTCAAAACCTTTCCAGCTGAAAGGAATCCACTGGAGCATGTACTCTATTAAGACTGCTTTTGAGAAACCAAGGTCACTCCAAGCCATGATGAGGAATCTAAGTAAGACTTCAGGGGATGATGATGATCAAGGTAAAAACTATGTTATTAATGACCATAATATCAGGAGAAGGTAACTCTTTTTTGGTGCAAGTATTTGAAGGCAAGTAGCCTGATCAACCTACAACAACCATGGGTAACAATTGCACAACAATTCAGTTGTTCCCAGCACCGGTAGAAAAAGAGAAACTATGTTTCAAAACAAACTTTAGGCTGCTTGAATTGTTTTTAGTCTCCTCAAGCTCATCATCCTAAAATCAAAATTTCCTAATTTAGTATACTTTTCAAAAATCTAATTAAATCCTCTTATAAAGATCTTTAATGGAAATATTTACTCACTGCATTTGCAAAAGCTGTGGGATTTCAAAGATAAAACAGAACTGAAGTCTGCACAATACAGAGATTCCTGTGGAAATCCTTAATAAGAATCAGCTGCGCAGAAAAAAGAGCCAAGTTTATAAAAACTACCCGGATCTAGATGTTTCAAAGTCCACCTTTCAAAATTTCCTTTTGAATTCAGAGAACGACTTTCAGTCACACAATACCCCATGTTAATTCATGTTTACTTGCCCATTTCAACTACACCAATATCTAAGAGGTTTCACACGGTATTTCCATCTTGTTATCATAATCCTCTGATAAGAAACACACTAATAAAGCAAGTTGTATTTAGACCACTCCAATTATTTAGCTTACTAATGAAGCATTGATACAATATACAAATAAATCATATCCAACACTCAGAAAAAGTGATAGCCAAGCTTCAAAATTTCTGCAAAAGTGGTCTATAAGTATCATCTAGGAATAAAAGTGAACACATTTATAAACATCTTTTACAGGAATATATCGAAACAGATTAGCAAAGTTGGAAATCTGACAGCTTGTGGTTTAGAGTCATAGCTTTATGACTCTGCCTTCTCTCGACATGAACATTTGAAGAAAAAAAACACATGTCTAGTCTATGTGTATGAAATCCTTTCATCAATGGTACATGTGGCTATCATTTAAAATGAGAAAGCAATTAGGCATCATCCCAGATGTACATAATGAAATTGGTCTCATCTACATAAGAAATGTGCTACAGTTATATTTATGCCAATTAAATGACATCAAAAATTCAATATTTATGCAAGCTATTAGAAATACCCCAATTTGGCTTTTATTCAATAGATACTGCTATTAGAACAAAACCTTATATGTGTTTATCATAGTCTATAAAAAAATGGTTCCAGTGGAAAAATACTAAAAAATCAAGGCTAATGGAGTTTCACCAAGAAGTCCACTATGCAGTGGTTTTTACATAATTGGACAATTTTCATTTATTTTAATTGTCAAAATTGCCATTTTCATAACATTTTGTTTTCTATAACAAATGAACATAAATTTGAATTTCTAGTATTAAACTTAAAATAATCTGTTAAATTTTACATCAAATTAGTAACAAATTAAAATAGGGTAGATGAACAATTATGGTACCCTATTTGGAAACACTGATTTAGGAAAAAAAGGCAAAGTTCTACACACTTAAGCAAATATACAGTGATGATATATATTACAACTAAAACCAGATATTTCTCTTATTAAACATATTTCTGCAGGCTGAAAATATGAGGTTTTTTAAAAAATTTGTTTGATTGGATCTTTCTTTGTTGTCAGCAGCCCGGACATAACAGAAGTCACAGATTTATAGGACCATAGGCATTAAAGTTGGAAGGGACCTTAGAGATTCATCCTTATCATTTCTGCTCTGTTCCCCCCATCCTCCAGCAAAAAACTACCCCTCTTCTGAATTTCCCTATTTCTACTGAGATAATTCTAGTCTTTTTTTCCCTTTTTGTTTTCTCTCTGGAAGAGAAAGGGAAGGATGACTGTCATTGGGGAAAATGATAGTAATGTAAAAAAAATCAATAATAACTTATTTAAAACAAAAGAATCTTTCCTGATTGTCCTAAACTGCTAAGACTCTACACCTCCCTAAACTACTTATGTTAAATTTATTCCATATAAACTTATATATGTATAGGTCACTCAGTCAATAAACATTTTTTAAAGACTTACTATGTACCTGGCACTATGCTACATACTGGGGATACAAAGAAAGGCAAAACACAACCCCTGCAATCAAGGAGCTCACAGTCTAATGAGGGAGAGAACATGGAATTGTGTGCAAACAAGATATACGTGGGATAAATTGGAAATAATGGAAGGCATGAAAATTAAGGGAAATCAGGAAAGGTTTCCTGGAGAAGGTAGAATTTTAGCTGGGATTTGCAGGAAGTCATGGAGGCCAGAAGGTAGAGATGAGGAGGGAGAGAATTCCAAACATGAGGAAGAGCCAGAGAAAACGCCTGGAAGTCAGGAGATAGAGTGCCTTAGAGTATGTAAAGGTAAGATATAAGAAAACTGGAAAGGATGAAGGGGGCCATGTTATGAATGGTTTTGAACTCCAGAGGACTTTATATTTGATCTTGATATTGACAATGGAGTGTTTCTCTTTCTTTTTTTTGGAACGGGAAAGGCAGGGCAATTGAGGTTAAGTGACTTGCCTAAGGTCACACAGCTAGGAAGTGTGTCAAGAGTCTGAGGTCAAATTTGAACTCAGGTCCTCCTGACTCCAGGGCCAGCGCTCTACTTATTGCACCACCTAGCTGCCCCAAATGGAGTGTTTCTCAAAAGAATGTAAGACCCTTAACAGTTGTTTGATTTTTGCATTTGTATTTTTAGAGCTTAGCACAGCGCCTATCACACAGTAGCCTAATAGATTCTTATTGACTTACTGATTTTTGTTTGTTTGGATTGGCTCTCTCACTGATGTAGAAAACTCCTGAAAAGGATATTCCTTCTACCAGTGTAGAATGACATCTGCTCTATAATTTGCACTCTTACAGACTGTCCTGGGACACGGGAGTGATTTGCCAGGGCCACATGGCCTAATCACTTTAGATAGGAGAAAAAAAGTTCAGAGAGATTAAGTAACCTGTCCCAAGCCAGCTTGCCGATGGGAAGAGCACACAGCCTCTGGATATTAAAGCAACTCTGATGTAGCCCCAAAATGTTATTTCTCTGATTAATCATAGGAATCAGGAGCAAAGAGGTCCCTTACCTCTCACTGTTCTTTTTACCACTAGAAGAGCTGCTGGTGGATCCTGTGCGGTGACGGTTCCCTTTGGAATCTCCATAGCTTTCCCTCCAGCCACCTGGAGATACTCGTTCACTAGAGCTGGTTCTTTTGATGGTGCTAAAAAGAGGAAGGCAAGTTATAATAAAATCTACACAAAGGGGCATCTACAACAGACTAAGTGGGTTACATTAGTTTGATTTCTGAAAGCAAGAAAGCATTAAAAAATACTATCAAATAATGATGATTGGCATTTATATGTAGGTATACAGAATGTTTTCCACCTGAACATTTAAAACATGGTGGGGCAGAGGACCGATCTGGAAATCAGAAGACCCATCTCTGCCACTTACAATTAGCTAATGATACAGTCCAAACATTAGAATGCACATGTGAACTGAACTGCTATGAACATCTGGCATGTTTGGATACTAAAGTGACCCTTACGTAATTCTTTAATTTTGTTTCTCTGATTAATCTCTTGAAAGAAGACCTTGAAATATCTTAATACTTTTTATAGGAATTAAGAGTATAAATATCCTATACTTGGCACTTTTAAACCAATAACAGAACTGCTGATAGATCCTGTGTGATCATAGTTTCTCCTTAGTTTCTACCTATTTAATTTTAAGCAAACTGCTTCATCTCTCTGGGCACCTGTTTTCTGAACTATAAAAGAAGATGTTTGGTCTGGATGATCTCCAAGGTGCCTTCCAGCTCTAAATACTAGGATGCCATTCTAAAACTCAAACTTCAGGGACATAGTGCTTTCCAGAATTCCCGTGAAAAAGATGGGTATGTAATGCCTTCTGTGTAATGACAGTAATGTTGTTATTACAGTAAAAAGCCAATGGACAGGTGAAATCCTCATTGTTTATTGAGTGGACACAATGTATATGAAATGCTACGGGAAGTTTCGGAAGAAATGTACTACCCTGAAACAACTTAACCCCTTTGTGACTATCTACCTCAAGGGGTTAAGGAAAATGCTTTATAAACATTCATATGCTACATAAATATAAATTATTATTTGCTGTTAATAATAAGCCATGTATACACTGAAGACGTATAAGGTAAACACAAATAGAATGACTAAAATGCAAACATAATCATGTAAATGTTGCATATCAATATGTAATATATTCCTTACATAAAATATATCTGTAAAGTTGGTATAGCGGAAATTATAGTTGGACTTGGAGTCAGAAGCCCTACATTTAAATTATAACTCTAAAAACATGACTCATGACTCTCAAAGCCTCATTTCCTCCATGGTATAACAGACAGACAACTGAACATAGGGAAAAGAAGACTAAGATTTAAGTCCAGTCTTGGACCCTGCTATGACCCTGAGAAAGTCACACGACTTCTCCATAACTTCTCTGGGTCTCAGTTTCATCAGTTTTAAAATGAGGAGGCTGAGCTCAATGATCTCAATGAAGTCCTTTAAAATTCTACATCTATGATCCTACCATATGTAAAATAAAGCAGTTGGAGTAAATAATCTCTAAGGTACCTTCCGGCACTCACAATCTAGAGTTTTGAGATTTCTGCTAAGGACAGCACCAACAGTAATTGAGGTTCCTGGAATTGCTGGGGTTGAGTCTAGGAAAGCTGGGAAGGCTTTACAAATAAGCGATATTTTATACACTGAGCATCTGAGGACCAGAGGGATATATCTGTGAAGAGGAGGAAGGAGGGCACTCAAGGCAAGAGGAATTAACTGTGTAATAACTCAGAGAAAGAAAGAGGTAACTTGTAAGCAAGTGATAAAGCTGGGGTGCAATACAGTTATTCACACTGGGCAGCAAGCAGGTTTCAGAAGGGACAATTGTCCCAAGCTCAGCCTAGCAGATTTTAGTAGTACTGAAACCTGTATGAGATGTAGGAAGGGTTCAACTGAACCAGCTTATCTAGGGTCATTAAGTATAAAAATAACAAAGAATACAGATTGAACTGATAGATGACCACATAATATTTGAGAGTAATGACAATCAAAAACATGCCATCTCATCACATTAAATTAAATGTAAAAATGATTATTAAATACTTACTATATGCAAAGTCCTATGCTAGGTGTTGAGGATTCAAAGATAAAAGGTGACATATGATGAAAGGAATGGATATAAACACGAGTATGATACAAATTAGAAAGTTTTACAGGTAAAGAAGAGGTCAAAGCAAAGTATTCTAGAAAATTTGAGTAGGAGAAGATCACTTTCATCTAAGGAAGATTTAGAGGAAGGAAAAGCCTTATGAAGGCAATGGCCCCTAAGTTCATTCTTGAGGGGAGAGAACAATTTCAATAGGTTAGAGACTGGTAGGGAATGTGAAAAGTGATCTTTGAACTGACATTTTAAATGCACCTCAACTTACAATTTATTAAATACTGCCTTATAGTTATTTGTGGGTATGTTGCATTTCTCCTTCTAATTTGAGCATCTTATGCTTATGGGCAAAAAATTGTATGTTTCATAGCACTTAGCAGAGAGCTATATGTAGAAGAATCACAAAATGTTAGAGTGGTCAGCGTAGTGCACGAATGAACAAAGAATGAAAATATAATGAATTTGGAATCAAACGGTATAAACTGAAATTCTTCCTTTGCCACTGTCTATACCAGTGGTGGGGAACCTGCAGCTTTGGGGTCACATGTGGCCCACTATGTCATCAACTGCAGCCCTTTGATTGAATCCAAACTTCACACAACAAATCCCCTTAATAAAAGGATTTGTTCTGTAAAACTTGGACTCAGTCCATACCCAAGGACCCAGAAGGCCACACGTGGCCCTGAGGCCACAGGGTCACACTGTGTGACCTTAGGTCGCTTAACTTCTTTGGGTCCCAACTAACTCATATGTAGAATGAATGAGCAAGATTATATGAGTTCTAAATTCTTTTAGAGTTCTAAGTCTATGATTCTATATATTATCATCCATCATCTGGTCCTATTCTACTACTCCACTAATTTGTAGATGAAAAACCTAAGACTCAGGCAGTCTAAGTCTTTAAGTAAGGTCACATGGCTAGTAAGTAGCAGAGCCAGGAACTGAACCTGGGCCTCCTGGCTCCCAGGGTCTAGTGTTCCTTCCACCACCACACATGTACCCAAAACATTTATTGAATGGATAGCTAACACTGTTTTCTTGTCACAGAAAACAGGCTTGATTTATTTTAATGTTTGAATAGAAACAGACAAGTATAAACTTTTAACAACAAATAAATGGCACCTTAAGGTTTATTTGGCATCACCCTCACAACTTTATGGGGTAGATGTCCCAAAGATCATTATCCTTATTTTAGGCATGAGGAAACTGAGGCTCAGAAAATTTAAGTGATTTGTCCATCCATGATCCACAGCTAATATGTCAGAGCAGGGAATGGACTTCAAGTCTCTTGACTACAAGCCTAGCACTTCTTCCACCACACTGCGCTTTGTTCAAGACCATAAGCTCTTTGAGAGCAAGGTCAGGTTCTTATTCTTTTTAAAACCTATATTCCCTACTACAACACTGGACACTCAAATATGATGGTTTGCCAATAAATATTTAAAACAAATATTGAGCAAGATCTGTTGAGCTCCACCAAAGAGTTTATCTAGGTTTTCTTAGATTCTAATTCGTGGTGGCATCTCCTGAGCAAACTGCCCTGAGGCAATTTCTGGTTCTAAGGAATCATAAATAGCAGGATAGGAAGAATAATGTAGTGGAAAGAGTACTGGTCTTAGAGTTGGAAGACTTGAGTTCAAATTCTGGATCTAATACTTACTAGTTGTGTGACCCTCGGCAAGTCACTTCACCTGTGTAAGCCTTGGTTTCTTCATCTGTAAAGTGAGGATAATGATACTTACATTACCTGCTTAATTGGGAAGAAAGTACTTTCTAATTTAACCTTAAAGCTCTACAGAAATGAGTTGTTATTATAGAAAAGATTGAAGAGAAATGAATTAAACTTAAGAAAAACATATAATCTGCAAAAGACTCCATAAGGTGAATCTTAGTTATAGTATACCACTGGACAAGCCACTTCTATCAGCGGAACATTAAGAATTAAAGGAGACTTTCTGAGTTAGTTTCACCAGTATTCTTGTTTGTAATAAACATTTGTTAATTCACAGGAAATCTGAGAATTGTAGCAAATGTTTACTATTTAAAACTCTAAACTATATCTTGTAGATAAAAATGATATTTAGCTATTTTATAATCATGAAAAATCAATATATAATACCTAAGAAATTTAATAGGGAATATTAATATTATTATTAAGTTAATATCACTTGTAATTTTTGTAGCATATAGGAAAAAAAACCTTTATTTTGATAGCTGCATTTAAAATTTCTTAAACAGTAAAGGTTAATACTTAGGACAGCTATGTGATGAAATAGTTCATTAAGGGCTACTTCAAATTACTGAATTAAAAGGTAAAGAAAATCTAAAGAGCTAGGAGGTAAAACTACCATACATCTAATAAGCCCTCACCTTGGAGTTGTTTTATTCAGTTTACATGCACTGAGAAGACTCACAGATCTGTTTAATCTATGTTCAAGAGGCACAGAAACAAAGCAGAAATAAAGTAAGTAACACTATAAAAAGGTGAGAGGTACAAATAAATTCCAGTAACACAAAACACAAACATGAAAACAAAAAGAATTGGCCTGAATTCACAGACTTAAATATGATCCACCATATTAATGCAATACAAATACATTTTTATCATGCAAACACCTGCATTAAAATGTTCAAGGCACCCTCCCCCCTCCAATCTTTTGGAAACAAAATAACAGCTTTTTGCAATTGAAGTCTCCTGCAAATCAAAAAGGATTTGTTAAATCTCAAAGTTAAGAATAGAAAATCAAGCTTCAAGAGAGGACATCTTAGACAAAGGTAGCAAGTAAGAAGTATTATAGGAAGCCAAATCAAATAAATGGCAGGGAATATCAGAAAAGCTATTTTCCCTATGGAAAGCAAGAGGGTGAACTGTCATTTTCTTTTTTTTAGTAGAAGCATAGGTATGTGAAAAATTTCAGATTAATGGAATAAATTTCCATTAGTGTTTTAAAGTAAAGTATTTTTGCTACAGAAACTTGGAGAAAACATCCCTCCTCACAAAAACTAATTTTCTAAAGGCCTGAATATATAACTTCTTGTACTTATTACAATATTTTATGTTACATAATAATAATACAATTGGCACTTACACAGCTTTTTAAGTGTTGCACAAAGTGCTTTATAAATGAGGCTTATAAGAGTTTAAGTGACTTGTGCAGGGTCACGAGTTAGTCTGAAATGGCATTGGAACTCAGATCTCCATGACTCCAACTCCAGGGTTCTATCCACTTCAACAATAACACCACAATTAGAGAGTGCTTTCAGGTTCACAAAACATTTTCTTTAGAACAGCTTTGTGAGATGAAGGGTACAAGAATTACTTTCATACAGATAACCATGTCTAGAGTAGTAAAATGACATTTCCAATGTCAAATGATGTTGGAACTGAGATTGGAACCTGCCTCACTTGACTCCAAAGTCCAGTGCTCTTTTTGCCATATCACACTGTTATATGTGTATCAATTTTCAAGGATTTTGCCAATTCAGAACAGCCTATGTCACACAGTGGATAGAGATCTGGGTCTAAACTTTAAACCTGGCCTCATGAACCTGAGCAAGCGACTTTGCCTCTGTTTCCTCAACTGAAAATGTAGATAATAATAGCACCTACCTTGCAAGGCTTTTATCAAATGAAATAATATTTATAAAGATCACTTAGCACAGTGCCTGGCACATATGGGTGTTATATAAATGCTTATTCCATTCCTCTTCCTTCCCTTAAATGTTATACATAAAAATAAATTATAATACCAACAAAAGAGAAGCTAACTACCAGAAGATAGAGGAAAATTCTTACTTACAAACCATAATGAACATTATATGAAACACTATATCTTTCATTCTGATAATTTTGAATCAAAATCTGTATTTCCAAAACTCTTAGAAAAATATCTCAAACTTTCATAACTGGAAATTGAAAACATAAAACAGTATTGTTAATGTATTTTTGCTTAATTTGAAGATCTTCTCATCCATTAATAGCCCCATGTGACCTGCTTAAGTCATGGGGAAGCCTGAATCACATAAGCCTGGGTCGTGAGGGTTGTTTGTCATGCCCTTTGACCATGAACAGGGGTATATATACTCTGAGGTTAGCATTCTGCTTTGGGGCTCACTCATAGGAAGAGTGTTCATGTGATGTAGCCAGATGAGATTTTGGGTGGCCATTACGAAGCCCCCTGGCTTTGAAAACCCAAATGTTGATGCTTCTCTCTCTAGTTACTATGTATGTATTGCTTTTGGTCAGACAGAAGCCCTGTCTGTTGATTTGTGTTATTTTCTCTGTTTGTAATTTCTGTTTGTATTTGCTCTGAAGTTCAGGGTGCTGACTTTTCCCCTGAATTAAGTGAATGGTATATATGTTTGATTAAAGTAAGATTGTTGATCCCTTTTAAGTTGCTTTCCTTTAGAAAAGCAGATCAAAGAACCTCCGCTAGCAGCACTCTGGTGTGCTGTTGTTATTGATCTTACATACCCACAGCAGCTGCAAGCAACACTGTTGTTACAAAAAACTAAAGCTAAAACTTGATAAACTGTTAAATTAAGGCAATAGGCCATTTTCCAAGTTTTCAGCAAAAAAGAGGAACCTGATTTTGTTGTTAATAAAAGCAGTGGTAATTGGCACTAGTGTCAAACAATGAGATTATTTTCCTAAAGTATCAAGGATTGATCTTAGGCTTGTATCAAGGGCTTTTCTTATCTAGCACGTATCTAAGGATGTGCCTATGGCAGTAAGATCATAGATTTAGAACTGGAGAACCTCAGAGAACACCCCTCATTTTCCAGATAAGGAAACCGACCCCTAGAGAGATTCAATGCCTGTTCAAGGTCCCAGAAAGTAAGGGTCAGAAGAAGGATCTGAAGCCCAGCTCTTCCACTTTGCATTTTGGGTCTTCCCATTGTACCACACTGTTTCCCAAGCCAAATGATTTAGCAGAAAGCCTCGTTCCTCTAGAGAATTGTACGAGAAATTCTGATAAGAAACTCACAGGGTGTGTTGGTAAGCAAAATGGGCTCTTAGCACTTAGTTCAACCAAGAGCCCTTGAAGAGTTTGGCTTTTGTTTCCTTTGAGTAATTCAGTGTATTTCATTGAGCCTTACTAGGTGCTAAGTCCCAGGCCCAAATCCCTATTCGGTGTAAAACCTATGTGGGTGTGGTTTGGTAACTAAGGTGGGGCCCAAGGTGGGGCTAACTCAGGGGAGGGCCTAGTTTTCACATGAGTTTGAGTGACACATCTGGGACAGCAGAGGCTTTTAGACCATGTGGGTTTAAGTCCCCTCTCTGTGACAATTCTAGGTCACATGAGTGAGTTGCATGTGTGACTCACCCCTGACGCTGAAAAATATATAAAACCAGGGATTGGCTTTCTCTACTTTGGAACTCTTACCCACAGCAGTGGTGGCGCGCGTGACTCTGGGCCAGCCCTCGTTATGAGCTCCCGGGCTGAACCTAGATGTTGGTAACTATGAATCCGTATTTGGTCTGACTGTCCATGTTTGTATTTTGCTCTGAAGTTCAGGGTGCTGACTTTTTCCCCTGAACTAAGTGAATTATATTTGTATGCTGAATTAAAGTAAGCTTGTCAACCCCTTAACGTTGCTTTCCTTAGTTAAGCAGATCAAAAGAACCTGTGCTTTTGCAGTGTGCTGGTAGCGTTCTTGTTGTTGGGGTTGTGTTGGTCTTTCACCCCCACAGCAGCTGCTAGCTGGATTGCTGAAACATAGGGCTATACTGCCAATCTTTTCAGCCCAAAGAGAGGAACTGAGAATTCTATATTATTACTCTGACACACATATTGAGATAGACACATGCAGATTTTAATGTTCCCTGTGCCTGATTCCCTCCCTCCTGGAATCACAGGATTGGAAAAATCCTCAGAAGCCATCTAGTCTAACACCTTTCTGAATAGGAGTCCCCTTTACGAACTCTTTCCAAATTATCTAAAAGATCTGCTTGAAAATATCCAAAAACAGAGAGTCCATTACACCTGCAGTAATCCGTTCTAGTTTTAAGAAAGTTAGTCTTTACAGAGTTTTAAAATCTGTCTCTAATTGCCACCCACTGTTCCTAATTCTATCCTGTAGTAAAGCAGAAAAAATCTAATCCCTCCTTCCACATGACAGTCCTTCAAATACTTAAAAACAATTTTCACATTCCATCTAAGATTCCTCTTGTCCAGACTAAACATCCCAATTGGTATGGCATGGTTCTCAATAATGTCACCATGCTGGCTGCTCATATGGCATCCAGAACTGAACCATAACATTCCAGATACAGTCTGACTAAGAGAAGGAGCTAGTGCTCCCTTACACTGTGCCTCTACTAAATCCTATTAATTTTTTTTTAAAAATACCACACTCTGATCTTGCTCACATTGAGCTTAAAGTCCACTTCATACTGCTGGTATTTTTCATGCAAGTTGATATCTTGCATTGTCAAGAGATACCTGACACACTCTCTCCTTGCGTGGTTGGCCATGGAGTAGAAAGAGTGCTAGACTTGGTCAGAAGATTCTGAGTTCAAGTCCTGGCTTTACCTTTAAATTACCTTGGGCAGTTTTTTTAATTGGACCATTCATTTAATTTCTCCATGCCTTGGATTCCCCACATATAAAATGGGGATTATAATATACGTATTATATTATAGGATTCTTGGAGGAAAATACTTTGTAAATCTTTAAGCTATGTAATGCTTCTATTTATGTAGCTCCTTGAGGATAGGGATTGTTTTATTTTTGCCATTTGTCTTTGTATCAAGGATAGTGCCTGGCATATAGCAGGCTTTAAAAAATGCTTCTGATTGCTTCATTGCAATAAATGCAGTAAAAATAAACTTACTCATATTAACACACAGTCTGATGGGCAATCCATTTAGTAATTCAACCAGCATATGTAGCTGGGACAGAAGCTATAAACAAACAATGAGTGGAGCCTAGAAGTAAAGAGGAAGAGAGGAAGATGGATTGCCTTTAAGAAAGTGGCATAGAACTTCCATGATTCCAAGCTTGTTCTTGACACCAAGATCCATTTTTAAACACCATTATTCTCCAAGAAATGTGGCTTCGCAGACAGAAGCTACTCTTGGCACCAGACAGATCTGAGTTCACATTCTGGCCCTTTTATCTCTACCAAATATTATCTCATTAGATTTACCCCCATTCTTCTAACCTATAGATGTACTTAGATTCTAATACAGTCATTTAATGCATTAGCTATCTTTCCAATCTTTATCATTTACAAAATTATCAAATTCAAATGTGGTAAGCCTGGTATCTATGGATGTCTCAATTAGAATCATTGATACAAATGCTTAACAACACAGGATTAAGGACAAGTCAAGACAGATCCCTGGTGGCACCATTTAGAAGACCTTTCAGGATGATATCGATCAACATATTAAGAACTACTCTTTGGGTCAAGTTATTCAACCAGTTTTGAATTCAATTATTCAATTCATCTTACCCACATGTAAAAGATAACAGACCTGTTGATTCAGATCCATCTTTAAAGCCCAAATTATATGCCTCCTCCTACATGAAGCCTTTTTTGATCTCTATCCTCACTCCTGCCTTCTCTATAATGACCTTTTCCTCGGGGACTTCACATAGCACATTCCACCTCTCTACACACTCTATAACACTCTTAATAGTTCGTTATGTGTACTTGGGGCAATTAAGTGGCAGTGGATGGAGTGCTGGCCCTGGAGCCAGGAAGACCTCAGTTAAACTTCAGCCTCAGATACTTATTAGTTGTGTGACCCTGGGCAAGTCACTTAACCTTGTTTGCCTCAGTTTCCTCATCTGTAAAATGAACTCGAGAAGGAAATGGCAAACTACTCTAGTATCTTTGCCAAGAAAACCCCAAATGGGGTCACAAAGAATCAGACATGACTGAACAACAACAATAATTTGTATATCATTCTATGAGAGCAGGGACTGTATCCTTCATGCACTGACTAAACGTTTCTTCAATAAAGTGACTCTTGAAAATATTCACAAGCCAAATTTAACATCTATTTTTCAAAATAATTTAAAAAATTTTAAAAAACCCTTTCATTAGTGAAGTAATTTGGAAACAACAACAAAAAAGACAAATGGAATATTTTGGTTTTTCTATAGTTACATGATCTGACTTAATAATTCTCACAAGCTGAACTTTTGGTTGGTTGTCTCAAAAAGAAATTTAACATACTATTTCATACTCTTTATAGATCTGCTGTTTTTTTTTAGAGAATGCTATCTTTTGTATCAGTTTCTTCTTTATCCTCTAGTCGTATAGTTTTGCACTATGGTGATGTTTTATTTCTAAGCTGTGAGAATGACTGATTTTCTCTTTTTTAAAATAGAAAAGCCAATGGATATGCTATTCTATAGACTGTGTCAACATCCCCACTGAGCAAGGTATGACCTGCAGTATCTTCCCCGGGATTTTTTCCTTTTGACTAATGGAAACAACATCTTCCCAAGGATACCAAGTCAAATCCAGGTCACAATTGGCAACACAAAGCACAACCACCGTGCCCTGGACTGTTTCCAAATGGATTTTTTTTCACAAGCACTAAAGAAAACATTGAAGATAAAGCATGCATGCATGCACACACTTGGCGTCTACTAGAGTACTCCAGTACAGAAAAATTATAGCAAGCAAGTGCATTAATATATTTTAAATGCTTTGGGCAATAGTATAAATTAATCCTAACATCCAAAATGCATATGCTGTTTCTTGCCATATTCTAAATATCAACCACAATAAGGCAATTTAGGTCAAGAACAATCATCTGATCCATTTTTCTCTAATTCTTTAAGGGAGTTAACTGTAGAATTCCATAAAGCTAATAGTAGTAAATTATTTGTTTTTTCCTAGTTTCAGAAAAGTTGGGAACTCAAATCAAAGAAAGTCCCAGAGAAGTCAGTGAAAACAAAGAAAATAAAAATTTACTATTTGAAAACTAAGCATCTTGGATATACAGATTTTTGAAGAGTTTGGATTGTAATTAATTTCTACTTCTCTTCTAGAGTTATATACAAATAAACATAATACAAAATAATATATGAATGTCATGACCTTAAATAGCCAACCAGTAAGGTCTATGAGAGTAGGGGCTATAACTAAGCTAAACTTTGTATTTCACTCCATACCTACGTACAGTGTTCTACAAATGAAGGCATAGTTTTCATTGAGTTTACAAACTGAATCCTTTGTTTCTTTCTTGGTTTAAAATTGTTTAGTGTTACTATAGGCAATTAATATATCAAGAAGGATCTATGATAAAGTGAAAAGAATAGCGGATTTGAAATCCAAAGACCTAGCTCGAAGACTCCCTCAGCCATTATGGATTACATAAAATAATATATGTGAATTGCCTTGTATACTGTAAGATGCTACATGAATGTTAGCTTTCTATCTTTCTAATCTACTGACAACAGCATTTTAGAACTAGAAAAGTACCACAGAGGCCTATCATGCCAGATTAAATAAAATTTATTATTGTCTTAAAAAAGTCTTTTGTATCAATCTTTAAAATCTTTATGAAGAAAAAATTAAATATACTTAAAGTATTATTATTATTTATTTTTTATTTAAATATAATTCATTTTCCTTTATAGTATGGCACAATGGAAAGAATCACGGACTTGTAGCCTGAGGAGCTTGGTTTGACTTCCACCACTATCACTTACCACCAGTGTCACCTTGAGTATGTTACTTTCTCTTTCTGGGCCTTAGTTTCCTTTTAAGAAAAATGAGGAAGGTGGTTGATATCACCAATCAGGTCCTTTTTCAACTTTCAATCTATTATCCTATGACTAATTTTGCTAAAAGTGTTTATGATTAACAGATGCTAATGTAGTTTAAAGAGAACTATGCAGTAAGACTAATATAATAGTCTGTATGCACTATGCATGTATCCTATTTGATTTATGGCCACAGCCACTGTCTGTTCTCTTAGGGTCTGATTGATTCTTTTTTGCAAATTTGCCTCTTGGGCTAGCTATTTGTTTGAAGTCTTTGCTTAAAGGGAATCACCTAATTCTACCTGCTGCAAGCAAGACTGGTCCAGATGCCACAGTTTTTCCCTTAAGTAAATAGCTAGGTCACATTACTTACTATAGTAGTCTACAAGAGCTCATGTGTGACAATGACAGTACAGATTTTTTTAATGTTTAAATATCACCAAACTTGTATTCTAATCAACTTCATTTTATCTAAACTTTGTATTCTCCCCACAACAAAACACAATGCTCTGTACACAGAGAATATTTTAATAAACGTTTGTTCAGCTGAATTTATATTTACGTAGTAGCACTGAGCAGAAAATGTTTAATAGTAAAGAATCCCTATCCTCACAGCCCAAAGGAAAGGACAGAAAGAGAAAATCTCCTGCTGATAATACCTAAGTCTTTAAAAAAGCACAAAACACTGAAGGAATGCATGTAGGATAAGAATTCACTAGGCTCAACAAAAATTTCAGGAAAAACTGGATATCAGTCTGACAGAAATTAAGTTTACACAAGGGTTTCTTAGCCTGGGGTCTATGAACTTTTGAAAAAATATTTTGGTGACTATTTCAACATAATCAGTTTCCTTTTTAATCCTATGTACTCTATTCATTTAAAAACATTATTTTAGGAAGGGGCCCATAAGCTTCTCCAGATTACCAAAGGGGTCCACGACAAAAAAAAAGCTAAAAACTTCTGGTTTTGGATCAATATCTCACACTACATATCAAACTCAATCTGGATATGTTCTTAATATTAAATGTCATGCCCTAAAAATTTAGAAGAGAAGCAGATCAAGTACCTTCCTCAAGTATAGCTAGGGGGTGACTTATTAACCAAAGAAAGAATAAAGGCAATCATAAAACATAAAATATACCTCAATTACGTGAGATTTAAAAGCTTTCACATGAATAAAAATGATGCAACCAGGAACTGAATTATATAAAAATGAAGCAGCTGAAGAGGAAAAAACTATTTTTAATCAAATATCTCTGATAAAAGTCTATCAGACTTTTGTATCAGATATCCTAAACATAAAGGTAGCTAAGAGAAATAAATAAAAACAAAAGCCATTCCCTGATAAGTGATCAAAGCATATATATTTCTCAAAAGAAGAAATGCAAACTATTAATGATGATACGAAATAAGACTCCAAATCACTAATAAGAGACATGAACATCGAAACAATGCTGAGATCTCACCATGCTCCCAGCAAATTGGGAGAGATTATGAAATATGGAAGTAGTGAACGGTGAAGGGGATGTGGAAAGATAGGCACACTAATTCACTAGTGCTGGATCTGTGTTTTGGTCCAACCATTTTGGAAATCAATTAGGAATTATGTGAGAAAAAGAGACTAGAATGTCCATACCCTTCACCCAGAGATTCCTATGCCAGGCATAAACCTGAAGAAGGTCAATTATAAACAGAAATATACACCAAAATATTTATACTACTACTTTCTTTAGTAGCAAAGCCCTAGAAATCCATTAGGTATTCATCTGTTGGGCAATAGCTAAATAAGTTGTGGTATGTTAATATGATGTAATATGTGAATGTTATGAGAAATTACAAATCTGATTATTACTTATAATTTTTTTTAAATTTAATTTATTTAATATATTTAGTTTTCAGCATTGATTTTCACAAGAGTTTGAATTACAAATTTTCTCCCCATTTCTACCCTCCTGCCCACTCCAAGAGGGCATATATTCTGGTTACCCCATTCCCCAGTCAGCCCTCCCTTCTGTCACCCCACTCCCCTCCCATTCCCTTTTCCCTTACTTTCTTGCAGGGCAAGATAAATTTCTATGCCCCATTGCCTGTGTATCTTATTTCCTAGGTGCATGTAAAAACTTTTTTTTTTGAACATCTGTTTTTTAAAACTTTGAGTTCCAAATTCTCTCCCCTCTTCCCTCCCCAACCACCCTCCCTAAGAAGGTAAGCAATTCAACATAGACCACATGCATATCATTACATAAAACCCTTCCACAATATTCATGTTGTGAAAGACTAACTATATTTTGCTTCTTCTTAACTTATGCCCCTTTATTCAATTTTCTCCCTTGACCCTGTCCCTTTTCGAAAGTGTTTGTTTTTGATTACCTCCTCCCCCATCTGCCCTCCCTTCTATTGTCCCCCCTTTTTATCTTCTTCCTCCTTCTTTCCTGTGGGGTAAGATACCCAATTGAGTGTGTATATTATTCCCTCCTCAGGTCAAATCTGATGAGAGCAAGATTCACTCATTCCCTCTCACCTGCCCCCTCTTCCCTTCCTACAGAACTGCTTTTTCTTGCCACTTTTATGCGAGATAATTTACCCCATTCTATCTCTCCCTTTCTCCCTCCCTCATCCCTTAATTTGATTTTATATTTTTAGATCTCATCCCTTCATATTTAACTCACCCTGTGCCCTCTGTCTATCTATCTATACACACACACAGGTGTGTATATATATATGTATATATATATATATATACACATATATACACACCTACACATACATACATATACATATACGTACATACGTACGTACATATATGTGTGTGTGTATATATACATATATACAAATGTGTGTGTATATATACATATATACAAATGTGTGTGTGTATATATGTGTGTGTGTGTGTGTGTGTGTGTGTGTGTGTGTGTGTAAATATACACACACGTATATTCCCTTCAGCTAACCTAATACTGAGGTCTCATGAATCTTTCCATGTAGGAATGTAAACAAAACAGTTCAACTTTAGTAAGTCCCTTGCGATTTTTCTTTCTTGTTCGCCTTTTCATGCTTCTCTTGATTCTTGTGTTTGAAAGTCAAACTTTCTTTTCAGCTCTGGTCTTTTCACTGAGAAAGCTTGAAAGTCCTCCATTTTATTGAAAGTCTATATTTTGCCTTGGAGCATGATACTCAGCTTTGCTGGGTAGGTGATTCTTTGTTTTAATCCTAGCTCCATTGACCTCCGGAATATCACATTCCAAGCCCTTTGATCCCTTAATGTAGAAGCTGCTAGATCTCGGGTTAATCTGATTATCTTTTCACAATACTCAAATTGTTTCTTTCTGGTTGCTTGTAGTACTTTCTCCTTGATCTGGGAGCTCTGGAATTTGGCGACAATATTCCTAGGAGTTTTCTTTTGGGGATCTTTTTGAGGAGGCGATCGATGGATTCTTTCAATTTCTATTTTGCCCTGTGGCTCTAGAATATCAGGGCAGTTCTCCTTGATAATTTCTTGAAAGATGATATCTAGGTTCTTTTTTTGATCATGGCTTTCAGGTAGTCCAATAATTTTTAAATTATCTCTCCTGGATCTATTTTCTAAGTTAGTGGTTTTTCCAAAGAGATATTTCACATTGTCTTCCACTTTTTAATTCCTCTGGTTCTGTTTTACAATATCTTGATTTCTCATAAAGTCACTAGCTTCCACTTGCTCCAATGTAATTTTTAAGGTAGTATTTTCTTCAGTGGTCTTTTGGACCTCCTTTTCCAATTGGCTAATTCTGCCTTTCAAAGCATTCTTCTCCTCATTGGCTTTTTGGAGCCCTTTTGCCATTTGAATTAGTCTATTTTTTAAGGTATTGTTTTTTCAGTATTTTTTTAGGTCTCCTTTAGCAAGTCATTGACTTGTTTTTCATGGTTTTCTCGCATCCTTCTCATTTCTCTTCCCAATCTTTCTTCTACTTCTCTAACTTGTTTTTCTAAGTCCTTTTCTGAGCTCTTCCACGGCCTGAGACCAGTTCATGTTTTTCTTGGAGGCTTCTGATGTAGGCTCTTTGACTTTGTTGACTTCTTCTGGCTGCATGTTTTGGTCTTCTTTGTCACCAAAGAAAGATTCCAAAGTCTGAGACTGAATCTGGGTGTGTTTTCACTGCCTGGCCATGTTCCCAGCCAACTTACTTGACCCTTGAGTTTTTCGTTGGGGTATGACTGCTTGTAGAGTAAAGAGTACTTTGTTCCTAGCTTGAGGGGATGCACTGTTGTTTTCAGAGCTATTTCTATATAGCCAGCTCTGCCACACCTGTACTACTCTTCCCCCCAAAACCACCAGCCTGGACCTGACTCAGATCTTAAGCAGGCTCTGCACTCCTGCTCTGATCTGCCACTTAATTCCTCCCACCAGGTGGGCCTAGGGCCAGAAGCAACTGCAGCTGTAGTTCTGTAGCTGCACCACCCCCACTGCCCCGGGGTGGTGGCTGAACCACCAACTCCTATCACTCTGTTCCCCGCAGCTTTTCCCACTAACCTGCTTTGTTGTCTTTGGTGTTTGTGGGTTGAGAAGTCTGGTAACTGCCACAGCTCACTGATTCAGGGCACTAGGGCTTGTTCTGCCTGATTCCTGGTATGGTTGGTCCTGCTGCTGCCCACGCTGGGCTCTGTTCTCCTCCATTCCCAGCTCCGTGCATGACAGACCTCACCCAGCGACCATCCAGGCTGTCCTGGGTTGGAACCCTGCTTCCCTCTGCTATTTTGTGGGTTCTACAGTTCTAGAATTTGTTCAGAGCCATTTTTTACAGGTTTTTGGAGGTACCAGGTGGGGAGCTCACGCAAGTCCCTGCTTTCCAGCCTCCATCTTGGCTCCTCCTCCCTCGATTTTACTTTTCAATGAGATTTTCTCCAATTATATTCTGATTTTCCTTAACCAGTTCCCTGATTTTTTTTTACCTTTTAAAGATTTGTTTTCCTCATTGAATTTTTTTCCATTTTTTTCTTTTACCTCCTTAATTTTGTTTTTAAAGTCCTCCTTGAGTTCTTCCAATAATACTTTTAGGTCTGGAGACCAGTTCACTTTCCCTTTTGAGGTTTCAGATGTGGGTGTAGTATACATGCTGTCCTCTTCTAAAATGGTATTTTAATCATCCTTGTCTCCATAATATGAATCTATCATCTTTGAAAGCTTCTTGCTATTCCTTTTCACAGTGGTTTTTTTTTTCCCCTCCTGGTTTCTGAATTGGATCTCTGCTCCTGGTACTCAGGGGGCTCCGTCCCAAGTTTCTTGTGTTGGGATCTACCTTTATGGGCTATGGCCTCTGGTTTTGGGCGGCATGGGGGAGGGGTGGTCTGACTGCTGCGGGGTCTCCTCTTCCCCAGAACTGTTCTACAGAATGGGTGGTCTCATCTCTTGTCTGTTCTGGTGTCTGCCACTTCCCCTGGCTGTGAAAAGCCAAGTCTGGGTTCCTGGCATTGATGTTAGTTAGCTCCACCCCCTGGGGCTCAGTTACTCTCATTGTTCTGCTTAGGGCTGCTGGGACACCTCTCCTCCTGCACTAGTCTCCTTCCACCACCACAGGAAGGGCCCTCTCACCCACTTCTCTCACTACTGAAGCCCCCCTTCTGGCTCCTCTGTTTCTCCTGAGGTTTTATTCTCTGGGTTTATTCAAGGGAGGGATATGAGCCGTTTTACCTGTACATCCTGGCTACAGGGAATCCAAGAAGGTGAGTTTCAAACCTTTAGACTGTGGGTTGGAGGCCTCTGGGCTAGCTGCTCCCGCGGCTGCAGGATCTGCACTCCGACTGTACTCCCATCCTGGGCTGAGAGGCCTGGGGCTTGATCATGGCTGTAGCTGGTACTTCTGTCCTGGGCCTGTTCCTGCTCTGGCGTTTCGCTCACCCAGAGCTCTCCCAGGCCCACAGGCTGGCCGGATTCCTCTGCCATTCACAGTTGGTTTGGTCTGGTGCCCTTGCGTTTGCCTGGGGTTGGAGGCCTCGGGGTTAGCTGCTCCCGCAGCTTCAGGCTCTGCGCTCCTGTCCTGGGCTGAGAGGCCTGGGGCTTGATCAGGCCGTAGCCAGTACTTCCTCCCTGGGCCTGTTCCTGCTCTGGCTTTCGCTCACCAGCGTGCTGGCTGGATTCCTCTGCTGTTCCCGGTTGGTTTGGTCTGGTGCTGGATCCATGTTCCTGATGCTCCTACCCCTCTCAGTCTACTAGTGGCTTCTAACTCTCTCAAATCTACTCAGATTCACTTTTTTAGGTTTATCTGACAGAATTTGTGAGAGAGCTCCAGTAGTTCCTTCCTTTTACAGTGCCATATTGGCTCTGCCCCCCACCCCGGTCTTCCTTTTTCAAGTGCATTTGAGAAGGGGGGGTTATGTGGCCCTCCACTATTGTATCCAGCTGTGCTCAGTTCTGAACCCCCCCAAATTCACTTGTGGTAGAGATCTAGGCTAGCGAACCATGAATTGTCCAGTATAGAAGGATGCTGAAAGGCTTTGAGATACAGCTTCCAGGGAAACCACCATCAGAGGGGGGAGGAGTTAGAAAACTAGCAATATGGGAAAATAAGGGGAAAAGGCTGAAATTACTAAAGATCTAAGAAGAAAATTCAAAGACCTTGAATATAAACAGATAAATCAATAGAAAACATCAACAGCAAAAGGAAATAAAGTCTTCAGATCTAATAAAGGAGTTTAGGCATCTTAGAATAAATACTGCAAAACTAAGGAAAAAGATCCAACATGAGACAGAGAACTTGTTGGAATTTGAGGAGAATGTAGAAATAACAACATGTGGTTCTTGAGTGGTTTAAAAGAAAAATGAGAATTATAAGAACCAAATTTATGGCCTCCAGCACCTGTGTATCAAGAGAGATGAGAGATGGAGAAGTTAACCTTGGAGAGGGTAAGAAGAGATAAAGTGTCTTCAGGAGAAATCTAGGTTTCTGTGACATTAAAAGACTGGCCAATTGATAAGGGGCAGAGAAGATGGCTACCATAGGGTCAAGAAAAGGTTGAATGGTCATGTGGGAAAGTCACAGAAGGGTTCTAAATAACCCACTGTATTACTTAGCTCATCCCCCTTGCTGCCTTTTCCTCTTGCTGTACTCTCAGACTGCAATTACACATGAGTCCTCAAGACAATCCATGAACATCAGGGTAAATGAAAGAAAGAAGGAAAAGGTTTATGAAAACCCTCTAAAGTCATACTTAGTTACTACTCCAGCACACTCCTCTTCATTAATATGTTTTTTACAAAATGTATTCCTTTATGGTAATACTCCCTTTGTCAATTTTCTGCTCAAAAATCTTCAGTGCACCAATGAAGGTAATATTCACAACTGATGAGATCACAGAAATACTGAAACATGTGTGTATATGCATACATGTGTATGTATACACATAAACATATATAAACATACAAATAAAAATAAACATGCAATTCTTTGCCATTATAAGAAGAGCATTATAATTTGAAAACACAGGATTCTAAACTTAAAATCTGCGGTAAAGAAATATTTTTGAAAGCAGGTAATTAAAATAAGATAATTTCCAACTAAAAGTCACAGTTTAGGAAGGCATCATGTGTTGCTACCCTTGTCATTTAATCTCATATCCTGTTGTCTTAAACGATAGTGTTTCCGAGGTGTATTTAATCATGCATCTTACTTCATAACAATGTTGTAAGGAGAGTGCTTCATAAACTACAAAGCACCATATAAATGTGAGTTATTATTGTTTCAACAGAGGCAGTATGGCCCAAGAAGTGCAGAGGCAGCCTTGAAGTAAGGAGTACACATCCACACACAGAATATATACAAGACAGTTCCAACATTCCAAATACAGATCTGCTTTCATCAATGTGGATCAATAACTCATCGGTAATTTATAGTTTTGCCCCAGAAGTTAGGTGCCCTGCCAGTATTAACAAAGCTAGCAGAAGCAGGACTTGAATTTTAGTCTTTCTTACTCCAAGGTTACTTCTTTCTCTATCATGCTAAACTGCCTTTATCAAAGTAAACTCACATTTAGCTGTGGTTGGTACAAGCCTGGCACATAATAGGTACTTAATAAATGTTTACTGACTGATATTGATTAACATTTATATTCCTCCTTACAGTTTGCAAAGCATTGCCCTTACCACGATGCCATGTGGCTGGAAATATTATATGATTAAATATGCCTCTAAAGCATCTACTAGTGCCTAAGCCAGTAAGATGTGATATCAAACGACCATTAATACCAAAACATGATAAATATCTAAATTGTCACTTTTAGTTAGAAATTGCCTTGCTTTAATTCCTTATCCTCAAAAAAAGATTTTTTCCTTTATTACATATTCCAAATGTCTCCCAAAAGAGTTCAGAGTTACTTTCAAATCATTTTGCCCATTCTTACAGAGGCAAGCTCATCTTTTTATTAGTTATGCTACTCCAAAAAGTACATCTTAATAAGCATTTAGAAAACTAACTGGCAAGACTATCCATATCTAAGATCAAGTGACTTTCTTTAAAATGTGTGTATTATTCATTCAAGACGTGCACCTGTATGCTCAAAAACTCTTTGACACAGAACAGTTCTTCATGTAGTAGCTTGTTATGTTCAGAAAATGCAATCATTGAGCCAGGTTCTAATTTTCCAGGGTCTAAGTCATTTCCTCAATCAAGGACTTAAACAACTTCTTCAAGCCATTAGGGTACCTTTTGGTTCACTGAAACAGAAATTCATGCACTATATGTGAATACTCTATGCAGTTGATAAATATTTTCAATTGAACAATCATTTAAGTACCTGAGTCCAATACTATACTGGGCACTGGGGATATAACGACAAAACCAAAACCGTCAATGTCAATAAAGAGTTCCCTTTGACAGATTCTGCAAATTCACTTGTGTTCTTAACATACACTACTCGGTGAAACAGAACTGCAGTAGAGGACTTTTAGATGTTTTGTAACATCATGGAAAGAACCCTGGAGTTAGAAGATCCAGTCTGACGAGTCCTAGCTGTGTGGCCCTGATCAAGCCACAAACTCTGAACTTTAGTTTCTTCCTCTACAAATGAGGTTAATTCTATTTATTATTTTCAACCTAATAGGCTTTTTTAAGAAAGTCTTTTAAATTTTAAACCATTACATAAATACATGAGGCATTATTACTGATGTAGAAGAAGACCTGGTTTTAAGTCTCTGAAGCTCATATCTTAAAATGCAAAAAAGGAGATTATATCTATACTGGCTACTTAAATGGCTAATGTGAAGATCAAATGACATAACGTCAACATGCCTATGTGATATCATTGTGTTCTTCACATGTCCCACCTAGTAAGGTTAGTTATGTAACCATAAAGTCTTCTATAAATATAAGCTACTATTGATATTATTATGGCTATGCAATATCATTATTAACATATATAACGTATTAGTGACAATTCATTGCATACTTAATTTTCCAAACCCTCAAAATTTAGAGAAATGGGCTCATAAAACATAAATTTGTAGTGAAATAACTTATGACATAATAAAAGGACTCACAAGAAAATATATACTAGATCCAGGCTAAGAATATTGGAGTTTGGTCCTTCAGCTGTTATGTACAACTTTAAACTCTCCAATTACCTACTAACACAGGTAAAAACCAAATACTAGCATAATTTAGATAGAATGGCTTGTTCCAAATATAGACTATGTAAAAAAATTGATTTTTAATTTTAAGGTTATTCATATATAAGGCATACCTTTTTCTGCAAAGAGAATTTGAAGTAAAAAATAAAGAAAAGCTTTAAATGGACAATATTTAATTGGTAAATAATGATTTCTAAAAAGAAGAATTGGATGATCAGGAAATACTCTAATACTTGCTGAAGAAGACATATCACTGAATATTTAAAACATTTTATAAGCTTTAACTATTAGACTATTATTTTTAAGGTGTGATTTTTTTAAAAGAGAAAATAACACTCAATTAAAAATTTAATAGATTTAGTAGTTTTTCAAGGAGCATTTAATGCATTGATATATAATTCTGGTTTTTGCCTACCTTTTAGTTGCTGGTGAAACGGTTTCTTTCCTGGCCCCTGAAGGGGAAGGTAGAGAGCCACTTGGTTTCTTTGGTAACACAGTTCCATTATTAACAGTAGTTCTTAAAGGCAGTGTGTGTACGAGGGGTCTTACTATAATATAAGCAGAAAATAAAATCAGAGCTTGCTGCATGAAGGTAATTATATATTTTTTATATGGGTTATAGGGGAGGTCAAAAAATATATACATTAAAGACACCAGAAGAGTTTAATTAATCTCATTGATCTGAGTTAGAAATAATTCAGAATAAATTTAGTGTCACATTTAAAATGAGTTGTTTGAAATGAGTTTTGCCTGTATAGACAGAATTGCTTCAATTTAAACTCATAAATCCATTATTATGTATAATATGGTAAATGTCCTATAGAACCAACAGGGTAATTCTTATAAAGCCACAATTTTAAAATTCCGAAAGGTGAGGGTACCACCAACCATTTTGGGTACATGATAAGAGGTACTCAGGAAAGGCCAGAGTCTCATTCTTTCTCCTTGATCCTTCTGCATTTTTAGATACTGTCGACCATCCCTCTTCCCAACCCTCCTTCCCAGATTCTTTCTTCTGCTTTCATGTCACTAATCCCTCTGATTTTCCTCCTACCTGTCTGACCATTCCTTCTCAGTCTAATTTTCCAGATCATCACATATGCTCCATTCCCTATGCATATACAGTGTTGGGGAACTTGTGACCTCGAGGCCACATGTGGGCCTCTAGGTCCTTTGACTGAATCCAAACTTCACAGAACAAATCTCCTTAATAAAAAGATTTGTTTTACAAAATTTGGACTCAGTCCAAAAGGCCACACCCAAGGACCTAGAAGGCTGCATGTGGCCTCAAGGACTTAGGTTCTCCACCCCAAGAAAAACCTTAGACTTCTGTTCTGTGCACTCAGTGATAACGTTCCTTTTCTTATCTTTTTGCACTGTACCGAGCATGTATTAAATGCTCTGCAAATATCTGATGACTGATTACAAATCTCTATAACTAGCTCTAAAAAACTAACAATATGGAGTAAATATGGAGATTACTTGAATCACCTAAGGAAACAGAAGTGGATTCTAATCAAAATTGTTGTAAATGAAAAGAAAGTAAGACTTAGCTAAGTGTCATACATTCAGTGGGCACTCACCTTCCACATAATGTGGAAAACAAAAATAAATAAAACTGATTCTAAATTTTAAACAGAGGCTCCTCTCTGAAAAACTATGAACTGAAGTCTCAAAAGAAAGAAATTACACACTGCATCATTCAGCACACTTTTCCCAAACCCTTTTTTTTGTCCAAGCTAGAAAATGCATATAAGTTTATACTAGGATAAACTGAATCATGAACATAGCATCTAAGAATGTAAAGAGCCTTAGGATCACGGACAATTGACTATAAGAGATAAAAAGAATACTAAAATCATAAAGCATATAAGGTCAAAACTAAAAGAGACCTTAATTTAATTAAGTAAACAGAAATCTACAAACCAAATTTTTATTTATAAATGTACCGATTATAAATGGAAATGTTAAAAATAATTATGCTGCATTTCCATCTATTTACAAATAATAATTCTTGTTTTGGAAGGTTTCCAGAAGCCAATTTCCCTGGAAACATCTCTCCCTGAATTAAAATTTAAGATTCACAGCCAGGAGAAAAAATGCCATTCTTGCTTTATCCAAAAAAACCTACACTTTAAAAATGTTCCTAGATAGTTTACATAGATTAAAGCAGGCAAGTTAATGATACCCTATGAAGTTTATACCTACTCTTCCAATTGGTTCTTTAGAGATTTACCAATTGATCATCATCTGTCTTTTCCTCAATCCAATATATATTCTATATAAGCACTATTCCAAATCCTAGGGGCACCCAGCAACAGTTTTAAACAAGAAAGGACAGCATGAATGCATCCTAATTGTAGTCACCCAAGAAAATAAAGAAATGAAAAGAATAAGACTTTTGAAGCCATGAAAATATGTGCATACAATATATATTTGTAATACCTTCTGTTTAGTTTTCTTTGTTAAGCTGCCCACTAACATCAAAAGGATGTATTTTACAATTTTATATAATTTTATAATTTTAAAGAGAAGACATCACATTAAAAAAGGGCAATGACACTTTATTAGGAAATAGAATCTTGTTTCCAGAAAAGGATGCATTTTAATGTATTTTTTATTGGTTAGATTGCAGGTTAAATTTCTGAGCCACAAAGAGAAAGAACAAGATGTTTAATTAGTAAGAAATAGTGAGTACAAAACAATCAGAGATGGATAAACAGCCATGGTTTGGACTGTTAACACCTTCTGATGGAATGTGTAATCTTCAAATATCAAAAAGTGGCTCCCTTTCAAAATTTTTACATTATCTCCGGGAGAAGGGAAACAGGGGAAGTGAACAGTTTGATTCTAGTCTTATTTCTCTTTCTGAAGACCATTATCATCTTGCTTGGAAGGAGAGCCTTTTTACTAGAAAACACTTTCAGAATAACAATGAAGTTGGAAAGGCTCCCACTGGGGCAGGGCCTAATTATTCTGTCTTATAGTCCAGTAGAAAGAGAACTGTACATGGAGTTAGAAAACATTGGTTCAAACCCCTGATATAGAACTCATTAGTCATGTGACTATGGACAAAATGGTTCTGAGCATCAGTTTCCTTATGTGCAAAATAGTAAATAATAAATTGTAATTGCAATATCTAGTTCATTCATATGGTTGTTATAAGGAAAGAATTTTGAAATTAATCATCATCTAAAATGCACTATTATTATTATTAAATATGAACCATTACCACTATTTTTATTTTAATCAGATATACAATTTTACCTTCATTTTTATTTTATCAATCATTATCATCAAAATAAGTAAATATTAAGTCATTTAATTCATAAAATCTCACCACCAAAAGCAGAGGTTTTTTCCTGAAAAGGAAGAATCTCAAATATAGAAGGATCTAAAAATATCATAGGGTATCAAATGTGAACAAGTACCATACATACCTGAGTAAAAAGATTTATTCATGAACAATCATGTTTTAGGGATCAATCCTTTACAGAGCAAAAAACCATTATGAAAGGCACAAAACTCAGTTTCCTACTTATCAGAAGCAGCTAAAATTAAAGAAGTATTAGTTTCTAAGATCTTATGGGTTATTTTGATTTCTGAATTTTTTATTTAAAGGAAGCTTTGTTGTCCTACTCCAGTGCCTCATTATGACATTTATTTATGAAATTTTAAATGAATTTTTATGAATTATTATAATATTATCTTATTATGAATTTTTGAAGGCTATGTCAGCAGAGCACAGGTTTTAGTAGATCCTGCCAAGACAGGTTTTGAGTGTGGACTAGGCTGTATTCCTGTGTCCAACAACCAGCCTAGTTAAATATGGGCTAGGTGATGTGCTTATTGAAGAACCAATCTAGCTAAGGCCAGAAAGGCTCATCACCAGAGACCTGGGCAACAAGTCACAGAAAGATTTTAGCCCCAACAACTTAACAAGATTACCTATTAAAGCACAGAGGAACTTTGATCTGCTTCTGTGAAGAGAGTACCAACACCAGTGAAATAATTGTTCTTTTCAGTACTTAAGTTTTTAGGTGCTATTTTGTTTCTTGAGGGTCCAGGATCTGGTAATCCAAAAAAGGGAGAGGGGAATTCTAATATTTGGATTCTATCAAATGAAAGTACTATATGTTTAAAAAATGAGATTGTCATTCCTATCTGGTTACTTTGTCTGTAGCCTCCTCACCAAACGCCTGAGACCAGGCCCTGGAAGAACTTCGGAAGAACTTCACTCCCCTGACTGCTGACTTGCCTTTCTTAAAATCCTATTTCAAGAAAGCTCCAGTCGTATTTCACTTCACTCCGTCCTCTCTGGTCATCTCCAAGCCTCCTTACCACTACAAGAATTTCTTCACACCATCCTCTCCCTTCTTCCTTCTCCCTGCTTCTTCCCCATATCTAAGAAGGAATTCTTCACCTGCTTTCTAGGTCTGGAACAATGAACTATGACCAAATGAATTAAAAAGGTTGTGTCAATCTACAGCCCTGTGACCTCACTCTCTGTACTTATAACTTTTTGAACCAAGTATCTCTCCCTTGATATCACTCCCCCATGTGTGTTGTTTCTCCCATCACAACATAAGCTCCTGGATGGCAAGGGCTATCTTTGGTTTTGTATCAATAAACCCAGAGCTAAGGAATGCCTGGCATATAATGAGTAATTAATGTTTTTTATTCATTTCATTTGTATGAAAGTAATAGGGCAGCAAAAATCATGAAGATCCAAAGCAGACTAATAAATTCTTCTATACCTAAACTAGGATTCTTAATGTTAGAGGCCATATAAACTAAACCTTAATCAATTAATCCAACATTTTCTACAAATGGTCATTTGGCCTCTTCAATCAAACAATCAATAAACATTTATTAAGTGCCTACTAGGTGCCAGGCACTGTGCTAAGTGTTAGGAATACAAAAAGAGGCAAAAAATGGTCCCTGTCTTCAAGACGCTTATAATCCATTGGGGGAAACGGGATGCCAATATGTGCAAGGCAAGTGATATACAGGATAAACAGGAGATGATTAGCAGAAGGAAGACTCTGGAATTAAGAGAGGTTGAGGGGAAGGCTTCCTGTAGAAGATGGGATTTTAGTTGGAATTTAAAGGAAGACAGAGAGGCAAGTAGTCAGAGTGGAGGAGGAAGAGCATGCCAGGCATGGGAGATAGTCAAAGAGAATGCCCTAAGCAATGAGATGGAGTCTCTTATTTGTGGAACAGCCAGGAGGCCAGTGTCACTAGGCAGAAGAGTGTGTATCAAGGAGCAAGACTGTAAGGAGACTGGAAACATAAGAATGAGCTAAGTTGTAAAGGGCTTTGAAGGCCAGAGTATTTTTTACTTATTCCTGGAGGCAACAGGAAGTCACTGGAGTTTATTGAGTAGAGTGGTGGGGGTGTGTGTGACTTGGTTGGAACTGTGCCTTAGGAAAGTCACTTTAGTGTCTGAATGGAGGATGGAGTGGAATTTGGAGAGACTTGACGTAGATAGACCCACCAGCAGGCTATGGCGATAATCCAGGTATAAGGCGATGAGGGCCTATGCTAAAGTAGTGGTAGTGTCAGAGTAGGGAAGGGGATATAATCAAGAGATATTGAAGAACCCAGCATGATTCCTAGGCTGCAAACCTGAGAGACTGCGAAAATGCTGTTGTCCTCTGCAGCAATAGGGAAGGTAGGAGTTGGGGAGGTCATAGGGGGAAAGACAATGAGTTCCATTTTGGACATAGTGAGTTTAAGATGTCTAGGGACATCTAGTTCAAGATGTCTGAAAGGTAGTTCTTGAAAACCTTGAGTCACAGAGAATTTCCTTCTTCTCTAGGCAGCTCAAATCATTTAGAAGCTCAAATTGTTAGGAAGCTTTTCCTTATTTTGAACCAATAATCTCTCTTTGATCTTAGTTCTATCCACTAGAGACATACACAGTAAGCCTAATCTCCTTCTCTTAAACATGAATTCTCTTTAGATATTTAGAAATCACTCCTAATATTCTCTTCTCTAGGTTAAATATCCTTAGTTCCTTTAATTGA
The DNA here is from genome assembly GCF_011100635.1 of Trichosurus vulpecula. NCBI lineage: Eukaryota > Metazoa > Chordata > Mammalia > Diprotodontia > Phalangeridae > Trichosurus > Trichosurus vulpecula. The sequence continues at coordinate 12,256,572 of NC_050575.1, read as the reverse complement.
AGGAGAGGTTGGATTTGAAGTTACGAAGACCCTGAATTAGAAACCAGCGCCAGATACTTACTAGTTCAGCACCCTGGACAAGTCTATTAATTTCTCAAATTCTTTTTCCTCATCTGCAGATGGATAAAATAATAACACCTTCCCCACAGAAATTATGAGGATTAAACAGGATCACATATGTATAGAACTCTGCAAATCTTAAAGCACTATATAAATGTTACCCATTACTAATATAGTAGTATTGAAAGGCAGCATGGCATAGTAGGGCATGCATGGGGGCAGCTACAGTGCAATGGATAGAGTGCCAGCCCTGGCGTTGGAAAGCCCTGAGATCAAATATGGCCTCAGGACACTTACTAGCTACATGACCACAAGCAAGTCACTGTTTGCCTCAGTTCCTAGTCTGTAAAATGAGCTGGAGAAGGAAATGGAAAACCACATTATTATCTAAATGGAGTCATGAAGAGTCAGACTTAACTGAAGTAAGTGAATGAACAACAAAGGGCATAACAGATAGAGAGCTAGACTTGAAGCCCCGAAGATCTGATATACACACAGTGGGTTACGTGATTCTGGGCAAGGTCAACTCTCTCAGCGCTCTAGGCAACTCCACATGACTCAAGGTGCAGAGAAAGTGCTAACCTGTACTGTAAAGAAAGTTTGCTTGCCTCTGAGCTGCCTGCACCAGCGAAAACACAGGCCCAGGTGCTACTGGCGCTATATCATTATTATTACTGTTATTTTACAATAATTATTATCATCATTAAACTGATCTTCAAATGGCATGGTTTTTGGTGCCATTGTTCTGCATGTGCCCCACCTTGTCAACATTTCCTAACGTAAGAGAGATTATGGGAACCCCTGATCAATCTGATCAGTAACTTTAGCAATGTGAATACATTATTGGATACGGGTGTTGGCTGGGAGATCATCTTTAATGAAGGTATGCATGTACTCTTGCACATCGCTAAGAAGATACAGGGAGCTCATCTGATTGGTTCCCTGTGACTGGTGATGTTCCCCGAGAATCAGGGAAAACGGACTATGGTCAGAAGAACTATCCCTCCTTCATGATAGGTAAAGCTGAGATGAGATGCCAGTTTCCCGTGTTCTCCCTTCTCTAGGCTTCCAGATAAGAATGCAGCAAGGTATATGCAGGAAGGAGTGGGAGGGCGGAAAGAATAATTTCTCCATCCTGCCCTAAGATAAGCTATAATAGTGATTCATAGAAGCCCATGATAAGTCCAAAAGTGGAGTCCTAGGACCTTCAATTCTGAAGTGACTTCTGATTTTCCCTTTCCTTTTCTGAACACAGGTTGGAGACTTAAGTTCCTGAGAATAGATTGTTTACAGCTAAGATACAGAGGTAGCTGGAACATTGATGGAACTCCTGCATCTACTAAAGTCACTGAGGACCTGTGATCTGTATCAGTTATGGAAGTACCCACATGAATGAAATCACAGATCCTTGGTGTAATAAAGTAAGTATTTCTCAAAATTAATGCCAACATTCTGTTTTTGCGATTATGGAGATGCATTTATGGTCAACCTCATTTGAAAAAGCATTAAGGATTTTGGGCAGTGTGGAATATTTGTAGTGGACCAGAACAACTGGACATTTTAGTAAATCTTTCTGGGTTTTAGCATTCTGTGATAGAGTTTTGACTCAGAAATTTGATGCTAAAATGTTTTCTGTTTAAGTCACATGAGTGGTGAGGATCCAGGAGCAGGTCAGACGATGACAGTCTCATGTGACACCCTTGTTAAAGTCAAATTAAATATAAAAGACCTAGGTCTAGCCCTTTCACAAAGATTCATATCTCTTCTACATGTTAAGAACTTTTATCCTACATTGATACTCTGTCCGAGGTAAAATGATTTTATGAAATTGAAATGGATGAGGATTAGGTGGAGAAATGGTAATTTAAAGTACAATGAAACTAATATAAATATATAATATAATAACTAATAATATAATAACTAATATATAAAACTAATTTTAATGTCAACAACATAAACATGTTAATTAAATTCATTCTCAATTTCTGAAATTTGACATTTAAATTTGCATTAAAAAGCTATATAAGAATTTTAAGTTTTTAAAAAATATCTATTGTCTAGGTCTATTAAAATGATTATTAGCTGTTATCAACAATATTTTTATATTTCAATATAGGTCTCCTGTAGAACCAGCATGGTATAGTGGATACAAGAGGTCTCAAAGTCAGGAAAACCTGGGTATAAACCTGCCTTTGAAACATACTGACTATATGACTCTGAGCAAGTTCACCTAATCTCTCAGTGCTCTAGGCAACTTTCTAAGACTATGACATGTATTCATCCAGAAGAAGCGTCCTCATCGAGAAATTCTTTACATCAGTGAAGTAACAGGTCTAGTACTTAAATAGTCCCTTATAGAGCTGCCGTTACCTAAACAGAGAGGCAACTAATGATTAAAAAACTGATAAAAATCTAGCATTCCAAATAAAGGTAACAAAGAAAAAGGGAACATTATTTTTCATTCAAAAGATTTAGTTTAAGGGGAAAGAGGAAGACAATAATGTTAAAAAAATAGAAGAAAAGTCTGGCCCTCACTGCATTTTGTCATAAAGCCTTTACTTTAGTTAACCAGGAGCATGAGTCATTTCCTCACCAATCTTCACCTTTTCCTCTTCCAAAAATAAATTAAACATTCAATATCATTTACAGCAAAGAGCTGGAGACTTGAGTCTTGTCTTCTGACCTAACAAATTCTGGTAGAGCCTTGTGGGCTTAGCATCTCATAGAAGTGTGAAGCTAAAGGCATCATATTATACTCCAGACTAGTTAGAAAGTCAAATCTAATCCTGAATAAAAGGGACCTCCCTTTCAAGTGACTGAATCAGCTGGAAGGAATCTTAGAGGCCATCTAGTCAAGCCCATATCTAAACAGGAACTCTGCCCCTCACTCAAAATTTTAAACATGCGAAGACCTCATATGATGGAAAACTCACCATTAATCAAGGCCACTCATCCCACTTCTGGACGCCTGTAATCATTAGGAAGTTGTCCCTTATATTTACACAATCGAATATAAGGAAGAGCAAGGACTGATTTCATTACCTTACATATGGCAGGAATCAAATTATCTGCTGAACTGAATCTGTTAAATTGTAGTTGTGACTGAATTAGCCGGAGCACCTATTTATTTATTAATTTATTTGCCTATTAATTATATTGTTTATAATTGGATTAACTTTAATAATTCTTTTAAAATATGATTTAAAATATGACAAGTAATGAGTTATATGTTAACGTAATAGCTACTAGATCAGTTATGTTACGCTGTGGTCAGCAGCTATTAGTGTATTTTCCAGATTGTGCTGGTTTGCTGTCTTACCTAAACAGCAGGACTGACATGTTTATCGGCCTCTCTAGCAGATGCTTTTTTAGTCATATTCTGATCTATGAGTTAATGTGGCTATTAATATTAACAGCAACAGATAATTTGTAAATGGAAGTATAAGTAGAAAGGAAAGAAGCCATACCAAACTTTAATGAACTTATATAAAGCAAGAAAAATTAGAAAATCTTTTTGGACAATAAATCCAAAAACAGACACACTGTGGTGTGAGGAATAATGCAATATTTTCCCCTTCTGTTTGAGTTATAAAGTCCCTATTTATGATATAAAACCCCATACTGTTTGTATAGTTAAAGTTAATAATACCTCTGTACAAGGAATCCATGTAACTCTAAGGATTGAGTATCACAGGCTTATAGGAGTTAGAGCTAGAAGGAAACTGAGGCTCAAGAGAGGTGATGCGATTTGCCCACACTCACAGACAGTATGGAGAAGAACTCAACCTTGAATATAGGTCATGTGACTCTAAATCAAATGCTTTTGCCCCTATATCATATAATCTCCATTTCAGATCCCTTTGGCTACTATGGATTTCAGGTCAGAGCCTGAAAACTTAGAAAAATCTCCATGTAATATGCTTTAAATCCATATCACAAAAGTACAGCCTACATATCACAAAACAATAAAAAGTGGTAATAACGAGTCCTTCTAAATTTTCCCTTGAGTAGGGGGAAAAGGCCTCTCTTTTATTTGATAGATCAGGCAGCAAAATCATAGCTATCAGCTTCCCAGAAGAGCAAAGCTCTCTTCAAATGAACTTGTCTGTATTCTATCAGGAAGAAAAGCAAGAAAAAGTTTCTGCTGAGTAAGAACCTTCTCTTTCTTCCTAATTTGTACTAACATATAGTGGTTAAGTAAGAACATTCATGCTCCACTCAGAGAACGATAAAATCTTAGAGTTGGAAAGGACCCCAGAAGTCATCTAGAACAACCTTTACCTGAAACATGAACTGCTTCTGTAACGTTCCTAACAATCTGTCATCTACTCTCTGCTTAAATGCCTCCAGTGAAGGGGAGATGACTACTTTGTAAGACAGTTCATTCTACTTTCTAAGTCACTGAGACATCACCATCACTTCATATTTTTTTATAGTATTGCCAATATACTATTGCCTAGTATAATATTTTTACATTTTGTCTAACTCACTTCCATTTATGCAAGGCTAAATTGGACAAAGTACTTTGAATTCATTAATGTTAAAATATTTAAAAAATAATTTTGCATAGAAGTATTCTTTTTTAAATGAGAACTTGCTCATAACTCAAAGAAATATCTGAGCAATTTCCTCAAACAACCCTCCTAGGACTAATATTTTATGCTAATTCTTAGATTAATTTAAAGGAAAAACTGTGGACGAAAGACATATAAGCATTTAGAATCCAAGCGTATATGTGGTATGCAAAGCAGCAATGATCACTATATGTTGTTCCTGAAGTGTTGAGTAGTAACAAAAGCATTTAAAATAGCCCAGGTTGTACATTACTTTATATTTTGGTACGGCAAATCAAAAAACTTAAAAGAAATGTTGAAATTTTAGAAATATGCCTTGTGTACCTAGTAATAATTACCTTGAAAGAAAGAATTAATTTACTACAAATATGTAAAAATGGAGCCAATAATTTTAATAAAACTTCAACATATATATACATATTCTGTGAAATAATTTATTAAACATTTTTATATTTATTTGTTTGCCTGAATTTTAAAAATTCTTAGCCATAAATTATCTGTGAGCTAATATTCACCTTTCCCCCTCTGGGGACGTTACATTGGACAGTTCTTCTGGCAAAATTCTTACAATGAATAAAATAAAAAGTGGATCGTACGGTAATAACAGGACAGACCTCTTATAAAATCCTATTTTCAAATTTTTCAGTAAGAGTGTAAAAGAAATTATTTAAGTATAAAATGGTGTTCCTTATGTGTTATATTCTAGGAGACTCAAGGGTGGAAAATGGTCACTAAAAATCATTGAAAACTTGTAAAATTGCAGAATACCCTATTAGGTATTTGTGGTGGGAAGGAAGGAAAAGCTGACAAGAGTTCAAAGATTAAAAAAAAAACCACCTAAATCCTAGAAAATAACTTTGTATAGTTTATAAGCTAGACATGGAGACAAATTATACACAAACGAAATAACCTGAGAACAGTTGCAGAGTAACATGGGAAAGACAAGTAAGACAAGAAAGTTACAATATAAAATGAGCACATAAAGTGCTCAATGGACATACCATAGTAAGGGAATGATTATGGTACAATGAAAAAGGATGGAATTCAGAGTCAGATCATTTTGTCTTGAGTCCTGAGGCTAGGGTATGTGACTACGGGCAAGTTACCTAAGTTTCAGTTTCCCTATCTGTGAAGTGGAGTTAGCAATTCTTGCATAAACAACTTCACAGGATTGTTTTAAGGTAAGTGCTTTTGTGAAACTTAAAATATGTTTATTATTATCATCCCTAGAGTTGGTAGACATTAATCAGGAAGATTTATTGCAGGTGGTAAAGTTGGAGCTCACCTTTTTAAGAGGACAAGACAATATTCCCCAAAGAGACAGACCTATTTATGGTACACTTATCACGATGAAGGGTATGTATAATAGCTAGAATTCACTTTAAATCTAAACAAAATCATGCTGTACTTTGGTCATTGGGGACTTTTAGAGGGTTTTAAATATAGAGCGCTTGACATTTTAATAATTTGCCAATTTAAAAGCATGGTCCATTCAAAATACAGCAAGAATCCATACAGACCAATTATGTTACAATGCATATATCTGAAATGTTTACCTTTGGTAGGGCCTTTTCTGTTCAACATGGCCTGTTGCTCTTCAGTAATATTCAAGCGTCGGACTACATCAGCCAGAGCTGACTTGAGCAGCTGGATGTCATCTTCTTGCATCTGGACCCGCTGCTCCAGTGAAGCAATCCGATCAGTTACTTCCATGCTACTTGCAGCAGAAGCACTGTCATCTACATCAAATGATATACAAAAATATGACAAAATGTCCCCAAACTAGACCAAGAAATATTTCTTCTACTAAATTTTCCTCCTACTGTTCAGCCTACATTGGGGATGGTCCAAGGCACTCTAATATTATGCCAGCAGAACAAAAGCTTTACCAGGTCCCACCAAGCTACAAAGGCTTTGAGTAAAGGCTTAGCTATATGTGTGTTGTGCAAAGACTAGGTCAGGTTTGGAGAGACTTGTCATTGGGAAATTGGCAACCTGGTAATGAATTTCTTGGGGTTTTCTGGTCATACAAACTCATTAAATAATCACTATTTAATGAATATTTAACACATTGAATGGGGAAGTTTTAATCTGTGTTGATGTAGGCAGTATCCAAACCAATAAAGTCACAGTTCTATGACATGAAAATAGAAGAAATTTATACTAATTATATTCATATACCTCTTTCAAACTAGGAAAATTAAATAAAAATGAAATGCAAAAATAGATTTATTCTAAAATCATATGACATAAATCACTTTAGCTTCCGTTGCATGAAGAGATTAAGGTATGTAGGACTTCAAATTTTTGTTCCATCTACTTCATTTTCACACTTGCTTCTGTCATTGCCATTGAGTTATTTACCATTCATGATATTGTAAATGAACACTGAAATAGGAGTCAGAAAAGCTGGATGTTATTATTCTATTACTAATAATTCTATCACTAGAATTCTTATTACTACAATGCTAGTTAACTAGAATTCTAATTATACTATTATTAGATTTTTAGTGCAAGGTATTTAATTCCTCTGAACATCAGTATTCTCATCTATAAAACAGAGATAATTACTCCTACCTTTACTGGGTCACATAGATGTTAAAATGGATGTAAAGTGTGCTGTAAACCATAAAGTGCAACATATGAGTTACTGTGATATTGATGAATATTCTTAAGGATCAAATGAGATAATATGTGTGAAAGGACTTTGGAAACTATAAAATATTATAAGATGTAAGGGATTATCATAGGATTCAGTCTTAAAATTAGAGGCAATCGAAGGCGGAGCCAAGAAGGCGGCTGGTAGGCAGGGACTAGAGTGAGCTCCGTACCGAGTCCCTCCAAAAACCTATAAAAAATGGCTCTGAACCAAATCTAGAACGGCAGAACCCACAGAACAGCAGAGGGAAGCAGGGCTCCAGCCCAGGACAGCCTGGATGGTCTCTGGGTGAGGTCTATCCCACACGGAGCTGGGAGCTGGGAACGGAGTGGAGCAGAGCCCAGACTGAGTGGTGTGGAACAACCAAACTTGGAGTCGGGCGGATGGGGCCCCTAGCGCCCTGAATATGTGAGCTGCGGCAGTTACCAGACCCCTCGACCCACAAACACCAAAGACTGCGGAGAAGGTTAGTGGGAAAAGCTGCGGGAGTGGAAGGAGGAGTGGAAGGAGTTCGCGGTTCGGCTTCCAGCCCCGGGGGCAGCGGAGGTGGGGCAGCTACAGTTGCTGCTGCTTCTGGCCCCAGGCCCACCTGGTGGGAGGAATTAAGTGGTGGATCAGAGCAGGAGTGCACAGCCTGCTGAAGATCTAAGCCCAGTCCGGACTGGGGGTTCTTGGGGAAGGAGTAGTGCTGGTGTGACAGAGCTGGCACCTCCCCCCCAAACGTGGAACATAGAACTCTCTAGTCTACAAGCAGTCATACCCCACTGAAAAACTCAAGGGTCAAGTTAGTTGGTTGGGAATATGGCCAGGCAGTGAAAACGCGCCCAGATGGAGTCTCAGACTTTGGATTCTTTCTTTGGTGACAAAGAAGACCAAAACATACAGCCTAAAGAAGACAACAAAGTCATAGAGCCTATAACAAAAGCCTCCAAGAAAAACATGAACTGGCCCCAGCCCATAGAAGAACTCAAAAAGGATTTGGAAAAGCAAGTTAGAGAAGTAGAGGAAAAATTGGGAAGAGAAATGAGAAGGATGCGAGAAAACCATGAAAAACAAGTCAATGACTTGCTAAAGGAGACCCAAAAAAATACTGAAAAATATACTGAAGAAAACAAAACCTTAAAAAACAGACTAACTCAAATGGCAAAAGAGCTCCAAAAAGCCAATGAGGAGAAGAATGCCTTGAAAGGCAGAATTAGCCAAATGGAAAAGGAGGTCCAAAAGACCACTGAAGAAAATACTTTAAAAATTAGATTGGACCAAGTGGAAGCTAGTGACTTTATGAGAAATCAGGATATTATAAAACAGAACCAAAGGAATGAAAAAAATGGAAGACAATGTGAAATATCTCCTTGGAAAAACCAGTGACCTGGAAAATAGATCCAGGAGAGATAATTTAAAAATTATTGGACTACCTGAAAGCCACGATCAAAAAAAGAGCCTAGATACCATCTTTCCAGAAATTATCAAGGAGAACTGCCCTGATATTCTAGAGCCACAGGGCAAAATAGAAATTGAAAGAATCCATCGATCGCCTCCTCAAATAGATCCCAAAAAGAAATCTCCCAGGAATATTGTTGCCAAATTCCAGAGCTCCCAGATCAAGGAGAAAATACTGCAAGCAGCCAGAAAGAAACAATTTGAGTATTGTGGAAACCCAATCAGAATAACCCAAGATCTGGCAGCTTCTACATTAAGAGATCGAAGGGCTTGGAATGCGATATTCCGGAGGTCAATGGAGCTAGGATTAAAACCTAGAATCACCTACCCAGCAAAACTGAGTATCATGTTCCAAGGCAAAATATGGATTTTCGATAAAATAGAGGACTTTCAAGCTTTCTCAGTGAAAACACCAGAACTGAATAGAAAATTTGACTTTCAAACACAAGAATCAAGAGAAGCATGAAAAGGTAATCAAGAAACGGAAATTGCAAGGGACTTACTAAAGTTGAACTGTTTTGTTTACATTCCTACATGGAAAAATGATGTGTATGATTCATGAGACCTCAGTATTAGGGTAGTTGAAGTGAATATGCATATATACATATATATATATACATATATATGTTTATGTATATATATATATATAGGTGAATGCGTATGTATGTATATATCTATGTGTATATGTATGTATGTGTATGTATGTGTATATATATATATGTGTGTGTGTTTTTATATATGTATATATATATATATATATATGTAAAAGAGAGAGAGCAGACACAGGGTGAGTTGAAGATGAAGGGAAGATATCTAAAAGAAATAAAAGGAAATTAAGGGATGAGAGAGCAACATACTGAGAGAGGGAGATAGGGAGAGATAGAATGGGGTGGATTATCTCACATAAAGGTGGCAAGAGGAAGCAGTTCTGTGGGAGGAGGGGAGAGGGCAGGTGAGGGGGGAATGAGTGAACCTTGCTCTCATCATATTTGGCCTGAGGGGGAATACCATACATACTCAGTTGGGTATCTTATCTCACAGGAAAGAAGAGGGAGGAAGATAAAAAAAAAATAAAAGGGGGGGGATGATGGAGGGGAGGGCAGATGGGGGTGGAGGTAATCAAAACAAACACTTTCGAAAGGGGACGGGGTCAAGGGAGAAAATTCAATAAAGTGGGATGGGTTGGGAAGGAGCAAAATGTAGTTACCCTTTCACAACATGGGTATTGTGGAAGGATTATACATAATGATACATGTGTGGCCTAGGTTGAATTGCTCAACTTCTTAGGGAGGGTGGGTGGGAAGGGAAGAGGGGAGAGAATTTGGAACTCAAAGTTTTAAAATCAGATGTTCAAAAAAAAAGTTTTTGCATGCAACTAAAAAATAAGATACACAGGCAATGGGGCGTAGAAATTTATCTTGCCCTACAAGAAAGGAAGGGAAAAGGGGATGAGAGGGGAGGGGGGTGATAGAGGGGAGAGCTGACTGGGGAACAGGGCAACCAGAATATAAGCCATCTTGGAGTGGGGGGGGAGGGTAGAAATGGGGAGAAAATTTGTAATTCAAACTGTTGTGAAAATCAATGCTGAAAACCAAATATGTTAAATAAATAAATTTAAATTAAAAAAAAATTAGAGGCAATCTAGGCCTAATCGTGTTACTTTACAGTTTAGGAAAATGAGGCCCAGAGAGGTGAAATGGCTTATCCATCCATGGTCTGGCCACTTGCTAGCTGTGTGACCCTGGGCAAGTCACTTAACCTCTGTTTGCCTTAGTTTCTTCAAACGGGGATAAAAACAGCCCCTACTTCCCAGTGTGATTGAGAGGATTAAATAATATTTGTAAAGTTCTTAGCACAGTGTCTGGCACAAAGTAGGTAGTATGTTAATGCTTATCCCCAACCCCCTTACTCTAGGTTTAGGCCATCGAGTTCCAGAGCATCACAGAATTACAGAATTTTAGAGTTAAATGGGACAATACAACTCATCTATTCTAACCTCCAACATAGTTGATAATTACATATTCCATAGATTTTCAAGAATTAACAGATAATACCGGTATGAGCTCTAATAATTTAAAAGGCAAGTCAATTAAAGGGGGATAAGGGAGGCACTTAAGAACAAGATTCTGGCAATGTAGTTATTGTAGATTCTGATGAGAACTCAAACCTACTACTTTGGCCAACCAGGTATATTACTCCTCAGCCAACTCAGGTTTTAAAAGAACACATACAAGAGATGGAAGGAAGGGCAGGTGACTAAGGAAGAATACAAATGAATAATAAAACCTTGACTTTTACATTAGATGCCTCCTCTATTTGGAATGCCTCCCTTCATCTCTCAAAACCCCCAATTTCCTTCAAGGTTCAATTCAAGCAGCACCTTTTGTATGTGGCCTTTCCCTATTTCGCCATGCAATCACCCTGTATTTATTCTTCACATACCTACATATGTACATATTTTCCCAACCAGGCAGGCTATAAACTCTTCGAAGGAATAATTTATTTTTGCTTTTGTCTTTGTATTCCCTAGCACCTAGCACAGTGTGTAGAGCATAACAGGTGCTTAATAAATGTTTTTGATTGATTTAATCTTACAGTACTGCCACTAGGCATATACTTCAAAGAGATCAAAGACAGAGGGTAAAGCAGCATTTGATAAGGTAAATAACTGCAATATAAATGTGTTATAGCAAAGAACTTTAAAAGGTGGTACCTATCAATTGAGGAATGGATGAAGAAATTGTGGTGCATGAATATAACTAAATGCAAGATGGCCCAAAAGTCTTTGCACAATTTTAAGCATTAAGAGCTTAATGGATTCTTAAAAAGCTATGATGTTAATATTCAAAAGATAGTAATACTGTCAGGTAGGATTCAAAAACCTTGGGAGATTTATGTGAAATAGTACAGAAGAAAATGAGTAGAACCAAGAGAAGAATTTACTTGAAGGACTCACTAACTTAAAAAGACTACAGAATGCTGTGACTCATAATGATGAATTGTGCCACCCACCTCTTGACTAGAGAGATAGTGGGCTAGAAGCACAGAATGAGACATTTTCAGATATGGCCAATGTGTTGACTTTGTTGGAATTCTGTAGAGACTTTATGTATGTGTATAATTTCATTAGAATATAGATTCCTTGAGAACAGAGACTGTTTTACTTTTGTCTTTGTATTCTCAAGGCTCAACACAATGCCTGGTACATATTAAGTACTTAATAAATGCTTGCTGGTTTACTGATTGATTGATATAAAGGTGGTGGGGGTGGGGGGAAGGCAGGGAAGTTAGAGGGTAGTGAGAGAAACAAAAGAAAAGAGAAATAAAAGAGCAGCTATAAAACATTTAAAATATTCAAAAGAAAAAAATTCAGAAGGGGACACAAATAGTGCAATTGTTTTACCACTGTATTAAATTTAATACATACTTTAATAAAACAAAGTATGTAACAGAAGTTTATGATTTCTTACACATTCCTCTTTTTTGTCCCTCATATATTGAAAGGTTCAAGTTTGTTGATGACTGTTAATTCTTAATAATAATGCTATGTATATGTGTATATATATTCAAATACATGTGTACACACACATATACATATTCATATATGTGAAGAACAGTGTCAGGAACACTAAAGTCCAGCATGATCTAAGGCTTGTGATAATGCTAGAAACAACAAAAAGAAATTATTTAAGCTATGCAGGGGTCAAAAGGAAGATGAAGGGATAGGTTCCCTGCTTGGGATGTGTGGGGAGATAACACTGACAGCACAACTTCACTCATTTATTTTCTTCTTTTTTCCCTCAACTGAAACAAGTGCTCTAATTGAAAAATATAAAGCTAAATAAAGTAGTTGTGTTTCTCCTTCATTTTCGAAGAGAACCATGGCATCAGGGAAATGATGACATGACTTGCAGTTGACTTTGATTTGCGGGAGGGAAGGCTGTGCAAGGTCATCAGCCTCACTTTCTCCTCCACAGCCATCTGGGTCCAGTGACCTGATATTCATCAGGATGACTGGAGATGACTCAGGATGCAATGGGAGACCCCGACCCTTTTAGCCTCAGGCCTTTTCATGTACTCACTTAGAGTGAGGTAACAGCCATTCAATGAATATGCCTCTTTAAGAAGTGAGTCAAGGGATGGCCCTTTTGAAACTCAAGCTAAGCAAAAAGATAAGAAAATACCTAGGTGCCCTTAATGAATTCAGGTCTTCTGGCATAAGCAAACAGCATTAGATGGTACCAAAAACAAAAAAACTTGCAGATGTGATTGCAGAATACCTGCTAGGAGTTTCAAAAATTCATGGGAGACTAGAGATACCCTAAAGCAGTTGAAGGTAGGTAAATGTCCCAATTTCAGAAAAAGAAAGTGACTATTTCAAAACATAGGCCAGTAAGTTAACTGAAATTACTTCAATTCTAGATAAATTTTTTAAATAGATTATTAAAGAAATATTTTGTAAACATTAAAAAGGGCCTGATTCATCCCTTAAAATACACAAGATACATCCTTTAAGATACATATTTCATTAAGCATATCACACCAACTTCATTTCCTATTTTGATTAGGTTGGTAAAATAGGAGCTTGCCATGATCATAAAATATATGGACTTCATAAAAAAATTTAAGAAAATTCCTCATGATTTTTTTTTGCAAATGCAGTGGAGACATATGAGCCAGAAAATAGTTCTATTGGGTGGATTAAGAGCTGATTTACTAAGCAGGCCAAAAATGTAATGATGTATCTTACTGTATCCTACTGTATCCAGTATGCTACTAGATGGCATCCTAGAGTGCTTTCAGGGCTCTGATTTTTTACTCTTTTCTGCTCCACATATTTATCAGTCACTTGGATGAAAGCATTGATTCTATATTAAATTCTAGATGACAAGAAGCTAGGGAAGGGGATAGTTAAAACACAGCATTCAATGAACATTTATGACTGATGTAGGAATTTGTTTTGCTTGACTGTCATATTTGTTACAAGAGTTTTCCTTATAATTTTTCATTGAGGAGGTAGAAAAAAGAGAAAATATTTTATAATTCAAAAAAGATATTTAATTAAAATGTAAATTTTAAAAAAATTATTAAGTACCTACTATGTATAAGGTAGAGGTAGCTAGGTGGCTCAGTGGATAGAGTACTGGGACTGGAATTAGGAAGACCTGAGTTCAAATCCTGCCTCAGACACTAACTGCGTGACCCTCGATAAGTCACTTACCCTCTGTTTGCCTTAATTCACTAGAGAATGAAATGGTAAACCACTGTAGTATCTTTGCCAAGAAAACCCTATACAGGGTCATGAAGTACTGGACATGACTGAATGACTGAGCAACAACAGCATATATAAATACTGCAGATGACAAAATTGGAGTCCAAAGTTATTTCAATAAGTCATAATAATGGTGAGCTAACTTGAACAAGATAGAACTGGTGGCATGGTAAATAGTGTGTTGGGCTTGGAATCAAGAAGACCAGTAAAAGGGGGATTACAAGAGCACCTACTTTGAGGATCAAATGAGTTATGTTAAATAAATGCTAGTTTTTATTATAATTGAACAGAGATAAAGATCTGAAAATCAACTCCATAAGCAGAAGACAGGAGATATGTGGCTGTTTATGTGAAAGTAAATTATGAGTTCTAGCAATCAAAAAGGTAATTTAATATTATACTTCATCATTAAAAATATAGTGCACAGAATGAGAAAAATGATAATCCATATATACTCTGGTCTGGTCACTACATATCTTGTGACTTGGTATGGGTGCTACATGTTTAGAAGAGAAACCAATCAACTATAGTTAGTCCAAAGGATGATGACAAAGTTAGTGAGAATATTAAAAAAAAACCTTATTCCACAAGGAAGGAAGCAGAGATGTTTAACCTAAAAATAAAAGACTTATGTGAAGATGATGACTGACTTCAAATGTATGGAGGGCTGTCTTGTTGATGAAGAATCACAATTTTATTCTCCTTGGTTCCATGGGGAAGAACAAGAAAGAATAAGTAGAATCTATAGGAAAGAAGACTTTGGCTTACTATAAGGAAGAATTCAGTTCAAAGCTTCCTAAAAATTATAATTGTCCAAATAGCTCTTTTTGGTTGAAATCAATTAAATGAGATTACTTTGAATTCTAATTCCGTCTTCCACAGGACCTTGCTTATATCAAGTCCTTGACAAATATTTGTTATATTAGTAGACTCCTAGAGTGGGTGGTGATTTCCTTGCCACTGGGAATTTTCAAGGTGAAGCTGGATAATCACTTCTCAGGTATGTTAAAGGTTTGGAGTAAATACCTTCTGAAGTCCTCTCCAAATCTAAGATTCTATTATTCTATGAATTTGTTTGTTTCAGGTACTAATATTTCTTTAAAAATTCCTTTATGCCTCCCAAACCTTCATATTTTATCTATTTTTAAAGCACAAGAGATACATAATGTTTAATTTTCAGATACAAATATAAATTTACTGTGGAAATAAAGGCTCTATCACATCACATCTCAATTAGCCACATCAATGGCATCCAACCAGGCAGGCCAACACATGTATATTAAAGGTTATTAAATACTAATAACAGGAATTGCAGAGAATGTATAAGAGGAAATAGACATTCTCATTGGGACCTGTTTGTCTTTCGAAACTAAAGAATTACAACAAATATCAAAACATTATATGCCATAAAGTATATAAGGTAGATATGACCTCTTTCTTATGAGAATGTAGAATCGAAAACAGTAACTTCGCTCGGACATCAATCAGCTAGTGACACTTCAGCTCTCCTGCCAACTCTTGGTTGGGTATATTCTACCAAAATTTTAACATTTTACAAAATAAAAAAAGAACCTAAGATTTTTAAAACTACCACACTGGGGCATTCTTACTCTCTTTCCTGCATACTCTTTCCTGTTATGTCCAGACAATGAAAAATCATGGTTCAGCCGCAGTGTGGGTACCATGAACTGAACCAGGAAGAAGAGATACTTTCTCTACTCTTACCCTGTGGTACCAAGAAATAAACCCAGGGTTTGTTCTACTTTGTTTGTCCCAAGTTTCAGGTATAGGTGGCAATCTCCAACAAACCCAGAAGTTTGAAATGGCATTTAATGTCCTCCATGATTTTGTTCCTTCCTACCTTTTCAGACATAATTATTTCACATTGTTTACTGCAGTGACCTTGGAGCGAGGATTCCAGGAAAGATACTGTACTGCCTAACATATTGCAACAAATTCTTAACTTTCCCCTCAAATTCAGACTTGCCAGTGGAGTGTAAGCTTTGTTCTGGTTCCATCAAACTGGAAGGTTTTAAGTATGGACCTTACAATAAACTGTGTTTTCTATTTAAGGCAAGTCTTATAACCATAAGGTTAGGCAATGGGTGGAGTGCTTTTTCTTGTTTTGATACAGTGACACAAATTATTTTTTATTTATGTACTTATATGTTTTACTTATTATAAATTATCCAGCTTTACCTTGAAAATTCCCAGTGGCAATGAAATCACTACCTACTCTAGGAGTCTATTAATTTAACAAACATTTATTAAGTACTTGATATGATCACGGTCCTGTGGAAGACAGAATTAGAATTCAAAACAATTTATGGCTTTGCTCCACAAAGGCAGCTAAGAGGTACAATGGATAAAGTGTGGGGCCGTGAGTCAGGAAGACCTGAGTTCAAATCCAAACTCAGGTACTTAATAGCTATGTGACCCTAGGCAAGTCACTTGACCTCTGCCTGCCTCAATTTCTTCATCTGTTAGATCGGGTAATAATAGAATCCATCTTGCTGGGTTTGAGCAAATGAGATAATATTTATAAAATACTTTGTACAGTTCCTGGCAGGTACTTACTAGTACTTAAAATGTAAATTTTCCCTGCCTTCCTCCTGTCTTTCCTTCCTTCGTCTTTCCTTCCTTCTTTCCTGTCTCCCTTCCTTCTTTCTTCCCTTCCTCCCTTACTTCCTTCCCTCTTTCCTTCCTTTCTTATTTCCTTCTTTCTTTTCTTCCACAAAGGTATCAATGGTAGCAAAGTGGCAGAAAAAGGAGTAGAGGGTGCTAAGAATCTTACAGTGCTTAGACTATCTTCAAATCTTAATTTAACTGTTGGTGCTGTTAATGTTTGATATTTGTCCAATTAGCAATAAACTGAAAAACTACAAGAGGAACTAATCCACATCTATAATGAAACCTAATAAACTGAACAAGATGAATGGTATAAGAGCCATAATCAAGACCTTTATGACGAGAAAACAATGCAGGATGTTTATGTAACAACAAAGAATGCTACAGTGGTACATACTATATATCTAGAGAGACAGAAGGTCTCCAGCATTCCAGGCCTTCTATAGAAAATTTAAGAAAAGAATCAATGAGTGGCCATGATGGAAGAAAAAGTAAAAATGAGACTCACTGGTGTATATGTGGTGTTTGTATGGGCAAGAGGAGTGTTCTGAGTGGAAAAAACTTAAGGAAATACCTTTAGGGAAATATATTAGGGTTGAAGTATTAGTTTACATTTCTGTCATTTTTATATTGGAACTATTATAGTTGTCATTGGTTCCAGCTTATTGCCAGATGATGTATTTATAAACTTCTAAGTATAAATCAATACTAGTATTTGGAAACAGATGTTCCTGCATTTAGTACTCATTTGAGGATAGCTGTTTAAAGAATTTCTCAACAAACAGATATTATGTATATAATATATAACAGAGACAATAATAATGTCCTAGACATAACATTAAAGTATAAAAAATTTAAGAAGAGTGCTTTTAATAGACGTCTCCATACCAAACACTCAATCATCAAGCTATGTAGAATGAAAGACTTTCAAAAGAGAGAGGCCTATAAGTAGAAATAGGATAAAGTACATATTATCTCCATTGTCCTATCTGCTACTGGAGTTGTCCTGAAGATGACTTCAGTGAACCTAAAGAAAATAAATTTAAGTCTCAAAACTTTCTTTCAATTACAAAAAAGCAGCTAATTTATTTACCTGTGTAATAGTCCACACTAAATAAAAGAATAATAAAAGTACAGGGCTTTGTTCCAGAGCCATTTTTGCTTGAACTCAATAAAAAAATGAGAGAAATAATAAAGGAAAATTGATCTTAAGTTTCACTAGGGAAAAACCCCCACAACATTTTTGTATGAAGTTCTCTTGAGCTAATTTCCATTTAAAACAATTCCATTACTCCACATGATAGTTTTGTTTGTTACAGTCTCTATTCCCTTCTATAAGAGACTAACCTTTTTTTAAAGGTCAGAATAAAAGTTCCAAAACTGTTATTTGAATATTTTTACAAATTCTCATAGATTATTACATGTCTAAGAGAAATTACCAGAAAATCATATTTAAGCTAGAGCTTACTAAAGCATATTAAAATCCCATTCTAATGTCTCCTCATGGTGTACAAGTGACCTAGGGTTCTCAGAGGAGTGCCAAATTAATTGGAGCACTGCTCAAGTTCAGGCAGGTCTTACACAGGTGGAAAGGCTTTGAGTACAGGTCCAGCAAAAGGTAGTATATCTATCATGTAAAGACAGTTTGGTTAAGTTTAGAGAGGCTCATCATCAGGAAGTTGGCCACCAGTTGATTTGGGGCAGGGGTAGAGCCACACAACCAAATAAATGCTATCTCCTGGAGCAAATGGAAGCTGTGATTTGTATTACCACTAGAAAGAGTAGCCTTACTAATGAAATCATGGATCCTTAAAGTACTGGATGGATCCTTAAGGTATCGATCCTTAAAATATTTAAAGTAGAAAGCTTTCTTTGTGATATGAATTTAGAGGTCTGTTTATATAAGTGAATATATATTATTTAAGAACTAAAACATGCAGCTTATGTGTGTCTTTCAGAAGTAAAGTATGTAGGAAAGAAACAGAGCTATTATCTAATCTACAAAACCTTTCTACAAGGTCTAACTACTCTCTGCTCCTTTTTTAGGTATTGTACAATAAACTTCTCTTACCCCTCTTCAATAGGACTGAGCAGGCATTTTGGAAAACATTTTTAAATCAAAGAAAGTAGTTATTACTGTGTTACTTATTCATAGGCAAGATAAACTGCCACATAATCCTCAGTCTGGAAAAAGAAAGGGGTGAATAAGGATAACAGCTCACATTTGGATAAGCCTTTCAAATACGCTGGGAAGCGGGGCGCTACAACCCTCCTTTTACAGGTAAGGCATCCGAGACTCAAGGAGGCCAAATGATCTGTCACATACCTAGTATATACTCGAGTTTGGATTTGAAATCGAATCTGATTATTAATATGGTGCTCTTTCCACCCCACTGTATTGTTAATTGTCCTGATTTCAATCTAGTACTGCCTCTCTAGCTTGTTTTAGCTTTTTTTTTTTAAACAAAAAAGATTCATTTGAACGAATGAAAGCATTTCTGATAAAGAAGGTGGACTTTCATCTAGTAGCCATGGGAGTAATTTTGACATTCTCTAAAATTCTCCTTAAACTTCCTCTTCAGCATGTCAGAGCAATTTCTGTAATTACTCTGCCACCTACCAAGTACAATGTGATCCTCCCCAAAATAAATTCAGAACCCGTTTTTCATCAGCAAAAACTGCTCGAGTAAGCAATAGAGGAAAGCTTGAATGTAACAACTAGAGGTTCATATTTTTTCCAAAGGTAGCGTACTGATGTTTGTATCATTGATACAAACCTTTTTCTAGTTATATGCTCAGAGTAAATATGCTCAGTCTATGCTAGAGTGGGCGATGAACCAATATAACATGACTCCAATAGTTTACCACTCATATTTAACTTGGTAAGTATCTGCTTCGCTCTATGTAAACCACATTTCCAAACATTTTAAAATACTTGGCCTCTACGACTGACACACTTCTTAAACACTAAAAAAGAAAAGTGTTCAAAATATATTTGTTTGGGGGGAAGGGGGAAAGGCAGGGCAATTGAGGTTAAGTGATTTGCCCAAGGTCATACATCTAGTAAGTGTGTCAAGTGTCTGAGGCCAAATTTGAACTCAGGTCCTCCTGACTCCAGGGTCAGTGCTCTACTCACTGTGCCACCTAGCTGCCCCCCACCCCCGTTCAAAGTATATTTACATATTATTGGCTTTTAATAATATTTGCAAAGAATTGCAAACTCACAGACATGTTTCTTCAATTTCTTGGAAACGCAGTTACTTGAAAAGTGCTATTTTAGTTGTGACATTTTCTGATTTCAGTCCTGCTTCTTGTCCTATGCAACACCATTAAAAGTCAAATTTGAACATATGCTCAATACTCAGATAGATCTATGATCTCATAAAGTCAAGAATTCTCTATAACAATGCAGACTGTGACACATCCATGTCAGCCCATTCTGTGCAATTCTTATCCAAGTTATCCCCAAAGTTCACCATGCGGGAGTGGGAAATCTACTCAACATGCTATGGTGGAAGTGTTCTTCCCTTTCTCCTGATATCTCCAGAGTATCCCTGGGGCATTCTGGCTGTCCACCTATCATTCCCTGCTCTTGTCATGTGACCAGCCCATCCTTTCTTCCTATCATACAATTTCTCGATGACATCTTTTACTCCAAAGCTTCTTCATTGTTCCTCACTGGATATATGTTATAGATTGCTTATATCTCCTCTGTGCCCTTAGTTCTTTGGAGGCAATGGTATTCCACATCTTTCTGCCATATAGCAACACTGGAAAAACATAACTATTGAAAAGATGATCCTTTGCTTTCATGGAAGATATGAGAATAGAAAAAAGGACTAATTCTGACGATAGACATACAATAAAATGTAACCAATAAAGAAAAAAATGTAAATCTGAATAGCTGAATCTGCCAAATTAATTTGCCCTTTAAGCAGCAAATTTAAAAATTTTCAACATTTTGGAAGAAAATCTGTCTAAAACATAATATAGATATCACTGACTTCTTGAAATAGAGAACAACAATCAAGATAATCTAATTTTTACTTAATGATTCAGGATCATTTTAAATATTGTTTGATTATGCTATAAAAGAGTGATGCTATTAAGACCTCAGAATTAGGTAAGAAAGGATGAAGTATGGAGGGCTATTTGCTTGTACTATTCTAATATCCTCCTAATAGCTTCTAGTTTTTCAGCCTCAAACAAATTAAAATGTACTTGGGAAATGTTTAATAAAGCAAATAAAAATATAAAACAGATAAATGCTAATTTGTAGTTTTCTAAGTCACTATGGACCAATAGAAATCCATTTCTATTTAAGTTTGACACACCACAGGTTTAGGAGATAATGAGAACACTGAGTACAGACAGCTTTTAAAAATTTAGCTCAGGACAGATGTAGAGGACAGCTAGCAGGACAGAGGAATCTAGTGAGAATTTTTTTTAAAGAATACAAGAGACACGGGCATGTTTGTAGTCGGCAGAGAAGGAACTAGAAGAGGGAAATACTAAAGATTAGAGAGAGAGTAGGAATTAACAGTTGGGGAAGTCTGTTAGACAAGATAGGAGTAGATGGGATTGAGGGGGCATGTAGGAGGGTTAGCTTTGTCAACAATGGTAACTTCATCTGAGACTCAAGTTAAGTATGAAATAGTGGGAGAAGATCTCAGAAGGCAAGTACTAGTAGAGGCAGGAGGGGCGGCAGCCTCTTGTAGAAGGTGGGATTTTAGCTGAGTCTTGAAGGAAGCTCAAAAAGTCAGGAGGCAGAGGTGAGGAGGGAGAGGCCTCCAGGAACTGAAGAGACGTGAGGCAGACAGACCAAACAGAAAGCTACTGGAACAGTATGAGCATGAGGTGATTAAGGCCTATACTGTAATGGTGGCTGTGTAAATGGAGAGAAGGTAACATGTAAAAAACATGTTGTGAAGGGTGGAAGCCACAAGATTTGGCAACAGATGTAAGGTTTGTAAGAGTGAAGAAGAGAGGATGACACCTAGGTTACATGCCAGGGTAACTGGGGTGATGGTGGTGGTGCAACTTGTGAGGGAAGATAATGAGTTCAGTTTTGCTTATGGCGAGTTTAAGGGTTTAAGGATGAGTTTAAGGATATTTATGGGACATCCAATTTGAGATGTTCAATAGGAAGCTATGATAGGAGACTAGAAGTCAGATCTGAGAATCATCTGCATGCAGATGATAATTGAACTGGTGAGTGTTGTTGAGATCACCAAGCAAGACAGCATATAGGGAGAAAAACCATAGATAGTTGGAAGGCAGAAATAACAAGCTCTGGCTTGGACACACTACATTAGAGATGCCAAATGCACATGTAGGAGGTGAAGAACAGGTAGTGGATGATGTAGGTTAAGAGTTTAGGAGACAGATTAGTGCCAGTTGTTTGTGAGGAGATTTTTCACTGAACCAGGAGAGCTATATACAGAAAAGAGAACTCAGGATGGTGACAAGGAAAACTCATGTTAAAGGAATAGAAAATACATTATAATCCAACAAAGGAAACTGAAAAAGAGAGATCAGATGGAAGAAAAACTGAGAGAGAGCAACAAATGTCACAAAAGCCAAAGGAGGACATCATGGAACAGCTGAATAGAAATCAAGGAGGTGATCAGATTTAGCAGTTAAGGGATTACTGCTCAGATATGGTGCTACTCAAATTTCTAATTTACAATACAAACACAAAAATCACAGCTAAAGGCAGTTTGACATAGTAGAAAATACAGGAGACAAAGTGAAGACCTGGGTTCTAGTACTGGCTCAGTCAATAACTAGTTAAGTAACTATTCACAAGTTCATTAACTTTTATTAAATTAATTAACTTGTGACACACACACACACACACACACACACACACACACACACACACACACATTACTTATAGAGCCAAGTTTAACCACAGGAAAACAAATTTCAATGGATAAGGTTCATAGAATTAGAGAACCATAGAATGCCAATGCAGAAGGGAACCTTTTAATACAGAATGTTAAAGCTTGAGGGAACTTGAGATCCAGTCCAATCTGTACCTGAAGTACATTAAACATATGTTTTCATAATTCAAGGTTACTACAAAGCAAAACATATGACCTTGATTAAAATATTTACATACTAAAAAAGGGAGAAGGGATAAACACATCCATGTAGAATCTTTAGTGTTTCCCAAAATAATCTTGACACAACACTTTGGTACTAATAATATATTGCTACAGCCCATAAATGTTAGTCCCAGGGAGACCAGGGGAATAGGATAAAATAGAATCAGACAAGCTTTGGAGCAGATAGAAAAAATTAATCCCATTTTCAAACCAAAATGCTGTCTCACATAATGAAATTTCATATCATATCACTAGTATAGAATATTTCTCACAGAATGCCTACTTATACCTAAAGGAACACCAGGATTCCATAGAATTCAGTCTAAGATAACTTTAAATTCTTTATAATTAGCAACTATTATATGTAAATGATTATAATAAGGAAGAATATTGCTGTCACACTGTAATATATAGTAATTTTATTTATATGGTAATTTTCAAAAACATTACTGAGTCACCATAAAATTGGACATGAACTATAAGGTTTCTTCCTCTCTCCAAACACCAGTGATGAGTCACGTTCAACCATCTTTATCTCATGTTCTTTCCTAGTTATCAAGCAGCTTGGTGGTAAAGTAGACAGAGTTCTAGACCTGCGGCTAGGAATATGAGTTCAAACCCAGTCTTAGATACTAAGCCCTGGACAAGTCCTTTAACTTATTTGCCTCAGTTTCTATTTCTAAAATGGGGATAATAACAGCACAATGCCTAGCACATAATATGTGCTCATTAATTGTATTTCTTTCCTTCCTTCCTTCATCATCTGGAAAAAGGACATGAATTTCTAAGATAACTATGAAATTTCTGGTGCAGTCTTGTGCCCTAAGACTAAGGGTTTTCCTTTATTCACAGCTAAGTGGACCATTTGGCAATATGATCCACAACCTTGGTCCATTAGCATTGTGCTCTGTTACGCTTGAGCCGGATGATCCACAGTATAACTCAATCCCTTACTGAATCAGCCCCTATAGCTCTCTATTTTCTTTGGGATAAAATATAAACTCCTTTGTTCAGTTTTTAAGCCCTTTACAACCTGGCACCGATCTCCCCAGATTCACTACTCTCCTCTACACTCTGAGATCTAGCCAAATTGGCTTTCTCTCTGTTCCTCACATCTGACAATCCATCTCCCAGCTCAGTATCATTGCCACTGGCCATCTTGTATGATTGGAATGTACTCCCTCCTCAACTCCACAGCACAGAAGCCCTCTTTCCATTCAAAATGCAGCTCAAGGATCACCTCTTACATGAAATCTTTCCTACTTGCTAGTGCCCCTCCTCCCAAAGTAGCTTGTATCTATTCTCTTTTGTGTGTGTGTGTGTGTGTGTGTGTGTATGTATCCTGTATTCTCCATCAGAATACAGTAATATAGAGTAGTGTATATACTACTCTATATATAGTACATATAGTAAAATAGAGTAGTATATATACTAAATATACTTTATTGTGTGTACATATACACACATATATCCACAATAGGTACTTTAATACATGTTTATTTATAGATTGATTGATTATAATTGTCAACTGCTGACTAAAGAAGAATGTATCTACAAAGTTAAATAAGACCGAGAGCAACAGGACTTAGAAGTATGTTATTTATACAAAACATAAATAGTCGATTTGACCACTTAAAATAGCTATTTTGTAATACATGTAGTCAACCTGTCTTTATTGCTATATACTACTTACAATAAACCATAACTCATGAAAGGTCTTCAGACCTTGAGGATTTGGATGAAACTGAAAACGGCTTCATCTTCCCAGGACTTTCCAGTTTCCCAGGACTGGAGCACCTAACCCCTTAGAAGTAGCCGCAATAAGACAAGACATTGTTCAAGGAAATGAATGCAACAAATACACTGGGGGTTGTTCTTCATTTTTTTGTTTTCTTTTTTAATAGTTGGGGATAGATAATTATTAATTTTAAATTGATAACTTATGACTTTAATTTTCTAAGGAAGGTTTCTGTGACTAGTAAATTTTGAATTAGGCAGCTGATCAGGTTAGCAATTATACAGGTTTCATTTTTTTAGCTTTTGTTTTTCATAGGGCCTAATAGCACCTTATTGTCTAGTGAATAAAGGAAAAAGTCCTATTACTCAAAGTTTTCTTCAGTCAGATGCCATCCTGATTTCTGGCCTTAGCCCACCCTAATTTCAATCACATACTCTGAACTCTATATTGAATTATTTGCTCCTTTTCTATGTTCTGGACTTTCCTACCCCAATATCTTTAAAGGCTCATGCCATTCATGTCATATAGAATGCCTTTACTGTTGAATTTCCATACAGTTTTCAAGATGCAGCTAAACTGCTACTTTTTCTATAAGTCATACCTGAGATGATCTCTTCTTGCTCAGATCTAGCATGGCACTTCAACTCTCTTATGCACTGATCCTGGTCGAAGTATTTGGGTTTGTGTCATATCGTTTTACTATGTATTAGATCTATGAGGACTAAGACTGTCTTATTTATCTCTATATTTCCATGTATATTTGTTGAACTGACTTTCATAACATAAAGCAAAATATTCAATTCATATAAATTCAATTTCACTTGCCTCAAATCACCACCTTAAAATGGAAAATAATTTACTTTGAATAACCGGAATTATCTACAAGAATTTTCAGTCATCATCTTGGTTATCTTCATGTTATTGGCACTGTATAAACAATGGACATGGAATCAGAAACATGTCATCTTGGGTCCTGGCTCTAACACCTGCTAATCATATGACTTTGGTGTAATGACAATTTAGATATGAAGATCTTTCCCACCCATTAATAGGCCATGTGACCTGCTTACATCACAGGAAGCCTAAGTCAAATGTGGAGGGAGGAGCTAGCTGAGAGGAAATGGAAAGTCTGTCATAGGAAATGCTGAGAGAGCAGTTAGAAAAGAGGGAAAGAACAGACATGGCTGTGCTGTGAGTGTGTTTTTGGGAAGGCCTCCATGCTGTGATATTGTGTTTTAAGTTTCTTGCTCTTACGATAAAGTGGTGTAACAACAATGTAGCTGGCAACTACTATGGCTGTGTAAGACCAACTACAACAGCACACAGAAGGGCTGCCAAAACAGGTTCTTTGATTTGCTTTTCCAAGGAGAGCATTTTAAGGGGTTAACAATGTCAGTTTAATTAAACATGTATATATCATTCACTTAGTTCAGGGGGAAAAGATCACCCCCTGAACTTCAGGACAAATACAAACAGAAATTACAAGCATACATTATAAACAGAGCAAATCACACAAACCAGTCTATCCACAGCAATACATAGTTACCAGAGAAACACCAACATCTATCTGGGTTACAAAGCCGGGGCGGGGAGCTGTTTCAATGGCTTGCCCAGAGTATTGTCACCCTTTCAATGAGTGTACCCCCCAAAATCAAACGCTAACTGTCCAGTACATATACCCTGTTCAGGACCCTGGGGACTGGGGCCAACTTAGCATTTAGAATATGAGAAAGCTCCAACCACCAGCACCAAATCATAAACAAATCAATGACTCTCGACCACCCCAGTGCTGAGAAGCACTCCAAGACAAAAGATCCCACTTTACCTGCCCCATTCAAACAAAGGCCAAACTCAAAGGCACTTAAGAGAAGAACAGCAAAAAATCCTGCCCTGATTACCATTACAAGTGGGCTTACTGGTTTTGGGAGTTGGTTGCTGCTTGGATGGGCAATACTTACTGGTTATGGGATTTGGTCCTCTGGTATCTGAATAAATGTTTTACTTCTTCTACCTTCTATATGGAGAGTCTTTCATATTTTGCGATAAAGAATTACATAGGCATATTTACAGTTATCGTCAATGTTGTGTTTATGGCCTTATGATACATTTGGTGACTAGGAGGACGGGATTTCAAGATATAAGATCTCTATTTGGAGGTGGAAGGGCTTTAGAGGAAGAAATGGTTATCCCAGGATGGGATGAGGTACCTTATTCCTCCCTAGCAAGGGAATGGTCCCTTGGAACAGGACTGTGTGAAAACTGGGAACAGAAGCTACAGAGGGGAGAACCTAGAGATTTAAAAAGATGTTTGCAAGAAATTAAAGTTAAGCCAGGGAGAGAATTGCCAACAGCACTCTCTAGACAAGACTGGATTTTGCTCACAGCATATCGTATTATATATGAAAGAAGAGAAAGACTGTTAATAGAGAGAATTCACAATTAGAGAGACATCTAGCTCTAATGAGAGTATTTCTGTACCACAGAAAGACAGGGAATCTCGGGTGGCAGAAGAACAGATTATTGTTCAGGAATCGACTGATTTTGCTGTTAATTTGGCTAGAAGAAAGAGGAAGCCAAGGAAGTAAAAAAGGCATTTGAGTTCAGCCCAGGTCATCTAGCTGCCAGTCTGGTTGCCATGGTGACAGGGGAAGAGTCAGGAGAAAATGATACAATATTGGGAGCTGAGGCACAAAATGACACTTTGTGGCATGATGCTTCTGAGTCAGAGGATGATACAATATCAGATCCAGCTCCTCAGACAGGGGTGTGCCCCACACAGCAAAGGAGTCAAGAAATCCAAGAAAATAAGTGTTCAGACAGGTTTTAGAGGATTTTACACAGCAGGAAATCACAGACATCTTGAGTGGGCTTATCCAAGGAATGGGAGAATCATTAATATCTTGGATTGTGAGAATCAGTGATGAAGGGGCCATAGGAATATCTGCGGACAGCCTGGACTGTAGGATATTTATAAGCATTAGTCAGAATCCTTTTGTACAGCAAACTTTTAGGGATTATCATCTGCAAGGGGTAACAGGATGGTTAGTCTGTTATCTTTAGCAGCAGAATGATGTAACAGAGAGTATCCTACTGATTCTATGAAGTCCAGTGCAGATAAGCCCTGGTATTCACTTAGGAGCTGTATAAGAAAGTTAAAGGAGGTGGTAATGAAGACTGCTATTATGATGGGCAATGCAGATGCATACTACAATACTCCCTTGGGAGTCTCTTATAGAAATTTAATAGGTAAGACAGGTCTTCCTACTTATAAAAACCTAATTCTGACTCCACGAATTGGGAAAGGAGTGTACCCTCTTTCAGAGGGGCTAGATAAGATTTCATAGTCAAGTGACTTAGAAGACTGGGGAAAAGATGAATTTCCTTGAGGGAAAAGAGTAAATAGCCCCCACATGCAAACGCAGAATAGAGTGACAAGAAAGGCAATGTTAACTGCTCTATTGAGAGCAGGGGTAGATTTTGGAATGATAGATGGTATTCCAACTAATGAACTATGCGAAAAGTACAAAGATAAAGGGCTTAATAGCAGACAGAATAGAGAAGCAAGAATTGCCCCCTACAAATCCTACAGATCTTGAACCCTTGTATCCAAGTGAATCATGAATCTTCAGGGAGACTAGGAAATAGGCTGAGCCCCAACTCAGAATAAAGAAATGCACAAAAGGGATTACAGACCCCATATTAATCTGACTACATATTGGAAAAATGGATCAAATAATATAACTAGGGCATTTATCAACACTGGGGTGGAGGCCACCTTGATTTATGGAAATCTTGACAAGTTCAGGCATGGAACTCCTATTACTATCACAGGACTAGGAAGGGCTGAAAAATTAGGCAGATAAGTCAAACTAACAATGAAAATTGGACAATTGTCTAAGAAAGAATATGCCATGGTCACTGTACCTATTCCTGAATACATCACTGGAATAGATATATTGAAAGGTGTGACTCTGAATTTTTTTTTAATTTCTTTTTTTTTAAAATTTATTTAACATATTTAGTTTTCAGCATTGATTTTCACCAGAGTTTGGATTACAAATTTTCTCCCCATTTCTACCCTCCCCCCCACTCCAAGATGGCGTATATTCTGGTTGCCCTGTTCCCCAGTCAGTGCTCCCCTCTGTCACCCCACTCCCCTCCCATCCCCTTTTCCCTTCCTTTCTTGTAGGGCAAGATAAATTTCTACGCCCCATTGCCTGTGTATCTTATTTTCTTGTTGCATGCAAAAACATTTTTGTTTGTTTTTGAACATCTGTTTTTAAAACTTTGAGTTCCAAATTCTCTCCCCTCTTCCCTTCCCACCCACCCTCCCTAAGAAGTCAAGCAATTCAACATAGGCCATATGTGTATCATTATGTATAACCCTTCCACAATACTCATGTTGTGAAAGACTAACTATATTTTGCTCCTTCCCAACCCATCCCCCTTTATTGAATTTTCTCCCTTGACCCTGTCCCCTTTCGAAAGTGTTTGTTTTTGACTACCTCCACCCCCATCTGCCCTCCCCTCCATCATCCCCCCCATTTTTTTTATCTTCCTCCCTCTTCTTTCCTGTGGGGTAAGATACCCAACTGAGTATGTATGGTATTCCCCCTCAGGCCAAATCTGATGAGAGCAAGGTTCACTCATTCCCCCCTCACCTGCCCTCTCCCCTCCTCCCACAGAACTGCTTCCTCTTGCCACCTTTATGGGAGATAATCCATCCCATTCTATCTCTCCTTATCTCCCTCTCTCAGTATGTTCCTCTCTCATCCCTTAATTTGATTTTATTTCTTTTAGATATCTTCCCTTCATCTTTAATTCACCCTGTGTCCACTCTCTCCCTCTCTCTCTCTCTCTCTCTGTGTATATATATATATATATATATATATATATATATATATATATATATGTATATATATACACACACACATACATATATATATACACACACATACACACATAGATATATACATACATACACATTTACCCATATATATACATAAACACATATGTATGCATATTCCCTTCAGCTACCCTAATACTGAGGTCTCATGAATCATACACATCATCTTTCCATGTAGGAATGTCAACAAAACAGTTCACCTTTAGTAAGTCCCTTGCAATTTCTTCTTCTTGTTCTTTTTCTTGATTACCTTTTCATGCTTCTCTTGATTCTTGTGTTTGAAAGTCAAATTTTCTATTCAGTTCTGGTCTTTTCACTGAGAAAGCTTGAAAGTCCTCTATTTTATTGAAAATCCATATTTTGCTTTGGAGCACGATACTCAGTTTTGCTGGGTAGGTGATTCTAGGTTTTAATCCTAGCTCCATTGACCTCCGGAATATCGTATTCCAAACCCTTCGATCTCTTAATGTAGAGGCTGCCAGATCTTGGGTTATTCTGATTGGGTTTCCACAATACTCAAATTGTTTCTTTCTGGCTGCTTGCAGTATTTTCTCCTTGATCTGGGAGCTCTGGAATTTGGCGACAATATTCCTGGGAGATTTCTTTTTGGGATCTATTTGAGGAGGTGATCAATGGATTCTTTCAATTTCTATTTTGCCCTGTGGCTCTAGAATATCAGGGCAGTTCTCCTTGATAATTTCTGGAAAGATGATATCTAGGCTCTTTTTTTGATCATGGCTTTCAGGTAGTCCAATAATTTTTAAATTATCTCTCCTGGATCTATTTTCCAGGTCAGTGGTTTTTCCAATGAGATATTTCACATTATCTTCCATTTTTCATTCCTTTGGTTCTGTTTTATAATATCTTGATTTCTCATAAAGTCACTAGCTTCCACTTGCTCCAATCTAATTTTTAAAGTAGTATTTTCTTCAGTGGTCTTTTGGACCTCCTTTTCCATTTGGCTAATTCTGCCTTTCAAGGCATTCTTCTCCTCATTGGCTTTTTGGAGCTCTTTTGCCATTTGAGTTAGTCTGTTTTTTAAGGTGTTGTTTTCTTCAGTGTATTTTTCAGTATTTTTTTGGGTCTCCTTTAGCAAGTCATTGACTTGTTTTTCATGGTTTTCTTGCATCCTTCTCATTTCTCTTCCCAATTTTTCCTCTACTTCTCTAACTTGCTTTTCCAAATCCTTTTTGAGCTCTTCCATGGCCTGTGACCAGTTCATGTTTTTCTTGGAGGCTGTTGGTGTAGGCTCTATGACTTTGTTGTCTTCTTTAGGCTGTATGTTTTGGTCTTCTTTGTCAGCAAAGAAAGAATGCAAAGTCTGAGACTGAATCTCGGTGCGTTTTCACTGCCTGGCCATATTCCCAGCCAACTAACTTGACCTTTGAGTTTTTCAGTGGGGTATGACTGCTTGTAGACTACAGAGTTCTATGTTCCACGTTTGGGGGGGAGGTGCCAGCTCTGCCACACCAGCACTGCTCCTTCCCCAACCCCCAACCCGGACTGGGCTTAGATCTTCAGCAGGCCATGCGCTCCTGCTCTGATCCGCCACTTAATTCCTCCCACCAGGTGGGCCTGGAGCCTGAAGTAACAACAGCTGTAGCTGCCCCACCTCCGCTGCCCCTGGGGCTGGAAGCCAAACCTCCAACTCCTTCTACTCCCTCAGCTTTTCCCACTAACCTTCTCCGCAGTCTTTGGTGTTTGTGGATTAAGAAGTCTGGTAACTGCTGCAGCTCACTGATTCAGGGCGCTAGGGCCCCCTCCGCCTGGCTTCTGGTCTGGATGGTCCATGCCGTTCAGGCTGGGTTCTGCTCCACTCTGTTCCCAGCTCCCAGCTCCCAGCTCCCAGCTCCCAGCTCCGTGTGGGATAGAGCTCACCCAGAGACCATCCAGGCTGTCCTGGGCTGGAGCCCTGCTTCCCTCTGCTGTTTTGTGGGTTCTGCCATTCTAGAATTGGTTCAGAGCCATTTGGAGGGACTCGGTACGGAGCTCACACTAGTTCCTGCTTACCAGCCGCCATCTTGGCTCCCTGTGACTCTGAATTTACCTGAAGGGAGATATCAATTTGCAGTAAGGAAGATGGGAATTAATATAGTCTTAGTGGGAAAAGTAAAAATGGACCCAATCATTTTACCTGAATCTTCTAAAGTAATTACTTTGAAGCAGCATCATGTGCCAGGTGGGCAAGATGAAATTGCCAGTACTATAAAGGAATATGCTAAGGCAGGAGTGTTAGTCCCTACAACCACTCAATGGAATAACCCTGTCTGGCCAGTCCAAAAGTCAGAAGGAACACGGAGAATGGCAGTGGATTATAGACAACTGAACAAAGTGATTCCTCCCTTGTATGCTGCTGTTCCAGATACTGTTAACTTAATAGAAAGGATCCAGAAATATGGTGGGACTTGGTATGCAGGTACTGATTTGGCCAATGCTTTCTTTATGATCCCAATAGACTCTAAACGATGGGACCAGTTTGCTTTCTTGTGGCAGGGCTGACGATATACTTTTACATGCCTGCAACAAGGATATCTGCATAGCCCAAATATTTGTCATACGATGGTGGCTGAACATTTGGATGAATTAAAGTTATCTGGTGTACAGCTTACCCACTACATAGATGATATCATGTTACAGGGAGAAAATGTAAAAGAAGTGGAGAAGAGTTTGACACTTTAGTTGAGCACATGAAAATCAAAGAATGGGAAAGCAAAGAATGGGAAATTGGCCCTGCAAAGATTCAAGGGCCAGCTCAAACTGTAAAATTTTGGAGTATACAATGGAATAAAGGACTCTGAGAAATTCTCCCACAAGCCCAACAAAAGATTCAGGATTTTCCTATTCCCACCAATAAGGAAGAGGCCCAAAAGTTTATAGGACTATTTGGATATAGGAGACATCATATTCCACATTTGGGACAGATTTTTGCAACTCTTATATAAAGTTACTAGGAAAAAGTATGAATTTGGGGATTTGAGCAGAGTAAAGTTCTGAAGAAGCAAAGGCTACTATACAATTGGCTCTGGACTTACGGACTATGCAAAATGGTCCAAAGTGGAATTACAAGTGACTGTACAAGATGACTATGTGAAGTGGAGTTTACGGCAAGAACAACAAAGCTGAAATGTACCCTTAGGATGTTGGTCTAGGAAACTTCCTTCATCTAGAGTTCAATACACACCTTTTAAAAAGCAATTGTTAGTTGTATATTGGGCTTTGGAAGAGACTGGACAACGGACTCTGGGCCATGAAGTGATATTAAGGCCTGGACTTCCGATTATGACCTGGTAATGAGTACCCCAACATCTCACAGAATTGGACATGCACAAAAGGCTAGCATAATTAAATGGAAATAGTATATTCAGAATAGGTCAAAAACAGGTAGAAGTGGAGTTTCTGCTCTACATGAATCTATAGCAAACATGTGGGAAATGATAAACCCCCTGAACCAAGGCAATAAATAGTTGGTACAATCCTTGGGTAAAATGGAATGATGGACATGATGGATTAACTGAAGAAAAGAAGAAACATGCATGGTTTACTGATGGGACAACAAAGTATTTGGGCCATAAAAGACATTGGAAAGCAGTAGCCTACGTACTAAGAGAACTTTGGAAAGTACTGACATAGGTGGAAGTAGCCAATATGCTGACCTTATGGCAGTACATCAAACTATTAAAACAGAGAAAGGAGGACAGTGTCATATATTCCCTGATTTGTGGGTAGTAGCTAATGGGTTAGCTGCATGGATGCCAATCTGAAAAAATCAAAATTGGGAAATTCATGGTAAACAAGTTGGGGGTGAAGAATTATGGGAAGATATATGGGACATGTCTTTGTTTGCTAATTTGTCGGTTTTTCATGTAGATGCTCACATGGCCCTCACCACAACAGAACGTGAGTATAATGCATATGCTGATCAACTAGCAAAGATAGCTACTGAACATATTGTCCCTACTCTGACACCACCTGATGAACTGGTCCTAGCAAAATGGGTCCACCAAATGGCAGGCCTCTTGGGGGTCCAGGCCACATGCAGATGTGCACAAGATCAAGGTATTCGTATCTCTCATTCATTGTTAAAACAAGTAGCAGAGGAATATTATATATGTCAATTGGAAAAGGAATGAACTGTTCCCAGGGTAGTAACTAGAGAAACATCAAGGGGAAAGTTCCAGTTCAGATTTGGCAGATAGATTACATTGGACCACTGCCCCAAGACAAAGGATATAAATTTATATGTACTTGTGTTGACACCTATTCAGGTATACTAGTGCCTTGTCCTTATAAGAATGCAACTCAGAAGAACACCTGTAAAACTCTAGATATTATAAGTCTATATTATGGAACCCCAATGCAGATTCAAAGTGACAATGGGTCACATTTCAAAGGTAATGAAATGAAGAGATATTGTATGTTAAACAATATAGAGTGGATATATCATATACCATATTATCCACAAGCATCTGGGTTAATTGAAAGAATGAATGCATTATTGAAAGAACAGTTAAGAAAGTGAAGTTCTAATAATTTGTATGAACATCAGAAGGATAATTTGTTTACTGCTTTACATAATTTGAATAACAGACCATTAGGACGATGTATACTTCTAGCCAGAATGATGACCCCAAATCTGCAAATTAAAAAACAGTGAACAAATAAGATCTCAAATATTGAGTATTGGACTGTGAAGGAAGATGTCCCGCCACTGTACCCAGCAACATGTCCCACCACTGTATCCAGGAACACCTGGTTTGGCCGGATATGGTTTACATTGTTTAAAGGACTTTTGGTTGGATAGGAAATAAATAAGAAAAATCTCTACTGGAATATGTATGAGAATCCCTAAGAATCATTTTGGATGGATATTATCTAAATCAAGACTAGCAGTTTGGGGAATACATGTATTGGCTGGAGTAATAGATTCTAATTATGAAGGAGAAATTATTGTGACATTGCAGAATTTGGGCAAAGAACCTATAGTTTTGTAAAAATGATACAATAATTCAAGTGATTATTAGTCCTTGTAAAACAACACCCCTTGCGAAAACTGACCCTCCTTCCAAGATAACTATCAGAGGAAATGAAGGGTTTGGTTCTACTTATAGAATAATATTGGGAGCTAAAGTCTGGGTAAAAAGGAATCCGGATGATGTTCCAGAGGCTGCAGAAATTATAGCACATGGGAAAGATAATACTGTAACAACTGTTTATCCAGGAGAAAATGATTATCGAATTGTATTCTCGACTCATGTATTCTATCAGGAATGAGGCTATGATAATTTCCTTGTTTCTTTTTGGCTTTTGTCTGTTAAATTTGTTTGTGAGATTTGTTTCCTGCAGGCTTAGTATCATCCAACTGCAGATACCTGATCACTTAAGCCAGATGTCATCCCTGGATGTCACCCCTGGACCTGTCCATGACTGTGATGTGTCATCCCTGGACCTGGCATCGATCAAGCTCTGCATGCCAGCTAAAGAACTGACTTCTCAAATGAGACTCTTGATCTCTTGGGGCAGAGACAGCTCTACGTCCAATTTTAGCAGGAAGAAGCTATGGAGGATGAGACCTTCACCCTTTATCCCAAGATTTTGAGCCCCATTTGTTCAAGGGGGGGAATGATGATATTGTTTTATATGCTTATTTTGTGTTATCCCTGTTATATTGTTGTAAAGTTCTGTTGACACGAGTTATCCCAAAAGTCGTATTGATTGCCCCATGGACCTATGTAGATAAGAAAGATCTTTGGGCCAAATCTAATGACAATTTAGACTTGAAAATTTTTCCCACCCATTAATAGGCCATGTGCCCTGCTTACATCACAGGAAGCCTACGTCACATGTGGTAGGAGGAACTTGCTGAGAGGAAAAGGAAAGTGTGTCACAGGAAATGCTGAGAGAGCAGTTAGAAAAGAGGGAAAGAGCAGATATGTGGTGGCTCTGCTGTGAGTGACTGTTGGTGGCAAGGCCCCAGCAGGGTGGCAGAAGACTTATGGGATGGCTTGGCTCCATGCTGTGATACTGTGTTTTAAGTTCCTTGCTGTTATGATTAAAGTGGGCTTACTGGTTTGGGGAGTTGGTTGCTGCTTGGATGGGTTGGAATTATTGGTTGTGGGATTTGGTCCTCTGGTATCTGAATAAACGTTTTATTTCTACCTTCCAAATGGAGAGGCTCTCATATTTTGTGATACAGAAATGCACAGGGATATTCACAAGTATTGCTGATGTTGTGTTTATTGCCTTGCTAATACACTTGGCCAAATCACTTAACTGTTTTAAGACTGATTTTGCCCACTGGTAAAATGGGGAATAATAATAATTTCACTACCCACATTACAATGTTCTTATGAATAAAACACTTTGCAAACTTTAAAGCTCCAAAGAAGTTGATATAATTTTGCTCAAACTTAGAAAAAGTATCATTTTCCCACAATAAGGAAAAATAATTCAATTATAAATTTAAACTCCTTGAGTTTTTGTTTAAAACAATGCTGAAATACCACTTCTAGGGCTATATCCCAAAGAGATCATACAAGGGGGAAAAGGAGCCACATGTACAAAAATATTTATAGCAGCTTTTTTGTGGGGGCACAGAACTGGAAATCAAGGGGATGCCCATCAATTGGGGAATGGCTAAACAAATTCTGGTATATGAACGTAATGGAATACTATTGTGCTATAAGAAATGAGGTGCAGATGCACTTCATAAGAACACGGAGAAACTTATATGATGTGATGATGAGTGAAGGGAACAGAACCAGGAGAACATTTAACACAACCACAGACATAGCTTCTGTGATGACTAACTTTGATAGACTTGATTCTTCTCAACAATGCAAGGTACTAAAATATCTCCAAAAGACTCATGATGGAAAAGACTATCCACAGCCAGAGAAAGAATTACGGAGTCTGTATACAGACTGAAGCACACTATATGCTCCTTCTTTTTTAAAATTTTATTTTATTTTTGTTTTTTTTCATCTTTCTCATGATTCATTTCATTGGTTATAATTCTTCTTTACAACTTGATTACTGGGAAAATAAGTTTAATGTGAAGGTATATGTAGAATCTATATCAGATCACATGCCATCTTGGGAAAGGGGGGGAGGGTAAAGGGTGGAAGAAAATTTGGAACTCAAAAACTTGTGGAACTGAGTGTTGTAAATTAAAAATAAAATAAACAATATATATCTAAAAAACAATGCTGAGGCAATAAATATGCCTATCCTTAATACCACCTTCCCTGAACTACCTAATCAAAATTCAAATATTTTCTTACAACAGGTTTTCACTTGTTATAATTTTTTTTGGTAGAGAAACACATGATGGAAAGGAATGGGCATTTTTAGAACATATTGGATTGTTTAAACAATAACCACAATCCTGGGAAGTGCAGTATGATTAATCCTCTATAAAGATATATATCTAAATAGGATACGGCTAGACTAACTAGAGAATACCTCCTTTTTTAAGTGTGGCACCTAATTTACTCAATCACCGAAAAGGTGACTATAGCTCAGTTTTTTGGCAAAGAATGACAGGGATTCTTTGGCTTACCTCCCCAAAACCTACTCTCTGCTATGTTAGCATTGGTTAGAAAGGGGAAATTATTCTATTTCAAAATAGCCTTTGAGTCTGTTTGCTTTATAAATCATTTAAAAGTAGTAGGACACTTAGTAGCTTATAATTTGTTAGTAGAAAAAGCGTTGAACTTAGAGTTGGAAGACTGCATTAAATTCCATCCCTACTACTCACACTAGTTGGGCAAGTCACTTTATTTCACTGTCAATTTCCTCACCTAAAATGGGGATAACATCTACATTTCCTAACCCAGAGGGCAGCTGTGAGGAGCAAATTAGCTAATTAATGTAGAATTTGTAATTCTAAAATGCTTGCATAAATTCAATACCCAAAAAGAGTGGTTGATAGTTGGACACAAGTTATTTAAACTGTAGAAAGCAGTGTGTTTTTATTTTGCCAACTATAGGGTAATGCTGAACTCAAATTCTGAATTGAATAGCTGAATAGAAAATTGGATTTTTTAATACAAGATGTGAAAGTATTTTAACGTATTTAGAACTTCATTGTGAGATTTATTATACATTTTGATCCCCATTATAATATTAAGAATAGTATAGTAAGAAAAAGAGAGACAGAGAAAGAAATAAATTAACTTTCCATTGGTTGTTCATCTGCTGAGATATCAAATTCTAAATGCTCATCCATTACATGATTAAAGTGTAAAACAAGCCCCCTAGGAATTATCAGGTTGATATGGGGAATTTAAGATGAAATGACTGAGTAAACAAGGTTAAAGTTTCCAAGCATTTCTATTTATTAAGCAATTCATGCCAATTGCCTAACAAATCATGACCATGCCCCTTCCACAGCTTAGGACTGGACCCCAAATACAGGGAAAACAGACTTTTGTACCTTGAAAACAATTAATCAAATAAGACCAATTAATTAAAAGCAAACAATTAACCAGGAGATAACATAAGAATTTGATTTCTAATTTGTCCATATGTACTACCTATCCAAGATATATTTACCAATGAATGAAATCAACAAGCATTTATTAAACATTTATTATGTGCTGCCACACACTGGACCAACAAAATAGGCATCTATCCAACTTTATGTCATTGTCTGAACAATAGGTATTCTTCATCCACTATTTTTTTTTCCTGTATGAATTGTCAAACCAGTCTCAAGTGCTTGTGAATCATATTTAGGAGCTCTGCAAAGTTCCAGGGTTTGGTACAATCAGTGCAATGTCATCTACAAAAACATTACCTAGAAGGCCTTGACATCTACACAATCTACAAATTTCTTTTGTAATTGGATTCCTTACAGAATACTTTACATGACAGTGACAAATACCTTTAGCAAACGTCAACCTGTTTTATTGCCGTTGCTTGATATTAATGAGAGAATTTAATTAAGTTCTCACCTATGTTAATGAAATTTGCATGGAAGACACCTTGATGGAGGAGAGTTTCAAGGCTTCATTTTGTTCTAACAAATCAAATGCTTTTTTAAAAAAATTACTATTGCCAAGAGAGATTTTTTCCAAATTTTTGTTATTTTATCTTTTTCAGAAATCTTAAATCTTGATGCCCTTAAATTTTTATTTCCTCTAGCACAGATGCCCTATACATATTCCTGATACAATTTAACTGCTCTTTCCATCTTTGTTTTCTTTATTGTCACTTCTACTTGCTCAAGTAGTAAATTAGACACTGTGATGTTAAGAGTTCAAATATGGTATCTTCATATTTGGAGAAAATAGCCTGCTATAAGAATGATGACAAATCATCGTTTATTTTTTTCTCTATATTTCCCTCTTTTTAATTTATCTTTCAATTAGCTTGGGATGATCTTGCTTAATTGGATTTCATGTCAAACTTTTTGAAAATCCATTTTTTCTTTCCATCACCTCTCACTGTCTTTGGAAGTCATGAGATGATAGATTTAGAACTAGAGAGGAAATTAGAGATTTAGTCCAACATCATCATTTTATAGATACAGAAACTGAGGCTCCCGAAAGTTAAATGATTTGCTCTAGGACATGGCAGTGGGTGATACTGCTCAGAATCCTTCATGGCATTCATTCATAAAAATTTAACATTGAGTTTATATTTAAATCAATGTTGCCAATATCTCTTTGTTTAGCACAAAGATCAAGTGTTTCTACTGGATGAAAGAGTTCATACCATCCTGTGGCAACCTCATCATAGTGGCTGCTTCATATCAGTTAAACTTTTTCTTAAGCAAATGCTGATAGGCTACATCAGTCTATTATGTCATCCATTTTTAATTGTCAATGGACCATTTAAATCGGTCAGTTTGAAAATATTTTAATTGCATGGTATATATTCTCATCATTTTCCTTTCTTCTAATTTGGTATTTATTTCCATTTTTCCTCTAACAAGTCAATGGTTTGACTATATACAACTGATTTGGAAATGACTTCCATATCAGTAACTTGTCATTTCTTGTATAATATACATTTCCTTTTTGTTCTATAGTTTAGGGCTCACAATATCTAGCACCTTATAATTCTCTTCTTGAAGACCGTATTCATGGCACAAAAAGTTTCTATGTACTCTATAAGCCTAGATCTAGCCACTCATTTTTTGATTCTGGGCCACATTTTTTCACTAATCTCTCTTCTATCCACTTTTTCAGTAACATAATGAAGCACTAATCAAGTTCTTCATAGATTTTTAAATAAGATGACATCTTATAAAATGAATATTAGTAATTAATATATAATTATTTTTAAGACAGTCTTGGTTACGCTCATTAGCATTACAAGGCAAAATGATCAAATGTCCCTGAAATGATGTTACTTTGGATTCGTAATAAAATCATCTTCCCCAATTCCTTTATTTGCCTTTCTAAGGAAAGCCTGTGAGATATCCTTATCCTAGCTGCAAGTTGCTTATATTTTCTGCTTTCATTCATAAAGAGAATATCCATATTTATAGAAAAATTTAATTTTTTAATTAACAAAATCTATTTTTTCCCTTGTCACTCTCCCTCCCCACCCCGCACCCCAGTAACAAATATGCACGACAAGTAAAGAAAATTCCCCCATTGGCCATGTCCAAGAAAAAGTATGTCTCAATCTGCACTCTGATTCCATCTCCTCTGTCACGAAATAAGTAGAGTATTTAATCAGGTCTGTGGATCGGGGCATCAAATACACGGCCTGAAAGCTGCATGAAGTCCACAACGCTCTCAAGTGCAGCCCCACATCAAATTAAAATATAATTGAGAAATATTTAACAAAATAAATAAAATACAGTAAAACACAGATAATTTTAATGTGTGCTTTTCCAAGTCAATGTGTGCCCACAGGGATCTTTATGTACTATTTAGTAGCCTATTTCTATTTGAGTTGGAGGCCACTACTCCGGAATACTAGTTGATCATTGAGTTTATGGGAGTTAAGTATTTCAAAGTTTTTTGTTTTCACAATTTTGTTGTTATTGTATAAATTATTCTCCTAGTCCTCACTTCACTCTGCATCAATTCATACACGTCTTCCTAGTTTTTTTCATGAAACTGTACCACTCATCATTTCTTACAACAATGATATTCCATTACATTTGAATATCATGATTTGTTCAGCCATTCTCTAATTGACAGGTACTCTCTTTTGTTTCTAATTCTTTGCTACTACAAAAAGAGCTACTATATTCTTTGTACATACAGGTCCTTTCCCCCTCTTTGATCTCTTTGGGGTATAGGACTAGTAGTGATATTGCTAAGTCATTTTTCAGTGGTATTTGACTTCGTGACCCCATTTGGGGTTTTCTTGACAAAGATACTGGGGTGGTTTGCCATGTCCTTCTCCAGCTCATTTTACAGATGAAGAACTGAAGCAAACAGGGTTAAGTGGCTTGCCCAGGGTCATGCAGCTAGTAAGTATCTGAGGTCAAATGTGAACTCAGGAATGCAAATCTTCCTGACTTCAGGTCCTGTACTCTAACCACTGTACCACCTAGCTGCCCTTACTGCATGGTAGAACCTGCCAGACCCTGTGCTTCATTGATTTTACCTTTGAGAGAAGAAA
Organism: Trichosurus vulpecula; assembly: GCF_011100635.1. Classification (NCBI taxonomy): domain Eukaryota; kingdom Metazoa; phylum Chordata; class Mammalia; order Diprotodontia; family Phalangeridae; genus Trichosurus; species Trichosurus vulpecula. Next base: position 12,215,599 of record NC_050575.1, on the reverse strand, counting down.
AAAGCATACAAGCAGAACTTCTGTCTTATTCATTTAATAACCATCACAAAATACTAATTTTTTTAAAAAATCAAAATTTTTTTAGTACATGAAACAGATTTGAAATTTATCTTTCACTTATTCCTTATAATAAAGTCAACAAACTCGATAAGGATAAGGACTGTGATTATACTACCTACCACAGGAATTTATACAGAGTAGGGGCTTAATAATTAACTGATTAATAACTAACTCTTGCAAAAAAAATTCTGAATTTCTCTTTGTACATTTAATTCTGGTAGGGCTGTGCAGAGATAGATATATTCAGGAAATGGATAAAGCAATTACCAAGTGTTTACTGCATTCTAGGCACTGCACTAAACAATGGGGACACACACAAAAATGCAAGCAAACAAGATTCTTGCCCTCATGAAGCTTATATTCTCATGGGGGAGGACAATACATAAAGGAAGCTAGAAAAAGGGAAGGTAACCTATGGCAACATAGTATAGAGATGACTGGGAAATGGCATGGAACCATGGCTCCCAGCAAGATAAAGGCTTGCTTATCGGAGCCTAGAATCCCAGCAGTAGAAGTATAAGGTTTTAGGGGAAGTAAGGGAAAGTGAAAAATGAAGACGATGACCACAATTCAGGCAGCATGGTGTGGATATGGCCAGGAAAGAGTACCAAATTTGAAGTCAAGAGACATGAATTTGAATTGTGGCTCTGATTCTTTTTAGTTGTCCAACCTTGGACAAGTTAATTCACTTCCTTGAAGTTGCTTTATTTCAGTTTCTTTCTCAAACTGGGATACATAGCCTACCTCACGTTGTATGTGGAAAGCTCTTGGTAAACCTTAAAACACTACAGACTTATCAATCATTATAACTATTATTTGACTGCCTAACAATCTGGATATGGCTGTGAATACTTTCTGAGGAACTGCCAAGCTAAGTACAGAGTAGCTCATCACCAATGGGCTAGCCACATAGCAATGAATTCTTTGGCTATGGCAGGCAACTCATGAAAAAAAAGAAAAATACAAAATGACCCCCCCTAAGGTCCCCCTGTGCATGTGTAGTGACAGTGGGGGAAACAGAACGAGGGGTACAAAGAACCGCAAAGCTTTTAGACCATCTGTAAATACAAGCTAAGGCACTGCTACTTTAAATATGAGATCTTGGTCCAAAGGCTGAGAGAACACACTTCCAGAGGAGCTGAGTCGTATCAGTCTTGACTTTTTCACTATAAATGAAATCAGAAGATATAAGGAAGTTGCAGGACAGCTCACAAGTTATCCTTAGAGAGGCAAATAAAGGAGTTGATAATCAACAAGAACACAATTGCAGTTTCCGTACCAATATCTATTACAAATGCAGAGAAATTCAATGGAAAGATTCACTTATTATGTGCCAAATTTACATCAACATATACTTTAATGCTGGATGATTTTGATCCAAAGATGAATATAGGAAAGGATGATAAAAGTATTGGAAAATATGGTGAGAAAGAGGAGTAAGAAATAAGAAGTGCCTAGGTCTTGATTACATCAAAATTTCACACCTATACATCATGAATACTTCCTTCAAAAGAGAATCGGGATGTTAGACACCAAATAACACCACAAAATTAAAAAAGTATATGTAACAGACAGAAAATGATTGATTACTGATGTAAAGTTATTTTTTAATCAGCTGCCTATGTAATCAGATCACTATCTCATTAGAAAAAAAGAAAAAAATCAATAGTATGTTTGAAGAAAATAGTAAAAATAGGAAGATGGAAAGTAGATAAAAGAGTATACATCAACAGAGGCTATTACTACTTACTAAAAGGAAATTTAACTGATATAAATCAATGCAAAAATAAGATCAAGAGTCTAGAAACCACCTCAACCAGTAGAGAGCTGATTCTGTCAAATGAAAGGGCATGACAGGCAAAATTCACACTGGTTTTGAATATGAACTCATGTGTAAGATCTGAGAGGGGAAGATAATGGAAGATTTGAAGAGTACTACCCCAAAAAATAAGTAGCAGTGGAAGATAAATAAGTTTGCTGAAAATCAAGTTTACTTGACAAGATACTTGGCCACGTAAAATCATCCTGAGGGTATTAAAGAATAAAAATGAAAGGATGATGAAAAAAGGGAAAAAAGGACCACAATAATTTCTACAATAAACTCTTCCCCTGTTAATGATGGTAAAGCTATGATATTTGGACTCTAACATTACAATCCCCGATGTGGAAATAGAAATGTCATTGAAGAAAACATAGATGGTAAAAGCAACTTGACTAGAACAAATTTATATGGAGAGGTCCATGCTGTAACACAATTGCTGAAAGTTCTTAAGGATCAGTTCTCAAGATATAAAGTAGAAAAAAATCTCATATCTTATTATTATAAAAATAGGAAAGAGAAAAAGTATCATTAACTACTAACATATATGTGTATTTTCTCATCACTTCAAATTTTTATGAGAATAAACTTGGTTGGTTGTTATTCTTCATCCTCAAAGAGGACCAAAATGACATCACTATGTTGGAGTCAAGGTAGTGTGTCTGACTGTGGCTAATCAGACCAGTACAAGCTCAGAATGCTCTGCGACAGGCTGTGCACAAACAGTCCATATGAACACTTGGAGTAGAGAGGTCTCTAAATTTGCACATCTTACACTTCTTTTGAGCTACTGCAATTCTGCATCACTCATAAGAGCACAGCACCGTCTTTAATGTGGGCCTTGCCAGTGTCTCCAATTTTACACAACTGATTTCAGCATTCTTCAGAGAGACCTTGAAAGCATCCTTGTATCACTTCTCCTGACAACCATGGAAGCACCTTCCTTTCGCAACTTCTCCATAATATACTTTTAGGCAAATGTACGTTTGTCATTTGAATAATGTGGCCAACCCATCAGAGTTGCACTTTCTGCAGGAGAGTTTGAATGCTTGGCAGCTTAGCTCAAGAAAGGACCTCAGTGTCTGGTACCTTATCTTGCCAGGTGATCTTCAGAATCTTCCTAAGACAATTCCAATGGAAGCAATTTAATTTCCTGGCACGGCAATGGTAGACTATCCAAGTTTCATAAGCATACAACAATGAGATCAGCGCAGCAGCTCTGTAGACCTTCAGTTTGGGAGGCAGTCCAATTTCTCTTTCCTCCACTTCCCTTCAGAGCCTCCAAAACATGAACTAGCTCTGGCAACGTGTGCATCAACTCCATCATCTATGTGGACATTCCTGGAAAGTGTACTGCCAAGGTAAGTGAACTTAACCACAGATTTCTCCGTGTGCTGTAACCAATGGTTCCACATTGGCTAGTGTGATGTTGGCTGGTGGAGAGCTCTGTTTTCTTGGTATTAATTATGAGGCCAAATTAGCACGAGCAGCAGAGAATTGATCCATACCCTGTTGCTTCTCGGCTTCAGAGACTGCATTGAGCGCACAATCATTTGTGAACCAAAAGTCATGCCCTAACTCCTTCCACTCTAGTCTTGGCTTGTAGCCTTCTCAAGTTAAGTGATTTACTGTCAGTGCGGTAGCTGACCTGATGACATGTTTGTCCTCATTGAAGGCATCTGACAACATCGCAGAAAACATCATGCTAAAAAAGTATGGGAGGAAGCACACTGCCTTGCTTCATTCCATTGGTGATTGGGAAAGCCTGAGAACACTGTCCGTTATCCGGAACCCCAGGCAAACATGCTGTCATGAAACTGACATATAATACTGATGAACTTTTCTGGGCAAACGTATTTTGCCCTAATTTTCCGTAAGTCCTCATGACTAACAGTATCAAAGGCCTTGGTCAGATTGACAAATGTTTTGTATAGACCTCTATTCTGCTCTTGGCATTTCTCCTGGAGTGGTCAGGCAACAAACACCAAATCAACTGTTCCTCAGCCCTTTCTGAAGACACACTGGCTCTCACGTAGATAGATGACCATATTCCAGGTAAAGGATCAGCCTATTAAGGAGGACTCTGGCAAGAATTTTGCCAGCAATGACACAAGACAATCTATTTCTGTTGTTTTTATAGAAATGGACAACAAAGCCATCCCTGAACTCCTGGGGGATAACATCCTCTTGCCATATAACCCAGAAAATTTCAGTTAGCTTTTGTATGAACAGTGGACCCCCAGTCTCATAAAACTCAGCTGGAATAGAATCAACACTTGGTACTTTGCCAACAAGAAGAGCCTAATGGAATAAACCACACATGCATTAGTGGATGTATAAGCACCTAGGAAGATGCAGTGGCCAGGAAAGGGCTTCTACAAAAGATAGGATCTGAATATTAATGTTAACACAATGTTAAAAGAGCTAGCCAAAGATTCCCCAAGTGGAGTGGGGGGAAGAGAATTTCTGTGTTAAATGTAAAGGAAGACATGGAAAAAAAGTAGCATGTGATGAGACAGTATAGATAGGCTGCAATCTGCATCACTGACAAAAGTACCCACATAGATGAGACAGCTGATTCATCAGAACGTTAAAGTAACAGTCTGGTAAACTTAAAAGTCACTGTAACATTTGAACATCAAAAAGGATCCATATAACTGAATCATCTTAATGTGCCCAGTACACACATTACTCTCATACACATTCCAGAGGTGGGGAACCTGTGGCCTCAAAGCCACATGTGGCCCTCTAGGTCCTTGGGTATGGTCTTTGAGTCCAAGTTTTACAGAACAAATCCTTTTACTAAGTGGATTCAGTCAAAGAGCCACATTTGAGGACCTACAGGGCCACATGTGGTCTCAAGGTTGCAGGTTCCCCACCCCTTCTAGTATCCTTTCCAAGTGAATATAACATACAGTATGCTATAACTGAGATATACGAGGAGAACACGCAGATTCAGGACCAAGTGGACTCAGGGACACTTGCTGCAAACCAAAGCCATATCAGAGAATCTCGCTCACCCTTATTATTCTCCATCCAAAGGCTGTGTATCTAACTAGGGAATGTAGGAATTTCAGACTAAACACTTAAGTCTGACAAACACCAGGAAACCCAGTATGTATCTTGAAAGGTACAAGCCAGGGTGCCAAAAGATGTACAACTTTTAATCCTTGTGTTTTTCACTGTAGCACTGGACCGGTGAAAAAGTTCAAGGCTGGGCACCTACTTGATTACAAACTCCCTGAAATACAGGGTGTTCCTAAACTATGGACACATGGGCAATTGACAGCAATGTGGAGCTATTGCATCGAGTTCACATGAATCTTGCAAAGCACATCAACCTTTGCATCACAAATGAATTGAAGATGTTATTTGTTAATATTCCAATTAAATAAAATGTTGCTGAAAATTTCATTTCTTGAAAATACGCATTTTTGCCTGCGCGTTCAGATTTTGGGAATGCCCTATATGGAGAAAACTCCATGAGGGCAGACAGTACATTATATACCTTTTTATTTCCCTCAGCAAGTAGCACCATATTTTCTGTAAGACAGAAACTAGGAACTGGACCTTTATTACTTGGTAAAAGGAACTCCTAGAAGAAAAATTCCCTCTATCAGTGCAGGCTGGGCTCTTTTCTATAACTTATGGTCTTAGAGTGTTGCCTAGAGTAATGAGAGTTTAAGTGACTTGCCCAGGGTTACACGGCTACTGCAATATTCTAGGCATGAGTGATAATGACCTGCACTAGGGCAGTTGTCGTGTCAGAAAAGAGGGAAGGGGGCATATATGTGAGATGTTATAGTGGTAGAAATGACAAATGATTGGCTATGGGGAGCATCTAGTAGGTGCTTCACAAATGTTTACTGACTGATAATTAATTATAAAAAAACACCTATCTTTCATGCTGATTTTCAAGATATATTTATTAACCAACCCTGTATATTTCTCAAATGCTTTTTCCCTTCCCTCAAAAAAGAAAAAAAATTACATATAATGCTTTCAAGATAATAACTATCTGATTATTACTCTTATCATTGTGAATGAGATGTTGTCATCAAACATTTATATCAGTCAATGGTTCCAAATGCGCAATCTCAGACATATTAAAGAGTATAGAAGATATTCTAAGCCTCCTGTTCATATAATTGAAAAATCAAGGCTTTTATTGTACCTGCTGTTTCCTTTCTCAAGTTATTTAGTTCCCTCCTCTTCGGCTCTGGGGAATTTATTTTAAAGGAAAAGTTCTAAGTTCACTCAATTGCTCTTAGACCTCAGTTAGAAAAATTCCTAACACCTAGGCAGAGGTTGAGCTCTCTGCCTAATCTTAAATTTATATTGCTCTCTAGTTAATCCCTTCTCTGCAGCTGAAGTAAAAGTCAGTTTATAGAGAATGTTTGGGTAACAAAATAGCAGATTATACTGTAGTATCTGTGGGTCAACAGACTTTGGGAGGGGAAGTTGGGGAAAGAACTAACCTTTTCTTGGGATGTCCCTTAGTCTACGTCCTTTGCTCCAAGACTGTCTTGCCTGTAGAACCAATAACTCTCCTCAATAATTCCCTTCTCTGTTATAGCTCAGTCCTCCCTTTACTCCTCAAAAATATGCTGAAAATGCCATGCTTGCTCCAATGCATGCCATTAAGAATCTCTCTCCAGTTCTGAGACAGCTTTTTTCCTTTATACAAATTACTTAGTGAGTGGCGTATAGTAATGGCACTGATTCAAGAAGGTATACAAGCCCAGTTCCCACTCAGTTCTGATTGTCTGATTCCATCAATTACAGTATCAGAGCTAAAATGAGAGCATCATAATCTCACCCTTTCACTATCATACCCACTGTATTTTGGTTACTGAACAAGCAATTGTTATTTCAAGAACTTAAAAGACAGAGTGCTGGACTTAAAATCAAGAGACCTGAACTTGAATCTCAGCTGCAAAATGTACCATTTGTGTGACGATGGACAAGCAAAACACATAAAGTCTGTTAACTTCAGTTTCCTCTTCTGTAAAATAGGGATAATAATACTTAGACCACCTACCCCATAGTGCTGGTTGGGGTGAGAAGCATTTCATAAAACCTTAAGATGCTACAGAAGTAAGTTAACTTATTAGGGAAACTATGTGGTATAATGGAAAGAATATTAGTATCAGACAACTGAGTTAAAATCTTGGCTCTGCCACTTTATAGTCATGTGATCCCAAGGAAATCACTTAACTTCCTTATGACTCAGAATTGTTGCTGTACTTGACTCTTTGTGACCCTGTGGGCCACACTGTCCATGGGGTTTTCTTGGCAAAGACACTGGAGCGGTTTGCCATTTCCCTGACCACTCCTTTTGCAATGACTAAGTTAGAATTCCCCCTCACCTCATAAAGGGAGCAAATACTGATTTATCCTAGCTCCAAAAAGGAAAGAAAGCTATTGGACCAAAAGAGGTGTTGGGGAAGATACATGAGGTATAAGATCCAAAATGCACTCAGATCCACAAACTAGAGGGGAAAAGAATTTGTGACATTACCTAGAGCTAGCCCCCTTTCCCTAGAATATTCTCAGGGGAGGGACCCAAGTGGACTGATCCACCCACACTCCCAACTGAAGAAGGCTGAGAAAACTCAAAAGCTCAGACTAAAGTAACTGTAAAGTAGTGGAAGAAGAAAGGAGCCAGATAAGTATGGAAACCAAAGAAGAGTGACTAGGAATATAAAAGAAAGAATAAAAGACCAAAAGCTCAAGAGACCCAGCAGAGAAGAGCATAAAAAAGAAGAAAGAATGATAATTTTTTTAAAAGAGTACAAAGCACTATGAACAGATATTATACTGTAATGAAAAATGAACCAAAAATATCTGAAAACTGCCTACTAGACATTTTGAACTGTATCTCAGACATCTTACACTCAACATATCCAAAACTGATATCATTACCTTCACTATGAAACCTTCCCCTCCCCCCTTCCTAACTTTCTTATTATTGTGGACAGTACCACCATTCTCCTAGTCACTCAGGCTTTCACAACTTAGGTGTCATCCTTGACACATCATTCTCTCTCTCACCCCCTATTATCAATTTATTGCTAAGTTCTATCACTTCTACTTTTGTTACATTTCATGCATATGTCCCCTTCTCTCTGACATTGACAGCACCCCATTGCAGGCTATCACCTCAAACCTGGACTATTATAATATCCTACTGGTTGGTCTCCCTCCACTCAGATGTCAAATTGATCTTCCCTAAACACAGCTATGACCACATCCCCATATTCCTCCTCTTCCTGTTCCTGCCCTACCCCATTCAATAACTCCAGTGGTACCTAGTCTCTTCAGGATCAAATATAAAATCCTCTGGATTTTAAAGCCCTTTATAACTTAAATCTCTCCTATCTTTCTAGTCTTCTTATGCATTACTCCATTCTACATACTCTACAATATAGTGACACTGGCTTTCTTGTTATTCCTTCTACTCTATATTTCAACTCTGAATGTTTTAACTTGCTGAGAACTATCTCCCTCCTTATCTCTATCTCTTGGCTTCCCTGGCTTCCTTCAAGCCTCATCTAAAGTCCTACAGTCTGCAAGGAGCATTTTCTACTACTCTTTAATCTTAGTGCCTTCCCTCTGAGCCTCCCCCTAATTTATCCTGTATGTATCTTGTTTATATATAGTTGCATCATACTGTATCCCCCATTAAACTGTAAGCTCTTTGAGAGCAAGGACTTTCTTTTTGCCTTCCTTCGTATCATTATCACTTAGCACAGTGCCTGGCATGTAGTAGACACATAATGAATGTTTGCTGACTGACCGACTGTTGAGAAAGAATCTTGCAGATACTCCCAAAGATCATAAAATTTCAAGAGACTGTGGAATATTTCAAAAGAGAAATAAGATTTTTAAAAGAATGAGGAATGAATTTAACTCAGAAATCAGAGCTCTCAATGCAGAATTAAAAACGGAAATAGCAGAGGAAGAAAAATTAAATGCACAATAGAAAATCCTTTCAAAGAAGCAGACACTGAGAGGAAAAATAGCAGATTTGAAACACAAAAATGCTGAAATGGAAGAAATTTTGCATAAGAACAAAAAGACAACAAAGTTAGCAGAAGACCTGAATTTTACATAATTCAAGTCAACTGACCTTGATGATTAAATGAGCATAGATACTTTAAAGATCACAGTTTTTCTAGAAGAATAAAACAAATATTAAAAATCTCATTTTTATCAATATCATTCTACAGGAAACAATACAAGAAATATTTGACAATTTTTAATACAAACAACAAAGAACTGACTAAAAGAATCCACAAGTCACTTCCAGAAAAAAAATCTGTATTTCCAACTGAAAGGTTTAAAAAAATGGTTAAATTTAACATTCTGAACAACAAATTTGTCAAGTAGTCAAAAGAAAGTCAATTCAAATAATCAAGGATTATTCCATATTCATTAAATATAAGAGAAGAGCGTGGAACAGTATAATCCCAAAAGCAAGGAACATAAGCTGCAGCCCAAAAGAACAATTTCTCAAAACACTCCCAAAACACCCTCCCTGGTGTTAAGCAGACTATTCAATTTACCAATAACAGAAACACAAGAAAGAAAAGTACAATTACCAAGGGAAAATAATTAAGTGATGAATCCAATTCTTTCTGGCTTAAAGGCATTTTTTTAAAAGAAGGATCTATTCAGAAATAGAACAAAGACAGATCACTGAGGGACAAAAAGCATCTAAATGGCTATACACTGAAAGAGAAAGAATCGGAGATGGAAAGCAAAAAAAAGGAGTTGAATAGTCCAAGTTCTAAATCCCCTGTGATCCTATAATTGACACATTATTTTTTGTAGCAGGTAATGAGAATAGGAAATTGTATGAATGGGGAGCTAAGTGACAGAAAGTTGTGGGTAATTTACCTCCTCCAAGTCCATAAGAGAACGAGAAAGAAATAGCAATTTCTTTAGTTTTGCAACGGTAGTGATGGCTATTAGAGAATAGGATAAAAGCAACAGATAGGGTAAACTGGGATAAAAGAAGTACAAGGAACATGTTCATGCCCTAAAAGAGGAAAAGAAAGGATGCTAACTAAAGAATATTTCTATAGTTAAAAAATGTATGCCTGTAGTATGAGAAAGAGAGCTTGGGATGGATTTTGTCTGGGAGGAATCAGCACATTAGAAGAATACCTTCCCTTAGAAAGAAGTACACCTCCCTACACACTGTCCCATCCCAAGTGAAAGGATGCATGAGACTTCAAGAGCAGCCAGCCTTCAGAGCGATGAGGGAAGAGACATTAAACAAGGATACAACAAAACAGTCTTGAGAATGGAAATCAGTCATATTAAGGATAGGGACAAGGCTAAGCCTCATAACTCAGGGTACACAGTGACTCCTATCATATAACACTGCTTCCATTCAACTTACTTTCATCGTGAATTGCCTTTTTTAATTGAGAGACATGACTGAAATATACTCCTACTCCTCTCCATCTTGTAGAATCACTTATTTCCATAAAGATCAAGCTCGAGCAACAATTTCTACAATAAGGCATTCCTTATATTACTATTCCTTGTATTATTTCCTTAAATACATATGACATATATGTATATATACATATACACATCTATACCCACATATACAAACATATCTATACACATACATAGTACACATTGTCTCCTCTCTGAAGGCAGGAACTGGTGCATTTTTGTCTTCTTATCCTCAGTGTCTAGTGGAATACTTAGCATGTAGTAGGCGCTTAATGCATGCCTGTTGGTTGATCGGGGAAGTAAATGCAAAGAGTTTGTGGGAACAGACTAACATTAAATAGTAAAAGCAAAACCAATCATAGGGACAACATACTCTCTTAAAAGTAATAAAAATTAATACAAAAGAAATAATGGAGAAAACACAAGCCTACAATCATAAGTTTAAATGTGAATATATTAAATAATTTGATATAAGGAAAGAGTGGCAGAATGAAAAAATAAACAAAAAAACAATCATCTGTTGCACAACAGAAACACAACTAAAAAAAGAAACCTATGGAATAAAAGCAAGAGACTGGAATAAAATTTACTATGCTACAGATTTTTATAAACAAGGAGTTGCTATCAGATAAAGAAAAAGTAAACGAAAACACTAACTCATTAAAAATTAGAGTTGAGCAAGTGGAAGCTAATGAATCTACGAGGCACCAAGTAGTAGCAAAACAAAAAGTAAAGAATGAAAAAATAGAAAAAAAATGTGAAATATCTGATTGGGAAAACAACTGACCTGGAAAATAGATCCAGGAGAGACAATTTAAGAGTTATTGGTCTAACAGAAATCCACGATGAAAAAAAAGCCTTGATAGTATCTTCGAAGAAATTATCAAAGACAACTGCCCAGAGGTCCTAGAACCAGAGGACAAAATAGTCATTGAAAGAATTCACCGATCACCCCCTGAAACAGATCCCAAACTGAAAACACAAAGAAATATTATAGCCAAATTTCAGAACTATAAACTCAAGGAGAAAATACTGCAGCCAAAAAGAAGCAATTCAGATATTGTGGAAGTACAGTCAGGATCACGCAGGATCTCTCAGCTTCCACATTAAAAGACAGGAGAAATTGGAATATGATATTCCAAAGGGCAAAGGAGCTGGGACTACAACCAAGGATCATCTACCCAGCAGAACTAAGCATAATTTTTCAGGCAAGGAGATGGACATTCAATGATATAAGGGAATTCCAGACCTTCCTGATGAAAAGGCCAGAACTCAATGGAAAATTTGATCTCCAAATACAAAACTCAAGAGAGACATAAAAAAGCAACCAGGGGGAAAAACCCCCACAAACCTTATTAACAAATAAGGGCAGGTTGTTTGCATCTTTACGTGGAATTACATCATCTTATGTATGTTATATATATACATATATATATATGTATATATATATACATATATATATCAGTCTTGAAAATGGTACAGCTATTATGACAATTGAAAGGGATACACATAGATTGTGAATGCCCATATAAATTAACTGATGTAAAGATAAAAAAAACATAAGTAAGAGATGTAAAGGGAGGGCTATGAGAGAAGAAGTAAGGAGGTAGTAGAAAAGGGTAAATTACACCAAATGAAGAGGCACAAAAACATATTATAGTAGAGGGAAAGAAGGGAGGGAGAAGAGCAGTATTTAAGCTTTACTGTCATCTGATCTGGTTCAAGAAGGGAATAACATACCCTGATAAGTTTAGAAATCTAACCTGACCTATGGGAAGTAGGAGGGAAAGGGGGGAAAAAGGGAGGGGGGTGGCCAGAAGGGAGGGGAGAAGTAGCAAGTGGGAAATGGTAAGATAAGGGAGGAGAATAAAGAGGGAGGGTAAACTGAAGAAGGCGGCGGTCAAAAGCAAAACTTTGTTGAGGAGGAGAAGGGGAAAGGGAGAAATAAAAGCATAAACAGGGGAAATAGGATGGAGAAAAAGACACAGATAGAAATCATAACTCTGAACGTGAATGGAATGAACTCTCTCATAAAACAGAAGCTGGTAGCAGAATGGATTAAAAACCATAATCCTACAATATGCTGTTTACAAGAAACACATTTAAAACAGGTGGATACACACAGGGTAAAGGTAAAAGGCTGGAATAAAATATATTGCACCTCAGCTAAGGTAAAAAAAGCAGGTGTAGCAATCCTAATCTCAGACAAAGCAAAAGTAAAGATAGATTTAATTAAAAGAGATAAGGAAGAACATTATATCCTGCTAAAAGGCACCATAAACAATGAAGCAATATCATCGTTTAACATATATGCACCAAGTGGTAAGGCATGCAAATTCTTAGAGGAGAGGGGGGAGTTACAGGAAGAAATAGACAGCAAAACTATAATATTGGGAGACCTCAACCTCCCCCTTTCTGAACTTGATAAATCTAACCTCAAAATAAATAAGAAGGAAGTTAAGGAGGTAAACAGAATTTTAGAAAAGGCAGATATGATAGACTTCTGGAGAAAACTGAATGGGGATAAAAAGGAATATACTTTCTTCTCAGCAGTACATGGCACATACTCAAAAATTGACCATGTACTAGGACATAAAAACCTCACAATCCAGTGCAGAAAGGCAGAAGTAGTCAAAGCACACTTTTCAGATCATGATGCAATAAGAATTATTTGTAACAAAGAACCATAGAAAAATAAGCTAAAAATTAATTGGAAACTAAATAATCTAATTCTAAAGAATGAGTGGGCCAAAGAACAAACCAGAGAAACAATTAATAACTTCATTCAAGAGAATGACAATAATGAAACAACATACCAAAACTTATGGGATGCAGCAAAAGCAGTTCTTAGGGGAAGCTTTATATCCCTAAATGCTTACATGAATAAAATAGGGAAAAAGGAGATCAATGATCTGGGCATACAGCTGAAAAAGCTAGAAAAAGAGCAAATTGAAAATCCCCAATTAAATACCAAATTAGAAATACTGAAAATCAAAGGAGAGATTAATAAAACTGAAACCAAGAAAACTATTGAATTAATAAATAAAACAAAGAGCTGGTTTTATGAAAAAACCAATAAAATTGATAAACCTTTGGCCAATTTGAATAAAAAAAAGAAAGAAGAAAATCAAATTACCAGTATCAAAAATGAAAAGGGTGAGTTCACCTCTAACGAACAGGAAATCAAAACAATAATTAGGAATTATTTTGCCCAATTGTATGCCCACAAATTTGACAACCTTAGAGATCTGGATGAATATCTACAAAAACATAAACTGCCCAGGCTAACAGAAAAGGAAGCAAAATTTCTAAATAATCCCATCTCAGAAAAAGAAATTGAGCATGCCATCAATGAACTCCCTAGGAAAAAAATCTCCAGGGCCAGATGGTTTTACATGTGAATTCTATCAAACATTTAAAGAACAACTAATTCCAATACTCTGCAGACTATTTGGGAAAATAGGTGAAGAAGGAGTCCTACCAAATTCTTTTTATGACACAAATATGGTACTAATACCCAAACCAGGTAGAGTCAAAACAGAGAAAGAAAATTATAGACCAATTTCTCTAATGAATATTGATGCAAAAATTTTAAATAAAATATTAGCAAAAAGATTGCAGCAACTTATCATGAGAATAATACACTATGACCAGGTAGGATTTATTCCAGGAATGCAAGGCTCATTCAATATTAGGAAACTATTCGCATAATTGACCATATCAACAACAAAACTAGCAGAAAACATATGATCATCTCAATAGATGCAGAAAAAGCCTTTGACAAAATACAACACCCATTCCTATTAAAAACACTAGAAAGCATAGGAATAAGTGGAACTTTCCTTAAAATTATAAATAGCATCTACCTAAAACCATCAACAAGCATTATTTGTAATGGGGATAAGCTAGATGCATTCCCAATAAGATCAGGAGTGAAACAAGGATGTTCATTATCACCCCTACTATTCAATTTGGTACTAGAAACATTAGCTGTACAATAAGAGAAGAAAAAGAAATTGAAGGAATTAGAATAGGAAAAGAAGAAACTAAATTATCACTTTTTGCAGATGATATGATGATTTATTTAGAGAATCCTAGAGAATCAAGTAAAAAACTACTTGAAATAATAAACAACTTTAGCAAAGTTGCAGGATATAAAATAAACCCACATAAATCCTCAGCATTCCTATACATTACTGACAAAGCCCAACAGCAAGAGATAGAAAGAGAAATTCCATTCAAAGTTACTGTAGACACCATAAAATATTTGGGAGTCTATTTGCCAAGACAAACCCAGGGCCTATATGAACATAACTATGAAACACTTTTCACACGAATAAAGTCAGATCTAAATAAATGGAAAAATATCAGTTGCTCATGGCTAGGCGGAGCTAATATAATAAAAATGACAATTTTACCTAAATTAATCTATCTATTCAGTGCCATACCAACCGAAATACCAAAAAATTATTTTACTGAGCTGGACAAAGTAATAACAAAATTCATCTGGAAAGACAAGAGATCTAGAATATCTAGGGTATTGATGAAAAGAAATGCTAGAGAAGGTGGCCTAGCCATACCAGATATTAAACTGTACTACAGAGCAGCAGTCATCAAAACTACCTGGTACTGGTTAAGAAACAGAGGTGTGGATCAGTGGAATAGGATAGGAATACAAGGTGTAGAAGTCCACAACTATAGCAATCTACTCTTTGATAAACCCAAAGAGGCCAGCTTCTGGGCGAATAATTCACTATTTCACAAAAACTGTTCGGAAAATTGGAAAATGGTAGGACAGAAACTGGGCATAGACCAATATCTTATACCACATACCAAAATAAAGTCAAAATGGGTTCATGATTTAGGAGTAAAGGCTGATACTATAAGTAATTTGGGAGAGCAAGGAATAGTTTACTTATCAGATTTATGGAAAAGAAAAGAATTCATGACCCAACAAGAAATAGAGAGCATTACAAAATGCAAAATGGATAATTTTGATTATGTTAAATTGAAATGTTTTTGTACAAAAAAGCCAATGCAACAAAAATTAGGAGGGAAGCAGAAAATTAGGAGAAAATCTTTATAACTAGTATCTCTGATAAAGGCCTCATTTCTAAAATATACAGGGAACTGAGCCAAATATATAGGAATACAAGCCATTCCCCAATTGAGAAATGGTCAAAGGATATGAACAGGCAGTTTTCAGAGGAAGAAATTAAAGCTATCTATAGGCATATGAAAAAATGCTCTAAATCACTACTGATTAGAGAAATGCAAATCAAAACAACTCTTAGATACCACATCTCTCCTGTCAGATTGGCTAAAATAACAAAACAGGAAAATGATAAATGCTGGAGAGGATGTGGGAAAATTGGAACATCGCTACATTGCTGGTGGAGTTGTGAGATGATCCAGCCATTGTGGAGAGCAATTTGGAACTATGCCCAAAGGGCCACAGGAATGTTCATACCCTTTGACCCAGCAATACCACTTCTAGGGTTGTATCCCAAAGAAATCACACAAGCGGGAAAAGGACCCATATGTACAAAATTATTTATAGCGGCTCTTTTTGTGGTAGCCAAGAATTGGAAATCAAAGGGATGGCCATCAATTGGGGAATGGCTGAACAAGCTGTGGTATATGAAGGTAATGGAATACTATTGTGCCATAAGAAATGGGGATGATACGGACTTCATAACAACCTGGAAAAACCTACACGACATAATGCTGAGCGAGCGGAGCAGAGCCAGGAGAACGTTGTGCACAGCCACAGATATATGGATTCCGTGAGGACCAACCCTGACAGACTTCGCTCTTCTCAGCAACACAAGGTGCAAGGACAACTCCAAAGGACTCACGATGGAGAATGCTATCTACATCCAGAGAAAGAACTATGAAGTTTGAATGCAGATTGAGGCACACTTCATGCTCGCCTTTTTCTCTTCTCCTTTGTTTTTGGGTTTTTTTTTTTTGGTTCTGTTTCTTCTTTCTCATGATTCATTTCATTGGTCATAATTCTCCTCCACAACTTGACTAGTGTATAAATTAATTCAATGCAAAAAAAAAGAATTTACCGTAATAAAGGATAAACAGGGAAACTGCATTATGCTTTAAGGAACTATAGACAATAAACCATTATCAAATTAATTATATATGGATTAAATGGCATAGCATCCAAATTCAGAAAAAGTTACACAAATTACAAAAAGACACATTAATAACAATAATAGCAGGAGACTTTAATACTCCTCTGCTAAAGTTAGAGAAATATAACTGAATGATAGAAAGAAAAACAAATGGAAAATAGAACTGCAAAAACTCTTTGAGAAGTTAAAGCCAAAAGGCTTAAGATATCTTCTGAATGGGGATGAGAATATATGGTTCTTAGCACTTCATGTTACCTTTACAAAAACAGAACATCTACTAAGGTATAAAGAAATTATGAGTAAATACAAAAAGCAAAATTTTCCACAAAACTATACATACCTTTTTATAGACATTAATGCAAGAAAGTTATTAATACAGAGAATACAGATAAAAGACAAAGATCCAAATGAAAACTTCAGAATAGCATTCTAAATAATGAGGGAATCAAAGAAAAAATCATAGTAACAACAAATAACTATGTGAAAGACAATGATAACAATGAGACCACAAGACAAAACAAAATGGGATGCAGCCAA
The DNA here is from genome assembly GCF_011100635.1 of Trichosurus vulpecula. Lineage (NCBI taxonomy): Eukaryota > Metazoa > Chordata > Mammalia > Diprotodontia > Phalangeridae > Trichosurus > Trichosurus vulpecula. The sequence goes on along the minus strand of NC_050575.1, from coordinate 12,198,565 downwards.
AGCATTCATCAGAAGAAAAATTCTCTGAAAATACACATTAAGAAAAAAGAGAAGTTTGACGAACTGAGTATTCAGTTTTTCAAAATTAGAAATTAAATAAGCAAATCTAAAAGAAATGGAAAGGAGGAAATCTTTAAATCAGAGGAGAAATGAAAAAAATGGAAAAGAATAAGTCTATAGAAATGATATGCAAAGCTAAAAGGTGATTCTTCAAAACACATTTAACAAAAAATCAATAAACCAGACAAAATGATAAAAAAGAACATAAAGGAAAAAATACAATAAAACAAGGTAAAATCATTATAAAATAGTATCAAAATACAAAATTATAAACTAGCAATACTGAGAAATTAAAAGACGTGGAGGACTATTTTCAAAAATACTCTTCACATGGTTGATTTAAGTTAGTTGGTTTTGTCAATCTGCTTTCTGTTTCTTTTTTCAAAAGATGGTTTGCTGGGTCAGAATAGGGGAGGAATATATTAGAAAATGCGAGTGACAGAAAACCAATATAAACAATATTTTGGAGAGATCATTGGTAACCTTTAAGAGACCAATTTTGTGAGTGGTAGGGTCAAAGGTCAGACAGTAAGGGGCTGAGTAGTGCTGAGCAAATTGAGGCAACAAGCATAAACAGCTCTTTCCAAGGGTTCAGCAGGGCAGAGAATGGAAGGAGATACACAAAACTGTATACAGTTTGAAGGGATGGCAGGTTGATATAAAGATTATTTTAAGGACAAGGAAAGCCCAAGAGGGTATGTTTGTAGAAGCAGTAGGAAGAGCAATATATAGGAATAAACTGAAGATGAGAGAAGGAATGAGGTAAACTAGAAGAAACAGGAGTGGAATCATGAGCACAAATAGTGAGATTGGTCTTCACAAGATGATCTACCTCCCCATCAGAGCCTAGAGCAAAAGAAAAGCAAATAAGCATAGAGGGGTTCTAAGGTGTGGAGCAGGGATTTCAATCATCGAAAGTAATAGAGATTTGAGTGATGACATTCCAAAGGACTCATTCAGTGATATACTGTTAATAAATCATCATCTTTATCACATATCTGAGGGAATTCAGGCGATTAGGACAGCAAGTGGTTATTTGTGGGAATTGAATGAACCACACTGACTCCATCTTGTTTTGGAGCTATCTCAGTTCCCTTTCTCTTCAATCATGGGTCTGCTCTAGCCCAAATTCTGTCTCATGAGAAAATTTTATTCAATTGTGGGAATTGGGATAAAACCTTATTGCATTGTTTGAACTTAGCCCTGGGAAGCTTAGCTGGGAAGCTGAACTACCTTTACCTACTGTTTAGAGACCCTTAACTAAGGACCTAGGACTTGGTTATGTTGACCAGAAAACTGATCAAATCCTAAGATTGATGCAAGGAGTTTTCTCACAATTGTATGTCTCAAGCAACCCATATTTCTTATCTGAAAACTGACTCCATACTGATCAAACAGTTATTGTTTCCATGTTCCTTTGATTTTTCACAGACACTCGAGGGGAGTGGGACACCTCTCTTTCTGATTTCAGGGAATTGTTCTTGTTCACTCTCACTCTCCCTACTTGGAAAGTCCCTAATCTTTCCTCCAATTAGAACTCAATTACCTTATGTTGTCTCCTAGTTAAGTGTTTCCTTTTAATTAATTGATCTTATTTGATTAATTGTTTTAATAGCATAAAAATCTGTCTCCCTTTGTATGCAGGCTCCAGTTCTAAGCTGTGAAAGGGGCCTGACCTTGATTTGTTAGGAAATTGGCATGAATTGGTTAATAAATGGAAATACTTGGAAGCTTGAACCTTGTTTCTTCAGTTATTTCATCTTAAATTCCCCACATCAACCTGATAATTCATAGGGGGCTTGTTTCACACTTTAATCATGTAATGGATGAGCATTTGGAATTTGATATTTCAGCAGATAAACAACCAGTGGAAAGTTAATTTCTTTCTCTCCTTGTCTCTCCTTTTCTCATTATACTGTTCTTAGCATTATAAGGGGTATCAGAATGTATAATAAACTTCACAACAGAGTTCTAAACACATAAAAATGCTTCTTTGTTGACAAACATTTTACAAATGAAATTTGTAAGATGTATTTATATAGCTGGATTGCAGATAGGATTAATGTGTAAGATGTGAAATGTAGATAGTTTGTAAAGAGCTTTAAAAGTCAAACAGATGAGTTTGATCCTAGACTAATAAACAAGGAGCCATAGGATTTTTATTGAGCATACAAGAGTGGGGACAGGGGAAAATGGACGGGTGATGAATGTGATGTGATCAGGCCTATGCTTCAGGAAAATTATTTTGGTGTCTGTGTGGACTGGACTTCGGAGAGTATTAAAGCAAAAGGACAGATTAGGAGACTATTGCAGCGGACCAGGCAAGAGATGATTAGTTGCAGAGACGGAATCAACAAGATTTAGCAAGTGATTGGATATGTGGAGGGAGGTAGGGTGAGAAGTCAAGGACAACATCAAGGTTTCAAATCTGGGTGACAAGGAGGATAGTGATGCCCAAATAGTAGTAGAAGAGGTGTGGGTTTTGGGGAAAAGATCAATGACTTCTATTAGGGACATGGTATATTGAGATGCCTCCTGAATATACACTTTAAAATGTCCAAGAAGGGATCTGGTGATGTGGGGATGGAGCTCAAGAGAGTGACATCTTTTTCAAGGACTTTAGCTAAATCATATTTCTTTGTGACCCCGACATCCTCTGGTACAAAAATAGTGCTCTGAATTTGTAAACTCAGCTTTAAGACCCAGCTCAAGTCCCACTCTCTATGAAGCCTTCCCTGTTTCCCTCCAGACTTCATCTGATACCCCCATTCCTCTGAGCACCTATAGAATTTGAAAGATAAATATAAGGAAGTAAGATAACTCCCAACTTCAAGGAGCTTTGATTTTAATGGGGAACAACACGTAAAAGGGAGTTTCAAAGGGATGGGAATTAAAATACAAGACCCAAGACAGGCATTAAAAAAAGAGGGAGAAATCATGAGGAACTTTAAAAAGGTTAAACTGTTTACATTCCCAAATGGGAAAATGATACATGATGATAAAGTTCCAAGAACTTTATCATTATTAGGGCAGTTAAAAGGAGCTGACTTAGGGGGCATGGTCGTGAATCTATCATGTTGAGTTCATCTCAAAAGAAAACTGAAAGGCTGGGAAAGAGGGATGTACTAAGAGAAAGAGGAAGGGAAAGGAAGAGTGAGGAAAACTTTCTCACACAAAACAGGCACACAAGGAAGAGATTTTACAATGGAGGGGAAAATCAAGGTTTGGGGTAGAGTGAGCAATGCTTTCAAAAAGAGAATTTTATATATATACATACTTCCAGTTGGGTATAGAAATCCATCTTACCCAGGAAGTTGGAGGGGAAGGGGCTAAGAGAAAGGGAGGGTGGCAATAAGAGGGAGGGCAGGTTGAGGGAGGCAGCGACCAGAAGAAAAGGATAAGGACAGAGTGTAAGGGGTAGTTTTCTCCAGGATGGGAAGGATGTGGATGAGGAGGAGAAGTTTGGTGAGTGCGTAGTATTTTGAGTTCTGAATGCTTATTTCTTCACTTAAGTTCATTAAATCTATTGAATAACTTTCTAGCTATTTGTTTTCATGAAAAGCCATCATCAATCCTGAAATCTGTGAAAATAATAATCTTGGTTTATAAAGCACTTTCACTACAAAAGCACTAAGGGGTAGGTAGTGTAAGTATCTTTCTTTAATAGACAAAGAGACAGCACAGCATGGCAGCTATAGAATTCACATCAAAGCTAGGAAGACCCAAGTTCAAACTGACTCAAAATAATACACTAGTTGTGTGATTCTGGACAATTGCTTAACCTCCAGCAGGCAACTCTAAGACTACACACACACACACACACACACACACACACACACACATATATGTGTATATATACATACACACACACACACACACACATATATGTATATTGCAAAGGTGGGGTCAATATACACTGATAGAGTTTCCTTAGGAATTTCTTAGGAACCTGAAATCACAGGTGTAGTCTCTATCTCTATTTTACAGACAACAAAGCTTAAAGTAAGAAAAGTTAAACGACTTACTTAAACTCACATAGCTAGTCAATGGCAAAATACGGCCCTGGTTCCAGGTCTTCTCCAAGGCACTGTCTAGTGCTTTTCTATTATATTTCACTGTACTAGCTCTAGATTCCCAAATTATAGTTTAGTGGTTCAAGATTATTATATCACAGAATAAAATTAAATAATGGTGGTGATTTAATGAAGATGACTACACTGAACTTTATTTTTCTCTTAAACGGGAGAAACAGGAGCCAGTGTAGAATTGGACTAATGCACATGAGGTAAAGTCTGACATATGGCCTTCTGCTTTGTGCCTTGACATTAAAATAATTCCTGCAGGAGCCAAAACTAATTCAGTAAGAGTATGCATTTAAGCTTATTGTTAAGCAGAGGAGCAGTACTTCTTAAAATCTTTTTTGATGAAGTTTGGATAGAAATGGTTTGAAGAGAAGTTGCTATTTTGTTATTATTGTTTTATATTTAAAACTCTGGACTATTATGCATATCTGCTTTTCATAACTGATAAGAGTATTGGAATTTAAGGGCATCTCTTGTAAATTGACTGAAAGCATCTTCATAGGATGATATGTACCTCTTCTGCTCCCATGTGGTTCTAATATCTTCCACTAGATTTTTGTATTTTGAAACCTTTTCCTTTCATATAGTTTGGAGATTATGAGTGTTTGGCACGGGAATATCTATTAGAAACACTGTTCTTAAATTTTTCTGGATTAGGTTTATGGTTAGGTAGTTAGGGGCACTAGTTCTATCGGTAATGATGTTCTGGTTCCAGTACAGGTAATGTGCTGAATTCTCAAGCATATGGTCGGGGGCGGGGAGGAAAGGGCAGTATCTGTATTATGTATTGTCTGTTGACTTATAAACGATTGCAAATTTCTAGTGTACAATTAATTTTAGCTATCATTAATTGATTAATTAGCAATGAGAGGCAATACGGTATAACGGAAAACCAGCCTCAGAATGAAGAAGACCTGGATTCAAGACCTACCTCTGGTACATTTTAGCTAGCTGACACTGGGCAAGTCACTTAACTTCTAAGGGCCTTAGGCAACTCTCTAAGATGATAAATACAACTGCACTGGCAGGACTTTCCTCACTGGAAGTTCCCTACGCCAATGAAGTTAAAGATCCAGACTCAAATGTAACAACAAGTAACGATGATGACACCTTGCTTATAGTGCTTCATGATTTATAAAAGATTTTCTTCACAACAACCCTGTGAAACAGATATCACAAATATTTTTATCCTCATTTTCCAGGTGAGGGAACTGTGGCTCAGCTCAGTGAAGTAATCTGCTTGCCTTAATCCCCTCCTATTAATAAGTGTTGGAATTAGGGTTCAGCCCCAGCTCTGCCTGGGTTCTAGGAAGTTTAGTGCTCTCTCCACCAAACCATACCATGACCTTTGTAGTTTCCACCACTGTAAACTCTACAGATCATTTTGAATGTATGGAAATGTGATAGCTAACTGAGCTATTTTTAGTCATATCATTTTAATGTAAATATTCAAATAAAAAAATGAACAAATTTAAGTTTGGTTTTATATAGCAAAACTCCCAAGTGTTTGGCTTAATTCTCTGTGATCATCTGCTTAGCTTGAACTGCACTTGATGATTCACAGGTATTATCAAGATCAATATTCAGCTTCTAACTGAGTACAGCATTCTCCTGATGTGACAGTTCAATGGATCACACCAAAGGATCCACTCTTGAAAGGAATCATCACCTTGCATTCACTTTTGCCCCAAAGGAAACTTTTTCTTATAGTTCCATCCTATCTCTGATTCTTAAAATTATCCTATGAATAAGATGAACTGCATAAACTAAGCACACCACTAAATGTCACTTGGGAAAGGCTTTAAAATTAATTCATTTGTAGAAAAATATGTAAAGTAAGTTTGCCAAGTCTATCAACCTATCTCTGACTTATCTATAACCTCCAATGTGAAAGTGTCCCTGCAGACTTCTGGGAACATTTCCAGTGCCACAAACCAGGGGTAGCTGCCTGCTTCAATGAGCCCCTACTCCAGAATCAACTCTAGTCTGGGCTGCTCTCTGAGGTAATGACCTCTTTCATCTCCTGCCCTTCAGGGTCTTATCTGGGACAAGCAAAGCACACCCACCCTTCTGAATGGGCTCCTATACCTCCACCTGCTCCTGCTTACTGTGAGGTAAGACTCCTAGGATCTCACAAGACACAATATCAACATTTTTCAGGATGATGAACCTCAAGTGAGAACCCTGGGCTAATCTTGGGCCTCTATAAATAACTCTCTCTCCAACTGCTGACACTCTGCCTAGACTCACTACTCAATGGTTAACACACTGCCATTCCTTTATGGTTTTCCCATCTCAATAATTCTAAACCCTTGATTGCTTATAAACAAATCCTATTCCCCACCTTCAACTCATACCTACCTCATATCTATCTACTTCAACCCTACCCCACCAAGGGCCCACTCCGGATTTGCCTACCCCTGACACTGTACCTTCTAAAATTCCTGCAAACTTCCTTTCATCTTAAACCTCTTCTTTTCTCGTTCCCCCCATCTTCTGGCCCTCACTGAGAAATGGCTCCCTCTTAATAACACCATCTTCACTATCACCCTTTCCAGTACAGGATACACTATTTCATATTTCCTCCTGATGTGATAAGGGAGTAAAAATGTTCCTTGCTCCCCATTACCAGACTCTCTTCACTAAGTACCCTCTCCTCCTTTAAATTTCATGCTATTCAAGTTTATCACCCAATGCACTTCCTGGTGGCTGTTTGTAGCAATCTCCTTACTTCCTGAACAAGTTCATAGCTTTCATCTCTTCCCTATCTCCTGCCCTCATAATAGGAGATTCCAAATTACATATGGATACTCCTTCAAATAGCTAAATTTCAAGCTCCTCAATCTACTCAATTCTCATAACTTATTCTTCAACTCTAACTAAGCTACACACAGAGAAGGCCAGACCTTTGAAGGCTACTGCCTACAAGTATTCCACTTGTTCGAAAACTCCGAATTCCTTTATCTGATTATGTTTTATCATTGCATCTTTCCCCATGCCTTACAACCCCCTAACCTTGTTCTTTGTTCTCACCGTGACCTCTATTCCTTCCACCCCTCAGTTTTTCCCTAGTCCATCATTCCCTGTCATAATACACTGGTGACCCAACTTCACTCTATACTATCCCCTACCCTTATATCTAACCCCACTCTGCCAAACCCCAAACCTGAATTACTCCTATCATCTACAATCTTCATTCTGATTCATATGCTGCCAATGGAGCTGTTGGAAATGATAAACACCATGCTAACTGGGTCCACTATAAATTTATGTTATCTAATCTTGACTGGGCTTTCACTATAGCGAGGCAAATCATTCTATTCCCTCCCAATCAATCTGCAAACTCACTCCACACAGCAGCTGTTCCAAACATTCTCATTTTTATTAAGATTCTCACAGCACCCCTTCCCCCCACACCATCTTAGCTGAGGGTCTCACCTTATACTTCACCAAAAACATGTATGATCATTCACCAAGAGCTTCCCCTTCTACCCTTTTCTTCATCTCATCTCATGCAGACAAGCCACCCCCACACAATACAACATCTCCTCCTTAACTAAGGCTTCAAATGAAAAGATGGCCCTATGTCTTGCAAAGGCCAACCTTTGATTTAATCTACTTCTACCTTCTCTCGAAAACTGCCCCCACTCACCTTCAGTAACTCCGTATCTACTGGCTCCTTCCCAGCTGCCTATGAATTACCTATGATCCTATCTATAAAAAATACCCTCACTAGATCTTACTCTACCCATTAGATGTCATCTTATATTCCTCTTCCCTTTCATGGCTTAGCTTCTTAAGAGAGTCAACAGTCTGCCAACAACAAATAATCATTTATTAAGCGCTTTTTTACTTATTTTGTGCCTGCCACTGTGCTAAGCATCTCCACTTCCTTGCCCCTCACTCTCTTCTAAACCCTCTGTAATTTAGCTTCTGGACTCATCATTCAAGAAAACTGCTTTCTCTGAAGTTGCCAGCAATCTACTAGTTGATAAATATAATGATCTTCTCTCAGTGCTCGTCCATCTTAAACTATCCATAGCCTTTTACCCTTATTCATCACCTTCTCTTCCTGGTACTCTTTCCTGACTGAGTCGTGAGTCATCTCTCTCCTGGCTCTCCTATCTGCACGATCATTCTTTCTCAGTTTCCTTTGCTGGTTCTTCATCCTGTCATACCTACTAATCATGTATGTCCCCCAAGACTCTGTCCTAGATCCCTCATTCTTTTATTCTATGCTATTCCACTTGGTGATCTTATCAGCTCCCATGGATTCAATTAGCATCACTATGAAGATGATTCCTAGATTCATATGTCTAGCCCTAGTCTCTCTCCTGAGCTATAATCCTATATCCCCAATTACCTGCTGTGACACTTCTCACTCAACATGTCTAAAACAAAACTCATCTTTCTTCCCAAAGCCCACTCTTTCCAATTTCCCAATTACTTTCAAGAACACCATCATCCTACCAGTTACCCAGGTTCACAACCTTGGTGATATCCCTGACTCCTCACCCTTGTTTATCTCACACATCCAATCCAGTGCCAAAACTCGTCATTTCCTGACATCTCTCCTATTGATCCCCTCCTCTCCATTTACGTGGCCACAGCCCTAGTTCAGGCTTTCATTGTTTCCTGAACTATGGAAATAGCCGACTAATTGGTCTCCCTGCTTCTTCCCTCTCTAACCCATTCTCCATTTAGCTGCCAAGGCAGTTTTTGTTGCTGTTGTTTTCCCTGAACCAAAGGTCTATGTCATTGCCTGCTCAGTGAGCTCCAGCAAACCACTCTTACCTCTAGGATCAAATAGATACTCCAGCGTTTGCCACTTAAAACACTGTACAACCTGAACCCTTCCTACCTTTCTAACCTTCTCTAGGTTCTCTGATCCAGCTACACTGGCCTATTGAAGTTCTCCAGATATGACACTTCAACCCCTGCCCTTGTTCTTTATAGCTAGCATTTATATATTACTCTACGCCAGCTGTCCCTAGCTCCCTCACCTTTGCCTCTCTGTTTCCCTGCCTTCCTTTAAACCTCAGCTTAAGTCCCATCTTCTACAGCAGGTCCCCCCACCCAGTTCCTAGCATTTCCCTTCTTGGATTACTTTCCAACTATTGTATGTATATGTGCATATTTATGCAGACACGTATACCTACACACATATATGTATATAATATATAATGTACATAACATATGCACATATGTACACACACAAAATATATTATTTACGTGTTGTCTCTCATATTACAGTGTGTACTCCTTAAGCACAGGGACTGTTTTGCCCTTTCTTCATCCCCAGCACTTAGCATAGTGCCTAGAACTTAATAAATGCCTGTTGACTGTCAAAAACATTTACACCATTCTTTCCTGGTCATTGTCACCACCTTTGTTCTGGACTTGATTACATGTTGAGTAGACTATTATGATAGCTTAATAATTATTCTCCCTGCCTCTAGTCTCTCATGGCCTCTAGGTACCCCTTCTTAACTTCATCCTGAATTCATAGCCAGAAAAATCTTTCTAATGGATAATTTTAATCATATCGCTTCACAGATTCATAAAACTTCAATGGCTTCCCAGTGCCTGCTGAATAAACTATTTTTAGCCTGGTATTCAAGGCCTTTCCCAATCCGGCTTGAATTTTGCATCTTCATTTTGCATCTTCCTAGCTTTATATCATACAACTCCCCTTTACATAATCTATGTTTCAGTCAAAAAAGACACTATTCATAATCTCATTCATAATTCTCATCCCCTATTCCTGGAATGGGCTCCTTTCCTCCCCTCATTTCTCCTGCCAAAATCCTTCTTTTCCTCAAGCGATAGTTCTGGTACTACCTCCCTCGTGAAAGCTTATTTTCCTCCCTTCCCCTCAGCCAGGAATGATTCACTCCTTAAGACTCAAATCTCTTACTATTCTCTTTGGATTGTTCCAGCAAACCTATTATATTCTAATTTGTATTATAGTTATGTATGCAAATCTTATTCTTCACACTAAGCTGTGAGCTCTTTGTGTTCATAGACATGTCTAGTTTCATCCTTGGAATTTCTGTATCAGAATTCAATATTATTAAATTGAACTTCTAGCTATTTTTACCTTTCCTTCTTTGGACCCAACACAAAACTTTTTATTTCTTTTAGGATCTTATTCTATTCTGCTATATAATTATTGTGCTTTATGCATTTTCAGATCTTCATGCAAGATCAGTAGTTCCATGAGGGCATTTATATTCAGGTATCTTAATTATTTTTGTATTACTTCTCCCCCGGTACCTAGGGGAGGGCTTGGCACATGGAAGACAGTAAATATATTATTACTGAAAGAATTTAAGTGATTTTTCTCTACTTCACTGTTACTTATGTACATTATATACAAATAATAAGCAGAAATAATTTGGACTTTCAGACATCATCGTTTATATATTCTTATAAAACTGCATTGACAGTATCATTAAAGAGGAGGAAAAGAAAAACAAAAAACTCATGAACAGTGCTAAGTGAATTTCAGAATTTTACTCCTACTCAACTGACCACCAAGTCCAACAAAAATAATTCAGAAAAGATGAATGCCGATGGAGCCAAGATAGTGGAGTAAAGGCAGGGATAATCTAAGCTCTCTCACAAACCCCTCAAAATACCTTTAAGTACTGACTAAACAAATTTTAGAGCAGCAGAGCCCACAAAAAGATGAAGTGGAACAATCTTCTAGCCCAAGACAACTCAGAAGGTTGGCAAGAGAGGTCTGCTGCACCAGGGTGAGGGAGGAGTACAGTCCAGCACAGTGCAGACCCAGCCCAAGCAAACCAAAGGCAGGCCTCGGGGCAATAGAATCAATGGCAGCAGTGGCAGTTTCCAGACCTCTGAGCATACTGATGGTAAAGGGATCAGACAATGGGTCAGAAGGAGATTTACAGGGGTCCCTTTGCTGGCACCAGGGACAGAACTATAGCCTTAGCTCTTCTCAGCAATACAATGATCAAAGACAATTACAAAAGATTCACTATGGAAAATGCTGTATCAACATCCAAAGAAAGAACTATGGAATCTGAATGCATATCAAAGCATCCTATTTTCACTCTTTTGTTGTTTTTTTCTTTCTCATGTTTTTTCCCTTTGTTCCGATTCTTCTTTCCCAATATGAATATGTTTAACATGATTGTACATGTATAACCTATATCGGATTGCCTGCTGTCTTGGGGAGGAGGGAGAGAAGGGAAGGAGGGAGAACAATTTGGAACTCAAAATCCTACAAAAGTGAACATCAAAAACTATCTTTACAAGTAACTGGAAAAAAATACCCTAAAGTGTAAAACTAAAATGAAATAAGTAACAAAAAGAAAAACAGACTTGGCCAAACGTAAAAGGAGGTACAAAAGCTCACTGAAGAAAATAATTCCTAAAAAGTTAGAATTGGGCAAGTGGAAGCTAATGATTCTATGAGACATCAAGAACCATTCAAACAAAATCAAAAGAATGAAAAAATAGAAGAAAATATGAAATACCTCGTTGGAAAAGTAACTGACCTGGAAAATTGATCCAGGAGAGATAATTTAAAAATTATTGGACTACCTGGAAGTCATGACAAAAAAGAGCCTGGACATCATCTTTCAAGAAATTATCAAGGAAAACTTCCCTGATATTCTAGAACCAAAGGGTAAAATAGAAATTAAAATAATCCACCAATCACCTCCTGAAAGAAATCCCAAAATGAAAACTCTCAGGAATATTATAGTTAAATTCCAGACCTCACAGATCAAGGAGAAAATACTGCAAGCAGCTAAAAAGAAACAATTCACATAATGTGGAACCAGAGTCAGGATAACACAAGATTTAGCACCTTCTACATTCAAGGATCAGAAGACTTGGAATATATTCTGGAGGGCAAAAGAGCTAGAAACACAACCAAGAATCACCTACCCAGCAAAACTGAGGAAAAAATAGACATTCCCCCTTCAGAGGAAAAAATAGAAATGGAGGACTTTCAAGCACTGCTGAAGAAAAGAGCAGAGCTAAACAAAACTTTGACTTTCAAACACAAGATGCAAAGGAAGCATTAAAAAGTACACAGGAAAGAGAAATTGTAAGGGATTTGATAAGGTTAAACTGTTTATATTCCTACATGGGAAAATGACATTTATAACTCCTAAAAACTTTCTCATTATCAGGGTATTTAGAAGGAGTTGAATGTGTTGGTATGATTATCTAAAAAAATAAAATTAAGGATGAGAAAGAAGAATGCACTGGGAGAAAGGGAAAGGGAGAGGTAGAATGGGATAAGTTATTGGACATAAAAGATGCCTGAAAGAGATTTTACAGTGAAGGGGTAGATGGGGGAAGCAGGAAGGGGAGCACATGTACCTCTCATCAGAATTGGCTCAAAGAGGGAATAATATACACATTCAGTTGGCTGCAGAAATCTATCTTGCCATACAGGAAAGTAGGAACAGGAGGGGATAAGAGAAGGGGAAGGAGCTCATAGAAGGTGGGAGAAGTTTGGGGGAGGTGAAAGTCAGAAGCAAAACACTATTGAGAATGGAAAAGGAAAATAGGATGGAGGGAAATACATAGTTGGTAATCATTACTGTGAAAAAATTTTTTTACAATAAGTTTCTTTGATAAAGACTTCACTTCTCAAACTTATAGAAAACTGAGTAAAATCTATAGAAGTAAGAGTCATTCCTCAATTGATAAATGGTCAAAGGACATGAAGAGGCAGTTTTCAGACAAAGTAATCAAAGCTATCTATAGTCATATAAAATGCTCTAAATTACTACTGATGAGGAAAATGAAAATTGAAAAAACTCTGAACTACTATCTCATACTTGTTAGACTGGCTAACAGGACAGAAAAGGAAAATGACAAACGTTGGCGGGGATGTGGAAAAATTAAAATACTAACGTACTACTGGTGAAGTTGTATACTGATTCAACCATTCTGGAGAGCAATTTGGAACTATAAAGGGCTACACAACCATTCATACCCTTTGATCAAGCAATACCACTACTAGGAATGTATCCCAAAGAGATTAAAAAACAAAAAGGAAAAGGATCTATGTGTACAAAAATATTTTGGGGAGCTGCACACAGTTCGTTTAGTGGTGGCAAAGAATTGGAAATTGAGGGGACGTCCATCGACTGGGGAATGACTGAACAAGTTATTGGATGTGATTGTGATGCAATACTATTGAACTTTAAGAAATGATAAACACGACGCTCTCAGAAAAATCATAGAATGACTTAGATGAACTGATGCAAAGTGAAATGAGCAGAACCAGGAGAACACTGTACACACTAACAGCAATATTGTATGATGATCTACTATGAATAAATTAGCTATTCTCAGCAATACAATGAACCAAGACAATTCTGTAGGACTTATGGTGAAAAGTATTGTCCATCTCCAGAGAAAGAACTGGTAGAGCTTGAATACAGATCAAAAATACTTTTTCTTTACTTTCTTTATTTGGGGTTTTTTCCTGTGGGGTTTTTTTTTTTTGCAAAGAATGACTTACATGGAAATGTGTTTTGCATGACTACACATGTATGTCAAATTGCTTGGCTTCTAAAGGTAGGGGGGAAGGGAGAAAGAGAGAATCTGGAACTCAAAATTTGAAAAAATGTTAAAATTGTTTCACATGTAATTAGGCAAAAATATTAAGAAAGATTTTTTAAAACTTTCAAGAAAAATATCTCATCTCATTGTCATGTTCTAAGTCACACTGCTCAATTAGTATGCTGGCATATTAAGGATAGGGACTAGACCAGTGATTTCACCGGTATAAAAAAAAAACCCCAGGATGAGGAAACATCCTCTACCAATGTAAGTCCTCAGCCCCTTCTCTGAAACACAGGATCTTAGAGAATTACACAGAGAGCACTGAGAGGTTAAATGATTTGTCCAAGATAACATATAATGCATGTTTCAAAAGCAGGGATTGAACGCAGGTCTTCCTGGTTTCAAGAAAAGTTCTTTACTATGACATACTGCCTCTGCACTTAGATATTAATGACAGCAAAACTTCCTTCTTACCTGAAATAACACATGTATAATTTTCTAGCGATATTTTTACACATCATAGGAAGGGCCATAATAGTTTCATCATAGTAAAAAATGTATATATTTTCAGTTTATGTGGTAAATCTTTTAATTGGTCAATAAATTAAGAAGTCACAAAATTTCATAGATAAATAGTTTTGATTGCTACCAAGGAATGTATTTATGTCTACTAAGGATATAAATTGTTGTTGTCTGAGTCTTCATTACCCCATTTGGGGTTTTCTTGACAGATACTGGAGTGGTTTGCCATTTCCTTCTCCAGCTCATTTTACAGATAAGGAAACTGAGGCAAACAGGATTAAGTGACTTGCCCAGGGTCACTGAGATAGTAAGTGCCTGAGGCCATATTTGAACTCAGAAAGATGAGTCTTCCTGACTCCTGGCACTTCACCATCAGGCTAATCAAGGGAACCTGTGTTCCAATCCTAGCTGACACTTCCTACCTATATGATTCTGAGCAAATGAATACCTCTCTGGGACTCAGTTTCATCTTCTGCAAAATGAAGAGGTTTGATCAAATGATCTCTGCAGTCCCTTCTAACTCTTCTATCTCCAGGACCTTAAGAACCAGAGCAAGCTAGATAAATGTCAACTATTATTAACCTTCCTCAAGCTTCCCTCATTTTTTAAGGTTGAAACCACACATGGAATCTACTGCACTGGAATAGATATTAAGTTAGAATAAAATAAAAACTTATCTTCCATTACAGAGCAAACAGGAACTCCTTAAATCACTTAGGAGGTAACATGTGATTAATATGAAAATGATGTACTAATAGCTTAGTACATTATGCAGCATACAGCCTTAGATAGAACTTTGTGACCTCATTGGTCTGGGGACTCTCTCACTACTGATCACAACTTTTGCACATTCTTTCATCTTGTGGAATTCCTGCAGATGTTTTTACATAAATATTCTATTAATAATCCACCTGAGTTGCTGGAAATCTTTCATTCATTCTTTTACTATTTGGAAGTAATTATAATAATTAATATATTTTAAAGTTTACAAAAATATCTTTCTCACAACTCACTGAAGCACTTGGGTTACCCATTAACTAGCCATTTTTTAACGCAATCATGATGAATCTCCTCAGAAGGATATGGAAGTCTGACCCGTAGATAAATATTATGTATATACTTATATGATTATATGTGTACATATATATGCAGAAAAAATACTTGTTCTTATATCTAGAGATTAATTATGATAGTGCTTATAAAAGAAGTCAAAATTGAATACATAAATTACTTTATAACGAGAAAGTTCTCTGTCACTGAAATAAAAATAAAACAAATTAATCCAAGAAAGCTGGGAATCAGGTTTGTTTTCATTGCTCTACATAGTCAAGGAAGATTTACAGGATCATAGCCACAAAAAACCCCACAAACACTCTGTGAAACATTTCTAAAGCAATAAATCAAATGTAGAAAATATGCATGACACTTCTTTATATATATTTTTTCACACATAATGTTCCAGAAAAGTGCAGAGTACTGTGAACATGTTTTTCATTATTAAATTATCCTTCAAGAGCCTAAGATCACTTTTCAAAAACATACAGTATCAATAGATTATAATTTATTTTTCCATGCTTCTAAGAATCAAACAGAATCTATTGCACAAAAATCACTTGAATGCTCGTCTAGACTTACTTAAGGGTTATTTCATGAAGAACAATGTAACCAAATAGATTTGTCTGAAGTTTGGTTAGTAAGTTAATTCTTGCATTCATTTTTTGTTAATATTAAATGATTTGTTTCTCTGCTCTTTTACCACAGTAGTTTCCAAATGAATATACATAAAATACACAAAAAGCAACATGTTCTTGTTAAAACAGTAACATTATGCCCTGAACTTTCTTTTCTATTAATCCGCCCCCCCCCGCCCCAATTTTCCAAATCACTATTTTAGCTTTCCTGTGCGTCAATTACACTCTGAAAGGATTATTGCTAAGAAATATGCCAGGATACTGAGTATCTATATTTTTTATTTTTATTAAAGTTTCAGTACCAAAAAGTCTTGGGATAAATACCGAAGGAATTTCAAAGAACAGAACTGGATATCACCGGCAACTTATGCTTTTTTTTTTTTTTAAGGCACTAATGACAGTTGTACTATGAGACTTCAGATAAGAATTCACCCCCCTTATGAGACTGGATAAACTATACACGTGTCAAATGCACCAGATTTAGTGAGTGGGCAGTGGCTTTTTACACGTCACGGGGATGGAGTGGTTGGTTATTCCACAGGCCGTGGAGGGGCTGGAGAGGATGTCACGAACTTTATCTCCTGCAGTTCGACACAACACCACGAATACAATGCCTAGCGGTCACTTGTTGGGATGCTGGACAGTAAAAGTGTTAATAGAAAATTCCAAGTTTTTCCTCAAAACGCCAGAGCCAAATGCAACTTTTTTTTTTTTTGGGCAACCAACATTTCTTTTCCCACTGAAGTGAACGAAACTTTCCCTCTGCCTTAACCAGGACACGGGGAAGAAGTTTCTGCTTTTTCCCTGGGTGGGACGGGTTAGTTAGCACTCCCCCGAGTCGCCCAAGGAGCATTCCTCCCTTCCCCACTAACCTCCTTCAGCGGCTCCTTTCCCTTTCCAGAGAAGCCAGTCTTGGAGCAGAAGCAAGCAGCGGCCGCCGCCGCCGCCGCCGCAACAGCTTCCAAGCTCCTTCCTGCTCGCCTTCCCTCCCTCTTTTTTTTTTCTTTCCCAAGACCAGGTTTACAGCCAGAATCCCCGAGAGATCGCCGTCCTCTCCCAGCTCCCGCCCTGCCGGGGGACACCGCAGCAGGGAGAGATGGATGGGGGATCCGGGAAAAGAGGTTCGCGGGGTGTGGAAGGGCGGGGAACGGGGGCAGCAAAGGGAGAACCCCCCACCCCTCCCCGCGCGTGCTTGTGTACACAAACACACGAGTCCCCCGCGGCTCTCCGCCGGCTCCTCTCTCCTTACCGTTGCAGAACTGGAGCAGCGAGGAAGTGTCATAAAGGCTGCTGTAACTAGAGAAGCCGTCCTCCATCCTGCAGCTGGGGCAGCTCCCGATCTACTCGGTGCCGAGCCTTCGCCTCCGCCGCCGCCGCCGCTGCTGCCGCTCTCGCCGCTTCTCACCCACACACTGAGCTCTAGGGCTGGGGCTGGGGCCGGCCCTGCTGTGGCGGCTGCTGCTGCCGGTTACCATGGCAACCTCCTTCACCCCGCCGGCGCCGCCGCCGCTGCCGCCGCGCGCTCTCCCAGGGCAGCTGCGGCCGCTCGCCCGCCCGCCCGCCTCGTGAACGAGGAAAGGACCGAGGCCGGCCCGGGCTGGGAAGAGACCGGCTCTGCCCGGGAGGGGGCGGGCTCGGGGTGGCCGCGAGAGGGTGGGGGAACTAGGAGGCGAGATGGAGCGGGTAGGCGGGAGCCCGGTGGGCACGTACGGGGTGAGGAGACGGCGCGGGAGGGGGAAGGGGGCCCGAATGACCCCCTGGCCTCCTCCCCCTGGGGCGCGGCAGGTACTGAAGGGGGCACGAGAGCCCGCAGCGCTGGGCCCGGGCTCTCTCCCCGAGTAACGGCCCGAGGCCGATCGCGCGCTGGGGAATGTCTCGCGTGAAGTAGCGGCCTCAGCCTGGCCGGCCCCGGGCGAGGAGTGCAAATGGCGGCTGGGAGTAGGAACGAGCTTTCCCCCCCTTTTTTGAGGGGAGCGTGTGTGAAGAGAACAAAGGAAAGGGGGTGAAGACACCCTCAGTCATTCTACGAGGACTGGAGGAACTGCCGTACAGGGGGCGGCGAGACAAAGGGCGGACGGCCAAGCACGAGCCTAGCCTCGCCTCAGCGCCGCGGGTCCGAGATGGGGTCTCGCGCTGGGATCCGGGGCCTGCCCCGCCCCCCAGGGGAGGGAGGGGGCCCTCGGGACCGTTGGGGATGCACGTGCCCGCCCGCGCGCGAGGCCCCCGGCGGTGGGGCGGGGCCCGGGAGCCGCCCCGCCCAGAGCCCAGTTGGGAGCACCGGTGGCCGACCTTCCTCTTCGTACAAAAATACTTTGTTTAAAAAACCAAAATCCCCGAGAGCCCCAGTCCCAGCCTGGAAGCCATTTTTATCGTTTCCAGCACCAAGCATGGACACAAACAGACGCCTCCTAAGATGCTTTTCTCACGAGTTTAGCCCAACTTTAGCCTTGGCCAAGTCGGGTGGAGCTGGCCTTTGCTTGTTTGCAAGGTTATCTTCCTTGCAAAGCATCGCCTCTTGAAGCTGGGGCGGGGGCGGGGGCGGGGAAAGAGGTGAGGGGTGTAAATTGCAGAAATGATGCTTTGGAGAAGGGCCCTCTGACATCAATCTCCCGAGGTCCCGATTCCTGGGCCCTTACAGATTTCTTCATTCAAAATGGGCAACCACGTGTTAACTGTAAAACTCGAATTAGTACTGTGCAAAGAGTGATAAAGGACAGATTTACTCTATTCAAAGTGCTAGGTGGGTGGGGGACGATATAAAGGAAAAAGACAATGAAAAACAGTACCTCCTAATCATTTTGTAATATTCTGACTGTATATAATGTATTAGCATTGCATCTAGTCTGAGCAGATATGTAAATAGAAAATAATTTGAGAAAGGAGAGAGCTAGAATAACTCTAGGTATTCTTTTTTTAAAAGCATTCCCTCTGAACTGAACTTTTAAGGAAATTACTAAGAGGCAAAGGTGAGGAGGGAGAGTATTCCAGACTAGGAGTATTGCCTGGGTAAAGGCCCAGGAAGGAGAGCTGGAATTGTTGAGTTCTGGCTCAGCTAGTGGGCTAGTTTGGCTAGAAAAGTGTTGTAAAGTAAGTGCCAGACTAAATAGGTCTTGTTTTATCCTGGAGGTAATAAAGAACTGCCAAAGATTTTTTTTTTAATTGGTTGGGGGAAGTGAGTTAATTAGACATATGTTTAAAGAAATATTAATTTGTAATTGTGGAACAGAGAGAGAAGAAAGAGAATGGAAGGAAGGAAAATACCAAAAACACTGTTGAGATAGTCCAGGAAAGAGGTGAAAGGAGAAAAAGGAACAAATGGAGAGATGATGTTTGGGTGAAATCTTCAAGGCCACTGGCTATGAAGAGTGACTGAAAGAAAGAGTCAGGGAGGATTGAGGTTTCAAACCTGGGTAACTGGACTTTGTAGTGCCTGCAACCCAACTAAGAAAATTTGGAGGAAGTGTGTAGTGGGTGCTTTGGAGGTGGGGGTGGGGGTGAGGAGGTGCCCTCCAGCAAGATTTCAACTCAAGGTCGAAACAACTGGAAGTAAAATGAATAAAGCAAATAAAGAATATTAGGAAAGCTTCTGGCCATTTTGTGAGGTAGGGAGACAACAGATAGATTAGTGTGCTACGAAGAGCCATAAAATGCTCCAACCCAAATCAATATTTTTTGATAATTCAGTAACTTCAGTGTAAATGTAGGCACAGGGGAGGATGGTGAGAAATATTTTGGCCATGTTGCTCAAATGATTGAGGCCAAATGATTAAAGACTACTCAGTAACCTTAACATTTATAGAGAATGAATACTTTCTTCAAGGAGGATCAGAAAATACTTTATGTGGTGAGCCCTAGACAATATCAGAAAAAAAGGGAATTAACAGTCTTATGCAGGAAATGACTGATTAGTGATTTGGGAGTCATATCAGAAGCAGAATTTGTAGTCAGACCATCAATTAGAGCAAAATAGAAAAAAAGAAGCCTGCACTTTTAACATTTGTGATATCAACAAGCTTGAATGAGTTACCAAGGGGTAAATGGAGGAAAAAAAAGACAAAGATATTTACCTTGATTGTAAACTATTCTTGGAAAAATTTACCGAATGGAAATCAGTGACAAGAGGGGTACCAAAAGTTGCCTTTTGACCAACCTATACATACACAGTTGGATGGCCAATTTATCCACTTACTTCCGAATGATGTCTATTTGGGTTCAGGACTGAATAGGAGGAAGAGAGCATTTAGGATTGCATTTTAGGAAATCATGCAGTACTTTTAATTATTGTAAGCTAATCCCTAGTGCAAAGACCTATCCCTTCAATCAAAATGTTCTCCCAGAAATACTTTATGACTGTGAATCTTAGGACACCATCCAAAAAAATCAGAATTGTAGGATACCCAAAGAACAACGGAAAAGAATGATGTATACAAGAAGGCTGTGACTTAGTGGTAGTATAAGAGACAACATTTAGTAGATGTAAAAGCAGGGGTTAAGAAACACAGAGCTTTACTAGTACAACTGAAATGCAAAGAAATGTACAAAACAAGGTAGGTGGATTGGTAACTGATCTATGAAGAAGAATCACAGAGAATGAAAAAAAGATGGATAGACTAAGCTGCTGAAATTCATGGGATCAGAGATCCAATGAAGTAGTAAAATATAGAAGAAATGTTGAATCTTCACTATAAGGAAATTCAAAGTATCATATTTGAATTTTTCAGATGAAAGATTTGAATGATCAACTCTTTAAGATACTATATCATTTAAACACGATAGTGTCACTAGTTTTTCATAGTGATGTCAGGGTACATAGATTGCCACTAGGAAAGTTTAACATGGAAATTCACGAATGAAAGATAGAAAATATATTACTACTGAATGAAACAGAAAAGTATTATATGAGAATTATTTTTTACTAGTATACAGTTACAAACAAAGCACAAAGCACTTAAGCACCTAGTTCAAATGCCTTTAAAATAGAAAGTATTATTATCCTCTAAATCGAGAGTGTGAAATGTTTTTAGCACAATACTAATCTCTTGCTCTAAAAGAGCAAAATTTAGCATAATTATAAGGATCTTCATGTTATATTAATTAAGTATAATCTACACAGCATAAAAATAGTTCTGTGGAAAACTTTCAAGAAAAATCTATGAAAACTTCACTAATAATGTGTGATTTAGAAGCCCAAACATTTTAACTGAAGACTCAAGTCAGCTTGAAATAATTTAAGGTTTACTTACCCTCAAAAAATGTTATCTTTGTAATAAATGATTCATACTGTCTGAGACAGTGCACAATAGAAACACAGCTTTGCAGTGGCATTAATAGCAGTGTTCTTGCAACATATGAAAGGAGGAAAAAGAATACAATTATGTAGTTCCTATTTGAAGAAAAGTAGTAGGGGGGGAGAAGCTAGAGACATGAAAATTAATGTAAAAACATCTAAGTGAACGCTACCAAAATTTTCAGTCAGTGTAGTGCTTAAAGTTAATTCACTAGAATCTGTCATTATACTATATGTGTTGTTAACAATATAATTCATATGATAGCATCATCATATGAAGTTAAAAGTAATCATACAAACTTAGAGATTACCTTGGCTAACCTCTCATCAGATGAAGTAATTCTTTCTAAAATATCCCTTCCAGCTTCTGTTTAAATACTTCCAGGGATAGGGATTTTGTGAAGTAACCAGTTCCATATTTGGATAGTTCAAATGCTTAGCAAATGCATATATATACACATGTGTGTGTGTATGTATACATATATATATATATATATATATATACATGTACATTTACATATGTTTGTATATCAGGCAGAAACTTGTTTTCTTGTGACTTAAACCTATCAGTCTCAAGTCTGACCCCTTCCATGGGACAGTCCTTCAGTTATTTGAAGACAGCTATGCTGCCTCACCTTTCACCACCAAGTCTTTTCCAGGCTTCTTCATTTTCTCGACCATGACTTTTAGCACTTTTTTTTCCCCAGGCCAGTTACCATGCTAGGAACCATACCCTGGACACACTCTAATTTGTTCCTCTTGAACCATGACACAGAATTGGACACAATGCCTCAGAGAATCCTAATCACAGAATCACAGATGTTAGAGTTGGAAGGGACTTTAGCAGCCATCTGGAACAACCTATACACAAAAAGAATTCTCACTGTAACATATTTGACAAATGGTCATCCAGCCTCTACTTGGAGACCTCCAGTGAGGGCAAAACTGCCACCTCTCAAGGCACACTGTTCTACTTCTGTAAAGCTCTAATTTTTAGGAAGTTTTTCCTTACCTCAAGCCAATGTGTTCCTTTGTAACTTTCATCCACGTCCCTGCTATCTTTTCCAACATTAATGTATATGCTTAGGTGTATAGCCAGAATTGCCCATTCTCAGCCTTAGACATGAGTTCCCTGTTTCTGAAATTATTGGAGCAGGGGGCCAAGCGACCACTTGTTGGGGGTATCTTTAGAGAGAAGCTAAACTTCACGTAGGAATTGGACTAGAATGCTTCTAAAGTTTCTTCCTATCTAGGATTGTATGACAGTAGAGTATGTGTGATGGTTGGGCAAGGAAGAAAGCAGTTGGAACAATTTTTGTCCTTGTTATAAACCCTCTCAATTCTTCCAGCTTGGATTCTTATAGGATGTTTCTCCTTCTTCATAGCAGAGAAAATGAGGAGACTAGCAAAAACAATTTAAGTTTTGTTAAGGCTTTCTGCAGCAACTATAATTTTATTTTTTAAAAAACAGAAGTATGAAACAGAAAAACACAGCTTTTGAACTTTGTAAAAATTTCAATATATACAAAAGTTCTTACATAATAAACTGAGATTTATTTTCAGTAAGCTATTCTTGATAAGACAATATGGTTCTAAAAATAGAATTTATAAATTTTAATAGTAACTAGAGGGAAGTGGCGAATTCAAAGCAATCATTGTTGCTCTTTTATCTTTCAAAATGTTTAGCCAGCAGGCAACCTCACAATTGAGTAAACATGACATTATCATTGCTTCTAATTTACTCAGGATGACATATGAAAAGATCCATGTGAGAAAAAAAAAGATACCTATCAAGAGTGAGTAACAACAGAGGAATGCTGCTCTGGTGCACCCAAAACTTTTTTTTATAGAACAGAGAAAGGCCTCCAGGGTGGATGATCTAGGAAGGATTTACAAATGGACATGGAGAAGGAATCCACAAGATGAAAAAGCATCAAAGGGACTGCTATCTGCATGGATACAAGAAGTACCCACACCAATGAGATTACAGATATAAGTATAAATTAATAGATTTCAAAATGCTTATTCAACTACAAAATTTTTTATATATCTTTAGCATAATATTTAAGAATACTTGCTTTTACTCCCTCATA
The DNA here is from genome assembly GCF_011100635.1 of Trichosurus vulpecula. NCBI lineage: Eukaryota > Metazoa > Chordata > Mammalia > Diprotodontia > Phalangeridae > Trichosurus > Trichosurus vulpecula. Next base: position 12,175,272 of record NC_050575.1, on the reverse strand, counting down.
TTATATTTTAGATTTCCTTAATAAATGCTTTTGTTTGATTGATTAATGACAGTATAATACTCGAAACTCTGAAGATACACTATGAAGAAAAGTTAATAGAAAAAATGTAGTTTCTGTTGTAATTACGTATCTAAATATAGACATTTACTAAGACAAATTTAAAATGCTAAAACACATTTTAAAGGACTATGCTTAAAGAAGGACTAAGATAGACTAAAAGTAAAGGGAAAATATGTACTGAATCTGATATCTGGACCAGTTTTGAAATAATAAATAACAAATTGAAAAATAGAAAAATTCTGCAGTTCACTTGATGCACTCTGAAAGTTTTGCTTTCCAAACATGCCCAAAATTATAGAAAGAAGTAGAATCCAAAAATTCTGTGTCAGGAATCCCCTCAAGACATCAATTCTACCATACTACTTTTAGGAGAACTATATTTAAATGAGCTAGGTAGGCCATGAGTGTAGCTAGTACCAGATTATTCAGGAGGTACAATATATACATGCCTGAGACTCCCTAACGTTAGAACATACCTAACTTCCCGAGGCTAGTGGAAGCCAATTGATTAGGAAACAGAAGTAAATTCGTTTCAGGTCATAAAAGCCATGGTAAAAGTCCATTTTTCAAACTGCTTGTTTACATGCTGGCCACACCCACATCCTCCCTGTACCTTTTGACAAAGAGGGATAGTTCCTGACATAGTACAATGCTTGTGGACAAATAACTTTTCTTTGTAGTAAGTGTTGTTGGAAGCCATTGTCTCCCTAATCTTCCTAGCTCCTACCAAGTTTGAACCCCACACCACTTCCTGGACCCCAAGCCCAGGTGAGATATCAGTTGAGGAGAACTTCTCTCTTTGTTCAATCTAACTCATGAGCTCTAGCAGGTTACCTTATGTAATTATACTTAATATAAAACTTTATTCCTTTTGTATTCAGAAATAAATACATTATTTTGTCTTTAAGCTTCATTTGATTATCAGCTTTTTCAAATTTTCAAATACTATATTTGGGAGAGTTTTGTTAGGTTTATAATCAAATTTTGTATTTTCCTAATTGATTTTCTTTTGCACCCTTTATAAGTGCTTGTTATTTTTAATAGCACAGCGTTAATGGTTTATAGTCTAATGTTAAAATATAAGTTTAATTTTATAAAATAGCACTAATGTTCCTGTTTTCCACTTAAAAGGATGATAATGACTAGAATGGTGAGAAGACTCAAAATCGTTTTCTAGCATTATATAGCTTCCTATGGTATGTTAGTCATCTGTAAAAACTAGGGGTTTTTAGCCAAGAGAAGAAAAATCCTTGAGGGAGGGCATAATAAGAGTCTTTAAGTATTTGAAGGATTGGAATATGAAAAGATTCACCTTGTTTCGCTTAGCCCTAGAGGGTAGAATAAAGGTGGGGTGGGGGAGGAAATCAAAGAAAGGTCAATCTTAGGCCCATGCAAGGAAAACTTCCTTATATTTAGAATGTCAAAAAGGTGTAATTGATTGTAAGGTCGTGAAGTCATCATCATTGGAAGTCTTCAAGCAGAGACTGGGCCATCATTTGTTGGGGTTATAGGAGAGATTCTTCTTTATGTACAAACTGGACTAGTTTATTTGAGTAGTACTGACTCTTGATGTCCTCTGAGTCAATGTATTTTCATATATACTTTCAAAATGATTTTTGGTATAAGTTATTTTTTCTTAAATTTTACAAACTAAAAGGAAAGCCTTCCCAAGTCTTGGTGCCAAGGGACCCCACTTGATATTTCAAAGTAATAAACAAGTAATGTTTGAAGGAAAGAAGCCTAAAGGGAAACATTAGGAAGTTGAAAGAGCACTTGACTTGAAGTGAGAATACCTGAGTTTAAATCTTTCCTTCAGCCATAGCACAATAGGAAAGTCATTTAATTTCTTTTTCTTAGTTTCCTTTTTGATAAAATGGGTGTAGTAATATTCACAGGATTGTTGTGAGGAAAGTGTTCTGTAAACCTCAAAGCATAATATGAATGTGAGTTTCCTAACATTGCTAGAGTGATAGCCTCTATCTACAGGTTCTAGTAAAGGATGATTTTAGAGTTTTATTAGTTCTGTTCAAGACAACATTCATTCAGGCAAGACCTTGAAATCTTCAAGGATACTTTCTAAGCCTTTCTCTGAAACTCAGTTATTCAGCCTGATTCATATGTCTCTGATCAACCTACTAAGGGAAGTGGGAAAAGAATGGGCAGTGAACAAATTTAAAGAAAAGCCCCCTTGAGATTACCTTTTTTCTTTTCTTTTTTTCTACCACTCTAGTAGCCCCCATCATTGATCTGTTTTTCCAAAAAAAAATTAACAAATATTAAAGAAACCCTTTCTGAAGTTTGTGTTTATTAGTCTCAAATTCTAGCTATGATGCTAACCCAGACATATATTCTATTTCTTAAAGTTTAGAAATTATACCTCATTGTTATCATCATTATTAATATATACAGAACTGAATACAAAGAAGTATACAATGGGGTTCTTGCTCTGAAAGAATTAAAAAGATAAGGCTATTCACATAAGCATATAAATAACTAAAAGGTAGTATGAGCTAAGTGCCAAAAAGAGTACCACAGTAAGTACTACAGAAGTTTAGAGAAGAGAGTGGTAAGCTTTACTTAGCAAGTAGGTCTTGGGTTGAACCTTGAGAAAAGGAGAGGATTTAAATGAGTCAGGAAAAAAGGCGATCAGATGATTTATAGCTCAAAAGGACCAATAGAGATCATGTAGCCCAGCAACCTCATTTGAAGAAGCTATGATCTAGTAAAGTAAAGTGATTTGCCCAAGTTCACGCTAGTAATAAGTAACAGAGCCAGAATTCAAACCCTGATCCCAATTCAATGTTCTATTTACTAGGAACAATTTAACATGGTGGGATAATGAAAGCAAAAAGCATGGAGATAGGATAGGTATATTGAATAGGCCTGTTTGGATGAGGTGGAGGGTTGCTATAGGAATCAATTGGATTGATGCAATTGGAAGGAACCTTAAAAGTTTTACAAATGAGGGAAATGGGCCCCAGATGTTAAGTGACACAGGAAAGTAATTAGAAGCAGCATAATTTGAATCCAGGTTGTTTGAATTTAAATCCAACCTTCTTTACATTGTGGTGTTCTGCCTCACAAGAGGAGGACTGGCAAATAAGGGTTGAGAAATAGATAGATACCAAAACATGGAGGATTTAAATGGTAATAGCAATCTTGGGCTTTTAGCAGAATTAGGAGAAGGTGAAGCAATAGCCAAGCAATCGAAGGCGATACTGAATAAATTGAAAAGGAAGTACAGGATACTCTGAAGAAATTTGGCAGTGAAAAGGGAAGAGATAGGAAATCAAAACTGATGATTTTCTGGAAAGTTATTTATAAATCAACAAGAACAATAAATGTAATCCTGGGCATAGTTTCAAAAAATGAACAGCACAAGTATACATCATCACTTAACAATAGTTCATGTGAAACTGCTATTTTAGAACTGCAAATTCAATATGTTTGAGTATAATTGGCTACCCCCAATATTAATGCATCTCAGACTGTATTGATCAAGTACAAAGTCCAAAAGCAAGGGAACTAATGATCCCATCGTACTCTGCCCTGGTCATAGTGCAATGCTGTATTCAGTCTGGGTTATACACTTTAGAAAGGATGTTACCAAATCAGCATTTCTGAAGAAAGATCTCCTGGAAGGCAAGGTATCTAGAAACTATGTTACATAAGGAATGGTTGAATGAACTAAGACTATATAATTGGGAGAAGAGAAAACCTTTTGGACTGGAGAGAGAGGAGGGAACGTGATAGATGTCTTCAGATATTTAAAGGGCTGTTGTGGGAAAGAAAGCAATTGCACTTATCCTTTGGAGCTCCAAAGAGTAGAACTAATGGATAGAAAGAAGGAGAGTGGACATGGTATAGGGGAAAGAGCATGACTTTGGAGTCAAAGAACCTGGGTTCAAATCCCAACCATCCCAATACTACCTCTGCAGCCCTGGACAAATCACTTAACCTTCCTGGGCCTCAGTTTCTATAACTGTAAAATGTGGGGATTAGACTAAATTACTTCTCAGATCTCTTGAAAGTCTGGAACGGTGTTCCTAAATTACAAATGAATTAGATTTCGGTCCAATATAAGAATTTGGTGGAATGGTCAAAAATAGAATGGGTTACCTTGTGAGGAAGTAAGTTGTTACTGATAGTGTTGAAGTACAAACTATTTGACTACTTGAAAAGGATACTTTTAGAAGGGATTCCTGCAGTAAAAGAATGTAAAAAAATAGGATCTCCAATGCCACTTCCAACCTAAGATTTTATAGTAACTTAGGGGAGTATTATAGTTAAGTGAAGGCTTTTGAAAGATAGGAGAGGCTTGAACATATTTGTTGAAGTCACTGGAGAGGAATAAATCAAAAATGAAATGGAGAGAGCAGATAATTTATGTACTAAGGTTCCATAGATCAAATGAAATTATATTTGGAAAAAGCTCTTAGCACAGTTCCTGACACATAGTAGGCTCTATGTAAATTCTCATTCCCTTCTCCTTCCATCTATAGGAGCAAGGACAGGATGGGATGGGATGGGATTAAGGGCAAAGGTGGAAAGAAAGAAATAGTACTTTCTTTGAAATAGAAAGGGAGGTAGAAAAGTCAAAGAAAAAGATATTTTTAAGTGTGCTAAGGATTCTTTATACAGAATGTCTCTTACTATAAATAAATAAGATGACTTTTGAATAATAAATGAGTGCCTGAAAATTTGTATTCAAATCAAAATTTTATAATCCAGTTCACATCTCAGGACAATGCATAAGAAAAGCAAAGAAATCTTATAAATCTTTCTCCAAAGTGAAGACTTATAATTTGTCAAGATAAAAATTGACATTTTTGTGTATTTATTTTTTGTTTGCTTAAAACAAAGTATACTTATATATGGTCAAACTATGTCATAGTCCTGAAAAAGACAAACACTAACTAAATAAGATACCTAGGAAATAACTGTAGAAAAGCCATTTTTACCTGGAAAAGGGATAGACTTACTTATGTCCATTATTAATAATGACAGCAAATTAAAATTAATTTAAATTCCTCAGAGTAAAATTAGTACATTATGTATTCTCTTATTAAATTATGTAAGATTATATTAATTATGTATTATGTAATAACCATTTAATGTGGTCATAAAATGCTAAGAAACATATCAAAACCTAGTACGAAACCACAGTATAGCAGTTTATAACTGGAAGAGACCTTAAATTTCAGTTAGTCTGATCTCCTTCATTTTACAAATGAGAGAGAACCTGAGGACCACAGAAGGATGACCCAAGGTCAAGTAGCTGATTTCCTGACTCTAAATCCAGTGCTTTTTCCATAATACCAAATTATTTTAATGAATTCTATAGGTTTTTAAAATATATTTTAAATTTTCTTAATTACTCTTTTATTTCCCATACACCCTTACCACAATATTTTGCACATTTGAGGATAGGAGTCTGGTTCTATGATTTCATGGGTATAGGGAAGTCCCAAGGAGAAAATCTCCTCCATTGATACATATCAACAACTTATTCTACTTAAAGCAGTGGTTCTCAAACCATTTTTGCTCCTGGTCCAGTATGTATTGCTGTGAGGAATGAAGGCATGTTGAAAGGGTGGGTAATAGAAGTATTATGTTGCTGTGTGCATCACAGCCCCCCAGGGTAGGTGCGATGAAAAAAGATAAGAAGCTATGTACTTACCTGTTGTAGGTAAAATTAAAAAAGATTGCTTTGGAAAGCAGTGTGGTATGATGGAAAGACTAGTAGACGGAGAGTAAAGTGACCTAGGTTTGCCAATTACTCATTGAGTGATGTAAACCACTAATAACAACAACCCATGTCTATAAAGGCCTTGAATAATAGTAGCTAACGTGTATAGAACGTTAAGGCTTTTAAAGCATTTTGCTGTGTAAGGTAGGTAGCACAAAGGTTTTTGCTTCCATTTTTTTCTATAAAAGAAGAAAAATGGAAAAAATACTTTCTGATTTACTTTCTTGTTTTACAGAAAAAGAAAGTCAAACTCAGAGAAGCTGTGATTTGCCCAAGGTCAAACAGCTGGTAAGTATAGGTGTTGAGATAAATGCCTATGAGATTTTTAATTTAATTTAATTAAATGTAGGGTAAGCTAGGGTAAAGTGATAATTAATGTACAACTGAATATTGACAGTAATGAAATATTTTCTTGTCACAGATGGTCAAAAGAATCAATTAGAATAAAAATATCACCTGCACAATGATTGAAAGTGAGGAAATTGTGTCTCTTCTCTGGGTCCAAACGTTTCTATCTGTAAAATGAGGGTAATGGACTAAGATAATTTCTAAGGTCCGTTCTAGCAATATGTTCCTGTCATCTAAATGAAGTAGTCTTTTGAATAGGATTGTGGATAGAGTAGGCAGCTAGGTGGCCCAGTGGATAGAAACCACTGGCCTTGGAATCAGGAAGACATCTTCATGAGTTCAAATTTGGCCTCGGACACTGCCTAGCTCTGTGACTTTGGGCAAGTCACTGAACCCCATTTGCCTCAGTTCCTCATCTGTAAAATGAGCTGGAGAAGGAAATGGCAAACCACTCCAGTATCTTTGCCAAGAAAACCCCAAATGGGGTTCTGGAGAGTTGGACACAAGTGAACAACAACAGTGACAAAAACGGATAAGGTGATGTTTTTAAATCATACTGCTAGATGCATCTGTGTGATTTGGTAGAAACAAAGGGGAAGAATGTACCCATAAAAACTGTCTCTGAGCCTCAGTTTCCCCATCTCCAAATTGGGCATGTTGAATAGAATGATCTTTAAGTTTCCCTCCAAATGAAAATTTTTGTTTTATTTCCAAGACAATCTTCCCAAAGGCCTTAATCCTTATTCAAAGTAAGGGACATCAGTTGAACTATATAAACAGTGCATCACCTGAATTTTTGTCTTGGCCATTAAGCAAAATGTCAATTAATGTTCAAGAAAGGCAAAAGAAGCACCAATTACCGATGCTCTAAATAGAGGGAAATCCAGGCATTTTTGTTTCTATCCCTTCAGCAGGCAGATGTACAGGGACAGCTCCAGGATCGGGAGTGGAGCTCAATAATGTCAGGGGTTGTTGCTCAACAACAATGGAGGCTTTGAGCCATTCATTTTTCTTTCTCTTGCTGTAATAAATTCCTTACTGGGACCCAATGCAATTAAAGTGAAGAGGGCCATCTCCAGGGAACCAGGCACATTTTGTCGAATAGGTTCATTGCCACATAAATTATAAAAAACAAAGACTCTAATCAGTCACCTCCGGGAGGGGCTTCAACTTCAGGAGATTAATTTGGGAAATCATCTGCTCTTCTAAATGACATCCTAGATTTGCATATGAGTTGATGCATATATTTTAAAAAGTAATAAAGAGTTCTCTCTTCTTTAGTAGAAGCAGGTACACAAAGCTACTAAAAAAACTGTGACTTTTGAAAGTCATTTTATGGCTCTGCCGTTTAATCTTCTGAAAAATGAAGCAGTTGGACTTTTTCCAATGAATTCCTGCTTTGTTTCTACAATTACTTTTTGGACATTTCTACCTGAATGTCCTGGGACACCTCGAACTCGACATGTCGAAAATGGAACTCATCCTCTTCCCTATTCTGTAAGCCTTTGCACTTTCCCACCCTCCTTTGCCAGTTGTTGAATGCTATTGCTCCATCAGCGTAGTTAACCAGACTCAAAACCTTGGATATCTGCTCTTCTCTATCCCTCACCCTCACCACATCCAGATTAGTTGCTATCATTTAAAGTCTGCTTCCACACATTTCTCTCGTTTATGCCTTTCTCTCCATTCACACAGTCACTCCTCCAGATCAAGTCCTTTTCAACTCTTAACTGGGCTACTATAATAGTATCCTACTGCTCCTCCTCATTCTCTTCACAGCTACCAAATCAGTCTTCCACCTACACAAGTCGGATCACATCACTCCTTTGTCCCAATCATTAAGTCCCACAGGATCATAGAGCTGAATGGAACCCTTCATTTTATGGATGAGAAACTGGGAGCCAAAGCGATACAAATGTTTCTTCCTGTTGCTTCAATGGTAGGCACATATAAGAGGATCTTAATAAATATTTGTCGCGTTGAATTGACTAGATGATCTCTATGGTTCCTAGCTACTCTGCCATTCTCTGTTCTATGATTCTAGGGTCCCTTTAAGTGCTGGCATCATGTATTGGTTGATTTTTCTGGATTTTTTCCTCTGTCTTTTATTTTTATTCTTTGTTATAAGAGATAGCTCCTTGTTGAGAGAGATAAGGTAGATATATTGGGAAATATAGGTAATTTAAAAACAAAAGATAAACTAGGTGTGCAGCTAGGTGGCACAATGGATATAGTGCCAGGCCTGGAGTTAGGAAGACTCATTTTCCTGAGAAGATCTGGCCTTGGTTCAAATCTGGTCTTGGATACTTAGTAGCTTTGTGACCCTGGGCAAGTCACTTACCCTATTTTGCCTCAGTGTCTTCAACTATAAAATGATCCGTAGAAGGAAATGGCAAACCACTCCAGTATCTTTGCCAAGAAAACCCCAAATGGGATCACGAAAAGTTGGACACAACTGAAAAATGACTTTAAAAAACCAAAAAGATATCAATTTTTTAAATCCTTTTGTGCTCTCTAATTCTTAGGTCCCTATAGCTCTGATATTCTATGATTCAAGGATTCTAAAGTCCCTTCCAGCTCTGATATTCACAGGATCATAGATCTAGACCTGGAAGGGAACTCATAATTCTATGTAGTCCAATATACTCATCTCACATATAAAGGAATGTCCTTCAGGGAGCTCCCAAGTGGCCTGCTGAAGGTCACACAAGTAACAAGGGTCAGATGCAGGGTCTGATCCTAAACAGGTCTTTTCAATCCAGATTCAGTTCTCTTTCTGTTCTTCTATGATTCTGACATTCTCTCCTCCCACCTCCTCCTTAAAATAGTTTGGCAATCTTTTTCTTCACAATGATAAACACAATGAGTTCTCCATATGAGCAACATTTTAACTGAATGCACCAGATGCCTTTATGAAGCAAGTGACAGGTAGGGACTTGCTTCCCAATTCCATAAAGCAGCATTATAATGGTGGCGTACTAGATATATTTAGCGGTCAAGGCTTTTAGAGGGACCAATCCTAGAGAGGACAGACCACAGAAAGAAAAAGCTTTATTCAGGGCTTTCATTGTTCTCAGTGAGTCCTCTGCATAAGAAAGGCTCTAAGGCAAATATTTGTATTCATAACCAAAGAGAAATAGTTGTAGAGCATTTCCATGTTTCTAAGATCTCTCAGGTCTTTGGAGGCAGGGAATTTGTTATTCATTTTTATATGCCAGTGCCTCATGCAAGACCTTGCACATGTCACAGGATCATAGATTTAGAGCTCAAGGAACCTGGGAAGTTCAGTTCTTTCATTTTATAGATGGTAAAACTGAGGTCCAGAGAGGATAAGTAATTTGCCTCAGGTTATACAAGTATTAAGTGGCAGAGGCAAAATATAAACCCAAATCTAGCACTCTTTCTTCTGTACCACACTGCCTCTCTAGGTGCAAAATGTTTGCTGAATTGAAAGTTCATGGGGCCTTTTTATTTTATTCTTACAATGGCCTGTGAGGGAAGAGTAGCAACAGATAAAAATACACAGGCATATACGTGTAAAAATATACACAGATGCACATACACAAACATCTACAGGTATGAGTAAATTTAAAATATATACAAAGTAACTTCAGAAGGAGAGGAAAACTACCAAATGTACCAAGCAGGAAAGGGCTCATGTGGGAGTCTGCACTTGAGCTGAACCTTGAGGGAACAATGGCAGTAATACATTCCAGGCACAGGGTACAATTATGCCTGAAAGTAGGAGATGGAATGTCATGTACAGTGAACAGCAAGTAAACTAGTTTGATTGAAATGTAAAGTCAAGGAAAAAGGAAGGGGAAAATATTAAATAATTCTAGAAAGGCAGGGTGGAGCCAGTTTGCAAAAAGCATTAAGTACCAATTAAGGTTAATAATTTATTCTAGAGGCAATGGGCAGTCATTGAAGCAACTTGAATAGGATACTAACATGATAAAATACACTTTAGGAGTATTAATGTGGTAGCTGTGTGGAAGATTGATTCAGGAGGAGAGATAGTGCAGGCAGGGAGACCAATTTTGAAGCCACTGGAGAGCACGTATATTAGAGTAGTATCCATGTAAGTAGAGAGAAGGGAGGGGACTTGGATGTTATTGATGTGGAATCAACCACACTTGGCCATTAATTGGATTGGGGCAAGAAGGGCTGTTAAGAGTCAAGGATGAATCCAAGATCGAAAACGTTTGTAGCTAGAAGGATGGTGGTACCCTTGATGGAAACAGGGAGTAAGGAAGAAAGGAGTAAAGAAAGAAATGTGTGTGTGTGTGTGTGTGTGTGTGTGTGTGTGTGTGTGTGTGTGTTTAAGGGGAGAGCGAAGACTTTAAGTTCCGTTTTAAGTTGTTTGAGTTGCATATGGGATACCCAGGTAAAGATATATAGCAGGCACTTGGTGATATGAGATGAGGTCAGAAGAGAGATAAAGTTAGACATGTAAATTTGGAAGCCATCTGCTTAGAGCTGGTAATAGGACTGTTGGGGAACTGATGAGATTATCAAGAGAGGGCTTAGAAGGGAAAACAATAGAGTCCTATAGTACACCAATTTGTAGGGCAAAATATACTCCAAGTAAAAACTGAATAATGATTTAGCAAAGGAGACTTAAGGAGTGGTCAAAGATTGGAGGAGAATCAAGGAAAGATTGGAGTCAACAATCTGAGTACTGACCAGATGATGTGGAAAAAAGAAGATTGCTGTGGGTCAGTGCTTAGTTATATTCCGATTTAAGATTTTAGATTTGTATACTCAGAGCATTCTGCTTCCTCTCAGTCTTTATCCCTTGTCAAATTGCACTCAACAAAATGAATTTATTGATTTAACTTACAGACTTTGCTAATCATATTGACTTATGTGTAGGTCTACAGAAACCAAATGAGATGAGTTCTCACTCTCTAAATTCCATTTGGTTAGTTGAAAGCAGGGGTCCTTAACCTTAATGTTTTTGTCGTGGAACTCTTTGTCAGGCAGATGAAACCTATGGATCCCTTCTCCAAATAACATTTTTTAATGCATAAAATAAAATACATAAGGTAACAAAGGAAATACATTATATTGAAATATAGTCATTAAATATTAAATAAAATCAAATTCACAACCCCCCTGAAACCTTTCTGCAGACCCCAGCTTAAGAACTTCTGGTATAAAGAGAACTAGAGCTCCTTTTTGCCATCAGAAGTATAGACATGGCTCAAGGGAAGAAGTTTGAAGCCTTCAAAAAGGGGTCATTTGCCAAAGACAGAAGAAAGTGAACAAATTATAGCCCTAAAGAAACCCTGGATTATCTGGCAGGAGAAGCTAAAGAAAGACTTAGAATCAAGATCTGAGAGAATATTGGGCATGAAATTTTGATGAAAGCTAGAACCACCATGCTCTAGAAACTACCTCTACTAAAAACTACTGAGAATAGGACCAAGAAAAAGGGATCTGGTTGTTCCATCAAGACTTGGCCCTCGTAGGAGGCAAGAGACAGAAGGGAGAAGCTCCAGATCCTTAAGACAAAGGCCAGACTTGGCTTCCTGCTCCTATGGCCTTAAAACTTCTGATGGCCTGCATCTGTTTGTGGATATACATGTGGTAAGAGCTTTTATTAAAGGAAAAGAGATAGGCCTCTCTTTGGCCATGACATACTTCTGCTTTTTCATCACATAGATTGCTAGCTTTCAGGCCTTAGCTTGACCAAATTGGAACATCTGAAACCTGCAGCTTTTTAAATCCCTTGAAGAGTGCAAAGAGAAAGGGGGCACCAAAAGGCTTAGAAGTCTTCTAGGGAAGGAGAGAACACTCCCTGACAGGAGCCTGCTAATAATATCTACGGTGGCTGCAGATATCACTTCAGCACACTTTTTTTTCATCTCTCTCTCCTTCCTTGAGCCACATCCTCTACTTTGAGACAGAGAGTCAATGACAGACATGCAAAGAGAGAGACAAAGAACTAGAAGGGTAGCAGAGTCCACTCAAAAGAGCACCACTCTAAGAGTCAGGTATCTAGCTCTACCTCCATCGCTATCTAAATATGGGACTTAGGCCAAGTTATTCAGCCCCTGTAATAATAGGGACCCTCAAACTTCCTCCTGAGATGCTTCTCCAGGGCATGGAGGTGACTGTACTTTCAAAGACTATCAATGTAACTCGAGTTCTGATAGGTCCTACCAAGCTGGAAAGGTTTAGGGAATGAGTGGCCCAGAAATATCCTCTTGAAGCATCCTATTCCACTTTTGGAAATCTCTAATGGATGGAGAGTTTTTCCTGATATCAAACTTAAATTTGCCTCTAAGCAACATTCTCCCATTGCTCCTAGTGGTGCCTGCTTGGGCCAACTAGAACAAACTTAATTCTTCTTCTACATGACAGCCCTTCAAGTACATCTCCCCCAGCTTTTCTTTTCTAAGCTCAACAACCCCAGTTCTTCAACCAATCTTCATACGACATCAACCAAGGCCCTTCATCATCTTGGTTGTGCTCCTCCGGATGCTTTCTATTTTATCAGTGTCTTTCCTAAACTGTGATGCACAGAACTGAACACAATGCTCCAGATGGGGTCTGACCAGAGCAGAGTACAGAGTAACTATTGCCTCTTTATTCCTAGAAGCAAAGTCTCTTTTAGAGCTGCCTGAAATCACATTGGCTTCTTTGGCTGCCACATCACACTGCAGATTCACATTGGGACTGAATAGCCTTTTGTCTTCATTTCACACTGGGGAGATGGCATTTAAAGATGAGAAGACTCAACAGCTACCCACAGACCTCAACTGAAAAAGGGGTGTACTTAGAGAACCTTGAAGATCAGCAGAAAGTTGGGGAAAGAGAGAGAAATGCCACCATTGCTCCCCCTTCCCCTTCAATTAGTGGGAGCTATGGGCTTATTCAAGGATTGTGGTATAGGGCTTCTGCAAGAGGAACCCTCGTACTAGGAACTGTCAGTGACTGGAAATTTACATACATCTTGGGGATTAATGTTTTCCCAGTCAAGGATTTCTGTTTTGTTTTCCTCCCTTTCATACCACTTATTCTTATAATGTTGTAACTGGTGCCTATACAAGCAGAAAACCAACCTTAGTTCACTGGAAGTACCATGCAAATATTGCCACTGGTTTCCTGGGTAGTAGCTACTATGAAAGCAGTAGCCTGTTACAGTAAGAAAGCATGAGAATTCTCCAAAGTATCCTTGGGCTCTTTGTATCATGAGAGTCTCAGACGGAAGGATTATCTTAACTCACATTTATATAGGATTATCGGTAGCTAAGCAGTGCAATAGATAGGGTGCCAGGCCTGGAATCAATAAGAACTCATCTTAATGAGTACAAATCCAATCTCAGATACTATTACTTGTGTAACCCTGGCCAAGTCACCTAATGCTGTTTGCCTCAGTTTCCTCATCTGAAAAAAGAGCTGGAGAAGGGAATAGCAGACCAGTCTAGTATCTTTGCCGAGAAAACTCCAAATAGGATAACAAACAGTTGGATATGACCGAAATGACTCAACATACAGGATTATATAATTTTGAGCTGGAAGGAACCTTAAAGATCATCTAATTCAAAACATTTATTTTACAGATGAAAACACTTAGAGGTAGAGATGTCATGGAAAGAGAATTAGATTGGAAGTCGGAGGAACTGGGTTTGAATCCTGGATCTAACACTGACTAGCTGTGTGACCTTGGACAAGTAACTTTTCCTCTCTAGAGCTTATTTGCCTCCTCTGTAAAATAAGGAAAGATGAATTATATCCTGTCTAAAGATTTTCGCAGTTCCCAAACCTATGAAATTCTGGCCTGTGAAACAATTCATCTAAGGTGAATAAGTAGTATGTATACTATGCTACCTCCTATAGTGCTTAAAGGTTTACAAAGCCTTTTCCCCTTCAAAACAACCCTGTAAAGTAGGCAGTACAAGTGTCGTTATCCTCTCCTGACATAGGAGGAAACTGATGTTAAGTGACTTGCCCAAGGTGATACAGTCAATAGTTTCATGACCAGGTACAGACCTAAGCCTTCAAACTTCAAGTCCACTGCTTCTACTGCTACATCCTACTGTTTTCCAATATAAATGTTGTCGACTCATTCAGTTGTGTCCCAACTCTTTTGGACTATACTGTCCGTGAGGTTCTCTTGGCAAAGACAGTGGAGTGGTTTGCCATTTCCTTCCCCAGTGGATAAGCCAAACAGAGGTTAAGTGACTTTCCCAGGATCACAGCTAGAAAGCATCTGAGGCCGGATTTGAACTCAAGTCTTCCCGACTCCAGGCCCAGTGCTCTATCCAGTGAGCCATCCAGCTGTCTCTCTTTTCTATGCATATAACAACTTAATTTGGGGATTTAAAACAATAATCCTGCCTCAGATACTTACTAGCTCTGTGACCCTTGGAAAGTCATTTAACCTTTGTCTGTCTCACTTTCCTCGCCTATAAAATGGGGACAAAGTAGTACCTACTTTTCAGGTTTGATAGGATGAAATGAGCTAATATAAGTAAAATGCTTTACAAACTTGAAATAAATGTCACCTATTATCTATCACTTTTAAAAACACTTAAACTGAGTTAGAAAACTTTAAGTAAAATTCTTAACATTTTGTACAAATTTGGACAGATTCCATCTAACAATTTGTACTTGGGCCAGCCCCAATATGGTTCCTTCTATTTTCCTTTTCCCTATCACCCAGCAATCCAGAAATGTTGATTTCACCCTCCCACATGGCATTGGCACTGTGTGCAGAAGAAGAAAAAATTGAATGTCAACCTCTCTTTGGCTCTTATGGAATGGGATTTTCTTGGAAGCTTTGAGAAGAATTCCTTTACAAAGAAGCACTTTAACCTTTGCAAAATGCAACACAGGCTCACTTGCCTTGGTGGAAGAATAGGAGGAGACATCTGCTCATTTGTCCGTTGTACCCTAGGAATAAATGGCATTCCTGCTAAAAACTCTGTGCGGAATATGTTTACTCCAGAAATGGTTTAAAATTGTCATCTTTCGCTTCTGGTTTGCATAATTATAAAGACACAAAACATGTAAAGGAGGCTGGAGAGGGAAAATGGATTAAGCAGCAGAGAGAGAGGAACAGAATCCTCTGGGCTGTTTGCTCACTCAAAAGCAGACACATTTTTGTTTTAGCTGCACTTACACAATGCCAAAACAACCAGTTCAACTGATCAAGATGCAGCATGGAGTAGTGGACATAGTGCTTGATTGTGAACAAGTAAGTTCACCTCTCTATGACTCAGTTTCCTCATCTGTATAAGGAGGGTATTGGACCCAATGACCCCTAAGGTCCCTTCTGGCTCTAAATCTATGATCCTTTGATCAATCGAATGACAAAAAAAAAGTCGAACTCATCTTATAGTGAGAGTTTCCAGTTGAAGAAAAACTTCCTTAGGATTAGAAGCTGCCCAAAAGCAGAACAGACTAGCTCAGGAGATAAAGGAGTAAGCCCCCTCTCTCTCACCTCCCCTTACTGGAAGTCTTCAAAAGAAGAAGGAAGGCGTTAAGAGAAATAATAGAATCTTAGAGTTGGAAGGGACCATAGAAGGTATACAATTCAACTTCCTCATTTTACAGATGACAAAACAGAAGTACCTCTAGGGGAAGTTTCTGCTCAAGATCATGGGTAGTAAATTAGGAGTCAAAGCCAGGTTTTCTATCTCCAGATCTAGTGTTCTTCTAGTATACCACACTGGTCATATGTCGGGTGTCGCGGAGGATATTACAGCTTGGGTACAGGATGGTCTAGAGATTGTTGAAGCTCTTTTCATAACTCTCAGATTCTGTAAGTAAACTTTTTCACTTCCAATCCATTTTTCTGGTATGGTACCAAGAAAGTCCTAGAACAGGCCTGCACAACATACCGTTCACAGGCCACTTGCTGCCTGCCAAAGGATTTCGGGCAGCTGGAGAAAAATGTAGAGGATGTAAATAAAAAAGATGTAACTAGTGCTTTGTCGGTGCCTGCTTAACCCACCTTCTACTAGTCACTACTGTGCCTGTCATGTAACTTGGCAAGTGGGTTGCCACTGAACACTTTCTCTTGTTTGTCATGTGACCCATGACAACCAACCATCATCAGTCTGTCTCTAGTCTGAGAAGAGGGAGAGTCTTATCTTTTTTTGCTCCTAAGTGTAAATGGTAAGGAAACCTGAAAAATATATTATAACTTGTATCACTTAGCAAAGTAATTTTTTAACATTGATGTAATTTCACGATAAATAAAATCTTAAGTAATAAGTATAATTAATTGATATTAATTGAAATTTCCCCTTTTGTAATATGGTTTATTTGTAAAATAGTTTAATCATTAATTATACCTTTACTTGGAAAGTGAGCCTCTAAGAACCCATCTGCAGCCCGAAGAAGTTTAGCCTGTTTTAATTTTGGCCCCTGCCCAATGCCAAGTTGTGCAGGTCTCCCTTAGAAGAACACACTCTATGAAAGTGCTTATTTGGTGGTCCCTTAAAATAAGAAAACACTTGGAAGAACTGTCCCCATTTGTCTCAGAACACAATACAAAATGAAGTAGAGATCTAGCCTGGACTGGGTGGATATGTTGGGAATATGTGTATATACTCTCATCTTGTGTGTACACGTTCACACAAAACCTCCTGAAGTTTCTCAGTTCTACCTTCTTGACAAACTGATACATGACAGTGCAAAGAGGTTAAATGACTTGCCCAAAGTCAGACAGCTAATTTCATATCCAGGCAAAGGTAAGATAAGATAAGTTGAAGGACTTAGGAGTCTATAGCTCAGCGGAACCACTGAAAAGCCCTTTTGAAAAACTTGCCTTCCAATGGAAATACATTACACATTCAAAGTAAATTTACCAAAGTGATGTATTAGTCTTGACAACCTGTCAGTCCCTTAAAGGGCCTATATCAATCTGCTGCAGAACAAGACCACTTTTCTTAATTCAGACATTGGCCTTTTCTTTGTTTTTCCTAAAAACTTTGACCATCTATTAGCAGTCTTCTTATTCAGTCGAAGGGAATTATGGGAAACTGCTGCCCTCATTAAACTTTAAATGTTTTTTCCCTCTTTGCCAACAGATATAAATTATTGATGTTAATTTTTGTGTATAGTTAACATGTTAAATAGAATCTCAATAGCAAATAAAGCCCATTTTCATGTCTAGTGCGACAAAAGAGCTATTCATTAAACATAAACAGTGTTAAAATTCAATTATCAGTTCATTTAATATGATTGCAAGCCTTCCAGAGAAGCTGTACGGGACACATATAAAGGAACAGAAGACTCCAAGCAGAAATATGATCGATGAGATGCTTCTTGCTTTCGGAACAACCAAGTTGAACCTACTACAATAATAATAATGATGATGATGATGATGATGATGATGATGATGGTGATGGTGATGAACAATGACAACATTAATAAAGAACATTTCTCCATCAATCTAGGGTTAACAAAGCACTTCCAAGAATCCTGTGAGGAAGACTCCGCAAGCATAAATGTGCTCATTCAAGCAATATTAAAACGAGTTATTGACACACTTGGAAAAACACATTCAACTCAAAAGTTTGATTCCATCATCATGAGAGATAACAAGCTGTTTAAAAAACAAACCATTAGGCCACCAGTCAGAGGGCCTGAATCTGAATCCTGGTTTTGCTGCTGATTACTTGTATGATCCCAGGCAAGTGGCAATTTCTCTAAGCCTCGGCTTCCTGATCTGTCCAATGAGAGGGTTAGACTTAATGATAGCTGAGCTTCCTTTCCAATTTAAATCCTATGATCCTATAACCTAGGCTCGAATTCTTCTGTCACATGGTAGCTTTGTGACTATTGGCAAGTTACTTTGTTTTTCTGAGCTTTGATTTCTTCACCTATAAAAGTGATAATAGATTCATAATAGTATTTGTAATACCTATGTCAGCAATTTAGGGTTGTTTTTAGTGGGGTTTGGGGGAATAGGAAACAAGTTTGCAGATTTAATAAGCATCTCCTTTAACGAAAATTTTGAACTTCATAGAGGTACAGAAACTCCTATCTAGAGATTTCTTTTTTGTTAATTTATTTTTATTTTTCAGGTAACAAGTATTTTTTATTAATCTGTCCCTCCTCCCACCTTCCTGCCCCATTGAGCAACTTAAAACAAATCCCTCTCTCTATATATACATAGTCTGGTAAAACAAATTCCCACATTAGTAGTATCCAAAGATACACATCTACATTTTTTTAAGTTCATCGCCTGTCAAGAGGTGAGGGGCGTGTTTCATCTTCATTCTTTCGGACTTGTGGATTATTATTTGATTATTATTGGGTTGATCAGATTTCTAAAGTCTTTCAAAGTTGCTTCTCTTGCTAATGTTGTTATCGCTGTATAGACCATTCTATTTCTGCTGAATTGGTTCTGCAGGAGTTCATAAAGGTCTTCCTAGTTTCCTCTGAAACTGTCCATTTCATCATTTCTTATAGCACAATCATATTCCATTCCATTCATATACCATGATTTGTTTAGCTCTTCCCACCAGGAGGACCTCATAAGGTTGTTTTGAGGAAAGACCTTTCTATTTTGATTATGATAGCGGCAACAACACTCCTTCAGGGTGGTACACCAGGGCTTGCAAAGCTATGCCAGGAGAGTACAAGCTCTTCACCCACTCAGGAGGGTTTTATAAGCTGGAAAGTATGGTTTTAGTGGTAGACTGTATATCTGTCATCTGTCCAAAAGCCAGCCCAGCTAAGGAGAGATTCATGTTAAGCAAAATATTGCCTTCTCAGGAAATTAATTTTCAGCCACAGCAGCACATCAGTGGGGGAGAATTAAAATCAGTATCAGTGGAGGGAATAACCAGAGCAATGAACTCATTATTCAGAATCATGCAGGAGCCTTTATAAAAATTTACTTGTTCTAGACTTAAAACAACCTCATGCAACAAGGACAAAAAGTGTTATTATCCCCGATTTACCCAGGAGGAAACAGGGTCAGAGAATGGCATGACTTGCTTCTGATCACCCAGCTTATATCATGGCAGGTTTTGAATCCATCTCCCTGATTCCATAATGAAAACTCAGTTTTCCATACTACACTGTCAGAAGAACAGTATCTCTAAAGAAGCAGTATATTGTAGAAAGAGCATTGGGCAAGGTCTGGGGACCTGGGTTCTAATCTAAGTTCATCACTCATTAAATCAGGTAAGTCTTTTGAGCCTTGGTTTTCTTCGCTATCTACACCAAAACATATGCTACCCGTTTACAAAGTCGTTGTGCAGATGAAATAAGATCATGTGAAGTCCCAAATCAACAGAAGCTATTATGTCGAACAGAATTTACCTTCATCTGTATTTGTTAATGTGTTTTATTGTGTTTTGATATGTGTGTGTGTGTGTGTGTGTGTGTGTGTGTGTGTGTGTGTGTGTGTTCTGTCACTCCATCGGATTGCCAGGTCCTGGAAAGCTGAAACTATTTCTTCTACTTCTTTTGCATCACATCTAACCCCACAAAAAGAATCTTCTAGTCAATTTTTTTTTTTTTGCATTTGGTGCTCAAAAAGGTAGCTGACCGCAGCTCTGAGAAGTGGATTTTTCTCATGCTTCAGTGTCATGGATTCCTAGATACAGTGATAGGCGGCTCTGGCTCTCTTACAACACTACATTTGGCATGCCTCTTGGGTGGCAGCAAACATGCTCATCAAGTGGAACGCTACCCGTCTGTCAACTTACCCACCTGCTGCCATTATTTCTATGTGGAAGCTGAAGCTACAATGCATCCTGATGTATTCTGGAAGTTCAGATAAAGGCAGACTTGGGGCTATGTAATT
Source organism: Trichosurus vulpecula (assembly GCF_011100635.1). Taxonomy (NCBI): domain Eukaryota; kingdom Metazoa; phylum Chordata; class Mammalia; order Diprotodontia; family Phalangeridae; genus Trichosurus; species Trichosurus vulpecula. Next base: position 12,155,335 of record NC_050575.1, on the reverse strand, counting down.
TAGCATTGTAAAGGACTCCCGAGATCATTTAGTCCAACATCTCATTTTATAGATGGGGACACTGAGGTTCAAAGCCAGTGTTACACAGTGAGTAAGGAGCAGGGCCAAGATTCAAACCTAGGTCTCAAGATGACTCCAAATCCACTTCTCTGCCACCTAAGGCATTTGACTCTCACAATAATGGGATTCACAACAACTCTCTCTCTGTATGTATACACACACACACACACATATTTTTATACCTAGGCATATTTCTATGTTTATACATACACACATATGTGAATTTGTGGCCTGATAAGCACCAGAATCAGAAATACTTTATTTTCAATCCCTTATCTGATACTTTCCAGCTTGTGAAAACCAAAAGACATGATGGATAAAAAGAAGTGCTTTCTAAATCCTAAAGTGCAATATAAAAATCAGCTATTATCTCTCCTTATTAGAGCAAGAACTTAGACTAGAGCTCGTCTTCTGATTCCAAAGTTTATTAGGGTAAAGAAGCCACAAAAGGACAATTGAAGGTGGTGAATTGAACCCTATGCCTTTGCCTAGATCAGACATAGGGCCTACTGGGTTGATTACACATATATGGCCTCCAGGTCTTTTTATTAGCACTAATGATACTGTAGCCTCTTTTTTTTGTTAGCCACCTTCCTGAGTCACTGCTTAGCTGCTAGTAGTGTGTAGCCTGGTATGATTGCCATGATTCTGCCATAATTCACTCTCCTCAAGAAATGGTTCTACCCATGCATGCCCACTTATTCTATGGAATTTGTCAGACCTATACTCCATCCTTTAACACCCTCCAGCTTCTCCCATGCCTGAAATTCTATTAATAGAGGCAAAGAGATGAGGCTTAATGTATAAACAGCCTAAGGCAAAGAATCTCACTGAATTATATTCATGCCAAGGTATAAATGATTCATGTCAAATCCATTCCTGGGGAAAGAGCATGAGAATGCTGGGTCTTCAAAGTGGATGGGCACAGGGAATAGAATGAGAGAATCTGAAGATACAGTTTGCCAACTTTATAGTTTTGCTGCCAATGTATTTCTTTATGTAATAACAATGATGATAATACATTTCTTGAGTACTTTAATGCTTCGAAAGCACTTTTCTTACAACCATTCCATGAGATAAAAAGTACAATTTTCATAATCCCCATTTTTACAGATAAAGATACTGAGAATCAGAAAAGTGAAATAACTTGCTCAAAAACATTCAGCTAGTAAATGCCAGTTAGGACTCAAATTCAGGCCTTCTGTCTCAATGACCAGTGCTTATTTCAGATGCTCCCCTCCTCTTTAGGACAAGTGGTAGGTACATAGGGTTCTTCAAAGTTCTTATCCCATTTATCCCACAAATGTTATTGGAGAACAAGGAAAAAGTCTAAACCCCAAATACCTCTTCCCATGAAAAATTATGTGGGATTTCCAGTTATGATCGCAAGATGGATTTTCATTCTTACAAATCTATGACCATATGAAAAATGTTCTATATCACTAATAATTAGAGAAATGAAATTAAAGCACTTCTGAGGTTCTGCCTCATACCCATCAAACTGGCAAAAAAATTATGAGTGTTGGAGGACCTGTGGGAAAACAGGCAATGATGGTGGAGTTTTGAATGGACCCAATCTTTCTGGAAAGCAATTTGAAAGTCTGCATAAAAAGTGAATCCTGCTTGCTATACCATTTCTAGGTCTATATGCCAAAGAGATTGAAGAAAGAGGAAAAAGGTCCTGTGTGTACAGAAATATTTATAGCAGCTCTTTTGGAGGAATAGCTGAACAAATTGTGATATATGGATGTAATGGAATACTATTATGATGTAAGAAATGAGAAAAAATATAATTTCAAACAGACATGGAAAGATGTATGAACTGTTGCAGAGCGAAGTAAGTGCATCAGAAGAACAATTTATACTACAACATGAATATTATAAAACAGTTTTGAAAACTTGTGTGAGCTCATGAAGAATGAAATGGGAAGAACAGGGAGAAGAATTTATACAATACCAACATTGTAAAAACAAACAGCTCTGAAAGCCAGAAAGACTGATTGATACCACCACCCACAATTCCAGATGGGTGATGGTGAAGCATCCAATCCACTTCCTGACAGAGGTGTTGGACACAAGGTACAGAACGAGACTGATATTGTTTGGGCACATCCAATTGATTCCCCCAGCCATGAGCATTTGTTATATGAGTTTCTTTTCTTTTATTTTTTTTTCCCAATAGAGTAGAGTATGGGAGAGAAAGAATATAGTTTTCTGTTAATTAAAAAATATGCCTCAATTTAAAAAAAATCTGTGGTACTTTGCTACACTTGTCAAGTGAAATTTAGTTTAATGTTCTACACTGATGGCAGAAAAAGTAGTGCTAGCAGATTTACTCTTAATTTCCTATTTTTACTTTCTGTGCTGCCAAGCCATATCTTATATCTTGAGCAGAGCAAAGACAGTGAGGTGGAGAGGAGATGATTAATTCACTTATCACATATCCATGTTTTCTGGCTGTAGTTCTAGAAACAGAGGATATATGATGGCAGTTGTCAGCTGCTTATCTTTTGGGATCTACTTTTAAATGCTGCCAACTTCAGAAAAAATGCACGCACCCATAGTGTTCCTGATAGCCCCACTCCACCCAGAAATTTTGACTGAAAGAAATAGATCAATGAGAAAATGGGCAAATGTTTTCAGGTATATATTTCCCAAGATCGCCTCATTCTTTGCCCTGGAAAAGACTTCTTGCTATGAGATTGTGGTGTCAGAACGAAAAGAGAGCTCTACAAGAGGAGAGATGCTGAACCACAGCCACGGGCACCTGACTGTTGGACACCCCAGCCACAGAGAGCAAGCAGCCATAGTGGAGCTCAGGCTGTCACTTGCAGCAGGGCCGTCTTTAACAGTTGTGAGAGCTTCTATCTGATGTGTACAGGACCAGCCAGAGCTGAGACCCAGGCCAAGAGCTGAGATGCAAACTCTGCCCAGAACCACAGGAGTCAATGCTGCCAGGGAGAGTCAAGTCTGGTGCAAAGCAGTGTTTGAGAGCTAAATCATCTGCTAAGACAGAACAAATTTCTCTTCCACAACATTTATTTGTCCTCCAATTCATATAGAATACTGACCTCCTAAAAGGGGTTCCAGACACATAACTAATCCCGAAAACCTTTTCCTCTGCCCCAAATATGGTGCATATGGTCAGGAAAATTGGCGAGAGGCCATTGGACTGAGCACTCCACAGAATAGCTTTTAACAAGCATCCTCATTTTTTTCTTTAAACAATAAAATGTGTGTAGCAATGGTGTGCATTTCCTGCATCATCATCAACAATACAGAGGCATGAATAAGAAAGGCACTTTCACTTCAAAAGTGAAAATACAGCCTTGAGAGCAGAGATGAGAGATTTTCCCATTTTTTTGAGGGAGGAAGGCAGGACAATTGGGGTTAAGTGACTTGCCCAAGATCACACAGCTAGTAAGACAATGTGTCAAGTGTCTGAGGCTGGATTTGAACTCAGGTCCCCCTGACGTTAGGGCCAGTGCCACCTAGCTGCCCCTGGAGATTTTCCCATTTTAGTAATTTTGGTAATCATACTGAAGTATGATTCCAACGTAATTTAGCATCATAATACTAATTAGTATTAGACTACTAATTAATACTTTATTACTCATGATACTAATATGATTTAGTAATTAACGATACTAAAGTAATTCTGTATCATCTATGTCCCGCTCCATACGATAATTGCCACTATGTATGTATAAACATGTATACACATACAGCACTTTAAGGTCTGCAGAGCCCTTTAGGAATATTATTTCATTTGATCCTTACAGTAATTATGGGAACTAGGTGCTATTACTATTCTCAGTTTACAGATGAAGAATCTGAGATAAAATGACTTGCCCAGGGTCTTGGGACATGGTGACTCCTTGTCCTCCTATTTGCTAGGTCAGTCAAGGCTTCCCTCACTGGTTAATTAATTAAAGCAATACCCTGCTTCCTGGAGGTTTGCAGAAAACACTTGGGAAAGTCTACACTGCCTGCATCCACCATCGCACACATATCACATATTAATCATTATATAGACATATATGCATGTATATGTGTCTGTGGTAGCACAATCAAATCAGCTGATACTTAAAGAAATGATTTCAGGCTGTTCTCTGGAAGGTCAAATACTGAAGACGAAGCTTCGATACTTTGGCCACATAATGAGAAGGTGGGATTCATAGGAAAAGTCTCTGATGTTGGGAAAGCTTGAAGGAAAAAGGAACAGGGGATGGCAGAGAATGAGATGGATAGACAGTGCCATGGAAACAACGAACATGAACTTGGATAGACTTTGGGAGATAGTGGAGAACAGAAGGGCCTGGGGTCACAAAGAATCGGACACAACTGAACTAAACAGCAGCAACACTAACAAAATGTGCTTGTATATTTTTGTGTGTGTGTATGTTATATGTGTGTGTGTATGTGTGTTTGTGTGTGTGTGTATGTGTGTAATATATATATATATATATACATACATACATACATACATACATACATATATATATATATATAGTCAGAAGAATTTCTCACTGTTGGAAGATTCCAGAGAGAATTTAAGAGTGTTTGCTGTTTTTAAATCCATAATTCTGAATATAGAAGTTAATCTGTGCTCTAATTACTTCCAGAATTTTCTCTAATGATACACATCACAAGTTATCCATTCCTTCCCATACTGTGTGACTCTTCATGTTCTCCCCAAAGTTTGTCACAGAAAGCCCACTCTACATCCCAGAGGCTTTCCTCTTTTTCTCCCATATTGTGAAGGTACCAGTGGAGTACTCTGACCCTCTATCACCCCTCATTTTTGGAACATGAGCAGCCCATTTTCTTTTTCTATCATATACCATGTTGACTTTTTGCTCCTGTCCTTCAGAGAGCCTAGTTCATTATATGCAGCAACATGCTGACCTTCACTCTACTGCTCTCCATTACTCTCTGGATGATAATAACTTTTATTTTTTCAGAAGCAGTTATATTCCATGTCTGCATAGGATATGGTAACACCAGCCTGTTTGTGTGGAAAAGACGAGCCTGTGTTTTCATGGGAAGCTTAGAGTCATTAAATGGCCTTTGCAATTTGCCAAAGGCAATATAACCCATTCTCCTTCTGTTGTTCAACTCTTGGACCAGCTTGTTGTCCAACCTGGGGCTCTACATTGGATCTCCTCCATCGCAGTTATGGTTATCTTTGGTTGACATATATATCCATCATTTATGACTCGCCTGATATTTAGTATCAGAAGGGTATTGAACAGGATTATTTCTTCTCTATCTTCCAAGGAATCTTAACTGATTTTCACATATAGACAGGAGATACTTTGTTGTAAAAGAGCCTGTAAGCTAGCATTTTCTTCTATTGAATGAAATATTTTAATAATCAGCCAACACTGTAGGCTCTTATATTCTCTATATCTCTCTGTCAATCATGAAATGGTAAAGATGTGGTTCTTTTTTGAGTATTATCTGCAAAAGCCCATTTGCTCCATTTTAATCCCCCTCAGTTTGTGTATTGATGATACTCCTATAGACTTTGCATAATGGTATAAGTTATGGAGTTTAGGAGTTAGTGATACTCTCTGGGCTGCCTTTTCTAGTGTTACTAATATAGGTTTAGATTTTGGGGGATTAGAACCCACATCTGCTCTTTTCTCTATTCTACAGCACTATCAGAAAGAACTGAGCTAAGCACAGACCCCTATAGTGGCACATCACTAGAAACAACTCCAAGGCGATACTGAGCCTAAATTAATCAACCCTCTTTTTGGGTCCAGTTATTCAGCCAGTAATGGATCCACAGAACTATAGACATTAGACCACATTTCTCCATCTTGTCCACAAGGATATCCATCATCAGTGATCTAGCATAAGAATTGTTGGTTCATAGGAGAACATTGTACACAACCACAGACATTGATTCTGTGATGAGTAACTTTGATAGACTTGGCTCTCCTCGGCAATACAAGGTTCAAAGACAGCTCCAAAGGACTCATGATGGAGAGAGCTATCTACATCCAGAGAAAGAACTATGGAGTCTCAATGCAGACTGAGGCAAACTATTCGCTCTCTTTTTTTTCCTCTTCTCTTTTTGGTTTTGTTTCTTCTCTCTCATGATTCATTCCATTGGTCATAATTCTTCTTTGCAACTTGACTATTGTGTAAATAAGTTTAATGCGTAGGTTTATGTTGAATCTATATCAGACTGCATGCCATTTTGGGGGGGTGGGGGGAGGGCAGGGAAGAGAAGAAAATTTGAAACTCAAGAACATGTAGAACTAAGTGTTGTAAACTAAAAATAAAAAATCTAATAAAGAAAGGAAAAAAAAGAATTATTGGTTCATTTATTCAGCACCTACTGTATGCCCACCCCTGTGGTAGACATTGGAAGAGATGAATTATAAAAGAAGTATAAGACATAGACCTAACCTTCAAGAACTTTATAATAAAAATAATTTAAAATATTATTAAAGTATGACTTTATGATAATATTAATTATGATCCTATGATGATAATGTTATTATCACTTTATGATAATAATAATTAAAGAGATAAATAGTCCATGCTATTAAGGATGTTAAAATATAGTTAGGAAATCGACATTTATGCGAGGAAACAACACTCAAGACTACTGTCATTCAATACTGCTTCAAGAAATTCAACATACGGTAGTGGCCAGAGTGCACTTGACCTCAGGAGACTTGAGTTTGAAAGCTCCAACTCTGCGTGTGATTCTGAGAAAGTGACCTTACCTCTCTGAGTGACAGTATCTTCATCTGTAGAAATGGATACTAAAACCACTTATGTCATAGGGGAGTAGTAACTGGGGTGCTTTGGAAACCTTAAAGTATTCTCCAAATGTGAGCTATTAATTAATGGAGGAAGGAACTACAGTGGTCAAGAAAGGACTCAAGCTAGGCCTTGAAGGGTAAGTAAGCTCAGGATAGGCAGGGTGAGGTGGTCATTTCAGGAGGAAGGCATAATGTGAGCAAAACTGGGGCAAAAAAAGATCAAACCAAATCAATAAATATTTATGGAAGCCCTATTCTGTGCAAAGCCAGGCTATAAAGTCTTGACAGGCTTTTCTCATAAATTTGGGCAATGATACATAAATGCTTAATTCAGAATTGTGGGCCATGAGCAGCTTTTACATGCTAAACAATGATATAAAATCACTGTCGCTCCGCTCCTGAAGAATTTAATGGAAAGCCGGCATCTGTGCTTTTTGGCAGAATCAGTGACTACATCTGAGCCCATAAATTGCACATCTTAGAGAAAGGCCAGATAAAATAGGCTACTGACACTCTGAAGGCAGAAGCTGGCAGTAACCACCACAGCAAAAAATGATTTCAAACTTGACTACTCCTAGGCTTTCGTGCAAAATATAATTGCAGATAATAATAATAGCTCTCATTTATAGAGTACCTACTACGTGCCAGGCACAGTGCTAAGCAGCTTTGCACTTATGACCTCACACGATCCCCACAACAACCCTGGGGGGTAACTCCTATTTTTATCTCCTGATACTGAGACAAACAGGTTAAGCGCCTTGCCCGAGGTCACATAGCTAGGGAGTGCTTAAGGCTGGATTTGAACTCAGCTTTCCTGATTCCAGGCCCTGGGCTCTATCCATAGGATTTCCAGTGATATTAGTAAGTCCTTACCTTGTAGAATAAGCCACGAGAGTCAGTCAGGAGACCTGCCCTTTGGTCCTGGATACGTCACTAACCTGCCGTGTGAACTTAGGTAAGACCCTTTTCCTGTCTGGGCCTCAGTTGACCCAAGCGGAATCATAGCTGATGTTCATCTAGATAGATCTAGAGCTGGAAGAGGTATCAGAGGCCATGTAGTCCAACCCCCTCATTTTATCCATGAGAAAACTGAGGACAAGGAAGATTAAGTGACTTACCCAAAGTCATACAAGTGGTAAGCAGGGGCCCCTCAGGCTCTGCCAAGGGCCCCTTCTCCTTGCCTTCTATACTCCCCCACTTGGTGAGCTCATCAACTCCCATGAAGTTAACTACTGTCTTTATGCTGATGATTCTCAATCTCTCTGCCTAGTCCACCACATACTGTTCAGTCCAGCAACACCAGCCTCCGGGTTGTTGCATGAACAAGACCCTCCATCTCTCGGCCCCGGGCATTTTCTCTGGCCATCTCCCACGCCTGGAACACTCTCCTTCCTCCGCTGTGACTACCAACCTCCCTGGCTTTCTTGAGTCCCAACTAAAATCTCACCTCCTACTGGAAGCCTTCCCCAACCCCTCTTAATTCTACTGCCTTCCTTCTGTTAACGATTCCCTATTTATCCTGTATATACCTTGCTCAATATTTACTCATTTGCATATTGTTTCCCCCATTAATTGGATCGTTGGCTCCTTTAAGGCAGAGACTATGTTTTGCCTCTTTTTGTGTCTCCAGCACTTAGCACAGTGTCTGGCACATAGTAGGCACTTAATAAATGTTTATTGATTGATCAATATTTGTAATAAGAATAGGTTACATTAGAGCCCATTGTGTTTTATAATGTATGTCTGTATGAATATTGCTAAATACAATGGCCTTTTCTCAGTTCTCATTCTAATCGATGTCTGCAACTTTTCGGACATTCAAGACCCCTTCTGTCGGATATTTCCTCATTCTGTACTTTTGTGATGCTATTCTTGCTTGGTTTTTCTCCAACCTGTCTGAATTCTCTTCATTTTGCTTTGCTATATTATCATCTGTCTGGCACCCATGAGCATAGACACCCACCAAGGTCTGTCCTAGGCCCTCTTCTCTCCTGTCTTACACTTTCTGTGCTCTCATCGGTTTCTGATAATTCATTTATCATCTCTATGCAAATGTCTCCCAGATCAACAGATTCATTTCTCATCTTTCTCCTGGACTTAAGCATCAATTTCCTGATAGAAATCTTCATTGGAATATTACATTAGGATCTCAAGCTTGACACATGTAAAAAGGACTCAATATTATTTTCTCTAAAACTCATACTTTTTTCCCCAAATCTCCCTATTTCTGTTGTGGGTAACACCACCTCAGTTATCTAGGTCCACAAGCTTGGAGTCATCCTCAATTCCCATATACAATTAGTTTCCAAGTCTCATCTATCGTATCTCCACAGTATCTCTGACACCTTTCCCCTTCTCCACTCATACAGTCAATAAGCCTAGTCAGGCTTGGACTACTGCAATCGCCTCCTAATGGCTCTGTCTCCAGCCACGACCCTCTCCCATATTCCCCAGAAACAAATCTGATTATATCACATACTTCCACTCAAAAATATTCAGTGGCTCCCTATTGCCTCTAGGATAAAACACACTCCTTTTTTAAGCCCTCTGCAATCTGCCTTCCACTTGTCTTTCCAGACATTTAATTTTATTCTCTTTCACATTCTACTTTCCAGCCAATCTGGCCCACTAGCTTTTGCCAGGATTTGACATATCATCTCATTTCTCTGGGCCTTTGTACAGTTTGTTTCCCACTTCCCCCACCCCCGTCCCTATGCTTGGAATTCATTCTTTCCTCACTTCTGCCTCTTAGAATCCCTGGATTCTTTTAAGGCTCAGGTCAGGTCTACCTCTTACACAAAGACTTTTTGGATTAACCTCTCCAGCTGCTAGTGCTTGCTCAATATTCAAATTATTTTGTATTTGCTTACCTCTGTGTGTGTGTGTGTGTGTGTGTGTGTGTGTGTGTGTGTAAGCGTGCACGCACAAATATGTTGTATAAACCTACTCATCAGAATATAAACTTTTTGATGGCAGCCCTGTTTTTCATATTTGGTCCCTGTATTCCCAGCATAGCATAGTGCTTTGCACATAGTAAATATTTAATAAATGGATGTTGGGTTAGAAAGTTTAAAATTATTATAAAAAATCAATAATTTTAAGTGTTACCATAAGAGAATATTGAGAGACAATTTAGTACGATGTCTGGAGAGCTGGGCCCAGAGTCAGGAAGATACAGGGTAAAGTCCAACTCTGAGGCTGTGTGACTGCAATAGCAATTTAGATTTGAAGATCTTTCCCATCCATTAGTACAGGAAGCCTAAGTCATGTGTGGTGGGAGGAGCTTGCTGAGAGGGAAAGGAAAGTGTGTCACTGCAAATGCTGAGAGAGCAGTTAGAACAGTTAGAGCTGAGGGAAAGAGAGCAGACGTGTGGTGGCTGTGAGTGAGTTTGTTCCTGGGAAGGCCCCAGCAGGGGGCGGATGGTTTGGGGATAACGAGGCTCCATGCTGTGATGTTGTATATTGAGTTCTTTGCTGTTATGATGGATGGGGCGGATGGCTTATGGGATCTGGGTCTCTGGTGTCTGAATAAATGGTTTACTTCTTCTGCCTTCTGTGTGGAGAGTCTCGTCTACTGTGCGATACAGAGCCGCAGAGGCATTTTGACAATTATTATCTATATCGTCATTATTACCTTACTGATACGGTGGCCTTGGGCAAGTTACTTAACTTGTGAGTTCTCTGGGCAGCTTTGTATGGCTGTGAACTGTAGAGAAAGCAATGGCCTACATTGGGAGATAAGGTTTCTCACCAGGAGCTTCCCCTATACCAATGAAAACCACTGGCCCAGTCCTTATTCCTATCCCTTTTATAAATAAATGTAGCTCTGCATCGCCATAGATATGCTTTCCAAACGCACACACACACACAGAATATAATATATATGCTAGGAATGCATACATATACGTGTGTGTGTGTGTGTGTGTGTGTGTGTGTGTGTGTGTGTGTAGAAAGAGGAGAGAGGAAGCCAAGGCAAGTCTGAGGTCATCTTCCATCTTGACACTTGAAGGACCTTGCAAAGTTGAGCATTTAAATTCCTTTACCCCTCTCTACAAAGACTATGACAGCTGCTGCTCAGAGCCACATTGTAGCTACAGCTGGAGTGGTGGGTGGGGCTGTGGCCATGCTGGCAGACCAACATACCAGGCCACGATTGGTGAGACCCTCCACCCTCCTGCCCCCAAGTCAAAACAGACTTACTCTAGGAACTGAGCAACTTCTTTGAGATCCCTTTGCTCTCTTCCCCATGAAAGGGGCAGAGACTGGATAGGGAAAGCCACCTAGATAACTGTAATCAGAAGCATTTTACAGTGGCCATTGTAATATCCAATAAATTGTACTCTCTTCCTGCTGGGTTTTCTGTCTAATTCATTCACTACTGTTACTGCATTGTTATGGAAAAGAAATTAACAGCCACTAACTCTTATTTTGTGCATGATAAATATTACATAAAATATTATACATACACACACAATACACACATGTATGTATGTATATATGTACATATGTACACACATATTACTGCAATAGAAATTTAAAGAAAAAACAGTCTGGATGAAAATGGTAGATATATCTATTTCCTCCACCTTGAGGAGTTGAAAGGTATGAAGTCATGTCCCTGGTACAAAACAAGACTGGATCAACTTGAGATCTTTTATTTTCCTTAGTCAGCCCAAGGCAATAAGCAGGAGAAATAACAAGCAGGGAGAATGATTAATAACCTGAAGCCAGTCCTATTTTCCTAGACTAACAAGAAAAGATATTTTACAAGCAAGCCAAAGCCCAGGACAAAGAGGAAGAAAGAGAGGCTTGTTCCAATGGGCACCATAAGGCCTTTTGGAATCTATTAGCAGTGTATGCCTGGGTCCCCTACCCATTCCTGCCTCCCTTACTATGTAGATAAGGATATTTATAGAGTGAAGGACAACTCCTACACAGACACCCATGATCGGTATTTACTTGAGATGTTCCTGACATAAATATTGTAAACGTTAATAAAAGGCTTAAGAAATGAATGCAAAGTCAAGCAGTACAGGATATAAAATGAATAACATTTGGGATCAAATACGTTCATATCAATGAAACACTCTTATTTCCATCATTTCTCTGCCAAGAGATCTCCAAGTCTCTTAGAAGCATTAATTAAAAATGCTGCATGACATTACAATGGGGAAGCATGAGGCCATTTTATCTCCATTTCCCAGACCATCAACACAAAGTGCAGAGAGTTTCTGATGTGTCCAAGATCACAGCCCCTCAAAGGCAGAAATGGAAACAGAGCTCAAAAGTCAGCTTCTGAAGTCCTGGTTGTGGTCTCACAGGAGTGACTTTCTCCTTTCCTAGCTGTGTGACCTTGGGCAGATCACTTCATTCATTTTTAGCACCCCCACCCCCATTGTAGAATATTGATTGTTGTACTCTTATACCACTTGAATGCTGAGGCCACCTCCAGCTTTAACGTTCTATGTTCTGTGATCTTAAGATACATTTTAACTCCAGCATTCTATGTTCTATGATACTAAGGTTCTTTCCAACTCTGACATTCTATTTTCTCAGAATATAAGGCCAACATTCCACAATGCTATGTCTTTTTCCTCATAATTATTTAATGTGCTTTTTAAAGAGGTTTCCATAGCCTTCCAAGGATTTTTTCTAAACTTGTAAATGATTATTAATTTATTTTTCAAGACAATATATTAGATAGGAAAAAAAAAAGAAAGAGATGTCTTAGAATGAACCCAAATTGAAATTTTTAGGCAAAATATTTTTTTATTTCAGCAAATTTTAAAACCCAGGAAGGCCAGTTTGGGTTTGGCCCTTTGAGAGTGCCAGCTTTATTTTTAGGGACTTCGGGAAATGTCTGGCAGCTCATTTCAGTAAGCTATTATGCTTGGAGCAAGGACTGAGACTGAATCAGAATCCCACCAATTTCCACTGAACAATTCTTGTTCAAAATAATGCTACATCAAAGTTGGCCATTCGGTGCTGCAATTAGCTCATGCTGAGCGTTCGACATTTGTTGTGGAGACCAAGCACTGATCAGCTTTCTAAGAGAAACTCTTCATTTCTTTGAAAAATGAGCCTGACATTTAGCAAACAAAAGCCACACTAGAAATGACACGATTTAATGTTAAGGGGGGAATGGGGAGGTTGCAAATCACCAATTTAAAAGAAAGCCTCTTAAGCGAACCTTGTTGCTGTTAGCTTAAATACATTTCATGCCTTCTTCTATGTTGTCCTACTTCTTAGAGCACCTCCATGTATCATAAATAATGGATTCGGAAGACTTATTTGCATATTCATAATAATCCTTGCTTTCTGAGTTCTGTTATAGTCTGTCAAAAATAGTCCTCAGAAAAGGACGGGATCTAGACAGAGCTAAAGGACTTAAGAGAAACAAGATACTAGATTATGGCTTTGAGTTGAGTGTAGCCTGCATCCCCTTACTTAGCATTGCTTGGTAATTTCTTTTTTTAAATTACATATATATATATATGTATATATACATATATATATATACATACATATAAATTTCCTCAGAAAAAGTGCACAATTGCGCATGTCTACTTCTGACAGTTAGCGCCAGCCATATGTTTGAAGAACCAAATTAATGAAAACCCTCTGGAATTCATGCCTTTGTGGAAAATCCCATTACAATACAGCTCTAGATGTCCTCAGAATGCATATACATACATGTAACACTTCGATTTTTCACAGCATTTTCACAAGTTCATTGAAATAGATTTCACATTCAACTCAAAAATAAAAAATCAGAGATTTCCAAATAATTATATGAGCTCGTGGCATATAGCACTTTGTAGTTTACAAAAGGACTTTTGCATATGTTAACTCATTTGAGCCTTAAAAGAGCCCAATAGGTATTGTATTATTATCCTTATTTTACTGAGAATAATTTACATTTACGTGATGCTCAGAGACATTGACTCAGAACTGGGACTCTAAGCCTAGTCTTTTCACTTCCAGTCCAGACCTCTTTCCACTTCACCATGATGTCTCTGTGGACACGCAATGGTTGGATGCACCAGGACATTATGATATAGGCTGTTCTGTTCCAGTTAGTCGTGTCCTACACTTTGACCCATGTGGGGTTTTCTTGGTAAAGATACTAGACTGGTTTGCCATTTTCTTCTCCAGTTCATTTTGCAGGTGAAGAAACTGAGGCAAAAAGGGTTAAATGATTTGCCCAGAGTCACACAGCTACTAAGTGCCTAAGGCCATATCTAACTCTCAAAGATGAGTCTTCCTAACTCTAGGCCTGGTGCTCTATCTACTGCACCATCTAGCTGCCCCATGATATAGGCACTTTGGGATAAAGAAGGCCTGAGTTACTAGTACATGCCAAAAAAGAACTGACAGGATTTGGAAAATCTGGGCTTATTCCACTCTGAGTGAGGCCTAGGTCCAGTTTATCAACTACTCTGACTTTCTCCCTGATAAATCTCTTCCAGGAAAAAGTAGCTATATTTTTTTTCATTCTGATTATTATGTTTAGCTGTGTGTGGCCTTAAAAAATGCTCTCCTTAATCAGCAAGTCTGAGGTTTGGGCAGATCTCCATGCTACCCTATGGGAAGAAACTCTGGTGTATGGAAAAAGGCATTAGAAGAGGAGTCAGAGAAATCAGGCTCTGCCTTGGGATCTTAACCAACTCATTTCTCATCTCTGGACCTTGCTTTCCCTATCTATCATATAAAGAAGTTGGACTTATGACCTTTAAGGTCCTGTCTAGCTCTGACATTTTAGTTTTCTGTGAATTTGGATTTCAGGGGTTTTAAACATAAAATGTTGGTTTTTTTTCTAATGACAACATTAAAATATTACATATGAAACCCATGACAGTGATTTGTTAATAAATCCTACATCACCTCTTGGTTATAAGCAACACAAACGTGAATCATCTTGCATTTTGTTAGCCAATTGCCTATTGTACTATAATCAGTTGTCGTTGTTCGGTTGTGTCCAGTTCTTCAGGACCCTATTTGGGTTTCCTTGGCAAAGATACTGGAGTGATTCGCCATTTCCTTCTCCAGCTCATTTTACAGATGAGGAACAGAGACAAATAGGATTAAGTGACTCGCCCAGGGTCACACTGCTGGTAAGGGCCTGAGGCTAGGTTTGAACTCAGGAAGATGAATCTCCCTGATTGCAGGACCAACATTCTATCCACTACACCACCCAGCTGCCCACTATAATCAGCATATTTCCTTATGTCAAATGAGAACAATGTCAGTAAGCTTATAAGCTTCCTGGTAGAGGACCTGGGGTCGAGGTCACAAAGCGAAAAGATTCTGTGAATAGCATCTGTTTTGTTTACTGTGTAGCTGCATTTCAGGGAATTAGAGAAAGTGTGACTTAGTAGATAAGATACTGGACTAGGTGTCAGGAAGATCCAGGTTTGAGTCCTATCTTTACCCTTATTAGCTATGTGACCACAGTGAGGTTGCTTATGACCACTTTAAACCTCAATTTCCCCATAGAGAACAAAGATCATAATATGTCCCACCAACCTCACAGGGCTATTGTAAAGCTCTAATGAGACAACGCACGTAACAGGAATTTGTGAAACCTGAAAGTGCTAAATAAGTGTCAGCGGTTATTATTATTAAGGAATGGTCTCCATAATTGGTATATACCATTGCCAGGAACATTTTCCAGGAAGGAATAGACTACTGCCTTTTCTACCTGATAGGGTCATGGATCTTGGGTGCGAAGGGACTTCTGACACCATCTAGCACAGCTTACTCCTTTCACAGATGATGAAAACCGAGGCCAAAGGAGATTAAGGGACATCCCCACGTTTACACAGGCAAATAACTTGCCCAAAGTCGCTTAGCTTGTACATGGCAGGACTGGCACTCCAAGGCTTCTTTGTCTTTTCACTTCCAGTCCAGAACTCTCTCTACTTCATCATGATAGACCTCTGTGGCTACACAATGGTGTGCATCAGAAGCAGGATCTGAACCCAGGTCCTCTGACTCTGAGCCATCACTCTTTCTTTCTCTTTAACATGTCTTTCACTGGTTACTTCTTTCTTTCATCATAACGACATTTAACCTTGGCCCCTAACAGGAATAATTTTTTTTTTTATTTCTCCTTCTCCTTCCTCCCTTCCCCAACAGCAATCAATTGCTAAGTTGTAAGATTTCCATTTCCTCACTATTTCCGTCATCCTCTCCTCCCCTCCTTTCATATGGCTGCTTCACCCTAGTTTAGGTTCTCATTTTTTCTAACCTAGACTATTGTGGTAATATTTAGAGTCATCTCCACAGAGGTGATAGTTAAACTAACTGGAGTCAGTGTGTGGATAAGAGACAGAGAGACAGAGACAGAGAGAGCAAGAGAGAGAGAGAGAGAGAGAGAGAGAGAGCTAGAGACAGACAGACAGAGAGACAGAGGTAGAGGGAGAGGAGGGAGAGGAGGGGAGAAGGGAAGGGAGGGGAAGAGAAGGGAAGAGAAAGGAAGGGAAAAGAGAAGATTGATTTGGAAGACAGCAACAAGGATCTGAACAAGTTGACAAAAATGATGGAATAAATCTTTCACTCTCAGAAGAAGTTGCTGGGTGATGGCAGCAAAAAAAAAAAAAAAAAAAAAAAAAAAGAAGGGTCCCGAAGTGGCAATGAGGAACAATATGCTTCTTCCTACTCCTGGTTCAGTAAGTCAGAAACATAACAGAAGGAACACCTAGTGCTAGAAAGGGTAGTATCTTCTGTAGGAAGCCAAGCTTGTCTAAGTGCAAGACAGAAAGAATGTAAGAGAAGCGGGGTTAAGATGAAGAGGAGGTTGCTCACAGTAGAACAGGGATTCCAAAGGGTACAACCGAAGGAGGATGGGAAATAGGTTGGCTGAGGTGAAGAAAAAAGAGAGCAGGGAGTGATAGGAGGGGCTTTTGCCTTGGAGAGAGGCAGTCCAGACTAGGAGAGGGAGAGTTTGCTAGACAAAAACTTTGTTTTATAACTTTCTTATAAAAATACAAAATCCTTAGCCTAACATTTAAAACCCTCCATGGCCTTGTTCCAACCTTCCCTTTAAGCCTCAATTCACATATTTATAATCCAGGCTTTCCCTTTTCCAGACTAGTTGTTTTCCAGTTTTTTCCTATCCTCTCCCATCACCCTAAAAACACAGAAGGTCCCCCGCTGTACTTGAGACATGCTCCCTCCTCATTTCTGCCCATTGTGATCTTTGTCTTTGAGGAACACTACCTTATGAAGACTTTGCTGATCCCCCAAATGTAAACAACCCTTCCTTCTTCAGATTTACCCAGAGTATTTCATCTGAATTTCTCCGTATCTGTTTGTATCATATTTAATTGTACACATACCTATTATCCAGCCCAGATCCACAGTAGATTAAAACCCCTTGAAAGCAGGAATTCTGTTTTTTTGTTTTTAGTTTCTATATCTTTGTATCTCCGGCACTTAAAACAATAACTTATATGTAAAAGGTGCTTAGAAAATGTATGTTGTACTGAACTGAACAGGATCTTCCAGCCTGATTTTAGCTAACTGGACACTGTAAATTTCTGCTGGGAAATATTGACTACTTATAGAAGAATTACCTTAGTCAACTTTCTAGACTCTTTATATTTCAGTGAAATCCAAACTATCCGTTTTCTTTAAAATGCTGGCTTTGAGGCCATTTGAGAAAAAAAAGAAAAAGAAAATATTTGAATTTCCTGCCACCACCTCCACCCACTCAGCTAAATGAGTCAATTTGGCCCAAAATTTTGCAAACTGGAAATTCTCATAGAACCTTGTAGTTCAAAATCTCAGAATACCAAAGTGAAGGAACCTGAAAGTTCATCTTGGCCCACTCTCATTTTTCACAGAAGGGAAAAGATGCCCAGAGAAGGTAATTGGTGTAGCTGAGATCTTACAAATAGTATAATAAGTGGGGGATGCAAGAGTAAAATCTCCCCTGAGGGGAGGGATGGGATGACAAGACCTGGGGAGGAGTGTCTGTACTTCCCAGTCACAGCTGCCAGCAGAGGATTTCCAGGCTAGGTACCGACCGTAAAGAAGAGTCCACTCCTCACTTCCCCTTCTCCTACCACTCAGGAAGTTTGGCCCCAGAAGACAACTCAGGACAAAGGCCTGTTTGCCCCGTGCTCTGGAACCTAGGTTCAAATTCTGACTCCACTATTTATTACCCTGCATGGCCACAGGCCATTTTGCCTCCAAAATGAGGAGATTGGACTATATATTGTTTCTAATGTTCCCTCCCGGTATAGTAAGACCAAGATCATGCACAGATGCTGAAGATGGACAGCTATTTGGGTTTGTGACTGAAAAGGAGAAAACAGGGCAGGTGCATTTAGAAAATATTGCTTTCACTGATCCTAAGCTGCTGCTTATCTAATTTGACGCCATCACTTTTACAAAGGAGGAAGCTGTAGTCCAGAGAAGGGCAGCGATTTACCCAAGATCACACAGAATCAGGACAAATACATGCCAGGCTTGTCAAAAGAAATCAACTGCTTGCATAGTTTTCCTGGACTAGATGGACCAACAAATGTCAAAAGCTAAGCTGGAGAGTTGAAAGAAAGCCCTCATTTTCCCCAATTAGCATCACTGGCTAATTTTCTTTGGCTTGCATTTCTTCCAGAGATCTTGCACACATGTGCCTGGGTGGGGTGACTCCCAAAGCCTGGCTACTAGTCTAAGTGACAGCATGTGAGCCCAGACCCCACTGCTCATCGCTTGTATTATTCAAATTTTCACTTTACTGCCAGATGGTGCCACGGCAAGCTAGCATAGGTAAAGAAAGGAGCCTAATACTGTTTCTTTTCTTCTTCTAATGGCTCCTCTCCTCTTTTCCTCCTGCATAACAAGTGCTGCTGTTTCCTGACCTTAGATACTGAAACAATCCTCCTTCTTCTTAAATTAACTTAAACCATTAATGCAATTGCAGCCGGGTATAGATTTACAGCCCTGGCCTAAGAACCACCTGTCCCTCTTCCCTAATTAAGTACAAGATTGGAGAAGCCTCAACTGCTCTCAGGTCAAACAAAACTGTTTATCCTTTTGAGAAACTCACAAACAGATATAGCTGTGAAATATCACCAAAAATAAGGAATTCGTCCTGGGCACTCCTTTTTTATCTTTACCTAATCCATATTCAATAGAAATCCTAATACAGGAATAAGATCTCTCTTAGAAAGAGCAACGATCTTAGATTCCCATATGGTCCTGGGTGAATGGCTTCCATGTTCTGAGCTTCAGTTTCATCCTCTGGAAAGTTATAATCTTTGGCTACCTACCTCACAGGTTTGTTTCAGAGGAAAGCACTATGAATTCCAGAAATATTGGCATCCTGCTTCTCTACCCAAACCTTACAGCCATCATAAAATAATAACTTACATTTCTATAGCATTTTTAAGGTTTATAAGCACTTTCTTCACTATAACCCCCTATGTATGAGGCACATAGTACAAGTATGTTTGTTTCTAACAGGTATGGATTCTGGCTCACATTTTATAGGTCAGGAAACTGAAAGTCACAAAGCCAAGGATTCATAGGTCACCAAATCTCAGGTAAACGTGTTAACTCTGAGTTAACCTGTAAGGTTCTGTAATCTGTATCAAGGCTTAGAGCTAGGATTTGAACCTAGATCTCATGACCCCAAGACAAGAAACACATGCATTTCCCTCCAACCTGTTGATAAAAATATGAGTTATTATTTGCATCACTGATCTGTAGGGTCATAGTAGACCTGGAGGGACCTTAGAAATCATCTGGCCTAACTCCCTAACTGTACAGATGAAAAATCTGAAGTGACTTGCCCAAGGCACACAAGTTATAAGTAGCAGAATGCAAACCCACATTTTCTGATTCCAAATCTTGCTCTCTTTCCTGCTATACCCCAGACTACTCCTCTGTTATCAGAAAAGGAGTTTTTATGGCACTATTGGTGCTATAAAAATAGACTTTCTTCCCCTCTTCCTGCTATCATTATTCTTTTAAAGTCCTCTTGTGAATGCCGCCATTGGCTTTCATAGGAACAGGTTCTACTAAATTAGGAATGCTTTGAGCGTGAGCCCAGCAGCAGCCCACTGTGTCTATCATCTGAGAACCAGACTAAGTCTGCAGAGGTTTATTACCAGGCCAGCTATAGAAGGAAGTATTTCCCAGTCATGGCTACCACCAAAGATGATCTACTAAAGTATCAAGGCACTGTGGTATGCATCTGTGGTGTGCCTGCACTGATGAAATCACAGAGTCCTGAAATATGGAAGAGCACCATTATTATGATAAGATCTCTGTAGAAGCACATAAAGCAACTTGAGATCCTCCTGAATATTATACTGTCACACCTGCTCCTGTTTTACAAGTTCCTTTCTCGAAACAGGTCTAAATAATTCAGTCCCTGGATTCGTGTTGCCTGAGACCTCTAAGCAGGGGGACAAAGGGTGGGGCTAACATGGCAACTGAACTACTCCTGACCCAAACAAGCTTTAGAAGCAATGACCTGCAAAGGATCCCAAAGTTCCAAAGGGGCTCAGCTGATCCGGTTCTTCAGGAATAGCCACCATAGGCATCGGGATGCTTGCTTCAGAAACTGGCGGCTAAATCATTTGGCATTTGAAGAACGCTGCGATGGAGACAGCTGGGCTCCCCCAGCTCCTCTTTTCTCCTGTGAAGGTTATAGCAGGGGCCCACTGGAAATACTTGCTACTCTGATTAAGCTTCCTTGAAGCCACAGCATTAAGATGATGTCATAAGAACCAGCTTAGGACTCCAAGGTCACCCCAAAGGGAGAATTGGTTTCCCGTAAATAAGCCAATTTAGAATTTGAGCCACTTCTGCTGGATGTTTGACATCTGAAAAGATTGACTATGACAACCAAACGAAAAGCAATCCAAAGAACAACTGGGAATCTTTGAAGAAGTGATAGTCTACCAGGAAAACAGATCACATTTCTATAGCTCTTAGAAAGTGCTTTTGTCCCCCTTCCATAATGCCACTGTGAAGCAGGTAGAGCCAATATTATTATCCCCACTTCAAGATTCTAAGAATTAGGCCCCAAAGAAATCTTAGAGTTGATTTTCTGTCCCTTGTAACAAAGGAGAAGAAAAGTTAAGGAAAACTAACTGATATACTGCCGTGTCCGACAGCATATGTCACATGTCACACTAATAATTCTCCATCTCACCATCAGGAAGAAGGAAGTATATTTTTCCATCTCTTCTCTAGAGTCAATCTTAGTCATTATAAGTCCATTCAATTAATTACAAAAGGGGAAACTGAGGCCAGAGAGGCCTAAGGTTACATAGCTAGTGACACAAGTAGGATCTGAGCCAAAGTCTTTAACTCCAAAGTCAGTATCCCATCTCAACCCAAACCTGTCTCACACCAAATTGAATAAGTCTTTTTTCTGCTCCCTACCACACTGCAAATGATCAGGTCTGTCAACAGGAGAAAAGACTGTATCAAATTAGTGAATTGTTCTTGGTCAAAGACTCTGTATAATCATGAAGGTATATACACTAATCTCTGGGAAAACCAAGAAGCATGATAATAATAATTCATGATTCTATAATGCTATAGGGCTTACAAAAAGTTTTCTTTGTGTAAAAAAAGAGAAAAAACTTTTTGGGTTAAGTAGTACAAGTATTAATCCTATTTGACAGATAAGAAAACTAAGATTAAGAGAAACTAAATTACTTGCCCAGGATCACACAGCAAGTAAATGCCTCAGTGGGGATTTCTGACCCTAATTTCAGTGTTCTTTACATTATACGCAAGGACTCCTCAACATGCCACTGAAAACATTTCTTTTGTCAGAGTACCTGGCACAGAGTAGGCTCTTAATAAATTCTTATTGCTTGACTAATTAGCCAACAGTAAAACTATATGTGAATTCTTATTAGCTACAAAGTCATTTCGTCTTAGAGTGGAGGTGAGCAATCACCAGGGTAAGATTTTTTTTCTTCTGTCAGAATCTGCCTTAATAAAGAGAAAGAGACAGAGACAAAGACAGAGAAAGAAACAGAGAAAAAGAGGGAGAGACAGACAGAGAGACATAGAGAGAGAGAGAGCCTTTGTTACTAAACATTGTTGAGAAGATATCTAGATAAGCACCTGGGAGAAAATGATGTATGAAGGAAGTGAAAGATTTTTGAAGGAATTTCAGCAGTTTTAGGAAAACTAGATCACAAGTTATAGAGTTAGAGCTGAGGGGCCCTTAGAGATCACCCTATAGAACCCCTTTATTTTACAAGGGAGGAAACAAACCCATAGACAGGAAATGACTTGCCCAAAGTCATTGTTAATAAGTAGTGCAAACCCATTTATTCTGATTCCACATCCAATTCTCTCACCATTAGACCATGCTGAGTCACATTGGGTTTTTTTCCCTTTAAAGACACAGACATGCGCGCACGTACACACACACACACACACACACACGTTTTGCATTGTTTCTACTTTCTTGTGGATCCTCCCATGAGTTCTAATTCTTCTTTACATCATGACTAACGTGAAAATCTATTTAATATGAATGCATAAGTAGAGCCTATATCAGACTACAGGCTGTGTTGAGGAGGAGGGAGGAAAGAGAGGGGGAGAAAATTTGAAACTCAAAATCTTATGGAAGTAAATGTTAAAAATTAAGAATAAATAAATACATTTTAGAAAAGAAAAAAATACACACACACACACACACACACACACACTCACCTGTACTGGATTTGGAGTTAGAGGACCTGAGTTCCAATCCTATCCCTAACACTTACTAACTGTGTGATCTTAGGCAAGTCACTTAACCTCCCTGAGCTTCAGTTTCTCCATCTGAAAAGTGATTGGATTAAATTATCTCTAAGGTCTCTTCCAATTCTGAATCTATGATCCTAAAAACATATTACCTACTTATATGTCTATTTCAGTAAGTCCCAGTTTGGAGTGGGGGTGGGGTGGAGTAGGGGTTTACAACCTTCATGTAATTATAAAATTTTAAAAGTATTTTATAATTTAAAAAAATTAGAAATGATAATTCTCTCCTACCTCCACATCCCCACCTCCAATACATGCATTTACCTGATGCTATAAATCATTTTCTTAAAAGGATCTAGAAAACCTAGGGTGGAAATAATTACCCTTGGCAAGTCTCTGATCTTTTATCTCAAGGGAGCTGAGGCTCTGGAGGAGGGAAGCGCCAAAGAATATAGGAAGAAAGAAGTCATGCATTACAATCCCTCCCCTCTACCTCACCCCTAATGAGATTTCCCTGTGTATATTTCCCAGCAGTAGTTGTGAATATTGGACCAGCTGAACTACTTATGTTCCATAATTTGTCAAAAAGAGAAGACTGGAAAGGAAAATCTTCCTGCTCTGGGTAATGAAGGAAGTTTTGGCCTTGTTTTGGGTTTTTTTTCCCAACATTAATGGAATCAATTCCAAAGAGGAATGAGGGGGCAGGGAGGGGAGCACTGATAGGCAAAGAGCTATATAAAGGTGCTGAAAAGAACAAAGGTTCTTAGAGACAGCCTTGTCCGCATGAAAGAACTCAGAACACACAGCTTCCATCAAGGATATAAGTCTTAAAAAAGACAAGATTCTCCAGCCATAACTATAAAAAGAAAAAAAAATGACTCCTGAAATCTACATATGAAAAAAAATCCTTCAGAAGTATGGGAAGATTTATAACTGGTGTAAAGTTAATTAAGCAGATTCAGGAAAACTATGCATCCAAACTACAACAGTGTAAATGAAACAAAGATTTGAAATCGAATAGTACGTAATTATAATGATTAAGCTCAGCCCTGAAGTAGGGTGTATGAGGATGTACTCTCCCCCATCCTTCTTTGTAGCAGTGCAAGACTATGGGTATAGAATAGTGTGAGGTCATTAGTAAAAAGAAAGGTTCCATATGCAACACAATATTTATAATGACACTTTTTGCAGTAGCAAAAAACTATAAGCAAAGTGGATGGCTATTGATTGGGGAATGGCTAAACAAATTGTGGTACGTGAATGCAATGGAATCTTACTATGCTATAAGAAGTGAAGAACATGATGAATTTAGAGAAGCATGGAAGAACTTACATGAACTGATTTGAAATGAAGTAAGCAGGGCCAGGCAATCTGACTATAGCAATGCCAATGGAAGGAACAATAATCACAAAGTAACCAAAACTAAGTATTGTGAAATTATCAAAAACAAGCTTGGTTCCTAAGAAGAGATATAAAACATCTCCCCAACTTCTTTGAAGAGGTGGGGGAAGAAGAGAGGGGGACTTCCACAATTGTGCAACATCACATACGATGCCAGTTTTTAACTTTATTTGTTCTGTCTCCACAACATATCGCATACGTCTCTTCTCTCTACTCATAGCCACCATCCTCATTAGTGATGAGGGTCAGTCCCCTCTTGCCTGGGCTACTGTAATTGCTTTCCAATTAGACTCCCAGCTTCCAGTCCCTCCCCTCTCTAATCTGTCCTCCATATGATTGGCAAAAGAATCTTCCCATGCTCCAGAGCCTTCAGAGGCTCCCTAATGAATTGGATAAAATGCAGACTTTGTGATTTGGCATATAAATACCTTTCCAAGTTTATTTCTTGTTACTTTCTGCTCACGCACTCTCCATGACAATCAATATGGTCTACTTGCTGTTCTCTAAACTTGGCATTCCATCTCCCAGCTCGATGTCTTTTGTATAAGCCGTCTTTCAACAAATAGAATGCCTTCCATCCTTACCTCCACCTCTTAAATCCCTAGTTTCCTTTAAAGGTCAGTTTATGGCCTTCCTCCTATGGGAAACCCTTCCTGATCCCCCTACTTGTTACTGCTCTTTCCCAGCTCACATTATCCTTTTCTTTAATCCAGTGAACAAGATGCTTCATCTCTATGCTCCTCTGGCTGAACCTCATGCCTGAAATGCTCTCCCTCCTCTGCTCTATTTGCCTCCTGGCTTCCTTTAAGTCCCAACTAAAAGCCTATTTTCTACAGGAAACCTTCCCCAACTCCTTTTAATTCTAGTGTCTTCCCTTTGTTAATTATTTCCTATTTATCCTATATGTAACTTGTTTTGTGCATATTTATTTGCAAGTTGTTTCCCCCATTAGATTATAAACTGCTTGAGGGCAGGCATTTTCTTGCTCCTTTTGTATCCCCAGCATTTAGCACAGTGCCTGGCACAAAGTAGGCACTTAATAAATGTTTATTAATTGATTGGTTATCTGCTTACATGTTGCATTTTCCTAGTAGAATGCTTTGAAGGCAAAGAATTAATTTTTTTGGTCTTTATATCCCCAAAAGATATGCTTAAATAGGAATTGCTTAAAAATGTTTATTGAATTCAGTTTGATTGGAGTCAATAGTGTGATATAGCACTTCCAAAGGCTAACGCAAGTGGTATTCAGAACAAGAAAGGTGATGGGCCTGGTGTACTATGTTCTGGTCAGACCACCAAGGAGGATGTTGTATTCAGTGCTGACTTCCCGGTTTTAGGAATGGCATTGGTAAATGGAAAGCATTCAGAGGATGGCTATCAGAACAGGGAAAAGTTTCAATCTCATACCATCTGACCATCTATTAAAGTAACTGGGAATATTTAGCCTAGAGAAGAAAAGATTGGGGAAGAATATGGAAGAAGCACAAGACTTATTCTACTTGGCTTCAGGGGTCGGAAACAGGGGGAGAGAACAAACACTTCAGAGAGGCAGATTTGGGCTTGATATAAAGAAAAAACCCCAACACCTAGAGCTCTAGAAAAGCAAAATGATCTCCTTTGGGATAGAGAGGGTTCCCCCTCACTAAAGATCTTGGAGCAAAGCCTTGTTGGCCAAGTGTTAGGGACCCAGTGGAGAGGATGCTCAGTCAGATAGAGGTTAGACTAGGAGACTTCTGAGATCTCATCCAGCTCTGATATCCTGTAATTAGTTAGTTAACTGGTAAATATCCATAAAGGGCAGAGCTATGCAAGCAAAAAAGTGATTATTTATTTTCTTAAATAGGTGTGTTATCAACCTTCCTCCTATTTGGTGTACAATATTTATTTATTTATGGATAATGAAAATCATTGAGTTTCAATGCTGTTGTTGTTCCGTTGTTTCTGATTCTTTGTGATCCCATGGACCATAGCATGCTGTGCGTGGGGATTTCTTAGCAAAGATACTGGAGCTGTTTGCCATTTCTTTCTCCAGTGTATCCCCATTTCACAGATGAGGAGCTGAGGCAAATAGGGGTTAAGTGACTTGCCCAGGGTTGTACAGCCAACAAGTGTCTGAGGCTGGATTTGAATTCAAATCAACCTGACTCCAGGCCCTGTGTTCTATCCACTGCGCCACCTAGCTGCCCCTAAAACTCAGTCTATTCTTGGCCAAATAATCATAAAATTTAAACTGATAAGAATGCCCGATTTGGAATCAAAGGACATGAGTTTAAATCCTGGCTTCCCACCTTAGATAAATCATTAATTTCTGTGGCGCTCAGTTTCTTTATCTTAATGAGAAATAAGATGATACATCAGGAACTCACTAGCAGTTGTATTATTGTCAATGATTTCACCCACAGCCCGAATTCTAAGTCCTCTTGGACCTTTCTATTACTCTCCCATGTGGAGACTCCAGAGGTCAGACATATAGGCTCTGAGGTCTGGATTGGGAGATGTGCTCAAGTCCCGGCTTTCCCATTGACTAGTTTGTGGGATGTTAAATTCTACTCAGTCCCTCCCTACCTCTATGACCTTGGGAAAGTCACTTTAACCTCCCTGAGCCTGTTTCCTCATCTGTAAAAACGGGAATGGCGATAGCAGCTGCCTCTGAGTTGTGGTGAGGTTCAAATGAGTTAAGATATGTTGCACACTTTAAGCTTTGCAAACCTTAAAGCACTATATAAATTCCAGCTATTATTATTATTATTATCATTCTTTAAAAGGATATTTTTTCTCTAGCAAGCAGTAGGTGGGGAGCTAGGTTCTATTTAGTCATCAGTATAATAACATTTTGTCTTAATATTTCACAACTTTCAGAAATTTGTGTAGCCAAAATCACTCTCAAACAGTTGTCCAGAGACAACTGACATTCCTTCCCACTGAGGTTCCTCGAGATGGTCCTGAGACTGATCTTTTGTTTGTAATGTGAAAATTCCCACAATTATAAGGTTTTTAAAGAAACTAATTGTCAGACAATTCTTTGCAGAAGTAAAGAACGCTGATCAAGTCCAGAAGTCTGAAGACAGAGCATACCATGTATCTCCTGCCACAAAAGAGATGAACTTAAAATACAGAGACATAACATTTTCAAACATACCCAATATGGGGATTTGTTTGGCTGGACTATTATTCATGTCTGTAATGAAGGTTTTATGTGTGTGTGTGTGTGTGTGTGTGTGTGTGTGTGTGTGTGTGTGTGTGTTTGATTTGCTCAAGGCAGGGGCAATGGGAGGGGCAGGTTATATTTTTAAAATCTTTTTTAAATTATTTTTTTAAAAAGAAAGAAAATTGCTTTGCTTTTGTATTATGCAGACTGAGCTGTCTTTAGGCAAAGAACTCAGTACTCCAGATAGTACTTGAACTAAACAGCATACGGATAAGAGAATTTTCAACATCAGAAGCCACTCATCATGTCACTTAATAAAATCTCCTGAGGAAATGAGTCTGTGATACTGTGATTAACAGCTCTTTCCAATGCCTGTAATAACACCTCATGCTCGACGCCCTTTATCTTTCAATTCAAGGATTCACTTGAAAATGGACATATTAACATTTTATGTTGTAACCGAAAGCTCTGGAAGCTTTATCCGCCACCTGGGGAACAATAGTTGTCATTTGATGATCACAATTAGATCACCTCTTATTTTAATAGGAGGGCCATTTAATCAGGCTAATTATATTGCCAAATATTTTCTTTTCTGAATATTACATTCCAAAGCTTTGAGGTTTTTTTAGTAGTCTCATCCCTGATATAGTCTGTCTCCCTTAAATTACCAGAATAACTAAATATTAAAGAGAAAATACACAGGGAAAAAAATTTAGATTGGGAGTGAGGATACCTAGGGTTCTAGTCTTGGTTCTGTCACTAAACTGTGCCATGTCACCTTGGGCCAACTATTTCCCTTCTCTGTGCCTCAGTTTCCTAGTCTGTAAAATAAGGTGTGAAGTGGAAGATCTCTAAGGCACTACCTGTTCTGAAAGTCCATGTTTTACATTCTAAGGGCCTGTCTAGCTCTGAAGTTCTATGTCTTACGAGTCTATTCTGAGTCTGCTTTGGCATTCTCATTCTAAAGTAGAATCTTCATTTTTCTCCCTGGAATTTGCAAACACAAATGGAGTCCAGCAATAGGTTTATTTCCCTCTAGCTAGTGAAAGGCTCCAATTGTACTTCTTAACCCACAGTCCTCTTATCTTCTATGCGGGCACCTCCTGTATTATATTGCATACAAGAGTATCAGTAATACCTGTCAGTTATCTGGGTATTTAGTTGTGAACTTCCGAAGAGGTGAATGTTAAGTCTCCTGGGCCTCAAAGGAGAAAACCTAGTGATTATTTTTAAATCTATCAATCCAACATAAGCACAGGCTGAATCTCAGCAAGGTTAGACTATTGAAAAAAAAACAGGGAAATAAAAGTTAAGGCAACCTTAAGTATTTTCCTGCCTTCTAATTCTGTCAAACAATTAACTTGAGACTCAAAACAAAACAAATCCCAAAAGAAACCCCACCCCAAACAAAATAAATTCTGACCTCTCATTTTGGAGCCAGAATTACTGATCTGGCTGTCTGAAGTCATAGAAAATCAGAGCTGGAAAGTTTCATAGAGTCATGGAACAAAGAATATCATAGCTGGAAGAGACTTCAGTGATGGTCTAATCCAAGCCTTTCATTTTTATGGATAAAGAAACTACTAAGACGCAAAGAGGGGCTGTGACTTAGCCAAGGTCACATAGCAAGTCAGACACCCCCACCCACACATACCCCCATCTTTTGTGGCAGGTGAGTGGCTGGTAGGTTAAAATAATGATTATTAGAAAGTACCTGATTAGAAACTAGGAAAACATTTTTACAGCAAGTTTTTCTGATAAAGGTCTCATTTCTTAAATATTTGTGGAATTGAGCCATATTTATAAAAATAAGTGCCATTCCCAACTAATAAATGGTCAAAGGATATGAACAGGCCGTTTTCAGAAGAAGTAATTAAAGCTATCAATAGTCACGGGAAAAAAATGCTCTAAATCACTACTGATTAAAGAAATGCAAATTAAAACAACTCTGAGGTGCCACCTCACGGCTATCCGATTGACTAACATGACCAAAAAGAAAAAGGAAGAATGCTGTAAGCGAGGTGGAAAAATAGGGTCGCTAATGCACTGTTGGTAGAGTTGTGAACTGACACAAACATTCTAGAGAACAATTTAGAACTATATCCAGAGAGCTATAAAACTGCATACCCTTTGGACCCAGCAATACCCCTACTAGGTTTGAATCCCAAAGAGATCAAAGAAAAAAGAAAGGGAACTCTGTGTACAAATGTATTCATAGCAGCTCTTTTTGTGGTGACAAAGAATTGAAAATTGACAGGATGGTCATCAACTGGGGAACGGCTGAATAAGTTATGCTATATTAATGTGATGGAATATTGTTATGCTGTAAGAAATGACAAAGGGGATGGTTTCAGAAAAACTTGGAAAGACTTCCATAAACTGATACAAAGTGAAGTGAACAGAACCAGGAGAATGTTGTACACAGTAACAGCAATTTTGGCACACTAATCAATTGTGAAAGATGTAGCACCTCTGGTCAATGCAATGATCTAAGACAATTCCAAAGGACTCATGATGAAAAAAATGCTATCCACTTCCAGAGAACACTGATGAAAATAAGTGCACGTTGAAACACTTTTTCACTTTATTTTTCTTGCTTTTTTGTTGCAACATGGCTGATATGAAATATGTTTTGCATGACTTCACACATCTAATAGGTATCATATTTCTTACTCTCTCAATGGGCTGAGTAGGAAGTTGGAGGGGCGAGGGAATTGGGAAGTCAAAATTAAAAAAAATGTTAAAAAATAATTTTAACTTTAAAAAAAGAAAATACGTGCTCCTCAGAAGGATCTCCTAGTCTCCTCTACCAGATGATTTCCACATATCTTCTACACTTTAAAATAGACTGCTGACTACCTTATGACCTTGACATACTACTTTGTTACTTTGAAGCTCGATATCCTCATCTCTAAAAATGAACAGGTTGGGTGGGTGGTTTCTAAGGAGACCCAAGGAAACTTCTGCTTCTGACATCCTAAAATTTTGTGGAGACTTCAGTGTCATTTACAGGTTCCTAATGAAAGGGCTATAGTATCAAATTTCACAGGTAACAGGAACAGAAAAACTGTGATCTTGGGGGTGGAAGAAGAAGAGGAGAAAACGTGGGGAGGATCTGGATTGAGGCTTCACTGGTTTGGGAAGTTCCCCTCCTGGGCACCTATCGGTAAGCCTTCCATAACTTATAGTCTTAGAGAGTTGCTTGGAGGCACTAGGAGGTTGTGACTTGCTTGGGGTCACCCACTGCTTGCTTGGGCTTGCTTTATGTGACAGGGCTTGAAGACTAGGTCTTCCTGACTCCAAGACCAGCTCCTATATTCGTGCCACTATGCTGTTTCTCTGCACAGAGCATTAAATTGAAGTGGGCGTGGGAGGAACAATTTGTGTAAAGCAGTCTAATTATCGATTTATTGTCAATTTAGTGCTTGTTCCACTAGTTCTGTAGCTCTAGGATGTATGTGTGATTCACAAGATGGGAACATCACTGAATCGGCTGGTCCCGGTGCTGCGTCTCTGGTCTCTCTTTGACACAGTTTTCCTAATTTAACAATCATTTAAGACTGTCACAATATGGAGAGATGCTGGCCCTACCCTGTTCTTTTCCTACCCATGACAGCATCTGAGCTTGTCTTTCTGGTTTTGAATAAACACTGAGTAGTCAGCACTACTCTCAGTGGAAGAAACAAATGTGATGGGGCTTAGAACTGCCATGGGGGATAAACACATCTCAGAAAACAGTGCTGCCATCATTCAGAGCAGCTCCTGGATCACCTGAGAACCTGGCAACTCCTTTTTTGACCTATGCTTATTTTTGTTGTTGAGTGACCTGCATATTGAATGACCTGCATGGAGACTGAGGAATGGTCAGGAAGGTAGGAAGAGAACCAGGACAGAGTACCTTGGGGAGAAAGGAGGAGGGAGTGAAGTAAAGGAAGGAAGAAAGGGAAGAAGGAGGAAGGAAGGAAGAAAGGGAAGGAGGGAGGAAGGGAGGAAGGGAGGAAGGAAGGAAGGGAAGGGAAGAAGGAAGGAGGGAAAGAAGGAAGGAAGGGAAGCAAAGAAGGAAGGAAGGAAGAGAGGGAGGGATAGAAGGAAGGAGGGGAGAAAGGAAAGAAAGAAGGAAGGGAGGGAGGGAGAGAAGGAAAGAAGGGAAGAAGGAAGGAAGGAAGGGAGGGAGGGAGGAAGGGATGAAAGAAGGAAGGGAGGGAGGGAGGAAGGGATGAAGGAAGGAAGGGAGGGAGGGAGGAAGGAAGGAAGGGAGGAAAGGAGGAAGGAAGAAGGAAGGAAGGGAGGGAGGGAGAGAAGGGAGGGAGGGAGAAAAGAAAGGAAGGAAGGAAGGGAAGAAGGAAGGAAGGGAGGGAGGGAGGGAGGAAGGAAGGAAGGGAGGGAGGGAAGAAGGAATGAAGGAAGGAAGAAAGGAAGGAAGGGAGGGAGGGAGGGAGGAAGGGATGAAGGAAGGAAGGAAGGGAGGGAGGGAGGAAGGAAGGAAGGGAGGGAGGGAGAGAAGGAAGGGAGGAAAGAAAGGAGAAGGAGAAGAAAGATCTATGCAGAAGAGCTCTAGTTTTCACTTTCTGTAAAAACTTGAACAAGTCACCTTCCCTTTCTGTATTTCTGTTTCCTCATATGGAAAATGAGGTTGGGTTAGATGATCTTTAGGATTTCTTCCAGCTCTGAGATTAAATGTTTTGCCCATTCTGTACTCACACCCCTTCTGTGCTTTTCCTTCTTCTCAAACTTCAGTCCTCCCCCATCAAACCCTGCTTTTGGGAAAAGATAATCAAAGTTATCAGCTCGTATTTCTATACTGATCCAAGGCCCCAAAAGCATTTTCTTCCCAAAGTCTTGTGAGGTAGTGTGTCAACAATTTGGCTAGCAGCTGCTGTGGGGGTGAAAAACCAACACAAGCCCAACAGCAGGAATGCTGCAAGCCCAGGTTCTTTTGATCTGTTTTACCAAGGAAAGCAATGTTAAGGGGTTAACAATCTTCCTTTAATCCAGCATACAAATATCATTCACTCAGTTCAGGGGGAAAAGCCAGCACCCTGAACTTCAGAGCAAACACAAATTACAAACAC
The DNA here is from genome assembly GCF_011100635.1 of Trichosurus vulpecula. Lineage (NCBI taxonomy): Eukaryota > Metazoa > Chordata > Mammalia > Diprotodontia > Phalangeridae > Trichosurus > Trichosurus vulpecula. The sequence continues at coordinate 12,123,140 of NC_050575.1, read as the reverse complement.
ATTTATGAACAGACTAAATACAATTCATAGTTACCAAGGAACCATCAACATCTGAGTTCAGTCGGGAGCTTGACGATGGCTGGCTCAGAGTCACGCTCCACTCCTGCTGTGGCTCAGATCTCCGAAAGAGAAAGCCAACCTCTGTGCTTATATATCCTGTTCAGGGCCAAAGGTGAGTCACACATGCGACTCACCCACGTGAACTAAAATTGTCACAAAAATGTGACTTAAACCCACGTGGTCCAAAAGCCTCTGATGTCACAAACATGTCCTCAAACCCATGTAAACTAGGTTTTCCCTTGAGGCAAGGAGGTCATCAAGGACTCCTAATTTAATCAAGGAAACAAAGGCCAAATTCTTCAAGGATGCTTGGTTGAATAAGTGCTAAGAGCCCATCTTGATTCCCAATATAGGTAGGAATTGAAGAATTATTAAATCCATTATACGAATGAGAAAACTAAAACCCAGAGAGGCCTTATGACTAGTGAATATTAGAACTGGGATTCAAGCCTAGCTCTCTTCTAACTCTGAGCACGTCTAGGCTGGCTGTAGGAAGAAAAGAAGGAAGGAAGGAAGGAAGGAAGGAAGGAAGGAAGGAAGGAAGGAAGGAAGGAAGGAAGGAAGGAAGGAAGGAAGGAAGGAAGGAAGGAAGGAGGGAAGGAAGGGAGAAAGGGAGGGAGAGAAGGAAGGAAGGGAGGGAGGAAGGCAGGGAGGGAGAGAAGGAAGGAAAGAAGGAAGGAAGGGAGGGAGGAAGGAAGGAAGGAAGGAAGGAAGGAAGGAAAGAAGGAAGGAAGGAGGGAGGGAAGGAAGGAAGGAAGGGAGAGAAGGGAGGGAGGAAGAGAAGGGAGGAAAGAAGGAGGGAAGGGAGGGAGGAAGGAAGGAAGGAAAGAAGGAGGGAAGGGAAGGAGGAAGGAAGGGAGGGAGGGAGAGAAGGAAGGAAGGAAGGAAAGAAAGAAAGAAGGAAAGAGGGAGGGAAGGAGTAAGGGAGAGAAGGGAGAGAAGGGAGGAAGGAAAGAAAGGAGAAAGTGGAAGGGGATTTTTTTTGACCACAGCAACTCCCAGAGGTGACATCCCAAGTTGCAGCACAGTCGTCCTACAGTGATTAAAAGAGGGCCAACTGAGAAAACGAACAAGCAAAAAACCAAAATAGAACAAAACAAGAATTAAAGGAAATAAATAGATATTTCAAATCCCTTATGTATTAAACTCTATCTGAGTCTACATAATAAGCTTGGGCTCTCACTATAGAATAGAAGACCTTGTCTCCTTTGAAGGAATTTCAGGAATCATTAATTAAGGTTGGGGCAAGGATTTGGTGGGTCAGAGAGGCTTGCCAGTCATCCTGATATAACCTTCCCCACTGAGGGCTACATGCTCTGCCTAGACATCAAGTTGCCTTTGCATTTGTCTTTCATCCTTTGCTCCCACCCAAATGTCCAAATTCATCTTCCAATCTTCACTCACTGATGGTGCTAACTTGGAGGAAATCAATAACAATAGGAGATACAGATTAGACTTAAAGGAAGAAGTAGGGATGAGACCTAGAGTCCACCACTGGAATTTCCAATGAAGGCCTAAGAGCATCATGACCTCCAATCCTTCAGCCCCTCAGTTCTCTCCCAGAACCTCACTCCTGCACTAGAAACTCTCTTACCTTCCTCATCTTTACCTCTTGGTGGGCCAGTTCAACTCTACACTATCTTTTTTTCTGGAGTCCCTTGCCCCTTAGTTATACTACTGATCTTGCTCTGCCAAACCTCAGTCTTGGATCACTTTCCCCCACATTGACTTTGTTCCTACATGGGCTGTTGGAAAACTAACAAAACTATCTCATTGACCAAAGCTTTTCCAAACTTTTCCATCTTATCTCAAACTTCCCGTTACTCCCCATTCCCTGCCCTCTCATTTGAGAACCTTGCCTCATTTTACTTAAAAAATTGAGGCCATTTGCTGAGGGCTTCCTCCTTCCCTCATCCTTGTCTCATATCACTTAAGTGCCTTCTTCCATTATCTCCTCCTCACCCCTGTTTCAAATAAAGAGGTGGCCCTTCTTGCCAATGTAAATCCCTCTACATTCACAAGTATCCCATTCCATTCCATTTTCTCCTAAAGGTTGCCCACTCTATCATCCTTGTTCTCTCAGTAATTTTCAATCTCTCCCTATCTACTAGATACTTCCTTTCTGACTAAAAACACTCCCATGTCTCCCTAGTCCTCAAAACCCCTCACTTGATTCATCCATCCCTGCAAGCTATCATCTTAATGTCTCCCCTCCCTTTGGTGGCTAAACTCCTTGAGAAGACCATCTACGGTTAATGCTCCCACTTCTTTCCACTCACTCACCTCTCAAAATTCTCTATAGTTTACCTTCTAACCTCATCATTTAACTGAAACTCTGCTCTCCAAAGTTACAACAGACATTGAATGGTCTTTTCTCAGTCCTTATCTTTCTTGACTTCTCTACAGCCTTTGACGCTGTCAAATCACTCTTTCCCTCTTGATATTCTCTTCTCTTTAGATCTTCGTGACACTACTCTATCCTGGTTCTCTCCCTACCTTTCTGACCATGGATTCAATTACTATGTCTACGCAGATGATTCTAAAATCTATTTCTCCAGCCCTAACTTCTGTCCTGACCCCTAGTCTCATCCCTCTAACTGCCTACTAGACGTCTTGAACTAGATGTCCTCTAGACATCTTAAACTCAACATATCGAAAATTGAACTCATATTTCCCTCCAAATTTTCCCCTTCCTAACTTCCCTTTTACTGTGAAGGGCACCACAATCCTCCCAGTCAACCAGGCTCACAACATAGTTATAATCCTCAATTCGTCAATATGTCACATTGCGCATGTCCAAACTGTTGCTAAATTCTGTCAATTCTACCTTTGCAAAATCTCCTGAATATGTCCCCTTATCTCCTCATTCACTGTCACCACCATCATCATTTCACTCATCATCATCACCATCCCTGCAGTAGCCTTCTGTTTGGTCTGCTTGTCTTAATTCTTTCTGCCTTCTAGTCCATCCTCTATTCAACCGTGCCAGTGATCTTCCCTAAAGTGAAAGTATGGATATCCCGTCCCATTCAATTCATGGTGGCTCCATATTACTACCAAAATCATGTGTACATATATATATGTATGTATGTACATGTATATATATATGTATGTATGTATATGTATATATATGTATGTATATGTATATATATATATATACATATGCATTACTCTATTTGACTTTTAAGCCCCTTATAACCTGTCCCCCTCCTACCTTTCCAGTCTTCTTACACTTTATTTCCCTCTATGTACTTATGTAATTGAGTGCCACTGGCCTCTTTGATGTTCCATATACAAAATACTCCCTCTCTCAACTTAGGGCATTTTAAATGACTGTCTCCCATGCTGCGAATTCTCTTCTATTTCATCTCTCCCTCCTCTATTCCTTGGCTTCCTTCAAGTCACAGCTAAAATTCTACCCCCTCTGAAATGCCTTTCCCAATCTTCTTAAATGACAGTGAATATTAAATAAAAATTAATCAATTAAGTTGAGCATTATTTCCAGAGATATCTTGTTTGTATATAGCTGTTTATGTGTTGTCTTCCCCATTAGACAATGAGTTCCTTCCAAGCAGGGTCTGTCTTGTTATCTTTCTTTATATCTCCAGTGCTTAGAACAGTGTCTGGCATATAGTAGGTGTTTAATAAATGTTTGTTGACTTGACTAAAGAGCTTTCTACAACTGAGGCTCAGGCAAAACAACAAAGCTGAGCAGGAGCTAGTCCCAGAAACTAGGACTTAAAAGACCAGTTCTGAGTCATATTGGAAAATAGATCAATGAGCTCAAACCCCAAAGAATACTGGACTTGGAGTCAAGAGATCTGAGTTCAAGTCCCAACCATGACCTTAGCCAAGGCATTATACTTCTCTGAAGAAGAGGCTGATACGATTAAGGGAAATTAACAGCCCTGGAAAGAGAAAATACTCCCTTTCCCACCCCTGTTCTTTTTTCTAGATCAAACATCCCCAATTCTTTGCGTGATCATCACGCAACATGAACCTGAAGGCCTTTGCCATTCTAGTTACCCTTCTCTGAAACCTCTCAAGCTTATCAATGTCCTTCCTATACTATGGCATCTAAAACTGAGCTTAGTAGTCCATCTGCGGTCTGACCTAGGTGTAGTACAAAAGGAACATCATCTCCTTATATCTGACAGTAAGGCTGTTCACCGTGGTCTATTGGCTTTTTTTTGTCTGCCACATGACACTGCTACTTGTTTTGAGCTTTAGTCCACTGAAATCCTCAGATCTTTTCCTGACAACAGGCTACCTATCTATGACTCCACCATCTTGTCTCATTTTGTTTATGCTAAACATTATTAGAAGAAGTCCCAGTGGGCCTATAAGATCTTCATCAGACTGTAAAACATCCTTACACTCCTATGAATGTTTGGGGGATGTTTTCACTTCCAATGAGCTTGGAAGTCTTAATACAATTGAGGGAATGATGAAATCTGATAAGTGTATCAATATATTTGAAAGTGAAATTATGTCATAATTACAGAAATTCCCAAATAGAGATGGAATAATGCGGTGTGACCTTATACAATCCCATGCAGAGCAACATTCTGAGAAATTCAGTCATGAAGATGGGCAGCTAGGTGGCACAGTGGATAGAATATGGGGCCTGGAATCAAGAAGACTCATCTTTCTGAGTTCAAATCTGGCCTCAGATACTTCCTGACTGTGTGACCCTGGACAAGTCACTTAACCCTGTTTGCCTCAGCTTCCTCATCTATAAAATGAGCTGGAAAAGAAAATGGCAAACCACTCTGGTATCTTTGCCAAGAAACCCCCAAATGGGGTCACAAAGAGTTAGACATGACTGAAAAAATTGGAAAGGAATGGAGATAGAGATAAATATGAATCAGTGATCTGGAAATTCTGGAAAACCTATGGGGTATAATCAAAGCTAATCTTGGGAAAATGGAATGTTTGTTAAAGGTAAGTTTAATGTCCAACATGATAGTGGTTTCATGATGAAGAATTAGAGAATAAGTCAAAATCTTGTGAACTCAGTGCTGAATGAGGTAAAAATCAAGTGCCTGCAGAAAAAGAATGATATATTGCAAGTTTTTTTTCAAAACCCTAAAAGGTATATGGTTTATTGTATAAGTCAAACAACTTGATTGCTTTGCCTTGTCCCAATTAACTCACATACCACTGTATTGTCTGATGTCTCTCCCACTATTCTCCAACATATGTTCTAACGTTCTATTACCAGGAAGAACCACAGGCAGAGAGAGACCTTAGGCTCTGGCCCTTTACCACAAACTCACTTTGGGGTCATTACCCCAAAGGATTTAATATATCTTGTGCCTGGAAGGGGAGAGGAGAACAAGCCACAGTCAGGAAAAACTACTAACCCCTGTCATACCTTGATCAAGCAAACAGTCCAGAACCCCTCACTCCTGCTTTTGGTAATAATTTTATCAACAATCTCTGTTCCTGTTGACTTCTTCTTTGAAAACACAACTAACCAAAAAAACCAATCCAGACCCATTTGTAGAGCTTGGCTGTTTCTCTCTCTCTCTCTCTCTCTCTCTCTCTCTCTCTCTCTCTCTCTCTCTCTCTCTCTCTCTCTCTCTCTCCATCTCTCTCCATCTCTCTCTCTCTTTCAACAAGGACCAGACTAAAGAAGCATTTGAACTTGCTGGCAAGTTACTACCAATATGAGCAACTCCTCATAAAATTGTACCAAACTGAGTCCTATGTGTTTGTAGCCTTTCCTAAGCTTTAAATTGTTGGTCTTAGATAAGCCCATCTGATAAGTCAATTCAGCCTACTTATCTGGGGGTACATTTTTCAGCTAACTCTATAATGATCAACTTGGCTACTTGCCCCAACAGGGGCTAATAGGATATCAGAGCTGGAAGGGGACTTAAAATCATAAAACACAGAATGTCACTATTGGAAGGGTCCTTAGAATCATAGAACACAGAATGTCACAACTGAAAGGGACCTTAGAATAATAGAACACAATGTCACAGCTAGAAGAGGCCCTAGAATAATAGAACACAGTGTTTACAGCTGGAAGGGTCTTAGAATTAGAGAACACAATGTCACAGCTGGAAAGGGTCTTAGAATTATAGAGCACAATGTCACAGCTGGAAGGCTCCTTAGAATCATAGAACACAGTATGTCACAGCTGGATGGGCCTTAGAATCATAGAACATGGAACGTCAGAGCTAGTCAACTTTTTCTATAATAAATTTTTCCTGTTAGGGTGCCCTTTTCCACTCCCAAGCTCCTTCTTTCTCCTCACTTTTCATTGCCTGGGAACCATATTTCATAGTCACCTGATGCTAGAGAGGGAGCTGAACGTCACTGTGGCTAAAATATAGGGGCCAAGTAGACCCAGGGCAGATTAAAACCCTGAACAAAAAGTTGTAAGTGAACATTTTGTTTGGCTGGGCCTCACACTCAAGGAGAGATAGCAATTTGTCTCTGTCTCCCTAGAGCAAACTGTTTAGAGGCCTCTCAGTCTAATTTAAACACGTCTTCAGGAATCTCACCTCATTTGTTTCAATAGAGAAACATTTCAAAGCAATCCTGTTGTTAGAGAAAGCATCACTTTGTCTTCCTTTTCACCAAGACTGCCCAGTCCCTGACCCCAAGCCTAAATAGGTGACAGAGGAACATTATTCATCTCCGAGGAAGGGACTGTGGGTCAAGGAGCAGGTTAGAGAAATGGGGATTCATCAGAGACAGAAAAAAAAGCAAGGCATTAATTATAGATCTCAGATTAGATTGTTAGGTAAAATTATTTAAAAGGCATAATGGTAGAGTGAAAAACAGAAAATAATTTAGAACCACGAATGCTAATCGACTGCGTCACCTTAAGGAAACCACTTTGAGCATCTGGGCTTGAGCTTCCTCTTCTGTAAAATGAAGAAATCCACAGAAATGTGAGAACCACAGAGTCAGAAAGGACCTGAGTCCAAGCAGGGCCTGAACAGGAATCTAACCTACAACATGTCTAACAGCTGATTACCCAGCCCCTGTTTGAAAACCTTCCCATGGGGAGCAATTCATTCACTTTCCCATGAGGCGAGGCATCCCATTCCACCTGTGGGCAGCTCTGACTGTTAAGAAGCTTTTCTCTAACCCCCTCCCCTTTCCCTACCACCGTTTTTCCTAGTTCTGCTGTGTGGGTAAGTCTAATCCACATTCCCTGTCATAGCCATTTAAAGCCAATGATACTATCTCTCCTGTCTCCCTAGTCTTCTCTTCTCCAGGCTAACTGTCCTTAATTACCTCAACTAACTCTCAGATAGCATGGTTTCTAATTCGCTCACCCTCCTCACCACCATTTTTAAGAAATTTTGCAGTCGGTCAATGGTCTTCAGAAAAATGTCATATACTGCACCATAGGAGCAACTTCTATTCCATGTAGGTAAGCTCGTTTTTCCTTAAAAGGCAAAGGAATTATCCTTGAAACTATTGGTCCAGGGGATTAAACCTCTAACTACTGATCTAGATTCCTGGTCACTTAAGTATAAAAACCCAGGAGTTTGAGGAGTTGGGCATTCCTTAGCACTGAAACACAATTCTCACCAGGCACACTGGAGCAAAATGGAGGTGTGGGCAGCCATGCCCAACAGAACCAATGCTATAGCCTTGCTGACTATCCTTTCAGAACTTTTATTAAATGAACTTTGCTTTGTTAAATGTTTGATCATCTATAGAATGTCTCATTTTCTTCAAATCCAGAGGCTGAACCACTGGACTGGACTGATTTAGGCCCAGCCCAGAACACCTTGTCTTATATTTATCGTACACACACACACACATATATATATGCATATATACGTACACATATAAATCTGTCTGTATTATATTCTTCTAGTAATCTATAACCTTATCGAAGACAAGAACTCTATCTCTTTCACCATTGTCTCCCCAGAACTTAGCACAGTGGCTTCTTAATATTTGTGGACTGCCTTAGTTTTGTCAATTCTTTTGTGGATTTATATTTTCTCTTTCAAACTAGACTGTAAGTTCTTTGAGGATAAGGAATATTTTATATATATATACATATAATTATAAGTATTATAAATAATATATATTATGATATGTAATATATTACATAAATAATATTATAATATATAATATATATGTGTCTATGTATCTATTTATTCATCCATCTATCCATCCATCCGTGCATTGATCCATCAATCCATCCATCTATCTATCTATCCATCCACCCATCCACCCATCTATCTATCTATCTATCTATCTATCTATCTATCTATCTATCTATCTATCTATCTATCTATATTTCTCTGTATTTTCCCCAGTGCCTATTATGGGACTAAGACATAGTAGTGTGAGGAGGATTCCCCTACTGCAGCAGTGTAGTTGGACCCCATATTCCCTTCCAGCCCTCCAAGATTAGTAAGGGGGGATAACAGTAAAGACAAGGTTAAGGTGTTAAACTTAGTGCAAAAATGAATCTATGTCCTGTTATCTCCTTATAAAGGATGGGATTATCCATGAGGAGACAGAGGAGGCAGCGTTCCCATTTTGGGCTGAAGATGGGTCTCACCTCTGGCTGCCCTGGTAGATGGTCATGCACATGGAGGCTGGGAGCAGCTCTGCGGACCTTTACCAAAGGGCAGCAGTTATTGCTCCGTCATTTCAGTTATCTCCAACTCTTCATGACCCCATTTGGGGTTTTCTTGGCAGAGATACTAGAATGGTTTGTCATTTCCTTCTCCAGCTTATTTTACAGATGAGGAAACAGAGGCAAACAGGGTTAAGTGACTTGCCCAGGGTCACACATCTAGGAAGTGACTGTGGCTGAATTTGAACTCAGATCTTCCTGACTCCAGGCCCTGTGGTCCATCCACTATACCACCAATCTGCCTTTATTAGAGATTCTAACGTTAGGCCTAAAAAAGCCCCTTAAAACAGTAAAATGCAAGTTCCTTGAGGGCTAGGGCTCTTGTTTCTGTCTTTGCCTCCCCAGAGGGCACATATAAGAGGTACTTGGTTGAATATAGACTGTCAGAATTGTGAGGGCCCTTGGAATCCGTGAACACAAACTGTCAAGGCTAAGAGCCATCTGAGAATCAGACCATAACCTCCAGCCCCCTCAATTGCCAAAGGAGAAAGTGGAGGTGCAGAGAATGACTTTGCCCCAAATCACGGCCCAGGGAGTCATTAGCAGAGTTGAGACTAACCCTCGTTTCTGATTCCCAAGTCAGTGCTCTTCCTTACACACCCCCTGCTTCACATGTCCATGTAAGTGTTAGACTCTATAGAGAATACACGTAAAGTAAAAGACACAGGCATTCCCTTCCCTCAACATAAGATGGAGCTAAACTATGCAGCACAGACTCTAAATGCCAGAGGTCAGAGGAAAGTGAGATCGATTTATTTGTAGCAAGAAGGTGGTAGTGATGGTGGTGGTGAGATAATAACTCACATTCTTTATTTTTAAATTTTTAAATTAAAACTTTTTTTATAACTCACATTTCTACAGCACTTTATGATACAACAGCCCTATGAGGTAGGTTGTACAAGTATTATCCCCATTTTACAGGTGAAGAAACTAAGGCTCAAAAAAGGGGAACTGACTGTTTTCTAGGTCACACAGCTCATAAATGTCAATGTCAGGTCTTGAACCTAGGTCTTAAGCATCTACTATGTGTTAGGCACTGCGCTAAGAGCTTTATGAATATTATGTCATTCAACCCTCACAAGAACCCTGTGAGGTAGGTGCTGTTATGATCTTTATTTTACAGTTGAGGAAACCAAGGCAGACAGGGGTTAAGTGACTCGCCCAACGTCATGCCGCTAGTATCTGAGGTCAGATTGGAACTTGGGTCTTCCTGACTTCAGGCTTGGTGTTCTCTATTCACTGCCATTACTTGGCTGCCCCCATTCATTATACCTCAATGAATCAGTTTGTAAGTTGGATTTAACAGATGGATTTAAGGTGGGTTTCAGCAGGACGTCATCCATCCTTGTCTCCAATTCTTGGACCAAGGCCGGAAGGGAGGTAGCTGAGAAAAGGGACAGGATGTAGGGGATTAGGTCTTAAGAACAGAGCAAGATAGAAAAAGGCCTACTAAGCTGTGACTAATAAGAACAGATTGCTGAGGGAGAGGAATCAAATTCAGGTTAAGTCCCTTGGTGGGGGTGGGTTTCTCACAGACACTTCATATGGGAATTACAGGGTAGAGACCTTGTCTATGGCTTCAAATTCCATCACTAATGTCTACTGACAACTGAAAGCAAAAATAATGAAACCTGAGGGGCTTGTTTTTGTCTTGGAAAGGCCACAGCCTGAACTGGAGCCTTTAATGAAGAGGGTTTGAAATTTATTCTTTAATATTAGCCATGGTCTAACTTATTCTTCCCTCTTTTGTGTCGTCAGTCTGTGTTGCAGGACGGACTTCCTGCCCCCTCTAACCTCTGCTTTTTTTTCTTCCCCCTCCCATGAGGAATAGATTTGAGTCTTGTCATCACTTGCTTCACATACTTGAAAACTTCAAATTATCTATGACACTCAAGATGGTGATAATTAGATTTTTGTTAAACTATAGCCTGACATCACTGGTTTAGAAAAAGTGAATTTGTACCAACTTTGGAAGAAATCTAAAGTTAGTCACTAAAATAGAGGCAAGTCCAGTGGTGGGATTCAGCCGGCTCCCCCCGGTTCAGTAGAACCGGTACCTAATTTTAGGTTGAGTTCGGCAAACCGGTTGTTAGCAGGGGCGAAGCCTGCACTAGCCATGTCAGAGGTGCCTCTGCTTGGTTCTGTGGAGGACCAGTTGTTAATTCATTTGAATCCCACCATTGAGCAAGCCCTACTTTATGCAAGTCTTACATGAAAATCTGAATTTCTAAAATGGATATATACATACAGGGTGTCCCTAAAATCTGGACACATAGGAAATCTCATTAACATCTCATTAACCATTTCACCAAAGACTCTGCGTTGTTCAGCGACTTCTTTTTCTAGGGTATGCTAAAGGAGAAGGTGTCCTCCATGGAAATCACAGATGCGACCCACTTGCTTGGACGCAAGTCCAAGTGAATGGGCTGTAACTGACAGCAATGTAGGGTTACTGCATCGAGTTCACATGAATCTTGCAAAGTGCATCAACCTTTGCATCACAAATGATGGCAATGATACTGAAGAGGTTATTTGTTAATATTCCAATTAAATAAAATGTTGAAAATTTCATTCATCTCATTTCTTGAAAATATGCATTTTTGCCTGTGTGTCCAGACTTGAGGAACACCCTGTATGTGTATGTGCATATGCATGCCATATACATGTATCTGTACACGTATACATGTTCATGTATATATGTATACAGCTTTTAAAATTCATGTGTTCACATGTGTATATTTATATGCATATGTATATTGTATATGGATATGTTTGTGTCTGCATACATCTCCATATATGTGATATATCTCCACATATGTATATATCTATACCCATACATTCTAGTCAAATTGGAATACTCCACAGTCTCTGTCTTCTCTCTGCCCTTCCCCACTTCCAGGCCTTTGCCTACACCGTCCTCCACACCTGGAATGGATTCTGTACACACCTGTTTCTATCAGCTGGAGCTGCTCTGAGGTTCCTTCAAGGGCCAGACTCAATTGCTACCTTCTCTAAGAAGCCTCGCCTGAAACCCTCCCCCAGCACCTCAAGTGAGAAATCATCTCTCCTTTCTCAAATTCCCCTCAGCACTTGGCTCAGACTTCTCCTCTGCACATAGATCCCTATTCCTTGTTAGAGGCAGGTAGGTGACTCAGCAGTTACAAGGCTGGGCTGGGAGTAAAGAAGATCTGTGTTCAAATCCAGCTTCACACACTTACTAGCTGTGTGACCCTGGGCAAGTTAACCTGTTTGCCTCAGTTTTCCTCATCTGTAAAATGGGACAATTCTAGTACCTACATTACAGGTTTGAGAGGACCAAACGAGATGCCATTTGTGAGGCTCTCAGCGCAGTGCCTGGCACACATTAATAAATCCTTTTTCCCTTTTCCCTTCATCGTTATTTGTTTGTTTGTCCTCCCCATTGTAAAAATAAATTATAGTGCCTTAAAATTCACAAACAATGACAACCCTCTCAAGGGTATAAATCTCATTATCTCCCCTTTGCTGTTCAGCTCAGTCGTGTCTTCATGACCCACGTGGGGTTCTCTTGGCAGAGATACCAGAGCGGTTTGCCATTTCCTTCTCCAGCTCATCTTACAGATGGGGAAACTGAGGCAAACTGGGTTAAGTGACTTTCACCGCCCAGCTGCCCGATGCCCCTCCCTCCACCTCCACTTTAGTCTTGAGGGAATCAAGACGAAGAACAATGAAGTAATTTGCCAAGGGTCACACGGCTGATTACTATGGGAACCAGGACTGAACCTAGGTGGTCTGTTGTTGAACCAAAGCCTTTCCGCTCCCCCTGTGCCCCTTTAAATAATCAGATTGTTGGCTCCTTGAGAGGTGAACGTGTGCCTTTCTCTCTATCAGCAGTGCTTTGCACAGAGTAGGGGCTTAATGAATGTTTAACTGAGCTGAATATATAGAATGATAATGTCCTTTACAAAAGTTTAGGTGCTGGGGCAGCTAGGTGGCGGGGTGAGTAGTGCACTGGCCCTAGAGTCAGGAGAACCTGAGTTCAAATCTGACACTTGACACACTTACTAGCTGTGTGACCTTGGGCAAGTCACTTAACTCAATTACCCTGCTTTCCCCCCTCCAAAAAAAGAGGAAAAAAAAGTTTAGGGTACCACATTTGAGAAAAGACATTGACAGACTAGAGCGGAGGAAAGTGACCAAGATGAAAATGGTTCTGGCTCAATGAAGAGCCAGACGTTGAAGGATGTGAGGATGAGCTGGGGGAACCTCAAACGTCTAGTGTGAAAAAGAGAAAACTTAGGTGCAACATGACTGGGGCCTTTGGGTACATTAACAGATGCAACACGGAAGAGGGATCTAAGAGAGGCTTTATAGTGTAATGGGAGGAGCACTGAGTTGAGTTGAGTTTAGACCTTGGGCTTAGGTTCCCTCCTCTATAAAGTGATTAAACCTGAATAAATACATACAGGGAAGCTTAGAGACAACGTAGTTTAAAGGCGTTCATAGACTGATTTTAAGCTATATCGATGAGGGGGAAATTCCAAAAGAATGGAAAAGATCAGCAATGGTACCTTTATTTTTTTTAGAAGGCAACCCATAAGATATAACTGCCAACCCCAAACCTACTTTCCCCTCTCTACAAAATCTTTGTGAGAACTGTCAATGAATATATCAAGAGTATACCTGGGAACAAAAAGGAAAGGAAACAGGGAAGCTCTTGTGGATAATTCTGTAAAGCACTCACAATCATGCCATTAATTAAGAGGTACACGGACCACAGAAACCCACTTAACATTTAATTCGGTAGAGTAAAATGCTTCTTTAAAAAGATGTCTACTGTGCTTATGTTAAAATCATATATGAATGATGCGACCAGAGTGATTAGTTTTTTCAAGAATCCTTTGAGTATCAATCTTACGTAAGTCATAAAACAGGAAAACTGAAAGCTGAGGGAAAACCTAGCTTTAGAGGCACCTGATACAAAGGGAAGAACATTTGGTTTTGGAGTAAGTTTTGATTCCTGACTTTCTCATTAATGACCTGTGTGAACTCTCTCAACATCAGTTTTTGTACCTGTAAAATGAGGGGGTCGGACTAAATGGCTTCTGAGGGTCTTTCAGGATTTCTTAGTCCTGTGACCTTTCCCCATGTGCTGCGTAGCAAATACAGACTTGAGAATCATATTCCCCATGAAGCCCCTGCAGACCCTTATGACAAGGGCAGAGACTTCAAATTCCCACAAGATGCTACATGGCAGCAAGGAGATGTCACAGCAAGCAGCTGGAAGGAAGAGAAAGGGGAATAGAAGCACAAAGGGGGAATGACAAGGGTCCCTAAGTCCTAGAGCCGATCAAATATAGAGCCAAGGATTGACTAGATGAACAGGGACTGGTTGAGCTATGATATGGGTGAGTTAGGGACAGCTAGAAGGTGCAGTGGATAGAGTGCTAGCCCCAGAGTTAGGAGGACCTGAGTTCATATCCAGCCTCAGACACTTACTAGCTGTGTGACCCTGGGCAAGTCACTTAACCCTGTTTGCCTCAGTTTCCTCATCTGTAAAATGATCTGGAGAAGGAAATGGCAAACCATTTCAGTATCTTTGCCTAGAAAACCCCAAAAGGGGCCGCAAAGAGTCAGACATGACTGAAAACAACTAAACGTCAACAACATGGGTGAGTTAGCCATGTTGTGGAAACTTTCAAGGTCTGCCAGTGGCAGATAGAGACTGAAGAAAGCTGCAGAGTAAGAGTTATAAACAGTGGATTTCCCAGTCTTTGGGCTGAAGCTTCTTCCTCTGATCATACTAGGAAAGAAGAAGGACAATAGGAACGTACTTATCTGGGAAATAGTTCCTGAGAATGTTTTTTGTTTCCTTCTCTGTCCAATTAAATACTCTTGCTGCTTCTATAGTGTGGTTTTCCTAGGTTTCCATTAACATATTAACAACTAAATATTTAGACCCAAGTTGACGTTAGAGGTAACCATTTCTTACAGGAATGGGGGCTCAATGCACATGGGGTACATACCTCCCAAACATCAACTCGAGTCCAGAAAGCGCTAGTGTGAACTGGCACATGGGCTATACACATACTTGCTAAAACTGTTTGACAGTGATGGCAGATGTCTATGATGAGCAAAGAGATTTCTGATAGATGGTGATGTCCTCCAGATGGTTGTAGTTGTGAATGACATTATGCTGACCAAACTGAGCCTCAGAACACTGCTGGCCCTCCTCAGACCCAAAACAAGGGTCCCTTCAGACATCTCCTTGTCACATCTCCTGCCTCCTACTTGGCTCTCCAGCTCCCATACCAGAGCTCTGCGCTCTGCTTCATGAGAGTTTTCCATAACCAGCCCCACCCAGACCCACCACCCTCTGCCCCTGCTGATGCTCTCTGGAGTTCTTCATGCTATATAGCTGCCCACATATGCTTTCTCCAAATTCTCCACCTTCTACCTCTTATTTTGGGAATTGTGATCAAATCAACGCTACCATTATTGGAAAGGTCATACAGACTATTTGTTCTAGGATTCCATTCACCATTCCTATGATTTCCTGGTCCAAAGCACCCCTTCTTGGCCACCAGTACCTTATATACTGTTTTCCCTTATTCAACTATAAAGTCTTAGAGCTTTGGAAGTGTCTTTTCTTTTAGTCTTTAGAGCTCAACATAGTGCCTGGCACTAAAAAGCACTTCATGATTGTTTTTTAAAATTAATTTATTCACAAGGTTAGTTACCTACAAGAGGTACAATTTAAAAATATGTCACCTCTGTAAAAATATATGAACTTCTGTGGCCTTTATAGAGGTTGAACCAACACCTTTTATGGTTAGTAGCATCAAACATACCAAATGAACCAATTGTCTACTCAGGCTTCTCTCATATCAATCAGGTAAGAGGATAAGAGTGCCTTAGTTCATTCTTGGGAAATTCTCCCATGTCTGTCGCCAAAGCACATTTTTAGCAACAGTATTCTCTTGGTAATGCTATACGGCTATAAATCATGAAATACTACAACCTAATAAGAATCAGAATTGTAAGTTACCCAAAGGTCAATGGTGTGATAGATGGGTCTACAGTCAGGAACACCTGAGTTCAAATCTGGCCTCACAAATCAGCCATGTGACCCTGAGCAAGTCACTTAACCCTATTTGTCTCAGCTTCCTCATCTATCAAATGAGCTGGAGAAGGAAATGGCACACTACTCCAGGATCTTTGCCCAGAAAACCCCACATGGGGCCACAAAGAGTTGGATACAACTGAAAAGACTGAACAAAAGGTCGATGGAAAGATGTGTTCTGGGTGTAAGCCACATATTACTTGCACTCCAGAAACAACATTAAAGAATCATTAAAGATGCATAAAACATGGATAAATTGGAATCTGCACAAAAAGAGGGACTGCCCACACTGAGAAAATCCATCAAAATCTTTAAGTCAATGTCCTTCTATTAGATTTTATCCATCATTCTAGTCTGTTGACATTTTTTTTTTTTGGATCTTGACTCTACTGACCAACCAACATGTTAACTATCTGAGCTTTACGCCATCTGTAAATTTGATGAGTCTAGACTTCCATTCTTCAATGGATGCATGATTTTATTCATGTGGGAACTCCCTCCGATTGCGTAGACCACAACACATCCACAAATTAAGCTCAGAAAAAATTGCCCCAATACGTCATCCTCTTGACCTCTAGTTCATGGACTGTCCACCTATTATCTCACTACATGAATAACCTACCTCATTCTGCTGCTCATTCATTTCTTTCATGATAACTTTTATGTCACTTCCTGTGCACAAGTGATCGTCAGTGATGCTATATGACCTGCTTATACCATTATGATTTTCTTCTTTGCCCTTTGGGTTACCTGAAATTTATTCCCCAGAACTTGTGATGTTTCATGATTCTCAAATACCTGAAGACTATTGGTGCTAAAAAAGATGAGTTTTTAATATCATGGACAGCCTAGTATCGATAAAAGCATTATACAAGTTCCTAGATGAAATGTGTCAGACCCATCTTCACAGCCATACAATTGACTGAAAGCTATTGAGAACACAAGATCCCATCAGATTTACTGTATGTTTTATTTTTAAGTATTCAACTTGATAGCTTTAAAGTACTTCCTCCAAGAAAGTGACTCTAAGGACAGATGATGAGACAGACTCCTTCCTCTTTGCAGGGAGGTGAGGGACTATGAGTATAGAATATTGTATACACATTGGCAGACATAGTCAGTATATCAACTGGTTTGAATGAACTGGTTTTCCTTGTTACAAGGAGACCTTCAATGCTGATTGGGGTGGTGGCGCTAGAGTTTTATCTGGAAATACCTGATGTAAAAGCAAATGGTATCGATAAAACATTTTGGAAGAAAAATGAAGTTGTCTTCAATGTACATATCAAGACCATATAAGACTTCTTTATAGGATGACAGTAATAGTCGAGAGTGACAAGGGGGCCTTACATATATTGTTTCATTTAGTCCTCACAACAATCCAGTGAGACGGGTCCTACAAGTAGTATTATCTCTTTTTTGTAGACGAGGAAACTGGAACTCGGAAATATTAACTTAGCCATGGTCATGCACTACCAGTTACTTGGAAGGATGTGACTGAGTGGCCCACTAGCTCGATTGGCTAGAGTGTGCTGCTAACTGATGTCACCAAGATCATGAATTTAATTCTATATGCTTTATAAAACATAATTCTTTTTATTCTTGTGCTGTTTTTGTGGAAAGCATAGAGAGATAGAGACCGGACGATAGCACAAGTAGGTTGATTCTTAACTGGTTGAATAAATGGACTGAAAGAGTAGTCATTTGTGATTCAGTAATGCTTTGGCAGGAGGTCTCTGGTGAAGCACCCTGAAAATCTATGCCCACAGATATTATTTAAAATATTATTTGTGTTATTTAAATATTACTTAAAATGCTTTTCAATGACCTGAGCGAAGGCATAAATTTCATATCATTTGTGTCAAATTTGCATATGATGTAAAGCTCAGAAAGATGGCCAAAACACAAAAGACAAAAGCTTTTTTAAAAAATGACATGACAAAATACTGGGCTAACAAGATAAAAATTAATATGGATATATGTAAAATATATTGTTCCTATTCAAAAAATCAACTTCCTAAGCACATGATGGGAAAGGCATGGTTGTACAGCAGTTTGTCTGAAAAAGCTCTGAGGGTTTTAGTGGATTGCAAGCTGGTTTTGGGTTCGCAGCCTGACATAGCAGCTGAAAGAGCCCATGCAGTCTTAGGCTGCCTGGAGAAAAGCATAGCTGCTAGGAATAGACCAATACCTGGAGCATCCTGGTTAGTTTTGGGCATCATACTTTAGGAAGAATGTTGATTAGTAAGTTGGAACGTATTCAGAGGTGGGTGACTGGAAGGTGAAGGGCATTGAATTCATGCCAAATGGGACACCATTGAAGGAACTAAACATTGAAGGAATGTTTAGCCTAGAGGAGAAAGGACTTAGGGCAGACATGTTAGCTGTGTTCAGGTATTTGAAAGACTGTTATATGCATGGAAGATGGACTGAACTTGTTCTGCTTGGCCCCAGAGGGCAGATCTGGAAACAATTGGTAGAAATTTCACAGAAGCAAATTTCAGCTTGAAATAAGGAGAAGCTTCCTAAACCCTGGGAGTTCCCCCAAGAGTAGAATGGCCTGCCTTGGGATGTTGATGAGTTCTCTTTCATTGTAGACCTTCAAGCAAAGACTGAATAACCACCAGTCATGTATGTGATAAAAAGAATTCTTCAGGTATTGGTTGCATTAGGCAGTCCCCGAGGTACCTTCCAACTATTTCTAGGATTCTGTGACCCATATCTTCCTAATTTTACCTAATACCCCACAACAGAGGTGGAAGGGGCCTTAAAAATCATCTAATCCAATCTTCTCATTTTACAGATAAAAAAGCTGAGGCCCAGAGATGTTAGGTGACTTGATGGAGGTCACTTAGCTAGAAAGGGCAGAGTCAAGATTCAAACCGGGTACTATTATGCTTGGCCCTGCCTGCTAGCTGTGCCCTCATCCCATTCCACTGCTGTCAGAATTTTCCAAACCAGACCATTCTCAATGTGGTATAGAACAGGGACTCAATGTGGGGGTTCATAAACTCACAGGCAGATTTCATGGAGTCTGTGAAATCAGATGGGGAAAAATGCACCTTATTTCAATATATCTGGTTTTCTTTGTAATCTATTTCTTTTTTTTTTTTTTTTGCTCTTAAAAGCAATTTTGAAAAGGCTTCACTTGATTGCAAAGGGGTCTGTGACAGAAAAAAAAAAGGCTAAGAATTCTTGCTGTAGTAGAAAGAGTGTGGGGTTTGGAATCAGGAAGCCTGTGTCTAAATCCCACAGGCAACTCAGTTCTCCTTTTTGGGTGTCAGTCTCCTCATGTTAAAAAGAGAAGGTTGGACTGGATGCTCTTGGAAGGTCCCTTCTAGATTTAAAACCTTATGATCTGAAATGTTTATTCAGAAATGAGGTCATTTGCTGTAGCAAATTCTGTGCCTGGCAGTTTGGCTAAGACTTATGGGATGACGGCTGGCATGGCTCCTGGCTTTGTCCCGTGGGAGCGGGGGCAGCTGGTTCAGACTCTCCCTTGCAAAGCTCTAACTGTCCAGGGCATTCTTTTTTACTGTGCTCAAGAGCCTCCCTCCGGAGCCCTCTGGGCACGGCATCTTTGGGGTCTGCTTTTTCCTACGGCTCTTAACCTTATTGATTCAGAGCCAGCCCTGACTCACAATATCAACCACAACAAGCAACTCAGGAAATTTTATCATATTATCCAGTGGTGGAATAAATGATCGAGCTGTGGGGGGAAGGTGGAACTTGCTTGGAATGGCTACTGTTCTGGTTCTAAGGACCCTTCCAGCTCCAATATTCTACGTTTTAAGATTCTAAGTCATTTTTCAGTTCAAAGGCCACTTTTAATGTTCTAGGATATAAAGATTCCAGGTCCTACAACTTTAAAAGCAAAGCTTCTTAACTTGGGGTCCATAGAATTTTAAAAAATAATTTAATAAGCTATTTTGATATAATTGGTTTCATTTATAATCATATATATTGGATTTTTAAAACTTAATAATATTCTGAGGAGTCCCCAGGCTTCACCAAATTGCCAAAGGGGTCTATGACCCAAAGGAGGTTGAGGCCTTGTTTGAATGAATGATCAAGTGTCTATTAAGTGCCTGCTTTGTGCCAGGCACAGCCACAAAGCAGAGAAGATATAAATACAAAAATGAGTCAGTCTCTACCCTTAAGCATCTTCAATTCTAATGGGGAGATGGGACACAGATAGGAGAGCCTCGCTTTTGGTCTGGGAAATGGAACTACTGGGCAGTAGAATGGTGGGTCCTTTCCTATGGCAATGGTGCTCTAGGAGCCAACTCCCAAACCAAAAGTAAGATGTGGAAGGCTGAGGGCACGTGGGGAGTGGCAGAAAGGGTGTGGAATACCAACCAGCACTGGCTGCAAGATGCCCACGCTGGGTGTGTATACTGATCATTCCCACAGCCTGTGAGATAAGAAGGGCAAACATCATTCCCTCTATTTAAATAGTAGAGAGCAGGCCCAGAGAAAGAAAGTAACTTGGCCAAGACCACACAATTCTTCAAATTCCCATTCCAGGTCTCTTTCCATCAGCTCCTCTTGCATTCTCCCAGCAGGGATGATATAAAACACTTTGCTGATTACAAAGTACTTTCCCTCCCTCATAACCCTGAGAATTAGGGCGTACAAATATTATTGCTCCCATGTTATAGACTAGGAAACTGAGACCAGAGGCTAAGTAATTGGCCTGAAGACTTCCAGCAAATTAGTGGCAAATTAGAGCCCAAACTCGACAACACGGTTAGATGAGGTTTTCATTGTATCGTAAAGCCTCTGATAGTCCTTCCCACCCTGGAGTAAAGAGAAGTCTATGGCATGATCACAGGACTTTGAGCTGGAAGAGACATTAGAGATTATCTACCCCAACCTCCTTATTTGACAGATGAGGAAATTAAGATCCACAGGAGTGAAATGACTTCTCCAAAGTCACTCAGATCCACTGGGAAAATGCCCAGCAGAAACACAATTAAGTGGTTGCCTTTTCCCTGTGGTGCTTCACTCGGGGTGAGTCCTCAATAAATATTGAAGAGCTGCCTTCATGCCTCTTACTAAAGCCCAGTGCATTAGCCAGCTTTCCAACTAGCTCACTCAGAAAGCACTTCAAGTGGGAGCATGGATCTGTCTTGTAATTAATGATAATGAAGCGTTATATTATCAAGGTGCATTAGAGTGGCTAAGTACTATTCGTCAAAGGACCAGGTAATACAACTGTCCTTTCCAACAACCAGCTGGTCTGGGTAATACTTAGCTCATCATGCTGATGATTAGAGCAATCATTGCAGTTGGGGATTGGGGATGGGAGAAGGCAGATAATGCCTTCCCGAGGAAGGGAGGATAGGGTGCGAGCTGGAACCCAAGTGAGCATAGATCAAAGGTCAGGTGGAGAAGATACCAAGGTGTTGGGGATTTTGGAAATCCAAGGGGATAAGGCAGAATTAGGAATCAGGTACAAGAAAGTAAAATACAGAAAGAAAAGAAATGCAAAAGAATGCAGAAAAGAGATCCAAGCTGTGGAGAGTTAAGATTCAAGGTCAAGAAACAAGATGTGGGGACAGGGAGCGTGGGGGGCCACAAACTGACAGCTTGTCTAATATGTAGCAGGAGTGTCCCAAGAGGAGCTAAGTGAGCCCCTCCTGCCTCTCCTATCACCTTAAAAAGGCTTGAATTCCTCTTGTTCTGAATCTTCATTGCTGAAGCCTTTGTTTTGGCAGTGACCCAAGGGAACGGAATTCAGGGAAGAGTTCACAACCTTGGGAGTGAGGATAAGAATTCACATTTTCTTAATAGTGCTTTAAGGTTTGCAAAGTGTTTTCCTCTCAAAGCAGTTGACAGGCAGTACAAATCTGATCATCTCCATTTTATAGATGAGGAAAATGAAGCTCAGAGAGGTCAATTTATTTACTCATGGTCATGCAGCTAATAGATATTAGAACCAAGATTACAGCTCAGATCTTCTCCTGGCTCCTGATATACCAGTTTGCCCCTCCCTGCCCATTCCATTTCTGCATGCCCTGATCGTGAGAATACACCTCCTTTGGTTGAGCAAAAATCTTTCTTTCTGGAACTTTTTCTTATTGATCTTAGTCTTGTTTCCTGGAACAAGAGAACAATCCCTTCTACACACAATGACCCTTGAGAGCAGCATTGGTGCAGTAGACAGAGGACATACGGGACTGGGAAACAGAAGACCTGGGCTCTGGTTCAGGTCGTGTTAGGTATTCACTGGATAGTCCTAGACAAGTTACTTTGCCTTTCTGAATCTCGTAAGTGGAGTCTAGTTGGAACAGATCATCTCAAAATTTGCTTTCAGCTCTAAATTCTATGATCCTGTATTTGAAGATATGGCTCATGCTTGCCCTAAGTCTTTTCTTCTTCAGCGTAAACCTCCCCAGTTCCTTCCACTGATACTTCTGTGTCTTGGCCTCTAGCTCCCTCATTATCCTAGATGCTCAAATACAAGGTTGTAGGAGGTGGGCAGCATGATGTAGTATGGACGTGGGTGTCAGAGAGCCTGCATAGAGTAGCCTCGCTCTTCCGCTTGCTACCCATGTGACCTTTGGGCAAGACCTCTGACACACGCCATATTCCCATTTATTGCTTAGTCATTTTTAGTTGTGTCCGACTCCTTGTGACCCCATCTGGGTTTTTGTTTTGGCAAAGATACTGAAGTGGTTTGTTATTTTCTTCTCCAGCTCATTTTACAGATGAGGAAGCTGAGGCAAACAGGATTAAGTGACTTGCCCAGGGTCACATGGCTAGTAAGTGTCTGAGGCTAGATTTGAACTCAGGTTCTCCTGATTCCAGACCTGGGACTCTATCCACTGTACCACCCAGCTGCCCATCTTCCCATAGATGAGAGATTCTTACCCTGAGGCCCATGAACTTGTTTTTAGAAAACTATTTTGACAACTGTACTTCAATATAATTGGTTTACCATGTAATCCTGTGTATTTTGTCTTATGCCTTTAAAAACATTATTCTGAGAAAGGGATCATAGGCTTCACTAGACTGCCAAAGGGGTTCAAGACAACACAAAGTTTAAGAACTCTCGCCCTACAAAGAATTGGAAGTTGAGGGGATGCCCATCAATTAGGGAATGACTGAACAAATTAGGGTATACGATTTAATGGAATACTATTGTTCTATAAGAAATGATGAGCAGGCAGATTTCAGAAAAACCTGGAAAGATCTACATGAACTGATGCTGAGTGAAGCGAGCAGAACCGAGAGAACACTGTACACAGTAACAGCCGCATTGTGCGATGACTGGCTTTGATAGACTTAGGTCTTCTCAGAAGGGCAATGATCTAAGACAGTTCCAAGGGACTCATGATGGAAGATGCCATCCACATCCAGAAAAAGAACTATGGAGTCTGAGTGCAGATCAAAACAGACTATTTTCTCTTTTTTTGTTCGTTTCTTCTTTCTCTTGGTTTTCCCCTTTTGTTCTGATTCATCTTTCACAACATGACTAATGTGGAAATCTGTTTAATATGATTACACATGTATGGCCTATATCAGACTGCATGCCACCTTGGGGAGGGCAGAGGAGAGAGGGGGGGGGAAATTTTAGAACTCAAAACCTTATAGAAGTGAATGTTGAAAACTAAAAATTAATTAATCTAAGAAAAAGAACTCCTATCCTAGATGTGTAAGGGCTTACAGTATTATGCAAGGGCAGAATAGCTCCCTTCCTCCTCAGAAAAAGAATATCTAGGGTTGCTAAAGGCTCAGGGAACATTCCCTCCTTCGTCACTGTAGGTGTTACCTGCCCTTAGGACCCAGACAGTTCACAAGATCTTGGTCTTACGTTCTTCAACTATAAAATGGACTTGTTGAATTGCGTAGCCTCTAAGGTCACCCTAAATCTACCCTCCTCTAAAGATGAGCTTTGGTACCCCCGTCTCCCCACCTCACATTCTTCTCCCCTCAGTAGCTCTTTTTTTCTTCTCCCCATTCTGTCCTTTTCTCTCTCAGCTCTGCTCTGATTTAAACCAAATCACAGGGGAGGATTCCATAAGCTCGTACTCCCTAGGGCATATAGAGTACTGTTAACATTTTGGCTACCAATGCTCCCTTCCAGGGAGTTCTGCTTTTTAAGAGAAAACCGAAGCTTTACATAGCAGAAATATCCCTGGCTTGGGGAGATGTGGATTGGTCAGACTGTCAGTAACTCACTGTGTGGCTCGGGACCCCTTCTCCTCTCTGCACTTGTTTTCTCACTCATAAAAGTTAGACAATCTGCGAACAAGGCTCCATCCAGCTTTAAGATTCTGACTTCTGCTGTCTTTCTGAAACCATAATTTTCACTAAATAAAATAAGAAGAAGAAAGATAAGGCAATAATATGGAGAATTTCCTATGTTTGAACCCCATGGTTCTGCCATCTTCCAAATACAACCTCATTCAAAATTGACATCTGAGATCCACCAGTGAGAATCCAGACCGTTACAGATCACTAGATCTGTGATTACATTATAGATCACTAAACAGGGTGAGAAATCCATACTAGCTTCCTTCTCCCTTTGACTTTTTAGAACTGCTATTTGGTGCTGTCCTCAGGTAGACCCTTAGGGACTTAATTAAAGGATTTGTTCTGTGAAGTTTGGATTCAGTCAAAAGGCCACGCTTGAGGACGTAGAGGGCCACATGTGGCCTCCAGGCTTCAGGTTCCCCATTCCTGTGGCCTAAATCATAGGCGACAGTGAGGAAATACACCTTAGAACCTCCCACGTATCCAGATAAGATATTAGAGCCAGACTGAACCACCCCATCCTTCCAACTCTCCACCTTTCTCTCTCCCACAGAAGGGAAATCTTCCTGGCTAGGGAAAGAAGACCTTAAATAATTGATATGTTTTGCTTTCATCTACATGTAAGAATGACAGGAAATCTATGTAGCTGGTCCTGGTGGAGTGAAGCAGTCTGTCAATATTCCCTAACAAAAGAGACCAAAGGCAGCCTTCAGGGGTGGCTGGGATGCCATTCACCTATACGAGTGGAATGAGTGACATGAAATTAAAATCTCCTGTCAAGAATTTGACCAGCTTTCATCTCTGCAACAGATGTGGAATGAATGAGTACATTAGGCTAAAATGCCATCCAGTACCCAACATTTCTAGGGTGCTTTTAGGGCTTAAAGAGTATTTTCCTTACAACTATGCATTGTCTTCCCTTTACACAGAGATAACAGAGGCTGAGAGGTCGAGTGACCTCTTAATGAGGGGGTCACCGTTATTAAGTGTCACTAAGTCAAGTCACTTCAAACCAAGTGTTCTTTTCTTAACTCCCCCTCTACATTTCTAAGACATAAATGTTGAGAGAAAGCAGGGGAATAAAATATTAATCGTAACAATCAATAATTTATATTCGTGCAGCTCCTTATACTTACAAAGTGCTTTCATATCCATTATCACATTTACTCATCACAATAACCCTAGAAGTAGTTGTAGCCCCATTTTTGAGATAAGAAGCCTGAGGCTCAGACACAAAGAGACGTGCCCAATCATGCAACTAGAAAGTGGCAATGTGAGCAAATTCAGGTCATAGAATCACAGAATAGCAGAGCTGGAGGGAAGGCATTTCCTCACTGCACAGATGGGGAAACTGAGGCTCAAAGTAACTCAACCAAAATTACATGGTTAATAAGTGGCAGCACTTGGGACAGGTCAGAGCCTAGGTCTCTTGATTTCCAAGCTAGGGCTCTTTCCACTAAATTACACAACCTCACTGATGGAAAAAGACTGAGTCTAAGAGTCAAGAGACTTGGGCTTTAGTCCTGAATCTTTTCCTAATTATTTGTATGACCTTGGCAAGTCATTTTCCATCTCATGGCCTCAGTTTCTTTATCTTTAAAATTAAAATACAGGGATTGAACTAGTGTAGCAGTTCTCAAAGCATGGCCTGTGGAACCCCTGGGGGTCCCCAAAACCCTTTCAAGAAGTCTATGAAGTTGAAACTTTTTCTTTTCTTTATTTTTTATTTTTAGTTTACAACACTCAGTTCCACAAGTTTTTCAGTTCCAGATTTTCTCTCCCTCCCTCTCCTCCCCACCCAAGATGGCATGTAATCCGACATAGGTTATACATGTGCCTTCGCATCAAACTTATTTACATAATAGTCTAGTTGTAAAGAAGAATTATAACCAATAACCAATTACAACCAATCATGAGAAAGAAACTGTTTTTCTAACAGTATGAAGAGGCTTTAATTTCTAATGCAGTAAATATTAATAGATATAACCCACATGAACAAAAGCACTTGGGAGGGGTCCTCGATAATCTGTAAGAGTGTAAAGTGGTCCTGAGACCCAAAGTTTGATAACCGCTGGACTGGAGGATCTCTGAGCTCCCTTCGAGGTCCGATTTATTCTGCATTACCTCGTTTCTCATCAGGTTCTTTTTTCAGATCCTTTCCACTATTCAGAATCCAAGAGGCACCCAGATCGATGCACAATAACCCTTGGACCAACATTAAGAAAGGACCAAGGCAGAAAAAAATACCGAGTTAAAAAGACATTAGTATCTTACTAAGTTCCTTCTACATGCAAACATTTCAACTTATTAGAAGATTTGGAATGATAAATTACTGCGTCTTATGTGTTCATGTATGTGATTAAGCTGACAGAGAAGATACCGTTTAGCCACTGAATCTGAAGTCCTCATAGAATTGAATCATCCGAGAGCTGTCCATTTGCCTTTTAGTGGAAGGTTACCCATCCCATGGGTGTTTTTCCTCCTTTATATTAACTTAGTAGAATAAATGACAATCATAGAATGCCAGCGCTAGATGGAACCTTAGAATCATGGAACATAGACTGTCAGACCAGGAAGGGGCCTCAGAAGTCATCTAGTTCACCCATTTCATTTTGCAGGAGGAAACTGGGAGCCAGAGGTAACATGATCTACTCAGGGTCCCACAGCAAGTAGCAGAATTTGAATACGAATTGAGCTCAGGGTTCAGCCTACAACAACAGAAGGCTATTGTTTTAACGGAAAAGGATCCTGTTATTCAGTTGTGTCCTGCTTTTCATGACCCCGCCCCCTTACCAGGTTTTCTTGATAAAAATACCAAAGTGGTTTGCCATTTCGCACTTCACAGATAAGGAAACTGAGGCAAACAGGGTTAAGTGACTTGCCCAGGGTCACACAGCTAGTATCTGAGGACCAGATTTGGACTCAAGTCTTTCTGACTCCAGGCCCAGCACTTTAACCACTGAGCCACCTGGCTGTCTAATAAACTGCTAGGGGTAAGGAAAAGTGCCTTATTTCACTTTGTAGCCCATTCTGTGGCTAGCTCAGGGACATACACACAGCAGGCCCTTCGTAAACATATGTTCTCTACTGCTCATTTCCTTACAACTCTAGGATTCTACTATTTTGTGAATGTTGTCTTATGCTTACATTTCAAAGTGACCTTTCTATCTACACATGTTTCTTACTAGAAATGGAATGCTAGTTTCCTCATGACCCTAGTCGTGCTATTCCATCAAATCCAGCAAAACTCAGTGGCCTTGCCTCCTATTGGGTTTATACCTTTGACTTTACCTTTTTTTTTTCTGACAGACTAACAAGGCACTACATTTTTAAAGGCTTACAATAATTGGGTGAGACAATATCAAATGACCAGTATGACAGACAATCTTTTCTTATTTCACAGCCCCATGATGAAGAAAAGACCCCCTTTAACAATTAGATAATTCCAGAAACAAATTATGCTTCACATGATACAACCCTCCTGGGAACCAATTATTTTTTTCCTCCAGTGGAGTCCTTTGAAACACTAAGCATTAGACAACAAACTCTGAGACATGTATTTCCTTTGTAATCTTTCCCCCTTTAATAAAAATAAACAAATCTCTCTGTTTATAGGGTGTGTCTACAATAGAAACTAGTCTGAATTACAAAACCGTAGGACACCATATGTCCCAAAAGTCTTAGGGCAGTTTTAAGCTAGCTTAAACTGGTTTAAAACTGCCCCAAGGTTTTGGGGAGACTGTGTTAGAGTGAGAAGCGACCTTAGAAGTCCTTTGGTCCCCTCATTTTATGAGTTGGAAAACCAAGGCCCAGGAAGTGAGTTGCCCAGCACCATACAACCAGTTTGTGATGGGACCAGGAATAGCAGAGAGGACTCTTGGCTCCTAAGGCACTGTTCTTTCCTTTATACTACAGTGTTACCCAAAGGACACCCCACTGCCCTCTCCAGTCCCCCTGTTTGAACAGGACAGAGAAGCATGGGAGCTGCTAGACAGGGTATATGATGCTGCCCACACTTGATATCCATTTCATTATTCATATCAGATGGAGGCTAAATATTGTCCAGGACTCCTGAAATATCCCTCTCAACATAGCGCTTATTAGCAAGAGCCCAGACTACCAAAGCCCTGAGCCAAGTCAACTGCAAAAAAAGCCAAGAGAGTTTTCTGCTTTGCTAGGTCAGCTCGATGAGAGATAAAGCCGGAAAGGGCCTGTCTGAACAATTTCTCATTCTTAATACAATTATACTGATCAATTCCTAGAGTGAGAGCAGGCTGCCTCTCTGCAGTGCCCATGAGACTGGTGTGGTTGGGTTTGTTTTTTGTAGTCGTTCTGGGGCTTAACAGAAGCAACCTGTCTCTGTCACTCTGTATCTTACAGCTGTACTAAGTGTATCTACTGTAAGTTCTAAAAGAAGGATGCTGGCAGGGCAAACACCCTATAAAGTGTTCCCGAGGTGAGCATGGTTCCTTAGGAACTGCCTCCCCGCTTGAATGATTCAGGGGTGTTTGGACTTTAAAAAGGGAACACTTGGGGAGGAAACAATAGCTGTCTTTGAGCATTTGAAGGGATGTCCCAGGGTAGAAGGATCTAATTTATTCTTGTCCCCAGAAGACAGAATTAGGACCAAAGCAGGGATGTTATGGGAGACAGATTCCAGCTCAAAATAAAGACAATTTTCCTAACAATCAAAATGTCTAAAAATGGACAGAGATGCCTTGAGAGGTAATGAACTTCTCACCCCTGGAGGTATATAATCAGAGGCTGAATGACGCTTGTCCTCTGATGGTACCTTTCAGTGCCTTCCAGTCCTTTTCAGGGCTTTCTATGACATTACACAAGTGCTTTCCTCTTTGTCATTGTGAGAAAGGGTGTAAAGTGGAAAGGACACTGGACTTGCAGTCAGAAAACCTGGGTTCAAGTCTTGGCTCCGACACTTTCTAGTCACCTGACCTTGAGAGAGGAATACCTCTCTGAGAGTTTCCTCATCTGTAAAAACGTGATAATACTTAAACTAAGGGTCAACATGATATATTAGCTAGAGGAATTAGCCTCAGTGTTGGGAAGACCGGGCTTTGGGACCCACCCATGACACATACTGGCTGAGACTCCTGGCCATTCACTTAAACCTCTCGGTGCCCCAGGCAACTCTCTAAGACTAAATCAGGGATTCCTAACTTTTTCTGTGTCGTGAACCCCTTTGATAGTCTGGTGGACTCTATGGATCCTTTCTCAGAAAAAAAAAATGTCTTTAAATGTATGAAAAATAATACAGAGGATTACAAAGGAAATCAATTATATTGAAACAAAGAAGTAATATTTTCCCACCAAGTTCATGGAACCCCTGAAAACTGATCACCCCTAGGAGTTTGTGGACCCCAGATAAAGAACTCCTTTACAACGCAATGAGGAAAAGGTAGAAATGTGCATCAGTAGAGGGAATTTCACTACTGGGAGTTCCCTATATTGATGAAATCATAGGTCCAGTAAAAAAAAAAAAGTACTTAAACTGGAGGAAGTGGTCTATAAATCTTCAAGTTTCCTAATAAGAATTTATAGTCTATTTCAGATAATATACAAGGCACACAGTCCATTTCTTACGTGTAAAGATAAACTAGATAATTGAAGTTATCTGGAATAATTCAGGCAAGAAGCAAACACAAATAATAAATCCACCCCAAGTTTGTCTCATTTACCTGAGCATTTCAGGCAGAAGTTGGGGGGTGGGGGTGCGGCTGGAATGTTTCTAATACTGCCCTCAGTTCTCTACTCCCCTTTGAACGTGTAGACATAGTCTCAAAATAGAGTACCCACTCAGCTAGCAGTGGGGCAGAGGTTTAAATCAAAGCTTCCTTCGATGACAGTTTGGAGGCTCTGAGAAGGAGTCACCATCCCAAATATGAGAGCGGTGTTTGCTCAGGAGGTCTCTCCCAGCCTCCTGGATGAAACAACCCCCTTCTGACCCCAATCAGACCCACCAAGAACCCAGCCCGTCTCCCTCAGTGAACAGGTTCCAACAGCTTCTTCCGGCTCGCCGTTGACAGCACCCGGGCCTGAATTGTGCCCAGACAAACTGTAACCCCTCCCCACCACAAAAAAGAAATAACCTTTGCAAGATCCATGCTACCCCCTGCTCCCGTTTGCTTTCTGGGACACCTTGGTCCCCCTTCAGTTCACTTCCCAGACCCCCTGAGCCAGCCTGGGTGTTCGACTTTGCAACCTGAGCCCGGGAAGGCCTGGGGGCCACGGGGTAAATATAAACCTGGCACTCACCCACAGGGAGCCCTTCATAGTCTGACATCATGCAAAAAGTTGTCTCGGGCAGGACCCAGCTGGAGAGGGAAGAAATCACGGGAAAAATCCGGCTGCAGGCAACTTCTCCAGTGAGTAAAGTGTGGGGGGAAAGGCTGAATATCTCCAGCTGCCCTGGCCACAAATATCCCCGCCCAGGGAGTTCAAGCAACAATTCCCATCTGCCTTCTCATTATGGGATGGAAAGATAAGAATGCGCTTTTGTGCCAAAAGAGCAGGCTATTGGTGGATAAGCCGGTTGTCCTCCCTCCCCTTCTGTTTCCTCTTTAATGTCACAGGGGCGCATTACTCAGAGAGAAGGGCCACCCCTTAGAATGGAAAAAGACTCTAAAGGAGCACCCATGTCCTTTAAAGGAGAGAGGAGACTGTGGGGGGGGGGGAGTGCACCCCGCAGAGATCCAAGTTCCCTAACAAATCTGAAGTGCTCTGAAAGATCTGGGCCATCTCTGCTGAAATCACACAGGTATTCCTACCATTAGCAATATCAGTAACTCACATGTCCATAATGCTCAAACTTGACCTCGTGTTGTTTTTTTTTTTTTTCACAAGAGTCCTGTGAGACGCTGGAAAGACAAATTCTCATTCATAGGCGATCACAGGACTTAGAGCTCCCAGGAACTTGAGAGATTATCTTAAACTAACCCCTACACTGTAGACATTAGGAAACTGAGATCCAAGAGAAAAGCGGAAATCTCAAGGTTATACTCATGCATTCTTTGCCCTTCATTCTTGAACGTGGCCATGACATCAGGAAGGTGATGCCATGACTTGGGAGTGAATTGGATTTAAGTGATGCAGGGCTGTGCAAAGTCACTAGCCTCACTCTCTCCTCCAGAGACATCTGGGTCCAGGGCAAGCTATCAGGATGACTGGAAATGGCCCCGCCTCTCCCCCTCACCCCCCATCAAATTGTTTTCATAAGACTTCAGAATCTTGATGCGATGTATAGAGTGCTGGTCCTGGAGTCAGGAGGACCTGAGTTCAAATATGACCTCAAACACTTACTGTGTGAACCTGGGCAAGCCACTTAACCTGTTTGCCTCAGTTTCCTCATCTGGGAAGTGATCTGGAGAAGGAAATGAAAAACCACTCCAGTATCTTTGCCAAGAAAACCCCACATGGGGTCACGAACAATTAGACATGACTACACCACCCCCACCCCCACCCCCACTCCCACCACTGCAACAGAATTTTGGGTTGGGGCAAGAGCTTATAAGTCATGTGACCTAACTCAGCCCTCACAAGGAATCCCCTCTACACACCTGCAAACCCCATTAAGACATCCTACTTATGGACAGTACTGCCTGTGGGGAAATTTACCTTATAATATGGAGTGAGTCAAAAGCATTTGCTGATCTTGATTTCTTAGGATCAGAGATTTAGAGCTAGAAGGGACCTTGGAGGTTATCTAGTTCCATTTTACAGATGAGGATACTGATATCCATCCAGGGATGTTAAGTGCCTTGCCCCAGAGCAGAGGGTGAGATTTCAACCCCTGACCTAGGGCCAGTGTTCCTCCTGTCACACCAATGTCTTTATTTCGAATGTTGACTGCCTTTCCTTATGGCTGGTGTGGTCATGAGCCTTGGTGCCTCCCAGAGAATGGGTTTCACTGATGCTAACCATGCTGACTGGCTCAGAAATCTGTGAGATGGACTTTGTGGAAGAAACTGACCTTTTTTGTCCTTTTGTTTTTACAAAGAACTAGATCAGACTGTGATCCTGAGGTGGATGGGGTGGGAGTGGGGGTGGGGAGGCATGGAATTGCCAAGAGCTGTTTGTTAATGGCTGCCAGTGGTCCTACTTCTAACCTCTGGGGCCAATCAGAAAAAAACAAGACTAACCCTTCTTCTACATGTCAGTCATTCAGGTCCTTGAAGACTGCTCCCACATCTCCCCTAAGTCTTCTCTTCTCTAGGCCGAATATCCTGTGCAGCCGATCTTCATGTGATATTGCCTCCAATGGTCTTAGCATTTTGCTTGGCCTTCTTCTGGATGTGTCCGTGTCCTCTATAAGGCGTGTCTCACACGGCTGAACACAGGACTCCAGAACCAGTCTAGCCAGGACGGATTAGAGGAACGCTCTTCTTCCCTCATCCTGGGCACTTTTAACGCAGCCCAAGTTTTCATACATAATTACTTTTCTGGCTGCCACTATTGGCGCTTATTGATCTGACAGTCTTTCACATCCCCAGTCTTTCACAAAAATTCTCATCTAGTTTCTTGTAAAGGTAGTGTTTTTGAATCGAAGTAGAACTGTATATTTATTCCTATTAAATTTCATCTCTTAAATGTGGCTCACTGTTCTAACATGATCTTTTTGAAATCTGATTTTGTCATATTCGTGCAGCTAGGTGGTACACTGATAAAGTGCTGTATCTCTGCATGCCTCAGTTTCCTCAACTGTAAAGATGTGGATGATTCTAGCATTTACCTCCCAGGGTTGTTGTGAGAATAAAATGAAATCATATTTGTAGAGTGCTTTAAGGAGTTGCACGATATTTTTGATAATGGTCCTAGCTTCATGTAATTTACAAACGTGACAAATATATCTTCTCTGTCTTTAACCAAGTCACTGACAAAAGGTTTGAAGAGCACCAGGTCAAAGAAAGATCCCTGGGCCAGTCTATTAGAGGATACTAACCCATTGATGACCAATCTCAGCTTCTTAGAAATACTGGTTGACTACCTTGTTAACTACTATTTCTGTCCAATCCTTTAAACACTTCTGAATCTGATTCACTATATTACAATCCAGTACATATCTCTCTACAGTATCCTCAAGAAGAGCATGAGAAATTTGCCAAATGCTTTCCTGAAATCTAGCTACAGGCATAACTTGGAGATATTGCAAGTTTAGTTCCAGACCACCACAATAAAGTAAAGATCTCAATCAAGTGAACCATCTGAATTTTTTGGTTTCCCAGTGCAAATGAAAGTTATATTTACACTATTCTGTAGTTGTAATGGTAAGGAGGGTGGGATTTTTTTTTTACTGTTTTCTCTTTTGGAATGCTAAGGTGATCAAGCACCTTTGAGTCTTGCCTTCCAAATGTAATGCCAAGCAAAGTGGGACTTTTTTGCTGTTTTTCGTTTGAGTGCTTCTGAGCACTGAGGTAATCAAGTGTCTTTGATGAGTCTTGCCTTTGTCTCTTTGATTGAATCAAGAGTCTTTGATGACCTGCTTAAGAAACAAGAAAGCCTAGTTCACATAGGTTTGAGTCACATGGTTGTGACACCCTCCCACCCTGAGAAGGGTATATAAGATCTGAAGTTGGCGTTTTGTTTTGAGGCTCTCCCTCACTGGAAGAGTGTCATGTGATTTGACCAGACGAGACTCTGGGTAGCCATCATGGAGGCCCCCCCACAGCCCTGCTTTGAAAAACCCTGATGTTGTTGCTTCTCTCTCCGGTAACTGTTTATGTATTGCTTAGACAGACAGCTAGAAGCCTGTCTACTGGTTTGTGTTTATTTGCTCTGTTTGTATAATGTATACTTGTAATTTCTGTTTGTATTTGCTCTGAAGTTCAGGGTGCTGACTTTTTCCCCTGAACTAAGTGAATGATATATGTATGTTTATTTAAAGTGAGATTGTTAATCCCTTAAAGTTGCTTTCCTTAGAAAAGCAGATCAAAGAACCTGTGTTAGCAGCCCTCCTGTGTGCTGGTGTTATTGGCCATAGTAGTGGCAAGTAGCATTGCTGTTATAGTAATCTATTAAGTATGTGACAATATTATGTCTAAAAAACCAAAGTACACACCTTGATTAAAAAATACTTGATTGGGGCAGCTAGGTGGCTCAGTGAGTAGAGCACCAGCCCTAGAGTCAGGAGGACCTGAGTTCAAATCCAGCCTCAAACACTTGACACATTGACTAGCTGTGTGACCTTGGGCAAGTCACTTAACCCCAATTGCCCTGCCCGCCCCCCAAAAAACTTAAAAAATACTCTATTGCTAAAAAATGCTATCATCCGAACCTTCTGTGAGTTATTTTTTGTTGGTGGAAAGTCTTGCCTCCATGTTGATGACTGCTGACTGAGCAGGGTGGTAGTTGCCAAAGGTTGGGGGCAATTTCTTAAACTAAGACAATAATGAAGTTTGCTGCATAGAGTGACTCTTCCTTTCATGAAGGATTTCTCTGCAGTGTGTGATGCCACCAATTTGTCCACTTCTTTCAAAATTGGAGTCAATCCTCTCAAAACCACTGCCACTGCTTTATCAAATATGTTTATTCTTCAATATTGTTTTGTCTCAGGGAATAGGGAGGCCTGAAGAGAGGGAGAGAGATGGGAGAATGGCTGGTTGCTAGAGCAGTATATGGGCTCAGTTGTGGTGCCCCCAAATAATTAAAATAGTAACATTAAAAATCACTGATCACAGATTACCACAAGAGATATAATAAAAATGAAAAAGTTTGAAATATCACAAAAATTACCAAAATGTGACCCAGAGACACAATGGGAACACTCGATGTTGGAAAAATGGTGACAAGAGACACTCACTGAAGGGTTGCTACTGACCCTCAATTTGTAAGAAACAAAAACAAAACCCCAGTATCTGTGAAGCATAATAAAGCAAAGAGCGATAAAATGAGGTACGCCTGTATATCAGGTCTAAAACACTCCCTAAAACACTCTACCAATCTAGTTACCATGTCAAAAAAGGAAATGTGGTCCATCTAGTACGGCCTGTTTTTGATGTCATCACATTGGCTTCTAGTGATAACTGCTTTATTTTCTACATGCTCATAAACTAACCCTGTACTAAAATGTTCTAGACTTTTGCGAGGAATGGGAGTTAAGATCACTAGTTTCTAGCCTGCAAAATCCCACATCTTCCTTTTATTTATTTATTTTTAAAAATATGGACATTGGTTCTGTTCTAGGCCCAGGGCTCCTCTCCTGTTGGCAATGATCTTTTAGCTCTCACTAACATTGGCTTATCCATTACAACTGGCTGGTTCTGTCAGTTCCCTAACAGATAATTCATCTAGGCCAGGTGGCTTGAATTCATCGAAGGCCAGTAAATGCTCTTTTCCTAGTTATTACATATGACTTGACATTCACAAGAACTGATACTAGACCCAAGTCTCATGAAAGTGATTTTATCTCCTAGAACTCCTTGTAGGAATCAATCCATTACTGGGTCATTCTTATAAGGTTCCTAAAATAATGGTCATAGTATACAATATAGAAGAGTGAGTCAAATATGTGATTTGCAATCGTAAGCAAATGAAGCCATGCATAACTCTCAGTGTGTACCGTCTGAAATAACAACTTTGCATTTGATTCTGTCTTTAATGATTGTTGAATAATACAACATGACTAATATGGAAAGATTTTTTACATGATTGCATATATATAACCTATATCAAATTGCCTACCATCTTAGGGAGGGGGAAGGGAAGAGAGGGAAGGAGAAAAATTTGGAACTCAAAATTTTATTAAAAATGAATGTTGGGGCAGCTAGGTGGTGCAGCGAGTAGAGCACTGGCCCTGGAGTCAGGAGGACCTGAGTTCAAATCTGACCTCAGACACTTGACACACTTACTAGCTAAGTGACCTTGTGCAAGTCACTTAACCCTGATTGCCCTACCTTCCTCCTTCCAAAAAAAAAAAAAAAGAATGAGAAATGAATGTTAAAAATTTCTTTACATGTAGTTGGAAAAAATAAAAAACTACTAAAATTTTAAAAATTATTGAAGAAAAGATAAAAATTGGAAAAATTAATTAATTGGAATATTCGAAGTAATTTGATTTACTTGACCAGATACTTGACCAGACCATTTACTTGACAAGATAAGAGGAAATAGTCCATCAAAAAAGCTTCCTTGGACTGATTTGCCTCTTTCAGAGGTCCCTTTGTTGGCAGAGATGAAGGGCAGATTAACTTATATGTGACTCATAAAATCACAGAATCTCAGAATCATCACAGGCCATCATGTCCAACACATACCTGCATAGGATTCCTTCCTTAAGTATTTCCGACAAGTGTTCCCTCTGCCTCTGCTTGAAAGGGGAGGCGGAAAGAGAGGGGACTAAGCATTTATATAGCATTCACCATGTGTCAGGAAGTGCTTTTTATAATACTCTCTCATTTGATCCTTACAAAAAAATCTAGGATGCTATCCTCACGTTATAGCTGAGGAAAGGGAGACAGTGATTTACCCAGGGTCACACAACTAATAAAGTCTGAAGCAGGATATGAACCCAGATCTTCTTGATCCCAAATCCTGTGCCATCAGCTGCTTAAAGGCCTGCAGACCAAGGCTATTCATTCTACTTTTAAGGATCTTTAGTCACAAGGAAGTTTTTCCATCTACAGGACTGAAACCTGTCTCCCTATAGCATCCTCCACTGTGACTAATTCTGTCCTCTGAAGCTAAGTAGAACAAATCCCTAGTTTAGTCCTCTGAGGCCATCTTCTATATGACAGTCCTTCAAATACTAGAATATATAGTCTAGACCAGCGGAGGGGAACCTGCAGCCTCCAGGCCACATGTGGCCTTCTAGGTCCTCAAGTGTGGCCTTTTGACTGAGTCCAGAACAAATCTGTTTATTAAGGGGATTTGTTCTGTGAAGTTTGGACTCAAAGGGCCACACTTGAGGACCTAGAGGGCCACACGTGGTCTCAAGGCCACAGGTTCATCGCTCCTGGTCTAGACTATATTGTGTTCTTCCTAAGTCTTCTCTCCTCTGGTCTAACCTTCCTAAAAGTCAATGACACTTTGATCTCAGTACTTATTTGGTCATTCTGCCTGAGCTTCGCCCCACCCCCTCAGCTTACAAACTGTCCCACTAACTCTTGTCCATCTTTTCCCTACTTCTTCACCCACTAGTGATTATTTCTCTGTAAGTTGATGCCTTCCTGCACCCTATTTTTCTGCCTTCTGTCAACAAGTCCTTCTGGCTTTGATAATAAAACAAAAAGATTTAATAGAACCTTTAAAAATTTCCTTTAAAAATATAGGCTTTGTTAGCATTTGGGGAAAAAAACCCTTTACTTGTGTTTTATTAATACCAATCTATAATTTAATAGATACCATTCAAAAGCCTGTTTTAAGCACAAAAATATTCAAATCATCCATGTAATTTGTTGTCTTCTACAGATTAGATGAGTGTGTTACACGAACTAGTGAATTTTATTCAGAAGTATAGAATATAGACTTTTAGGTTCTGAGACCAAGTAATCATAGGAACAAAGAGAGAGTTACATTTCTGAAGGGCAGAATTAAGTCATAGAAATTACAGAAATTTCATGCTTCAGGTTCTTAATTTCACCATGACTCTTTCAACTCCAAAGAAGAAAGAGTTTTCTTTGGAGATTTCACAGGATCCAGGCCCTGATACCACTCCCAGCAGGGTTCCTGACCTCAGACTCCAGGACATAGGAGTTACTCACATGTCTATAGCACTTTATAGCTCATTCATTCATTCATTCATTCCTTCACTAGCACCAGCATCCTCCCAGTCACCCAGGCTCATAATTTGGAAATCATCTTGTATTCTTCCCTCTTCCTCACTAATCTAATCTAATTGCCAAGTCCTAAGGGATTCTGCTTCCATAATGTATCACAGGCAGCCTCCCTCTTCCATTCCCACAGCAACCAACCTTACTCAGGCACATATCTTTTCTCACCTAGCCTATTGTTAAAGCCTCCCAACTCATCTTTCTGCCTTTGGTCTCTGCCCCACCCTCTTAATTCATCTTTCAGCTGCTCCAGCGATCTTCCTAAGTAATCCTCTTAATGCATAACTTTGATCTTGACACCTCTCTCCAGCAAAAAAAAAAAAAAAAATCATTAGCAACTTCTCTGTTGCAATTAAATTTAATTCAGTGGGAAGAACACGGGATTTAGTCATTCCCTAAGCCAGCACATCAACAAGCACTTATTAAGCACCATCTGTATGCCAGGCACTTGTGCTGGTCTGCTGGATGCAAAGATAAATGAATGCCCTCAAAGAATTCACCTTCTTGTGAAATTTGGGGAAGTGACTAGTAATCCAGTTTGGCTAGAATAGACAGTGCGTGTCGTGGGATAATATGAAAGGACTGAGAAGCCGTAGGATCATAGGATCATAATTCTAGAATTAGAAGGGTCCTGGGGGCAGCTGGGTGGTGTAGTGCCAGGCCTGCAGTCAGGAAGACTCATCTCCATGATCTCAAATCTAGCCTCAGACACTGACTAGCTCTGTGAGCCTGGACAAGTAGCTTAACT
The DNA here is from genome assembly GCF_011100635.1 of Trichosurus vulpecula. Classification (NCBI taxonomy): domain Eukaryota; kingdom Metazoa; phylum Chordata; class Mammalia; order Diprotodontia; family Phalangeridae; genus Trichosurus; species Trichosurus vulpecula. Next base: position 12,084,561 of record NC_050575.1, on the reverse strand, counting down.
TTATTTGCCTCAGTTTCCTCATCTGTAAAATGAACTGGAGAAGGAAATGTCAAACCGCTCCCATATCTTCGCCAAGAAACTCCCAAAGGGGTCGCGAAGAGTCAGACATGACTGAAAATGACCCAACAACAACAAAGAAGGGTCCTGACTGATCACCTGCCCTGGTCTTCTCACTTTACAGATGAAGAAACTGAGGCCCAAAGAGTTTTACTGACACAATTAATAGACTGGAGCCAGCTTTTGGAAGGTCTTAAGTTCCAGGCTGAAGAGTTTGCATTTTATCCTAAAGGTATGAGGGAGTGCACAAAGCTTTTTGATCTGAGGAGATTGCATTAAAATGATTTTAGTAGCTGTGTGGAAAATGGATTGCAAAGGGGGAGAAACTGGAAGCTGGGCAAACAAGTAGGAAGTATTACATAACCCCTCATGGGTGGAAAGGTTATGAGGGTCTGAATTAGGGTGTAAACTATGTGGGTGAGGCGTGAATGATGCATCTAGGAGATGGCGTGGAAGCAGACATGATAGGCTAACACACCCTTGAGGTGTGGGACCCCAGAAAACTATCCCAGCTTTGAGGCATTTTGTGGTTCCTACTGCTATATCCTAAGCCAATATCTATGGTTATAAATCATTCATTGATTCATGTCACCTTTTACCCACGAGAAGATCCATGTGGCTATTAACATTCACTCAAATGCCAAGCACATAGTTAAACCATTTAGTTAGACTGGCAAGACCACGATCAAATCAAAAAGCATTAGATACATGCATCACAGAGGGCAGCATTCTGATCCCTTTCGAGGTCAGTTCCCCAAAGTATAACCTCCCTTGCAGTTTGCAATCTGCTTTCACTTTCTTCAGACTCCTACGAGGCTGGAGATTCAATATATGATATTTATCTCATCAGAACTCTCCCATCTCCCATCTGAGCAACAGCAGGACATGGGCAGTTTTAATCCCAAAAGATTGCCACAAAAGGACTTGGGAGCAATTTATGGGCAAACAGGATCGTCCGATCTCCAGTTGCAGGGCTTCACATCTCCTGGATCCTGGAAACTCTGCCGTGTGTATCTATGGTCTGTGAATCTTAAATAACTCACAGAAAAGGGGTACTGCTGAACAAAGGTCAATGCGGCATCAGGCTCCGTCTGACTGTCATAAATCTAACGATAACAAATATCGAGGGTCATGCAGTGCTGGGTTGTAGACTTGGCCATGATTTTTTTTTCACTCCATGTGTACCATACACAAGTAAAACTAGCTTAGGCTGTGTGGTCATAGAAACTAAGCTGAAAATGTTGCATTACTGGCAGTGGCTGTGGAAACATTGACTCTAGGATCTGGGACTGTATTCCAACCTAGTCTCTACGGATGAGTATGAGAAGATTCAGGAGAGAAAAGTGTCATGGGAGCCAAAGGAGGAGAGAGTATCTAGGAAGAAGAGATCATTGACAGCTCTCAAGGAGGTTGTGGATTAAGGAAAAGCTATCAGATTTGGCAATTAAATGTAGTGCCCCTCACCCTGCAGCCACCCTTCCACCCTTACTGCAATAGAGGCTTTGGGCAGCAAGGAGGAAAATAGGACCAGGTAAAATGGATGTAAGGACAGTGGCAACCATGTTCCTTATTCCACCAACCACATTCCATAATGCAGCTGGCTGTGACCAGATGCGATGGGAGGAACCCTCCACTGACCAAACAAGTCACCAGCCCCCCTGAGTTCTAATTCCTACTGGATACTGTGTTCCAGCCCCTGGGCATTAAGTGAGCTGAGACCCCCACATACTTGTTTGCATGTTGTCTACCCCTTAGATGGTGAACTCTGAGAACAGAAACTGATTTTGCCTTCCTTTGTATCCTCAGACTTAGCACAGAGCCTGCTGCATAGTAGACACTTTGTTTGTTGACTTGATCCCAAAGTTCCTCCATCTGCACCTAATGACCAATACTATGGGAAATATGAGTAAAGCATCCTGAGCAAACTATATCCTACTTAATAAACTCTGATGGCTGGCTCCCTTTCACTTCCAGGATCAAATATAAAATCCTCCGCTTGGCATTCAAAGTCCTTTATAACTTGCTCCCCTCCCCCCACCTTTCCAGCCCTATACATTACCACCACTACCCTCCCTGCATTTCTAGAACAAGATACTCTACCTCCCAGAGTGATTATGAGGAACAAATGAGATCTTTGTAAGGAGTTTAGCATAGTGCCTAGAACTTAGTAGGCACTTAAAAATGCTTATGCAAAAAATGCTTCCTTTCCTTCTTCTGACTCTGGGCATTTTAAGTGGCTATCTCCATTCCTGGCATGCTTTCCTCCTCAACTCTATCTCTTGGCTTCCTAGTGCCAACTAAAATCCTACCCTCTGCAGGAAGTTTTTCCTAATCCCCCTTAATGCTAGTGCCTTCCTTCAGTTAATTGCAATTTATCCTGTATTTAGCTTGTTTGTACACAGTTGTTTACATATTATCCCCTACCCCCCATCAGATGTGAGTTCCTTAAGAGCCCGGACTATCTTTTGCCTTTTTTTTATATCTTCCACATTTAGCACAGTGCCTGGCACATAGTAGGTGGTTATAAATGTTTATTGACCGACTAGTTGAAATACTAAAGGTCAAAATAAGATGAGATTAGCCAGTGGATGGGGGCTCAGAATTAATTTTGATTGGGTACCTCCTCCAATTCATATACCTTTAGTGACGCTACCCCACAGAGAGGAGAGACTCTGGTCACCACAGAAAACATGGCACTGACTCATCTCAATGGGACTTGTACAAACTGCTAGTGTAAATGTGGTTATCATGAGTGTGTAGTTATCAGTATCACTGGTCGGCTACATAAGTGATTGTTGGTAGAACTGCTAGAGTGAGCAGTTTTAGTAGAGGAGGGTTCTGAGCCAAATTCAGATGTGAGTGGTAAGGAAGTGGAAACAGCAAGAATAGAAGATTCCTTTGAGGAACTTCAGGCAGTAGATGGAGTGCTGGGCCTGGAAGCAGGAAGACTTGTTCTCCTGAGTTCAAATATGGCCTCAGTCATTTACTAGCTGTGTGACCTTGAGCAAGTCACTTAACCCTGTTTGCCTCAGTTTGCTCATCTGTAAAACGAACTGGAGAAGAAAATGGCAAACCACTCCAGGAACTTTGCCAAGAAAACCTCAAATGGGGTCATGAAGAATCTGAAATGGCTGACCGTTTAGGAATTTGGCAATGAAAGTCTAAAGAGACAAAGGGCTGCATTTTGAGGGGATGGTAGGACCAAGTGAAGGCTTTATAAGAATAGAGAAGTTTTGGCCGTATTTGTGAGACCCAGCAGAAGTCACTGTGCAGGGCAGTTTGGATAAAGAGCACTTTTCATCTGCTTACCTTTGTGGGGAGTGGGCAGAATTGCTCATACCTATCTCCATTCACTGGTGGCCTACTCAGGGTATAATTGATTTTCCTTGATCATTATCATCTCCATCCACTGACCTTCTCTCAAGGTCTCTCCTCCTCCTTGTCTCCCACCTTGGGGTAGGGAGAAAAGTGGAGAAAATTGCAGAGACCTCTGGGACAAAGGTTCCTGTGTCCTTGGAAATAATAATATTAGCTCATGAGAGTTTTAGTAGAGGGCAAATTTCCCAGTTCTTTGCAGCTTCCTTTCTGTGCAAAGCTAGGAAGTTTTAAAGTATAAATCATAAACAAAGTTCATGAAGTGCTCCCATTCTTAGGTAACCCGTTAATTGCCAAATCCAGAGAGTGGTTCTCCCCGCCAGTAAAACTTGGTGTTAGCAATTATCCATAGATTCCTCTCACCACCACCCCCAACCCCTTATCACATTCTCTATAACAAAAACACTAAATCAGAACACAAGTTATCTTTTTCTACTAAAACTTTGTTTAAAAAATGCAAGTTACCAGTAAGGAAAGAATTTTAAAAGCCAAGAAGCACTAAATAATGAATGAGTTCACCTGGTACAGGCAGCAATAAAACAGAAGAGAGGGACAGAAAGTAGAGTAAATTGAGCAATATTCCAGTGGTTTCCCTAATGGTCACAATTTAGTCACTCCCTGCTAGATTCTCCTAATAACTAGTGGCAGACCAAAGGCTTCGATCATTACAAGGTTTAGAATCATTCTCCTGGAAACCAACCTCCCCCTGCCGTTGCTATGGTTCTTTCTATCATTCTCTCTCTCCAATTCTCTCTACACTTCTCTCTCCCATGAGATTTTTAAAAACTCCATCCTCCGGGCCCCACGACCACTTCTCTTGCTGCCCAGAATTGAAATGCGGCCCCCAGGATCTTCAGAGATGTAGGTCCCTTCTCATGACAGCCAGTCCAAGCTTTGTCAGGAAGAGTGCCACACTCATATGCATCAGGGTATCGAGGCATTGCAACAGGCACAGTGCTGGTCTTGGAGCTAGGAAGACCTGAGTTCAAATTTAGCCTCAAACACTTACTGTGTGACCCTGGACAAGTCACTTAACCTCTTTTGGCCTCAGTTTCCCTAGCAGCTTCCTCCTGTCCAGTGACTGCCCATCCAACAGCAGTGGAGTCTGGTGAGGAGTCATCACAGCTTCAGGGTGCCCTTGAGCAGCAGCAGATTAGCCTATGCAGCTGAAATGCCACACCCTAGGAGGATTAAACCCAGATGAACTGCTGGTCCATTGGAGACCTTACAGAGAGCTGGCTCAACTGATCAGTGCAGCAACCCATAGTAAATGTTGTGGGGATTCTCCAGAGAGAAGAACATTACGGCTGTGCAGTCCTAAGATTGTGACTTGCCTTGGCTACGTGTGTTACCTACAAAGTCCTGATGTCACCCCATGAGGTCATTGGTCCTCTTTGAAAAAATGGGGGAATAAGGATGAACAATGACCCCTTTGTGAATGGGGTAAAATGGCTGTAATAATGATACCTACCTCCCAGGGTTATGCTGGGAATCCAATGAGACAATAGTTGTAAAGCACTTAGCACGTGCCTGGCGCATAATAAGTACTCCATAAATATTAGCTATTTTATCCATTTTTATATTTTTACGGTCTTTTTTATTTTGAGTTCCAAATTGTTTCCCTCCCTCCAGCCCCTCCCTCAACCAGTGAAAAGGCAAAAATATGCTATCCATTATACATGTGAAGTCATGCAAAACATATTTCCATATTAGCTATGCTGCAGGGAAAAAAGCAAGAAAAATAAAGTGAAAGAATATGCCTCCATCTGCACTAGGAGTTTACCAATTCTTTCTTTGGAGATGGACAGCATTGTTTTTTATCATGAGTCCTTTGGAATTCTTGTGGATCATTGTATTGCTCAGAGTAGTTAAATCTTTCACAAATGATTAGCAGTACCGTATAGGTATTGCTATGTACAATGTTCTTCTGGTTCTGCTCACTTTTCACTTTGCATCAGATTAATATGTCTTCCCAGGTGTTTCTGAAAGCGTGGTCTTTGTCATTTCTAATGACATAATAGTACTCCATCGCAATCATGTACACAACTTGTTCAGCTCTTCTCCAAATGATGGACATCCTCTCAGTTTCTAGTTCTTTGATAGCACAAAAAGAGTTGCTATAAATATCTTTGTATATATAGGACCTTTTCCTATTTATTTCATCTCTTTGGGATACAAACCCAGCAGTGGTACTGCTGAGTCAAAAAGCTATTCACAGTTTTAGAGCTCTTTGGGCATAGTTCTAAATTGTTCTCTGAGTGGTTGGACCCCTTTTCCACTCAGCCAGAAGGTATTAGCTATTATTACTATCAGGAAAGGACCCAGTAGATCAAGAGAGACTGGAGAAGAAAGAAGAGGGAATGATTGATGAAGCCATCTCCTAGAAAAGGCAGAAAGGATTAATACTTAGGAGTGATTAGCTTTGGCAAGAGGAAGAAACACCTCCTCCTCAGAGACCAGAGCAAAGAAGGAGGGGATGGATGAATATGTCAAAGGGTTTTAAGGTTTAAAAGAAGGAAGGTAAGGAAGCTCACAGTGGATGGTTTCAACCTTCTCAACCTTATTTCAGGTGAGGCCATCTGCTGAAAAACAAAGGTGTTTGATGAAAGTGGAAAAAAATTTCAAGAAATTACAGAATCTGAGTCAGAAGTCACCTCAGCAGCCATCCACGTTACAAAATAACCAACAAAGGACATGCAGCCTGTTTACGAAGATCTCCACTGAAAGAGAACCCACTAGCTTCCAAGGGAATTAGGACCCTTCCCTTACCTTTAGTCTAAATTTGCTTCATTATCTAGCCACGACTTCTTGTTATGACCTCTTAAGACTGAGAAAAATGAATCTTTTTTTCCATTATGACTTAAAGACAACTTAATACTTCAAATGCTTATATAAGACAACTACCATGTGCCCTTCCCAAGTTTTCCCTTTTCCAGAATAAATATCCCCAGGTCCTTCAACTAATCTTCGTATGGCAAGTCCTCTTTATGTACCTCACTTCTTAATGAGCCTCATGACAATATAAGTTATTACTGTTGTTAATGAGCTGTTTCAGTCACATCCTACTTGGCATGACCCCATGTTGGGATTTTCTTGGCAAAGATACTGGAGTGGTTGGCTATTTCCTTTTCCAACTCATTTTACAGATGAGGAAACTGAGGCAAACAGAGTTAAGTAGCTTGCGCAAGGTCACACAGCTAGTCTGAAGTTGGATTTGAACTCAGGTCTTCCTAGCTCTGGGGCTGGCACTCTATCCACTGCACCATCTAGCTACCCATGACGTAAGTACTGGAGCTATTCTTATGCTCATTTTACAAATGAAGAAACTAAGGCTTCTTTCGGGTCCCACCTAAAATCCCATCTTGTAAGAAGTCTCTCACAGTCCATTTTAATAGTAGCGCCTTAAGTTTGAAATTATCTCCGATTTATCATTTGTATCTCTTGTTTTACACAGTTGTGCGAACGTTGTCTCTTCCACTAGACTGGCAGCTCTTTCAGAACAGGGTTTTAGTGAAACACTTGACACATAGCAAGTACTTAATAGATGCTTGTTAACTTGACTTGTCCAAGGTTGGGAGAGGTTATGTAACTTACTTTTAGTTGCTAAATGTCCCAAGTGAGATTCAAACCCAGGACCTTTGACTCCAGAGTCAATGCTCTTACCCTATACCAAGTTTACCTACAAGAAAACCTTTCTATTACTTGGCTGTAAGATATGATGAAGGCAGTGGTTTCAGGAGACACTGTGAGATGCCCCCTTGGAGCTCACTTATGCCACCACGCTGCTGCTGGCAGGGTGTGTCCCCAGAGGGGCGGATGTTACTACTCCTAGGTTTCTAGGGGAAACCCTATGGGTGGGTGGCTATCCTTGCAGCTCATAAACCCAAACATTGTGCTTCCCCTTAATGATCAGCTTCATTCTATAGTAAAGGCAATTAACTCAAATGGCATAGCAAAAAAATAGTAGAGACAAACCATTTTCCCCAACACCAGAGGCATAAACTCATATATATATATACATGTATATACATATATACATATGTATGCATACATATAAATATATACACACACACATGTGAGTGTGTGTGTGTGTGTGTATTTACCTAGAGTCCAGGGGTAGGGAAAAGTTGGCACAGACTAAAAACATAAGACACACAAGTAGGGAACACACATGGCCAAGACATGTCGCAATCCTAGAACTGCACAGCCCCAATGTCCTTCTCTTTAGAGAATCCCCACAACATTTACTATGGGTTACTCCATGGCTAAGTTGAGCCAGCTCACTGTAAGGCACAGTGTCTCCAATGGACCAGCAGTTCATCTGGGCTTAGTACTCCTAGGGTGTGGTATTTCAGCTGTATGGGCCAATCTGCTGCTGCTCGAGGGAACTCTGCAGCTGTGATGGCTCCTCACCACACTCTACTGCTGCTGGATTCAGGTGGGCAGTCACTGGACAGAGGGAGGCTTCTGGGTGGTGCCAGGCAGGCTGCCATACCAGGCTGGGTCAGATAGGTTGGTTGGTTTCTGGGTTCTTCTCAGGGCACAGCGTCTCTTCTGAAAGGGTCAATTCACTGGTCTCTCAGGCTCACTCTTTAATAGGCAATTGTAGTCTTTCACCACCTTCGGCCAATAGCTAAGCTAGATTGTACAATCTTCTTCAGCTGGAGTGTTACATGCTTTTTTCAGCTAGGGCAACAACCCTTAGCTTAGGATCATTAGAAGCTTGTTTCTTTGGCCTTCCTCAGAGCTCAGCTCTGAGATATTTGACATCGCCTGGTAGAAGATGGGAGAAGTCTTGACTCTCTTATAGACAAATTCTTCCTGTCTCATAAGTCCCTCTCCTTAGTAAGCCAATCCATATTGCTTTAGGGCAGGAGTTATTGACCTTTTTATGTCATGGACCCCTGGTGAACTGGTGAACTCTATGAACCCCTTCTCAGAAAAAATGTTTTTAAATTCATATTTTTATTTTTTCAAATTCTTATTTAATATTTTATTTATTTAAAATAAATTTATTGCATATCTATTTTATTTTACAATATTTATTTTTCATTTACATATTTTATATTTTATAATTATATTGAAATATAGTTATCAATATTTTTTTAAAAAATAAGCTCATGGACACAAGGTTAAGAAACCCTGCTTTAAAGTAAAAATTTCAGTTCAGTCATTTTTGCTATCTATTCCTAAACCAGGTTGAGGGTAACCAACAGACCTCAAACCTGTCAGTGAGTTAGGGGCGTATCTACACCAAGAATGTTAAGACTTCCCCCATCGGAATGGGAGGATGAGAACAATTTGTTCCAAGGGTCACGAAGGCAGTGGGAGCAGGTGCCGTGGAGCACTGAGAGCCTGGGCAGACATCAAAGGCACCGAGCTCATCCACTGTATCCTGGGCCATCCCCCCTGCCTTGGCTTTTGTCTTGCCACTGCACTTTGATGGCTCTGGAGAGAGAGTGAGACTAATGACTTTGTGCAACTCTGCCTCACTTAAACCCAATTCTTGGCAAGTCAAGACATTGCGCCATGAGGTCATTGGTCCTCTTTGGAAAAAAAAAAACCCAAAATAATAATAAGGATGAAAAACAACACCTCTTTTGTGAAACTTTGGTAGATGAGTGCCAAGGGACAGAGGTAGCAATGTAGTCTACACCCTGGAGGGAAGTTTGTTGTCACACTGGCCTCTTCATATGCAAGTGAGCCTCATTTTTCTACAATGAAGAACATCTATTTTTTGTCTTCAGGGTTTTCCCTTACATTTTTTTTCTTTTTCCTTTAAAATTTTTTTTCACTTTATTATTTCCACCAATATTTATCTGGAATCTGTGACACTAGGTGTAATTAGCTTAGAGTTGGGAAAGAAATGAGTTCAAATCCTATCTTAGACAATCACTACCCAGGTGACCCTAGGCAGGTCCTTCAACCTCCACCTGCCTCAGTTCCTCATCTACAAAATAAGGGTGAGAAGTCTAACGATTGTTATAAGGATAAAATTAGATAATCTAGATACAAAATTATTTTCAAACCTTTAAGCCTATATAAATGGTAGCTATTAGGTAGGCTGATTTATCTTTGCCTAATAAAAAGCTTTCCTGAACATTAGCATTGTAGACAGACCACAAGGGGAAGGTTCTAGCCTATTAAAAAAAGAGCAAACTATATTTGCTATTCAAGATTAAAACCACTTCATCTACAACCATTTGCACGGTAATCAATATGTTTAAATGCCACACATGCTTATTTGCTTATTTATGCACCTCCAAGTTGACTCTTTCAATGGCACTGGAAGATCACAAGGAAGCAAGTTCCTCCTGTATGGCCATCCCATTTCAAGTCTGTTTTCTTGTTCTTTCAGACCTTCAACTTTTATGGAAATCGTACTGGCCTCCACCTTATACCTAGGAAGACCTGTATGGTTTAATGCCCAATGGAAGAAGGAGAATTTGGAGATTAACTTAAATAATACAAATAACATTGTAAAGATAAACTACTTGGAAAGACTTAATCTGACTAACCACAATTCTAGAGGACCAAAAAATAACAAAGCATACCACCTACTTCCTAACAGAGGTGCTAGACCCAAGTGCAGAATGAGATCTGTATTTTTGGACATGACTAATGTAGAATTTTATTTTTTTACTTGACTATGAAAATTTTTTACCAGAGCTTTATTTTTTCCCATTTTGGAGGGTGAGAAAATAAATATTTATTAGTTGAAAAAAAATTAAATAAAATAAACATTTTAAATAAACTTTAAACTAAATAAACTTTAAAATAAAATTTAACAAGGGACTTTATCTTATCTAAACTCAATCCAGATAGGTACATAATGTGCATTTGCTAAATGAATGAATGAATTGTAAAATATTACAGAATTACGAGTTATTATGACTAACACATGTATTAGGGGCTAATGTAATGTAAGGGTCTCAGGGCTCTTCACCTTTAGCTGCCTAGAGCCACATCTCCTCCAAATACCCATGAGCAACCCAGGGATCAACCAACATATGGGAACTCAAAGCATTCACTACATTTGCCACTACCCCTAAACAAGGCTTTGACTGAGGAATATTCCGACCTGAATTTAATAATCCTTGGACAATGTTTGGCTCTATCACTCTGTAACTTATTGTAATCCATAGTCACGCTCAAAGTAAGTGGGAAGTAACATGGTATCAATGAAATTCCCACTGGTCTGGGAATAAGGAGACATGGGTTTGAGTCCCATCTCTGCCCCAAATGAGCTGTGAGAATCAATTGTAAGATTTTTAAGCTCCTAAATTCAGAGTACCAAGATTGGACTTAGAGAATGCAAATATCCACATTTGGATACATTTGTATGAGCAAGTTCCCTGTCCTTTTGGGAATTTATTATCATGTCCATTTTCTGCAACTCAGTTTCCTCATCTGTAATAAGGAAAGGTGTTGAATTCAATCTATTCTAATTTTGACATTCTATGGTCAATTCCTTGGGGGTGGGGGTAGGAACACCAGAATGTGCTACCATAGAAGTAGCATTTGTGCACTTGGAAAAGGAAGCAATGATCCCTACAGGAGCATTAAAAGCAAGTCATACTAGACTAACCTCATTTCCTTTTTGACAAGTTAACTAGACTGATAGATCAGGGGAATGTCTTGGACATGGCACATCTGCCTTTCAGCAAGGAATTTGACAAAATCCCTCATAATACCATTGTGGACAAAGTGGAGAAGTGTTGGCTGGGTGACAGTATTATTAGAGAGCATCCAAACTGGTTGAACAACCCAATCCAGGGGTGGGGAACCTGTGACCTCGAGGCCACATACAGCCCTCTAAGTCCACAAGTGCAGCCCTTTGACCAAATCCAAACTTCATAGAACAAATTCCCTTAATAAAAGACTTGTTCTGTGAAGTCTGCATTCAATCAAAGGACAATACTTGAAGACCTAGAGGGCCACATGCGGCCTTAAGGTTGTAAGTTCCCTACCCCTGACCCAAGCCAAAGAGCAGTCAACAGCAAACTGACATTAGCCAGCCGAGAAATCTCCATTTAAGGAGTTCAGAGCCCTGTCATTGCCTTGGTCATTGGTCATTGGAAATATTCTCTTCAAAGTTTTATCAGTGACCTAAGTCAGAGGGGTCAAATATGAGGCCTGCCCACAACACTTCCCAGTACCAGTGCTCACTTTGAACTGATTAAAATGTAGTTGGGAAATATTTAACAAAATAAATTAAAATACAACATAACATTACATTTCAAAACTAAATCAGTTTGTAGCCTGCAGGTGTCTTTATGTATGGTTTAGTGGTTATTTTTTTGTCGAGTCATTTCAATCATGTCTGACTCTCTGTGCCCCATTTGAGGTTGTCTTGGCAAAGATACTGGGGTGGTTTGGCATTTCCTTCTCCAGCTCATTTTACAGATGAGGAAACCGAGGCAAATAGGGTAAATGACTCTACTCGGATCACACAGCTAGTATGTGTCTGTAGCAGATTTGAACTCAGGAAGAAGAGTCTTCCTAACTTCAGGCTGGGCACTCTGTACACTGCACCACCTAGCTACTCTTGTTCCTCATTTCTATTTGAGTTTGACAACACAGACTTAGACGATGGCATAAATACCATATTTATCCAATTCTGAAATGAGCCAAAGCTAGGACAGATAGCCAATAAAATGGATGATTAGATGGTAACTTCCAAGCAGACAAGGATCATGACAGCTGAAGTTCATAGCTTCCCCAGCACCTAGTCTCATTTTGCCCACAGTAGATGCTTTTTAAGTTTAGAATATAAAAAGATCTCTGTAGGCTAGAATGATGGGCTGAAGCTTAGAAGATAAAGTTCCTTTAATACTTCAAAAAAATTAGAATTTATTTATGCAAATACATAATTCAAACAGATTATAATCCTTCCATATCTTTGTTTTGGGTTCAAACCTGTGATTTTACCAGAGTGAAGATTCTCTAAATTGAAGCAGATTGGCAATGAATCCATAAGATAAAATGTTAGAGGGCCATCTGGGCATTGAGAAGTTAAGAGACTGGTCTTTGGTCACTGAGTTAGCAAGTGTTAAAGGCAGGCCCTGAATACGAGTCTTCGTGATTCCCAGGGCAGCCCTCCATCCACTTACTGTGCAGCCTCTCCTCCACACCCTACTAGATGGTTTCAGCGACCTTCCATGGGCCCCCAAGTCATCACTTGGTTGCCAGCCTTTCTAGGATAAGCCTCTGCACTTGGTCCACTCCTTAAACAACAATTCATCACTGGGCCCACACTTGGGGCTACCCCATTTTCAGGACCTGCCATAGCTTTTGAGAACTGTCACCTCCATGTTACAATAAAGCCGTGGAAGAGGATTTCGGTGGAAAATGTAATATGAATAAATGAAAAGTCCTGTACCTGGGTTCAGAAAATTCACTACAATCAATCAGTAATTAGGTATTAAAAGGCTGCTACATGCCAGACACTGGGTTAGATACTGGGTGTACAAAAATGAAACATGACAACTCTCCCTGTTTTCAAGGGATTTATGTTCTGTTGGAAGAGACAAGACAGCACGCAGACAGAGAAGCCCATATGGACCGTACGCAAAATAAACACAACCTTTATAATGTGAAGCAGGGCAGGGGTACTAACAGCGTGGCAGGGATATGAAAAGGCTTGGTGCTGGAGTCAAGCTTTGAGAGAGTGCATCAGAGGCACGAGGGCCAGGCAGAGGAAAGACCCAGAAACAGGAGATGTAAGGAGCAGCGAGGCAAACACTTCAGCTTGGCCAGGATGCGTGAAGAGAAATAACGTATAAAAAAGCCTGGAAAAGATAGCACGGACCCAGGTGGTGAAGGACTCTGGAAGCCAGGGAGGCCTTTGTTTCCAATCTGCTGTATAAGGCAGCTAGGTGACATGCTGGATAGGGCACGGGGACTGGAGTCAGAAGATCTGAGTTAAAATCTAGCCTCAGTGACCCTGGGTAAGTCACTTAACCTCTCTCAGCCTCAGTTTTTTTTATCTGTAAAATGGGGATAATAATAGGACCTTCCTCCCAGGTTGTGGTAAGGATCAAATACATAAAATGCCTGGCAAACCTTACAGTTTTACATAAACGCTTTTATATGCACATATATTACAAATATATGATATCACACACACTATATATATATAAATTGTCATACACACTATACGTGTGTGTGTGTATATAACACACACATATATGTGTATATATATATATATATATATATATATATATATATATATATATATATGTACGTGTGTGTGTAGTTGTTGTTGTCATTCAGCCATGTCCAATTCTTTGTGACCCCATCTGAGGTTTTCTTAGCAAAGATACTGGAGCTATTTCCTTCTCCAGCTCATTTTGCAGAAGAGGAACTGAGGCAAACAGGGTGAAGCGACTCGCCCAGGGTCACACAGCTAGGAAGTATCTGAGGCCAGATTTGAACTCAGGACAATGAGTCTTCCTGACTCCAGGCCTGGCGCTCTATCCTCTGCACCATCTAGCTGCCGCGTATGTGTGTGTGTGTGTGTGCGCTCATGTGCACATGTGTATTTCTTATAGTGTGTGAGTGTGTGTGTGTGTGTGTACACCCACACATAGATGATCTACTAGAAAGCCATTCACATGGAAAGGATCTGGGGGCTTTAGCGGATTGTAAACTCAGTATGAGGCAGCAGGTTAATGAGGCAGCCAACACTTTATAGCTGGGGGACCTGACCTTCTTCGACACCAGCACCACTCAGCCTTCTCGGCTTTACATGGGTCAGAGGAGAAGCAGCATTCTTGTTTCTGGCGGCTCCTGGGGAGAGTAAAGGTCTCCCAGAACACCCTCACTGCCCCTCCTTTGCATAACAACAGAGATGAGATTAGGAGATTAAGAGATTCTCTCTCTCCAGCCCTAGTGAGCCAGAATCTGAGGCCAGAGAGGCCTTAGAAACCAGAAAGCTGAAGTTGCCACTGGAAAAGCAGCCGGACTGTCTCAGACAACCACCACATTGCCAGCTGTTTGTGCTTCCTGGGAAAATGCCCAAATGGCGAAACAGCCAGGTTGCTGTGAAAAGGAAAAAAACAAAAAACCAAACCCTTTTAGCTGGCGAAAGCATTTCTCCTGGAGCTGGAAAGGATTCCATACAGCCTGAATAGTTTAAGATCAGCAGGATTAATTAGCTAATGTATTAAAGAGCTTTGGAGAAGGCTGGGTTACTAACAGTAAAGTAAAAAAGCTCCTTAGCTTTGGCCCCCTTCTATCTCTCAGCAGAAAAGGGGTAATGTGTTTTTCTCCAAAGATTGGGGCATGATGCTGCTCTCTGGAGAGCAGCCTATTTATCTTGAGGCTTTTAAGAACAGAAGGTGTGGCTTCATTGGCTTCCTGTAATTTTATAGATTGTCTTCAGATACGACAAATGACTCCCTCTTAAGGACACTGGGCACAATGCTTATGCTTTCTGAAACCCCCTCCAGCTTGGATATTCTATATTTCTACGGCAATTGAAAATAATTTATGCATAGGCACAGTCCCCTAACAGAGGCATTTCTTTTTCTACTGGAGAAAAATGTTGCAAAGGAAATGTACATCTCAGAGTTTTTTATCAGTAATAATGCATATTTATATATTTAAGTCTTATAAAGTGGTGTTGTTGTTCTGTAGCGTCTGACTCCTGGTGGTCCCACTGACCACTGCACTACCCTCCCCTATCTCCTGAAGTCTATCCAGGTTCATGTTCGTTGTTTCCATGACATGATCTATCCATCTCATCCTCTGCCACCCCTTTTCCTTTTGCCTTCAATATTTCCCAACATCGGGGTCTTTCCCAATGAGTCCAGTCTTCTCATTATCTGGCCAAAGTATTGAAGCTTATCTCCATTTTATACACGATGATACTGAGGCCCAAAGAGGTGAAATGATTTGCCCATTATCCCACAGTTAATATCTAAATTTGGAACCCAGGTTTTCTGGTCTATTCCTTTAGCTACTATACCACAATGACACTTATTCAAATTAGTCAGTGATTTGTAAGATTGCTTTTGAATTCCTGGAAACCTGGAGGCCTAAGGCCTAGTTCCATCTCAGCAGGTGATTCCCCTTTGCTGGGCCTCTGTTTATTCACAATAAAATGAGATCCTTGGGTGATCACAATATCCCTTCCAGTCGTGACATTCTAGGGTTACATATTTCTAACATCCCTTACTGCTTCATCAGTCTCTGTTTCTGTATGTGTCCTTGACACACTACTTACATGGCCATAAAAAGTCATCAGTTTCCTCACCTGATAAATGAGGAGATTGGACCAGATTGCCACCAATTTCCCTTCCATTTCTAAATCTATGATCCTGTGATTTTGTCAATTGTTCTTTTCTCCTCCTTTTTTCCTCTCCTCCCTATATACTCATCCCACACAGACATGAGCACCTAAAATTGCTTCATAGGTGCTCCCTACGTGACTCAGCAGCCCTCATCTACCACAAGGATAACCACATTTAAACATTTCTTTTTGCTCCCTGTTCTCTGGGGCTTGGATTGTCCTGGCCTGGTCCTGGTCGTAGTCCTGGGGATAGTTTCTGAGGTAACTTGGATAGCTTTATGAAGTCAAATAGAGGTCCCACATTACCCCTCTCGTGGCATAGGTGTCACCATCTTTAAATTAATCTACGTTGCAAAATGAACAGTCTTGTCCAACTCTATCTGTTTATATTTTTGCTTTTCTCTGGTCCCCATGCTATACCTTGTCCTCTTCCCCATAAAGGCCCCGAAAGAACAATATTCCTCTGCTCCCTGTCCAAAACCCCAACTGATTGCCCTCAATTTGTGTTATTTACTCTACCATCACACACACACACACACACACACACACACACACACGTCATCTGATGCCTTGATTATTGCAATGTCTGCTGATGGTCCACCAGCCTCAAAGCCCTCCCCCTTCCCAATCCATTTTCCATTCAGCCACTAAAGTGATTTTCCTAAAACACAGGTCCAATCATGTCACCCCTATTCCCACAGCTCAACAAACTCCAGTGGCTCCCTATTGTTTCCAGGAGCAAATACAAAATGCTCTATTAGGCATTCAAAACCCTTTCTAGGCTCGTCCCCTCCTACATTTCCAATTTCCTTGGCCTCCTGACTGTTCCATGGATAAGATGCCCCATACCTCAGCTTCCGGCATTTTCTTCCCCATGCTTAGTACTCTCTCTCTCTCCTCCATTCTGACTACTGACCTCTTTGGCTTCTTTTAAATCTCAGTTAAAATCCTACCTACTCGAGGAAGTCTTCCCTAACCCCTCTTAATTATAATGATTTCCTATTTATGGTGTGAATAGCTTGTTTCGGATGTGTTTGCATGTTGCCTCCCCAAGTAGAGTGCAAGCTCCTTGAAGGCAGCGAGTGTCTTTTGCTTTCTTTGGAATCCCCGTCCCCCATTGCTTAGTACAGTACTTGACATAAGGTAGGCACTTAATAAATATTTATTGATTAATCAATTGAGTTCTTTGATGAAGGAAAGCCATTGATGGACTGATCTCTCCCTGCCTCACCTTGGAATAACAATGGGGCTTCTCTAGCTGATCTGTGCCCAAATCACATGCTGTGTTTATTTCACCATGTTACCTTCAAATGTAGAATCTTAGTTTTTTAAGTTAATCATGGATTTATTGCTCAAGTGCCCTCCAAATGGGCCACAGTCTTCTTAGAAGTGAGCTCAGTGATTTTTTTGGTTGGAGACAGTCCAGTACCTTCTCCTGAAATTACCCTGTGTTTACTGTGCGTATATTTTCTACACACTCACATGTGTATATGCTGACTCTCCAATAGGATGTGAGATCTTTGAGGGTGGAGACTGTTTCATTTTTCTCTTTATATGCCCAGCAGCAGCAACTAGTCCAGTATGCATTTAATTAATTCTAATTAACTGAATCAGAAACTACCCTATATCACTGGTGTTCTGCAGTCGTGTTCAAGTCTTTGCGACCCCATTTGGGGTTTTCACGGCAAAGATGATAGAGTGCTTTGACATTTCCTTCTCTGGCTCATTTGACAGATGAGGGAGCTGAGGCAAACAGGGTTAAGTGACACACCCAGGGTCATGCAGCTAGTTAGTGTCTATAGCTAGATTTGAATTCAGGGCTTGCTCGCTCCAGGCCCAGCCTGGACACGTTCTCCAGAGCCCTGCTGAAGAAAATGTTACTGAGGGCCACCAGAAAGTAAGCAGATATAATCAATTATGTATAATATTAACAATGGCTAACATTAATCCAGCACTTGAAAATTTGCCAAATGCCTTCCAGGTGTCATTGCATTTTGATCTTCTCCACAACCCTGGGTGGTAGGTGGTATTACCAGCCCCATTTTACAGAGTAGGAAAATGAGTCAGATAATGGCTAAGTGAAGGGGTGGGGAACCTTCAGCCCAGAGGCCACATGTGGCCCTCTAGGTCCTTAAGTGTGGATTCAGTCAAAGGGCTGCACTTAAGGACCCACAGGGCCACATGTGGTCTCAAGGCTACAGGTTCTCCTCCCTTGGCTAAGCGTCTTGCCCAGGGTCACACAGTTGGTAAGTATCTGAGGTGGGATTTGAACTCAGGTCTTCCTGAGTCCAGGCCCAGTGTTCTATCCTCTCCATGGGTGGTGTTAAATTGAAAGTGACAAATTCAAATAGTAGCAGATTCTTATTGCCTTAGAAAACCACAAATTAACAATATCTCTTTATATGTATTTTTTAATTAAACATTTCCAAATTACACTTTAATCTGCTCGAGGCTACCCTGGAGAGTTTTCCCCTGAGTCTGACACCTCCACACTCTCATGAGGTTAGGCTGCGTGTATATGCGTATATATTTTACTGAGCTTCCAGCTCCTTTGCTGCACCTGACTCTCAGAGGAGTTCTATGCTGCAACCAGGTCAAAGATTATTATTGCCGTTTTTACTAATAAGAAGATTAAGAGAGGTGATCATCGATTGATTGTAACTGAGGAAAGGGATTATAGACTCACAGGATTTAGGGCTAGAAGGAATTTTTGAAATCATCTAGCTTAGATTTTTCTTTTTGCAGATAAGTAAACAGAATCCTGGGTAGGTGGCACAATGGATAGAGGGCTTGGCCTGAAGTCAGGAGGCCCTGAATTCAAATCTGACCTCAGACACTTACGAGCTGTATGACCCTGGGCAAGTCATTTAACCCTTTGTGCCTCAGTTTCCTCATCTGTCAAATGATCCAGAGAAGGAAATGGCAAACCGCTCCAGTAACTTTGCCAAGAAATGGGGACACAAAGGGTTGGACATGACTGAAATGACTCGACAACAACAACAGAATCCCAGAGGGACTTGTCCAAGGTAACACAACCAGTAAATGGTGGATCTGGGATTGAAATCAAGTCTTTTATCCCCAAATTCATGGTCTCACTGTTGTCATAATGAGATTCTCCTGATCAAGTCTTACCTTTGAGGCTGTTTTTCAGATTAGTGACATTCTTACTAGAGGTTTGGTGGGAGGAGAGGGACAAAATTTGGCTGGTATCATATTAAACAACAACCACCACCACAACAACCCTACAGCTTCCACTTTCTCCCCCTCTGTGAGGTCGCTGGCAGACTTTGGGCCATATCTGAAAGGAATGCATCACACGGTGTACACATCAATCTCCTAATGTCCCATTAGAAGACCTTGTGCCCTCTTAATGGGCAGAAAACCCATTTCAGTCGGCCGTTACTTTTTCAGTGGCTCAGGAGACAAGTCAGAGCCTGAGTCTTTGGCATAGCCTGACTCACAGGAGTAATAAAACTAAGGAAAATATCTAGGGAATGCAAGGAGTAAGCATCACTAAATCCTACGTGTTACAGAAGGAGCTGAGCTGGAATCCCTGGGAGGGGCAATATAGGATAATAGGAGGGCTAGGATGGGCAGTGGACATCATGGAATCTTAGAACTGGAAGGGGTCTTAGAAGCTTTGAAGTCTCAACATACCATCCAGTACAGGGAGCCCTTCAGTAACACCACTGACAGGTGGTCAGCCAGCCCCTATGTGAACAGCTACAGTGATGGGGAGCTCACTACTTCACAAGGCAACCCATTTCATTGCTGGACCACCGTAATAGTTAAAAAGTATTTTTTCCCTCTTATTGAGTCAACTTAGTCATGCTAGAACCATGTAAGCACAGAAGTAGAAGGGAACTTAGAATTCATAAACATTTGAACCAGAAAAAACTTTAGAGATGCTCTAGTCTATTTCCTTTTCCCTAGGCCCCCCCATTTTACAGATGAAGAAACTGAGGTCCAGAGAGGAGAATTAACTTACCCATGGTTACACAGCTAGCTGGTGGCCAAATTGCGATTAAGCCTCAGCTCTCCTCCCTCCCAGTTCAGGGGTTTTTCCAGCACATAACCCCGCCTTGAGTTTTATTCCTTGTTGGCAACTCTGAGAAAAGGTTGAAGGTACAGGGGTCAGGAATGAAAATGATGGCTAAGATGAAATAAACACTAGGGACAGAGCTGGACTGCAGGTAGTCTGTTGTCCTTTTCCTTCATTGGTACAGGTAATGGAGGCAAGTGGGGGATGTATGGTTTTGAATCTGCCTCTGGAAAAGCACTGTTCTAACTTCAGAGGCTTTTTCAGAATAATAGATTAGTCATTGGTACAGTATGTGATGGAAAGGAAAGAAAAGAGGGGTTGCTTCAGGCAAATTGGCAGTTAGAGCCCCAGGGAGATTCAAAGCCCACACATCTAACTGCACCTCCAACCTCCCACGCCTGGCAATGTGCCAGAGCCTTGAGAAACACCATTCACCTGTCGTCAGTCCCCCTCCCCCACTTCCCCACTGTGCCAAGCCTAATTCTGATGCTTTGAGTTCCATGATTCCATTCTTCCTCCCCTCTCCTTACAACAGGCCTCAGCCCCCACCGACTTACACTCCCTGCTCCTCTGTTCTCCAAACTCTTTCCTGTTTAACAATGCAGAACTCTGAGCCTCTGGGATGAACATATAGACCTTCTTACCATGAAAGATTCTCAAATTCCGAGCTCAAAGGAGCCTCAGAGATCAGGTAGGCTGATGCCTTCAATTTATAGTGGAGCAAATTTGAGTTACAAACAAATAGATTTGTCTTGTTTCTTGCTGTGTTTCCTTTCACATTCCCTATCATCCACTCAACGGTTCTACTTACTGTTCAGCAGGTACAATAAAATGGCACTGGATCTGAGGTCATAGGACCAGGGTTCAAATCTCAATGTGACCTGGAGCAAATCATTTAACTTCCCTGGCCCTGAGTTTCCTCACCTGTAAAATTAGGAATGGCCTTTGAGGTCCTTCCTAGTCACAAATCTATGATCCTATTGTAACAGATTTCTTCCTTCCCCTCTCCCTCAAGATTATAAACAGATACTCTCTGCCTGGCCCCAGGGGTCTTTGTAGAAACATGAGCATGCACAGATACCCATGGCTTGTGTCCAGCTATGTATGAGTCATTTTTGGATTGAGATACCCCAGAATGGTTGCCAAGCCAAGGAAAAAAAATTGATGATGCATGGTGCCACATTTTGTAGAAGAGGCTGGCAGTCCTCTTGGCTTCCGTAGTACAGGAGGGAAGAGGTGATTTCAGTCAGGAATGGAGAAGACCTGTACCTCAGCATAACAGTGGCAGGGGCTGCTGCTCCCTACATAGAGCAGAGACTCAAATAGCCAGGTTTGCAATGGGGTCCCTGATTGTCTCTGCCTCTCTTTCTTTAGTATTTACCTTGTGGGCAATGAAAGGCCCCAGAAGGTCTGTGAGTCCTAGGGAAGTACAGCAGCACCAGTGGTAGCAGATGCAGCAACCATGGGAGCCAGCTAGAAACAGGGGGGAGAAATCACCAACAGAGAAAGAGAAACCAAGGCCACTAAAGAGAAGATTCTCCTTGATGTTTGATTAGATGGTGCTCAGTGGAGGTAAAATGTAAAATACCCAATTAGCAGCTTTACAAAGAAAATTTTTCATCCCAACAAGGCTTGAATATTAATTTCCCCGCAGAATGTGATAAATTTTCTAATTGTGTAACTTATCCACCATAGAATGATTAGAACAGAATTGAATAACTTATCAATGTCACTATAAATTACTAGATTCTATTCTGACCATTCTAGGGTTCTTTATTGCTTGGCATTCCTTTTTCTGTGTGGGAATAAACTGCCTATTCTATGTCTGATTCATGTTTGTACATTGACCACCTTTTTCCTCTCTTCTACCCTCTAGGTGGGGAAAAACCTAGACTTCGATGGCCTATGACCATTTCTATAATTAACAACTCTATGGGAGAGCACAGGGAAGGGCTCAAAGACAAAAAGTAGTCCAGTCTGGAAGGATCATAGAATAAGGAGAGAGAAGCAGTGCTGAGATACAACTGGACAGATGGCATTCCAGCAAATTACGGAAGCAAAGCAACAGACCGATTGGCAGCAAAGGAGTATGAATGTTATACAGTGGATAACAAGGAACCACAAAGCAGAGGGAGTAGCCTAACCAGACCTATGGGTAATAAAGAGTATTCCATACCTGGCATCAATATGAGGGATGACTTGAAGAGAGAGAAGAGATGAACTAGTATTTGCTGTGCATATTTAATGTGTATTTATCTGTGTACATGCTGTTTCACCCCAATGTAAGCTTTTTGAGGGTGAGGATGATGTTATGTTTATCTTTGCATCTACAATGCTTAGTACAGGGACTGGCATATGTAGCTACTTAATTGGTGCTTGTGAATAAATCTCTTTCTTTCTCTAGTCCATCCTCCGTGCAGTTGCCAAATGATATTGCTAGAACACAGGTCTGCCCATGTCACTTAATGAACTCAAGGGGCCCTAGAACCTTTAGCATCAAATACAAACTCATTTAAAGTCCTTCCTAGTCTGACTGCAATCTACCTTCCCAACCTCAGTACTCCACTTCACACACTTGAGGGTCCAACCAAACTGGCCTTGCTGTCCCTCACACATGCCATTGGATCTCCCATGTCAGTGACATTGCAATGGCTTGTCCTCATGCCTGGAATGCACTCCCTCCTTACCTCCATTTTTTAGATTCCCTAATTTGCTTCAAAATTCAGCTCCAATGCCATGTCCTACAGGAAGCATTCCCTCAGTCTTCAGCTACTAGAGTCACCTTCCCTACAAAATTACCTTTT
The DNA here is from genome assembly GCF_011100635.1 of Trichosurus vulpecula. Taxonomy (NCBI): domain Eukaryota; kingdom Metazoa; phylum Chordata; class Mammalia; order Diprotodontia; family Phalangeridae; genus Trichosurus; species Trichosurus vulpecula. The sequence goes on along the minus strand of NC_050575.1, from coordinate 12,061,988 downwards.
TATTTTGTGTGTATTTTGAATATACTTATATTGCATATGTTTTAATATGTAGGTATTATCTCCTTTCCATAGACCGTGAGCTCCTTGAAGGTCTTATATGGATTGTTTCATTTGTAGCTTTGTATCAGTATCAATTAATACTATGCCTGGCATACAGTAGGCACATAATAAATGCTTGATCATTTATTGATGGTTAAATTGAATTGCTGATGTTTTTCTAAACATTCTAGAAAGTAGTTTAGAATTATGCTTTTCAAAAGTACTAAAATGTTCACCCGGAGCTCTGACTGTTAGGCATATACCCCAAGGAGGTCAAAGACAGAAAGAAAGATCCCCATATACACCAAAATATTCAATGCAACATTTTTTGTGGTAGTAAAGGGCTTGAAATAAAGTAGATGCCCATAATGTGAAGAATAGCTAAATAAATTGTGATACATTAATAAAATATTATTGTACCATTAGAAATGATTATAGCATGGGAAGATATGAAATGATGCAAAATGCAACCAGAAAAACCAGGAAAACAATATACAATAAGAATGTAAATAGAAATGATAAAACCTTCAAAGGGGACACTGCATAATATAATAACCAACAAGCTCAGTCCTGGAAAGGAGTTAAGAAAATGTCCTATATTCCCTGCTTCACAGAGGTAGGGGACTATGCATGTACTATTTCATAGGATAGCAAATGAGAATGGTGTGTTTATTCGTTTTGCTAAACCGCTCTTTTTTTACTCTTTTTTTTCATTCATTACAAATGATGACTCGCTGCATAGGGAACAAAAAAATATATATTCAGAAATAAAGGACATACAAAACTAAATATATTCATTAAAATTAAATTATTGTACCTATTATGTACAATAGTCCAAGCAGGGTAAAATGTGGCACTGTACTAGGCTGGTGACAAAGGTAATAATAGCTAGTATTTACATAGTGCTTCAATGTTTGCAAAGCTCTTTACAAATATAAACTCATTTAATCCTCATAACAATGCTGGAAGGCAGATGCTACTATTATCCCCATGTAACGGATGGAGAAACTGAGACTAACAGAGGTTAAGTGACTCACCCAGGGTCACACAGCTAGTACATGTTTGAGGCTTGATTTGAACTCAAGTCTTCCTGACTCCAGGTCCAGAGTTCTATCTGTTGAACCACCTACTAGGTCCCCTAAAAGAAAAAAAAAGATGTACGAGAGAGATGTTACAGTGTTGGAGTCTGCAGAACTTGGTAGCTGATTGGAGGTGAGAGAGAACAGCCAAAGATAACCAAGGATACAAACATGGAAGATGAGTGAATGGTGGTGCCACCAATAGAAATAGAATAGATTATCCCTAAGGCTTCTTCCACCTATGACATTCCATGTCCTATGTTTCTAAATTCCTTTCTAGCTGTGGTATCAATTTACAATTTGAAGACATTTTTGAGGTCATCTTGTCCTACCCCTTCATTTTACAGATGAGAAACTGAAGTCGAGAAAGGTTAAGACTTGTCCAAGGTCATATAAGTAAGACCTATGCCGTATGGTCCAAGGCCCCTTCTATGTCGCATGACCCCAAAGCCTCTTCCAGCTCTTTAATTTTTGGATTCAAAGGCCATGGTATCATAGGATCACCATTTAGAGTTGGAAAGGACTTATACATCATTTGGCTCAAATCCCCCATTTTGCAAAGGAGGTGAGTATCAGAAAGGTCAGATGACTGGGTTCTACGGCCCTTTCCAGATAAATATTCTACACTCTTTGATTCTAGATTCTATGTTCCATCTCCTAATAATCTGGGTCTAAGAATGTATTTTCTCTCCAGACATTGTAAGTTAGTCCCTGTCCCTTTCACTCCTAGACACAGCTTTTCATCCCTTCTTCCTTTTTCCCTTTTCTGAGTCTCCTATTGCTTCACCCACATCTGGCCTTTCCCATAGTTCATCCTCCTCCAAGCATCTCCTTCAAGTACCCCACTGAGCTTCTTTTTTTGCTGACAGAGGTGCATGGAATTCTAAGCTGCTTCTGACATCTATATCCAGTGTGCTGGCCTGAGGGATTCTTGAACTGTTTTCAATTCTTCCTTTCTTCTTGGGCTATTATTCTGAAATAGTATCTGGTTATTTTGTGTGTGACTGAGCTGGTGGTGGGGGATGGGAGTGGGGGGGGTGGGAAGGGCCAGGGCTTCTGAGATGTTTTTGGTGTATTATTTTTCCTTAAATCTCTTTTAGTGGTTTCCATTATACTTTTTTAGCAAAAGAATCCACTGACCTGTTCCCACTTGACCTATCTATTCTCTTGCTGTACTTAGAATTCTATGAACTTTTCTGCTAAACACAGATCCAGTAAAACTTCTATTTCATGGCACTTTGTTAATGCACACTTTGTTCCAATAAATGCTTTTGTAATGGGGTGATTGGCCAAGGAGAGCCAGTTCCTAGGGCATGTACAATATGTACTACCTAGTGCCTGAGGAGCCTGCTTCCAGGCATGTGTCATGGAGGGACCCTACCCCACAGTTCCTAAATATCTTCTGTTTCCTGTCTTTTTACTACTGAATTCTAACCTTTTAGCTCTATTCATGAGGCCACCACTTTAGTTCAGTCTCTTATCCCTTCTCAACTAGATTATAGCAATGACCTTTGAATCAGTCTCCTGGCATCTTGTCTCTCAGTACCCCCGGTCCATCATCCACACGGCCACCAAAGCGATTTTCCTTAAGCACAGATCTAACCTTGTCATTCTCCCACTCAGTAAACTCCAGTGGCTCTCTATTATCTCTAGCTTATAGAGACCTCCAAAAGTCTGGGTCCAATTTGTCTTTCTAACCTTATTGTGTATGACTCCCCCATCTCACAGTCTGTGGTCCAGCCAGACTGGCCTTCTCTCTGTTTGTTACACGCATATTACATGTTCCAGCTCTGATCCTTTATACTGACCATTCCCCATGCCTGGAATGCACTCTCTCCTCATCCCATCTCATAGAATTCCTCTCTTTAGGCAGAATGCTGATTAAACATTATCTTCCACATGAAGCTTTTCATGATCCCCTCAACTGCTGGTGACCTCCCTCCCTAACTACTTTGGTCTTTTCTGCATTTTTATATACACATGTATGCAGCTTTATATACTTACATAATCAAGCATCTAACCGAACCTGGAGCATTTTTCATAGTGCTATGTAAATAGAAGGAAGTCGAACTTCCATTTTGTGGAGAGGATACAGAGGTAAAACCCCATACCCATCTAACAGACAGAATTGGTGCCAGAGCATCTTAGGGGAGCAACACACGTAGTTCCAGAGACTCTTTGGAAGAGACACATATGGAGAGAGGCACTGAAGAGGTGTAGGGGAAGCCAGCTCCTCAACACGTCTGACGCTGATTTCCAGATAGCCTTTCTAGAAACTACTAGAACATATCTCCTTGGGTGACCTCACGTCTTCTCTCTTGACCTGAACTGAGACCTTATCTCATTCCCATTTGAAGAGTTCATTCACTCTTGTATGTTCCAGTCTATTCTAATCTGTGAAATTTCCATAATTTCTGTTTGCGGTTTTGCTTAGATAAATGGATATGCTTAGTATTCATTATCTGTGATGGTCTTTTGTATAATTAAAAGCCCTCCTGCTCTCCTCAGGGTAGAAATCTCAGCCTCCTTTGGAGAGGGGTGGACTAGATTACAGAGATGGTCTATTCATGACACCCTAGACTCATGAACATATCTACACTTTATGTGTACTTTTGTCTACCCCATTAGAACAAGTAGGTGGCACAGAGGATAGAGTGCCAGGCCTAGAGTCTGGAAGACTCATCTTCCTGAGCTCAAATCCAGCCTCAGATACTTACTAGCTGTGTGACCCTGGGCAAGTCACAACCTTGTTTGCCTCAGTTCCTCATCTTTAAAATGAGCTGGAGAATAAAATGACAAATCTCTTCAATATCTTTGCCAAGAAAACCCCAAATGGGGTTATCAAGAGTCAAACACGGCTGAAAAATGACTGAAGAACATATCTATCTTATACATGTACATATTGTATGCCCCATTAAAATGGAAGCTTTGTGATAGCAAGAATTACTTAGAGGACTTTTTCTTTTAAAAGTCACTACTGAACAGAACTCAGAGACTGGGGCCCTAGCTGGATGGGAGTTGGCAGTGTAGAACACTTAGGATGACTGTCATTGTCTCATGTAATAAGTTGCTTTTCTAGGATTATGAGGTTGGGTTCAAATGACCTGTTCCTTTTAAGTCCCTGACTCATGCTGGGGAAATAATATAGAGATAAATTGCCAGTTTGGATAATGACTTATTTATGCTGACTGAAGGAGACTTACAGGTGGAGTCTATAAACTCCCCGAAGCATCAAGCCTGCTGGTTTCCAGTTGGCACTGATCCCTGACAGGAAATAACTTAGGCAACCAAAAATGAATATACACTTCAATTTATCAGCTCTGTCCTTCAGTGCTCAGAGCCTTGATTTTCCCTCCTGAAAATGGGTGTTACTCTTCCATAATTTTCATATGCCAGAGATATGCCAAGAAAGTTGATATTTCTCTCAATTTGGCCTCATCTCCAGTCTCATGGCAACTTTGTCTAGGCTTTCCTTGCCTCACAATTAAACTACTGTAACAACCTTTCAGGTGATCTCAGATTCCAGGTTCTCCCTCCCACCCTGTCTAAAATAGTTTCATCATGTCATTCCTTGCCCAAAAGTCTTTGATAGTTCCCAGTTGCCTGCAAGATAAAGTCAGAACCAGTGTGTGCTGGTGTTGGCTTGTACCAACTTGTGAGAGCTGATGGCTGAAGTTTTAGTGTAAGCATTTACACCTCGAAATTTGGCAAACGCTATGAATCAGAGCTGGGTTTATTATTTTCTTAATTATCTAGACTTAAGAAAGTGATGGAGAAAATATTAATAATGCAGATTAAACTTCAAATTGTATTGTATATGCATCCCCCCACCCCTGGAAGCTAGTTGTCAAGTTTTAACCAGTGTACTCCTGATCAGAAATAAATCTGGAAATGGCAATAGAATCATGAATCTTAATGATAAAAAGGGCTTACAGTCATAAATACATTAGATCTGGAAGGGCCCTTGGAAAATAAAACATAGAATATCAGAGTTGTTAGGAACCTGAGTAAAGGCCAAACTTCTGATCCTGGCACTCAAGGCTCTCCACTATTTGGTCCCAATTTACTGTTCCAGTTTTACTTTGAGTTACTTTCCTTCCCTTCCTCTAACTTCAGTCAGATTGTACAATCTATCACCATTTTAGTTGAAAAAGTACCAGAGAAGTCAGGAAACCTCTTGCAGTCATCTTCTCCATGAACTTTTCTCCGATCCCTGAATTCTTAAGAAAACATCTCTGATGGTCAGAGATTGTTACTTTATCTGAAGGTCCCCAGTGATAGGGAACTCACTACCTTCTGCCCATCCCACTTCTGAACAGCTCTAATTGTTCCAAAATCCTGCCCTGTATGGGCTTCTAACCAAGTCTGAGACACTTTGCATACAGCTTCATATGCAAAAGAAGATATGACTTCTGATTGGCTAAGAGGAGCTGAGCTGAATGCTGCACACCTGGATGGGAGCAGAGTTGAGGCCAGAGCTTCTTGGGAGAGAGAGAGACATGCGTGGTTAGAAGGACTTTTGGGGAGAGATATGTGAAGGCAAAGAAAGACTCTGGAAGCTGTAGGCACACAGAGGAAGTAGGCTGCTCAAGATGTCTCTCATTTCTAGCTTGCCTCTCTAGAGATTTGGAATGAGAATTTCTCTAGAAAGCATCTACAGTTGCCAAAGTACTGTGGGAAAAGTATTTTTCAGTGCATGGATTGCCTGTCAGAATCTACTCTGACCAAGGCAGCAACTTCGAGAGTAAGCTCCTCAAGGATATGTTGGCTTTTACGGGTATCAAAAAAGTCTTGAACTGCTCTTTAAGGGGCAGGTAGGTGGCACAGTAAGTAGAGCACCAGCCCTGGAGTCAGGAGGACCTGAGTTCAAATGTGACGTCAGACACTTGACACACTTACTAGCTGTGTGACCTTGGGCAAGTCACTTAACCCCAATTGCCCTGCCTTCCCCCCCCTCAAAAAATTAAATAAATAATCCATTAAGAAAACCCACAGCCCAAATGTTTTAACCTCACACTCTCGTACATATTGAGAACTTTGAGACCTGAGCAAAAAGCCCAGAAGAGTCAACATGTGTTACTTCTAATGCAAACATATAATTCTACCAGGAATGAGTTTAGGCTTTATACCATACCTGCCCTTATCTACCATGAGGCAGCTAGGTGGTGTAGCAGATAGTGCTGGGCCTGGACTCAGAAGACATGAGTTCAAATCCAAACTCAGACACTTACTAAGCTAATGACAATGGTTTGCCTCAGTTTCCTCATGTGTAAAATGGGGATAATAACAACATTGACTTCCCAAGGTGGTTGTGAGGATCAGATGAGGCAGTAATTGTAAAGCTCCTAGCACAGTGCTTGGCACATGGTAAGGCTGTATTAGCTATTATCACTGATTTTTGTTTTGATGCCTCTTAGGTAAAAGCTCGTACACTCAGTTCACTCTCAGTTGAGAGAGGAGCCTCACAACTAACTTTGGTTTCAAGTTCAGAAGGGCTATGACTGAAGCCAAAAATGTTACGATGCATTTCCCAGTACGTCAGAGCAAAGGAGATACGGTTTTGTTGAAAGACCTTGACATTCAAAGGACTCCTAGGTTATCTGACTGATGGGAAGCTAACCCATTCAAAGTGCTTGAGAAACTGGACAATTTGCCTTTTGACAAAAAAACTCAAGAACAGAAGAGACTCTATTAAGGCTATTCACTGAAACCACCTACTGCCCAAAGGAGAGTGAATTGGGTTTTTTTAATGAGCAAATGGGGAGAAATGATGGCCACTCTACTCCACAAAGGCTGAGTAAAAGTAGCTAGACAAAGACTTCCTACCTTATATGGATACAGAAAGCGATGTTTTCAGTGAAGGAGGCTGTATGTCCTACTATAGGGCAGGAAATCTGGACCCAAAGGCAAGTCCTTATTTGCCCAGAACATCTACAGAGAGTACAGATTCCATGCATGGAGCACAATTATATTTGTAATCAAACCTGTCCCTTCTCTCAGCTTAAGTGGAGGCAAACAAGTCTTTAATTAGCTTAATGGTCAACCTGTACCATTGCAGGGGTGGGGAACCTGAGGCCTCTAGGCCACCAAGGGGCCACACTTGAGGACCTAGAGGGCCACATGTGGCTTGGAGGCCGCAGATTCCTCCCCACCGCCCACCCCCGACTAGCTCATTGACTAAGTATAGGAATAGATAGATCAGTCAAGTGACAAGGTAACTAGACCCTTGAGACCAGTCAGTGACACTAATGTGGTGTTTTACAGGTGAACATGAGAAATTCTTCCACATATATCCAGACTACAGTATTAGAGATTGTCCATGCAATGTGTACCTTAGAAATAATTTCATAGTTTAAATCTGCATATACTAATTATTGCATGTTTGGGAATGCTCATATTTTGTTGTTTGTTTGACTATTTTGTGTTACGTTCATAATGTAACACATTGTAACAGTAACATTTGTGTTACATTCATAATGTGACACATTGTAACAGTATTATTTTGTGTCACATTCATAATGTGACACATTATAACAGTAATATTTGTGTTACATTCATAATGTGACACATTGTAACAGTATTATTTTGTGTCACATTCATAATGTGACACATTATAACAGTAATATTTGTGTTACATTCATAATGTGACACATTATAACAGTAATATTTGTGTTACATTCATAATGTGACACATTGTAACAGTAATATTTGTGTTACATTCATAATGTGACACATTGTAACAGTATTATTTTGTTACATTCATAATGTGACACATTATAACAGTAATATTTGTGTTACATTCATAATGTGACACATTGTAACAGTAATATTTGTGTTATGTTCATGTGACACGTTGTAACACTAATATTTTGTGTTATAGTCATAATGTAACTCATTGTAACAGTAACATTTTGCTAAATTTATAATGTAACACATTTTAACAGTAATATTTTGTGTTACATTCGTAATGTAACACAACATAACAGTAATATGTGTTAATTGTTTTAAGTATATACTAATGATTATACTTAACTGTATTTTTTATATAGACCTCTTGACAATGTTTATTGTGTAGCCAGATCCTTTGTTTTGTTGTTTATGATTAATTACTATATACTATAGATATGCATGTACTCTTCTTTGGGTGCTACGTCTTGCGTGTAACCTGGGGACCCTGTCAGATAATGCTTTTTGTGAAGACATGAATAGTGTACGTACTATTAATGCACATTTGGTTTTGTTATCGACAGTACCGAAGGTTACCTGCAATCCAGGAAAATCACGCTGGTTGTTTCAAAGAGCTGGTGTTTGTGTTTATGCTGATGTACATCTGTGTGTATGTATATATGTGTGTATGCATATATACATACAAATATATGTACACATACCTATATCTATTTATCTACTATTTTGGGCGTAGCTTCTTGAATGTTGCCTCTCCCATTAGACTGTGAGCTCCTTGAGGGAAGAGGGTTTTTTTTGCTTTTCATTGTATACCCCTTAGCCCGATACCTGGCATATAGTAGGCATTTACATGCTATTGACTTGATTTAATGAAAGTGTGTTCATTGATTCTTTTTCCCTGAATGGGATAGGGAGAAAATACGAGCACCAGAATGAGTGCCAGATTTGTCTTCAGATATTTTCAGAGCTAAGGGACCTTAGAAGAGATCCAATTCAACTCTCTCATTTAACAGATAGTTTATAGTTTTGCCAGCTGTCTCTGCCATGTGCTAGCAAATTACTTACTTTAAATTACTTTAAATCTTAGAGCCTCATCTCTGACACTGGGTCTGATACTTGCCCAAGCTACCTACTGCTGCGCTCCTGGGGCAGAGCCTTCAACCTCTCTGACCCTCAGACTTTCATCTGTCTTGGAGTTAGAAGCTGAGTTCAAACCCCAGGTCTGACTGATGACCATGTGACCCTTAGCGAATAATTTCATTCCTTTTAACCTCAGTTTGTCCATCTCAAGCCCTTTGTAAACTTTCAATCTCTATAGAAATGTGAGCTTTTGTTATCATTCCCTGTCCTCTCCATCTTTCATAAGGAACACAGTTGGGAGGGGAATTCTCTTATAAATGTGGGAAACCACCAGCCTGAGCCTAAGGGCAACTGTCAATTTGGGCAATGACTTCAGGAAGCAATTGGTAGGCAAGAAGGAAGCATCTCAGGGATGGACCACCTCAGACACCTCTCTCCCAGAGTCCCCCTCTCCTCCATGTCACCTTCCTTCCCTTTTGAAGCTGCCTTTGATGCTTATGGTAATAATGTTGGGGTGGATTGTGCATACCCTTTAATCCAGCAAGACCACTGCTAGGTCCATATCCCAAAGACATCAAAAAAGAGGAAAGGACCTATACGTACAAAAATATTTATAGCAGCTCTTTTTGTGGTGGTTAAGATTTGGAAATCAAAGGGATGCCCATCAACTGGGGTATGGCAGAACAAGCTGTGGTATATGATTATAATGGGCTATTACTGTGCTGTAAGAAAGGACAAGTAGGATGATTTCAGAAAAACCTGAACTTACATGAACTGATACAAAGTGGAGGGTACAGAACCAGGAGAACATTATACACAGTAACAGCAATATTGTTTGATGAAGAACTGTGAATGACTTAGCTATTCTCAGCAATACAATGATCCAAGACAATCCCAATGGACTAATGATGAAGCATACTATCTGTCTCCAGAGAAAGAACTGACATTGGTTGAATACAGACTGAAGCATGCTCTTTTCCCCTTTCTTTCATTCTTTTTCTTTTATTCAAGTCTCTTTGTACAAAATGAGTAATCTGGAAATGTTTTACATGATTGCATGTGTATAACCTATATCTGATTGCTTACTGTCTCAGGGAAAGGGAATGGAAGGGAGAGGAAGGATAGAATTTGGAACTCAAAACTTAAAAAAAACAACAAATGTTTAAAAAAAGTTTTAACATATAATTGGGGGAAAAATAAAATATATTAAAAAAAAACAAAATAATGTTGGAGTGGAGTGGAAGAAACACACTGTGTGACTTGCCTTAGGCTTTCCTTGTGTTTCCCTAGTAAGAGTCTTAACAGAATACAGGAAGTCTCAGCACTGTGTTCATGATCACATAGTGAATCGGGAAAGAGCCAACAGGTGGCAAATATGCCAGCTAGGTTTCTTCTAAAAACCGTCTTCTTTGTCAGGTAGCACCCTAGCTCAGGCTGAAAGTCATGGATTTGTGGACTCGCAGAATGTTAGGGCTGAAATCAGTGAATCAATAAGCATTTATTAAATGCCGACTAGGTACAAGGCAATGGGAATACATAGATGAAAACAAAACAGTCCTACCCCTAAGGAGCTTAAACGAGTGTGTGTATACACATCTATATGTGTGTATATGTATATATGTATATGTACATATATGTATGGATATGTATGTCTATATATGTATATGGAGAGAATAATTTTACATGTATACACCTGTTTGTGTCTAATGAGAGCCATCTCTGGGGCGGGGGCAGGGAGGAAAGAAAAAAGGAATTTACATGATCACTTTTTTAATATATTTAAAAGAAATAGCAAGTTGTACATAGTAGATGGGCAGGTTCATGTGCAATTATCTTTTTTATTATACTATGTTATAGAAATGCTTGTTTTATTCCATAAATTAAAAATTATATGTATAGGATATAGGTATGGATAGATGGCTATATACATATACATATATACATACATGTGTGTTTATGTATGTTTATGTATATGTATGTGTGCATACATATATATGCATGTGTGCATATGGCAAATGTGTGTATGTGTATATATATATGATATATATATATATATACATATATGACAAATGCAAAATAGAAATAAGGTAAATATATATATATGTGGCTGGGGAGAGGTTACTGGTACCTGGGAAATCAGGAAAAGATTCATCTAGAACAGGAGTCAACAAACTTTGGCCCGTGGGGGCAGTTCCTCTCAGCTTCCTTCTTTTGAACAGCTTCAGAGCTAGGAATAGGTTTTACATTTTTAAATAAAGTTGCATTTCTGGATTCTAGAAGATGATGCTTGAACTGAGTGTTGAAGGAAATTGGAGATGTCAAGAGATGGAGGTGAGGAAGATGCTCCATTCAGGCAGGAGAGACAGCCAGTTTAACTGGATCCTGGGGTATGTGAAGGGGCATAATATGTAACAAAGCTAGAAAGGTGAGTTGGGGCTAGGTTGTGAAGAACTTTGAATGGCATGGGACTTTCTGACATCTGATCCACAAGGTCAGTGGAGTTTAATGAGTAGGGGAGTTACATTGTCGGACCTGATCTTTAAGAAAAGCACCTATGTGGAGGATGGACTGGAAAGGGCCAGAATCCTAAAGAATAGAATGTTAGAGGTGGAAGGGCCCTCAGAGATCATCTAGTGATAAGTCCCTCATTTTATAGGTGAGGCCCAGAGAAACAAAATATTTACCTAAGGTCACAAAGCTTTCATTCAGTCATCGACTTAGAGGTGTAGAGTTGGATGGGAGCTTAGAAGCCATCTAATCCAACTCCTTTACCTTGAAGATGAGGAAACTGAGACCCAAGAAGGGTAAGAAATTTTCCCAACGGGGCAGCTAGGTGGAACAGTGAGTAGAGCACTGGCCCTGGAGTCAGGAGGACCTGAGTTCAAATTCAGTCCCAGATACTTGACACTTACTAGCTGTGTGACTTTGGGCAAGTCACTTAACCCTGATTGCCTCAAAAAAAAAAATCTAAAAAATAAATAAATAAAAGAGATTTGCCCAAGGTCACACAGGTAGGAAGCATCAGAGACAGGATTTGAACCAAGGTCTTCTAACTCTGGAATCAATGCTCTTTCAACTGTATCAGTCAATCAGTAAACATTTATTTAGTGCTTTTATTATGTGCTAGGCACTGTGCTAAGCATTGGGTATACAAAAAAAGCAGAAAGCAGTCCCTGCCCTCAAAGAACTTACAATCTAATGAGGGAGACAACATGCAAACAAATATATACAGAGCAAGATATATACAGGATAAATAGGAAATAATTAATAAAAAGAAGGCAATGGAATTAAGAGGAGTTAGGGAAGGCTTCACCACTCTGAAACTCACTCTCTCTCTCTCTCTCTCTCTCTCTCTCTCTCTCTCTCTCTCTCTCTCTCTCTCTCTTTCTCTCTCCCTTTTTGTCTCTGTCTCTCTGTCTCACATAGAGCTCCTTTGCAATGGATTCATTCTCACAAGCAATTCAGAGCCTCCTCTTGTGTCCATTCATCAGCATTCTCTTCTTGTTTTCATTTTCCAAGTGTGGCAATCTGATGAGGAAAATGATATAGTCCCTGTATTTGCCCTAAATGTATGTCCCAATAAGCAAACAAAAAAAAGAAGGAATTCTGAAATGAGTAAAGATAAGAGTCCCTGATTATCACTAGAGCTTATAACTGCAAACACAAGTTAAATTGCTTTTCTAATGTCAATTAAAGTAAAATAGAAAGTCTCTTCCAACCCAGTGAGGACTGGGTAGCTGTGAGGAATTCTATTAAACAGATTTACAATTAACATCTGCATCAATATGTGACTAAATCAACACAGCAAACAATCCCCAGTGACCTGTGTTATAAAGACTGTGAAGGGAAAGAATTCTTCCTTCTCTGACAGCTGTTGTCATTCAGTTGTTTTCAGTTGTATCTGACTCTTTATGAGTCATTGGGGTTTTCTTGGCAGAGATACTAGAGTGGTTTGCCATTTCCTTCTCCAGTTCATTTTACAGATAAGGAAACTGAGGCAAATAGAGTTAAGTGATTAGCCTAGAGTCACATGGCTAGTAAGAGTCTGAGGCCAGGTTTGAGCTCAGGTCCTCCTGACTCCAGACTTGGCACTCTATCTGCTGCACCATCTCACTGCCATCTAACTCTCTGAGGGCTACCCTCTGACAAAGTATATAACCATAGACTATCAGAGGGGAAAGCCACCTGGGCCAGAGGCTTTTAAATTTTTTTTGTTATAGATGCATTGTGTTTAGTAAAGCTTATGGGCCTCTTCTCAGAAGAATGTTTTTAAATCATGAAATAAAATATATAAGACTATAAAATAAAACAATTATATTTAAGTGTAATATCAAAATATTTAAAAAACAAAACAAGTTCACCCAAGCTAGGTTAAGAATCCCTGTCAGAAATTCTTCTGTGGGGGGGTGGAGCCAAGCTGGTGGCTGGAAAACAGGGACTCACTTAAGCTCTCCCCCAAATCCAAAAAAAATGGCTCTGAACAAATTCTAGAGCTGCAGAACCCATGAAATAGCAGAGGGAAACAGGTCTCCCACTCAGAAGAGCCTGGTTGGTCACTGGGAAGGGTCTATCGCATAGTGCTGGGAGTGGAGTGCAGCCCAGTATGGGCCGTGCCAGGACAGACCAGACCTGGAATCAACCAGCTGGAACAGGCCTTGGGTCCATGAATCAGTGAGCTTTGGCAGTTGCCAGACTTCTTAACCCACAAATGCCAAAGACCACAGAGCAGGTCAGTGGGAAAACTGCTGGATCTGGGTGAGAGAAGTGCATGGTCCAGCCCCAGGGGTGGCAGAGGTGGTGCTGTGGCAGCAGCAAGAAGCTCCTGCAGCTGCTTCCAGAGCTCCAGTGGAGGCTGCTTCCAGCCCTAGGTCCAGCTGGTGGGAATCAAGCAGAAGATCAGAGCAGGAGTTCAGGGATTGCTTTGCTAGTACAGAGGCAGGGTTCTCTTGCTTTGCCCTGCTTGGATCTGGGTTGCAGTCCTGATTGGTGGTTCTTGGGAGAGAAGGAGAAATGCTGTGGCAGAACTTGTGGTGAAGTAGCTCTGAAAACAGCAGCACAAGGTCCCTAAAGCTTTAGACTAAGTATTCTCCACGCTAAAGGCAGTCATACCCTGACAAAAAGTTCAAGGCTCAAGTAGTTGGCTGGGAACATGAGCAGGCAGTGCAAAAGGACTCAGACTCAGACTCAGACTATAGAATATTTTTTTGGTGACAAAGAAGATCAAAACATACAGCCAGCAGAAGTCAACAAAATCAAAGAGCCTACATCAAAAACCTCCAGGAACAATATGAATTGGTCTCAGGCCATGGAAGAGCTCAAAAAAGAATTTGGAAAATCAAGTAAGAGAAGTAGAGGAAAAAGTGGGAATAGAAATGAGAGTGATGCAAGAAAATCATGAAAAACAAGTCAATGACTTGCTAAAGGAGACCCCCCCAAAAAATACTGAAGAAAATAACACCTTCAAAATAGACTAACCCAAATGGCAAAAGAGCTCCAAAAAGCCAATGAGGAGAAGAATGCCTTAAAAGGCAGAATTAGCCAAATGGAAAAGGAGGTCCAAAAGACCACTGAAGGAAATACTACCTTAAAAATTAGAATGGAGCAAGTGGAAGCTAGTGACTTTATGAGAAATCAATAAATTATAAAACAGAAGCAAAAGAATGAAAAAATGGAAGACAATGTGAAATATCTTATTGGAAAAACCAGTGACCTGGAGAATAGATCCAGGAGAGATAATTTAAAAATTATTAGACTACCTGAAAGCCATGATCAAAAAAAAGATATTCCAGAGGTCAAAGGAGCTAGAATTAAAACCAAGAATCACCTACTCAGCAAAAATGAGTATAATGCTCCAAGGCAAAATATGGATTTGCAATGAAATAAGAGACTTTCAAGCTTTCTCAATAAAAAGACCAGAGCTGAATAGATGTGATTTTCAAATAAAAGGATCAAGAGAAGCAAGAAGGAAAGAGAAATCATAAGGGACTTACTAAAGTTGAACTGTTTTGTTTACATTCCTACATGGACAGATAATATTTGTAACTCAAGAGACCTTTCTCATTATTAGGGTAGTTGAAGGGAATATACATATACATATACATACACACACACACACACACACACACACATACACACACACACACATACACGTGTATATATATATATATATATATATATATATATATATATATATATATATATATATGTATAGACAGAGGGCATGGGATGAGTTGAATATGAAGGGATGATATCTAAAAAAAATAATAAAATTAAGGGGCAAGAGAGGAATATATCGGGAGAAGGAGAAAGGGAGAGAGAGAATGGGGTAAATTATCTCACATAAAAGTGGCAAGAAAAAGCAGTTCTATTGGAAGGGAAGAGGGGTCAGGTGAAAGGGAATAAATGAATCTTGCTCTCATCGGATTTGACTTAAGGAGGGAATAACATACACACTCAGTTGGGTACCTTACCCCACAGGAAAGTAGGGGGGAAGGGGATAAGAGAGGGGGGATGATAGAAGGGAGGGCAGATGGGGGAGGAGGTAATCAAAAACAAACACTTTTGAAAAGGGACAGGGTCAAGGGAGAAAACTGAATAAAGGGAGACAGGATAGGATAGAGGGAAGTATAGTTAGTCTTTCACAATATGACTATTATGGAAGTGTTTTGCATAATGATATATGTGTGGCCCAGGTTGAATTGTTTGCCCTCTCAAGGAGGGTGGGTGGGGAGGGAAGAAGGGAGAGAATTTGGAACTCAAAGTTCTAAAAACAAATGCTCAAAAAAAGTTGTCTTTACATGCAAGTGGGAATTAAGATTTACAGGCAATGGGGCATAGAGATCTATCTTGCCCTACAAGAAAGCCAGGGGAAAGGGGATAAGGGGGGGAAAGCGGGGTGACAGAAGGGAGGTCAAAATGGGGAAAGGGGCAATCAGATTCTATGTCATCTTGGAGTTGGGGGAGGGTAGAAATTGGGAGAAAATCTGTAATTCAAAATCTTGTGGAGAAAATAGTATACTTTGATCTGAAAAAAAAATCCCTGTCAGAGAAAATCTTGTGCAACCCTATTTGACAGATGAAGAAAATGACAACAGCTAGCATTTGTATGGTATTTAAGGTTTGCAAAGTGCCTTACGAATCTCCTTTAGTCCTTGCAACAAGCCTAAGCAGTAGATGCTATGATTGTCCCCGTTTTACAGATGAGGAAACTGAGGCAAATTAAAGTTTAAGTGCCTTGTCCAGGGTCATTCAGCTATTAGGAATCTGAGGTTGGATTTGAACTCAGGTCTTCCTGACTCCAAATGCAGCAATCTACCTACTGTACCACTAAGGGAAGTGGTATGCCCAAGGTTACACCATGAATGTATGGCAGACCTGAAGCCCATGTCTCCTGACTCCTAATCCAGTGTTTCAAATGCTGTACTGTATGGACTATGTTCTCCTCTGGGCTTGTTGGCTCATCCCCATTCTGTCAGCACAGGTTGCACCCCTCAGCCAGCTGCCTCACAGATGGAAATCACAAGAGGGATGAGACAAGACAGTAAATATTGTGAATCACCACTAGATATGATGATGAGCCAGATTTAGGGAGATCATAGCGCAGCTCTCCTCTGCCGTGGTCGCACCACATCTGGAGTACTATATCCGGTTCTGGGTACCACATTTTGCAAGGATCGTTGGTAAACTGAATATGTCGTAAGTCAATAAACAGTTATTAAGTGCCTAATATGTGCTAGGCAGGCAGCTCGGTGATGCAGTGGGTAGAGTACTGGGCCTGGGCCAGGAAGGTCTAAATTCAAATCTGGCCACCAATGCTTACTAGCTGTGTGACCATGGGCAAGTCACTTAACTGGGTTTGCCTTAATTTCCTCATCTTTAAAATGAGCCAGAGAAGGAAATTGTAAATGACTCTAGTGTCTTTGCCAGGGAAGTCAGGAGGCAGAAAGAAGGAAAAGCATTCCAGGCATGAGGGGCAGCCAGAGGAATTGGCTAGAGTGGTAGATTGAGGGTGTCTAGTTGGAGAAATAATAGCAAGGTGGCAAAAGCTCCTGGATTACAAAGTACTGGATTTGGGCATAAGAAGATTGAAAAGGTGAGGGAGAAAGTTATAGAGCGCTTTGAATGTCAAACAGTGGATTTTGTATTTGATACGAGAAGTGACAGAGACCTACTATAGTATATAGAATAGAATATATATAGTATTTAGAAGTGACAGAGACCTACTATAGTATAAAGTATATAGAATAGAATATAAATAGTATATAGTATATAGAAGTGACAGCGACATACTGTAGTATATAGAATAGAATATATATAGTATTTAGAAGTGACAGAGACCTACTATAGTATAAAGTATATAGAATAGAATATAAATAGTATATAGTATATAGAAGTGACAGCGACATACTGTAGTATATAGAGTAGAATATATATAGTATTTAGAAGTGACAGAGACCTACTATAGTATAAAGTATATACAATAGAATATAAATAGTATATAGAAGTGACAGAGACATACTGTAGTATATAGAATAGAATATATATAGTATTTAGAAGTGACAGAGACCTACTATAGTATAAAGTATATAGAATAGAATATAAATAGTATATAGTATATAGAAGTGACAGCGACGTACTGTAGTATATAGAATAGAATATATATAGTATTTAGAAGTGACAGAGACCTATTATAGTATAAAGTATATAGAATAGAATATAAATAGTATATAGTATATAGAAGTGACAGCGATGTACTGTAGTATATAGAATAGAATATATATAGTATTTAGAAGTGACAGAGACCTACTATAGTATAAAGTATATAGAATAGAATATAAATAGTATATAGTATATAGAAGTGACAGCGACGTATTGTAGTATATAGAATAGAATATATTTAGTATTTAGAAGTGACAGAGACCTACTATAGTATAAAGTATATAGAATAGAATATAAATAGTATATAGTATATAGAAGTGACAGAGATGTACTGTAGTATATAGAATAGAATATATATAGTATTTAGAAGTGACAGAGACCTACTATAGTATAAAGTATATAGAATAGAATATAAATAGTATATAGTATATAGAAGTGACAGAGACATACTGTAGTATATAGAATAGAATATATATAGTATTTAGAAGTGACAGAGACCTACTATAGTATAAAGTATATAGAATAGAATATAAATAGTATATAGTATATAGAAGTGACAGAGACATACTGTAGTATATAGAATAGAATATATATAGTATTTAGAAGTGACAGAGACCTACTATAGTATAAAGTATATAGAATAGAATATAAATAGTATATAGTATATAGAAGTGACAGCGACATACTGTAGTATATAGAGTAGAATATATATAGTATTTAGAAGTGACAGAGACCTACTATAGTATAAAGTATATAGAATAGAATATAAATAGTATGTAGAAGTGACAGAGCCATACTGTAGTATATAGAATAGAATATATATAGTATTTAGAAGTGACAGAGACCTACTATAGTATAAAGTATATAGAATAGAATATAAATAGTATATAGTATATAGAAGTGACAGCGACATACTGTAGTATATAGAATAGAATATATATAGTATTTAGAAGTGACAGAGACATACTATAGTATAAAGTATATAGAATAGAATATAAATAGTATATAGTATATAGAAGTGACAGCGACATACTGTAGTATATAGAATAGAATATATATAGTATTTAGAAGTGACAGAGACCTACTATAGTATAAAGTATATAGAATAGAATATAAATAGTATATAGTATATAGAAGTGACAGAGACATACTGTAGTATATAGAATAGAATATATATAGTATTTAGAAGTGACAGAGACTTACTGTAGTATATAGTGTATAGAAAAGGCAATAACACGGTCAAATATGTATCTGAGGGAAATCTCTTTGACAGCAGAATGAAGGATGGACTAGGATGGTGAGAGACTTGGGGAGGGGAGTGAGACCAACCAGCTGGCTCCTGTGGTCACCCAAGGGGGATGAAAAAGATGGCGAGAGCACTTGAAATCACTAAAGGTTTGAGTGAAGTAATTGGGAATGATTCACCTGGAGAAGAGGTGTCAGATCATGGTCATTCTCTTCAAGTATTTGAATGACTATCCTGAGGTGGAAGGATAATAGATAGTGGCCCCCAAAGAACGATAAATAGAAGTGTGTATAGAATAATTTTACATATATGTGTGTACCTATTTGTGTCTAATGGTAGCCATCTCCAGGGTGGGGAAGGGAGGGAAGAAAAAAAAGGGAAAAAAATAAATTTACATGATAACTTTGTTGTCTATTTGGAGGGAATAGCAAGTTGCGCATAGTAGATTTGCAGTTTCGTATGCAATCACCTTTTTTTTTATTGTACTGCATTATGGAAATGCTTGTTTTGTTCCATGAGTTGAAAATAAAATAAATTTATAATACAAAAACAAGTGACAGGCAAATAAATTTTAGCTTAGTATCAGGAAAGGATATTAACGAGAAACACACTTAGGGAGCGATAGCAAGGGTAGTAAAGCGACTCCAAACCTTATAAGGACTGTTTAAATAAAGGACCTTGGGATGTTTCACTTACAGATCTGCATAATATAACAGGCTGCCTCTGGGAGCAGTAAGTTCTCTAGTGGAACGGTGTGATGGAGGCAAAAGACGGTGGCTTTAGAGACCAGGGACGTGGGTGAGAGGTCATGACTTTCTCTGCTGTTTAGCTCCCGCTATGATCCTCCCCAGCTTCCCTGTTTCCTGTTTGTTTTATTGTGGGAAAGCAGCTCAGAAAAACAGACGTTCACTGCTCCTGAAATCATCTACACCAGCTGTTGACCTGCCCTCCAGTTTTAACAGCACTCCCTCCCTTTTCATTTATTCCTCAAACATTTTGAGCATATTCAACAAAGTTTTTATAGGAGATCCAATCCAGATACTGATTGTGGTTGTTGTTTAGTTGTTTTCAGTTGTGTCTGACTCTTCATGACCCCATTTGGGGGTTTCTTGGCAAAGATAATGGAGTGGTTTGCCATTTCCTTCTCCAGCTCATTTGACAGATGAGAAAACTGAGGCAAATAGGATTAAGTGACTTGCCGAGGGTCCCACAGCTAATAAGTGTCTGAATCGGATTTGAACTCAGGAAGATGACGTCCTAGTTTCAAGCCTGGCACTCTATCCATTGCACCATCTAGCTGCCCTCAGAAACTGAGAGTCCCCAATACTTCCTAGGTGAGGAACGTGCCATAACAATTTTGTGAGAGGTTCCCCCCTTCCCCAAACTGTGCTTAGATCCATAATATTAGGACCCAGGGTCCTATTGACACGAATTATCTGAGTAAGGAACTGTGCCCTCTACCTGCCCCTGTCTCTTAGTTTTCTTCCCTACTTCCTGACCACCTCCTCCATTCACATTTACCCAGCCTCTCCATAGAGTGTTAAGCCATAAAAATGTTAAAAGTTAAATGGAACTTTAGAAGCACAGAACATAGACTGTTACAGCTGAAGGGGAGCAGAGAATGATGCAAGTCAGAAACGGGACGGGCCTTAGAACGTAGAATGTTACAGTTGGGAGGGGCCTTACCATCGTGGAACCACAGAACATCAGTGCTGGGAGAGAACCTAAAGATCATCCTTGTCTCACCCCCACATCTTACAGAGGAGGAAACAGATCCAGAGAATTTGCATGGCTTTTCCAGGTTTCCTTCCCATTTTTCACTTGCAAAGCCAAGACCTACGAGGAGGGTGCATTCTTGTGCCTTCCTCACAATAACCTTGCTAAGTCAGTGGGATAATAGGTCTGATTTCTCAGATGGGACAAACGAGGGCCCGAGAGAAGTGACTGGCCAAAGGTCTCAGGGCAAATCAGTAATGGCAGTAGACTATACTAGAAGAATAGACTGGAATGGACTAGAGAGAGACAGAGACAGAGAGAGAGAAAGAAAGAGGGAGAGAGAGAGACAGAGAGAGAGAAAGAAAGAGGGAGAGAGACAGAGAGAGTCAGAGAGACAGAGAGAGAGGTAGACAGAGAGATAGAGAGAGAGGTTGACAGATGATTTCAGAACCCCTAATTCCACTATTTACTCACCTCACTCTGTATTATGTAACCTCAGTCACGAGTTTTTTTAGGGAATGAGGGAAGGGGAAGGGGAAGGGGAAGGAGAGCAGACTCCAGAGCAGAGCAGAGCGATGGGCACCCTGGCTCTTGGGTCGATGTCCACGGAGTAGACGTTGCCTTTGGACAATTCACTTTGGGGAAATTGAAATCATCTTTCCAAAGTCAGCAGGCTTTGAGGGCCATATCCTGCCATTGTTCCCAAAGTGGGCCTCTGGCCTAGGGTGTATGTGTACGTGTGCATTTGTTACGCCCTAGAGGGGGAGGAGAGAGGAGGGTAGCCTAGAGTTTGTATACAAACCATGGCAGGATATTACGCTTCAGCCAGTGTTGTCTGAGGGAGAGAGCCTCGGGTGAGGTGACTATCTGTGGACCAAATATGCCTAGCAGCCATTTCTTATCTAACAGTGGTGGTGTGTATGCAGTTGTTTTGCTGAAAAGAGAAACTAACTACTCCCTTCTCTGACCCCCTCCCTCTGGGAGGTAGGGGCCACTCTTTCTTAACTCCTCCCTTCAAGTATCCTCATGGGCATTAACTTTCCTTTAGTTACCAATCTGGGGGATGGGGGTAGGCAGAGAGAAAGATCCAGCTCTTCTAGCTTGCCCTGGACAGGTGGTAAAGGAGAGAATTTGCCAGAGACCCCTGCCTCAGAGAGACTTTCTCTTGCTTCTACTTAACCAAAATTTCTTCTCCCACTGTTGGCTCATTTTGTATACAGTTATGAGTCTAGATTCATTGAAACTTTTTCCTCATTTGGGTAAATTGTAATGTTGTTGTTCCTTTGTATCTGACTCTTGGTGACCCCATCTGGAGTTTTCTTGGCAAAGATACTGGAGTGGTTCGCCATTTCTTTCTCCAGCTCATTTTACGGATGAGGAAACTGAGGCAAACAGGGTTAAGTGACTTGCCCAGGGTCACACAGCTAGTGAGTATCTGGGACTATTTGAACTCAGGAAGATGAGTCTTCCTGACTCCAAGTTGGGCCTTCTATCCACTGCGCCATCTAACTGCCTCCCAAATCATAATAAATATATAACATTAAAACTGTTTTTTGGTTTATCTCAAGTCCCTCCAGCTGGTAAGCTGAGCAATTAAAAAGTGAATCTCCTCCCTCAGTATCCCAGGGTGACTGTCACTTCCTGCTTAACTGCTATTACTTTTCCCCCAAGGATACACAAACACATAATGAACACTATCTCAGAGAAACTGATTTCTTTAGGAGAACATTTATCAAATACAAGTAACCAGGAGCTCAGAAACATTTTGCATAAAATGTTCCTCACCGAAAGAGATTGATGACTCAATATTCCATGCCTGCATGAGCTGAGAGGTTTGGGAGAAGAGAGATTCTGGTCTTCTGGCTGTCAGATTTGAGAGGGAAGACACTCAGCTTCAGATCCTCTTCAGGGAGGGGTCCTGCAGAGGGAGAAAGACTCTGCAAGGAAGCTGACATGTAAAGGGTTTCTCCAGATGACATCTGGCACCTTGATTGTGTTCCTATGGCCGGCATACTATCCCAGAGACTTCAGTGAATTTCCCCTTGGTTAAAATCTGGGACTCTCTTTCAGTCTCTCTCTCTGTCTCTATCTCTCTCTTTCTTTGTCTCTCTGTCTCTTTCTGTCTCTTTCTCTGTCTCTATCTCTGTCTCTGTCTCTCTCTGCCTTTGTCTCTCTGTCTCTGCCTCTCTCTCATCTTGCTTCCAGTGAAAAAACTCATTCACTGTGTGTATTGTCCGGTATACTTTCATCTGTAGAGTTTCTCTGATTTCTCTGATTGTTATCAGCTGAAATAAATGGATTTCTTTGCTACCCATGTTCTTTGGGTAATTGATTTGGTAAGAAGAGAGTCAAATCTTAGACATATAGCTTGAGGCACTCTTTCCTTGTTAAGGGATAGCGATCAGGAACATAACTTGAAGCTACAATGTATTTCTTCTAGACCAACATTATTTGGGGGAGGCGGGGAGAGCAGAGAGATAGAATTCTAGCCCAGTACCCATTCTCTGAGAAGAGTGCAGTGGCGAGCCTTGTGTCATCTTCCTGCTTCCCCTCCTAGCAGTAATCAGTCTTCCTCAAAGAAGAGTGGACAGAGGTTACAGATATCTATCCATGCCTCCCTGTGACCTGAGTCTAGACAGATGCATGTTAACACACATGACCTGCATGGGCAACACACATACACCTTATGGTAAAAAAAACAAACAGATTCTTTAAAGAAATGAACAAATGGCTTATATAGGCTCAGCACGAGAGCCAGAGTGAAGTGTCAGGTAGGTAAGAGTTCCACCTTTTGTACTTATCCCTAAACAAGGACTGCTATATATAATCTTCCCCAATTGGAACAACAGTAGTGACAGCCAGGGTAGTCGGAGAGGCACTGAGCTTCCTCCCTCCAGTGGTCTCTGTGATTGGAGGCCCCAGGCTTGGAGGCCATGACATTTAGGGTTGAAGGTACTTGTATATGAAGGCTGTGTCAGCAATGCCCCAGCTTCCGCACACCACCTGGCCACAATCTCTTCCTACAATGCACTCTTGGGGCTCAAGCGTCCCTCTGAATGACTACTTTTTTCTGAAGCCATCACCAGACACAAGACATCTCCTGCTCTTCCCTCTCCCTTACGGAAAAGAATGATTAGCTTTCAGTCATAGTCTCAGGGCTCTCCAAGGTTGAAGTAGATAAGGATTGATGAGGCTCCTTTACATTTACAAAATCACAAACTGTTGGCCCTGAAAGGAACCTTAGTGAACTACATTTAACAGATCAAGAAACTGAGGCCCAGAGATGGAAGGCGATTTGTCTGAGGTGAAATGGCCACAAAGGCAGCCCCAGAAACTGAATCCAAGTTGTTCTGATTCTGAAAATAGGGTTCTTTCCATTACTCCATATTGCTTGGAATCTATAACCGTCTCTTTGGCAAAGGGACAATGAGAGCATTTGCCTGGGTGGAGCCCAGCCAAGGAAACACAGAAGGACTTTTTACTGTTTCTAACTCTACTTTCTCCACCTCCAAACTCCGAGAAAAAGCAGCCTACATTCACTGTCCACTTTGTCCTCTTATTTATTCCCCAACCCTTTGCAATCTGCCTTTCTGTCTCATTACTTAATCGACACTATTTTCTCTCAAGTTACCAAAGATTTCTGAATTGCAGAATCCGCGTGTCTTTTCTCAGTCCTGATCCTTCTCCTCCTGTCTGCTTTGTTTGACACTTCTGACCACCTCTACTCCACTATGTTTTCTTTTCTTGATTTTCAGAACTACCTTTTGGTTCTCCTCCTGCCTATATGACCACTCCTCAGTCACCATCACTAACTTGCCATTGGCATCATGCCCCAACCTGTGGGCCAAGATTCTGTCCTAGGCCCTCTTCTCCTCTCCATCTACAGTCTGCATTCCCTCTCAGTAACTTTATCAGGTCCCATATCTTTAACTGTCACATTCATGCATATGACCCATATATAAATATATCCGTACATATCTGTAAATGTACATATGTGTATCTAGCTATATACGTGTATAAATGTGTATATATACATATATCCAGCTTTTATATATATACGGAAACATATATACACATCATTATATATACATACATATATCCACTTTTATGCACATGACCCATATGTAAGTATATCTACATGTATCTGTAAATGTATATATAGACATATGTGTAAATGTGGATATGTATATGTGTGTGTATATATATATATATATATATATATATATATATATATATATATATATATACCCATACCTATACGCATATATCTAGCTCAAGGCTGTCCCCTGAACTCCAGTCTCATATCACCAACTGCCTATTGGACATTTCAGATTAGATGTGCCAGACACAATATAGCTGAAACTGAAATCATTATTCCCTCCATCCTCGACCATCCTCTTCCTCTTCCAAACTTCCCTATTTCTATCAAAGACACTACCGTTCTTTCGGTATCCCAGGTTCCCAACCTCAGCATCATTTATCCTAGACTCTTCACTCTCCCACATCACCCATCATTTGCCAAATCTTGGCAGTTCTATCTCCGCAACATATCCTGCATCTGACCCCTTCTCTACTCAAACACAGCTAGCTACCATCTTAGTTCAGACCATCATCACCTCTCACCTAGATTATTAAAGCAACCTCCTGATTGGTCTCCCTACCTTAAGTCTCTCATCACTCCATTCCAGCCTCCACACAACTGCCAAAGTAAATTTTTCTAAGCACAGATCTAACCATATGACTGACATATTTAATGCACGTGGCTTCCTAATACCTCTGAGATCAAATATAAACTCTTCTGTTTAGCTTTTAAAATCCCACCCAATCTACCTTTCCAGCTTTTGCAGACATTATTCCTCCTCCTGCTCTCTGGGATCTAATCAAACTGGCCTTATTTGTGTTCTTCAGACATGACCCACCATATCCTCTCTCCATGTCTTTGTGCCAGCCACCCCATGCCTAGAATTCACTTTCTTCATAACTCTGCCTCATTAGAGTACCTCTCTTCCTTTAAGATGTAGTATAGGCATCATTTACATGAAGGCTTTACTGAGGTCCCCCTTCCCTCAACTACTAGTGTCCTTCCTTAGTGTACATGTAATGAGGCTGTCTCCCATATGTAACATAGGGAGGCAGAACAGGCATCTCCAGCCTCGTCTCCCATCACCCTTTTTCAAGGGAGGCTTTATTTCCTGCCAAGAGGAAAAACAGGGGCTGGGGCCAGAAGCTCGACCACTCCGCTCTCATCAGAGAGAATAGGTACTGTGCTAGAATTATATCTATCTGCTCCTTTAAATATTGTTAGTTTAGGGGACATAATTTTCAGGTCCAAGCTCCTCTTCTGATTGCCGTTCATTAACGGAAAAAGGAGGATCCAAGGTTTATAGGTAAGAACTGGCTTCCTTCCCACCAAATACCAATTCCACAGTGAACATATACATAACTAATAGGAAAGAACAGCAAAACCAAAATCAGAGAAAGTTTGAATATATACAAGATAGCATAGCATGAAGGAGCTCTCCCATTGGGAGTGAGGTAATCCAGCTCAACTATGAGAAAGAGTCTCAGATTTCACTCAGGAGAAATTCCCCGAAGCCTCTCGTGTAGCAAACCAGGGAAAGGGTAATCATCATAGTAACAAATCCACCTTTTATGATAATTGTGGATTAAATAGCCATGCTTACAGTGGATGTACTTGCCAAGAGAACACAGCCTTAGTCACGAAGACATTAAAATCTTCTAACACAGCTTCTAGAAATGCAGAGCCAGGGGTCACTCTGGGACCGAAGGACAGTCACAATGTCATTTCCAATTCCTTGTGAATCTATTCCACCTGGACTCATAGGACCTTGTGCAGTGGTGATGGTAAAAATTGAGAAATGGGCAACACCAAATTGATCCCACTTCCCAAATCCCCACAGGGAGATCTTCATGCAGCTTAGAAAGTTGTGCGGACCAGCTTTCTGTTCAATATAAAAGCCGGTTTTCTTTATCTTTACTTTCATCTACCTGTAAAATGCTATTCCTTTTGATCATTTATTTGGGAAACTTTGTGAAACGTTTGTTGTTCTGTTAATCTGTAAATCTTTGTATTTAGAGGTAATTATGACTTTTATCTGTACAAGAGTAATTACATAGGGTATGTGAGACTACCTTATGGCATTAGGGAAGTAAGTCAAAGGACACTGTTTATTCTTCCTCAGAGACCACAGAGAACCATTCTAAATTTGGGATGAGGACTGTGTTTAAAAATATGCATCCCCATTTACAAATTTCAAACAGAGGGAAATATTAAGCTGGACTTATCTGAGCAGCTCGGTTTTCCTAACATGGAGATACCTTAAGGGGCCTTTTGAACATGTCTAGTTTGTCTAACGTAGAGCCCTCTGCATTCTCTACCAGGTGGGTGAGGGTGACCTCCTCTGATTGGCTGCCTGCCTCTTTAAAACTGGCAAGACTGAGGTGTTTGTTCTTTTTCCTGCTATGTTCTTTTTGGCAACTCTTGTCTGCTGAGGTCAGTGTCCAACATAGACACCAGGAGCTGAACTGGTGAGAGAGGAAGGACTTACCTTCTCAGCCCCCTCTCTTTTACCCCCATATCAGGAAATGAGCCCGGGGGGTGTTTGTTGCTGTTCTATGCTATTGGTCCTCCTCAGTTGAGGTTCCAGAATCAATACCCACTGAACTTACAACTGTGGAGACATTGGAGCCAAGATTGCAGATAGGTGGTGCAGTCAGCCATTCTTAGCATGGAAGCCCTAAGAAGCTAAAATGCCTGGCACTTAGAACCAAGATGGGTTTTGGACTTGAAACTGAGATTGCACTCTGATGATGATGAGATAAGCTATGAATGTAATCCTTCTCTTCTGCCAAAACTGAGGTGGTACAGGAGAGGAAAAGAATGATTCCACCTATATGTTACAGGGAGTAAGTTTGTATATTTGTGGTTGTACCTTCTGAAGTAAATATTTGTAAAAGCTAATCTGCCTATTAGTGGCCAATGGAACTGGAATGCCAGAGACCACCTCCTTATACTAGGGGAAACACTATCAGTTGGGTCTGGAGCCATGTGCAGAGAGCCTAGACACCACCAAACCCCTTAAGGGAGTCAGAGAATCTCAGAGGGGTGAAAGGGTAAAATCTAACGTACGTGGCCATCAGGAAGTGGGGCCAAGGTAGTCTGTGTTTGTGTGTATATACATATGTATGTCTGTATGTATTTGCATACATTTATATAGTCTATATATTTATATATGTGCTCTCTCCTATTATAATGCAAGCTCCTTACTAAGCAAATTATGGTATATGAATACAATAGGATATATTGCACTATAAGAAATGAAGATATGGACAATTTCAGAGAAAACTGGGGTGACCTGTATGAGTTGATGCAGTGGCATGAACAGGACTAGAAAAATAATTGATACAACAAGATTCTAAAGAACACAACTTCAAAAGACTTGAGAATTATAATCAATGGAATGAACCCCCAGAATTCCAGAGGACTGATTTCCAGAGAGGATGGACTTGGAGATGCAGAGCAGAACATGTAGCTGATGTGGGGATTTGACTTGCTTGACTATGTATATTTGTTTCAAGGGCTTATTTTTTTCCCCAAAGATGGGCGCTGTAGGTGGAAAAAGGACAGGGGTAGGATAGCAAAGGAAAAATAAAGAAAAGAGTAAAAAGTAAGGCATCTTTTCTTTAAAATGAAGATAAAAGGGGTCAGCTAGGTGGTGCAGTGAGTAGAGCATCGGCCCTGGAGTCAGGAGGACCTGAGTTCAAATGCGGCCTCAGACACTTGACACATGTACTAGCTGTGTGACCTTGGGCAAGTCACTTAACCCCAGTTGCTCTGCCAAAAACAAAAAAAACAAAAAAAACATGAAGAGAAAAGAAAAGAGGGAAGGCCAATCAGGATAACTTTCAAAGCTGTGGGTTGACTTCATATATAATATATTTCAGATCTTTTTTTCTGTTCTACTCTATATATGCATATGGCCATTCTATTTGGTGTTTGAAAAGTTCAGAATAAAAACAAAACAATGTAATCTCCTTGTGAGTAGGAATTGTTTTATTCTTTGTACTTCTATTCCCAGAACCTAACATAGGACCTGGCACACAGTAGGTGCTTAATAAATGCTTATTGATAATTGACAGAGCTGAACTGAAAGTTTTTTTTTTTCTTTTCAGGCAGGTGGCAGAGCCTTTCATATCTACCCCCAAATTCATCAACTACCACCTAGGGGAAGGGCAAAGACTCTAAATAATATATTCTCCAGCCCTAATTTGGTTTGCTAACTATTCTCTGGGGCGACTGGAAGAGTTCCCCAACTCATCACTTGTTTCCAGGTGTCTGGAATCTTGCCTCTAGTACTTACCAGACTCCAGGGCTTAGCACAGTGCCTAGCACAGAGAAGTTACTCAATAAATTTTTTAATTGAATTATTGAATTAGGCAAATTACATAGGTCTTTGATTTTGTTTATCGGAAAAATGGAAATAAAGGACGATACCTGCTTAACTACTCCCTTGGGCAACTAGGTGATGCAGTGGATGGAACTCCAGGCCTGGAGTCAGGAAGACTCCTCTTCCTGAATCCAAATCTAGCCTCAGACACTTACCTGCTGTGTGACCCTGGGCAAGTCACTTAACCCGGTTTGCCTCAGTTTCCTCAGCTGTAAAATGGCAAACCACTGCAGTATCTTTGCCAAGAAAACCCAAAGTGGGGTCACAGAGTCAGATATGACTGGAAAATTGAACAACAACAAACTATTCCCTCATAGGGTTGTTTTGGAGAATCGAATCAGATAATGTATGTAAAGCACTTCAAAAACCTTGAAGCAAGAAATACATATGTACATACACATATCCATATATACATACATATGCACATATACATATACACATACACACATATATATGTCAGTTATACCCCCCTTACTATGGGTGTTCCCCAAGTTTCTTCCCTGGTTCTTCCCTTTATGTCTATGTCTCTCTGTGTCTGCCTCTGTCTCTCTCTGTCTCTGTGTCTGTTTGTGTATGTATGTGTCTCTATCTCTCTGTCTCTGTCTATCTCTCTGTCTCTGCCTCTCTGTCTCTGTCTCTCTGTGTCTGTGTCTCTATCTCTCTGTCTCTGTCTCTCTCAGCTCATCAGCTCCCACGGATTTAACCATCACCTCCATGCAGATGATTCTCAGATATACATACTCAGCCCTAGTCTCTTTCTCCACCCCTTTCCCCTACCTTCAATCTTCTATCAACAATTACCTAGTAGACAGTTCAAATTGAATGGCCTAGCCACAATTTGAATTCAACATATCCAAAACTGCATTTTCCCACCCCCACTCTTCCAAACTTCCCTATTTCTTTTAAAGGCATCACACCCTTCCTGCGTCTTGGGTTTGTAATTTCAGCATTATCCTGGAATCTTTGGTCTCCTTCAGCCCACATAGGTTATCAGTTGCCAAATCTTGACATTTCTGTTTTCACAGCATCTCTCCATGACCTTCTCCCCACTCACAAAGCTACCACTTATATCCAGGCCCTCATCACCTCTCACCTCAATTATTGCAACAACTTCCTAATTGGTCTCCCTACTTCAAGACTCATCACTCCATTCCCTACTACACAGTTGCCAAATTAATTTTCTTAATTGTGTG
Source organism: Trichosurus vulpecula (assembly GCF_011100635.1). Lineage (NCBI taxonomy): Eukaryota > Metazoa > Chordata > Mammalia > Diprotodontia > Phalangeridae > Trichosurus > Trichosurus vulpecula. Next base: position 12,031,825 of record NC_050575.1, on the reverse strand, counting down.
ATTCCTCACTCATCTAATGCCAGTGGTTTCCAGTTTCCTCTAGAACAAAATATAAACTCCTCTTTTTAGCCCTTAAAACCTGACGCAACCTGGCTTCAACAAACCTTTCCGGCCTCATTGGACATTGCTGGATTTCCTACGTTCTGTGATCCAGCCTAACAAATAGCCAGCTAATTACATAATGCAAGCGGTAAGCATTGTAGGTACTACAAGTATTATTTTCCCCATTTTTCACATGAGGTTAAGTGACTTTCTCAGGGAGCTAATATTTCTATTGCCCTCTACCCTAGTCAGATCACATCTTAAGTATTGTGCCTGGTTTGGGGTTGCTACATTTTAGAGGGACAGATCACCTTGTATTTACTTGGAATGTGTTTTAAATATTCTTATGCATTTCCATACTCACCTATTCCCATCTCCCCATAGAAAATAAATTTCTTGAGGGCAGAGATTATTGTCTTTGTGTCCCCAGTGCCTGGCATATTTGCTGGCACATCATAGGTGTTTAATAGATGTTTACAGATTGATTAATTATATTCCAAAGACATGACCAGGATACTGAGAGGACTGGAAACTATGTCGTGTCAGAAAGAATTAGAAACATTTAAAAATCAGGCAACAAGTATTTATTAAGTACCTACTCTGTGCCAAGCACAGAAGAAATGATCCAAATGAAGATCCAGCCAAACAGTTGGTTGGCAGGAATGGTCAGATAGGTTAGAGTTAGGGAGGGTTAGGAGAGAGTGATGACCCAAAAGCCTTGAGAAAAGAAAATATCAGGGAAAGAGTAATCAACAACACCATAGGCTGCTGAGAGGTCAAGCCGAAGGAGAATCGAGGAAGGAGAATTCTAAACTTGAGGTCCAATAATCTTTCTACTTAAATATTCAAGTGGTTTTGGAATCTCATCAATTTGGAAGTTATCTCTGACTTTAGACATGAACTAACACAGATTTCAATCCATCTGAATGTACCCATCCTACCTAGTTCTTATCTTTGCCCTTCCGTAAGCATAGCACATGGGATCCAATTTGCTGGAAGCCTCTCCTGCTTTCTTCCGACACAATGAGCACTCTGGCTAGACTTATCATCCCTTGCCCTTACCCTATGACCAGCCCAAACTCCCTTCCTAGCATACACTTCCTTAAACACAATTTATATTGCTTGTTCGTCTTGGGACTTCATTGGCTATATATTGCTGGCTGTTCACACATAACATGCTTCTCCGTTGCTATTTGTGTGAGACTCATTTTTAATTCTCAGGATGCAGTGGTATTCCATGTCTCACTAAGATATAGCAATACTGATGGAATGTTGGTATTCTTTCATGAGAAACCTAGAGTTATTAAAAAAAGTTTTGAGTTTTCCTAAAGGCAATCCAGCCCACTCTCATCTTGTTCAGCTCTGGGTCCAAATGATCCATCTGTGCTGTCTATTACAGATATTCATCCTTATGGACAAGCTCTACAGTCTGTCCATCCAAATGCATTTGGTAACCAGAGAACTAAGACATTCTTCATCCACTTGGTCTTTCCTACGTGGATGTTCAGGCCCAATTTCATTGAGCAATTAGAGATCTCTTCCACGAAGAATTCATGCAATCAGCAAAATATTATCTACAAATGAGCGTCTGGAAGATCTACCATCTGCAGAGAATCTTTCTCCATCCTGGGCTCTTCCCAGGATCTTCTCTGTGACAATGGCAAACACTTGTTTTATGCCTCCCCTGATGTTTCTGATCTGAGGGTCATTGAATGGTATGTTTTTGTTGTATCTTCTATGGAATCTTGAGTGATTTTGATATCTGTAGAGGAGACACCTTTTTGTAAAAAGTCCTGTGAGATGGCATTTTGTTCTACTGAATCAAATATTTGTTAATTTATTTGTTTTTGGAAATCAACAAACAGTAAGCTCAGTGGGTTGGTATTCTCTCAGCATCTTTCAGTTCATTATTAAATGGTAAAGATGGGGTTCATTGTTGAATATTGCTTGCAGAAGTCCATTGTCTTGACATCCTTGACAGGGATGGTCTCAATTCATGAAGAGATGACTGGGACGATAGTTTTAGAAGTTGGTCATTGTTTTTTTTATGTTGTATGTTGCACAGTGCATAGAGTGCTGGGCCTAGGGTCAGGAAGATTCATTGTCCTGAGTTCAAATCTGTCTTCACACACATACTAGCTGTGTGATCCCGGGAAAGTCATTTAACTCTGCCTCAGTTTCCTCATCTGTAAAATGAACTGGGGAAGGAAATGGCAAATTACTCCAGTGTCTTTGGGGGTCACAAAGAGTTGGACATGACTGAAACAACTGAACAACAGTAATAACATTCTCTGCGCCAAGCACAAGCCAGGTACGTAGTAGATGCTCAATAAATATTGGTTGAATTTAATTGAAAGGACTAGCTTATATGTTCTTGGGCTATGTTTTTATTTATTTTGTTAAATATCTCCTAATTTAGATTTTTTTTAATTTTTAGTTTACAACACTCAGTTCTACATAATTTTGATTTCCAGATTTTCTTCCCTTCTTCCCTCCTCCCTCCCCAAGACAGCATAGAATCCCATCATTGTTAATATCTTCTCAATTGTCCTTTTCCACATTAAGAGAGTCAGTTGTTGCATATGGATCTTGTCTCCCCAACTAATCCTTAAAAGCAGAGACTATAAAATTATGAAAGGAGTCAGAAGGGGCCTGAATCATATGATGTTAGAGCTAGGAGACATCCTAAGATAGTAGAATATAGATTGTTAATGCATGGGAGAGCTTGAAAGATCATGTGGGCTAATCCCTATATTTTACAAATAAGAAAACTAAGGCCCAGAGGAGGAAAATTACTTTCTCAAAGTACCATAATTAGTGCCTTCTGTGTACTTCATCTGTACCTCCCTCCCCAGTGCCTAGCAAGGTGCTGAATATATAGTAATAATAACAATCCTAGTAATTATAGGCTTTAAAAGCACTTTCCTCACAATGTTTTAAGTTCAGGCTGACGTGTTATTATCTCTACTTTACAAATGAGGAAACTCAGACTTGGGGATTTGAAGAAAGTTGCCTAAGGTTACATAGCTAGTAAATTTTGGAGTCGGGACTTGGATGAAGATCGCATCACTCCCAGTCCGGCCATTCTTTCTACTGTCAATAAATTCTTGTCACCTCTTTGATTCCTGAGTCATCAACGTGCCCAGGATGAGTCCAATTCTACTCTGTCTCTCCTAGGGCAGCCTGGGACTCCTGCTGCAGAAAAGGACCTTCAGGCAGGGGGCCTGCTTTTGAAAAAGCTTTGTTCTCAGACACGGTTGGATGCCCTCATCTAGTTTGATAGAAACATTCCTCCCCTCCCCCCAGCCCTGCTTCTAATGGGCTCCATCCTCCCTGTCACAGGGTATTGGACATGGCTCTGGGAATGTGGGAATTCCTAGCTGTTGCTTTCCCAAGGGAAAACAGTGGTGTTGAATTTGCTTTTTGTAATTGCAAAGGTAGCATTTTAAGGACTTGAGCTTAAGTATCACTTGAAAGAACTGCCTCTTAGCTACTGTCACTCTCCTCCTCTAGTCTTAGGACACTTGACCCCAGGATCCTTTCAGGCCCAATACCACGTCTATCATTGAATCATAAAGTCTCAAAGCTGGAAGTGACCCCTATGATCCTCTGGTCCAATCCATAACCCCAAAAGAATCCTCCCTATAATGCTTCCAGTGAGTAGTTATCCAGATGTTGCTTGAAGAATCTCCATAGTAGGGAACCCGTCGTTGACCCAAATTATCCCATGCCCCTTTTGGACATGTTTAGGAAGGTTTACTTTATGCTAAATCTACATCTGTCTCTTGGCAACCTTCACCCACCAGTTCTAGTGCCAGACGTCTAAGCCTTCTTCCATACGACAACCCCTCAAATACTCAAAGACCGTGACCATGTCCTCCGCAGGCCTTCTCCTCTTCAGACTTCACATTCCCAGTGTCTTCAGATATTCCTTAGACAGAATGTCAGAAGACACAAAGCTACGAGGAAGGAACTTTAGGGATCCCCAAATCCAAACCCGTCATTTTAACGCCTCAGAAAACTTAGGCTAACGCAGCCAAGAGACTAGCCCAAGAACATATAAGCTAGTCCTTTCAATCAAATTCAACCAATATTTATTGAGCATCTACTATGTACCTGGCTTGTGCTTGGCGCAGAGAATGTTATTACTGTTGTTCAGTTGTTTCAGTCGTGTCCAACTCTTTGTGACCCCCAAAGACACTGGAGTAATTTGCCATTTCCTTCCCCAGTTCATTTTACGGATGAGGAAACTGAGGCAGAGTTAAATGACTTTCCTAGGATCTCACAGCTAGTAAGTGTCTGAAGCCAGATTTGAACTCAGGACGATGAATCTTCCTGACCCCAGGCCAGGCACTCTATGCACTGTGCAATTTAGCTGTCCCCAGCACAGCGAAAAAAGCTAGAGATTAATACGAAGCAGCTCCTATCAGAGGAAATATGAGGCAAACAGCTTTAATACAAGGCAGTGTGTTGCCACCTAGGCCACAGGAAAAGTACGTACAGAAGGTTAGGAGAATTGGATAATTTTTAGCTGAAAAGGCTGGCGAAGACTTCCTGAAGAAGGTAACCTTATAACTTAATCTTGAAGGCTGAAGGGGATTTCAATAGGTGGAGGTGTTTAATTGGGGTTTTTTTGGGGGGGAGATGGTTTCCATCTATAGAGAACACTGAGAAAATATAGGGTATGTGGGTGAGTCTTAGAAGGTCTTCCTGTTTTATTCTAAAGCAATCTCCATTTCTCTTCAAAGTGGTCAGTGCCCATTTCCTATCCCAATTTCCCACAGCCACCCAACTAGAGTGATCCCCTCAAAGGTCTCTCCCCACTGTGGCAGAGGCTACTGCTCCTACCCTTCCCCAATCCCTCCTCCCCATCAAACTTTATCTGTTTTATAGCCAATTTCCTCAAGACTCTTAGGTTCTCAGGTGACAGGAGGCTAAACTGACCACGAATCCAGATTTGGTTTATTTAACATCATGAAAATGAAAGGAAAAAAAAGTTAGGCACTCCTACACTGAGTCATCTGCCCTGCTCCATCTCCTCATGCTTGAACTTCCTTTCCTCCCATACTTTAGGTATGTCCAAAGAATCCCCAAACCATACATGCCTATTGGCCATGAAAAGAAAAAGGGAACGAGATGTGTCTGAGACCCTGACTCTGAATCACAGATTATATTGAGGAGAATCAAAGGAAGATCAGATAGAGAAGCATTCTTTCTCACTAGCTCACCATCCAAGTAGGAATTAGGTAGATGCCAGCCTAGGGAATAATCTAGATCCCACCTGCACAACAGATATCCAGCAGTCTTAGTCAGCTTCTTGAGCCTATGGCTGTATCATGAGTGGTTTCACCTGCCCCCATTACCTCCTAGAAACTTTTCCAGTCGCAAGCTGATAACATTGGGTTTTTTGCTTCCTGTATCCTTTATAGGAAGCAACAAATCCAGCTCCCGTATCAGCCACCAGTTACTATATTTTCCATGAGAATCACATAAGAAACTTTAAATTTTGTTTTACTAAAATTTAGGTGAACTTTATCTACAGCATTTTTCTGATCTTATAGCTTAATAAACTTGTCAGAAAAAGAAAAAGAAAGTTAGTTTGGCATGACCTATTCTTGGTAGAGTCATGCTAGTTCTTTGTGATCTTTACTTCATTGGATACAGAGGAAATTTTAAATGGAATGCATCATTTAAGAGCATTAACAATATAGAATGGGAACATCTTTTCTACAAGTGACAAAATATATATGCCTGTATGTATGTGTATATGTATATATACATATATGCATATGTGTCTGTATATATAAAATAATAAGTTGGCATTATTTTCAGTGGTGAAACACTAGAAGCAATCCCATTAAACTCAGGAGTAAAACAGTTTTACACTCCCATCACTCTCATTTAATATAGTATTAGAAATGTTAACTATAGTTATAAGGCATAAAAATAAATTAAAGGCATAAACATAAACAATTAAGAAGCTAATTATCTCTAATTGAAGATGACATGATGTCAACTCAAGCAATTCCAAGAGTATTAACAAAAGAATGAAGATCATAATTTTATCAATGTGGTGGGATATAAGATAAATTCACAAAATAATTTTTGTTTCTCTACACCGCCAGTAAAAATCAAGAAAACATGATAAAGAAATACTTTTTATAATAATTATGGAAAACCTCAGATATTTAGTCACTAACATTCTAAGATAAATAAGAGACTTACATAAAGCAAATGAAATTATTTTGAAATAAATTAAGAGAAAATTGAACAAATAGGATATATTGGTAGCTAGCATTTATATAGGACTTTAAAGTTAATAAAGTGTTGTACATCTGTTATCTCATTTGATCCCATCATCAACCTGGGTGACATAGCTGCTGTTATCATCTTCATTTTTAGAGATGAAGACACTACAACCCTGGAAGATAAAGTATCTGGTCCAAAGCCACATGCTTACTAGCCATGAAGCAGAATGTGACTTCAGATCCTCTTGACTCCAAGTCCAGCCTTCTATCCGCTGTACCACTTCTCTGTCCTAGGAATATTCTCTGCTCATAGTTAAGTTAAACAAATGTAGCAAACATGCTTAGAGTTCCCAAACTAATTTATGGATTTGACAAAATACCAATAATATATTTCATGAGATTAGGTACAATCCTGACAAAATGTAGATGAAAAAGTAAACAGGCAAGAGTATCAAGAAAGATGATAAAAAGGGAAATGCTTTATGAAATTAATAATTACAGAATAGTTAATGTCTACATTTACTAAGTATTTACTATGTTCTAGGCACCCTGGGAAATGCTAGGAGTATAAGGAAATGGGAAAAATTTCTGTCTTCAAAGAGCTTACATTTTAATGAGGGAGTAACACACAAACAGCCATGTACATACAATTTATAAACGGTGAAAATAGAAGCTAACATCAGAGGGGAAGCACTGGAGGTGGGGGGGAAGGGCAGAGTGGGAGGGAAGGAGTGGCAAAGGTTTCTTGTAGAAGGTGGGATTTCAGCTGAGCTTTAAGGAAGCCAGGGAAGCAGGAGACAGAGATGAGGAAGGGGAATATTCCAGGCATGAACAACAACCAATGGAAAGGCACAGAGTGCCATGTGTAAGGAATTGTAAAGGTAATCAGGGTGGGACTTTTGTATTGTTTTCTCTTTTGAAATGCTGAGGTAATCAAGTACCTTTGATGAGTTTTACTTTTCAAATGTAATGGCAAGCAAAGTGGACTTTTGTTGCCTTTGTTTTGGAGTGCTTCTCAGCACTAAGGAATCTTTGATTGAATAGAGAATCTTTGATGACCTGCTTATGTCAAGAGAAAGCCTAGTTCACATGGGTTTGAGTCCCATGGTTGTGATGCCCTCTGACCCTGAGCAAGCATTTAAGTCACAAGAAGGCCTAAATCACATGGGTTTGAGTTGCATGGTTGTGATACCCTTTAATCCTGAAGAAATGTTATAAACTCAGAGGTTAGCATTTTGCCTTTTGGGGCACACTCATGGGAAGAGTGTTGGTGTGGAGACTCTGGGTAGCCGTTAAGGAGCGCCCCCTCTCCCGGATTTGAAAACCCAGATGTTGGTGCTTCTCTCTGGTAACTATGTATGTATTGTGATTTGGTCAGACAGATAAAAGCCTGTCTGTTGTTCTGTTTGTAATATCTGTTTGTATCTGCTCTGAAGTTCAGGTTGCTGGATTTTCCCCCTGAACTAAGTGAATGATATATGTATATTTAATTCAAGTAAAATTGTTAACTCCTTAAAGTTGCTTTCCTTAGAAAAGCAGATCAAAGGACCTCTGCTAGCAGTCCTCCTGTGTGCTCTTGTTGGTCTTTCACCTCCACAACAGCTGCTAGCAACATTGTTGTCACAAGAACAGCAAGGAGGCCAGGGTATCTGGATTATAGTTTGTGGAAGGGAATAAAGTATGAAGAGATTGGAAAAGTAGGAAGGAGCCAGATTGTGAAGGGCCTTACATGCCAAATTGAAGATTTTATTCTGGAGGTAATAAAGAATTAGTCAAAAAACATTAGCACCTACTATGTGCCAGTCACTATGCTAAGCCCTGGGGATACAGAAAGAGACAACAGACAGTTCCTGGTCTCAAGGAGCTCACAATCTAACGAAGAAGACAATGAGCAAAGATGTACAAACAAGCTATATGTGGGATAAATAGGAAATAATTAAAAGAGGGAAGGCACTAGAATTAAGAGGGGTTGGGAAATTTCCTCTAGAAGATGGGATTTTAGTTAGGTCTTGAAAAAAGCCAGGGAAGTTAGTAGGCAGAGATGAGGAGGGAAAACATTCCAGGCATAGGAGACAGCCAGGGAAAATGCTAAGAGACAGGAGATGAAGAGCAAGGAAGTTCAGAGTTACTGGAGTTTATTGAGTAGGGATTGGGGATTGATTTGGTCAGACTGGGCAAGTTTTGAAGGAAAGATGATTAGTTCTGTTTTGAACTTGTTGAATCTGAGAAATCGATGAGCTGTAGAGTTGGAAATGGGCATAATACATGGTGAAGTAAGACCGGAGCTCAGGAAAAAGGTTAGGGTTGGCTATACAGATCCAGGAATCACCTGCATAAATAATATTTGAACCCATGGGAGCTAATAGGTTACTAAGGGAGAAAAAGAGAAGAGAGCCTAGGACAAAACCCTAGGCTCACCCATTGTTGAGTGGGCATGACCTTGATAAGCAAATGGGATTGAGAAGGGCTAGTCAGACAAGGAGGAAGAGAACTATAAGAGAGCAGTGAAGAGAAAACTTAGGGGAGAGGATATTGAGAAAAAGGTAATCAAGTCTCCAAATTTGAAGAGAGGTCGATAAGGATGAAGATAACTGAGAAAACACTGTGACAACTGGCTGTTAAGATATCAAAAAAAGATATCATTAGTAACTAAGGAGACAAAACTTTCAGTTGAATGATACAGCTAGAAATTAAGATTGCCACATATTTACAAATGAGAGGAGAGGAAGTGGAGGCACCTTGTGTAGACTGGTTTCACCAGCAGTTTAGCTAAGAAAAGGAAGAGAGATACAGATTGAATATGACCTGGGGATGGTGGCATCAAGTGAAGATTTTTTGAAAACTGTATGTTGGTAGAAAAATAGAAAAATAAATCAATTCGAAATAAGAGGCAACTCAAAAATAGAACCAAGTGTATTTAAGAAGTTAATATTTTATTAACCCAACCTGAAAAAAATCACTGAGGAACAAAATCACCAAACAATAGAGATACTTTGAGAAAAGCACTTTTAAAAAATCATACCTTATAGCATAAAGTACAATAAATTCTAATGATGTCAATGTTAAATATTTTCAAATTATTTTAATAACAAAAGAATAACATTTTTCAGTGACTGAGAGGAAGAACATTTTTATTAAGCAAATGGAATTTTTAGAGACAAAACCTATGGTTATCTGGCAAATGGAACAATCTGAGATCAAATCTATCATTTTGATTACATAACAATAAAAGGATTTGCACAATAAAAACAACATTTCTGAAATTAAAAAGAAAAATGGGTTGGAGAAAATACTTGAAAGCAACATATCATAGAAAGACTGACATCCAGAATCTATAAAGCACATATCAGTAAGAGTCATAGTTACTTCCCAATAGAGAAATGATCAAAACCATGAATGGTTTTCAAATGAGAAAACTATTTACAAACCTATAAACAAATGCTCAAAGTCTTTAACATGCAAACCAACAGAACCTTAAGGTACCACTACAGACTCTATAAACTGGAAAGAGGAAAAAAGGATTTAGTTCAATAAGCTACCAATAAGGCTACGGGAGAAGAGGCGTGCTATTATCTTATTGTCGATACCATAACATTTGGGGAAAATAAAGTGGCAGTATAAGAGAGTCACAAAACTCATAAGCTCCCTTTGAACCACTGATTCCAGCATTAAGGCTATCATAAATGTACTGGGAACTATAATACATTTTTCTCTGCCCACTAGAGCAATGTCAGGGGAGTTTGGGGTTTTCTATCTCTTCCCCAGTAAATACCTCTAAAAATGACCATTTGCACTTATATGATGCTTTAATATTTACAAAATGCTCCCCTCATAACAACTCCATGAGGTAGGTAATTCAAATATTACTGTATTTCCCCATGTATAATATGCACTTTAATTTTGGGTCCTGAAATTTGAAAAAAAATGTATTACATAAAGTTATTGAACTCAAGTTTTATTCATCTGCTCATAGCTTTCAGGCATCTTTTGGGCAAGTCTGGTGCATGTACACATGCTTAGTCCATTCTGTTTCATGAACCTGAAGCACCAATTGTGTCCTCCTTTGAAATCAGTACCTTCTTTTTCATCAGCAATTCTTCTTGCCTTATGCTGAACCATCTTTGGGGACACAGGAACTCCAATTGCCCTTTGCTCTTCAATCCATATCTTCAATTCCCTCTCTAAATCAGGCCATTTTGCTGACTTGCCTCTCATGGCCTTCTTCTGCCATGGCATTTTCAGTAGGGTTTCTTCTTCCCATAGCCAGTCTCGGATTGTTTTCTCAGTTGGAAGAGGACCAAACTTACATTTACATTCAGCAGCACGATTTTCATTCACTTTTGCAAACTGGATCACTTGTAACTTGAACTCAGCACTGTATGAAAATCTTTCCTGAGCCATTTCTGGGCAGAATGTGGCAAAATGTAACCTAATATACCGGTACCAAATGCGAAACAATGGGAGCAAAGACAGCAAGCATGAAAAAGTGGGAAATACAAGTAAAGAAATCTACAGCAATGAGCGTAAAAACAAGCGTGAAAAAGCAAGAAATGCAAGTAAAAAAAATCTACAACCACTGTATGAGATGCACTCAGTTTTTAGACCCCAAATTTTTTGAAAAAGGGTGCTTCTTTTACATGGGGAAATATGGTATTACCCACATTTTATAGAAATCGAGGTTCTGAGACATTTGCATCAAAACCACAGTAATATTGTGGTTTGAACTTGGGTTCAAACCCGAGTATTCCGACTACAAGATAGCCCTGCACAATAGCCCTGTCCAGTTGGCCCCATGTAGATTTATGAAACCCAGACTTACTCCAAAGATCATATCAACCCTGAAACTCACATGTCCCTCAGTACCACCTGCCACTGGGGTCCCTCCCTCCTTCTGTTTGGAGAGAGTGGAGAGCAACATCAGAGAACTCCTTCCAGATCCCCCTCCCCAGGACAGCCATTGCATCATTTCCCACCTGGCTGCAGGACTTCATCATGTCCATGTTCCTCTTTCTTCTCCCCCACTGTCCAGCTTTTTAGGCACTGTCTACCCTATTGTATTGTAAACTCCTAGAGGGTCTTTCTTTGTATCCGGAGCAACTACCACAGTACTCAGTAGTACATAGTAAGCACTTACTAAATGTTTATTGACTGACTCAATGAATGAATGGGAGGTGTAGATCTGCAGAGCTGTGAGATCTGCTGGAGTTTTGGTACCATGGAGTCACCCTGACCTGACCTAGTAGTGGGGATGGAGGCCCACTTGGAAGGTGAAAGGGGAGATGTGTTCCTATTCATTGGGAATGCTTCCATGAAGCCAGACAATAATAGAACTGTTGTTGTTTGTCTTATCTTCTCAAAGAGCACCATGATATGAGGGAGGTGATGCTGTGACCTGCAAGTGAATTGGATTTAAGTGAGGCTGGGCTGTACAAAGTCACCAGCCTCACTTTTTCCTTCAGAGCCATCTGGGTTTAGTAGTAAGATATGGATCAGGATGACTGAGGATGGCCACAGATGTAATGGGAGACCATGGTCTTTTTAAGCTAAAGTCTTTAAGAGGTCTCAGTTTGACTGAGGCAATACCCATTCAGTGATTACTACTAGGTAAAAATGAGGCAGAGAATGACTTTTTACCTAGCTAAAAAAAAAAAATCAATCTGGGAAGTGAAGACCCTCAGGGCTTCTGGCCAAAACAGAACCAATTGCTATTTAAATTCACTCTGAGACAATCAGTGCCCCAAAAATGACCAAGCAGGGTTTGGCCTGAGACCTATTGTTGGCCAATCAATGAGAGCCAGAGTGATTTGGGTTAAAGGCTGTTCCAAGCTGTTGTTGCTGTTTGTCCTTTGTTCTCAAAAGGACCATGACATCAGGGAGATGCCATGTCATGCAAGTGAATTGGATTTAAGTGAGGGAGAGATTTTAAGTCACCAGCCTCACTTTTTCCTTTGGAGCTATCTGGGTTTGATGACAAAATATAGATCAGGATGACTGGAGATGGTCCTGGAAGCAGTGGGAGACCTTGACTTTTTTCAGTAGAACTGTAGACCATGTGAGAAATCCAGAAAAGGGCCCCTTGTTCGGCACTGTGTCAGAAATGGATTCAGAGAAATCCAATTGTTTCTTGCCAAGACAAGGGACTTCTGAAAACACTCCTACAATTAATGGATTGTCATTGGCTTCTGATTAAGACACTGCAAAAAAGGACATCAGGTGCCATCTGCTGGGAGGAGCAAAGATCTGCAGGAGGAGTGAGGATATAACTATTTGCCAAGAGCTGCAGAAGAGTACCAATGTCATATTAACATCGTAGAGAATTATAGACAAGAGGTGATGGTGTACAGGATAGCAGAGGAACCACAACAGAAGCATTGATACTTCTACTGTGGCCCCATCATATGCCAGTGTATCCCAGGGTGTCTCCCCACTATCTTGAACTGGCTTGATAACCCAAATTACGGTCATGCTGGCTCCAGGGAGGGACTATGACCACACTGCTACAACTCAAAACTCTTGTTCACGGGGGTCCTAGGAATAACCCTGGCGTGTGTTTACGGAGGGAGGAAGGCAAAGGATATACTCCTACTACTTGCCACTATAGCTGCTGAGTTCCCACTGGTATGCTTACCATTTACACAAAACCAGTCACCATGACATCATTAACTCTTATAGAGTAAATATTTCATAAATGACAAGATTAATAATAATCATAATATTTACTCAAAAGAACACAAAACCAGGAATAATTATAACATTTACTTAATATACAACATGAGAAAGAATAATCATAGTGTAATAGTCTAGCCATCAACCTTAGTCATAAACTCCCACCATCACACAAAATTCACTTGGGAGAGTGAGTACACACTTAAAGAAACAAATTATAGAGAAATGTGAGTGGGAAAACCTAGGTGCCGAAGGCAACTCATAGCCCTGGACTGAAGACCTTGATGTCTTTGGTCCCTTCAAGAACAATATATACCACATGAAGCTGCTTCTCTGTTAGCTGTCTCTCCTTTTGTCCTAACTTTTCTGTTGGGAGATCATCTGCATTGATATAGAGTCCGTGAAGCAGTGACATTTTTTACTTTCATAACCACCCTTAACAGAGGACTGACAAAAATCATTCTGCTCTTTCACCAAAGTTGTGCCAAGCCCCTCAGTTCTTCAAATAGCAAGAAGTTGTGCTTTGTTCAATCAGCTCCAAGCCTCTTCTCATAGCAAAGTCCAGCTCACAGTAACAGAGACAAAGCCTGTCTGTCCTCTCCAGTTTCCTTCTTTCAAACTAGAGAAGGAAGGAGAGGACAACATACGCACCCCTGAGAGATTTCTTGTTCTCAAGCAGTAGATAACACTGGAAGGCAACGATCTCTGATCCCTCTTCACTCGGCAGCAAAATTTAACTCTCTTCCAATACCAGTAGCTGTGCCAGCCTTTGCCTCCCCATCAGTAAGGCAATCCCCTCTTCCAATCAGCAGGTTTCCGGCCAAACAGCTGAAGCATCATCTGGAAGCCTTCTGTGCCTTCTGTTCCCTAGCTTCTTGAAACTCCTCCTGTGATCAGTTTACTCTCCTGCTTCTTCTTCTGTTTATATCTCCATATAGCTTCTTAAAGGTTCTTCTCCGGCTTCTTAACATCTTCCAAAGCCCTAAATCAGAACCTCCTGGTGGTCAGTGACTCTTCTTTACCTTTGAGGTAAAATTCAAGAAATCCACCTTTCTGTCAGATATGATCCCAACAGTCCTGTGGTCCCTAGTTAGTTAATTTATAATTTTGTCAGTTATAACCTTTAAAACACTAAAATCTTTCACATGCAAATTAGTTTATTAACAATACCCCACAGCTATCACTTCTTCCATCATTACTCTACCTTCAAACAGGTCCCTTCAGTGCATTCATCTAAAGGGTAGTTCTCTAACTGGTCCTCAAAACATTTGTCTCTCTTCACCATTCTATCCATGATACTCTTTCTTCAAAAGTTGGTTTTATCATTTTTCCTTTCACAATGCTCATTTTCTGCCCCTTTTAGCACCAAAACTATTCATATATGAAAGGAGAAACTCCTTATATTAGTTGCTATAGACAGCTATAGGGAAAGGGAGCATTAGACTGCACAAGCAGTTCAAGAATATGTGGAGGACTCTGGTCATAAACTCAAGCTGTCCTCAGAGACTCTGATGAGCCTTAGGAGATGTGCTGAACATATTGAAATCATATGAAAGCCTCTGACTCCTGGGTCACATTAGGGATTAGAAATAGCACCTGCTGGGATTCCTACACGGGGCATAACTGGATGTTATTAAGGCTGTACAGGACTCTAAGGGATGGTTGGTTGTTTATACGCAGATGTTCTTTTCCATGAGCTGTGTTATGTCACTAGTTTTTTCTTTGACTTTTGAGTAAACCTGCTCTTTCTTTAAACCTTGTAAGCCTATGAGGGAAGTTGAGGAAAATGCATTAGGTGATGTTGGATAGTAAAGCAACCAGACTGTCTGGGTGAGGGCAATAGAACAGAGGAGTAAGAAATTCTCTGAAGTATACTTGGACCCTTAAAGTTACATGAAAGTCTCTGACTTCCAGGTCACATAAAAGATATCACGAAAAGGAAAGAAGGACTTATCCTATATAAAACAATTTCATAGCTGTTTTATATATGATAGAAAAATATGGGAAATAACCCATATGTTCAACAATTGGAGAGTGGCTGAATAATTTATGCTCATTTTTGTCCTTCGCTCTCAAAGAGGACCAAGATAAAATCATTACGTTGGGGTCAAGGTGCAGTGTATCCAGCTGTGACTGATCAGACCAATATAAGCCCAGAAGGCTCTACCACAAGTTGGGCACAAATAGTCCATTTGAATATTTGGAGTGGAGATGTTTGTAAATTTGTGCATCTCACGTGTCCTTTGAACTATCGCAATTCTGCTTTGCTCATAGAGTGCAATGCCTTCTTTGATACAAGCACATCATGCTGGGTGGTTCTGTGACAATGTCTCTCCCATGTGTCACACCTGATTCCAAAGTTCTTCAGAGAGACCTTGAGCATGTCCTTGTTTCGCCTCCTCTAATTTCCCTGTGAGTTCTTGCCTTGTGTGAGTTGTCTGTAAAATAGTCTTTTAGGCAAATGTACTTTTGGTGTTCAAACAATGTGGCCAGTTCATCAGAGTTGCACTCTCTGCAGTAGAGTTTGAATGCTTGGCAGTTTAGCTCAAGAAAGGATCTTAGTGTACCTTATCCTGCCAGGTGATCTTCAGAATCTTCTTAAGACAATTCAAATGGAAGTGATTCAGTTTCCTGGCATGGCGCTAGTAGACTGTCCAGGTTTCATAGGCGTACAACAATGAGGTCCGCACAATGGCTCCATAGACCTTCAATTTGGTAATAAGCCTAATATTTCTCACCCACACTTTCCTTTGGAGCCTCCCAACACTGAACTAGCTCTGGCAATGTGTCATCTATGTGTACATCCCTGGAAAGTACACTGCCACCGTAAGTAAACTTATCCACAGCTTTCAAAATGTCTCCATTTGTTGTAACCGATGGTTCCATATATGGATGGTGTGGTGCTGGCTGGTGAAGAACCTGTATCTTCTTGGTGTTAGTTGTTAGGCCAAAATTGGCACAAGCAGTGGAGAATCGATCCTTACTTTGTTGCATCTCAGCCTCAGAAGCTGCGTTGAGTGCACAGTCATCTGTGAACAAAAAGTTATGCACCGACTCTCTCTCCACTTTAGTCTTGAGTTATATATAGCTTTTTCAAGTTAAATAATTTACCACCAGTGCAGCAGTTGACCTTGATGTTGTTTTCATCCTCACCGAAGGAGCTGGACAACATCACAGAAAACATCATGCTAAAAAGCATGAGAACAAGCACATAGCCCTGTTTTACTTCATTGGTGATTGGGGAAATGTGAGAGCATTGTCCGTTGTCTAGAACCCAGGCAAGCATGCTGTCATGAAACTGACGTACAATACTGATGAACTTCTTCAGGCAACCAAATTGCACCATGATTTTCCACAAGCCCTCACAAATGACAGTATCAAAGGCTTTGGTCAGATGGAGAAATGATGCGTACAGACCTCTCTTCTGCTCCCGGCATTGTCAAGCAGCAAACACAACCATTCCTCAGCCCTTTCTGAAGCCACACTGGCTCTTGGATAGATGACCATCTTCCAGGTGAAGAATCAGCCTATTAAGGAGGACTCTGGCAAGAATCTTGCCAGGGATGACTAAGAGAGACCCCACCCCCACCACGTGATTGTCACAGGAAAACCTATTTCTCCTTCTTTTACAGAGATGGATAATGGAGCCATCTTTGAATTCCTATAGGGATAACCTTCTCTTGCCATCTAACCCAGAAAATTTCAGTCAGCTTTTGTATGAGCAGTGGACCCCTTGCCTTGTAAGTCTCAGCTGGAATGGAATCAGCCCCAGGTACTCTGCCACTTGAGAGGAGCCTACAGGCATTCAAAACCTCCTCTTCTTTTGGAAGTTCAGCTAGACAGGGATTGTCTTTATCCTGAGGTGCACTAGTCAGTGGCTTCTGCATTGATTGAGAACGTTGAGAACATTAGGAAAACATTCTGTTGAGAATCCTGGGGATGTGGTCAGCCCGTCTCTCTAAGAACATGTCCTTCTCACTAATTATTGTGGCTCCATCAGCACTGATGCACTATAGGTCTTTGGCCCACAAATAGCCTTCAGGGCACCATAAAAGTGCTTTGGATTGCTACTAACAGTGCAAAATTGAACTTCACCTGCTTTCATACTGAGCAAAGAATTCTGCACCTCTCTAAGCTTTGCTTACACTTTTCTTTTGATGGAATTAAATGCTATCTTTTTTGAGACAGACGAACTATCCTGCTGGTAAACCTTGCGGAGGTCTTGTTTTTTCATTCAACAGCTTCTGAATTTCCCCATCATTTTTGTCAAATTAATCTTGATGCCCAGATGAGTATATATGGTGCTGTACACAAAATCTCTGAAAGCAAGCCACTCCTTTTCTGCTCCGCTGTTCCCAGCTGTGTGTTGGCTCAGCTTTCCCTCCAAGTTAGCAACAAACTGTTCTCATTCAGAGAAGCACTCATCTGCTGACGTTGTCTTCTGGTAGTTGTCTTGCTGTGGGGCCACTGCTTTTGCTGAATGTGAATGTTTAGCTTGGAGAGGCTAAGTCTATGATTGGTGAGCATTTTGTGCCACACATCACCTTTGTCAGTCTCACATCCTGTCTGCCTCTTCTCCTTACAATGACATAGTCTATTACATGCTAGTAAGAGTGGGAGGCCAGATTTGAACTTAGGAAGATGAGTCTTCCTGACTGTAGGACCTGGCACTTGTAAAGGCAATCAGTGAACGGGAAGATCTTCCCCGCCCATTCACTGGGCTTTGGGGACGGGGCTCTCAAGGTCCTGGGGGGAGTGGCTAGGACTGGAGCCAATGGAAGCCTGTGGTGGGAGGAGCTTGCTGAATGGTTGGAGCAGAACTAAGAGGAAGTTGGTGAGGCAGTTGGTGAGAGTAGTTGAGAGCTGAAGAAGAGAGGAAGCAGTCAGCTAGCTGGAACATGGCTTGGAGATTGCAGTGGAAACGGTGGTGATGGGTGCAGGTGCTACAAAAAAGCAGGACTGACCCTCATGGACACTGGAGAGTGCTGAGCAGGGGCTTGAGGCCAGTGGGTGGTCTTCTTGCTGGAGGGCCCTGGCATTGGGGGGAAGCACCAGTATGGCTTGGCTTGCTGCCATAATGTTTTTATGTGGCCTCCTGGTCACTATTGTGAGATGGGCATACTGGTCTTGGAAGGTTCTTGCCAGGAGGTTGAATTGGGGACACTGGTCCGTGGGTCTGCTACTTTTGAGTTTCAATAAATGCTTTAACTCCTCTGCCTTCTACTTAGAGAATTCCTTATATCCTGCGATTCTGGACCATTCAGGCATATTCATGGTTATCTTTGAAGTCATGAATTCTGCCTTAATGATATAGCACTCTATCCACTGAACCACCTAGCGATTCCTGAATGTTTATAATGAATACAAAGCAACATGAAAAGAAATAATGCTAGCAGCTGGGGAGATCAGGAAACATTTTGTATAGAAGATGTACCTCAAACAGAGTTTTAAAGAAAACCTGTGGTTCAAATAGGTCAAAGTTAGAGGAAATTCATCCCAGACATAGAAAACAGCCATTACGAAAACGTGGAGGTGTGAGATTATGTATGGAGAACCATAAGGGAGGCCAGTTTGTCTGGATCATAGAGTAAGTTAATGGGAATAAAGTAAAACAAGGCTGAAAAGATGTGTAGGAAGCAGGTTGTAAAAGTAATACCAAGCAAAGGGATTTATTTGGATACTGAAGAGGATGCTGATGGGGAGCTGCTGGAGTCTACTGAATAAGGAAGGGGCTCCACGAAGACAGTGCTTTAGGAAGATCGCTTTGACACTAGTGTGGGGAAGGGATTGAAGATGGAAGAGGATCTAGGTAGGGAGATAAACTAGGAGGCTACTGCAACAGTCCAGGCATGAGATGATGACAACCTGAACTAGGTTTACACAAGTGAAGAAAAGGGCAGATGCAAGAGATTTTGTGAAAGTAGAAATAATATTTGGTAACTGAATATTTGAGGTGGGTGAGAATGAGGAGTCCAAGACAACATTTTTAACACATTCTTGCATTCTGTACTAGTGTATTACAAGGCAATAAACACAACATAGACAATCATTGTCAATATGCCCATGTGGTTCTGTATCACAAAATATACCAGACTCTCCACATAGAAGGTAGAAGAAGTAAACCATTTATTCAGACACCAGAGACCCAGATCCCAAAACCAATAAGCCCAATCCTTCACATCAGCAAAGAATTCAATTAACAATATCACAGCAGAGAACCACTCCATCTCAAAGCCATCCACCTCTTTCCTCCCCCGAGCCTTAGCACCGACAAGCAGCCAAGCACCTGCTCTTTCCCTCGGCTCTAACTGCTATCTCCCCATTTCCTGAGACACACTTTCCTCTTCCCCTCAGCAAGCTCCTCCCCACCACAAGTGACTTAGGCTTCCTGTGACAAAAGCAAGTCACATGACCTATGAATGGGTGGGAAAGATCTTTAAATCTAAACTGTGATTACAACTAGGTATATTTATATAATTTTTATTGAGAATGATTAAGTTCATAATTAAACATGTTTTAAAAATAAAATGAAGTGGTTGGACTAGGTAAATTCTAAGGTCCCTCTACCAAATACTGTGCTCCTATGGATGCTATTTGTAGGGGTTTACGGGAGAATGTCAAAAACTGGTGTTGAAAAACCACTTTGAGGCAAGGCTTTCCTAATTCAAATCCCAGCTCAGCCCCAGAGTCTATCCGAAATGATAAGGGTTAATAGCACCCCAAATAACTCCCTCCCCTAAAAGCAGGACAGGGAAGATGTTCACCAAAACACATCTGGGATTACTCACTAGGAGTCAGTGTACCTGAAGTACAAGGGAGAGACATAGGTTTGGAAGGCCAAGAAGGGATGAGGCCATCAGTGTCAGGCAACCAGCCAAGCAGAGTCCTAGAACCACAGGAGACTCTGGGGGCCAGCTCAGTTCCCTGGAGCATGTGATCACAGGAGGGATGCTTTGTATGCTCAAGGACTGGGGGAGCTGCCCTCCTTCTGAAGTCTTATTACCAGGGCAGGACTGATGAGCCTTAGCTGACTCTTAACCAGGAAGCCCTCTAGACCCAACATAAATGTGACACCAATTCCTTTCACCTCTAACTCTTGATCTTACACGGCATCTATAGCCTATTCAATTCAGCAATGAAAGAGAAGTGGCAAACTGAAAAACAAGCTGAGAAGCAGGTAATTACTTCATCACAAAGTTCATGGTAGAGATAGAAAGGAAAGCCCTACTTTTGTGACATACAGATCAGAAAACAAGTTTCAAAGTGTTTAAAGAAAAGATAGGTAGGATCCCATGGCTTATTATCTTGATGGAGAAGTTAGCTCCAGATTCCTCCCTCAAGAAAGAAATTCTGACAACACAATAATAATAGCTAGCCTTTCCATAGTGAAGGTTTGCAAAGCACTTTATAGATAGTATCTCACTTGAGTCTTGGAGCAACCCTCTGAAAGTAGGTGCTGTTATCCTCCCCATTTTACAGATAAGAAAACTAAGGCTCTGAGAGTTGAATGACTTACCCAGGGTCATGTAACTAGTAAGTATCTGAGATAAGATTTGAACTCCGGTCTTACTGACTCTAAGAGGCAGCTAGGTGTCACAGTGGACAGAGTGTCTGGAATCAGAAGGACCTGAATTCATATCTAGTCTCAGATACTTTACTGGCTATGTGACCCTGGGCAAGTCACTTAATCTCTGTCTGCCTCAGTTTACTCAAGTGGAAAATGGGGATCATAAAAGCACCAACATTACAGGGTTGTTGTGAGGGTGAAATGACATAATATTTATAAAGCACTTGGCACAATGATTGGCACATAGGATATGCCTAATAAATACTTATTCCCTTTTTTTACATTCCCTTCCTCTGCCTCTATCCTTTACATCATCTAGTTGCCACAGAATGTAATCAGTCCTAGGAAGAGAAACCAAGAAATTCAGATTTTTAAAAAGACATGGATAGAAGATAGAAATAAGGCAAGCAATTGAGGATGAATACAATAGGGAGGACTATATAAAGCATACTAAAGCCCCAAATGAGCTGAGGGCCAGCGACGGCCGCTAAGCACAATGTTGTGAACAGAGCAGCGACTAGGACAGACTGACTGCCCGTGGTATGTATTTTTGTTGTTCAATTGTGTCTGACACTTTGTGACCCCATTTGGGGTTTTCTTGGTAAAGATACAGGAGCAGTTTGCCATTTCCTTCTCTAGCTCATTTTACAGATGAGGAAACTGAGGCAAACAGGGTTAAGTGGCTTGCCCAGGGTCACACAGTTAGTAAGTGTCTGAGGCCAGATTTGAACTCAGAAAGAGGAGTCTTCCTGATTCCAGGCCAGGTGCTCTAACCACTTCACCACCTAGCTGTCCTGCTAAGTGTTTAAAGGAGAGTAATGTGAAATCAGTCTGGAGAGATCAGAACCAGATTTTGAAGGGTTTTTAATTCCACGCAGAAGCATTTGTATTTCATCCTAGAGAAAAAAGAGAATTCTAAGAGATTTCAGTCCAAGCTGTCATTGACCCAAGTAATGATGGCTATCCTTGGGGACCAGTAATTCAACCAGTTGTTCCAAGTCCACCTAACTGGCTTGTGAAAGAGAATCACGTGTAGTAAATCTGGCGAGATAGGCTGGAGCCAAACTGTGAAAGGCTTTACGCGGCAAACAGTGGACTATGTATTTTATCCTAGAGGCAGTAGAGAACCACTGGAGATTTCTGAGCAGGCGATGGATGCGGTCAGGCCTGCCTGTTAGTCATATCACTTTGTGGATAACAGATTGGAGAGGGGAAAGAATAGAGGCCAAGAGACCAATTAAGAGATTATTACTTTGAAAGATTTAGGAACTCTGATCAGCACAATGACCAAACATTATTCCAGAGGACTCAAGCTGAAATGTGTCACCCACTTAGTGATAGAGAGGTTATAGGCTCAGAGTAGAAGGTCAAACATAGGGTTTGGTTGTTTTTTGGATGTGGCCAGTACAGAAATTTGTTTTGCTTGATTATTCGTGTTTGTAACTGAGGCTTTATTTTTCTTGGTTTCTTTATTTGGGGAGAGCATGGGAGGCAGAGAACAGAAAACTGAAAAGAAAATTTAATTTTTAAAAATGGTTATTGTAGTAGTCCATTTGTGAGGTGAGGAGGGACCCTGGCATCAAAAGCTACCATGAAGACTTGAGTAGTAAGAGATAATTTGTCATTTCCTTCATATCCTGATACAGACAGGAATTCCCCGCCCTCTTTTCCTACTGTCTCATACCCTTTGCCACTGTTGGCTGGTGACCATGTATCCCATTTACTAGAATAGAGGTTCTTAACCCCGGGTTCTTGCCTCCATCCCTGACGTCTGTGAATAGATTTCAAGAGGTCCATGAATTTGGATGGGAAAATAATTCCATCTTTATTTTCCCTAATCTCTAACTAAAATGTAGCATTTCCTCCAACTATTGAAAAACATTCTGACAAAGGATCCATAGGCTTCACCAGACAGCTAAAGGGGTCCAGGATACAAAAAAATGCCTAAGAACCCCTTCTTATAGAGATAAGGGGAGAGATCATCTCCAAGGGGATGATGCGCTCCTGGGGAAATCATACAACACTAGGTTATTAGGTTTTCTCTCTGCCATCATTTCCAAAATATTTGATGTAGAGAGCTGAGCCTTTATCAAAGTCAAAGTCAGCCAGGCTATGCTGGAAGGACATGAGAGCACAGCCTATAAAGAGAAAGAGAAAGCTTATTTTATTATTGCGGGAGGGGAGGGAAATAATTTGTTGTCCAGGATTCCAGCCTATGAAGCTCAGTTTCTAAAGCAACAAAAGTTGTCTTATATAAATGAAAGAACCCTGGGCCTGGAGTCAGAAGACTTGAATTCTAATTTTGCTCTGAAACTGACTCATTAAGTGACCTTGGACCAAAAAAAAAGCCTTCCCTCTTTGGATGATTACTCCTTCTATATAATAAAGTGTCAGGACTAGCTGCTCTCCAAGTTTCCTTCCAGCTCCAACAGTCTGCATTCTGGCTTTGACATTCTATATTTTATGATGATAAAGTGCCTTCCAACACTCCAGGGATAAATGTGAAGTCCTAAGCTGGGTTCCAATAAATCAACTTCACTATGACAGGATGGAGGAGGAACGTAGTTAGACAACAGCTCATGTGGAAAAAGACCTAGGGGAAGGGGACAGAAGGGGTGGGAGGAGGAGGAGGGAGGTTGGTGGCTTGCCCACTCCATATGAGTCAGTAATGTAATATAGCAGCCAAAAAGCTGATGCTATCCTAAGCTGCAGTAATAGAGGCATAGTGTTCAAAACAAGGGCAATGATACATGATCCCACTGTCCATTGCCCAAGTTAGTCCATATTTAAAGTACTGTGTTTAGTTCTGGGCACTTCATTTTCAGAGACTCCGTTGACAAGCTACAGAATGCCTAGCTGGGGTGGGGAACCTGGGTCCTAAAGGCCACATGTGACCCTCTAGGTCCTCAAGTGTGGCCCTTTAAGTTTGGGTGCAGTCAAAGGGCCGCATGAGGACCTACAGGGCCACATTTGGTCTTAAGGCTGAAGTGCTTCTTGTTGGCTCCTGGAGCCAACATCATCCTGGGAGGATGTGAACAAGAATGCTGAAGTCACTAGAGATCACAATGTGTGAGAAACTGGTTAGAGGAGAATATTTAAGGGGAAAGATGATAATTCCACTCGAATATTTAAAGGATTATCATGTAAAAAAGGAAATCGACCCATTCTGCTTGGACCCAGAGATCTAGTAACTATGAATGGAAGCACAGACAGGCTGCATGGCCTCTCCTGACCACACACAGTCTGGAGAGAATACAGAAAAATTCAGACGATGTTGTCAAGTTGTATTTTGTGGCCCTGCCCTTGTATTCTTTCACAATAAGGGCTAGGGTAGCTTCTAGTACCTAAATATCTCCCAGAGTCCCTATGGAACCTAGGGGCACAGACACAGGTCCACATGAAAAGCCATCCCAGTAACTTGTCTCCCCAGAGCTGTATCACTCTACTGCAATGAATTCTCACTTGGCTGTCTTATTCCACAATGAGGTAAATTCTACAGACGGAGCCGGGCATTCATTTGCTAAGTTTGTTGTTGTCATTCGTCCTTCGTTCTCAAGGTACCTGTGCCATGCCAGGATAACACAGCAATTCCTGACTAGTCCCCAGGGACAAGGTTAGGGAGGTTAAGCCAAAGATAACCGGTCACTTAGAGAGTCAAAAGCATGGCCTCCTAGTCAGACTATAAAGCTGTACAAATGGCTCCATTCCCTCCCCATTCCAATCCCTTTCCTTTGAACACTTCGCTTTTGGGACTCTTTCCCAGTTCTTTCTCTCCCTTGGATTTCCTACAAGTGGGGAAAGGACTTTCCTTTCCCTTCCCTTCTTACTCCAATGGCCTGGTTGATTCACAACCCAGAGATTGTTCCTCCCTGAGCTTGGCTACCAGCAAATTCTGGTATGGATATGGTTCACTGAATCCCATCTGGACCTATTACTACAAACGAGCTGTTCTAAGCCATTCACTCAGAGAGAGGCCGATAAGATTTCTTGTGGGGTGAGGGAAGGGAATGAACACTGGACTGAGAGCAGGACAACCTCCAACCCTCAATATTTCCTGGCTGGTAACTCTGGACAAACCCATTGATTTGCCAGTGTGGACCTCAGTTTCCTCATCCAGAAAGTCCTTGGGCTAGCTTACCTCACGGGCTGCTGGGCAGGAAAGTCTTTATAAAACTCTAGAGACGGTGAATTGTTGCTGCTGCTATGTTGTTGTTGTCACTACGGTTGTCATGGTTACAGAATGAGAGTCTGGAGCTAATTCTCTGAGCCTGCATATAGGAACACAGGCTCCCAGATTTAGAACTAGAAGGAATCTAGAGGGTCATGTAGCCCGACCTCTTCATGTTATAATGAATCATTATGTGTATGTGTGTGTATGTTTGTGTGTGTGTGTGTGTGTGTGTGTGTGTAAAATGAATCATTATATAATGAATTATATCAGGAGACTGAAGCTCAGAGCAGCCAATCAATAAACATTTATTAAGTACCTACATCAGGCCATATTGGAAGAACATTAGAAGACAGCCTGAAAGAGAAAGAGAAAATGTATTTTTATTTTATTATTTTGGGAGGGGGGAGAGTGGGGGACATGCAGTAATTTATTGCCCAGGATCCTGAAGCTCAGTTTCCGAAGCACCAAAGGTTGCCTCATATAACTGAAAGTTCCTAGTCTGCTAGGGATACAAAAACAGGGGGAAAAAACCTTCCCCTGCTCTCAGGGAACAGGCAGTTTAATGAGGCAAACAAGATTCAAACAACTACGTACAAACAAGCTAAAGAGAGAACACATTGGAAATGATCAACAGAGGGAAGGCACTCGAATTAAGAGAGATTAGGAAAGGTTTCCTGTACAAGATAGGACTTTAGCTGTGACTTGAAGGAAGCTCAGGAAGCCAGGAGACTGAGATAAGGAAGGAGAGCTTTCCAAGCCTGGGGGACAGCCAGTGAAAATGCCCAGAGTTGGAAGATCTTGTTTGAGTATCTGGTTTAAGGAACAGCCAGGAGGCTGGTGTCATTGGATCACAAAGTACGGTGAGATGAGAAGTATAAAGGGTAAGAAGACTGGAAAGGTCGGGGGATGAAGGGGGACTTTGAACACAAAACAGAAGATCTTGTATTTTAGCCCAGAGGCAATAGGAGTCAGTGGAGTTTATTGAGTGGGGGTAGGACATGGTCAGAACCAAGCTTTCGGCTGAGTGGAGGATGGACTAGAGGGAGAAGAGATGTGGGGCAGTGAGACCAATCAGACATGCCCAAGGTTGCACAGGTTAGTAATTAGCAGAAGCAGAATTTTAACTCATTTTCCCACAGGCATGCAGACACACACTGCTCCACACACCCCCACCCCCTGCCCCATTTCTTTCTACCAAGGAATTTGTTCTATTGCTTTCAAGAAGCCTTCTTTGACTTGGCCGCTTTAAGTGTATAAGTGAAAGCACTAGTTGTTCAGCCCTCTGCCTTTCTGGATTATATTGTTGGATTTTCTGCTATCTTTCGGTTCTTGTTTGACTTTCAATCTTCACTAAGTTCCTTTTCAAGTGTTCCCATGTCAGGCTTCTTGCTTCCCAGATTATTCAAATAATTTTGGAGCTTGGATTAGAACCCAGGATTTCTGAAGCCAAATCCAGCACTTGCTCTATTCCAGCATATGAGCTTGGCCCTTAGGGGCAGGCCGAGGGCTGAAAGCATCATTCTCTGTGTCAGCATCACTTCTAAGTTCACTTAGAGTGAACGTCTGAAATCTGGTCTCCCTAAATCAAGAGTATATTTCAGGCTTCTTCTCCTTCTCCATCACAAATTCTAGGAAGGAATGCTCACTACCCCCTCAAGATTCCCATCATCTCCACTCAGCAACCAATTCCTCCCTTTAGTGAGACAGAGTCAGAAGAGACTTTCTCATTACTTTCTCTACTTTCTGAAAGATAAAATTGTGATTAAGGCAAGTCAAGAAATTATTGGCTGCTTTGCTTTTGCAGAGAGGGGGGAAGAGAGGGAGATAGAAGAGGGAGAGAGGAGGGGAGGGAGGGAGGGAGGGAGAGAGAGAGAGAGATTGAGAGAGAGAGAGAGAGAGAATGTCTAAATAATTTACACCCTCCATCATGCCTATGGGTCAGGCTTGTGATCTGTTCCTCACACTCCTCATTTATATCTTCTTGTTGTCCAGGCGATTTGTAGTATACTATGGTGGGAAATTTGCTCCTTTTTCTCCTTCCATTGATGTTCATCTAAATGCTCTCTAAAATGTTTTCCCTCTGTGGTTCCTGGATTACCTCACTTAACTATACTTCTCTAATACATAATACTACTATGGATTCTTAACCAAAAAAAAAGATTAGAGATAAGAAAATATTCAAGAGTTAACTATTATCATGGGAAATTGAACCACTCTTACACAAACAAGATTAATGTCATGAAGATAAGAATGAAAATCAACGACTGGGTAAAAAAATTAGAATCAAATACTTCTGATAAGGATCTGATATTGGAGATATATAGGAAACTAACACACATACATATCAACAAAAACCATTTATTTAATGGATAATTGCTCAAAAGAGATGAATTTCTCAAAAGACAAATTACAAACTATAAGCTATCATATAAAAGATTGTTCCTAATCACTAATAATAAATGCAAATCAAAACAATTCTGAGATTTTATCTCATACCCAGAAAATTAACAAAGATGACAAATATAGTAAAAGTACATGTTAGAGGTGCTTCAGGAAGACAGGAATGCGAATACACTATTGATGGAACTATGAATTGGTTCAGCCATTTTATAAGGCAATTTTGAATTATGCTTAAAAAAAGAACAAAATTTGCATAGCCATTCACCTAAAGATCCCACTGGAGCCATGTATTCAAAGGAGGCCAAAGATAGAAAGAAGTTTCCATCCATCCATCTATCCATCCATCCATCTATCTATCTAAATTTTGCAGTAGTCTTTTTTGTAGAAGCAAAGAAGTGAGAACAAAGTAAGAGTCTGTTGATAGAGGAATAGCTAAACAAATTTTTGTGCTTAAACACAATGGACATATGAAGAACTTAGAGAAACATGGGAAGATATACGTACTGGTATGGAATCAAGTAAGAAGAACCAAGAAAATAATATACACGATGACTCCAACAATGTTTACAAAACGACGATAAAATGAGACTGCTATAAAACTAAAATGTCCACGTTTGGCTCCAGAGAAGAGTTGAGTCAATATGTTTCCCTCTCTTCCTTCCAGAGAAAGGTCCTTTACATATGCAATGTCACAAGTACTGTAGGATTTGTTGATGGGTTGGTTGGTTTTGCTGAACTTTTTTTTCCTTTTTCTTTTACAATCTCTGGTTTACTGAGTAGAGGAGGCGGAGCTTTACAACAAAAGATGAATGTTATGCAAAAACAAAATAAATCAATAAAAATAAACCATATATACACAATGTTACCACATTTCCAACTTCTATTACCTACCCAGTTTCTTTTTAATATCATCCAAAGCCAAATTCCAGTCATGAGCCTCATTCCACCAAGTCCCAATGATACCAATAAGGTCAAATCTGCTTCCTTGCTTTGGAGCTTCTTGTTTGTTCTGTAGACAAAAATTTGAGGTCATGAGTTTTACTACTGGCTCCTATGTTTTCCTTTTTTTCTTTTTTAACAAGCGTTAACACAGGAGCTTGTATAAAGGCATAGTTACTTCAAAGTATATAATCACAAATATACAAACTTACTCCCCCCAATACATGGAAGGAATAATCCTTTTCCTTCTTGCACCACCTCAGTCTCTGGGGAATGGAAGAGGACTAGGTTCATAGCCTAGCTTGGTTCCCACAGAGCACAATTGCAATTTCAAGTCCAAAATCTGCCTTGGACTTGAGTCCTGGACACCTTGGTTTCTCAGGGCTTCTGTGGAGGGCTGGCTCCATTATCCTACTTGCAATTCTGGCTCCAAGGTCGTCATGGCTCAAACTCCCAGGTCTCATGGGGATCAACTCCAGCATCTGAAACTGAGGACAAAGAACACAGAACAGGGGAAAGAAAAAAAACCACCACAAGACCCATTTCTTGGAGTTTAAGTAAAAGATAGGGAGCAGGGGAAGGCAAGTCCTTCCCCTCTCACTAACTGAGTTCATGGCACCCATGCTAGACTCAGGAGATAGCAATAGCTGAAAAGAATGCAGCTGAACTATGGCAGAAAAGAGGAGTGCCTGGCTCAGTCTCAATAGTTTTAGACATAGGTAAGCAATCAAAGGTGGTTACTCCCACTTACATGGTAGAAGACATAGAAACCTTCATGGTAGGCAATCTGGACATGGTCCAAAGGTCCCTCAAAGACTCCTCCATGTTACCAAACTTTCCTGGGCTACATGAGCATTTATTTTCTCTCCCTCCTGCCTCCCCCCACCTTCTCCCCCTAAAAGAAAAAGAAACCCCTTGTAACAAATATGAATAATCAAACAAAACAAATCCCCACACTGGACTTTGTCTCCTGTGAACTTCTGGAACTCTCTTATTCTCCATCTCTGGCTCCTGGCTTCCTTGGCATCCTTCACATCTCAGCTAAAATCCTACCTGATGCAGGAAAATTTTTCTGACCCTTCATAATTCTAGTGCCCTTCCTCGTTTGATAATTTCCAATTTATCCTCTCTATAGCTTGTTTGTACATAGTTGCTTACACGTTGTCATCTCCATTAAACTGTGAGCTCCTTGAGAGCAAAGGTTGTCTTTTTCCTTTCTTTGTATCCCCAGCATTTAGCACAGTGCCTAATAGGGGTTGGGAACCTGCTGCCTTGCTACATGTGGCCTCAAGGAGGCAGGTTCCCCACCCCTGGATAGCACATAGTAGAAACTTAATAAATGTTCACTGGCTATCTCAACTGCTATTCCTCTTTTTTCTACGTAGCAACTTTTTATGGCCTCCAGGTTTGGTAGATACATGTAAGCAATTTTTTCCTTCCCCCATCCATTTTATTCTAAAGCCCTTTTGATTAGGTTTGCAAGAAAATAAGGAAGTACATTGTTACCAATTTTTCCTAAGTGAACTCCATTCCTTGCCAATAGACTGACATTCCTGTATTTTATGCCTTATACAATCTTATAAAGTAACTCATACTATTTTCTCAGAGAAGATGGAGAGCTGTAACCTAGATGAAAGTATAAATGAATGGATTCATAACTGGTGGAAGGACCAAACCCAACAAGTAATCAGTAATGATTCATTATTAATTTGAAAGGTCTCTCAGTGCAGTACCCCAAGGATTTGTGCTTGGCACTAAGCTAATTAATATTTGCATAATAATGTTAGATAAAGGTATTTCTGCAATGCTTATCACATTTGCAAATGGGTTTTTTAAAACTATTTTTTTCTTTGTTACAAAAGAGGGTTTGATGTTGGGTGGCGAGGCTATATAAGAAAATAACTACAGTGTAAAAAATGCAAAAGAAAACAACAAACTTTTTTAATTGCATATGACCCAAAGCTGGGAGGGTTTGCTGATATATTACTTAACAATCCGGACGCAGAAATATCTTGACAGGTTAGAAGAATGGATTGAATCTATAAGATGTAATATAATAAGGGCAAATTTGAAGTCTTATATTTGGGCTCAAAAATATGAACTCTCAAATACAAGATAGGAGAAGCATCATTAGATAACAATTCCTCTAAAAAGATATTTGCAGAGATTAGTGGACTACAAATACAGTAAGCCAACAATGAGATGTAGAAAATTAAATATCCTAATGCACCCTTTGTGTGCATTAAGAGAGGCATTGATTTCAGAAATAAGGAAGTGTTAGTCTCTTGTACTTTATCCAAGGCAAACCATATGTGGATTATTGTGTCTAGTTCTAGGTTCCACACTTTAGAAAGGGCATTGATAAACTGGAAAGGGTCCAGAAGATGGTAAAGAGGGTGGCAAAGGGCTTCAAGATGATGCCATCTGAAGATTGCCTGAGAGAACAAGGGGATCACTAGCCTGGAAAGAGAAGCCGGGGGGAGCGGGAGGGGGGGGGAAGGAGCTGTGACAAGATAGTGATTTTCAAGTACATGAAAGGTGGTCAAGCAGAAGAGGGTTAGGGTTTCTTTGCTTGGCCCCAGGAGACAGAACAGGAGCAAATGGTGGAAAATGCAGAGACTTTTACATGTAACTTGGAAAAAATAAAATGCTAAAAAAAATTTTTAAATAATTTTTTTAAAATGCAGAGACAATTCTGAAGCATGTAAAGAAACAATCTCTTAATATCAGAGCTATCCAAAAGCACTATGGGTTGCTTCGGGAGATGATGGGTTCCCCCTCTTGGGAGTTGTTCAAGTAAAGACTGGTTGAGCACATGCCACGTATGTTGTAGGGAGAATTCTTTCGGGGGTATAAGTCAGACTAGATGACTACTGAGTTCCATTCTACCTCTGAAATGCTATGAGTCATGGGATCATAGGACCATAGATTTAGAACTAGAAGGGATTTTCCAGGTTGGGATTTTCCAGGTCATTGGCTCCAGTCCCCCCATTTTTCAGATAAGAAAACTAAGTCATCTGGGGGAAGGGGAGGAAGATATGATAACTTTATCATACATTTAAAAGGAACAGGAAGTTATATATAATAGATTTGCAGTTTCATGCACAATCCTTTCTTTTATTCTACTATGTTATAGAAATGCTTGTTTTATTTCATAAATTAAAAATAAAATAAATAATTTTAAAACAGAATAAAGTTCCCCCCAAAAGAGAAAAAAAATAGGTCCTGTGACTTTCCCAAGCTCACGCAATTAGTGTTGGAGATGGGATTTGAACCCAGGGTTTTCTGACTCCAAATCCAACACTCTGTCTCCTGCATGATACTATCTCTTGATTCTGTGAATGTCAGAATACAAGAATTACAAGTGGAAGAGGCCTTAGAGATCTTCTTTTATATTTATTAGATTTATTATTTTATTTTGTAGAGAAGAACATAGAGCCTGAGAAATGCAGTGACTTATACTGAATCATACAGCTAGTCAACATTTTTAAAAGGCTTCTCAACAGGAGCTAGAGTAAATATTCCAGGGGCTCTCTGAGGATCAGAGAAGAAGTAGAACCGAAGGCTGAATGGAAAGGATTAGTCCTAACCACAAACCACAACAGCTCTAGGGGGAGGAAGTAGCCCCACAATCTAGTGACCACAAGAATGGTTTCTAGTGTCCATCACATTTGCCACCACCAGGTAATCTGGTCCTTGCATGTTTAATTAGTAATCTTGGTCTGAATGTTAGAAAATAACATTAAAAACAGAAACATTACAGAAAAAAGAGCAAAAACATTAGAAAGCAATAATATATAAACTGTCCAGGATATCTAGCATGGCACTCATTATCTACCTCCTGGAAGAAATGGAGGCTTTTAAAACTCTAAAGCACTATAGACATGTCTCTCCTCCAAAAGTCAACCTGATATTTTGTTATGTCTATACTGGCTTAAGGGCAGCTAGGTGGTACAATGGATGGTGTACCGGGCCAGGATTCTCAAAGACTCATCTTCTTAAGTTCAAATCTGGCCTTAGACACTTACTAGTTGCATGGCCCTGGACAAGTCACTTAACCCTGTTTGCCTCAGTTTCCTCATCTGTAAAATGAACTAGAGGAGGAAAGAGAAAACCACTCTAGTATCTTTTCTAAGCAAATTCCAGATGGTATCACAGAGAACCTGACATGACTGAAAATAGCTGAACAACAATAGTCCTGGCCTAATCTTCCTAACAGAATAATAGAATTTAGGTATCAAAGGGGCCTTAGAAATGACTGACCTCACTTTATAGATGAGAACATTAGGAGGAGGCCTAAAGATATTAAAGAATATATTGTAGTACAGTGAGAGAAAAATAGAACTTGGTGGTGTCAGAAAACCTGGGTGCAAGCCCTAGCAGCTCAGCTACCTAATGAGCATGGGGTACTATTGAAAAAGCACTGTCCTAGGAACCAGAGAATCTAGGTTCTAATCCCAGCTTTGCCACCATCTCCCAGAGCATGGGCAAGTCAGCTCATCTCAACAGACCTCAGTTTCCTCATCTGTCATTATGAGCTGTAAGATCCCTTCCATATCTTGTAGTCTATAATTCTATGACCATTGGCAAGTCACTCAACCTCTCTGTGCCTCAGTGTTCTTATTTGTAAAAGGCAGACACTAATAATAGTCTGCACTCTATCTCCTGCATTACCCAGCTGACTCTTTAACCCATTCACTCTTTAGGACTGTATGTTTTTAGTCTCCAAATATAGGCCTGGTGGTGATTAGAAGGAATATTTGTTTAAAATTCTATACTTTCTGGGGTGTAATGGACCTCTAGAATTCATCAAGTCTATCCTACCTCAAAGGAGGACTGAATTTAAACTGTCCCATTAAAAAAGTTATCTCTCAGCTTTAAAGATCTCCAGGGAAAGGGACTCCATGGTTTTCCTTTACAACCCATTCCCATTGCTACCCAAAACCTAAAATGC
Organism: Trichosurus vulpecula; assembly: GCF_011100635.1. NCBI lineage: Eukaryota > Metazoa > Chordata > Mammalia > Diprotodontia > Phalangeridae > Trichosurus > Trichosurus vulpecula. The sequence continues at coordinate 11,998,838 of NC_050575.1, read as the reverse complement.
AAGGCAGTATATGAAGCTGCAAGGGCAGCTACGTGGTACAGTGGGCAGAGTGCTGGGCCTGGAGTCGGGAGGACCTGAGTTCAAATCTGGCCTCAGGACTTTTTTCAACTGGGTGACCTTGGGCAAGTCACTTAATCCTATGTATCAGTAAGGCAAGATTCATGACCTTGAAGATGACCATGAACATGCCTGTATAGCTCAGAATCACAAAGTGTAAGAGATTGTCTAGGTAGAAGGCAGGGGAAGTGTAACATTTATTTGGATACCAGATGATTAAATCCCAGAACCAATAACCCCAATTTGACATAGCAGTAATTGTATTCCACAACCAGTAAGTCCATCTCAATGTAACAACAAGGAAATTATAACTTAGTATTACAGCAAGGAGCCAAGTCATCCTGTAACCTTTCCCCTGCTGGGGCCTTCCTGTAAACACTCACAAATCCTAACTTAGTCTGCCTGCCTGCTTCCTCTCCCATTGCAGTTCTCAGAAGGCTTGCAGTCTTCTGAATTCTCCAGTCTGTGCATTCTCCATTCTCCAATCGCTCAATTCTATAGATTCTCAGTTCTCTTGTCTCTGCAGCTCCCTGGTCTCCACTCTCTCTGCAGCTCTCTGAGTTCTGTAGCTCACTAGTCTCTGAGCTCTCTGCAGATTCTGAGTTCTATGGCTTCCTTCTGGGAATATATACTCTTTTTAGGGCCGAGGGTTTCACGCCCAATCAGCAAAAGGGTGTAGGCCTGGGGCTTAGTACTTAGTAAGTAAAGGGTATAGGCCTGCCTACACACAGACCTCTAATCAAGCTTCCCTTAACTAGCCCCACCTGAGGCCTATTGAATAAGCAGGAAAGCTCTTTGATCACTGATTGGCATCACACCCTGTTTGCTTTAGTTTCCTAGTCTGTGTTGTTCATCCTTCTTTCAAAGAAGACCAGTGACATCATGAGGTGACATCATGACTTGCATGTGAATTAGATTTAAGTGAGGCAGAGTCACACAAAGTTGTCCGCCTCACTGTCTCTTCCACAGACATCAAGCCCGGTGGAAAGACAAAAGTCAAGATGACTGGTGATAGCCTAGGATGCAGTGGATGGCCTTGGTGTCTTTGATGTCTGACCAAGTTCTAAGGGCACCACAGTGGCTGCTTCAGCCACCTTCATGGCCATTTTAAGAAACTGTTCTCATCCACCTATTCTGCCAGGAGAAGACGTCGTATGAGCTGGAGAAGGAAATGTCGAACCACTCCAGTACCTTTGCCAAGAAAACCCCAAATGGGATCACGGAGAGTCTGACATATCTGACACAACTCAACAATAACAAAAACAACATGTGAAGATACCATGTGAATAGGGCTGAAAATGGAGGGGATACCCACACCTCTGTCAGCAAAGGAAAATACAAAACGGAGGAGAGATGGAAGGTTTGGAACTAAAGGGGCAAGGGAAATGTAGACATAAGAGGAAAAGATTACTGAGGGATGAAGTTCACACCATCCAGCCCAGATACTTGGTGCAGAAATATACAGAAATCCAGGTTACTCTGCTTCCTCTCCAATAGGTTTAACATCCAGCTTACAGTCTTGTTCTCCGGCTCAACTCATCCCTTTTGGACAATTTGGCCTCCCAGTCTCTCAAAAATTCCCTTTCCACGACCTCCATACCTACTATTCCATAGTCATATATAGGATTGGTCCCTTCCCCACTCTACCTTCACACACACACACACACACACACACACACACACACACACACAAATACACACTGTTCACCTGAATTTTCTATTGGTAGTAGACTTCCTACTTCTAGCTCTGCCTAGACAAGAATCCCCTTTTACTAGATATAGCCTCTGCTTGGAGACTTGGGTAGAGTGCCAGTCTGGGGAAGATCTGGGTTTTACTCAAGCTCTTGCAAGCTGTGTGACTCTGGACAAGTCACTTAACCTCTCTGGGCCTCAATTTCTTAATCTATAAAATGAGGAGTTGGACTTGATGACTTCTAAAGTCTCTTCTAGCTCTGGGGCTATGATCCTATATCCCTATGACATCTAGTGAGGGGAAACCCACTACCTCATGAGACAGTCCATCCCTCTTTTGAATAGCTCCCATTGTTAGCGAGACTTTCCCTCCATAAAGCCTAAATATGCCTGTCTTCAACTCTAACCTGTTGCTCCCAGTGACATATTCTGGGACTAAGCAGAGCAAAGGCTACCGTTCTTTGTTATCATAGACCATCAGGCACTTGATGACAGCAGTCATGTCCTGCCCAGCTATACCTCTCCCTCAGAGCTAGACTTCCCTTATTCCTTTAATCAGTCCTTACCTGGTGGTGTTTCCAATGCTGACCATCCTGGTTGCCTCCCTCTGGGAGCTCTCCAGCACATCAACATCCATTCTGGAGAAATGCACTCACAACTGAATATAATATCATGTCACAATATGGTGGGACTGTCACTGCTCTTGAATAAATGAATGAATGGATGGATGCATGAATGAAGGAGCATTTATTAAGTACCCACTATGTACAACTAGCTGGCATCTAGGTGGTGAAGTGGATAAAGCACCAGGCCTGGAGTCAGGAAGACCTCAGTTCAAATTGGGCCTCAGACAGTTGCTTTGTGACCCCAAGCAAATCACTTAACCCTGTTTGCCTCAGTTTCCTCATCTATAAAATGAACTGGAGAAGGAAATGGCAAACCACTCCAGTAGCTTTGCCAAGAAAACCCCAAATGGGATCATGAGGAGTCAGACATGATTGAAATGACTAGGAAACAACAAAATGTACAACAGGGACAGCTAGAAGGCTCAATGGATCTCTGGGCCTGGAGTCAGGAAGACCTGAGTTCAAATTTGACCTCAGATACTTACTAGCTGTGTGACCCTGGTCAAGTTACTTAGCCTGTTTGCTTTGGAGGCAGCTGGATGGCTCAGTAGATAGAGTGCTGGGCCTGGAGTCAGGAAGACCTGAGTTTAAATTCAGCTTCAAATACTTACTAGCTGTGTGACCTTGGGCAAGTCACTTAACCTCTGTTTGCTTTAGCCCACTGGAGAAGAAAATGGCAAACCAATGCAGTATCTTTGCCAAGGAAACCCTATGGACAGTCCTGGCATGCTATGATCCACAGGATCACGAAGAGTTGACATGACTGAATGACTGAACAACAAAAATGTTTAACACTGTGATTATACATGCATATGCCTGTATATGTACATACATGTATCTTATCATGTATGTACATACACTATTACGTATACATACCTATAAAATAAAATAAAATAAAATAAAATAAAATAAAAGTGAGATAATCTTGCTTCCAAGGAGCTCACATTCTAATAAAGTAGGAGATCTTAACCTGGGGAGGGGTCTATGGCCCCCTTAAAGGTTCGTGTGTAAATTTGAGGGTATCTACCAACTTTAATGAGAAAAAATTACATCTTTACTTCATAGTCATTGGTTTCCTTTGTAAGCCTACATATTTTATTTTATGTTTCTAAAAATATTATTCTCAAAAGAAGCCCATAGGCTTCACCAGATTGCCAAAGGGGTCCATGACACCAAAAAAGTGAAGAAGCCCTGTAATAGAGGGATTCAAGTAATAGAAGCTTCAAGTGCAGGGCAAGCAGCTGGTAAGACCTGCTGATTTAGATTTAGCATGGTCTAGTTTGGCTAGAGTGCAGAAAGGAAGTAAGGGTAACATACAAATACATCTTATTTCATGTCATTTCAATGGTTAAAGCCACGCCAATTTTGACCTTGAACCTTTTGACAATACCAAAGACTTTAATGGAGAGACCTTTCTTTGTGGGTCTTCAGGAAGGAGTTAGTGACTGCAGTACCTGGTCAGGCAGTTATCAGATTATATTCTGTTTCCTGGGTACTATGCCCTTGATAATGTTGTCTGGGATACTTTTTTGCCCGCCATGTTGCCCTATTGATTCCCTCTGCAGTCTTTCTAACCTTCACATCCTTCTTTAGCTAGAGGTTCCTATCGTGAAACTGTTGTTTCTTAAACCTAAGAGAAGGGCATTATGTTTATCCGTATTAAATTTCATTATTTCTTTTGACCCCCATCTTCTAGCCTCTCAAAATCTCTTGGATCCTGACTATCATCCAACGTGTTTTCTATCCCTCCCAGCTCTATGTCATTTGCAAATATGAAAAGCATGTTGTCCATGCCTTAATTATGAGTCACTGGTTTAAAATGCTAAATAGCACAGTGCCAAAGATAGATTCCTGAAGACCCCACTACAAACCTTCAAGCTGATACAGAGCCGTAATAACTACCCTTTGGGTACAGTCAGTAACTAGTTTTGAATCCACTTTAACTATCATTTCTCTATTTGACACAAACTGTTAAATATTTGAGCCAGCTTAATCAGTCTAAACCATAATCAATCTTGGTAAAAAGAAAAGACACGCACCTATTTCGTGGATCTGTTTCAATGATTCCCATCTTTTTTTGTTCTGCGAACCCCTTTCAACATCAATAAAAAAGTGTCGTGGACCCCCAGGGTAATTTATCATATTATTCATAATATTCTTTTAGATGTATTTACTAACTACTTACAATAAATACAATGATAATCTTTATCTTAAAAAACCTCCCAGATGAAAATTTACATTATATAATTATAAAATAAAAAAATTTTATTCTCTCCATAATTATGAAAACTCTAAATATAAACTTATAAAGCTCTAATTACAAATAATTGTAAATCTTTCATGTGGGAGATTCTATTAATTAAGTTATCTAGCAAGCCTCATATGCTTACTAATCTGCAAGACTCCATAATACATTTCTTTATTTTATAAATTTTGTTGACTATAAATAACATTTTCAATGAACTAAGTTACAACTTGGAAGATGTCTATATAACAATTCTATATACATACATGCATGCATATATACATTATATATGTATATATATTTAGTATTTATATATATATATATTTCATTTCAATGTTAGACTTTGATTTGGACAAAGTTTTACAGTATATAGCTCAACACCAGACAAAAGTAGTCTTACCTCAGTATCTTTGTCAAGAAAACCCCAAATGGGCTCACAAAAAGTTGGATACGACTGAACAACAACAAGCTCTAACATGCTGTATTCTTTGATGTTAAGCCTTTGCTATGTACTATGAGCCTAAATTCAAAGAGAATGTTTTTCTTGGGTTATATTCAGGCTTTTAAATTCTGTTGGCCTTCTAATTTTTGGAGTTGAACATCCAATTCATTAATTTCTTCTTTTGTTAATGAGTGTTCAGAGATATAGCACAGGCCCTGGGCTCATTTTCCGAAACCACATTGGGAATAATAGGACAGGTACCTAGAACAGGGTTTTCAGCTTTGTGAAGTTCTCATAAAGTTCTCACTTGGTATGGCATAGTTTTTTTTTTTTTTTGGCTGGGCTCTTTGTAAAGTCCTGAAGCTGCTTTTCCTAAGGGTGGCTAGGCTGTCTTCAGCTGCTGATGCAGACACTGCCATTAGCCACAGTTATTACTCGGTATCCCCAGAGCCTAGTACAGTGTCTGGCACTTAATAAATGCTTATTGACCGACTGACACTGTGAGGACACCCATGGGAAGTCCATTTCCATTCCATATTCCAACCTTTGAAGTTTACCAGGTCATCTTCTGGTCAAGGAGAGGAGGCTGAGGCTTTCCTCCCTGACCTGGCCTCCCCATCCCCCAAGCAATTACCTTTCAGGGGCTTGGCTGAAGCTGCTCATTTCTCTAAGCTGTCCTGCCACTGGTATTTGGGGTTTTAACTGGCCTATTTTAGGCAAGGCAGCTAGGTGGCACAAGGATAGAGCACTGGGCCTGGAGTCAGGAAGACCTGAATTTGAATCCAGCCTCAGACACTTACTGGTTGTGTGACCCTGGGCAAGTCACTTAAGGCTGCTCACCTCTGTTTCCTCATCTATAAAATGAACTGGAGAAAGAAATGGCAAACTATTCCAGCATCTTTGCCAATAAAATCCCAAAAGGGGTCACAAAGAATCAGACATCACTGAGAAATGGCTAAAGAACCACAAATTTTACCCCAACCCCATGGGGCATGACTGTCTCTTCAACCAATCCCAAAACATTTCCTGTGTAGCTTCATTTTACTGAATCTGATGGCTTTCTCTCCTTCCAAATTGATTAAGGTGAATAGCGCAATGTCTTTAATTGATTAATTGATCTTGTAGAGGGGTTCTCACCTGACAAATGTATCAAGCAGTATGGCATCCTATTAGTTGCTTTAAGAGTAGTGGAGTGATTGATTCATTCAATCAACCTCTACCCTCACAGAGAGATAACTTTTCCCCTAAGGATTTCTTTGGCAGCATCTCAGATGTTTTGGCTTATTGCCTCATTGTTACAGTTTTCTCTGATTAAAATAATTTATTACTCCTACAATTTGCTCTTTAATACACACATTCTTTAGTATTATTTGGTCTCCATTTCAATATAACTCCTTTCTTCAAATACCCCATATTGTTTATAATTGATATTGCCTATGGTCTATAAAGGATGAGCTTAATATTTCTGGTTTTCTGCATTTGTTAATGAGTTTTCTGTACCCTGCACACATATTCAGTTTTTGTAAAGATGCCAGGCAAAGCTTATATTGCTTTGGAATCTCACTCTCTAATCACCAGAAGCCTGGCACATCTACATTTTCTAGAATTCTATCCAGGTCCCTAACTTCTTTGTTGCTTATCTTTCTGTTAGATTTATCTAAGCCTCAAAGGGTCACACTGAAGTCCCCAACAATTAACTGCCTATTTTTCCCTACAGCTTAATTAGCTTTTCCTTTAAGTATTTAGATGCTGTGCTATTCAATCATGAATATTTAGTATTGATACTGTTTTATTATTTATGAAGCATATAGTCATAATGTAGTTTCCTTGCTTATCTCTTTTCAAAATAATTTTACTAATGCCTTTTGTTTTTATATTATATTCATTTCCAGATTATCCATTCCTTAGCCAGTGGGCCTTCCCTTGTAACTAAGATTAAAAGTGAAAAAACAATTCAGAAAAATGAACCAACATATGAACCATATCTGACAAAATATGAAGTATTCCACACCTGTTGGCCCCAACCTTTCTTGTTTACCTCTCGGAAATGTGTCTTTTGGGGGATTATGATTGTCATCCCTCCTTTTTAAATACAGATTGATAATAATAATAATAATAGCGAACATTTATATAGCTGCTACTATGTGCCAGGCACTGTGCTATGCACTTTATATTTATTGTTTCATTTAATTCTCACAAAATCCCTGGGAGGTAAGTTCTATCATTTCCATTTTATAAATGAGAAAACCGAGGCAAACAGAGGTTATGTGACTTTCCCAGGGTCATACAGCTACGAAGTATCTGAGGCTGATTTGAACTCTGGACTCATACTAAAGGCAGCTAGTTGGCCCAGTGGATAGAGCATCAGGCCTGAAGTCAGGAAGACCTGAGTTAAAATCTGGCCTCAGACACCAGGCAAGTCACTTCACTCTGTTTGCCTCAGTTCTTCATCTGTAAAATGAGCCGGAGAAGGAAATGGCAAACTACTCCAGTATCTTTGCCAAGAAAACCCCAAATGGGGTCATGAAGAGTCTGAGACGATTGAACCACAACAAAAAATGATACTTAAAAAGTCCCTAAAATGTACAGGCCCTTTGAACCAGGTATATTGCTACTCCAAGAAGGAGTAGTAATTACTATTCCAAGATACCCCAAGAAGGCCAAAGAAGAAATGTCCTTTACATACAAAAAGTATCTATACCAGTGTGTGTGTGTGTGTGTGTGTGTGTGTTTACATACATATTTAGTAATAGCAAAGAAATGAAAAGAAAGTGGATATCAGTTGGGGAATGGCTGAACAAAATGATGATATGAAGGTAACGGAATATTATTGTACCATAAGAAATGGCAAATATGAATTCAGAAAACTTTGGAAGTATGAACTGATACCGAAGTAATAAAAAGATGAAAACTTTTGCAAGCTAGAGTTTGTTTTGCTTAATTATGTACATTTGTTGCAAAGGTTTTGTTTTGTTTTAATTAAGGGGGAGGTGACAAGGAGAGAAAAGTGCTTGTTAATTGGAAAAATAACATTTAAAAAAATTAAAAGAGGAAAAAAAGAAGGGAGCAGAATATTGAATAATGACCATAATTATGTAAAGGACCACAAGACTAAGACTTCAGAACTCTGACACAGTGACAGCAAATTATATTTCCTGACTATCAAGAAAGAGATTGTTGATGCTTGGTCATATCCAACTCTTTGTGACCCCATTTGGAGTTTTCTTAGCAAAGATATTGGAGCTTGCTTTACAGATGAGGAAACTGAGGCAAACAGGGTCACATAGCTAGTAAGTGTCTGAGGTCAGATTTGAACTCAGATTCCAGGCCTGGCACTCCCTCCGCTGCATCTGCTAGCTGCCATCAAAAAATATATAGTGGAAAATAGTAAATCAGGAATAAGGCATGGCTGATGTGTTGATTTGTTTTGTTTGTGACTGTACATTGTTACTAAGGATTATATTTGTATGAGTAATCATTAGAAAGAGATGATGATGTTTAAAAATAAAACAGCCTCAATAAAACATTTAAAAATAAATTTTAAAAAAATTCTGGCAACAGGCAGCAAAAGTGAAGAAATGCTGCCACCATGTGGTGCCATGTGGCACATCGAACTGAGCATACAAGCAAGACAAAGTGAGTGAACCTCAGTGGCTTTGGTGGGTTCTAAATAAAACCTAAAAGAGAGAACAGAGCAATGCTATGCTCATGCTTCTGTAGAATGTTCAATGATCCCCAGGCGGGCAGGAATATTTGCACTGATTATAAAGTGATCTACAGATATATTTCATACTAGGGATTCCACTAGGGTCGTCCTTTGGTGTTTCCATATTGGTCTGGAAATGATCCTGGGTTCTTGAAGACTATAATAGCAGGGATCAAGATCTTGTAGATGTGTTAAGCTGGAAAGGCTTTGATTCCAGGCCACATGACAGTCCTATTGTCCAAAGGCCAGCCTTGCTAAATTCAGAAAGGCACAGCACCAGATTAACCACAGGGTGATACACTTTTTAGTTACAGCAACATTTTTAAAAAGTAGAATTCAATTTATTAACAAAATTCACACAACATTTACAATGTTCTTAGGTACAAAAACGTCTTAAGTTACTATCATCTTTTGTACAATGTGAGAATTGTTTTAAATTCATTCTGATAAATATATCGCAGCACTCAATCCAACCTGAATAGCACTCTTCAAAGTAGTGTATACTGGTGCAAATTCTGCATCATAGTTAAACCCTGTATCACAGTATTCTCGTTCTACATCCTGAATTATTTAAAAAATTATTTGAGTTCTTCATACTTTTCTGGATCCTCTTCCATAAATATCCTAACCTTGTTATTATAATGCTATAGCAAGAAGCCATAGACTGGCTTACAGGGGGGTTGCAATTTGTATCAGGAAAGGGAATATCTGCACCAATGAAATTACACATCTTTCAATTACTGGAGAATAGTGACTAGCATTATTTCATAGAACCATTGGAAGGGACCTTAGAGATCATCTAGTTTCATACCTCTATGTTAGAAATAAGAAAATTAAGGCCCAGAAAGAGAAAATGACTCCCCAACAAGTTCAAGACAAAGCCAGGACTGGAATCTAGGTCTCTGATTCCCAGTTCAGGGATATTACACACTAAGTTACTCACTGGGCAGCTAGATGGCCCAGTGGATAGAATGCTGAGCCTAGAGTTAGGAAGACTCATCTCTCTGAGTTCATATCCAGCCTCAGACATTACCTGTGTGACCCTGGACAAGTTAATATAACCCTGTTTGCCTCAGTTGCCTCATTTGTAAAATGAACTAGAGAAGGAAATGGCAAATCACTCCAGTATTTTTGCCAATAAAACTCTAAATGGGGTCAAAGTCAGACACAACTGAAAAATGACTAAACAACTGAAAATTATTTATTGATTGTTCCATGTATTTTGAGCCCTCTCCTGCCAATCAAATGATGAAATCACTGGAGGCAAGAACCATCTCATCTCATATCCTGGCCTCCCCCTCAATGAATTACATGAGGTTACAGCCATATTTATCCTTCTAGTATAGGGCAATTCAATCAAAATGAATTTTTCATAATCTGAATCTTACCTCTTCTAACTTTGAAATTTTGTTTGCTTTTACCATTTTGAAAGGAAATCTAAGATAGATCACTTCTCTGCCTTCTTAGAATTTGATGGTTCGGGGTTGGGCTATAACACACAACACAATATAGTGTTGGCTTTCCATGTTTCTGTGTTTTGTAGTCAAATGTTATATCCTTCAAGGTCCTCTCCAGACTCAGCATTTCAATGAAACTTTCCCTGGTCACTCCAGCCCACACTGACTTCTTTTTCCTGAACTTCTAGAATATTTATGATCAGTGCCACGAAATCTAGAAATTAGTGGTATCTTTGTATTCCTACAGTTCAGGAATGACGACAGAAATGTACTTAGGTAGTGGTCTTCTACTCAGAGTTATAGCTTGCTTGCAGTAAGATGTGACTTCTTCAGCTCAATTTAGAGAGTTCTAACTATACAGTAAATCAACACGAATTAGAACCTTCTTAGCGGATTAAAGCACTGGGCTTGAAATCAAGAGGACCTGAGTTCAGATCCAACCTCAGCCATTTAATAGATAGGTGACATCTTCCTAGATGTGTGCTGTCTGCTCAAGATTCCTCAACTATAAAATGGGAGAGATAATAATGCCTACCTCCTAGGCATATTGTCAGGATCAAGTATCTTTACAATGTTTTGCACCTCACCTGGCACATAGTAGGTGCTTAATAAATGCTTGTTTCCTTTTAGGAATATGTTTTTTGTCAAATAGTGGATACATTATTGACTTTGATTTCCATCTCTATTGTGGTTATTCTCGATTCCTTCAACTAGGTTTCCTAGGTTCTAGACACTTCTAGGAAGTCAACGTACATTGGCTCCTTCAAAATATCCTTGTTTGTATGTACTTGTACATAGGAGCTCACAATGGAATGGGGGAGACAACATGCAAACAAATAAGCACAAACAAGCTCTGTGTAGAATAAATAGGAAATGATTAACAGGAGGAAGGCATTGGAATGAAGAAGGCTTCCAGTAAAAGATGGGACTTGAAGGAAGGCAGCGAGGTCAGTAATCATAGAAGAGGAGGCAGAGCATTCCAGGCCTGGGGTGGAACAGGTAGGAGGAGGCTGGGCTCACTGGATCCAAGACTATGTGTCCAGGAGTGAGGTGTGAGAAGACTGGAAAGGGAGGTGGGGCCAGGGTATGAAGAGCTATCTACTGAGATTTCTAGGTTCCTCATAGAAACATTCGATTCAGTTAGCAAAATATAGAGCATTCTAACCATTTAGAAAAACATAACAAAAATTGGAGGATTCTAGGTGGACTTGTGGCAATGTGTTTCAGTAAATGCATGGTAGGGTCTGCTGCCCAAGCTTAAGATGGAATCACAGAGGAGATAAGAAGACAGGCTGGAACAAGATTTTTAAAACCAGTATGCAACCCAGGACTTTGCTTTTGGGCCTGTTACTAGATTTACCCTTGGGAAGGGTTCTAGTCTTTGTTTCTCCCCATTCAGTCTGCCATGTCAGTACTTCCACGTGTCTGGGAGCAGAGAGGGTTCTGAGAGACAGGGAGCTTCTGGTAGGGCAAGGCGGCCGTGTGGTAGCACAACCTGGCTCCTTGTTTTCTTAGTCTTGTTATACATTGCTCCCCTCCCCACGCTATGGTCCAGCGTCTTGGCCAACTTTCCATTGCCCATCCACAACACCCCATGTCCCATGTCACGCCTTTGCACTGGTTGTCCCTCAGGTCTAGAAAACTCTTCCTCATCATCTCTACCTCTTAGCATCCCTGACTTCCTTCAAGTTCAAAAATCACTTTCAGCAGCAGACCTTTCTTGGATCTCCTAAGATGCTAGTGCCTTCCCTTCCAAGGTTACCTTCATCTACTCTGCCTCAATTTTGTATGTGCCTGCTTATATTCATGTTGTCTCTCCCATTAGATTATAAGTTCCTTGAGGACAGGGCCTGTTATCACTTTTTTTTGCATTTCCTGTATTTTGTACAGTGTCTGCATTTAGTACACACTTAATACTTATTATTTAGAGCAGTACAACATTATGGAAAGATAATTGGATTTTTGATAATGTAATGATTATATAGAATACATGATTTCACATGAGATTTCTAGCTTTTGGTTGTAACAATGGGTTTTCAATAGAGATTTTCCATACTTTCCATATTCGTACTAACCCAACAATAATTAAATCATACTAGGCAGTTGGTACATTGCTTTAAAAGGTTTTATGAGGGTTTGATAGATTCTGGTGATATTTTAATGCTTTAGCTGTATTTATAGCATTCTAACTATCCACAGTGATTCAAGGAAAATTCAAGCCTCTTAGTTTGACTTTTTGCTATCTATTTCTTCATTCTTTATGTACTTAGATTTCTCTTATGTCTCTAATAGTTTCTTATTCACTTCGGGTAGAGGTGGAAGATTAGACTTGAAGGAAAGCCTTTCTAAGTACATTCGTTTCTACCTATTTGCACATATGTTTTCTACAGAGATTTCAGAGTTCTTCGTGTATCCAAATAGACCTATGATCTTAAAAATGTGGATACCCCACTCCCATGAGAGATCGTCATCGATTCACACCTGCCCCTCCTCTTTGCCTCTTGTCCATGTTCTCTTGGTGACAGGGGTTGTGGGGGGAGTTGTTTGTGAAGGGTCCACCTAATGTGCTGGAATCTTTTCTCACCTTGGCCTGTCATCACAAGGATGCTAGTGGATCACTTGGACCACCCACTTATCATCCTTCACCCTTGCTACATGACCAGCCCAGCTCCTTTTTCTATCATACATTTTAATCACACTCTCTTTGAAGTTGCTCACTCCTTATATGCTGCATTCTATTCATAACCACAATGTGCTTTTTTTCATTATCCTTTGTATGAAGTTTCTATTCAGTTCTCTGGAGACAGCTGTGTACTATGTCTCACAGTTATATAAGAACACTGGTAGAATACCCTTATTTTTAAAATGTGTCTTTGCTTCTGGGAGAAACTTGGGGTCATTAAATGAACTTTATAATTTCCTGGAGACAATCCAGCCCTTTCTCCTCTTTTTGGAGGGCCTGACTCATTGTTTGTTTATTCTCTTTGTCTCAGACAAACAAGCTGATGGACAAGCCTTACAGATTGTCTATTCAACAGCATGTCAAATTCTGGGCAACATTTTTCATCTATTTGATTTTTCCTGTGTGGATGTTTAGGCTAGACTCTTTTGAATTGTTGCATATCTCTCCCATAATGCTTTGCAATGTTTCAGGGTTTGATGCAACCAGCATACTCAGTTACAAACAGGAACATCTAGAAGACTTATCCATCCATGGAAAATGCCACTTCAACTTACAATCTTAATAGGATTTCCTCTATCACGGTGGGGAACACTTTTTTGTAAGCATACATCTTTCTGTTTTATGACTTGCCTGAAATACCTCTTGCTACTTTTCTTAACACGCTACGTCACCACCAATCTGTTCACTCTTGCTAATTAGCCAGGGGACACTATTAATTAAAAGCAAAACCATTTAATGAAATAGCATGGTATGGAAAATTGCAATAGCACATTTCTCCTACAAACCTGGGGCACAGTATACCACAGATGTCCATCCGCTAGCGAAAAGAGGGAATAACACCAGTGACCAAGGCACATGTGAAGAGAATAAAACTAATGCTTGCCCCTGACATAGCAGGCCATTAATGTCTTCTGGTGATATCCTCATAGTGCTTCTACTGGGTCTACACTTGACTGGCCTCACACAATGGGAATCTGATAAATATGGGTTGCTATGGGATGCTGAACCTTGTGGAGTCTGGTGGCTTCAGCTAGTATCCTTAGTTGAGATGCTGCTTCTTTCCCATAAGATGACTGGATTCCACCATCTACATTTTAGCATAATGCCCAGAAGCTTAAACTTCTTGAGCTCTAAGAAAGGGAGTTCTTACACATCTAGTCACCTAGAAAAACCCTTAGCTGCTTTTTTCTCCCCAATAAGAAGATCCTGCTAGTCTTCAGAGCTTTGGCAATAATAGAAAGTTCCTTTCCAAAGGCAGATTCTTAGGTCCTAGCATCCAAGCTCAAAAAGCACAGAATAGATAGCTACAAAGACCTCAGAGGCATAACATCTTTTTTTTAACTTCGACTTCCTGCTCATCAGGGTCTGTGTCCTTTTCTGAAAGTTCCATCTGACTTAGGGTTAAATCCTCACACACCTCATAAAAATTTCTTATTGCTAAACTGTATCCATTAAGTAAATTTTAGGGATTACCATTCCTACAAACCACCCAGGACTCTAAAAGTCCAAACAGCTCCAGTATCCTCAACCTTGAAATTTCTTTTTGGTCTCCATGCCACAATTCTTCACCCTGAAGATCATCATTCTAGCCCTGAAATTAACACATCAAAAGTATCTTCCACCCCTGCAGTCTCTCCCTCTGACTGGATGGCTCATCTGAGGCTCTTCCATAGGCTGCCCAGGCCAACTATATGCCATTGTTTTCTAGGTTTCACTCCAGATCTCTCCCCACTCCCATCTCTTTTCAACTTCTTTTTATGTATCTTCCCCTATTAGACCACCTGGAGGGCAGGAAATTTATTACTTTCTACTTGCATTTGTATTCCCAGCACTTAGCATAGTTCTTGGCACTTAGTAAATGCTTAATAAATGCTAGTTGAACAACTGATTCCAGTGCAAATTAATAAAAGGGGGGAAAGTAAAGAATAAAATCCTTTACCTCAACTCTTTGTTCAAATTTCCTACTTTTGTTATGTATATATAGTTGACAGGGAGCCTTAGAAACTAGCTTTGAAATAGCTTTTAAATATATACATATATTTTTGTTATATATATATATATACGGGTGTGTGTATGCCTACACACACACTCAAAAAGAGTACAAGCTAGATACTGAACTCCTTGACAAAGAAAGGAGAGTTAGGACCTGGATAGGCTTGTGTCCACGGCATAAACTCAGAAAAGTGCTAGCAACCATGGTGGGGGAAGGTGGGATCTGGACATATTTGTGAGAAGCATGAAATCTGCTGATTCCTCCTGGGCCAATGTGCCAAGAAAGCAGGAAAAAAGGAGCATTCAGTACTGTGGACAGTAACCAAGATGCAGGTTCTTCCTTGAGGGAGCCAAGTTTTCATGAGTACCAGAAGATGGACAGAATATGAGAGGAATGGGTCTTGGATAAAGGGGAGTTTGTTAACCATAGCACAGGGATTCCAAAAGATATAATGGATGAACAGAGCATAGATGGATGGTGGTTAGGGAGCTGGATGGAGATAAGAGCAGGAAGTAGTAGCTATGAAAGGAGGTTTTTGCCTCAGAAGATGTGACTCTGAATCGTAGATATTAAAAGGAGGAGGAGGTGGGAGTTTGCTAGCTATGAGGGTGTTCCCACCCTTATAGTGTGTCATATCAAGCCTACCCTCTCTCCATACACTAGGGAGCAGCAAAGAGATTGGGTTGTGCATCTGAGGGGCTAAATATAATGGTGATGAGGCCCTCAAGACTAGAATGAACTCACTCTTGGCAACAGTTTGTTTACCATATGCCAAGATGATGGGAAGTGACATGTACCCTGAAGACACCCCACACTCAGAGCATTCACTCAGCTCCTGGTCAAGGCTGGCTTGTGAGGTCCTGGATAAAAAGGCCTGGGAACCAGTCTTTCGATGTCTTGAGGTGTAAATCATGGATTTTTTCTGAGAGGATTCCATGGAGCAAGGCAGGGCAGGGAAGTCTCTAACTCTACCCTTTGTGGGGGGTTGAATCAAGGTCCCAAATTCCCAGGTCTAGTGATAGCAAAGCAGGCACTTAGGGCAGAGGCCTAGGTATCAGTAGTGGCTCCAACTACTCCCTACTCAGAGGTTCTGTGGTTATGAAGGGTTAAGGTACTAGGGTTTATTCATTTAGTAATAGTGGGCACAGAACAAAATGGGCTCCAACTCCACTTGGTAGCCTGCCACTTACCTGACCACTACCCATAAATGTTCTCAGTGGTAATGGAGAACTGAGGCATGGTTATCTTTTCAGAGGGCTTGGTAACAAATGTGAAAGCAAATTCACTCTCTATATGCTTCTTTCAGAAATAAGAGATTTTTATTAAATTTAATGAATCAATTAATTTTAAATTATCCTAATAGGAAGACTTTGGATTAATCTTTCTTTACTCTAGATTCCTAAACCATATCCCATTCCCCTCTCTCCAGTCCAGCCCAGGAACAATCCTCCCTGAAGTAATAAGTGTGGTGCTTGGACAAGGATGGGAGGCCCTTAACTGATCTCCTTTGACTAGATTACTTTGACCAGATTGACAGATTTAGAATTAGTCTAAATAATCCTCTGACTAAAAGAAGGAAGAAACTTTTCTGATTATTTCAGGTTCTGATTATTTCATCTTTTGAGTTCACCTCTGATCAATTCTTTGCCTTCCGCCATGACCCTTCTCAATCATAATCCCAAGACCTAATTCTCTATCATACTTAATTCTCTCTAGCATAGCTGGTATTTCTATAGCATTTTAAGACCTGCAAAGTGCTTCACACACCCAACTTCATTTGATTCTTGCAATAAGCCTGTGAAATAAACACTGCTATTGTCCTCATTTTACATACAAGGAAACGGACTGAGAAGAGTGCAAGGATTTGCCCAGCGTTACACAGCTACTATCTGGGGCAGGACCGGACCCATGTTTTCCTGGCTCCAAATCCAGCACCGTTCATGACATCATTCTGCCTCTATCCATTAGGAGTGAGAATAAATATTCTCAGCTTTAGATGGCAGATAGCCTACTGCAAGCTGGGCCTTTAAGATCTGATATCTTAGCCATCTGTATTCCAGCAGCTTTCTGAATTGGAAGGCCTCTAATTCTGACTTCCATTCTGGGAAAGGTCCATGACATCTAAAGAATCCAACATTTAAAGGCTGAACTACAGATGTCCTTCACGACCAGAGAAAGCCTTCCTAAGCACCCCGGAGCTTGACGGTGCAGACCAGGCCATCCTTGGGCTTCAGAGTCACAGAATCCAAAATCCCAAAACTCTGTCCTGGGACCATCTGAAACTTCAGCCTCTGAAACAGCTTGGCCATCAGCACTTTCACTTCCATCTGCACCCAAATGAAAAACACGGGTCAATAACACAAGCCACATTTTGCTCTTCATGCTGTGTTAAGGCAATCGGACTTTTCCCTGTTCTTCCCTTTTGGGATGCTAAGACTATCAAGTCTCCCCTTTGTTTGAATCAGTGGGAAATCTTTTGCTGTCTTTGTTTTGGAATATTTCTCAGCTACTCCTCAGCACTGAGGCAATCAGGAGTCATTGACTTGTATATGATGTGACACTGGGGTTGGGGAACTTCCACACACCCAGACTGGTTGAGGTCAGAGCACTCAGGGCTTCGAACAGGATATAATTGAGGGGAGCTTGGCGTTTGACTTTTGGGGCTCACTCATGGAAGGAGTGTTGAGACTCTGGGCAAGCCGTTGTAACTGCCCCCCAGCTTTGATAACCCAGACAGATATGGATGTTGGTGCTTCTCTGGTAACTATAAATTGTGATTTGAATGAGATGAGGTCTGTCTGTTCACGTTTGTAATTTCTGTTTGTATTTGCCTTGAAGTTCAGGAGGCTGATCTTTTCCCCCTGAACTAAGTGAATGATATATGTATGTTTGATTAAACTGTAACCCCTTAAAGTTGTTTTCCTTAGAAAAGCAGATCAAAGAACCTGTGTTAGCAGCCCTTCGGTATGCTGGTGTTATTGGTCTTACACAGCCACAGTAGCTGCTAGCCAGATTGTTGCTACATGCTGCTAGCCAGAAATCTGCCATGGTGGGAAACACTCACGAGGTCCCCTGTAATATCATCAGGCTGGGGAAAGAAAACTTCAGTTATGACTTGTTTTCCTTCTTCCCCAACTATGACCTTGGGAATCGTTCCCTTTCTCTGAGACCCATGAAGCCCTCCCCAATCTCCCCAGGGCAGTGATCCCAGCCCACTCACATCTTTCCTGGCATGTTCTTTGTACCTTTCACTTCAGGCATCTGGTAGCAGAGCGTTCAGGGCACTGGTGGGGAGTGAGAGGTAGGGAGGCCTGGGCTCAAGAAGACTAAAGGGCATATCCAGCCTCAGACTCTGTGTAACCCTGGGCAAGCCACTTCATCTTCATTTGCCTCAGTTTCTTCAACTGAAAATGGGGAGAATAATAGCACCTACCTTCAATGATTGTTGTGAGGATCAAACGAGATAAGATTTGTAAAAGTGCTTAGCACAGGGCCAGGCACACAGTAGGCACCAAATAAATGCTTGTTCCCTTACTCTTTCTTTATCCCAAGCACGAATCAAAAGTGGCAGAGTGAAAAGATCACTAGAATTGGAACCAGAACAACTGGGTTCAAGCCCCAGCTTTACTACTTATCTGCTGGATGATGCTGGGCAAGAACATTCATTTAAGTCTCAGTTTTCTCATCTGTAAAATGCAGACTCAGGTCCTCCCTCACAGAGCAGGCATAAGGATTGAATGAGATCATGTAGGTAAAATGCTTAATAAAGTACAATACAAAGGTCAGCTAACATAGTTATGTGAATCCCTGTCTCCTCTCTCCTACAGATGAGAGGCTCCTTGAGAGCGATGATGATATTTTATTCATTTTTATATCTCCAATTTTGCTGAATACAGAACTTTATACACAGCAAATGTCTAATACATGTCTGCTGAATATAAACCTGAAACAATTAAAGTCATATTCCTCATAAGATGTCAGACTTCTTAGAGGATGCCAAAGCTAGATGGTGTCCTGATTTTACAGAAGAAACCAAAGCCCAGAGGAGGAAGCTATTGGCCTGAGGTCTCAGAGCCAGGTTGGCTCTCTAATAGAAGCATAGCTTCCTCCCTCCTATAAAATCCTTGACCAGTATCCCTAACCTCTGCTTAAAGAGCTCCCCCAAGGAAATCAGTCATTTTAAACATAACATAAATAATGATAGCTAGACTTTACGTAGTGCTCTAAGATTTGCAAAGCACTTTACAAATATTTTCTCATTTGATTTTCACAGAAGTCCAGGAGGTAGGTGCTGCCATTGTTATTCCAATCTTACAGTTGAGGTAACTGAGGCAAACAGAGATTAAATGACTTCTTCAGGGTCACATAGCTAATAAACGTCTGAAGATGGATTTGTACTCGGGTCTTCCTAACTCCAGGTCCAGAATTCTATTCATGTACCATACGGATGCCTAACTGTTTTGGAGGTATGGTGGTAAATGACAGTCATTTGTTACCTGTGAAAAGTATTGTCCAATGCAGGATCTTGGCCCCAACGAAAACGGAAAGTAAGTAAAATTTGGCCTATAAAAGGAAAAGATGGTTAACCACAAAATTGAAAGTGGAGGCCTCTCAGACTTAGTTCTGAAAAGAGCACGGTGAAAAACTTGAAGGTTAGGACAGTGCCCCCACTACCCCAGGAGCAGAGCCCAACTTTAACATAAAGTCCTAAATCAAGAAATAGGGCAATGAGCAAACAACAATAACAGACCTGACCATAAAAACCTACTGTGGTGCCAGGGAAGATCAAAACACAAACTCAGAAGAAGACAATGAAGTCAAAACAGCTACAAGCAAAGCCTCAAAGAAAAAAATGTGAATTGTACATAAGCCTAACAAGAATTCCTGAAAGAGCTCAAAAAAGATTTTAAAAATCAAATAACATAGGAAGAGGAAAAAGTGGGTAAAGAAATGAAAGCAAAGGAAGAAAATTATGAAAAGACAAGTGATAGTTTGATAAAAAGAGGCACATAAAATACTGAAGAAAATAACACCTTAAAAAAAGAGAGCTGACCAAATAGAAAAAGAGACACAAAAATTCACTGATGAAAATAATTACTTGAAAATTGGAATTAGGCAAGTGGAAGCTAATGACTCCAAAAGACATTAAGAAACAATAAAACAAAGTCAAATGAATAAAAAAAAAGAAAATGTGGAAAAACAACTGACCTGGAAAATGGATAATTTAAGAGTTATTATATTAAGAATTAAGAAGAGATAGTTAAAGAATTATTAGATTACCTGATATTTCAAGAAATTATGAAGGAAAGCTGCCCTTATATCCAAGAACCAGAGGCAAAATAGAAATTGAAAAATTTATGAATCACCACCTGAAAGAGATCTCAAAATGAAAACTCCCAGGAATATTATAGCCAAATCCCAGAGTTCCCAGATCAATGAGAAAATACCTCAAGCAGTAAGACAGAAACCCTTCAAATACTGCGGAACCACAGTCAGGACCACACAAGATTTAGCAGCTACCTTGTTAAAGGAGCAAAAGGCTTGGAATATGATATTCTGGAAGACAAAAAAGCTGAGAGTACAACCAAGAATAAACTAACTAGCAAAAGTGGGTATAATCCTTCAAGGAAAAAATTTAATGAAATAGAGAACTTTCAAGCATTTTTGATGAAAAGACCAGAGCTGAATAGAAAATCTGACTTTAAAATACAAGACTCAAGAGAAGCATAAAAAAGTAAATATGAAAGAGAAATCATAATGGACTCAGTAAGTTTAAACTGTGTGTCTTTCTATATAGGAAGATAATACATGTATCTTCTAAGAGCTTTATCAGTATTAGGGCAGTTAGAAGGATTCTACATAGAGAGAAGGTGGGGGAGTGAGTCAATTATGTTGGGATGATGTAAAAAAATGAATAGGTGAGGAAAAAGATGCCCTGGGAAAAGGGGGAAAAGAGAGGAATAGGGAAAAAAGAAGTACACAAGGAGGAGCTTTTACTGTGGAGGGGAAAATGGTAGGGGTGGGCAGTAATGCTGGAACCCCACTCACATCTAAACTGGTTCAAGAAAGGAAGAAAAAATATACACGCGCACACACACACACACACACGCGTGCACACACACACACACACACACACACACACACACACATTTTATTGTTAATAGAAATTTATTTTACCTAGCAGAGAAGTAGCACTGGGAAGGAGATAAGAGAAGTGGGGGAGGGGTGTGTGATAACAAAGGAGGGCAGATAAAGGAAGGAACTGGTCAGAAGCAAAACAGGTTTTAGAAGAGGGACAGGATAAAAAAAGAGAAAAGGCTAAATAGAAGAAAATAGGATGGAGGGAAGTACACAGTAATCATAACTGGGAATGGGAATGGGATGAACTCACTCCTAAAATAAAAGTGGATAACAGAATAGATTAGAAACCAGAATTCAACAATATGAAACAGAGAGATACACACAGAGTCAAAACAAGGGGCTGGAGCAGAATCTATTATGTTTCAGCTGAAGTAAAAAAGGCAGGGGTAGCAATCATGATCTCAGACAAAGCAAAAGCAAAAATAAATCTAACTAAAAGAGATAAGCAGGAAAACTATATCTTGCTGTAAAAGGAACCACAGACAAGTAATATCAGTACTAAACATATATGCACCAAATGGCATAGTATCCAAATTCTTAAATGAAAAGTTAAATGAATTACAAGAGGAAATAGACAGCAAAAGTATACTAGTGGGAAACCTCAATTTCCCCCTCTCAGAGCTACATAAATCTAACTATAAAATAAACAAGAAAGAAGTGAAGTAGATGAATAGAATTTTAGAAAAGTTAGCAAACAAGTGAGCCTCTGGAGAAACCTTTGGAGAAAACGGAACGGGAATAGAAAGGAATATACTTTTTTTCATCTATATATGGCACCTTCACAGCAACTGACCATGTATCAAGGTATAAAAACCTCACAAACAAATGCAGAAAAACAGAAATATTAAATTCCCCTTTTAGACTATAATGCAATAAAAATTACATGTATTAAGGGGCCATAGAAGCATAGATTAAAAGCTAATTAGAAATTAAATAATATAATTCTAAAGAACTAGTAGGTCAAAGAACAAATCATAGAAATAATCAATGATTTCATTAAAGAGAATGACAATAATGAGACAACATTTCAAAATTTGTAGGATGTAACCAAAGCAGCTCTTAGGGAAACAGTTATATATCTAAATGCACACATCAATAAAAGAGAGAAAGAACAAATCAATGAATTTGGCATGCAACTAAAAAAATTAGCAAAGAACAAATGAAAACATCCCAATTAAACACCAAAATGGAAATCCTGAAAAAATCAAAGAAAGATGAATAAAACTGAGAATAAACAAAAAATTGAACTTATAAATACAATCAGAGCTGGTTTTATGAAAAAACAATAATAGATAAACCATTGGTTCAATTGATTAAAAAAAAGAAAGAAGAAAACCAAATTACTAGTACCAAAAATGAAAAGGGTGAATGCACCATCAATAAAAATGAAATTGAAGTAATTATTAGGAGTTATTTTGCCCAATTATATGCTAGTAAAACTGATAATCTAAGTGAAATGGCTGAATATTTACAAAAATATGAACTGCCCAGATTATCAGAAGAGGAAGTAGAATACTTAAATAACCCTACCTTAGAAAAAGAAATTGAACAAGCCATCAAGGAGCTCCCTAAGAAAAATGTCCATGCCCAGATGGATTTGCAAGTGAATTCTACCAAACATTTAAGGAACAATTAATCCCAATACTATACAAAACTATTTGAAAAATAGGTAAAGAAGGAGTACTATCAAATTCCTTTTAAGACATAAATATATTGCTGATACCCAAATCAGAGAGAGCAAAAACAGAGAAAGAAAACTATAGACCAATTTCCTTAATGTATACTGATGTAAAAAAATGTAAATAAAATACTATCAAGGAGATTACAGCAATATATCACAAAGATCATATACTATGACCAAGTGAGATTTATATCAGGAATGCAGGGCTGATTCAATATTAGGAAAATGATCAATATCACTGACCATAACAACAACAGAACAACAAAAATTATAGGATTATCTCAACAGATGCAGAAAAAGTCTTTGACAAAATATAACACTCATTTCTATTAAAACCACTAGAAAATATAAGAATCAATGGAACCTTTCTTAAAATGATTAGTAGTATCTACCTAAAACCAAAAGCAAGCATTATCTGTAATGGGGATAAACTTGAGGCCTTCCCAGTAAGATGAGGAGTGAAGCAAGGATGTCCATTATCACCACTGTTATTCAATATTGTACTAGAAATGTTAGCTATGGCAATAAGACGAGAAAAAGAAATTGAAGGAATAAAAATAGGCAATGAGGAAACAAAACTATTGCTCTTTGCAGACTGTATGATGGTGTACTTAGAAGACCTTAGAGAATCAACTAAAAAACTAGTTGAAACAATTATCAACTTCAGCAAAGTGGTAGGATTTAAAATAAACCCACATAAATCATTAGCATTTCTATAATTACCAACAAAGTCCAATAGGAAGATATAGAAAGAGAAATTTAAAATAGTTGCAGACAATATAAAACACTTGGGAGTCTATCTTCCAAGACAAACCCAGGAATTATATGAACACAGTTACAAAACAACTTTCACAAATACACAAAAAGACAGATCTAAACAACTGGAGAAATATTCATTGCTCATGGGTAGACAAAGTTAATAAAATAAAAATTATAATTCTACCTAAATTTGTTTATTGATTTAGCTTCATACCAATCAAACTATCAAAAATTCTTTTATAGAGCTAGAAAAAGTGGTAACAAAACTCACTGGGAAAAACAAAAATCAGTGAAAAAAAAATGTTAAGGAAGGTGGACCAGCAGTTCCAGATTTCAAACTATATTACAAAGCAGTAATTATCAAAACAACCTGGTACTGGCTAAGAAATAGAGCTATGGATCAGTGGAATAGATTAGGTATACAATAGACAGTAGTATTTGACCATCATAATCTAGTGTTTGATAAACCAAAAGATGTTTATTGTTGTTCATTCTATGTCTCAGACGACCAACGACATCATGGAGTGCTGGGTTGACTTGCATGTGAATCGGATGTCAGTGAGACAGTGTTCCACAAAGTTGTCAGCCTCACTCTCTCTTCCAGAGTCACTGAAGTCCAGTGGCAAGACAAGAGACAAGATGACGAGTAGTGGTCCAGGACACCGTGTATAACCTTGGCATTTTTTTGTCTGACCAAGTTCTAACCACTTCACAGCACCTACTTCAGCTGCCTTCCTGGCCACTGGAACACATTGTTCTCATCTGCCCATTCCACCACAGAAAATCTTCACATGCTTGGGTTAGATATCCCCTAACTCATCAATGGGTTTGAGGCCTGTCAGTTATCCTCAACCTAGTTTAGCCCATCTGCTGAGATGGTTTATCAAGATGTTGCTGCAGCGCATGCTACAGCTTCTTAGAGCCACAGGTGAGAGTTGGGTGAATGGTGGACACCAAAGGTAGATGAGTAGCCCTAGAAGAGGTTCAGCAAGCCCTCACGCCAGGGGTACTAGTCCTCTGGGAACACCCCATACTCTTCAAAAGATTAAAGCTTTTGAGGTAAGAATTCAACATTTGACAAAAATTGCCGGTAAAACTGGAAAATATTTTGGCAGAAACTAGGCATAGACCAAAGGCAGCTAGATAGATGGCTCAGTGGATAGAGTGTTGGACCTGGAGTCATAGAGAACTGAGTTCAAATCTGTCCTCAGACACTTACTAGCTGTGTGACCCTGGGCAAGTCACTTAACTCTGTTTGCTTTAATCTACTGGAGAAAGAAACTACTCCAGTATCTTTGTAAAGAAAACCCCATGGACAATATGGGATCATGAAAAGTCAGACAAGACTAAACCACTGAGCAACAGGCATAGATAAACATCTCAAACCATATACCAAGATAAGTAAAATAGATAAATTATTTAGACATAAAGAGTGAGATAAGTAAATTAAGGGACCATGGAAAAATGTACCTGTCAGATCTACGGATAAAGGAAGAATTTATGACAAAACAAGAAATAGAGAAGATTACAGAAAGTAAAATAGATAGTTTTGATTATATGAAGTTAAAAGGCTTTTGCATAAACAAAACTAATGCAAGCCAAAATTAGAAGGAAATTGGGGGGGTGAAATTTGTAAAGGTTTCAAGGTTCATTTCTCAAACATATGGAGAACTGAGCCAAATTTATAAAAATAAGAACCATTCCTTGGTTGATAAATGGCTAGAGTAGTTTTCAGACAAAGAAATCAAATCCATCAATAGTCACATGAAAAAAAATGTTTTAAATCACTACTTATTAGAGAAATGCAAATCAAAACAACTCAGAGGTACCACCTCACACCTATCAGATTGGTTAACATGAAAAAATAGGAAAATGACAAATATTGCAGAAGATATGGAAAAATTGGGATACTAATGCAGTGCTGGTGGAGTTGTGAACTAGTCCAACTATTCCGAAGAACAATTTGGAGCTGTCCCTAAAGGGCTATAAAACTGCACATACCCTTTGATCCAGCAATACTACTACTAAGTCTGTATCCCAAAGAAATCAAAGAAAAGAAAAACATTTATAGCAGCTTTTTTGTGGTGGCAAAGAATTGGAAATTGAGGGGATGCCCATCTATTGGGGAATGGCTAAACAAGTTGTGGTATGTGAATGTGATGATATACTGCTATAAAAAATGATGAATAGGATGGTTTCAGAAAAAAAACCTAGGAAGATTTATATGAGCTAATGCAAAGTGAAGTGAGAAGAACCAATAGAACATCGTACACAGTAACAGCACCATTGTAAAGATGATCAATTAGAAAGTCTGATCAAGACAGTGATCCAAGACACAGAACCCATGATGAAAAATGCTATCCACCTCTAAATTTTTAAAATTTATTTTACCAGAACACAAATACAGAATAGAGAACAGAAACAAAAACATATCATAGACTTAAATACTGAAACTTAAATACAAAGTAAGAAAGGAAAAAAAGCATGTCATGCGCATAGCAGAACATAAGAGAGGACTCAAAATATGTAACAATAAATTTTCATTTCAAGAAAACCTGTGTGATAACTGATGAACTCTGAAAGAAGACTGAAGCATACTTTTGTTTACTTTATTTTTATTGTTTTCTTTTGTTTGTATTTTCTTTTGTAACATGGCTAACATGGAAATATGTCTGGCATGATTTCACATGTATAAGTAAAATCAAAGTGCTCTCCTCAAAGAGCAGGGAGGGACTGGGAGGAGAGAGATAATTTGAAACTTAAAAAATTTTTAAACGATTATTAAATTTTTTACATGTAATTAGGAAATATTTAACAAAATAAATAAAATAAATGTTTAAAAGTTACAAGTGACCTAATTATTGTTAAATATCAATCAATAAACATTTATTAAGTGCCTACTATGTGCAGGACAGGATACAAACAGGGGCAAAAGATAGGGACTACCCTCAAGAAACCTAAAATCTAATGTTATAAATAATAAATGTAATACATTTTTCTCAATCTTTCTCCTGCTTGGTCTTTCTGCAGTATTTGTCCATACTAACCAACTTTTCTTCCTGGATACTCTTTTTTCTGGGTTTTTATGAAATTGCTCTTTCTTGGGCCTTCCTCTATCTGCTGCTCCTCAGTTTTCTTCTCTAGATCATTATCCACATGTACCCTAACTGTGGGTATGATCCAGGACTCTAACTTAGACCCACTTCTACATAATTATAGAAATGTGTGTATGTGTGTATGTATGTATGTAGGTATGTGTGTATTCTCTCTCTTGTGACCTAATCAGCTTCCGAGGGTTATATCACCATCTCTATTCCCTATGATTCCCACATCTCTGTATTTCATCGCTAGTCTCACTCCTGAGCTCCAGACTCACATTATGAACTGCTTATTAAACATTTCCAACTGGATGTCTGGATGTAAACATCTCAAACTCAACTTGTCCAAAATAAAACTCATTATTTTTGCCCCTAAAACCAAACCTTCTTATGAACTTCCCTAAGATTGGCAAGGTTACTACCATTGTTCCAGTTCCCCAGGTTTGAAACTTAAGTGACTTCTCACTCTCCTTCACTACCCACGTCCAGATAATTGCCAAGTCTTCCCAATTGTACCTTCCCAACATCTCTTACATCTGTCTTCTTTTTTTCTAATACATTCAAGCCCTCATCACCTCTTATATGGACTATTAAAATAGCCTCCTAATTGGCATCCTTGCCCCAAGTCTCTCCCCAATACATCCTAACATCGCGGTCAAATCAATATTCCTAGATAAGTCTGACCACGTCATTCTTAAGCTCAATAAACTCTAGTGATTCCCTATTACTTCTAGGATTATATACATACTTTTCTATTCAGCCCTTCACATAAATGAGAGTGAGAGAGAGAGAGAGAGAGAGAGAGAGAGAGAGACAGAGAGAGACAGAGAGAGAGAAATGGAGAGGGAGAGAGAGGGGAGGGGTAGAATTATCAGAGGGATAAGTTACTGGAGGATATGGGAAGGCATAGGATAGAGGGCATGGGTAGAGGTTTGTCCCTTGCATGGAAAAAGCCATATCATCCTTTGAGTTTTCCTTTTTCTTTCTATTTATTTTCTCTCTCCTCCCCCTACCTTTCCAAAAAAATAAGAAAAAGAAGCCTTCATGGAAGAAGGGACACTTTAGCTGAGCAGACAATGATGGGAGAGGGGCTCATTACAGAAGTGAAGAGAATGTGGAGTGGTGAGGACAAGATGGGAGGATGGAGAGGAGTACAGTTTGGCTGAACATGGAGTACA
Organism: Trichosurus vulpecula; assembly: GCF_011100635.1. Classification (NCBI taxonomy): domain Eukaryota; kingdom Metazoa; phylum Chordata; class Mammalia; order Diprotodontia; family Phalangeridae; genus Trichosurus; species Trichosurus vulpecula. Next base: position 11,971,080 of record NC_050575.1, on the reverse strand, counting down.
TCGAAGGAGGTAAGACTGGAAAGGTAAATCTGCCCCCTCTGAAATCCAATTACAACGGCTTTCCAAGTCGCACAAAAGTTTGCTTTATATCATGTCACTGCCCAATAGGTAAGAGTCAAGTGAAATCATGCCTTCTTTCAAAAAGGTTTCTTTTCTTAACGATGTTAAAATGTACTTACTTGAAAGCTCCAGGACTGAATCGGTCTGGATTAAAAGTCAAGGGATCCTCAAAGTACATCTCCATCCTGCCCATTACATAGGTACTGAACTGTGGACAAAACAAGTGGTCTCGGTTACGTCCTGTTCACAGGCACACACAGCCCCGCTACAATGAAATCACCATCAGAACAAAAACTTCCCCAGTGGACCCCATCATAGTCAAAAGATAGGCTAAATCTTAATGGGGTCTGATGTCTCTCTCTAAACAAAAATCTCTTTAGGCATTGGGACATATGGGCTGTCTCTGAGAGAAGCCAGAAAGCCATTAGCTAGAACTTGGAAATCTATTCACTATCTAAAGTTTCCCTCCCTAGCAAGGACCTGTTGTTGTTCATTCATGTCTGACTCTTCATGATCCCATTTGGGGTTTTTCTTGACAAAGATACTGGAGTGGTTGGCCATTTCTTTCTCCAGTTCATTTTCCCAATGAAGAAATGGAGGCAAACAGGGTCACACAGCTACTAAGTGTCTGAGGCTGGATTTGAACTCAGGTCTTCCTGGCTCCAAGTCTGGCACTGTATCCCCTGTGCCACCTAGATGCCCAACAAAGACTTACTTTGGAATAATTCTAGCAAGTTACCAACAGCATGATTCCAAAGGGTTTAGAGAGCACCCCATCACTTAGCCTGCTACTTATGCTGACCAAAGTTCTTCCAGTTGACATTCATTACTTCTGGTTAAGGCTCATAGATCAATCACAGAACCATAGAATGTCAAAGCTGAAAGGCACTTCAGAATCAATGAACGAATGTCAGATGGAATCTTGGAGGTCACTGTGGTTTAGCAGAAAGTGGTCTGGCTCTAGAATCAGAGGACCTGGGTTCAAATCCCTCCCTGACATATACTACCCATATGACTTTGGACAAGGTGCTTAATCTTCCTTTTCCTCAGTTCTAAGGGGCCTTCCAACTCTAGATCTATGATCCCGGGTCCTAGGTGGGGAGGGGCAGGCAGGATTGAGTACATTGGTCGCTTGAGAGTGAGACAAGGTCACCAAACGAGTGCTGATAAGTATATAAGATAGTCGATTTGGTATATGAGAGACAATGCCACAGAAAGAGCATTAACCTGAAAGTCAATAACCTAGCCCTGCCTTGTCCTTTATTCTTCTCTTCTCTTGGCTTCAGCACCCTTATCTGTAAAATGAAAAAGCTGAACTAGATATTCTCCAAGGTTCCCTCAAGATCAGATATTCTCTGTTGTAGAATTGTAAGGCCTCTTCCCCCTCTGACTATTCTCTGGAAAGTGCCGTCTACACTAGAAAATGCCTCATAAAAGCAAGACAGTAGCATTTCTAAAAAGGGAGGTGAGAGGTCATAGAAAATCCATTTGAATCTCTCCTTGCCACTCCAAGTTCACCCTGGTTGACAGCAGTATCTGATCTGCATGTTACTTTTTAAAGGTGAGCCTTTGGGAAATGCAGTGCCCCAAGGAGACTCCCATTTCCCAAGGAAGCATCAGGACCCAGCACCTAACATGGAGTTACTGGCACTTTGTAAATTTGGTACCTTCTTTTCCTTTCTTTACTACCATGTACCCCGACCCAAATCTTCTACACTGCCAAGCTTACCCTGACAGCCAGTTACGAAAAGAAAGACATACGAATAACGAGGTGCATCCTGGAATGAGAACGCCATCAAACACAGTGTCTTTCTCCAGCCTCCGCACAGTTCCTGTGACAGGAGGATATATCCTAAGAATTTCTTTGAGAACCTAGAGAAATATATTAGGAGGGCAATTAGTCCTCTCTACAGAAAAACACAAACAAGAAGGAAACAAAATCACATAATTTTGAGTCTCCTCTGTCCCAACTTTCATATCAAACCAGTTGCCAGGTTCTGCCCTTTCTAATTTTATAACCTCTTTCTCATTAGCATGCTGGATTTGGAGTCAGGAAGTCCTGTGTTTGAATCCTGACCCAGAGGCTTACTTACTGTGTGATCTTGGACAAGACATTTAACCTCTCTGGGCCTCAGTTTCCCCACTTGTAAAATAAGGAAGTTGAACTTAATGACCTTAAAGTTCCCTTTTAGCCCTAAATTTATTGTCCCATGAGCCTCTTCTCTAAGGCCACTGGACATCAGTCTAACCCAATTAGCCCCACCTGAACAATTTTAACAACCTCCTAACCAGCCCATCCTGCTTCCATTCTCTGCCCCTTCCAGATCATCCATCATACACTGCCAGTCTCATCTTCGTCATTCATGAAAACAGTTTTAGACTTGCCCACAGTCACACTGCCACCAAGTGTAAGAGAAAAGAGTAAATTATTCTTTTCAGTATATCACACTTCCTTGTGGTATTTTGTTGTTGTTGAGTAGTTCACATCCAACTCTTTGTGCCTCCATTTGGGGTTTTCTTAGCAAAGATACTGGAGTGGTTCATCATTTCCTTCTCCAGCTCATTTTACAGATGAGGAAACTGAGGCAAAATGGGGTTAAGTGAGTTGCCCAGGGCCACACAGCTAGCAAGTATCTGAGGCCAGATTTGAACTCAGGAAGAGGAGTCTTCCTAACTCCAGTGCTCTATCCACTGAGCCACCCACCTTCCCCTGTAATGGTGTTGCAGCTATCAATTTTTCCCTCCTACTAGACTACACGTTCTATAAGGACAGGACTCACTCCACGATATCACATAGCAAAAAGAGGTCTGGCTCAAGTAAGCACACTTGTTTCAAATCTTGGCAAACAAATGACCAGTTTTATGATGAATTCCATAGGATTGCAGATTTAGAGAAGGGGTCTTAGAGTCCATTTAGTTCAAGTTCCTCATTTTACAGAGAAGGAAGCTGACGCTTGAAAAGATTAATTGCATTGCCCAAGGTCATATAGATAATGAGTCTTTCCCCCTGCCACCCTCCCCTCTTCCTAACTCCGCTATTACTGTCAAGGGCACCACCATTCCCCCAGCCATCCAGGCTTGAAACCAAGGTGTCATGTCAACTCTTCACTCTTTCAACCCACAGATCCAATTGGTTGCCAAGTGTTACCAATTCTCCCTTCAGAACTTCTCTTGCACATTGTCCTTTCTCTCTTGATGCTGCCACCACCCTGGTACAGGCCCTTCTCACCTCTCACCTGGACTATCTTAAAAGTCTTCTAGTTGGTCCATCTGCACCAGCTTTCTCCTTACTCTAGTCTGTCCTCCCTTCATCGGTCAAATTAGTCTTTCAGAAGTGCAGGACTGACTGTGCCATCTTCCTATTCAAGAAACTTCCAGGACTTCCAATTATCTTTGGAATCAAAAATAAAATCCTGTTTGGCTTTTAAGGCCTTTCATAATCTGGACCCTTCTGCCTTCCCAGTCCACTTCCAATCTACTCTTCTCCATGTACTCTTCAGTTCAGTAACACTGGTCTCCTTGCTATTTCTGGCACAAAACAGTCTATTTCCTGACTCCGGGCATTTTCACTGGCTGTGCCCTATGCCTGGAATTCTTTCCTCCTCACCTTCATCTTCAGGTTCCCTGACTTCCTTCAAGTCTGAGCTATACACTCCCCTTCTACAAGAAGCCTTTGCCCTTAATGCTAATGCCTTGCCTTTGTGATTACATCCAATTCATCCTGTATATACCTTATGTGGACATCTCTCCCCCATTGGACTATGAGCCCCTTGAAAGCAGAGACTTCTTTGCCTTTCTGTGTATCCTCAGCCCTTAGGACAGTGTCTGGCACACAGTAGATGCTTAATAAATGCTTGTTCACCATATTTGTCATTGTCCGTTCTTGGAATTATGCTTGGTCATTGACACTTCTCCTACACTTTCCCAAGCAACCTATTATTCCCACCCCCCAGTTAATAATATTTTATTTTTTCCAATTACAAGGAAAGATAGTTTTCAACATTCACTTTTAAAAGATTTGCAGTTCCAAATTTTTTTCTCCCTTCCATCTCCCCCTCCCCAAGGCAGCAAGCAATCCGATATAGGCTATACAAGTGCAATCATATTAAACACTTTTCCACATTAGTCATGCTGTGAAAGAAGAACCAGGACAAAAGAGAAAAACATGGGAAAAAAACAAAAATAAATAAGAGAAAATAGCATGCTCTGCTCTGCATTCAGATTCCAGAGTTCTTTCTCTGGATGTGGATGGGATTTTCCATCGTGAGTCTTTTGGAATTATCTTAGATCCTTGCATTGCTGAGAGGAGCTAAATTTATCAAAGCTGGTCATTGCACAATGTGGCTGTTACCATGTACAATGTTCTCCTGGTTCTGCTCAGTTCACTCAATATCAGTTCATGTAAACCTTTCCAGGTTTTTCTGAAATCCACCTACTCATCATTTCTTATAGCACAATAGTATTACATCACAATCATGTACCACAACTTGTTCAGCCATTCTCCAATTGATGGGCATCCCCTCAAATTCCAATTCTTTGCCACCACAAAAAGAGCTGTTATAAATATTTTTGTACATGTGGATCTGTATCCCTTTTTTATGATCTCTTTGGGATACAGACCTAGTAGTAGTACTACAGTTTTAGAGCCCTTTGGGCATAGTTCCAAAGTGCTCTCCAAAATAGTTGGATCAGTTCACAATTCCACCAACAATGCATTAGTGTTCCAATTTTCCCACATTTTTCTCCAGCATTTATCATTTTCCTTTTTTGTCATATTAGTCAATCAGACAGGTGTGAGGTAGTACCTCAGAGTTGTTTTAGTTTGCATTTCTCTAACCAATAGTGATTTAGAGCCTTTTTCGTGACTATTTGTTCATATCCTTTGATCACTTATCAAGCAATCAACTACTTTTAATCCCTACCAAAGGAACAGGATCTTTCCCATGGTCCTTGCTTCCACAGGGATCACTCGTCCACAAATGAGGATGTTAGATGACAACTTTTCTATTCTGAGAGTACAAACAGGGGAAAGTGTGGAACAGGATTCGAGGCTTTGCTTTTCTGTTGAATGTCTCGAGCTTGACATTACTGCAAAGGTCTATGGATAGGCTAGACATTGCTACCCTGCAGGTCTATAAGAAATGTATTTTGCCACTGGAAACTTTGCTATCTGCAGGCAGAACAATGGAAAGCAGCAGATCCACTTGTAGTCATTATTTTAAATGTTAATTGTTCCCCAAATGTTCTAGTCACAACCCAGGCACTGAACTTTGTATCTATACCCTGTTTATTTCTCAACTTTGGGCAGCTTCACTTAACTTGTCCACTCTCATTTGATTTTTTTTTGTTTCTCCCAACTGTATAAGAAGGCTTAACCTTGCACAGTTTGAAGAAGAGATTCTTCATGGTAATAAGTTTTGCTGTCTGTGTTTGAAATGTGTCCTCTCCTACAGCTATAAGTAATAAAGAAAGCCTTGGTCAAAGTGAAATGAAAATGCAGGGAAGTAAGGAACCTTAAAGACTATTTAGTCCAAGCCTCTCATTTTACAAATGTAGAACCTGGTCTGGTGTGCAGGATGGTCAGTCTACCCCCCACTTGGGTATAATCTCAATAGGGTTCGGGAGGCCTAGCCTCCAAGAATCTGTCCTGCAAATCCATTTCTCATCTGGAAGGAGGAATCTGGAGAGGGTTAAGAACAGATGCAGCAATTCTGGAAAGCAATTGGACACGATGCTCAAAAAGTTACTAATTGCGCATAACCCAGTGATGCCCCAAGGAAAACAAAGAAAGAGGAAAGCGAGCCACATGTAAAATATATGCATGTACATATACATGTACAACAGCTCTTTTTGTGGAGGCAAAAAACTGGAAATTGAGTGGGTGCCCACCAACTGGGGAATGGCTGAATAAGTTACAGTATATGAGTGTGATGGAATATTACTTTCTGTAAGAAATAATGAAAGGGATGGTTTCAGAGAAACCCGAGAAGACTCATATGAACTGATGAACAATGAAGTGATGAGAACAATTGATACAATAAGAACACTGTGATAACACTTTGAAAGACTTAAGACCTCTGATTAACACAATGACAACCACAATTCCAGAGGACTCATTCATGATGAAACATGCTACCTCCTGACAGAGAGGCGGAATGAGACATCTATTTTTTGACATGGCCAGTGTGGGCTTTTTTTTTTGCTTGACTACGTATATTTGTTACGAGGGCTTTCTTTTTCTTTCTTTTTCAATGAGAATGAAGCAAAGGAGGGAGGGAGAGAAGGCAGATTTTGATTAATTGAAAAAAAAATTTAAATATAAATAAATATAAAGAGAATGCAGGCAGTAGGCAGGGATGTGGCAGCAATTATTTCTCTGAACCCTGGAACATAACAAGAATATACAGTGATGGGCTGGGGCAGATAAGGTAGGTAGAACATCAGGCCCCAGAGGAGGGACATGATGGCTATGGGACCACTGGGAAGGAAAGAGAACAGGAATAGTCATGACATGGATGAAAGGGGCCATGATGCAGGGATGTCAGAGGACTGTCAGAAAGAGGAAATAGAGTCCCTAGATGTTAGCTACCTCATCAGTTGTCTCTAACTTGCTGAAGAAATATAAATGCCCTAAGTACCTTCTAAGTTTCAGCACCAAGGGAAAAAGCCCTGATTGCCATGCCCTAGTTTTTACTCTGCGTTTAAATGAGGTTCTAACTGTTAACATGGGAAAGGGTTTGCTGAGTTTGGCTATCAGGTATGTAAAGTGTAGGCTCTATGATTTGTGAACTTCTAGCACATCTGGGAAAGGCAAGAATGCTCTCATTAGCTAAGGTCTCAAATCAAGGCAGAGGCCCTTACATTCCAGCTCTAATGCTGAGCCAGAATTACAACCCCCAAATTCAGGAGCTGGTTTTTTCACCACGGTGAGCAGTGTTTGTAGCTTTCTATACCTGTGAGAGGTATTGCAATTTTCCAAGGTCTTGATATTCAATGATTTTTTTGGAACCAATAACTTCATCCACCTCAGCATGAAGCCTATTGGAGAAATGAAAAAGGAAAAATAAGAAACTGTTCTCCACGAAGAAGCTTCTCCACATTCAGTTAGATTCAAATACTACCAGGGAGGCTACAGATGGGGTTTCCCGTTCAAAATGTGCAGGGCCTGGTGGCCTCTAGGGTTCTTCCCCTCTTGGAGATTCTCTAATTCTACGCCTCATATGACCTGGTATTCAGGCCTCTGACTAAACCGTTCACCCCTCCGCTGGTGAGGAGACTCAAATCCTTGTCGTAGAGAGTGAAGAAAGGAGCTGGAGATGTTTAGCCTGAAGGAAAGTAAATACAGCAAAGGAAAGATGGCTCTTCTTGTCTATTTTATTTTACTTTTTTTGGAGGAGGGTAGGCAGGGCAATTGGGGTTAAGTGACTTGCCCAAGGTCACACAGCTAGTAAGTATGTCAAGTATCTGATGCTAGATTTGAACTCAGGTCCTCCTGACTCCAGGGCTGGTGCTTTACTTACTGCACCACCTAGCTGCCCCCTGCCCCAGTCATTTAGGGATAGCAAGAGATAATAGATGACAGCCTGAGTACTGCATTAGTAGTCCAAGAATGTTAAATTATCTAAAGGAAGGCCCCTAGCATGCTGACTAGATCCTCTGTGGAGGACATGAACAAGAAATGCACAGAATGAGAAAGTATACGCATCTTTGCAATCTGTACCATGAAAGGACACTGATTAAATCATGGATGTATAAAGGAACTAAAATTTAAGTTATAAGTCAGAGGGACTGGATGTGTTGTGTTTGGTCACAGGGGGTGGAAGGAGGACCAGTGGGGTGGAGGTGAGGGGGGAGAATGGGGAGACTTACAAGGAAGCAGATTTCAGCTCCATATATGAAAAAGCTTCCTAATAATCTGAGCTATTTAAAAATGGAAAGGACTGTGCTGTGAAGCAGAAATCATAAGATCATAGACTAGAGCCAAAAGAGTCCTTAGATGCCATCTAGTCTAATCCTCTCATTGGAAACTGAGGCCAAGAGAGGTTAAATGCCCAAAATCATAAAGAAAAGCAGGATTTGAACCCAGGTCACAAAAAGGATAGCTTCCTTGTTGCCAATAATTACCTGCCACAACCCTCTCTCCCAAACCCTTAGCCCATTCCAATCCCCACAAAAAGTTCAAACTATCCATAACTTTTCCCAGTTATTTGGCGGTATCTTCTCCTTGTTCAAAACTGATCCCCCGGTGAGTTCAAAATCATGTGACCTTGTGCATGGACCACTTCTGGGGGCACTTACTCTACTTCAGCTGCTCTTCCATATTCATTTTCTTCTGTGCCACTTTCACTCTCTCATCAACAGCTATTGTCGTTCAGTTATTTTAGTCATGCCAGACTCTTGTGACCCCATTTGGGGTTTTCTTGGCAAAGATACTAGAGTGGCTTGCCCTTTTATTCTCCAGCTTATTTTACAGGTGAGGAAACTGAGGCACACAGGGTTAAGTGACTTGCCCAGGGTCACACAGCTGGTAAGTGTCTGAGGTAGCATTTGAACTCAGGTCTTCCTGACTCCGAGCCTGGCTCTCTATCTACTATGCCACCTACCTGCCCCCATCAAGAGCTGCTCAGTACTAATTTCAACAGCTCAACAAATTAGAGGAGTCAGGGAGTCCATACTCCATAGAAACCACAAATATCATATAACGCAGAATCTTTGCCAAGAATAAACGTCCTGGGTAGAGAATGCTCAAGAGACACCAAACTCAAACGCCAACGACTTACCGTTCTACTATTTCTGGATGTCGTTGTAGTTCCATTAATGCAAGTAGTATCTGATTGGAAGAGGTTTCAGCTCCTGCAACAAGAACAAAAATAGTGAAAGCAATAAGAAATAGGTAGTGTTCATATAGTGTCTCATGGTGTGCGAGGACCTTACAAATATCTGATCCTCACAACAACCCCGGGAGGTAGGCACTATTATTATCCCTATTTTGCAGATCAGGAAACTGAGGCTGGGAGCAGTTAAGTGACTTGCCCAGGGTCACACAGTCAGTAAGGGTTTATGGTGGGACTTGACTCAGGACTTCTGACTTGAGATGTGATGCTCTATCCACTGCACCACCTAGCTGCCCAAGCGTAACGTTATCTCCCACACACTGCTGAGGCATCAGAGTGACTGACACATACTACTTGTAAGCGCTATGAGCACAAGGATTGGGTCCAAATTACCTACTAAAGCATCTCTCTCCTCCCCCACCGCAAAAGCAGGCATTTAATATATTCCTGTTGAATGAATGAAATAAATTTTAGAGCTAAACAAATCTTAACCCTGAACTTAGAATATTGCAGCTTGAAGTGCTCTTAGATCACAAAACCACAGACTATGAGAACAGGAAACCCCAGAATCCCCGAATCATGGGATGTTAGAGCTAGAATAGTTCTAGCATCATAGATTCACGGAATGTTCAAGCTGGTAGAGAGCTGAGAGGTCGACTCATCCAAAATCCTCATTTCCCTCTGACTACTGACCTTCTTCGGCTTCTTTTAAGTCCCAACTAAAACCCCACCTTCTACAGGAAGCCTTCCCCAACCTTCATAATTCCTGTGCCTTCCCTCTGTCAACTATTTCCTCTATTCTGTATATAGTGTGCTTTTTATAGATTTGTTTGCATTTTTGTCTCCCCCATTAGACTGTAAGCTCCTTGAGGGCAGGGACTATCTTTTGCCTCTTTTTGTATCCTTTGCACTCAGCACAGTGCCTGGCACATAGTAGACGCTTAATAAACTTTTATTGACTGATTGAATTCACAGAGGGAACTGAGACACGGAGAAGAGAAATGACTCACGTAAAAACACACAACTAAATCACAGCTGTGCCAAGACTAGATACTAGATCTCCTGGCAGCTGGTGCATCCAATCAACAAATAATTAGTGAGTCAGGCTCTGTGATGCCGGGCTCATCACTTCCCCTTACTTTTCCTCATCTGTAAAATGAGGAATCTAAACTAATCCTTAAGGTTCTTTCTAGCCCTAAATCTTATGAACCTATGAAAACCATGCCCTACAATACGATGGAGGCAGCTGGGTGCTGTAGATAAGCACCGGATTCAGAATTGGAAGACCTGAGTTCAGTTTGCTACCTTGTTAGTTACTGGTGGTGCAGCCATGGGCAAGTCATTTAAATTGAGTCTCAGTATCCTCATCTGTAAAAAGGGAATGATGGTACTTGCACTACTTACCCCCATAAGCTTAACACACAGTTTAAATGAGATCATGTAAATACAATACTGCATAAACCACAACGCACTAGATAATCATGAGATCTCCTAACTACTATGGTGATTAAAGTGCCACGCCCCTGAAAGTCTGTTCATATTATTAATTTGATTCTTAGATAGTATAAATCTCAGCTTCAGCTCAGCCTCTGTCTCAATGACCAAAAATTCCTGAGAGGTGGAACCTAACTTAGGAGGGCTTACCCACATCAGAAAAGAAAATGGAAAGTCATTCATTGCTATCATAACCTAATAGCTTGACCTGTACATAGTAAGAAATATTGGGCTGAGTCAGGATGCCTGAGTCTGAGTCTCAGCTCTGACAATAACTTGCTATGAGGCCAAGGATGAGTGATTTCCCTTCTCTGGTCCACAGTTCCCTCATCTTGAAAATAAGGGGGATTACTAAGAGCCACAGTAAAATCATTGCTTGGCCAGACATCGTTGGTGTTCAATTTCCCAGCTATAAGCATCGTGTGACCAAGCGTAAATCCGGTCATGTTACAGTGGCTAGAAAATTAAATCCTATTTAGCTTCTGCCATTTGTAATTCTTGGCCTAAGATGCTTTCCTGATCCAACATTCATTGGTCTAGGATTCTAAGGTCCATCCTAGCTCTTCCATTTTAGGGTTCTACATTCTAAGGCTTCTTTTTAGCATTCACATTCTATGCAAAAATGATATGAAAACTAGAAAAGAGGGGCTTACATTAGACCCTGTCTGACACTGGCCTTTAGTTACTCAATTCTTACAGAGATAAAGAGAAAAAATCCCTAGAGGGTGAAAGACTAAAATGACAGACTTTTCTTCATTTTTTTAAAAATTGCCCGAAGCCAGCAAGGGATTACAAACCAGCAATGAGAAAAGTGACAAAATTATCCACCATAAACTCGTCATTTATTCCTTCTTCAGCTGCAAAAGACAAAGGAAAGACAGCATGACATTAAGATCAGCATTGCTTAAACAAGGAGAACGATTTCTATGATAATAACATTATATAGAAAAACAACCTTAGAAGACTGGAGAACTCTGATCAATGCAATGACCAAACATGATTCTAAAGGACTGATACACGTTACCTACCTCCTAACAAATAGAAAATGGATTCAAGATGGAGAATGAGACATATTTGCTTCATTTGACTATTTATATTTCTTACAAGGGCCTAATTTTTCTTTTTGGTGTGTTCGATGGGAAGGAGAAAAAAGAAATGATTGTTAATTAAGGAAAGGATAAAATTAAATTTTAGCAAAAATCACTGTTGCTTGACATATTCAAATAATCACATATTCATGGTTCATGACACTGCCTTTGTCTAAAACACTCTTTCCCATCTCTCTGCTTATGGACATTCCACTCATCCATCAAAGGCAAAGTCCAACACCATTTCAGTCATGAAGCCTCCTTAAATCTCGCCCCCAATCAGAAGTATTCTCTCCCTCCTTGAAAATCTGACAGCAGTTTGTTCCCACCTTTTTTATTCATTTGTCTACCTGAACATTTCAAGGATCTGTGATTTCTTTGATATGGATAACCACTTCACCAATGAAGACTGCAATCCCCTATACCTTAGTAAATGGTCTGGGAATTGCTGTGGCTGGAAGATTCATCACCAAACTAGTGATGAACCTTCTCAACCTCTTCCTCTTCTTCCTCTCTGAAGAAGGAAAGGAAGAAAGGAATGGAGGGAGATACTCAAAGAAGAATTTGCCTGCAATAGTATTCTAACTGAGCTTACAGAATAAAGGGAAATGATTCACCTACAGGGAGACCAACACAAAAATCTGTTTCATATCTTCATTGAGAATGAACAATCAGCTGAAGGTACATGAATTTTAATTATTTGTAGATCATTGGAGAAAAGAGAAGATTTCCTTGCAATGAGTAGAAAAATTCTCTTCTGTTGCCTTGTCACAAATTTTAAAACAAACACACCTTATTATGTTATTATGTGTGTTTGGGGCCTATTGGTTAAACAGGGATTAGTAAATGCTTTCATGTAATAAAATGAAAAAAAGCCAATCCGAGAAAGTAACCAAAATGGAAAGTGACCTAAAGTACCATGGAGAGGCCAAGGTCAGCACAAGTAGGCTGTACTACATTATCAGCCATGAAGTGTTTGTGGGAGGTGGCATAAAAAAACCAACATTGCCAGGAAACATGGGATCAGAAAAGGAGGTGAGCTGGTCATGCAGAGGTAACAGCTGGGCATTCGAGGTGTTACCCTGGTCCCTAAGAAATGTTAAAAGACCTAGGAGGAGATTTTCATACCAAAGGGCAGATATCCTATGGAAGAATTTTGATGGAATACAGACAAGAGTTGTGCATAAGAAAGTTTTGGATAGGTTGTCATATGTACCAATGGAAGACATAGGTGCACGAATGAATCGAAATACTAAAGTAGTAACGATAATACCGATTGTAAGCATCATTTCTGCCTCTTTACAATGCCCACAAAATAAAATTAAGTTGAAGGCCAACGGAGGCAAATACATCTACCTTCTGCTTTAAGCATCTGCATGATGACATCGGGTGGAAACTCTCGATTGTTCTGGATGGCTTCACGCCTGTACTCGATCCACTCTTTTCCCATCTCACGTAGAAACCTTATGCTTTCTTGGGTCTTGTTTATCCACTTTCGTTTCCTTAGTGAAAACTTAACAGGGTGTTTATTTTATTTCATTATCCCAGGGGACAATTCAACTTAATTCAGAAAACACACATTAGGGATTTGCTGTGTACAAAGCCCTGTGCTAGGTCCTGGGGATGTAAAGGCAAATATCTAACAGATCTTGCTCTCAAGGAGCTTATAATCTAATGTCTGTGGCAAGGAGGGGGAAGGTGAAGGTGGGGAACAAACACAAATAAGTATGATAAGAAGGGAGAGTAAAGGAATGCTAAATGAGGTTTGGAAAGAATGAAGGGGCTTTAATAACTGGAGTAGGGAAGCAGGGGTTCCAGCATGGAAAAATGGGATAAGGAAAGTCACAGAGACAGGTGAGGGCACCATGAGAACAGAGTACAGAAATCAGTCCAGTTTGCTTGGAACACAGCATATTCACGAAATCTTTGAATCAGAAGAAATCTCAGAGGTCAACTAGTCTAAGTCACATTTTGGCATTTGGTAGCATTCTGAACAAGTGGTCAGGAAAATAGAAGCAATATTCAAGGAGGATGGAAAAAGAAGGGGAATATTAATTATAAAAGACCCAGAATGCCAGGATCAGGAGGCAATAGGGGTGGGGGGGGGCACTAAACACATAAAGGATTCTGATCCGAGTGGCGTGCTTCAGGCAGCGATGTGGAGGAGACAAGATAATAGCACACCAAGAAAGTGCTTTTTGTTTAAAATCACAGATCAGGTAGAAGAAATCTCAGATTTTATAGACCCCAGAATTTTTATTCCCTGGACATTGCCTCCTCTAATCTGCTACAGAGTCTCTTCTACCCCACCCCCATTCAATGAATCCATGCCACCACACGGCCCTAGAGCTTGAGTGCTGTACTGTTATTTAATCAATTCCTATCTATAAAGATGGTCCCTCCAGTCAGATAATAAGATCTTCGAGGGCAGAAACTCTGCCTAAGAGGACTTGTTAATCAAATGCTTATTGCATTCGCTCAATAAAAGACTGGTTGACCAACTACTCGGGACAATTCTCTTGCCTAGAAGACGTTGTGAGGTACCAAAAGGAGAAATGCCCTGGGAAGTGGGAGAATGGATCTCGGTGCTAGTGCATCCATTTACTCACTGAGTAAATTATTTCCCTTCCATGGATGTCAATTTCTTTTTAAAATGGAAGAATGGGACTAAATGGTATCTAATGTTCCATGATTTTAAGGTCCTTCCTACCTCAATATTCTGTACCCTAAAATCAGTGATAACTCTAATAGGATATTCATTCAAGAATTTTAGATTAGTACCTTTAAAAAGGGGTTGTCAGCCAGAGTTACACCCTCGATAACATTTCGTATTGCAAGAAGAAATGGCTTCTGTTCATCAACCAAAGATTTTAACTCCATTCCAAAAAATGTCTGCAGAGAAAAAGAAACAAAATGTTGTTAAATCATTTTTGGATGGGAAGCTATAAGATCAACTTCAAAGGGAAAGTGTCTTGAACTGAGTCAAGAGAACTATTTTGTAACCCTGGTTGAGCCACTGACCCTCTGTGGCTCTCAGTTCCTGCATCTGTGAAATGGAGGAGTTGGGCTAGATGACCTAAAAGATTTGTTTCCACTTCTTTCATTGTAAGAATATACAACACTTAATGAATTACTGATAGATACCTACTGGTGATCCTAGAGATTTATGACTTTTTAGAAGGTCTACAGGGCAATATTAACTTAATTTTCTTCCCCTTAATGAAGAGCCCAGGCTAAGAAAATTAAGTTTAATATTTCTGTGGGTGGAAGAAGGATACACATAGTGTTGAGTGGGTGCAGAAGCCAATCAGAGCCAAGGGATCCAGACTTTACATTTGATCCTACCTAAGGAATTTCATCTTACTAGATTCAACACAATGCTATAGGCCAGGGGCAGGGAACCTACAGCCTCAAGGCCACATGTGACCTTCTAGATCCTTGGGTACAGCCTTTTGAAATTTTATTAAAGGGATTTGTTTTGTGATGTTTGGATTCAGTAAAGGGCCGCTCTTGAGGACCTAAAGGGCCACATGTGGCCTCGAGGCCACAGGCTCCCCACCCCTGCTTTATCCCATGCATCAGCTTATTGTACTCTCATCATTAATGAAAAGAGAAGTGTTTTCATATAGTTGCCTAGTGAAGAAATGATGTGGAGATTTTCCAAACTCACCTGGAGCTGATTCAATTGGGCTCTCCTCATAAAGACAGCATCTTTTCTAATTGTACAAACTAGGCGTCTCTTTCTAGGCCTTCGTGTGCATTCTAGACTGAGACTGGCAGTGTGGCTCTAACCATGGAGGTACCCTACCAAATCCTGTTTACCACTCTGAGGCGCCCAGGACATTCAGGGGCTAGTCAGCATTCTGAGTGGTGTCAGTAAATAGTTGGCATAGACTCTCAAAGGGTCCACGGATAGATTTCAACAGGTCTGTGAAGTTGGCAAGGCAACAGAAGGGAATTTTTTGACTCACTGCAAGGAAACCTTCACTTTTCTCTAATGATCTATAATCTCTTGAAATCCATGAACCTTCGACTGATGGTTCTTACACTGTTCATTTCCGTGGAGGACATGAAACAGGTTCAAGTGTTGGTTTCCCCATAGGTGAATCACCGCCTCATATGCTATAAGCTCAATTACTAGATCATTGCAGGCAAATGTCTTCTTTCACTCTCTCCCTCTCTTTCTTCCTTCCTTCCTTCCTCTTCTCAGAATACGGTATTTTTAAGAAAATAATTATTGAAGAAAATGCCAAATTTCATAACAAAGTTAGTGAAAATAAAGATGTTTTTTTTTTGTTCTATCCAACTTCACAAACCCCTTGAAATCTACCTCAGTCTAGAATGGGACAGAGCATGCTCTCAGGTCTAGGATTTCATGGAATGAATGTTGTCTTGGAAGTCTACAAAGAATCAAGAATTCCTTCTGACCTATGGTCGTGGAGTTGTACCTGGAGCTTCTTAAATTGGTAGTGCAACCACTCTTGTTGTACCTTCTAACACTTACAGTCCCATTATGGAAATCTGGGCCCTGCCACGTGGACTCTGGGGAGGATGCATATGGAACTGAGTAGTTCGTCATGATATATCAGGGATTAAGTCCCAAGACAGCTAAGTCTATTCATAAGGATTATAGAATAATGCCAGATATGTGGTATGGAATAGGAAATCAGGGGATGTTCTGACCATCACAACCATGTAGTTCTCATGTTCACAATTTTGAGAGGAAGACACAGTTGCAGTAAATTAAATGATTTGTTGAGCTGAATAAAAAGAAGAAGTACCTTCTCCAGGTGTGATCTAGAGCTGTGTTAGAAGAATCAGTATATAGATTTAGAATACCTGTTTTGTGATAAAACTGCATATTAGCTAAGAACACCAGACGATGGATTCGGCTGTGGCTTCTTCTAAAGTTCCAATTGTCTTTAAAGTGGACCACTTTGATCCCAGAAAGTTTTACTAATCTTAAGAGCCACCTGGTTACTGTTCAGAAGACTGAAGGACTGGTTTTTCTCATATGTTTAACATTAGATTTTTGTGTCCACCCTCCACTACATAACTTTCTGTTCCCCGAACAACATAACCTGCCATATGATGAGCTCACTCTACTATGATACTCAGCACAAAGTTGAATAGTTCTAATTGTTTCACTACTTTTTTCTATATTAAAACAAAACACTAGAATTATAATGAACCAACTAGAACATTGTGTTTTGCTACCAATTAGCAGATACATAATACACAAAAAAGAGGGAATGTGGAGACATATTAAGCCCCATCTAGGTGGCCCAGTGGATACAGCACTGGGTTTGGAATCAGGAAGATTCATCTTCATGAATTCAAATCCAGCCTCAGACACTTACTAGCTGTGTGACCCTGGTTTGCCTCAGTTTCCTCATCTGTCAAATGAGCTGGAGAATAAAATGGCAAACCACTCCAATATCTTTGCCAAGAAAACCCCAAAATGGGGTCATGGAGAGTCAGACACGACTGAAAAAAACTGAAAAACAAATTTCCTCTTTTGGCTACATATTACAAAATAACATTGGGGGGTAGCTAGGTGGCGCAGTGAGTAGAGCACCAAGGAGTCAAAAGGACCTGAGTTCAAATTCGGCCTCAGACACTTGACACACTAGCTGTGTGACCTTGGGCAAGTCACGTAACCCCAACTGCCCTGCCTTCCCTCCTCCAAAAAGAGAAAAAATAACATTAGGACAATACCTTAGACTGCGGTTCTTGTTCTAATCTGAATGAGAAACCCTTATTGGTCTTCCTTTAACTATCAATTACAAACAATACACTGAAATCTTTTTTTATATCATTCATATCAAAGGCCTAACCAGTCTGTGAACAGAGAGACCTGGTCAGCCCAGAAAGGACTCCTTACTGGATTGATTATGGTAATAATTACAGTAAGAGAAAGAAGTCATTCATTAATTCAGTTAATAGAAATATCTCTTCAGTTTATCTTTAACCAGGAAGAAAATAAAATCAGAGCAAGGGTTATCCCTTTTTTCTACCACGGACTCTTTTAACAATCTGGGGAAGCCTATAGACAACTTCTCAGAATAAGGTTTTTAAATACGAAAATAAAATGTATGGAATTACAAAGGAAATCAATTACACTGAAATGCAATTAGCAAAATATTTAGAAAGCAAGTTAATAGACCTCAGGTTCAGCACTCCTCTCTGAGAGGAGTTTAATGGTTTACGAAATTAAATTGTTTAGGAAAATGATTCTCCATCCTATGCAGACATGTTCTGTTTGATGACTCAAAACTGTTTACTGAGCTCTCACATGAGCTCTGCGATCATGTTTTCTTATATTGTGGAATTTAGTCTTTGTGTGAGGATACTACAAATTGTAGCTTGAAAATGCTTCAGGTGAGGGTGAGAGAGAGACAGAGAGAGAGAGAGAGAGAGAGAGAGAGAGAGAGATTATCAAAGGCAAGATGTTTGTGTCCCCCCTAAGTGGAGTTGCTTAGATTTAGAATAATTTAATTAATAGATATTGAGTCCTGAACATAAAGCACTGAATCTTTTCTTCCATATTATTTTGCTATTAAAATAGCAGAGTGACCAAAAGTGCACTTAACAAAGAAATTTACAGGATTCTGACTGTAATGGAAAGGAGAAATCAGGTTGCCTTGGTCAGAATACAAAAGCCAAAAGGAAAAAAAAACAGGTAAATTGCTTTTTCGTTCTCTGCTCATTGACATGATGATAGAAAAGTCCCTTAGTTACCTTAGTAGATATGGCATAAACGGTCGAGGATATCACATCTTCCATGCATACTTCAGTCTTCCCATCAGCCTTGGCTTCCAGCATTTCCATCATTTGTTCTGCTTTTTCATTGATTGTTCCCATGGAACTCATCAAGTAACTAAGAAAATAAGCATAATTGTACTATATGATAACAATATGCCTAAGAGCATTTGCCAGCTAGATGAACAGTAAACATGATGGAATGATAGATAGAGAACTAGCGTGAAGAAGAGAAGGAGGATGGGGAGGAAGAGGAGAAGAGGAGGAGGAGAAGAAGGGGAGGAGGAAGAGAAGAAGGAGAAGGAGGAGGAGGAGAAGAAGGAGAAGGAGGAGGAGGAGGAGGAAGAGGAAGAGAAAGGACAAATAGCAGTTTATAATTCAAAAAGCAATTTACAATTCACATAAAACACAGACTGTCAGACTTGAGAGGAACTTTAGAACTGAAGAACTACACAGTAACAAAATTGGAAACATGAGACAGAGCCAAGATGGCAGAGTACAGGCAGCAACTTGGCTGAACTCTTCTAACAATCTTCCAAACAACTTTAAAATAAAGCTTCCAACTGAATTCTGGAGTGGCAAAGCCAACAAAAGGTTGGGGTAAGACATTTTTCCTGCCTAAGACAACGTAAGAGGTGAGCAGGAGAGGTCTGTGACACCAGGTAGTGACTGGCCAGATGGCAGCTCAGACCACACCAGCAGTAGGCCTTAGAGGCAGCTGTAACAGTGGTGGCCGCAGCAGCTTCAGGAGCTCTCAGCCCACAGAGAGTAAAGAGACTGGACTATAAGTTAGAAAGAGATTACAGGGAACCCTTTGCTGGCACTGGGTGCAGGACCCTGTTGCATTGCCCATATGGGGCAGGTCTGGGTTGCAGTTCCAGGGTATAAAGGAGTACTACCATTTGCATCTACAAGGGAGCAGGGGCCCTAGTCACAGTTCCAAGGCAGGGAAGAGTGCTTGTGATTGCTCACAAGGGAGTAGGGGCCCTGGTCTCTGTTCCAAGACAGAGAGGAGCAAAAGTACTTTCCGCCACCGGGGAGCAAGGTCCCTTCCTGGGTAAAGGAGCACAAGCCAGGAGAACAGTGACCACACCTCTGCCTGGATCACACCACCCTGGAAGCACTGAAAGACCCTCAGAACTAGCTCTAAAAACAGCAGCACAAAAAAAATATTTTATAGTTAGAAAAAATAAGAAAATTCATCTGGAAGAACAAAATGTCAAAAAATATCAGGGGAATCTAAGGGAAGAAAGGTGGCCTAGCAGTACCAGATCTCAAATGGTATTATAAAGAGGAATCATCAATACAGTCTGGTGCTGGTTAAGAAGCAAAGTGGTAGATCAATGGAATAAATTAGGTATACGATACACAGTAGTAAATGACCATGGTAATCTAGACAAACCCAAAGATCTAAGCTGTGGGGACAAGAACTCATTATTTGACAAACTGCTAGGAAAACTAGAAAGCAGTTTGGCAGGGACTAGGTATAGATCAGCATTCACACTGAATACCAAGATAAAGACAAAATGGGTACATGATTTAGGCATAAAGGATGATATTATGGAAGCATGGAAAATTTTACCTGTCAGAGCTATGACTAAGGAAAGAATTTATGACCAAACAATAGAGAGGATCATGGGACATAAAATGGATAATTTTGATTACATTAAATTAAAAAGGGTTTGTGCAAACAAAACCAGTGCATCCAAGATTAGAAGAAAAACAGGAAACTAGGGGGGAAAATTTACAGCAAGTTTATCTGATATAGGCCTCATTTCTCAAACATAGAGAGAACTGAGTCAAATTTATAAGAATACAAGTTATTACCTTTTTCAACAATTCAGCTAGAAGCTTCTGTGGGGGTAAAAACCCAACACCAGCCCAATAACAAGAATGCTGCAAGCTCAGGTTCTTTTGATCTGCTTTACTAAGGAAAGCAACTAAGGAGTTAACAATCTTACTTTAATCCAACATACAAATATCATTCACTCAGCTCAGGGGGGAAAGCCAGCACCCTGAGCTTCAGAGCAAATACAAACAAATTACAAACATCAAAAGACAGATCTTGTCTGATTCAAATCTCGATTCATAGTTACCAGAGTTTAACAAAGTCCCAGCGTCGGGGTTTACAAGCTGAAGGGCTGTTAACTACAGCTGCCCAGAGTCTCCACATCAGCACTCCACCAAGAGTGAGAGCCCTAAGCAAATAGCTCTGTTCTCTCTTTTTATGCACTCTTTAGCCATCATCAAACATCATCCGAGCTACCAGAACTTAGGCTCTTACTATTGGCTCTGGTCTTAGCTACTCCCCTTAGGACCCTGAAGGCTTCATGCCCACATAGGCTTAGCACCTAATAGATAGGGGTTTGGGCCTGGGGCTTAGCACCTAATAAGACTCAAAGACACCCAACTTAATTGATATCACATTACCCAATTGATAAATGGTCAGAAGAAGAAATCAAAGTTATCTATAATTGTATAAAAATACTCTATATCAGTGCTGATTAGAGAAATGCAAATTAAAATAACTGATTAAAATAATACTTCACACCTAGCAGATTGGCTAACATGAAAGAAAAGGAAAATGACAAATGCTGGAGTGGATGTGGAAAAATTGGGACACTAATGCACTGTTGGTGGAGTTGTGAAATGATCCAACCATTCTGGAAAGCAATTTGGAACTATAGCCCAAAGGGCTATAAAACTGTGCATACCTTTTGTCCCACCAACTCCACTACCAGGTCTATATCCCAAAGAGATTTAAAAAAAGGAAAAGGATCTATACATGCAAGAAAATTTATAGCAGCTCTTGTGTGGTGGCAAAAAATTAGAAATTGGGGGAATGCCTATCGATCGGAGAATAGCTGAACAAGTTGGCATATATTATTGTGATGGCATACTGTTGTACTGTAAGAAATGACAAGCAGGATGGTTTCAGAAAAACCTGGGAAGATTCACATGAACTGATGCAAAGTGAAGTGACAGAACCAGGAGAACACTGTACACAGTACAATGATCAACTATGAAAGACTTAGCTACTCTAATCAATATAATGATGCAAGATAATTCCAAATGACTCATGATGAAAAATGCTATCTACCTCCAAGGAAAGAACTGATGGCCCTCCAGATTCTTGCCACAATCAAACTAAACTTCTCCACAAGAAGCCTCCACTCTAGCCAAGATGGTCTCAATGTCCTCTGGAAATACCTAAGAAATTACCCCTCCTGAACCTTTTCCCACAGGATTTTCCCTTTGGGGGCACATTCACCACCACTTTCTGCTTCTCTGAAGCATAACCTCTCCCCTTTTTTTCTACCTTCCTCTCTTCCTGCTCCTTAAACAGCATCTGCTCCCATTCCCTCCTCCCCCACATGACAATGACCTCCTTGCTGTTCCTCAAACTAGACACTCAATCTACTCACTCCAGGCATTTTCACTGGCGGTCCCCCTTGCCAGGAACATGATCCCTCATCTCAGCCTCCTAGCTTCCTCAGATTCCTTCAAGTCTCAGCTAAACTTTTACCTTCTGTAAGAGGTCTCTCCCAGTCATCCTTAATCTTAGTGCCTTCCCTCTGCTAATTAGCTCCAGTTTATCTTGTATTTATCTTGTTTGTACATAGTTGTGTGCATGTTGTCTCCCCCATTGGACTGTGAGTTCCTTAAGAGTGTAGATTATATACCTTTCTTTGCATTCCCATCACTGGCAGGTAGCAGATGCTTAACAAATGTTTGTTGACTGGCTTTCTTTAAGGTCTCACTCTAACCTTTCCTCCCCTGAAAATTCATCCCTGACCCAACCAATCCATCCCACAGAAAACACACTCCTCTGAGTCCCTACTCTACTCTTAGTGAGTCTTCATCCCATCCTGTCCTGTATCAAATTCCGCAAACATATTGAGTGCAAGGCATTGTGATTTGGTCCTGCAAAGACAACTTAGATTCCCAGCCCTCAAGGTCCTATCTTCTACAAGGGAGATATAATATGTATACAGACATTTCTTTCTTTACATAAAGGGGACCTTTTAGCACAGCTTTACTGTTAAGGGAATAATTTGAATTTGGGAACATGGGAAAGGGACAATGGGAGAGGCCAGAAGGGAGCCACTCACCTGTGGAGGGAGGGGCCAGCACATGATTCAAGGTCGTGTGGGGACCATGGACAGAGAGGTAAGAGCAAGAGGAGGAACCCACGGGCAAGCAGCCAGACACTTGGGGGCCTGGCCAAAATTGAGAGGAAAAAAAGAGGGTGGGATTGGAGCA
This sequence comes from Trichosurus vulpecula, assembly GCF_011100635.1. Lineage (NCBI taxonomy): Eukaryota > Metazoa > Chordata > Mammalia > Diprotodontia > Phalangeridae > Trichosurus > Trichosurus vulpecula. The sequence goes on along the minus strand of NC_050575.1, from coordinate 11,948,579 downwards.
AGTGCATGGAGCAGAATTGGGAGTGGTCTCAAGGAAAACCCAGGATCTGTGGGGATGGGGATGGAGTGTTCTCTCTTTGGATCTGTTCTGCTTTCACTTGGAGGTTGTTTTTTTGTTTTGTTTTATTTTGTTTTTAGTCTTTTGGCGGAGGGGGGTGGGGAGGAGGCCACAGAGCACTGAGTCAAAAGGCAGGAGCACAAAGAGCACAGCACTGCAGAGTAAAATTAATGTGGTGGGTTTTTTTTGGAATGTGGATTTCTTTCAGAATTTTTTACATAAAGTTGAATTTGCATAATGCAAATTCAAGTAAAGCAAGAACTGTCTGTTCATATAAGTGAGTAAAAGGGCAATTTCTGGAGGAAAAAAGCACTAACAATTAGCAGGAGTGGGGACTGGGGGAAGGGAACAGGAAAGGCTTTGCAAAGGAGGTAATCTGAGCAAAGATCCAAAGGTGGGAGATGAAATGGAAAGTCTTGGAACAGCTAGTTTAGCTAGTCCATCCAGTTTGGCAGCAACACTGAATTGCTGCGGTGCCCTGGGCAACTGTCCACTGGCCCATCTCATAGTTTCAAAACACCCCAACATACGAAGAACTAAGCAAAAGACCTGGGGTGAGTGATTACCTGATAACTATGCATAGAGCACACTCAAGGGCCAGAAATTTTAAGAGTAGAAATCCAGGCCATCAACAAAATCTGTGACCTTTGCTCTCTGCACCAGCTCAAGGTCACCATGGGGGAGGAGGGTGGTAACAGTTTCTCAGAGTACAGCCAACAATATGAAAAGAAGTGCAAGGCGAGCCTTGGGCTAAATCACACTCTGATCGTCCCTCCCTTTCTCCCTTCTCCACAACAGCTTATAGTGCTCAAAAATCCCAAAGAATGGATCTTCCGATGGAAGTAACAGATAACACCTCAATCCCTCCCGCCAACCACCACCCTGGAGCCAGTCAAAAGTGAAGAAGCATCCCTCATATATAGATGGGACTTTTTTTTACCAAAGCGGGAAAGCTAGGAAGCTAGCTTTTGGGAGCTGTCACAACACTACCCCAATCAGGACACTGGCTTGGAGGACAGCAGTATCAATCCTATCCCCAGGACACTGTACTAAATATCTTTTAACAAATGTCATTTGTAAACAAAAGTCTTATTTATGGATTTATTTTTCTTCTTTTTTTCCTTCCCTAAAGTAGATGCTGGGACTGCTAAATAGTAATGTGGATAGAGCACCAGGCCTGGAGACAGGAAGCCCTGAGTTCACATTTAACCTCTAACTGTGTGTCCCTGGGCAAGTCACTTAACCCTGTTTGCCTCAGTTTCCTCATTTGTAAAATGAGCTGGAGAAGGAAATGGCAAACCACTCCAGTATCTTTGCCAAGAAAATCCCACAAAGAGTCAACACAACTGAAACAAATGAACAACAACAAAGATAGATGCTGATTTACCATCTAACAATCCATTTAAAGAGGCCTTTTTTGCTAATGGTAAGAAATTAAATAAGTAGGAAAAATTGGGCAAGTTTCTTGGCTTGAAAGTTCCTGGAACTCACAGAAATAGACCCTTATTCAAACTGCTGTAATAAGAGGCCCTAATTTCAAAAGGCCGTAGCATTAAATAGAACTGGAAAGGTAAATTGGAGCTTCATTGTAGAAAGATGTAGGCGAGTCTGAGGAGTTTGTATTGAATGGTCTAAAGACAATCAGGAGTCCCTGGAAAATTTTTGAATGGGGGAGTGACATAATTAAACCTTTGCCTTACAAAGATTATTTTTTGGCAGCTATGTAGCAAATGGATTAGAGAGGAAGTGCTGAAGACTTGGAGACCAATTAGGAGTCTAAGGTAACAGTCCACACCAAAGGTAATAAGGGCTTGAATTACAGGGTGTTCCTAGAGTCTGGACACCTAGGCAAAAATGCATATTTTCAAGAAATGAAATGAATGAAATTTTCAACAACATTTTATTTAATTGGAATATTAACAAATAACATCTTCAATGGGATTTCCATTATTTGTGATGCAAAGGTTGATGCACTTTGCAAGATTCACGTGAACTCGATGCAATAACTCCACATTTCCAATGTGTCCAGACTTTAGGAACACCCTATAGAATAGTGGTAGTGTGAGTGGATATCAGGGATACTGTGGACATAGAATTAAATATTGGGGGTCAGGGAGAGAAGGAAAAGTCAAGGGCAACACAAGGTGTCTGGAAGGATATTGGCGCCTCAGCAGAAGCTGCAAACTTTGGAAGAAAGACATATTTGGGAGCAAAGGGAAGACAATAAATTCCATTTTGGATATACTAAGTTTGAGATATGGATAGACTGTTTAAGTGATAGCTGGCCAAGGAGGCCAGCTGGAGTTCCAGGAGAGAGAGATTTGTTCTGAACATATAGATTTCGAGGTCATCTGCATTGAAATGATAACTGAACCCAAGGCACTGGATGAAAATCACCAATTCAATTAAATTTAACAAACACTAAAGACAGGACGTGAAGGTAGAATGTGGTCCAGGAGAGAGTCATCTTTAGGGGACGAAAGTCTGTAGCCCACCATTGTTATCTTTGTTCCACATCCTCAAAGAAACTGTAATGTCAATGACCATGCCTTTTACCCCTCAGAATTCCCCATGCCATCCATTGCCTAGTAGACACTCAGAATTATAGAGTCTCAGAGTCAAAAGGGAGCTTAGCAAAAACACAGTCCAACCCCTGTTTGGTAGGGAAGGAAACAGAAACCTAAAGCAGGGAAATCATAGTCCCAGGATCATACAGCTGGTAAGCGTCAGACACGGTATAGTAGCAATTTAGATTTGAAGATCTTTCCCATCCATTAACAGGCCATGTGGCCTGCTTATGTCACAGGAAGCCTAAGTTACATGTGGTAGGAGGAGCTTCCTGACAGGAAAAGGAAGTTATTTCACAGGAAATGGAGAGAGAGAGAGAGAGAGAGAGAGAGAGAGAGAGAGAGAGAGCGCACAATTATAGCTGCTAATGGCTCCCCTCTTGATGGTTAGAACTGAACAGGCCGAGTTAGCTGTACCGTGAGCTGTACTGTGAGCAGGAGGTCGGAGAGGTTTGGGAATGGTGAGGTTACAGGTTGTGATATGGTGTGTGGAATGTTTTACTGCTGGATAAACGGCTCGTGGGATATGGTTCTCTGGTGTCTGAATAAATGGTTCACCTCTTCTACCTTCTATGTGGAGACTCTCATATACTTTGTGATACAGAACCACAGAGGCATTTTGACAATTATCATCTACATAGTTATCATTGCCTTACTGTTACATTTGGCGACCAGGAGGATGGGATCGCAAGGTATAAGATCTTTATTTAGAGGTAGAAGGGCTTTAGAAGAAGAAATGGTTATCCCAGGACGGGAGGATGTAACTTATTGCTCCCTAGCAGGGGAATGGTCTAAAGGCACTGGTCTGTGTGAGGACTAGAGGCAGAGGCTACAGAGTGGAGGACCTAGAGATTTGGAACAGTGTCTCAGAGAGGTTACTGTTGAGCCAGAGTGGGGATCCCAAGAGAGATCTCTAGACAAGGCTGGATTTTACTCACAACCTATTGTATTGTATGTGAAAGCAGAGACACTATTGCAAGAGAGTAATCATACAGTTACTGAAATGTCTGACGGTGCTTCTTCCATACCACAGTAAGATGGAGAAACTCAGGTGGTAGAACAGCAGGAAGCTAACAGCCTTGTTGTAAATTCAGCTAGAAGGCAGAGGGAGCCAAGGAGGTCAAAAGTGTACCTCAGGTCAGCCCAGGTTGAGTCTAGCAGGCAGTCTGGTTACCATGGTAACAGGGGCAGAGAATCTAGAAAGGAGGATACAATGACAGAACCTCAGGCACAAGATGATACATTTCATGATGCTATTTCTGAACCATAGAGTGTTACAGTATCACACCAGACTTCTCAAAGAGAAATGTGCCTCATACAGTGGAGGAGGCAGGAAACGCAAGATCAAACAACTCAGTTTGGGGAAATTTTGGAAGACTTTACATAGCAGGAAATCACAGATGTCTTGAGTAGGTTCACCCAGAGAACGGGAGAATCATTAATATCTTGGACGGCGAGAATCAGTAATGTAGATTCTGTGGATTGTAAGATATTCATAAGTATTAGTCAGAATTCTTTTGTACAGCAAGCTTTTAGGAATTACTTGCAAGGAACTAACTTAACAACCAATTTGTTGGCTTTGGCTGCAGTAGGCTGTAAAGAGGAATATCCTGCTGATACTACGTGGCCTACTGCAGATAGACCCTGGTATTCAATTAGGGACTGTACAAGAAAGTTAAAGGAGGATGTAATGAAGACTGCTATTATTTTGGGGAACATCAAAGTTTATAATGAAACTCCCTTGGGAGTCTCTCAGAGGAATTTGATGTTTAAGATGGCATCCCCCACTTATAAACATGTGATCCTAACTTTGCTGATTGTAGAAGTAGGGAACCCTCTTTCAGAGGTGCTGGATAAGGTTTCACAGTTAAGTGACTTAGGAGACTGGGGAAATAATAAGTTTCCTCAGGAGAGAAGGGTACATAGCCAATGGAGTCAATGTCCAATGAGTGGAGTGACAAGGAAATAGATGTTTACTGCTCTATTGAAAGCAGGGGTAGATTTTAGAAGAAGAGATGGTATTCCAACTAATGAGCTATACAAAATGTACCGAGATAAGGGGCTTAATAGCAAACGGGTTAGAGAAGTAAGAACTGCCCCTACAAATCATACAGCTCTTGAACCCTTGTATCCAAGTGAGTCACACCTTCAAAAAGACTAGGGAATAGGCCAAGGGCCAGCTCAGATTAAAGAAACACAGAGATGGGATTACAAACCCCACATTAATCTGACTATATATTGGAAGAATGGATCAAATTTCTGTAACTAGGGCATTGATAGACACTGGGGCAGAGGCCAGCTTGATTTATGGAAACCCTGATGAATTTAAGCATGGAGCTCCTATTACCATCACAGGACTAGGAAGGGCTGAAATATCAGCCAAACAAGTCAAACTGATGATGAAAACTGGATAACTGCCTAAGAGAGAATATGCCATGGTCATTGTACCCATTCCTGAATACAACATTGGAATAGATATATTGAAAGGCATGACTCTGAATTTGCCTGAGGGGAGATATCAATTTGCAGAAAGGAAGATAGGAATTAATACAGTTTTGGTGGGAAAAGTAGAGATGGACCCAATCACTTTACCTGAACCTTCTAAAGTAATTACTTTGAAGCAGTATCATGTGCCAGGTGGGCAACATGAAATTGCCAATACTATAAAGGAATATGTTGAAGCTGGAGTGTTAGTCCCTAGAACCACTCAATGGAATAATCCTGTATGGCCAGTATGAAAGTCAGATGGAATATGTAGAATGACAGTGGATTATAGACAATTGAATAAAGTGACTCCTCCCTTGTATGCTGCTGTTCCAGATACTGTTACCTTAATAGAAAGGATCCAGAAATATGATGGGACTTGGTACACAGTTATTCATTTGGCCAATGCTTTCTTTATGATACCAATAGACCAGTTTGCTTTCATGTGGCAGGGCCAACAATATGCTTTTACACACTTGCCACAAGGATGTCTGCAAAGCCTAACTATTTGTTATAGGATTGTGGCTGAACATTTGGATGAATTAAAGTTACCTGGTATACAGCCTACCCACTATGTAGATGATACTTTGATACAAAGAGAAACTGCCAAAGAAGTGGAGAACAGTTTGATACTTTTAATTGAGCATATGAAAAGCAAAGGATGGGAAATTAACCCTGCAAAGATTCAAGGACCAGCTCAAACTGTAAAGTTTTGGGGTATACAATGGAATAAAGGACTGTGAGAAATTCTCCCACAAGCTCGACAAAAGATTCCAGATTTTCCTATCCCTACCAATAAGGAAAAGGACCAAAAGTTCATAGGACTGTTTGGATATTGGAGACATAACATTCCACATCTTGGACAGATTTTGAAACCCTTATATAAAGTTACCAGGAAAAAAGATGAATTTGATTGGAGACTTGAACAGAGTAAAGCTTTTGAAGAAGCTAAAGCTGCTATATAATTGGCTCTGGATTTATGGCCTATGCAAAGTGGCCTGGTGGAATTACAAGGGACTATACAGGATGACTATGCAAATTAGAGTTTATGGCAGAAACAACAAAGCTGAAATGTACCCTTAGGATTTTGGTCAAGGAAACTACCTTCATCTGGATTACAATGTACACCTTTTGAAAAGCAGTTGTTAGCTGCATATTGGGCTTTGGTAGAGACTGAACAACTGATTCTGGGCCATGAAGTGACATTAAGGTATGGAATCCCGATTATGACTTGGGTAATGAGCACCTCAGCATCTCACAGAATTGGACATGCACAAGAGACTAGCATAATTAAATGGAAATGATATATTCAGAACAGATTGAAAACAGGCAAAAGTGGAGATTCTACTCTACATGAATCTATTATAAGCATCAACACTGATGGCAAAGACAAACTGCCTGAAACAAGGCGAACAGTTGGTACAATGCTTGCTAAAATGGAATGACAGATAAGATGTACTAACTGAAGAACAGAAGAAACATGCATGGTTTACTGATGGGATGGCAAAATATTTGGAACATAAAAAGCATTGGAAAGCAGTAGCCTATAACCCATGTACTAAGAGAACTTTGGAAAGTAATGGGATAGGTGGAAGTAGTCAATATGCTGAGCTTATGGCAGTACATCAAGCTATTAAAACAGAGAAGGAGGACAGTGTCATATATTCACCAATTTGTGGGCAGTAGCTAATGGGTTAGCTACATGGATTCCAATGAGGAAAAATCAAAATTGGGAAATTTGTGGTAAACAAGTTTGGGGCAAAGAACTATGGGAAGACATATAGGACACGTCTTTGGTTACTAATTTGTCAGTTTTTCATGTAGATGCTCACGTGCCCCTCACTACCCCAGAACGTGAGTACAATGCATATGTTGATCGACTGGCAAAGATTGCTACTGAACATGCTGTCCCTACTTTGACACCAAGTGATGATCCAGCACTAGCAAAATGGGTCCACCTAATGGCCAGCCATCTAAGGGTCCAGGCCACATACTGGTGGGCACAAGATTGAGGTATTAGTATCTCTTGTCCATTGTTAGAGGAAGTAACAGAGGAATGTCATATATGTCAATTGGAAAAGGAATGAACTATTCTTCGGGTAGTAACTGGGGAAATAGCAAGGGAAAAGTTCCTGCCCAGATATGGCAGATAGATTACATTGGACCACTACCCCAAGATAAAGGATGCAAATTTATGTGTACTTGTGTTGACACCTATTCAGGTGTACTGCTGGCTTGTCCTTATAAGAATGCAACGCAGAAAAACACCTGTAAAACTCTAGATATTGCAAGTCTATATTATGGAACCCCAGTGCAGATTCAAAGTGACAGTGGGTCACATTTCAAAGGTAATGAGATGAAGAGATATTGTGTATTGAACAACATAGAGTGGATATATCATATTCCATATTGTCCATAAGCATCTGGATTGATAGAATGAATGGATTGCTGAAAGAAGTTAAGTTCTAATAATTCATATTAACATTAAAGGAGAATTTGTTCACTGCTTTAGGTAATTTGAATAATAGACCATTAAGAGGAAGTATACCTCTAGCCAGAATGATGGCCCCAAATCTGCAAATTAGAAAACAGCGAACACATAAGATCCAAAATATTGAGTATTGGACTGTGAGGGAAGATGTCCCACCACCATATCCAGGAATACCTGGTTCAGTAGGATATGATTTACATTGTTTAGAGAACTTTTGGCTGGATAGAAAAGAGAGAAGAAAAATCTCTACTGGGATATGTTTGAGAATCCCTAAGAATCATTTTGGATGGAAATTACTTAAACCACAAGTAGCAGCTCAAGGAATACATGTATTGGCTGGAGTGATAGATTCTAGTTATCAAGGGGAAATTACTGTGACACTCCAGAATTTAGGTGAAGACCCTATACAGTTTTGTAAAAATGATAGAATAGTTCAATTGATTATTATTCCTTATAAAACAATATCTCTTGTGAAAACTGACCTTCCTTCCAAAATAACTATCAGAGGAAAGGAAGGGTTTGGTTCTACTGATAGAATAAAACTGGGAGCTAAAGTCTAGGTAAAACAGGAGCCAGACAATGTTCCAAAGGCTGCAGAAATTATAGCACATGGGAAAGACAATACTGTAACAGTGGTCTACCCAGAAGAAAATAATTTTGAAATTGTACCCTTGACTCATGTATTTTATTGTGAATGAGACTATGATAGTCTCTTTGTTTCTTTTTGGCTTTTTTCTCAATTTGTTTGTGAGATTTGTTTCCTGCAGGCTTAGTACCATTCACCTGCAGATCACTTAAGCCAGATGTCAACCTCTGATGTGCTTGGATGTCACCTCTGGACCTGTCCATCACTGTGATGTGTCATCTCTGAACCTGTCCACGACTGTGATGTGTCATCCTTGGACCTGGTGTCAACTGAGTTCCAGATGCCAGCTTGCTAAAGAACTGACCTCTCAAATAGGACTCTTAATCTCTTGGGGCAGGGACAGTTCTACATCCAATTTCAGCAGGAAGAAGCTTTGGAGGATTAGACCTTCACCCCTCACCCCAAGATTTTGAGCCCCAGTTGTTCGAGGGGGGAATGATGACATTGTTTTATATGCTTATCTTGTGTTATTCCTGTTACATTGTTGTGTAAAGTTCTGTTGACACCAGTTATCCCAGAATTCCCATTGCCCTATGTAATGGATAAGAAAGATCTTGGGGCTGAATGTAGTAGCAATTTAGATTTGAAGATCTTTTCCGCCCATTAATAGGCCATGTGACCTGCTTATGTCACAAGAAGCCTAAGTTACATGTGGTAGGAGGAACCTTCTGACAGGAAAAGAGAGAGAGAGAGAGAGAGAGAGAGAGAGAGAGAGAGCGCAGTTATGGCTGCTAATGGCTGCCCTCATGCTTATTAGAACTGAACAGGCTGTGACTTAGCTGTACTGTGAGTTTGTTTTGGGGGAAGATCCCAGCAGGGGGTCAGAGAGGTTTTGGGATGGCGACGTTACAGGCTGTGATATGGTGTTTTAAGTTCCTTGCTGTTATGATGAAGTGAGCTGACTGGCTTTGGGAGCTGAACATTTGGTTGTGGGATACGGTTTTCTGGTGTCTGAACAAACGTTAAACTTCTTTTACCTTTTTTATGGAGAGTCTCTCATACTTTGCGATACAAAACTACATAGGCATATTCATGATTATTGTTTATGTTGTGTTTATTGTCTTACTGATAAGGCCATGCTGGCTCCCAAATAAGTTATTAATTAAAAGAAAAATTTGTTTTTCTTTACCTGACCTGATACCTTACTCCCAATCTGCCTCCTTCTGAGTTAGCATGTCAACTCTTCTCTCAGTCAGGAAATTGTTATATCTCCACCATTGCCAAAAGCAATAAAAAGACCATTTTAGGGCGAACTAGAAACACTTGAGATGTAGTCATGGTAATTCCAGCTACCCCAGTCTTGCCCTTCTGTGGCCTCAATATCCATATGTATATGATTTACTATACCACCTTCTACTGCCCACTCACCTTCGGTGAAAAGCTAGATCGAAAATTCTCCGCTGCTTCTGCCAAAGTTCATGATCCAATTCTGACACCAAACCTCTCCCTAAAAATCTTAGAAATACAAGACATCAGGAAAAAGAAATGTTACAGATCATAATCTCTATGTCCCTTAATACATAATCTTGATGGTCCAACCTCCCCTCCAAAAACAAAAACAAAAAAAACCTAGTGGCCAGTCTATATATGGCTAGGCCAGTCCTCAGACAACATGCACATGGCCCACAACTGGGCCCAAATTCAAAATCTTTCTAGATTTGCAGGAATTAACAGAACTCAGACTTCATTGACAAAACTTTGGAAAGGCCAGGCTCAATTCCACCCCAAAAGAAGCACTGGAGGAGACTGTCAATGGAGGTCTGTTGTTGTTCAGTCGTGTCCAACCCATTTGGGGTTTTCTTCACAAAGATACTAGAGTGGTTTGCCATTTCCTTCTCCAGCTCATTTTACATATGAGGAAACTGAGGCAAATAGGGTTAAATGACTTGCCCAGGGTCACACAGCTAGAAAGTGTCTGAGGCCAGATTTGAACTCAGGAAGATAAGTCTTCTTGCCTATAAGTATCCACTGTGCCACCATTTGCATTATAATAATAGTGATGACAACAGATGCTCATATTTCTGTAGAGCTTTGCAGCTTACAAAAATTTTGGCAGTCACACTGTGAAACAGGTTATGCACCTATCATCTGTGTTTTACAGATGAGGAAACTGAGATACATTTAGTGGAAACTTGGGCAGAAAAGTTTACGCCCAAGACTTCAGATTTAGGAAGTGCTCAAGTCCAGCCCTCTTCCTCCTATATACCACACCGCCTCTCCTTACCACCCCCTCATGTTTCATCATTTTCCATTGTCAAAACCGGTGTCTAACCACGCAGCAAAACAATAACAGTGACAGCAACAAACCCTGCTCGTACAAAGGACATCCTGGATGCACTGCACGTCCATGCACCTCTGACACCTCTACCCTCTCAAAAGGAGCAATGATGTTCCCAGTGATTACATGGGGGAACTCCAAAATCTAGAATTACCGAAAGAAATTAAATTATACTCATTCTCTTGTCCTTGCTAAGACAGTGAAGGGCACAGGGAGATTTTAGGAAGTTTTTTTTAAAGACTGAAAGAAAATGCTAACCCATCTATTCACCAAGCACTACCCTAAACAATCATCTGTTGTACTTGTATACACTTTACAAATTGCTTCTGCATTACCTGATTTGATCATTTCAAGTATTATTATTCCCCTTTACAGAAGAAGAAACTGAGGCTCAGTTATACACATCTAACTTCTTACGGGTTATCTCAAACTAGATGTCCCCTCGGCACCTGAAACTCCAACATAGCCTAAAACAGAACCATTATCTTCCCCTTAAAGTCTGCTACTCTTCCTAACTTCCTTACTTCTAGAGATAGCACCACGAAAATCCAATCACGCAGACTAAAAATTGGAGAATTACCTCGGACTCTTTCTTCTCACTGCCCACATCTAATCAAAAGGGAAGTCCCATTGATTTTATTGCCACCATCTCTACAGTCTTAGTGCAACTTCAAGCTTTGATAGCTTAAAGCTGCGTTAAGACATTTAGGACACCCTGTAGATAGAGTGAATCCTTAAGAGGAGATTTGCCGACTCATCTACTTACTCCTACTGACACCACTCTAGTTCAAGTCCTCATTATATCTCACCTGGGCTATCACAATAATCTTGTAACTGATCACCCTGACTCTCTTGTCCACTGTCTAATCTATCTTGCATATTATACTAATTAATTTTCCTAATGCGCAGACTTGACCATGCTATTACCCTACTGGAGACTCTTAAGTGGCTCCCAACTGCTTCTCAGAAAAAAAAAAAATAGAACCTTTTTTTGGGCTTTAAGATATTCTACCTTCCGTCTCCAAGCTACTTTTCCAGCCTCATTATACTCTACTAAATGATCCTCATTTTAACTAATGGCACCTAGGTGGTGCAGTGGTTAGAGCACTGGACCTACAGTCAGGGAATCTTGGGTTCAAATCCTACCTCAGACACACTTAATAGCTATGTGAGCTTGGACAAGTCACTCGATATCTGTCTGCCTCAGTTTCATCATCTGTAAAAGGGAGATGATACCTGGCTCCCAGGATTATGAAGATCAAATTAGATAACATTTGTAGTATTTTGCAAACACTAGAGCATTATATAAATGCTAGCAGGTATTATTTCTAATTTCTCAAAGCACACTCCATCCCTTTTACCTAAAGTGGCTGCTTCTATCCAATTTTTATTCTTCACCCATTAAAGCCCAGCTTGCTGTAGTGAACTTAGTGTCCTAGATTTAAAGAGTCAGGAGTGACCTGGGTTCAAATCTGCAACTTAACAGTTGTATGGTCATGAAGAAGTCATTTAACTGCTCTGAACCTCAGTTTCCTCGTCTGCAAAATGGGGATGATAATACCTGTAGTATTTCTTTTTTAAGGATTAAATGAGATAATGCATATAAAATGCTTCATAAATCTTGAAGCACTGTAAATAGTCAGCTGTCATCACTGTTGGTATTATGAGCCTTTCTCTTAGAGACCCAGCTTTGACGCCACCTCTTTCATAAATCCTTCCCAAATCCCCCCAACTAAAAGGAATTATTTCCTTCTCCCCTCTGTTAAACTACTCCATCTCTCCTTGACACTTCAGTCCCACTTTAACTTGTAGTGGTCGATATAGGCTGAAATTCTTCCAAAGCAGGGCTTGTTTTGTTGTTTGGCTATGTACCCCTGAACACAGCAGACATTTAGAAACATCTGGTGGCTCTCAACCTAGGAATGAGGTGCCCAGAGAATGCCTGAACCCATCAGTCTTTTCCTCATCTCAAATATACTTTGTCGCAATATCTTTTACCTTTTGCCAAACAAACTGTGTAACTTCGAGTAGATAAGGGCATCCTTTTTGTATTGGGGGGACATCAGGAATACCTAAAGAACAAATTAAGGTTATCTTTACTTGATTCGTATCACACATCGGCATATCTCTTATTCTTCCTTTAAAGATAGTAATAGAGTAACTAACGGACAACCCACTCGTTCCACTGGTGTCCACACAATCTCAACAGAGCAAGAGGAAGGCACCCACTAACAATATTAACCACCTCGGCAAATTTAAGGGAAGTCATAGGCAAGAATCACACAGGATAACCAGACTAGGAGAAGATATGATCTGTGTCTTTGAAAAGGTTATCCACAGAGATGAGACCATAGCTCGTGTTTTATAGCACTTTTCATTTTACAAAGCAGCAATCACACGGGCAGCTAGGTGGCACAGTGGATAGAAGACTGGGCTTTGAAATGGGAAGACTCAACTTCCTGAGTTCAAATCCAACCTCAGACACTCACTAGCTGTGTGACCCTGGGCAAGTCAGTTTTTTCATCTGTAAAATGAGCTGGAGAAGGAAATGGCAAACCACTCCAGTATCACTGCCAAGAAAACACCAAATTGGGTCACAAAGAGTTGGATACAACTAAATTGATAAAATGACAATTATATGAAACAATGATTGTAATTTCCATGAAGTATAATTTGGATGCTGTGATACAAGTTGGAAGCGACCCTGGGTTCTTAAAAAGCAGCCAAAGATAAGGGTTGTCTATCGTTTATTGAAGGACAAATTTATGTATTTTTAAAGGCCTCCCTCCCTTTGAGTATGTTAACTATAACTTCAGCTCATTAAATATGGCAGGTTCTGTCATAATGGAAAGGGTTCACCTGCAGTCCCCAAAATAGAGTTCTGTTTTCTAAGGACTGACCTAATTAGGTATGGAGACCTTAGAGGCAGCTAGGTAGAGTGCTGGGCCTAGAGTCAGGTAACCCCGTATGCAAATCTTGCCTCACATAAGTCACTTAACCACCAGTCTGCCTCAGTTTTCTCATCTGCGAAATGGGGATAATAATAGTTCCTGCCTCCCAAGGTTGTTGCGAAGATCAAATGAGATAATATTTGTAAAACACTTTGCAAACCTATCTATATAGCATTGTAGAAATGTTAGCTATTATTACAGTTATTATTAACTTTTTTCATCTTGACTGTCTGCTTCCTGCTTTGTGGCATCTGCAAATTTGAGAAGCGTACCACCCATTCCTTTGTGCGAGTCATTGATAAAAGATACCACCCAGTGTAATAGCAAGCGCAGACCCCAGCAGCACTCCACTGGAGGCCTCCTCCCAATCTGACGTGGAATCATCACTGACTACTGTTGAGGTCTGGTTATTCATCAGGACAGAATACAAATACACCGAGTTGTCTTGGCCAGCATCTTTCCCATGAGAATGACAAAAAACGATCTGTTAAATGCTTTGGAACTGGGTAGCTAAACTGTACACCCACAACATTCTCAGATCTCATAGTTCACTAACCTTGTCAAAAATAGAAATAAGGTTATCATAGCATGACGTTCTTGATGAAAGCCTGCTAGCTAGGTCTTTTCTATCACATCCTTTCCTTCCTACCTCTCCATTAACCATGTTTTTAATCAAGTAATCAATTAACAAGCATTCATTGAGTACCTACTGTACATCAGGCCCAGTTCTGGGTGCTGGATATACACAGACAAAAGTGAAACCGTCCTGCCCTTCAAGGAGTTTATATTCTAATGCTAAAGACGATACGGATGTATTTGAGTTTATGCACAACACACCTGAGGTAACCTTGATGGGGAAGGCAACAGATGCCTGAGGGGGTGAGGAAAGGCCTCCTAGTAGGAGACGGCCCTTGAACCAAGTCTAGGAGGAAGCCAAAGATTTCAAGAAGCAGAATTAAGGAGCAAGGACAGTTCAAGTAAAGGGGATGCCCAGTGCCAAGGCCCAGAGACAAGGCATAAGACTATCATGTGTGAAGAATAGCAGAAAGGCCAGTTTAGTTGGACTATGTAGTGCCTGAGAGTAATGTTTAATAAGTCAAGAAGGAGGAATGGGGCCACTTAAAGAGTTTTAAATGCCAAACAGAGGCCTTTATCTTGGAGGTAATAGGGAACCACTAGAGGTTACTAAGCAGAGGGCTTTGGTAGGTAAATGGAAAGACTTGGGGCAGGAAGACAAAAGGAAGCCATTGCAATATTCCGAGTGAGCAGTGATGAGAGCCCTAACTAGGGTGATGGCTTTGTGAGTGGAAAAAAGGGGATGTCTATGACAGATGCCACGGATGTAGGAACAACAAAATTTGGCACCTGATTGAATATGTGAAGTGAATGAGAGTGAGGATAGTGAGGTTGCAAACCTGGTTGACTGGGAGGATGATGGTGTCCTTATCAAAACTAGGAAAGTTTAGAAGAGGGATGGTTTTAGGTGAGAAGGTAATGAGTTCTCATTTGGACACATTGATTTAAGATACCTCTAAGAAATTCAATCTGAGATGTCCAAAAGGTGGGACAATTGGTACGAAGCTGGATCTTGGGAGAAAGATTAGGGCTAACTATACAGATACAGAAATTTTCTACTTAGAGATGACAATTAAACCATGGAAGCTCATGAGGTCACCAAATAAGAAAGGAGAGAGAGAAAAGAGAGAAGAGGGCCTAGGACAGAGCCTTGAGGGACACTCACAGTAAATGGAAGTGATATGGATGATGATCCAGTGAAGGAGACTTGGTATGGAAGGGTCAGACAAGTGGGAGATCCAAGAGATAGCAGTGTCAGGAAAACCCATGAAGGTGAGAGTATCCAGGAGGAAAGCCTGGCCAGCAGAGTCAAATGCCGCAGAGAGTTCAAAGGGGGTGAGAATTAAGAAAAGGCCATTAGATGTGGCAATTCAGAGATCATTAGTTACTTTGAAGAGAACAGTTTCTGTTGGCTGATGAATTCAGAAGACAGACTGCAGAGGTTTATAAGAGAGTGAGAGAAGAGGAAGTGAAGGCTTAGGTTTAGACAGAGGTTTAAAGGAATTTAGCTACGGGGGGGAAGAGATATAAGATAATAACTAACAAGGATGGAAGGACCAAGGGAGTGTTTGTTAAGGATGGAGGAGACATGCACATTTTTGTAAGCAACAGGGATACTGAAGATTGGGAAAAGAATGTAGGGATGATAGGACAATCTGCTAGAGAAAATTAGAGGGTAGGGGATCCAGGATACATATGGAGGAACTGGCCGTGGCAAAGAGAAGGCCCATTTAGGGTATTGATGAGAAGAAACTTGGAATAGTGGGGAAAGTGCTGAATTTGGAGTCAGAGAGCATGACCTGGTTGAGTCTCATTTGTAAAATGACTGGGTTAGATTAGATGGCCTCGAGGTCCTGTCTATGAACCTCTGAACCTGATTCTAAGTCTTCCTAACTCAGTCTTCCAACACTATTTATTACACCACACTGCCTCTCCTCATCAGTGTAGGTCTCCCAACAAGGCTAGAAGACCACTTATTGGGGGACATTCCAGTTTCATTCACAGGTTAGACTAAATGATCTCTGGGGTGGCTCCTAAATCTGGGACTTCACAATTCTATAATGTCCTTATTTAAACAGCTTTTCATTTAAAGGAATTCAAATGATATATTTTATCTCCTAAAGTTCGGGTTTTGTTGGAGAGTTTTTGGCACCGGATCATGATCTATTCTTCAAAAGTCATAAAGTCAGAATCAATGTTTAGAAGAAATACAGTTTGTTGCTTTTCAACTGTTTTAGCTGTGTCTGCCTCTTTGTGACCCCAATTGGGATTTTCTTGGCAAAGATACTGGACTGGTTTGTCATTTCCTTCTCCAGTTCATTTTATAGATGAGGAAACCAAGGCAAACGGGGTTAAGTGACTTGCTCAAGGTCTGACAGCTAGTGTCTGAGGCTGGATTTGAACTCAGGTCTTCCTGGATCCAGGAGTGGCACTCTATCCACTGAGCCACCCAAATGACCCTAAAAGTCATTTTTCAGTCTTGTCCTACTCTTCATGACCCTATTTGGGGTTTTCTTGGCAAAGACACTGGAGTGGTTGGCCATCTCCTTCTCTAGCTCATTTTACAGATGAGGAAAGTGAGGCAAACAGGGTTAGATGAGTTGCCCAGGATCACACAGCTAGCTAGCAGGTGTCTGAGGCTAGATTTGAACTTGAGAAGATATCTTTGTGACTCCAGCCCCATCGCTCTATTCACGGAGCTGCCTAGCTGCCCTTGAGTAACTGGTATAATAATCATACAAATGTGTGTGCCTGTGCGTGTGTGTACGTGTATACGTGTAAAAACAAGTGACAACCTCTTCCAGTACCTTATCAGGACATGAAGAAAACTCTGGATTCTCGAAGTTTAAGCCAACAGAGCACAGTCTTTGGCAGGTCCTACACCAAGCCAGAAAGGCTTTGATTAGAGTTCTGGCAATGAAACATATGTGTCTCATCCAAGGACTAGACTAGTCAGGTGAGGAAAAGCTCATCCCCCGAAGCCTGGCTATTAGGTGCTAATTTTTTTCAGTCATAGAATCTGACTCAGGCATAGAACAACTGACATTTGCATTGATAGAAAGGGCCTAGAGATATTATTCACTTAGATTTCAGCAAGGTGCTTGATGCTCTCATCCTCTTCCTGTAGAAAAGATGGGGATATGTAGGTTAGATCAGCGCTCCTTAAGCTGTGGGTCAAGACCCCATATGGGGTCACAAAAAAATTGGGAACAATAAAAGGTCTCTGAATGTGCAATGACCAAAAATTAATTCAAAATCAAACTCATAATGAATCCAAGGTGCTTCTGGCAGTGCTTGCCTGTGTTGCATCACACAATTTCATTGCAATTTTGGTTCTGAACACAAAGCGTGCGCACTTTCCACTGCCTGTGCCCTCAGGCCGCAACACCAAGGAACACTGCTGAAACTAGACACTAAAAGGGGTTAGGAGTAAAAAAAGTTTAAGAAGCCCTGGGCTAGACAATAGCAAAGTTAAATGGATTCAGAACGGGCTGAAAGGCCAGATCCAAAGAGCAGCCATTCAACAACACCTTAGAATATGGTCCCCAGTGGTATGCCCTAGAGACCTGTCCTTGGTCCTGGTTCTGTGACATTTTTATCACTAATTTGGGTAAAGATACTAATAGTATGATAATGAAAATTGCTGATGACACAAAGTTTGAAGGGATAGTTAATACAACGGATGGCAAAATAGAGATCTCAAAATATTTTGCCAGACTAGAAGGTTAAGCCAAATCCAATAAGATAAAAGTGAATGGGGATAAATGTCAAGTTTTACACTTGGTTATAAAAAAAAATCAACCTCTCAAGCTAAAAGAACTAAAGCAAACTTAGACATCATTTAGAAAGCCACAGCATGCAACACTAGAGAAGTAGTGAGGGTCTTATGATCTGTCTTGGTCAGACAACATTTGGAATGTTGGGTTTAGTTCTGAGTGCTCTATTTTAGAAGGGCAAGCTGGATAGATCAAGCCACAGGACAAGGAACTAGGGAAGTAGGGTGGAATGGGCCCTGGCTCTTTGAGTCAGAGGACTTGGGTTCAAATCCTGTCTCTGGTACTTATGACCTGTGTGAGTTTGGACAAGCCACTTAATCTCCCTTGGTCTCAGTTTTCTTATCTGTAAACGAGGGGGTTAATCTGGATGGCTTTGGAGGTCCCTTCGAATTCTACATCCATGATGGTGTATTTGGCTTGAAAAAGACAAGATTTGGGGGAGGGGCATAATAGCTTCAATATTTGAAAGGCTATTATGTGGGAAAGGGTTTAAATTTGTTTCACTTGGTGAACAACAAGGTATGTAAGTTGCAGGGAGGCAAATTTAGGCTTGTTATCAGTAAAATGTCCTAAAAATTAAAGCTATCTCTACGCGGAATAGGGAGGTGGGGCAGCTAGGTACTACAGTAGATAGAGTGCTGGGCCTAAAGTCAGGAAGACTACTCTTCCTCAATTCAAATCCAGCCTCAGACACTTACTAGGTGTGTGTGACCCTGGGCAAGTCATTTAACATTCCTTGCCTCAGTTTCCTCATTTGTAAAATGGAGAAGGAAATGGCAAACTGCTCCAGTATCTTTGCCAAGAAAACTCCAAATGGGGTCATGGAACATCAGACATGACTAAAATGAGTGAATGACAGCATGTACAAAAGGCTGCTTCAAGAACTAGGGAATGCCCTCTCATCGATGGTCATCAAGCAAAAACTGAATGACCACTTGTCAGGTAGGCAATAGAAAAGTAGAGGTTGTTTAAGTAGAGGTTGAAACAGATTGCTTCTGAGGTCTCTTCCAATTCAGATTCTGTTATTCAGCGAGTGGCTACCAGAATGAAATCACAGCTTTTTTGAAGAATTGAAGTACACACACACACATACACACACACACACACACTCTCACAAGATCAAAGGCACTAGAACAAAAAGGGATCTTGGATATAATCTATTCCAACCAGTCTTTCCCCCTTGTTTTACACATAAGGAAACAGAGAACCAAGGGAGTCAGAAAACTCACCTACGGTCATACAGATACAAATAACTGGCAAGGTTGAGATTTGAACTCAGATCTTCTGACTCCAAATCCAGTACCCTGTCCATTATTACTTAATTGGTGGAAGACGGATTCAATTTAAATACCTTGACTAATTCAGGACTTGTAATAATCACTGAGGCTCGGTGAAGGACATTTATACGTACAATCGGTCCATATTCTTTGGCCCTGTGTAGTAAAATGAGAGAGAAAAAGGTTATGTTCAAAAAGAATTCACTCCCTGTGAAACAGTTCAGCAGACGCCATTTCAAAATGTTTTCCAGAAACAGAAAGTTTCTAAACGTTATGTTTCCTTTGACATGACAATACTATCAGACCTCATAAGCCATGCTCCAGTCTCTTAGTCATAATTTAATGCTTTGACAAATCCTTATTAAGTACCTACTAAGTCCAGAATGTTATATAAAAGTCCTTTTTCCAAAGTTTTATCATGCCCTGGGGGTACAATACTTAATCACATTGAAGCACAGAAAGCTTGGATAGAGCACAGGGCCTGAAGTCAGGAAGACTCATCTTCCTGGGTTCAAATCAGGCCTCAAGACACTTACTAACTGTGTGATCCTGGGCAAGTCACTTAACCCTGTTTGCCTCAGTTTCCTCATCTAGCCTAGGAAACGGCAAATTGCTACAGTAACTTTGCCATGAAAACCCCAAATGGGGTCATGAAGAGTCAGGTATGACTGAAAAATACTGAATGACAACAATGTATAATCCAGCAAGAAACAAACATATTAAACTCCTATATGCCTGGCACTGTGCAGACCAAGGCAAAATGAAAAAATTCCTAAGTCTTCACGGAGCTTATATTCTATCCAGGAAAGCAACATATACATATAAGTACATACAAAATACACACAAGGTAAATGGGAAGAAGACAAGGCCGGGGTGGGGGTGGAGCAGAATCAGGACAAGGTTGTACTTGAGCTGAGCCTTGCAGAAGCTAGGGATTCTAGGAGGCAGAGGACACAACAAAGGAGATTTCAGGCTTAAGGGACAGCCTGTATCATGGGGTCCTACTGAGCTTGAGAGGCTTCAAAGTACAGAGCCAGGGGCAGAAGAGAGCATGTCTATAATCTAAGAACCAGATTAAATGGAGAGAGACTCAATAACAGAACTCTGGCTGTCACGTGGTGAATTTTTTGGCTATGGCAACTCACGATGATCATCAACTAAGAAACAGAGGCTGCAATCTGCTTCAATGGATAGAATGTATCCATCAAAGAAAGCACAGTTTCTTTGCAATACCAAATTAATTGATGTCTAATGTATCTGACAGAAATTTTTTTGAAAGCCTGAAACAAATCTTGTCACAAAATCCCATTTAAAATGCCTCAGTAAGTAAAATTTCTAAATCCAAAGTGATGAAATCAGAATAGTATATTTAGAAGCAGAAGAGCTCTTCATAGTGATCTAATCCAACCTCTTTGTTTTGTAATTAGGAAAGTTGAAGCCTGAAGATGTTAAGTTATATAGGTAGTAAGTGGTAGAGTCAGCACCTGAACCCAGGTCCTTGGACTTCAAATACAGCCTTTTTTCCTCTGTACCACAGGACTTCACAGTCATGTTCTTTCTATTGCCTCCCTCCAGGAAGGACTTCTGTGGAGGTAGTACTGTATAGAATAGTCCTTGTCTGTCAGTTGCTATACTCAATATTTTACTGTACTGATCCAAGACACCCCCACATATGAGATACTAAATAAAAGGTCCTCAGTGAATGTTAACCTCTTCACTATACATAAAGCACACTTTAGGGTCAGAAATCTCAAGAGTTCAATCAGAAGTCCACCAACAAAGTCTGTGACCTTTGTCTTTTCAATCTCTCATAACTGCTATCTCTCACAATCTCTGTGGAGAAGAGTTTCTCAGAGTTTAATTAAAAACATGAAGAACATGTGCTTATCTTTTTATTTTATTTTATTTTCAATTTTATATATAAAAACATTTTAAATATTCATTTTTAAAAATTTTGAGTTCCAAATTCTCTCTATCCCTCCTTCCTTCCCCTTTCCCTCCACCTTTGAGAAGGCAAACAATTTGATACAGATCATACGTGTGAAGTCATGCAAAGCATATTTCCATATTGACCATACCATATGCTTATCTTTATGTGAAAAAAAGCCATTCAGCCTTGGCGTGAACTAGATTCTAACATTCTCTCCCTTCTTTACCACCCTCAACAAATTATAATGCTCAAAAGTCCCTAAATGCAGATCTGCAGGTTAAGGGGACAGTTAACATCTTGCTTGCTTCCTCACCAATCATTACCCTTGGTGAAAATTACAGAGGAAAATGTAGACTTGAGGTTATGAAAAACTTCCTAACAATTAGAACTATGCCAAGGCAGAATTGGTGGCTTTAGAAGGAAATGGGCTCCCTCCCACTGGAGGTTGGCAAACAAAGACTAGGGGGCAATGAGGGAGATTGACAGATGGTTGTTGAGTCATTTCAGTCCTATCTGACTTTTTGTGACTCCATTTGGGATTTTCTTACCAACAACACTAAAGTGGTTTGCCCTTTCCTTCTCCAGTTCATTTTATAGATGAGGAACAAGTATTCTTAGTCAAATAAGGTTCAACTAATTGGCCTTTGAGATTCCTTCTAAGATTAAGATGTTGTGATTCTATTTAAAGATATATATAAGAAAAGCTGAAAAAAATCAATATTTGGCCCAGGAAGGATGGCGACATTGAAAATCATAAAGGAGTCCAGTTCGACAATACATATCCCAGCAAAGATCTAAAAAGTGCACCCAGTCAAACAATACAATGATCAAGAAATCCAAATAGAAGCAATAGTAAGCTCTATCATCCATACCAGACTACACAAAAAGAGAGTGAGAAGCTGTCAAGCACTAGGAAAGGGGGGCCACCAGTGAAGCTGGTACATGCTTAGGCATACAGGAAGAAAGCCTGCTGACACTTAAGGCTCACTCCAAGAGAAGCTGAAGCCTGTGGCATTGTTCCAGGGGAACTGGGAGGGTGGAAAGAGGAAGAAAGCCCAGATACAGTTGTCATGGAAGTTCAGGGGGATGGAGGTCTAAAACCCATAGCTCTCTGCCATTGCATATGGGACTAAGAATCAGTAGTGCTCTGATCAGGAAGCCCCAGAGAGGCCCAAAATCCACACAGCCTCCACTGGGGATACCCCAGAGGGGCATCAACCTGCCAGTGGCTCTGGTAAAATTCAGTAATAGGAGCCCAGAAAATTGAGATAAGGAACAAAAGACTGTCTCATCCAAGACTGCAGGAGGAAGGTATATCCTGGTACCAAGCCCCAAATTAGGAGCTGAGACTAGAGATATGAGTAAGCAGAAGACACTGAATACTATGAAGAAATATTATGGATAAAGAAGCACTCTAAAGGCAGAATGAGAAAAGAATAATCACAAAAAGTAGAAGCAGAGCCTAGAGAGGAAAAAATATATCTTGAGCACAAGGACTATAAGAACACTTGGAAAAAATGAAAAGAGAGAAAAAAGAGCTCTAAAGGAAAACTGGAAGAAGTAAAAATATAGAACAAAAGTCAGAAAACTTTACATAAATGGATTCCCTGAAAGTTAAAATGGAGCAGACAAAATGCAAAGAACCCAGAATATTACAAGAGATATTAGAACAAAATCAAAAGATTATAAAATTGATAGTGATCTCCTTAAGGGAAAGGATTATCTTTTGTCTCTTTTTGTATCCCTAGTGTTTAGCACAGTGTCTGTCACAGAGTAGGCACTTAATAAATGTTTGTTGACTGAGAGACTAAAAATAGGAGAAAATATATTGTCAAACATCTTATGTTACATGTTGTCAAAAATAATTGACTTGAACTACAGGAACCATCATATTTTCAAGAAAAAAATTCTGAATATTACAAGATATTATAAATGAAAACTTCCCAGATCTATTAGAATCAAAGAACAAAGTAAAAATAGAAAGAATACACTAATCACCTCAAAAAAAAGGAAGGAAGGAAGGAAGGAAGGAAGGAAGGAAGGAAGGAAGGAAGGAAGGGAGGCAGGCTTCAAATGGATTTTGTAGTGAGAATCTTAGCTTGAGATTCTTGTCATTGTTCAGTTATGTACAATTTTCCATGACCCCATTCGGAGTTTTCTTGGCAATGATACTGGAGTGGTTTGCCCTTTCCTTCTCCAGCTCATTTTATAGATGAGGAACTGAGGCAAAAAGGGTGAAGTGACTTGCCCAGGGTCACACAGCTAGTTAAGTGTCTGAAGTTGGATTTGAACTTAGGAAGATGAGTCTCCCTGATTTCAGACCTGGCGCTCTATCCACTGTGCCACCTAGCTGCCCTCTCATCTTGACACAAAATTTTAATGGGCATAAATTTATAATGGATCCAATCAATACAGTTTCGTGATTTTTCTCCAGCTCCATTCATCAATATGTGAATAGGGTAGAAGGTAAGAGTAATTCAAGGTTGAAACTGGCAAGACATAATATGAAATAGGATAAGGGGCAAAGGACCGTGTGAGGGATAATAATAAAGGGTTGTCACACAGGGTTGAAGGCTAATCTAGGAAAGAAGTGAGGTTTGATGGCATTCGAGGCTATAGTGAGGATGGAGACTAGTGTTAGGAGTCTTAAGGCCAAAGGAACACCACAGAATGTTAAAACTATAATCAGATAAAGGGATTTCAGAATTCATGAACTTGGAAGTGGAGCCCTTGGGGATGAGAGCAAGATCAAGGATACGGCCAGTGTTACATGTAGCTCAGGTGGCTTTGAAGAACAGGTCATGGGAATCGAGTAGAATGAAAAATTGAGAAGCTAAGGTATTTGAAGAGGTGTCAATATACAGCTAGTAATGCAGTGGTTAGAGTGCCAAGCCTCAAGTCAGGAAGATCTAAATTCAAATCCAACCGCAGACACTTACTAGATGTGTGACCCTGGGCAAGTCACTTAATCCAGTTTGCCTCAGTTTCCTCATCTGTAAAGTGAATTGGAGAAGGAAATGGCAAAAGCACTCCAGTTTCTCTGCCAAGAAAACCCCAAATGGAGTCACAACGAGTTGTACACGACTAAGCAAGAATAACAACAATCAATATACAAGAAGTCCCAAAAGTCTTAGTCCAGTTTTAAGCTTTAATAGCTTAAAATACTACTAAAGCTAAAACTTCACTCAGACTTTTGGGATACTTTTGAACACCCGGTTTACGTTGGAATCCCCTCGTATGAAGGCAGGAGATGGGGAGGAAAGATTGTGCTCCAGGCACTGAATTCAATGAGGAAGGAGAGTGTTCTTAGAGGCTGGTAGATAATAGTTGCTAGAATCTTGATTGGGTGATAAATTTGGATTGAATACACCTCAAAATGACAGTATAGGGAGAGCCTGGAAGTGGCAATTGGAAGCAAGGAATATCCTAATTCACCCACCATGACCAGTCAGGTGGGCGGGAGTGGGGGGGTGGGGTTCAGAATCATTGGCCAGGGGAGAGTCTGATGGGCATGGGAATATTCTAACCATTGAGGAAAGAGTGGAGGCATTAATGGCTAGAAAGAGGTTATTTGAAGGAGGAAGAGTGATTAAGGCTCTTCAAGGCCCTCCCTCAAAGTCCAACATCAAAGCAGATGGTGATGTTCAGTCTTGTCATGCCCAGGAGGGCAGACTCACAGCAGGCAGGTACAAGCAAAGGCACAGCCTGAAGAGTATAGACAAGATGCAGGAGCTAGATATTTCAGGTGGATCTGATCAAAGGAAGGCCTCCAGAGCACTGGAGAAAGCCCTGGGGTGAAGAGAGACACCAGAGGCAGGTGGTTTTCTGGTTTCACTGACAGTGAGAATGTTAATATAGATGAATTCAATTACTTCTAATAGGTCATTAGATTAAAAAACTCAAATTAAGAATACTAATAGTTAGGAAAATAGTATGGCAGAAAGTAGGCATAAATCAACATCTTACACTGTATGCCAAGATAAACTCGAAATGGGTACATGATTTAGAAGTAAAGGGTGAGACTATAAGCAAATTAGGAGATCAAGGAATAGTTTACCTATCAGATCTATGGAGAATGGAAGAAATTATTACCAAAGAGATAGAGAATATTATGAAATTCGAAATGGCAATTTTGATCACATTAAATTAAAAAGATTTTGCAAAAACAAAGCCAATGCAATCAAGATTAGAAGGGAAGCAGAAAGCGAAGAAACAATTTTTACACAGGGTATCTTTGCTAAAAGTCTCATTTCTAAAATACATAGAGAACTTAGTCAAATTTATGAGAATACAAGTCATTCCCCAATTGATAAATGGTCAAAGGATATGAACAGGCAGTTATCAGATAAAGAAATTAAAGCTATTAATAGTTATTATAATTAATTATTAATTATAGTTATATAAATAGTTATATAAAAATGTTCTAAATCACTATTGATTAGAGAAATACAAATTAAAACTACTCTGAGGTACCACATAACACCTATCAGATTAGTTAACATGACAAAATAGGAAAAAGATAAATGTTGGAGAAGATGCAGGAAAATTGGAACACTAATGCATTGTTGGTGACGTTGTGAATTGATCCAGCCATTCTGGAGAGCAAGTTGGAACCAGGCCCAAAGGGCTATAAAACTGTGCATGCCCTTTGACTCAGCAATACCCCTGTATCCCAAAGAGATCATAAAAGTGGGAAAAAGACCCACATATACAAAAATATTTATAGCAGTTCTTTTTGTAGTGGCAAAGAACTGGAAATTGAAGGGATGCCCATCAATTGGGGAATGGCCGAACAAGTTGTGGTATATGAATGTAATGGAATACTATTGTGCTATAAGAAATGATGAGTAGGTGGATTTCAAAAATACATGGAAAGACTTATATGAACTGATGCTGAGTGAAGTGAGAAGAACCAGGAGAACATTGTACACAGTAACATGACAGGATAACCAACTTTGATAGACTTAACTCTTCTCAGTAATACAAGGATCTAAGACAATTCCAAAAGACTTATGGAAAGTGCTATCCACACCCAGAGAAAGAACTATGGAGTCTGAATGCAGAGCAAATGATACTATTTTCTCTCTTTTTTGTTTCTTCTTTTCTCATGGTTTTCCCCTTTGGTTCTAATTCCTTTTTACAATATGACCAACGTGGAAATATGTTTAATATGATTATACATGTACAGATTACATGCCATCTTGGAGAGGCAAGAATGGAGGGGGTGGCAAAAGTTTAGAACTTCTTATAGAAGTTAATGTTGAAAACTAAAAACAAATAAATAAAATTTTTAAAAGAATATTTGAATCAACTTATAACTTAATAAAAAAAGAATACCAACCATTAAATTAATGTCTATAGACATCCTAAGAACCATTAGAGTCTTGGTATTCTCTCCCACTACTCTTGATATGACCATTAATAATGACACCAAAATCTACAGGAGCAGTTTTGCATTTTTACATTTTGTGGGTCTTCTTTGGCCCCCCAAATATATCACCTTTGGTGATGATCTCCACAAGTTGACTTGGACAGAAGGCAATGACTATTGTCAGGCCCTCATGTAAAGACCTTCCCTGAACCAGCCAGAATTTTTTCTTCATTGTCATAGTCTTAGACAACACATGTTCAACACTGTACCAATAAGAGCCATCCAAAGAGAGCTTATGTGGAAATATTTAAATGAAATAGAATTATTTAAACACACATACATACACACACACTACACCACATACACTAGAACTCACCATTCCAAAAATACATCCTGTCGAATTTTACCACTGTCCTTTGCTTGTCTCGTGAGGTAAGACAAATGTCCAAATAAGAAACTGAAAAAAAAATCAGAGTTGACTAGAAATTGGAGTCAGAGATATGGAGAAAATGTCCATTTATTTGCCCTAGTAATTTTTATCCACAACCTTCACATGTAGGTGGCATTTGATGGTTTAATTCCACCAATAAATCATAAGTTATATATACCATGCTCAAATAAAATAGATCTAATGTTTTAACATATTTAGGAAAATATTCATTTAATTTATTCAGTGTACAATATATAAACAAGTGCAATTAAGTATAAACTGTGGGCTCCATTTGATACATTAGAGTGATGTATCTATAAAATTGTGTTAAAGAATTAAATATAATCATAACAACTCACATTTCTATACTCTGCCTCACAAAATTAAAATATACCAAGATATATACAGAACTGATTCAAATATACGAGAACAAGAGCCATTCCCCAAAAGAGAAGTGGTCAACTACATAAACAGTTTTGAAAGGAAGAAATCCAAGCTACAAATAACCACATGAAAAATTCTACAAAACACTAATAATTTAAAAAAATGAAAAGCGAAGGAACTTTGAGGACCTACCTCACACACCGCCAAAGATGGCAAAGATGACAATAGAGGGAAATGATGAGTTTGGAAGAGTTGCAGTAAAATGGACATGATACACTGCTTGGCAGAGCTGTGAATTGGTCAAGCCATTTTGGAAAGCAATTTGGACCTAGGCCCCAAAAGTCACTAAACTGCCTATCTTTTGGCCCAATTATATCACTACTAGGCTCATGCCACAATGAGATCAAAAAAAGCAGCTCTTTTCATGATAGAAAAAAATGGAAATTAAGGGGGTACTCATCTATTAGGGAATGACTAAACAAATTATGGTATGTGAATATTATTGTGCCAAGAAACGATGAAATGGACAGCTTCAGAGAAGACTGGGAAGACCTCTGTAAACTGGCAAAGTGACCAAAACCAGAATTTCTATAGTAACACTATAAAGAAAAACAACTTTGAAATGCTTTAGGACTCTGATCAATGCAATGACAAAAAAAAAAAAAAAAAAAAAACAAACAAACATTCAGAGGACCCAAGATCTGACCAGGGACCTCCTGACAGAGGGATGATAATGGACTCAAAATGAAGAATACTACATGTATTTGAGGACATAGCTAATGAGGGAAATTAGTTTGACTGACTATGCATGTTTGTTATGAGGGTTTTCTTTTTTTCTTTTTTGTTTGTTTAAATGAGGAAGGGGAGTAGTGGGAAAGAGAAAAGAAACGTTCGTTAACTGAAAAAAATAACTGAAAATAATAAATAATAATAATAATATTATAATATTAGAAATAATAATATAAATAAATAATATAAATAATAATAAATAATATAAATAAATAATATGATGTAATATAATATAATAAATAATAATACAATATAATACAAATAAATATAAATAAATAATATAATATAATAATAAATATAATAATAAATAATAACTGAAAAAAAATAATAAAATTAGATTTAAAGTTCAAAAAGAATTAAACTATATCAAAATTATTGCTCTAAATAATTTATACACTATTGTAAACACTTCTCCACTCTCTGGGTTTCAATTTACTACTTTGTGAAATTCTGTGGGTGGGAAGAATTCCAAAAGGGCATCCCAGGTTCTTCTTAACCAAGGGTGCAGGCTCTCTCATTGGTTGTTAAATTTTGAGTGTGAAAATCAGAATTTGGTCGATTCTTTTGTTGATTGTCTAGGCTTCACGCAAATGTTAATAATGCGGATTAGATTTAAAAGTGTGTGTGTGTATACTTTCCCACGTCCAAGAGCCCGGCGGTTCACCATTCACAGCATAGCCCTATAGTGTTCTATAAACATTGCTTGAGCTCAGTGGTGCAGTAGAAGGGTCACGGGATGGAGTCTTCACCAGCCCGGAGGTTAATTAATAATGATGATAATAACAGATGATGTTTACAAAGCGCTTCCAAGGTTTGCTCCCAACACCCCTGCTCTTTACCCCAGGCTACCCCTGGGCCTCCTCCCCCGCCCCCAGCCCCGGCCCCCGCCCTCACCTGGCTCTGGGCGGCCCAGGGATGTGGTCATAGCGCAGATGGACGTAGTGGACGTAGGCGCAGTAGAAACCGAAAGCAAGCAGGGGCCCGGAGAGCAAGAGGAAGAGGCAGGACTCCCACAGATCGCCAGCCAGCAGCTCCATTTCGGTGCCCTTTGACAAGTGAGTCATAGCGGGGCGGGCGATGCTCGTGTGACCCCTGCCATCGGCGCTTGCACCTCCCAGTCCCCGCCCCAGTCCCCACCTCCGGCCTCCAGCCTTCCCCCCCACCCCCATCCTCCCGGACCTCGCTCTGTCTCGTCTGCTTTTCCACTCTGCCCCTTTCCCTCCACCGCACCCCCTTTTCTCCCGCATCCTGCCTGGAAGCAGCCCCTTCTAGCTCCCTGTCCAGTCTTTGCCCCGCCCCTTCCATTCTTCCTTCGCATCACCTTCATCTCGGCTCGCTCCCACCAGTCACAGCTCAGTCTCTGTCCTTCATCACTCTCCAGGAATACCTCTTAGCCCCATTTCCATCCCACCCTCTTTCCCGTCCGATCCCTAACCTCCATCCTTCCCTGTCCCTTCTTTAAAACTGCCTCCCTTTCAACTCCATTCTCTCTACATTTCTCCATTCCTACCCAATCCCAATCCTCCCTTTTCTGTCCCTGGTTCCTGCTCAAGTAACCAAACTCCATACCTCCTTGTCCCCTCCAGGTTACCTAGCCCTAACCTGTATGTAAGGGAAGCTGAGTGGCCCAGTGGATAGAACACTAGACTTGGAATCGGGGTGACTCATCTTCCTGAGTTCAAATGCGACCTCAGACAATTGCTAGCTGTGTGACCCTGGGCAAGTCACTTAACCCCATTTGCCTCATTTTTTCAACTGTAAAATAAGCTAGAGAAGCCAAGAAAACCCCAAAATAGGGTTTTCACTTCATACAAACGACTGGATGACAACCTGTATGTGGGTCCTTCTAGTCTAGTCTATGCCCTTTCTCCCTCTTATCTATATATATGTATATGTGTATGTATATATACACGTACATATGTATATCTACACACATATTTCTACACACACACACGCACACACACCCACCCACCCACCCCATTCTCCCCCCCCCTTATCCATTCCTCCCCATCTCTACCTCTTCTCAGCCACTGCCCCTTCTGGTCAGTCATTCAATAAACATTTGTTTAGCACCTACAATGCATCTACAGGCACTGTGCTAAGCTCTCAGGATACAAAGAAAGGCAAAAGACCATCCCTGCTCTCAAGGAGCTCACAGTCTAATGAAGGGGAGAACATCAAACAACTATGTATAAACAAACTACATGCGCAATAAGTTTGAAATCAACAGAGAAGGGACTAGCACTAAGAGTGTCAAATTCTGTACAACAAAGTCAGACCAACTAGGTATTCAGTAAATAAACTGAAGCATTTATTCAAGTTTGAGGAATTGCAATTTAGGACAACCTCTGCCTTACTCAGACAGGGGTGCTGGGAAGAGAAGGGAGATAGGGGATTCTCACAGGGTTTACTGGTTCGAAAGAAAAGGAGAGGGTAGCTGGGATACACAGAAGAGGAAGTTGTAAGAATAAGCAAAGTGAATTTTAATTATTATTTCTTGGAGTTTAGTTTCCCGGGATTCATGGCCATAACAATCTCCTGTTCCCAGGTATTTTCCTTCGCCAATCAGTGTAGGCTTCTGCACCTGATAGCATTGAGCTGATCAGGTACTGGCTTAGTAGGCTTTGGTGCCTTCTGACTGAGTCTGGAGGATAACTTTGTTCCGCTGCCGTTGCCTCCTTTCTCTCCCTCTTTCCCACTTCCCTTAGGGCTCTGTTTTTGAGGAGGACAGCTACACTCTGGATGTAGGATGTGGAGAGTCAGAAAAATCAGGGATGCCAAGGCTTCCCCCAAAGACCATAGAGGTCCTCCAAGCGAAGGTGCAGGATCCATCCCAGTCAGATCTTAGATCCTTGCAAATTCCCCAAACCCCTTTCCGTGGAACAATAATAGCCAATTGGTGATGGGAATTTCTAACAAGCCTCTAATTCCCTCTCTGTTGTTAAATTGTGAACTCAGTTTGTATTTGTCCTGTTAATTGTCAATTTGTCTTTTCCTTGTAATTTCTGGTCTGGTCAACCTGGAATTACAGTGAAAACATAAACTAAAACATTTTAGCAGATTCTGGGGTTAATCATTAAAAAGTTTGGAAACTGATTAGTTGGAATTTCAGGAGAAAACTCTGTAACTCCAGGAACTCACCTGTGATAAAACACCTCCTCCCAGTCCTGATCACTTATCATTCCCCAGTTCCTCCCCAGAGTTAAGAGGGTATCTCAGTATGGGAATTTTTAACAGCCATAAGGGTTCTTGTTAACTCCTGTCATCCCAGGTCAGATTAAGAGAAGAGAATGCTGGAGAATTTAAATCACCCTTCCCCACCTGGCAATAGGAGAGGAGGGGCAGAAATTCACATAGGGGCAGTAGCTCTGACAGTCCTGTGCCCCTGGACACCTTGTAGCCCATCCTTTTTGGCAAAGCTTGGAAATGTCACCCAGGTCCTATGCATTTGCCCACCCTGTCCCGACAGCTGCAAACCACCCTAGGCTCAGTAAATTCTGCAGTTGTGGGGGAAAGGAGAGGTAGATGGATTGGACCTGTGGCTAGCATTCCCTAAGCCCTGCCTCCAAGAATTGTCATCATTGAGAAACCAGCCTCTGCTCTAGGTAAACTTCACACTTCTCTGTTCCAGTTGCAAAACTGTATTTTATCTCTGTTTGACCTGTTTCCTGATTTGTAAAAGGGAAAATAATAATGGTTGTTGCTATGGGATCAAAATGATGTAATGATTGTAAAATAACGTCTGGTATACGTTAGACATAACATTATTATTATCTCTTTCTAATTCAAATGTAACTGTTAACCTCTGAAGTGGTTTTAAAATACCAAAAGTAATAAGTTGAATAATTTCTATATGTGATAATCTGGAAATGCAATTGGTGTCATCTGAAGTTTATTGTTTCCGTATTATATTTCTAAAATTCTCTTAGATTGCGAAATTTGAGAAGACCATTGTATGGCAGAAATGATATTATAGCAATTTTAGTCTGATTTTGATAAATGTGAATTGGGTTTTTAAAGGGATGTGATGAAAATTTGATAATTTGAAACTGTTATATTTGGTTGTAACAAGTAATAATTAGTAATACTGATATTTACTATGAGAGCATATTTCTATTTAAAATCTTGTCTATTATTATAGTTTAAAGTTATAGCTTTAACATATTAATGACGAGATGAATGATTCTCTGTGCAAAGTGATTTAGAAATGCATTCACCTAACTTGTCAATGGGTTGTTTCAAATTTTGCATACATAATAATGCTTAGGGCATTATTACCTTTCTGTGGTCTAAATTTTGTTAAGATTGTATTATCTTAGGAAAATAATGAATGGGTTAAGAAGCTGGATAATTGCTGTAACTTAAGAAATTATCAACTTCCAAGTTTTGTCTTTATTTAAAAGTAAGTTCAGTTAAAATTGTTTTTGCTATAAATCAAGTATTTATACAAAGGCCTTGTTTGGGATCTCCTCTTGTAATTTCTGTCAATTCAGGATACATTGTAAGCTGTTAAAAAAATGTGAATTTATAGATAATAATCTTTTCTTTTACAATGCTGAGAATATTGGGCCTTAGAAATTAAAATGTTACCACTAGTGATTATGAATCCAGATATGATTTGCTCATCCAACTAAGTTATGGTCACCTGATTGGTAATTAATTGGTTCCGTTTCAAGTTTTAAATACACGATAATTGCTTGTGGTATGCTTATATTTCAAAATTTTTTTGTATTGTGCAACTTGGTTAATATTGCATTACCTATGTTGTTAGAAAAACAATTCCTCTTATAATCTAGATGTTGTTAGATTAAGAATTGTACATAATTAAGAAATTAAAGTTAACTGAAACAGGGATTTTTGGAACCATCTAGTCATGAATTCTTATCAATCTTGTGTAAAGTCTTCTGTGTACAGAAATTCCTAGGGAGTAAGTTTTTAAAGTCCTGGTAAACTTTGTTATTGTGATAAGGCTAATTTAACTGGGTATGTTTTTCTTAACTCATAGAAACTAAGTGTCCTCTCCATTACAACACCTTTGTGACTAAGGAACCTTGGGATATCTAGGAATTTTCTATAATACTTTGGGAACAAGGACATTTTGCACCAACTTAGTTAATAAATTCCAGTGTTTAAAGGTTTATTTTTTGCTTTAAGGAAGAAGAAAGATATTTCTATCATTTTAAAACTATCCAACTAATTTTCTTCAGAAAAGTTTAGTGATTATTCCTCTTAACATCAGGATAAATTTTAAAACTGTTTTAAAAGGGGAAACACTTTTAGGAGAAATGTTTAAAAATTTTTTTGTGATTTTTAGAAGGCCTACTAAACTTTCATGATACCAAACTTGCAAGATAATTAATTGATAAATTAATGTAATAAGTTGTAAAGCAGGATAGATCTTGCCATTTTGATCTGAATTTGTAGTCATTCCATGGCCTAAGCAAGAGTTGAAAATGAGTGTTTGAACATATCATATGTAAAAGATTTAATTCCTGAAGTGTCTCTTCCAGAATGAGTATAATTAGAGAAGAATAAGTAAGCTTGTGAAACAAGGACAAATTCATCAATCTGTGGGGTTAGTCATTAACCTCTTTGCTGTGTTTAAGCTGGAATGGGATTCCAGTACAGTAGTTATGTTAGTAAAGAGTAATAACTTATGAGTTATCTTGTCTTATGGTTGAAATGAAAAGGAAAGCTGAATAATGGGTTTGAGAGATTTGGAGAGATAAATAAAGGTTTGATTGGAAATATGAAAGGCAGATAAGAAGGTTTAGGGACAAATAAATGGGGGTTAGCCCCTCCTGTCCCTAGATAGTTGTTCTGCATCAAGTTTCAGGTGGTTTAAGTATATTGAGAAAGTGTGAGGAAGTATTTTAGAAGACAGAAAAGTTGTATAGCTTGATTTGATAATTAATGCTCAATGAAATTTGGGACAGTCCTACATGAAGGATATTTACTTGCTATTTAAGATTTTATGGGACTTCAATTTATTTAAGACTTTATGGGACTTCAATTCAATTGTCTTAAGATCTGATTACAGGGATAGGTGTTATAAAGCCAATAGCAGAATGGCATGTGCTACAGGCTGAGAACTTCTAAAGGTGAATGTCTGTGCCTGGGAAAAGTTTTGAAGACAATCTTGGACACAACCCAGGTAGGATCTTCTTGACTCTGTTTCCTAATTTTGCCATTTCCTTTCTGAAAAGGAAAAATTTCCCACCTGATTACTCCTAAGCCCTGCTTTCGGTATCTAGTGATTATGTAATTGGCTATCAGATATGACTCATGCCTAGAATCACACAGACCTAAGGAAATTCTTTCTTTCTGTTAAGATATTTGATATTGTCCCTCTTTTTCTTTTGTAGCAAATTTATATTATCAAGAAGTTTTGTAAGCACAATGCTAAATCTATTAGGTAATAGATGGATATTGGAATATCTTTGAGTTACTACGATGGGACGCAGGAATGAATAGCTTACAATTTTAACCTATATTCATGGCTGAATAAAAATAATATAGAGATAACATCCTCCAAAAGGAGGAAATGATTAGGCCAAGTAATAAGACAAAGATGTAATGTGATAGATGTCTAATTAAAAAAAGGGATAGCAAATTTTGAGAAGATTGATTCCTCTAAGAATTATATACAGATGTATATGATTGGTTTCCAAAATTTATTATGCTTTGGTAAATAGAGCTTAAATTTGGATTTTTGCGCAAAATTGCATGAAATAGTGGTAAAAGTAAAATTACTTCTCCTCTATTAAGGTATCTGTCTGATAATTTCAAAAGGCAGATGAGTTCTTTTTATGGATGGACCTTCACATTTTGAAGAATTGTTATACCAGGTGCAAAATTTAGGTAAGGACAGAAACAGCAAATAATATATATAAACTGAAATTCTCTGAAGTTTCAAAAATGGAGAACCAAATTTAAGTGATTGTACTAAGTTATATTAAGTAAGAATTATCTGGGAATGTCTAGATCTGAACCAGAGACGCAGAACTCTCTTTTAGAACTGTCCTAAGAATAAGACCCTTTTGTCAAAGAAAGAATATCTAGGGACCAGATAACTACATCAGGTATCTGGGATTCAAAAAGTGCTGCTTAAATGGACTTTGGGAAGAGGTAACTGGGATACAAGGAACCTAATGTTAGTTTACCTTGGTAATAATGATTGCATTACTTCGTATGGTTCATGTTTAAGTTTTCTTTGTTATCTAATGTGTGAATGTCTAAGTGGTTTGGTCTGTACCTGACTTAATGTAATTGTGCAATTTTGTGAATTGCGAGAAAACTTTATTGTATTTGTTTAAACTCAGCCCTGTGTGGCTGGGATACTGAGCCATTTATTGCACTGTTTGAACTTAGCTTTGCATGGCTAGGAAACTGAAGCATTTTTATGTGCCTTTGGTCAAGGACCTATGTTGTGCTGTTTTTCTCTCAATTATCAAATCGTATGTGTTCTGGGAGCCTCTGTCAGGTCTGACTACTCCTATAGCTGCCAACTTGTGGATATGGACTCCTTGATCCCTCTGTCACATCTAAAGATTGCCCCTACTCCCGAGTGGACATCTGAGCTCATAGGAGAACTTGCTTTCCGGTTTCAAAGGGGCCTGAAAAAGACGACATCAGAGGT
Organism: Trichosurus vulpecula; assembly: GCF_011100635.1. NCBI lineage: Eukaryota > Metazoa > Chordata > Mammalia > Diprotodontia > Phalangeridae > Trichosurus > Trichosurus vulpecula. The sequence goes on along the minus strand of NC_050575.1, from coordinate 11,912,933 downwards.
AGACAGTTTGCCCAAGAGTCCAGACCAGACCTGCACGAAGAACAGCTCCCTCCCTATCTGAGTCCCTTTGCATTCCCAAGACTGGTTACTATATCTTTGGTATCTTTAGCTTATTTTACTTAGCTGCTCTATTTTTCCCATTATGCTCCCTACCCTGATCCCCCTTGCAACTTGCTCCCTCTGCTTGTTTACAATTCCTTTACAATTACTTCCCCATCTCTGGGGATGTCCAACCACAGGAAGAAAAAAAACCTGAATCCACCTAGATAAGGATTTTTAGAACTTTGCTCCTGAGGAAGAGAGAGGTTTTTCCATACCTTTCTTGGTCTAAAGGTGAAGCTTTCATCTTGCCTTTGACCAAAAGGAGGAAATGTTAATCACTTAACATCAATTCAGTAACTTCAATAAGGGCCAGAGCCTGAGCTGATTAACCAGAGGAAGAGCCTGAACTGATTAACCAGAAGAAGAGTCTGAACCTTAAAACCTCTTTGTTTTCTTTTTTTTTTAATTTAAATTTAATTTAATTTAAGTTTATTTATTTAACATATTTGGTTTTCAGCATTGATTTTCACAACAGTTTGAATTACAAATTTTCTCCCCATTTCTACCCTCCCCCCCACTCCAAGATGGCTTATATTCTGGTTGCCCTGTTCCCCAGTCAGCCCTCCCTTCTATCACCCCCCTCCCCTCTCATCCCCTTTTCCCTTCCCTTCTTGTAGGGCAAGATAAATTTCTACGCCCCATTGCCTGTGTATCTTATTTTTTAGTTGCATACAAAAACTTTTTTTGTTTTTGAACATCTGATTTTAAAACTTTGAGTTCCAAATTCTCTTCCCTCTTCCCTTCCCACCCACCCTCCCTAAGAAGCCGAGCAATTCAACCTAGGCCACGCATGTATCATTATGTATAACCCTTCCACAATACTCATGTTGTGAAAGGCTAACTACATTTTGCTCCTTCCCAACCCATCCCGCTTTATTGAATTTTCTCCCTTGACCCTGTCCCCTTTCCAAAGTGTTTGTTTTGATTACCTCCACCCCCATCTGCCCACCCCTCCATCATCCCCCTGCCTTTTATTTTTTTTTTATCTTCCTCCCTCTTCTTTCCTGTGAGGTAAGATACCCAACTGAGTATGTATGGTATTCCCCCTCAGGCCAAATCTGATGAGAGCAAGGTTCACTCATTCCCTTTCACCTGCCCCCTCTTCCCTTCCAATAGAACTGCATTTTCTTGCCCACTTTTAGGTGAGATAATTTACCCCATTCTATCTCTCCCTTTCTCCCTCTCTCAGTATGTTGCTCTCTCATCCCTTAATTTCATTTTATTTCTTTTAGATATCTTCCCTTCATCTTCAGCTCACCCTGTGTCTGCTCTCTCTCTTTTACATATATATATGTATATAAAAACACACACATAGATATATACACATACATACATATACACATAGATATATACATACATACACATTCACTTATATATATATATATACATAAACATATATATATATATGCATATTCCCTTCAACTACCCTAATACTGAGGTCTCATGAATCATACACATCATCTTTGCATGTAGGAATGTAAACAAAACAGTTCAACTTTAGTAGGTCCCTTGCAATTTCAGTTTCTTGATTACCTTTTCATGCTTCTCTTGATTCTTGTGTTTGAAAGTCAAATTTTCTATTCAGTTCTGGTCTCTTCACTGAGAAAGCTTGAAAGTCCTCTATTTTATTGAAAATCCATATTTTGCCTTGGAACATGATACTCAGTTTTGCTGGGTAGGTGATTCTAGGTTTTAATCCTAGCTCCATTGACCTCCGGAATATCGCATTCCAAGCCCTTCGATCTCTTAATGTAGAAGCTGCCAGATCTTGGGTTATTCTGATTGGGTTTCCACAATACTCAAATTGTTTCTTTCTGGCTGCTTGCAGTATTTTCTCCTTGATCTGGGAGCTCTGGAATTTGGCAACAATATTCCTGGGAGATTTCTTTTTGGGATCTATTTGAGGAGGCGATCGATGGATTCTTTCAATTTCTATTTTGCCCTGTGGCTCTAGAATATCAGGGCAGTTCTCCTTGATAATTTCTGGAAAGATGGTATCTAGGCTCTTTTTTTGATCATGGCTTTCAGGTAGTCCAATAATTTTTAAATTATCTCTCCTGGATCTATTTTCCAGGTCAGTGGTTTTTCCAAGGAGATATTTCACATTGTCTTCCATTTTTTCATTCCTTTGGTTCTGTTTTAGAATATCCTGATTTCTCATAAAGTCACTAGTTTCCACTTGCTCCAATCTAATTTTTAAAGTAGTATTTTCTTCAGTGGTCTTTTGGACCTCCTTTTCCATTTGGCTAATTCTGCCTTTCAAGGCATTCTTCTCCTCATTGGCTTTTTGGAGCTCTTTTGCCATTTGAGTTAGTCTGTTTTTTAAGGTGTTGTTTTCTTCAGTGTATTTTTCAGTATTTTTTTTGGGTCTCCTTTAGCAAGTCATTGACTTGTTTTTCATGGTTTTCTCGCATTCTTCTCATTTCTCTTCCCAATTTTTCCTCTACTTCTCTAACTTGCTTTTCCAAATCCTTTTTGAGCTCATCCATGGCGTGGGGCCAGTTCATGTTTTTCTTGGAGGCTTTGGTTGTAGGCTCTATGACTTTGTTGTCTTCTTTAGGCTGTATGTTTTGGTCTTCTTTGTCACCAAAGAAAGAATCCAAAGTCTGAGACTGAATCTGGGCACGTTTTCGCTGCCTGGCCATATTCCCAACCAACTAACTTGACCCTTGAGTTTTTCAGTGGGGTATGACTGCTTGTAGACTAACGAGTTCTATGTTCCACGTTTGGGGGGGAGGTGCCAGCTCTGTCAGACCCGCACTACTCCTTCCCCAAGAACCCCCAGTCCAGACTGGGCTTAGATCTTCAGCAGGCTGTTTCACTCCTGCTCTGATCCGCCACTTAATTCCTCCCACAGGTGGGCCTGGAGCCGGAAGCAACAGCAGCCTTGGCTGCCCCACCTCCGCTGCCCCCGGGGCTGGAAGCCGAACCTCGAACTCTTTCCACTCCCGCAGCTTTTCCCACTAACCTTCTCCTCAGTCTTTGGTGTTTGTGGATCGAGGGGTCTGGTAACTGCCGCAGCTCACATATTCAGGGCGCTAGGGCCCCCTCCGCCCAGCTTCTGTTCTGGATGGTCCACTCCGCTCAGGCTGGGCTCTGCTCCACTCCGTTCCCAGCTCCCAGCTCCCAGCTCCGTGTGGAATAGACCTCACCCAGAGACCATCCAGGCTGTCCTGGGCTGGAGCCCTGCTTCCCTCTGCTGTTCTGTGGGTTCTGGCATTCTAGAATTGGTTCAGAGCCATTTTTATAGGTTTTTGGAGGGACTCGGGTACGGAGCTCACTCTAGTCCGTGCTTACCAGCTGCCATCTTGGCTCCGCCCCCCAACCTCTTTGTTTTCTGAGTAAACTCAGAGAATACCTCTTCCTATGTCAACAAGGCCAGATCTGGCTGACTTAAGAGCATTCTTTCCTCTGTCTATTAGCCATTAAGGATGAGACCCTTAACTCGAGAAACTATCTTGCTTAATATTTTATGGGCATATACTATGTTATGGAATGTTAATGGTAAATTAAACACAGAAACGCTGGGTTGTAGTTTCAATTGACCCTTGTCAACTCTCTTATCTTATTGTATTTACAACCTGTTCAATTTAGAAAAGTCCTTTTCTTGTATCATGGTTAAACATACATGGAGATCATAAAATTGAGTAACACAGACATGCTGAGTTGTGACTGTTCTAAAAATGTATTTAAACCTTCTCATTCTTCTGTTCGGGCAGTCACATTTTGTCTGGCTCCATACATGTATGTATCCACCAGCTTTAAGGGAATAAACAATATGAATTTACATATCACCTAGCTTGTTTGCCTCCTTTAACCAAACATTCAGGTCAACAGAAGCTAGTATGGTTGCTAATAGAGTTGTGTTGTAGAAGTGACCCTTGGATTATCTCTGTCCAAGAGCAGGGGTAGTTAGAAACTGCTAAGGTGTGCTGGAGTCTTCTCGGGGGCAGTTAGATTGACCTGAGGGTGGGGGAAGTTAGAACAGAATAGGGACCCAGAGATTCTCAAGGGTTGGCAAGGGGGAATGGGAAAGCTTTTCTTAAAGAAGGTGGAATTTTAGCTGGGACTTGAAGGAGGCCAGGGAAACCAGGAGGTGATGAGGAGGAGGAAGAAAATTCCACAAGTGGAAGACATCCAGTGAAAATGCATGGAGTCTGGAGATGGAATTTCTTGTTCCAGGAACAACAAGGAGGCCAATGTCACTGGATCACAGAGTATATAGGGTAAGTATATAGGGGCTGGAGAGTGTGGGTGAGAAGAACAAGTTATTGAAAGCTAGAGGATTTGATGTATTTGATATATATTTTATATATAATATACAATATAATTATATATAATAAATATATTATATAATATTAAATATATTATATAGTAGTGTATTATATCTAGTATTATATAATATAAATATATGTTTGTATTATATTGTATATAATATGGAAATAAAATTATTTATTTTATATATTATCTATATTTAAATTGATATTTTTATACGTTGATACTGATTGCCACTGGAGCTTATTGAATGGGGCAAAGGGGTAGGTGACATGATCAGACCTGACCTTTAGGAAGATCACTTTGATAGCAGAGTGGAGGATGGATTGGAGTGGGGAGAGGCTTGAGGCAGGCAGGCCCACCAGCAGGCTATTGCAGTAGATGATGAGGGCCTGCATGGGATGATGGCAATGTCAGAGAAGAGAAGGGAGCATATTTGAGGGATGTTATAAAAGTAAAATTGACAGGCCTTGGCAACAGATAGATTAGGTATGGGGAATGAGAGAGAGAGAAAAGAGTAGAGGATGACACCTAGTTTGCAAGTGTGGGGATGATCAACAGTAATAGGGAATCGGGGAAAAGATAATAACTTTGGTTTTGGACACATACCAACCTCAGTGTACCTTTGGTATACCCAATGTCTTTTACATTACTATACTTCATCCCTGTCTCCAGCAGGAAGCTACCCCCACCCCTGGGGAAAAAAATCACCATACTTTTGGGCTATGATCCCTCTAGTCTGGTTAAAGTCTCTCAGTCTTTGACTTACCACTCATCCAAAATCACTCCCCCAAAGAATTCAGACTTTCAATAGGATGACACCTCACAGGGCCTTAGACCATCACTAGATGGCAGGGTTGTACCCAGAGCTAACCCAGAGCTTAGCCGGGAGTATTATACCCTCTTTAACAATAACCTTGACCAAGTTATTTGACCTCTCTGAGCCTCTATTTTTTTCAGGGGACCTCAGATGATTATAGGGATTCAAGTGAGATCATGAATGTGACAGAACTTGAAACGTTCCTGATGATCCACAACAAACTCCAAATGGATGCATGATGTAATTATAAAGGTTATATCATAAATGAATTAGAGGAAATGGGAAAGAGATGCCTTTCACAACTATGAGCTATGGAGATGATCAAACATGATGTACATAATCATAAAAGAAAAAAGAGGGAACAATTTGAATTACATAAAATTGAAAAAGCTTTTGTATATTATCATATGTTTATCAGAGAAATCAGCTGCAAACAGTTTTTTTCTCTAGTTAATAATTTCACCAATTCTAACAGTAGAATTAGGGAAATTGACTGGAAATGGGGAGGGGAATCTTTGCAGATTTCTCTAATAAAGATATGATAACTAAGATATTTAAGGAATTGAAAGAAATATGTCTGCATACAAATATATTCCTCAAGAGATAAATAATTAAAGATATTAATGGGCAATTCTCAAAAGAAGAAATGGAAGTATGGTGCAGTCTCTGGGACCATTTCCCAACTCTTATTGAACTGGCTGGTTGGGTCCCTGAGGGATGGCTGCTACTTTTCCCCTTGGGTTCTAGGGATAACCCTGAGGGGCTGTGGAGTAGTTTCTAGTGTTAGCTCTTATTGGAACAAGTCCAGACAGAGTAATGGTGGATAGAGAGAGATCTGTTCACAGAGGGAGGTGGTTAGACTGTTCTAGATCCTTTCTTGAAGCCTGTCATCATTGCAGAAGGTCACCGTTGTGCTTTTGTGTGAGGCCCCTCTGAGTTCAGGCTCTTAGCTTCCTGGAGCAAGTGATATGTTATAGTCAGGATATAGCAATTCAAGGTGGGCCCAGTGCTGGAGAAGTGGGATGAGATTCCAAAAGCTGGCAATCTCTGCCTCTGGGGCACACTGTCTTTTGACTAGGGTCAAATCTTTTGACCATAGGCAAGTCCATCTCTCTGAGCCTCAAGTTAGGGAACAAGGTGAGCTAGGTGGCCTCTAATCTCCTTTCCAGCCCTGAATCTATTATCTAATTAATATAAGAAAGCTGCAACTAGCATGGGGAAAATAGATATGAGGTATAAGGATTTAGAAGAATGAAGCACAGTTATGCATGCTAGTCTGAGAAATATACATATATATGTATACATATACCTATTTTATATTTATATACACATACATGTTATATAAAATATGTATAATATATTAAAATGTATAATGTAATATAACATAATATAATATAAATAATAAAGATAAGAATATAGGCCAGAAGGAAGACAATAACCTTGTTTTCTTGGCTTAACATTTGGAGACAATCAAATTTATCTGTATATTGAGACTCAAATAAAAAAAACTGCTTTACTTCAAACCTAAACAGCATTCTGAAGTTCATTAAAAGGCACCTTCTGAAATGAGGAGAACGCAAACTGGCAATTGGGAATGAAGTGAATTTCTTTTTCTTACTCCTCCTCCAATATTATATAGACAGGCTGAAGATTTATGTAGACTTAGTTTATATCCAATAAATTTTCTGAAGTTATTCATTATTTCAGTTAATTTTAGTTCATTCTTTAGGGTTCTTTAAGTGTCACGTCTGCAAAAAGTGATAATTTTGTTTCTTCTTTATCTATAATTATTCCCTCAATTTCTTTTTCTTGTCTTATTGCAATAGTCAGCATTTCTAAGGCTATGTCAAGTAGAAGTGGTGACAATGGACGTTCTTGTTTCAGTTCTGAAATTGTTGGAAAGGATTCTAGTTTTATCTCCATTGCAATCAGTAATAGCTCTTGGTTTCAGATATATTCTACGTATCATTTTAAGCAGGTCCATTTATTATTCACTATTGTTTTGTTTGTTGTTGTTGTTCAGTTGTTTCAGTCATGTCCAACTCTCTAGGACCCCATTTGGGATTTTCTTGGCAAAGATACTGGAGTGGTTTGCCATTTCCTTCTCCAGCTTATTTTGCAGGTGAGGATAGGTAAGAAATGAGGCAAAAGATAGCCTAGATTGCCTACCAAAAAAAATCAAACTGAGAGGGGAAACCTTCAGGATTTCTGGCCAGAACAAAAATAATTGCTATTTACACCCATTCTGTGCCATCAAACCAAACAATGACCAAGTGAGGCTTGGGCTGGGACCTATTATTGACCAATCAGTAAGAGCCAGAGTCCTCTGGGTTTAAGGCATGGTCAAGTAGCTCCATTAGAATCCCAATGGGCTTTATCAAAGCCTGGTTTTCCACAGCTATATTTCAAGATATCATAAATGAAACTACATGAGACAAAAGAATTAATTGTCCTAGTTTTTAAAAAAATAAAATAGAATAAATAAGTAAGGAAGAGAAAGAAAAAAATCTAGCCCCCAAACCCCAAGATGTCTTGTGAGTTTCAGTGATCAAAATTTATATTCCTTTGGGCAGAGTGCCCCATTGTAAAGGTATGATTGCCCATATGGACAAAGGGAGAGGAGGAAGAGAGAGAGAAGGAAGGAGGAAAGGAAAGAAGGAGGAAGAGAACATTGCCCAACTGGAACTGGCCAGCTGGTTCACCAGTGGGGCAGCTACTACTATTCAGAGATTATTGTTTGCCTCAGACAAACTGAGACCTGAGAAAGACCTTAGCTTAAAAAGGCCAATGTCTCCCACTGCATCTGGGGTCATCTCCAGTCTTCCTGACCTATGTCAAGACTGGACTCAGATGACTTTGGAGGAGAGAGTGAGGCTGATAACTTTGTTTGGCTTTGCCTCACTTAAATCCAATTCACTTGCAAGTCAAGAAATCACCCTCCTGATGTCATTGGTCCTCTTCAAGAATGAAGGACAAACAACCACAGATGAGAAACTGAGGTAAACCGTATTAAGTAACTTGTCCAGGGTCATACAGCTATTAAGTGTCTGAGACTGGATTTGAACTCAGGTCCTTCTTACTCCAGGGTAGGCAGTGTCCTTGTTGTGGGGCTTCTGTTGGTCTTTCACCCCCACAGTAGCTGCTAATCGAATTGTTGCAACAATCACATACCAATAGACCTCGAGCAGAGATTTCTTTTGCCCATAACAAAGCTATCTAGAGTGGCTTCACTGCTGGGGCAAGAGTACTCCTTGATGCTCTTTGGGAGAACCCCCAGAACTTCAAAATCCCAGGAGATTTGTATCAAGACGTAGGATTTGCATCAGGAGGTGCAAATGGGGAAAGGGGAGAAAAGGGAAGGGGAGAAGTTCTTGGAAAACAGGTGGAAGAAAAGGGAAGCAAGGCCATATGGAAACTGTGATCCTAACATGTTCTTCAGTTGTAGTTGGAGCAGTCTGATGTCATGGTATTTATTCCAATGAATGGGGAGATTCTAGCCCCTACAACTATGCCAGCATGCCTGGGTTTCAGTGACTATGGAGGAGGGAACCCAGAAGATTGCCTCTACACAGAAGGAATGAGTAGCCCAGAGCTAGCTCCAAGACACTGCAGTGGATCTTCATACCAGTTACGGGAAGCAAATTGAGAGGCTATCTTTTGTGGTTCCTCCTCCACAGTCATTAGAACCCAGACAGGCTAAGTTATGTATGCTCCAGTGTGGCTCTCCATTCAGTACCACTGAGGAATACCCCAGGATTAAAATTTCCATGTGGCTTTCTTTCCTTTTTCTTCCACCTGTTTTCCAAGAAGTATTGGGGGTCCATTTGTGTATGGGGGGGGGAAGAATAATTCTATTACTTGATTCCCTCTTACACAGCTTTCACATCTTCATTAAATACATTTGCTATTGTATTTGCAGCTAATGTGGTCCATACACATCCAGATGGTCTCCGTCTTCTGTATCACCATTATGGGTGAGCTACATTGCTGACAGCTAATACTTCCTTCGGAGGGTTCCTGAGTTCCTTCGCCTCAGACAGAGCAATTTTCCAAGACCATTCTCAAAAGGGTCGTGAGTTCAAGAAAAGGATTGTGCACAGACACAGTTCAGTGGCAGTGGAGTGGACACTGGATTTGGAATCAGAGGACATGGGTTGGGGTCAAGGATTTTCTGCTTATACCTGTGTGATCTCCAGAAAGTCACCTCCACTGGGTTAAAGGAAGGGATGGGACTCAATAGGTGTTGAGGTCCCTTCCAGCTCTAAGTCCCATGACAGTTTTGTTCCTTGGGGACATGCCACATTCCACTCAATCAATCAATGCTCAAAATGGGCTCCTTCTTCAGATGACTCTTCCCTTCCTCAGGTGTTGGAGAGTCATCTAAATTGAAATCCTCAGGATCCACCCTATACCAAGAGTATTCCGTACTTTTTTTGTTGCTTAATACCAATGCTGTCCACTACCTCTTTGTTAGATTGCACACTGGAGACATGGGTTGTTGGGATATTCAAGAAGACTGAGCACCAGTCCACTGCAATATGGTGCCAGTACTTTGAACCATACCCTAGTGGGCAGCTAGGTGGTGCAGTGGATAGAGTGCTGGGCCTGAAGTTCAGGAAAACTCACCTTCCCAAGTTCAAATCTGGCTTCAGACACTTAATAACCCTGTCTCTGGGTAAGTCATTTAACTCTGTTTGCCTCAGTTTTCTTACCTGTAAAATGAGCTGGAGAAGGGAATGGCAAACCACTTCAGTATCTTTGCCAAGAAAACCACAAATGGGATCACTGAGTCAGACATGACTGAAAAATTACTGAACAACAAACTTTGAGCAGGCTAGAGTTAGTCCCAAAGGATGCTAGAATCATTAATTTAGAGCTAGAGGCAGCCTTAGTGGTCATCAAGTCTAACCCTTTCATGCTACAGAGGATGAAAGTGAGGCCTAAAGAGATCCAATGACTTGCCCAGGGTCACACAGTTAGTGTTTATGCAGGGATTTGAACCCAGGTCTTCATTTTATCCAAGTCTAGCATTTTATCCACTACTATTCTGTGCAGCTTCCACATTCAATGATGAAACTCCAGAGAGGTTTGCTGTATCTGGGTACGCCAAATCCACAGTGTCAACCTTCTAGCTGATAATCACGACTTCTCTAAGGAATGAAAAAGCTTCCTTGGATATTACCCAAGTACGAGTAGTTGGTTTGTTGTTGTTGTTGTGTGTATGTGTGTGTGTTTGTATCAGTAAGGCAATAATAACAACGTAGATGATAACTGTCAAAATGCCTGTGTGGTTCTGTATCGCTAAGTATACGAGACTCTCCACACAGAAGGTAGAAGAGGTGAACCATATATTCAGACACCAGAGAACCAGATTCCCCCGAGCCATTTATCCAGTCCATCAGAGCAGTAACACATTCCACACACAATATCACAACCTGGAGCCTCGCCATCCCCAAACCCCTCCAACCCCTGCTGGGGTCGTACAGCTAAGTCAGCCTGTTCAGCTCTAACCATCATGATGGCGGCCATTAGCAGCCATAACTGCTCCCTCCCTCCCTCCCTCCCTCTCTCTCTCTCTCTCTCTCTCTCTCTCTCTCTCTCTCTCTCTCTCTCTCTCTCTCTCTCTCCCTCCCTCCCTCTCTCTGCATTTCCTGTGACACAACTTCCTTTTCCTGTCAGAAAGCTCCTCCCACCACATGTCACTTAGGCTTTCTATGACCTAAGCAGGTCCCATGGCCTATTAAGGGGTGGGAAAGATCTTCAAATCTAAATTGTGACTACAGTGTTTCACTCGTTCCACAGAGACCCCATCCCCAGGACAGGCTGTAGACGTGTATACGATATAGCAAGATTTGTTGTACTTGGCCCTAGAGAGTAGGAGCAGTGGACTCAGACTGCAGAGGGGAAGATTTTAATGTCATATAAGGAAATCGTCCCTGGCTGTCAGAGCTGCCCCCGAGTGCCACATGCAGCTTTGTTAAGTAGTGAGCTTCTGGTTAATAGAGTACTTCAGTGGGAAGCTCTATGACTTCTCGTTGGGGATGTTACAGCGGGAATTCATGCTGTAGGCAGGGATTGGGTCAGATGACTCCTTGACTTCTAAATTCCCTTCCAACTCTGAAATTCTCTGCTCCCTAGATCCATTTGTTTGAGCCAGAGATCCCAGATGCTCCAATTCATTAGAAGTACCACTAAACAGCCGGCAGAGGGCATGATGGTATAGGCTGGGAAGAATCCACAAACAGTGAAGAAGAAAACCAGGTTGCTCCACAATGGAGCAAGGAACAGAAAAGCCAATCATCCCAGATTCTTTTACAGTCTCCCTTTAAATACCTGGATGAGACCGTGGGCAGCTCAACTTTAATAATGTTAAATGTTGGTATACAGTTTTTTTTTTCATCTGAGGAAAGTAAAATAAGAAAACAAAACAGCTCGGAATTCACTGGATCAAGCCACCCCCCTGCCCAATAGTAGTGACCTTCCTAGAAGAATCTATATGAGTTGGGAAAGTAACCGTAAACCGTGTCCTAATATGGCACTTTCAAACTTTGACGATTTGGTTTGGGTTCTATAGTAAGTTACGTGGAATGTCAGAGCTGAAAGGGAACTCAGAATCATAGAACATTGAATGTCAGAGCTAGAAGCAGCCTACAGATCATCTGGCCAGGGGTTCTAACTTTTTGGGTGTGCTAAGGAGACTTTCTCAGAGTAATGTTTGTTGTCTATATTCATAATTGAAGGAAAACTATAAATTTCAGTATAAAGCTAGCAAAAATAAAGATACAACTTTTTCCTAGTCAATTCATAGACGCCCCCCCAAAAAATTTTTTCCATAGAAAGGGATGTGTGCCCACATCATGGAAGGTGCTATCCTCTGTAAGCAAAGCAGACTTGTAGTAGCTCAAAAGAAACACAGGATGCACACATTTAGAGACATCTCCACTTCAAATGTTCATATGGATTATTTGTGCCTGGTCTGTGGTAGAGTCTTCTGTGCTTGTACTGGTCTGATCAGACACGGTCAGACACAACGCACCTCAACTCCAACATGATCTAATTTGGGTCAACAACCAAAGAGAAGGAAGGACAACAACCATTGTGTAGGTTTGTTAAAATATTTTCTAAATCCGCCATCCAATATACTGTTGTAAAAGTATATTAAGACTGGTGTTACATAGCTGTTAATAGCTCTAATGTGTCCTTCCAATTGAGTTTTGATTGTTAAAAAGAAGAGAAAGAAGAGGAAGAGGAGGAAGAAGAAGGAAGAGGAAGAGGAGGAGGAGGAGAAAGGGGTCCATGGACACCTGATCTAGTCCAGTCTCTACATCTTACAGAGGGAAAAAGCTAAGAGAAGGGAATTGACCTGCCCAAAGTCACTCCCTGAATTAGTAGGAAGGATGAGGGCTAGAATTAAGGATTTTAACATTCCTAAACCAGTGCTCTTTTCACTGCTTAAGGGACTGGAACCAATCAGTCAACGAGTACCTTTGACTGTTTTCCATGTACATATATAGCATGGGGTGGGGGGGGACGACATCTCCAGTCATCCTGATCTATATCTTGCCACTGGACCCAGATGGCTCCAGAGGAAATAGTGAGGCTGGTGATTTTGCACATCCCTTCCTCACTTAAATACAATTCACTTGCAAGTCATGGCATCACCTTCCTGATGTCATGGTCCTCTTCGTGAACGAAGGACAAACAATGATAGCAGCATTGAGCTAAGCACATAATCTCTGCCTCAAAAAGATTATGACCTGGTTGGGCAGACCAGATTCAGGCCTGAAAAACAAAGAGGGAAAAGCTAAGTGACATTGCTACAGGCAAGGTGGATGTCATCTTGTACTTAACATGACCGAAAGCAGGGAGCTCATCCTCTTTCGCCTCACACTGACCCCTCTTCTGAACTTCCCTATTTCTGCTACAAGTACCTTCCAGCCTCCCAGGTTAGTAACCACGAAGTCATCCCTCCTCCTCATTCTCCCTCCCCATATATATCCAATCAGTTGCAAAATCTGACTGTTTCTACCTCCATATCAATTCTACAACCCAATCCACCTAAATTAAACCTAAGTTACAGCCCTAATCGCCTCTTGGCTAGACTATTGCACTTACCTCCTGATTGCTGTCTCAAGTCTCCCCCCACTCCAATCTATCCTCCAAACAACTGCTATGGTGAGTAGTGACAAGCACAGATCCTGCCATTTCACTTAATTCAACAAACTCCAGTGGATCTCTATTGTCCCTAGGATAAAATATAAACTCCTTAAAACATAAACTCAAAAACCCCAAAACAAAACAGCAACAAAAAGGGGCAGCTAGGTGGCTCAGTGAGTAGAATACTGGCCCTGGAATCAGGAGGACCTGAGTTCAAATCCAGCTTCAGACACTTGACACACTTCCTTAGCTGTGTGACTTTGGGCAAGTCATTTAACCCCAGTTGCCCTGCCTTCCCCCCTCCAAAACAAATTATAAACTCAGTTCAGTCATATCCAACTCCTCCTGACCCCATGTGGGGTCTTCTTGGCAGAGATACAGGAGTGGTTTGCCATTTCCTTCTCCAGCTTGTTTTGCAGATGAGGAAACAGGCAAACAGGGTTGGGTGACTTGTCCATGGCTAGTAAGTATCTGATTGTTAAAAAGAAGAAGAGGAAGAAGAAGAGGAGGAGGAGGAAGAAGAAGAAGGAAGAGGAAGAGGAGGAGGAGGAAGGGGTCCATGGACCTCCTGACTCCAGGTCTGGCACTCTATCCACTGTGTCACCTAGCTGCCCTGGAAGCCTTCCCACCTTGGCCCCAATTGTCCTTTTCAGGCTTTACAGTCAAACTCAGATTTCTCTCTCTCTTTCTTTCTTTTTTCTGTTTTTTCTTTCTGTTTTTCTCTCTGTTCATAGCTGTCCATCCCCTAGTATCATGCCTTTGCTATTATCATTCCTCTGATCTGAATTCCTTCCTTACCTCTACCTTACAGAATCCCTCTTTTTATTTAAGGATCAGTTCTAGTAGTGCTTTCTACATAATGCTTTTCCTGGTTCCTCCCTAAACAGCTGGTATTTAACTACCTTGCATTTGGTTTATATTTATTCTTTGTAATACCTCACCTCTGGAATTTTCCTGCAATTGTTACATGTATGGATGAGATCAGTCCCCAGAGGGCAGCTGACTATTACTTCCCTCAGTCCTAGGGGTCAGGACATTTCCTGTGTGCCTGCTCCCATTCTGTTTGCTTCCCACTGGTTATCAATTGTCTAATCAGAGTTAGTTTTTAGAAATAAATATTTACTAGGATGGTATGTATCCCTCCTCCAAAGCCTGAGATGCACTCTCCTTTTATACATACAAGGTCTAAGGGGGGAGAGTGGGCTCAAGCTTAGGGAGCACTTATGAAAAAGGGTACATAGCTCCTGGTTTCTGGAAGTCCTTTTCTCCCCTTGTGGAGTACTCTCAAGATTCCCCTTAGGTAGGTATAGCTCTCACTAAGGCTCCAAGGGTTGATGCCTTGGTAGAGTCCTGAAGCCTTGCCTCGGTGTTTAATGGGCTATTGCTGCTCCTGGGAGACTGTTACTAATTCTGATGGGAAAGCCAAAACTTCTGATCTGTCAAAGTTCACACATCCTTGAGTTAAAGGGGACATGCAGAGGAAAGACTCAATTCACTCCCTACCATGCTATTCTCTGGTTGTATGTATAAGGGTCTGCTACCTCAAAATGTGTCCACTTTCTAGCTCAGATTCCTTTTCTGCCATACATAGGCTCAGGGGTATGACTAATTCTTTCAATCAATCTCAATACATTTTTAGCTGATGTAGCCAGGAACTCTAAGGGGGAGATAAAAAGCAACATGTGGCAAACAGGTCAAACCACTGCCACCACCTTAACCACCATCTCTTCCCCGAGCCTCATGGAGATAGCCCAGGACCTTGAACCCAAGTCCCTGAGAAATAGCAATGCTTCTAGACTAGCATCTGCAGATGCCATAACTGTGGAGATGGGGCCTCCCACCTGCTCCTGCAGGTGCTAAAACCACACCTATTGAAAACCCCAAGAAAAAAAACATTCTGTCATCAAACTCATTGGCGCTGTCAATGATTCAGCATCAAACATTGATATGATTTCATCGGTGGAAATTACATAAAAGAAGAGGCAAAGACATCTACTTTGCTGCTGCACCCTAAGGACATAGCTTCCCTATGTGCTGCATCCTCATTAGGATGTGAACTCCTTGAGAAGAGACTCTAACTTTTCTATTTGTATCTCCAACGCTTTCCCCATAGTGCTTACTAAACGCTTCATTCACTCATCCATCCATTCAGTCATTCATTTTCCTTTGTGTCCATATTCAATTTTATTCAATGACTCAAAAGCATTTCACTCAATGGAAATTGAGGGGACAGCCATCAATTAGAGAGTGGCTGAACAAGTTGTGATGTGTGATCGTAATGAAATATTATTGTGCTGTAAGAAACGATGAGCGGCAGATTTCAGAAAAATCTGGAGAGACTTACATGAACTGATGCTGAGTGAAGTGAGCAGAACCAGGAGAACACTGTACACAGTAACAGCAACATTATATGGTGACCAGCTGTGAATGACTTAGCTATTCTCAGCAATACAATGATCCAAGACAATTCTGAAGCACTCATCATGAAAAATCCTATCTGCCTCCAGAGAAAGAACTGATGGCACCTGAATATAGACTGAAGTATACTATCTTTCACTTTCTTTCTTTCCTTTCTTTCTATTTGTCCATTTGTCTTTCTTTCTGCCTTTGGCTTTCTTGGTCCATTTTCTTCCACAAAATGGCTATATGTTTGCACATGTATAACCCCATATTAGATCACTTACCATCTCAGGGAGGGAGGAGGGATAGAATTTGGAACTCAAAATTTTAAAAGGAAACAATAAATGTTAAAAATTGCTTTTATGTGTACTTGTGGAAAAAATAAAATGTTATTAAAAATAAAAAGCACTTCACTCCTCCCAAAATGATTAAGGACTTATTTGCACCGGGTTTATGCCTTTAATTCAGTAGAGGTACCTATGCTTTCTGTAATAATTGGGGTGAGAGTATAGAATACTCTTCTTCTATCTGTATGTATGTAGATTGATAGATAGATACATATAGTAAGTTTCTCGAGAGTACAAATTATTTCATTCTTTGTATTTGTATTCCCAGTGTGTGCCTACAGTGCTTGGCACCCAGTAGACACTTAATAAATGTTGCTGGTGGATTGCTTATTTGTTTGATCGTGACATCGGGGAGGGCAGAGAGAAGGCAGTGATCAAGAAAGGCTTCGTGGAGGAGGTAGCACTTGATCTGGACCTCTAAGGATGTGGAGGGTTTAGAAAAGAGAGAAACAGGCAAGATCTCCAGGAAGGGGGACAGTACTGAAGTTAGCTACAGGTTAGAAACCCTATTTACTGAATGGGAAATTCTCTCTAAAATGTGCTCCCTCCCATTCTACATGGTCACTCACTCCTTCCAGGGCAACGTAAACAACAGAACAGGAAGAGAAAACACTGGTATCCTGAAATATGAGAAACCTACCCTCCATGTCTGTTTTGTTTTATTTTTGTTTGTTCTGTTTTGTTTTCTGGCTGTTTGGCTTCATTCTCAGTGTGTCTTAAATCAGAACATCTGGCACAAAGAGCCTTGGGCTGAATCAGCCTGGCTATGGACAGGTCAGGAGACCTTCCTGCTGGTGCTCTTGCTCCGGCATCCTGCTGCCTGCTTTCTTGGGGCTTCATGAAGACCCTCTCAGGTACAGTACTCGGGAAAGACCCTCAAGGAGCACTTTACATGAATCTTCAGGAAACCAAATCTAGGAAAGTCATAAGAGCAATTGTGATAATAACAGTAAGCATTTCTCTATCACCCACTGTGTGCCAGGCACTGGGCTAAGTGTTTCACATTTGATCCTCACAATCCCTGGAGGTATGTGCTCTTACTTTCTCATTTTACAGTTGAGGAAACTGAGGCAGTCAGAAGTTAATTGACTTATCTGAGGACATACAGCAAGTAAGAATCTGAGGCTGAATTTGAACTTAGGTCTTCCTAACTCCAGTCCTAGCCCTCTATCCATTTGCCACCTAACTGCCTCTTCTTCAACCGTGGGGTACATCTGCTAATAATGGGCCATTACTATGCCACTTTGGGGTAAACTGTTCAGCTTGCCAAGTACTTTCTTCATACCACGTGGTAGACAGTGTGTGTATGTATTGTTCTCATTCAACACTCCTAAGGGAGTTAATATGATTGACCTGAGTTTGCATAGCCAGCAAATGATAACTATGACTTGAACTCAGATGTCTTGACCTGCCCCACTAACTCGTATCTAATTTATAGAGGGCTGTTTGGTCTGATTTTCTTCCAAGTAATCTGGAGCTTACAGTATTTCCCAACCCTATGATGTCAACAGTGACCTCTGGGTCATTGTTTTATAGTTGTTCTTTGGCCTCTCCTAATTCTGTTGTCAGAGTTGGACTAGTTTATGATTCTGAAATCCCTTTCATAGGAAAGAGCTGGAAAGAATCTTAAAGGTAGGGGAGTCCAACACTCTCATTTTACAGAAGAGGAAACTAAGGCTGACGAGAGTAAGTTACTTTCATGGGGTAACACATCTAGTTACGTATATGAGGCAGGATTCAAAACCAGAGTCTTCCTGACTCTGAGTATAGAACTCTAGCTGCTATATTGCATTTTGGGTTCTGTTAGTGTGAGCTCTGACACACACAGTTTGCCATAGAATGGTCCTGAGGGCCCTCCCAGCTTCTCCCAAGCTTTCCCACCATGCCTCACTGTTCTCAAGTCTGGATGCTCTTCCATGATGGCTCCTTTCCTCCCTCCATTGTGGAATGGGGTGGGGGTGGGGGGCCTGATGTTTCCAGGATCCCCTTGTGAGAACGTAGGATAAAAGAGACTAGAAGAAAAGGTTCAAACAATTGGAATAAACAGGCACCCATGGTCTATTGGCAAGAGCATTGAATAAGAGGTCAGGAGATGTGGGTTTGAAGCCCAGCCCTACCACTTAACTGTTTGACTTTAGACAAATCACAAATTCTCTGTGCTTCAGTTTCCTTACGTGTCAAATGGACTAATAATACACTGCTTACCTTAATGGGAGTGTTGTGAGGTGTAAATGATATAAAGACCTTTGAAGGCCCCAAAGCACCATATGAATACCAGCCGTTGTTATCATAAGGTTCTACCACTACTTTGGGCAAGTCAAATCCCTTCTCCTCTCCGCAGTGGTTACCTCGTCTCTAAAATACAAGAGATGGGTAAGATGGCTGCCAAAGTCTCTTCCAGCTTTCCACCCTCTTTTGTTTCTCCTGCTCCTTGCTTGAGAACCAGACTAGGAAGAGCTTCCTAAGTTGGGCGGACAAGCATGAGAGAGGTTGATTCTATACTTTCTTGCCAGAGAGTGATATCCTAAGCTTGACAAAGAGCTTTGTGGATAGATAACAGAAGCAGCTGCTGGTGCCTGCCTCCCTATACCTTGAGACACTGAGGAGGAGGATGCCATGGCAATTATCCCTATGACTCATGTGGGGGAACTCAAAGCACTAGAATGCATCAGGAGTTTACCCAAGAGCTTCGATTGATGTCAAGCAGATGTGTGTATGCAAACACATTTGGCAGTTAGGAGATGCTGTAAACACTCATTTAACTGTTGTCACTGAGATGAAATGTTGACATCTATTCTCTAACCAGCTTCATGATATGCTAAGATCCCTGGCTCTGTCAGGTTTGAGCGAGGAATTTTGACTCTCTGGGCCTGCCTTCTCTGTAAAGTGAGGTGGGGGCACACCTTGGACTTCCAAGGTCCCGTTAGGATCTAATATCTTACGTTCTTATGAAATCCCACTAATTTGTGCAGTTACAAATTGCTGTGTAAATGTAGGCAAGTCCTTTCATTTCTCAATGCCTCATTTCCATTTTTTTAAAAGCAAAAATCATTTTTACAATAAATTTAATAGTCTTAACAAACCCTGGCAACCATTCAAAAGTGGAAAAATGTATAGTTACACACTTGATCACATCCAGGTTAATTAAAGTATGCAAACCGATTTTGAACAAATACCAAATACCACCCCTCTCCTCGTTTTCTACATGTTGCCAGTTCTATGATTATTTACATAATTTAATCACCATATACATTGTCATTCTGATTCACTTTCTTCATGCTGTATTGCTTCATGTAAGCTTTTGTCTTCATGTTTGTAATTTCCTATACTGCAATAACATTCCATTGTGTTCATATATGCCACACGCTTTATTTCCTGGTCACAAGACACATAGGTTATATTCTTACAAATACTACTGCTAAAGAAACTTTTTTTATGTAAATAGAACTCTTTTTCCTCCTATCAACAGTTTGAGTCCCAGGTCTGCACTTACTCCCTGTGTGACCTTGGGCAAGTCCCTTCCCCATTTGGGGCTTTAGTTACTTCATCTGTAGAATGAGAGAATAGGACTAGATGATCTCTAAGGTCTCTTTGAGTTCAAAATATAAGATCATATTGTGCTTAAGAGACAGTGCTAAAGCTCTTTTTGTGGTGACAGAGAACTGGAAATTGAGGGGATGCTCATCCATTGGGGAATGGCTGAACACGTTGTGGCATATGAATGTAATGGAACGCAGACTTCAGAAAAACCTGGAAAGACTTATATGAACTGATGCTGAGTGAGGGGAGCAGAACCAGGAGCATATTGCACACAGTCATAGCAACATTATGCAATGAACAGCTGTGAATGACTTAGCTCCTCTCAGCAATACACTGATCTAAGACAATTTCAAAAGACTCAGGATAGAAATCCAGAGAAAGAATTATGGAGTCCGAATGCAGATCGAAGCATACTAGTTTTACTTTTTTTTGTTTTTCTCGGTTTTTTTCCTTTTGTTCTGTTTCTTCTTTCACAACATGACTAATATGGAAATATGTTTGGCATGATTATACATGTATAACCTATGTCAGCTTGCTTGCTGTCTTGGGAGGAGGGAGGGAGGGAGAAAAATTTGAAACTCAAAATCTTATAAAAATTTATGTTGAAACTATTTTTACATGTAATTGGAAAAAATAAAATACTATTTCCAAAAAAAAAGCATCAGAGAGATATAGTGCTAAAAATGGATCAGCCAGTCAAAAGGGATGAATAGCTTTGTAGTCCTTACTATATAATTCCATCTTATTTCCAAAAAAGTTTGTACCAATTCATTACTCCATCTAGTAGCAGACTTTCCCCCCACAAACTCCATCCAGGATTACTTTTTTCCATCTTTAATTATCTTTGCTGGCACCCAGGACCATCACCAGGAGCCTTGACTCATCTTGCCACTGGATTCTGATAACTCTGGAGGAGAGAGTGAGGCTGACAATTTTGTGCAGTTCTGCCTCACTTAAATCTAATCCACGTTCAAGTCAAGACATCACCCTCATGATGTCATCGGTCCTGTTCAAGAATGAAAGATGGATGAAAGGGAGGAGATATTAGAGGTCAAAGTGAGAATGAAGAATAGGTTTGAGAGTGGTAAGGTACAAAGAGAGATGGAATAATGGAGTATAGGTCAAAGGGGGAAAGAGAAAGAAATAGTATTTCTAAAGTACCTAGTATGTGCCAGACATTGTGCTAAGCATTTTTACAAATAATATGTCATTTGATCTTCACAACAATCCTGTGAAATGGGTGATATTATTAACCCTATTTTAAAGTTGAGTAAATTGAGGCAGTCAGAAGTTAATTGACTTGCCCAGAGTCACATAGCTAGTAAGCGTCTGAAGCTAGGTCTTCCTCAGTCCAACCCCAATGGCGGCACCACCACTTTGCTGCCAAGGAATTTCAGAGTTCTCAAACATGAAAGTGGATTGTGGTTTAAGGTGCCACATTGGTCTGAAATTTCTTTATCCCTATGAAGGAATTTTACTAGATGACATAGAAGACCCTTTTTACCACTAAGATTTTTACAATCCTACTTTGGGAGAGGGATCAATTTTAATAAGGAAGAAGCTTGAATTATAGAATTATTTTTCTTTTTTTCTTTTTTTGAGGCAATTGGGGTTAAGTGACTTGCTTGATTAGAGAATATTTTAAAAGAAATAAATGTATAAATTATTTTTAAAGCATACACAATAACATGAACCCAGGGCTACTAACCTGAAGGTCCACTGCAATTCTGAAACACTAAGTGTGATCCTAAACTAAGGTCTGTGTTAATAAACAGATAATGATTTGTATTTAGTAAGTCAATTTTATAAAATTTATCAGATCAAGTGTATCTTAATACAATGGGTTCTTTAAAGTAGTTTAAACAACCTCCCAGTTGGGTTTGTTACTAATTTGTTCAGCAAATCCTTTCTTGGCAGATAGTATAAAGATGCATTTCAGCCTAGCCTGCCTAAATTGTCACAGATCCCAGTGAGAGAAGACTGGCAGGATTGTTGTGGGGAAAGCACTTTAAGCACCATATAAATGTGAATTATTAATTCACAATATTGAATTATCACAGTGTGCTTCTGTATACATTCACCGTAGTCAAAGTAGACAGAATTGTCTGAAAGCGCAATGATAAATCAAAAGCTTGTCCTAAATTCTTTTCTTCTATTTCCACATTTACCATTACAAAACAACTACTCTTGATTCTTCCCTGAAGTCTTCCTCTGATATCTCTTTGTGGGCTGGAGGTGAGCCTGGGCTATGATGGGGGGACACAAGTTTGATTGTGAGCTTGGTAAAGAATTCACTGTGTGATGGGAGGAGCAACGAAGCCAAGGGCAGAGATTCATCCTTGACGGTTGGTCACTAAGGGGCACATCTGTAACCCCATAGCAATTCACTGAACCATACACTAAGGCGTGGAGGGGCTCTAATCTCTGTCAGTGGAAGAAGAAATGATAGCTCTTTTAGGATCATAATTCCTTAGTTATAGGGGACTTGAAAAGCCATCTAGTTGGTAGAGTGAATAGATCCCTAAACCCAGAGTCTGGAAGACCTGAGTTCAAATCCAGCCTCTGACACTTGCTAGCTTTGTGACACTGGACAAGTCACTAAACCTCCACCTCTCTCAGTTTCCTTAACTGTAAAATTGGAATGATTACAGCACCACAATAACCCAGTTGTGAGGATCACGTAAAATAAAGTTGTAATGCATTTAGTACAGTGCCTGGTATGTAGTGAACGCTGCAGAAATACTTATTCCTTTCCCCTTTTTCTAACTCAAAGGGATACTGAGGTGATAAAATGAGATATTTGTAAAATGCTTTGCCAACCCTAAAGTGTTTTTAAAATACCGGTTATTATCATTGTCTAATCCAAGGGTTCTTAACCTGGGGTCTGCAAACTTGGTTTTTGAAAAATATTTTGACAACTCTATTCCAACATAATTGGTTTGCTTTGTAATCCTGTGGATTTTATTTTATGCTTTTAAAAACATTATCTGAGAAGAGAGCTGTCCATAGGCTTACCAGACTTCCAAAGGGGTTTGTGACTCAAAAAAAGGCCAAGAACTCTGCTCTAGTAAAAGTCCCCATTTCCTAGAGGCAACACCAGGCCCATAGAGACTGTGACTTAGCCAAGATGATACAGTGAGGAAGCAACAGAGCTTGAATTCGAACCCAGACCCTCTGACTCCAAACCCTGCACTCGGGCTGTGCCATGCAGCCTCCCTAAAATAAAGCAGATTTGATGCAATGCTTTCCATTTCACAGATCATTTTCATATTCATGATCTCCTTTGATCCTGATGACCTTGTGAACCCGAGGGAGTAGGTATCATACACTCTTATGTTAAAGATTAGGAAACTGAGGCAATGGCTCAAATTCAGTCCTATTGCAGGTTTTGTCTTTTTAATTACTATCAGGGGGAACTTACAGAATTATAAAACATTAGTTTCAACTGTCCTTAGAGGTCATCTGGCCCAGCGCCTTGCTGAAGTAGGAATCTGAGCAGCATCCTTCATAAGTCACTATTTAAAGGGTGCTTGAACAAACATGCTTCCCCCTGCTCCCCCGAAGGGAGCCCACTTTATTCAAGGTCAGCGCTGTTTGGAAATTCTCTATTTTGAGCTGAACCTGCCTCCCTGTAACTTAATTAGTCAAAGTTAAATTCATACCTAGCAATTGGGGGGCAGCTAGGTGGTGCAGTGAAGGCTGGCCTGGAGTCAGGAAAATTCTTCTTACTGAGTTCAAATCTGGTCTTAGACAATTACTAGCTGTGTGACCCTGGGCAAGTCACTTAACCCTATTTGCCTTGATTTCCTCATCTGTAAAATGAGCTGGAGAAGGAGGTGGCAAATCACTCCAATATCTTTTCCAAGAAAACCCCAAAATGACATCTCAAAGAATTGGACATGACCAAAAAATTGACTAAAGTGAAAGTAATTTCTCCTTCGGAGGATGCCTGCTTGTATCGTGTTTTTCAACACACCTCCTACTCTATGTTCCAGGCCCTCTCTATCTTCTCTGCTCTTTCCCCTCTCTGTCTCTCACTCTTTTCCTTGGATATTTTTCCCACACCGTCTCACAGGATTGAACTGGCCTCTTTGCTAGAGGCCTAAAACCCAACACTATCACCCCACATGCATTCCTTGAAATCCTTTCACAAAACTCTAGTTTTTTGGGAAGATGTCCAAACCAGCCTTGGGTCATCCATTCTGAAGCTCTCTAAGTATAAGCACGACTCTCTCCCTTTGCTGTGAATAAGCATCTTAATTCAGAATCAAAGCCTTATCTTCCCAAGGACATCTCTGAATTTGTTTAGAACTACACTTATCTCTTCCGCATTGTAACTTTCCTTAGTACAATTTCGATGTATTGCTGGTCGGCATAAGAAATTAAATGAGAATTTTGGGAAGTTTTGTGGAAGTCACAGGCGACATGGAAAGGCCAACAGATGACACAGAAAACGTTTAGAAAGTCAGAAACGCATAAAATGTATATTGTATTGTATAACGTCAACATATTTTATCTTTTAATACCGTGATAATTCAGACTTCTTCCCTGGCATGAAGGGAGGGCCAAAAAATTTTTCGCAGCTTTTCCAGATTGCATGGTGGTGGGGGCAGGGTGGGGGGGAGTACCACAGCCCTAACCCCCATGATACGGAAGGGATAACTGTCCTGGCAAGTACTTTGCCACAAGTTGAAATACTTAGTCCACAGGCCAGCAAGGTCACAGATCACAGGATACGAGCTCTAGAACTGGAAGGAATCTGACATGTCAACTAGTCCAATACCTTTCGATTTTTACAGATGATACTTTCCAAAAGGTCACTATACCTCTTATAATAAAATCAAATAAGTGTTTATTTCAGTAACAAAATGTCAAAAGACATTCCTCACACCATTACTTTACAAAAGTAAAAATAAATATCTGAAAGGCTTAGGAATCATGACAAGGATTGGGGGATGAATGTGAAACTGATTAAGTGTATATTAAAGAAATAAGACCAAATAGGAAATAACTGAAGATCTAACAGTGCTTCCTACTTCAAAGTGAGTCATGGCAAGTTCGATGACATATCTGAAAAGTTACTTAAAACTAGTCACACTTAGTGGAGAAGGAGATGGCGAACCACTCCAGCATCTTTGCCAAGAAAACACCAAATGTGGTCACAAAAGAGCTGGACATGACTGAAATGACTCAACAACCACAAAAACGTCATGTCTACTGAGTATGTAGTATGCTTCATTTAATAACTCATTAGAAAATTTTTACTACGAATGAAGAGGCAAAGGTAGGACCCTCTGACTTCAGATCCAGGGCTTTCCACCGTACCACAGTGGCTTGCCCAAGGGTACACCAGCAGTTCCTTTGAATTTAACTGCTTTACAGCTAAATGCAGGAGAAAGGAGTGGAAAGACCATTAGATTGGAAGCCGGAGAATCTGGGCAGTATTGAGTCGGTAGCATGGGACACTACCTGGGGACAGAAAGCACAGGATCAGTATATCATTGGAAGGATCTCTGTGCAACCAGGGGGCGGCAAATAGAGCATTAGGTACTGGAGGTGAGGCTGGGGAACTGTACCAGGATAGGGAAGAATAAGGATAAGGACACCTATAATATAGTGGGGCAGGGGCGGGGGAGGAAATACTTGAAAAAGTTAGAAGCCCTACATTTTGAATCTCAGCTCTGGGTGGCCTTGGACAAAGCATTTCCTCTCTCTAAGCCTCAATTTCTTCATTTATAAACTATAATTAATAATCCCTGCCCTTCCTACATTGCACCAATATTATGTAGGAGAGCGCTTTGGCAACAGTAAAGGACTGTGGAAATGGAAGCTATTCACTACTAAAGAGAGGTGAAAAGTGCTTCACATATGGTGCATTACCATTTGCAAAGTCTTCACGGTACACTGGCAAGAATGCTGGTCTTGGAGTCAAGGAGATCTGGGTTTGAGTCTAGATTCCACCCTTTACTAGCAGTGTGAACACAGTCACTTTCCCTTTTTAAGCCAAATTTTCCTCATGTGTAAAATGTGGCTAAGAATATCTGCACTACCTACCACACAGGAACGGTCTGAGGATCTCACTGTAAGGGCCTCTGAGTACGTATGACCTTATATTTTCACAGTTTCATCAGTTTTGCGCTACACCTCCAAAGTGCCCTGTCCATCTATACATGCAGCTAATTCTGAGATGGAGAATGGAATGGCCACCGACTAGTCCCACTTATAATACTTTCAAAGAAGAAGGACCAAGGTACTCAATGAAGCTATAAGAGACAAAGTAAAACAGAAATTCAAGCATTCAGCCTTTATTAGGGGCATGTTGCAATATGGCAGCAAAGATGATGTCCCTTCCCAGCCCCCAATACATTCTGTTCTCTGCAGCTCGAATGCTGGCAGGACCCTCAGACATAGGGGGCATTTGGTTGGGGTCACAGCCCAATTATACATACAGTCTCACAGACAGACTGCCATGACAGAGCCTGGGGAAATTCATTGACCCATCTAAGTTTCCTGTCACAAGAAGATGCCAAAATATGATGTAAAACTAATTTGAACAGGGTCTTTTTACAGACTGAATGTTCTGGGGAGGAGGGCAATGGGAGAACCAGGAAACCTGGGGGCTACAATGTGCTGTGTTACTTTGGGCAAGCTACTGCCCTTCTCTGGGGCTGAATTTCCTCCTTTGTAAAGGGAGAGAGCTATCTCCAAAGAAGGCCCACACTCTAACAGAATGAGACAAATCTCTAGAACCCATACGCACGCAAATCTCTCATACCTCCACGTCTTCATGCTATTCCCCATGCATAGAATGTCTTCTTTATCTTTGCCTGTTAAATTCCTACCCGTCCTTTAAAGCCCAACTGGAATGTTATCTCCTCTCCGAAGCTTTCCCTGATTCCCCAGACATAGACAACTTTTCCCATAGTACTGTGGTTTGCGATGCACTTTTCATATAATGATATGTTTTTGGAGAGACATAGCACTAGGCTCACCACAGAATAATGCATTTTTTTGCCATGGCACCGCATGAAAATCACCTATTAATGGGATCTATAGTGGTAGAGGGAATACATACCCCACCCCAAAAAAATTACATATCCTTAAAGTTGAAGGTGCTAACTATAGATACACTTCTTATCCCCTTACTAGACATAAGTGAGTTCCTTATAGCCATGGTGCGTGTTTTATCTAAACTTTATATCTCCTCCATCACCTAGTCAAGTGTTTTGCATACAGTAGGTGCTTACTAAATTGTTGTTATGTGGTTCATCAGTAATAGTCAATGGTTCCATGGCAGATTTCAGGGAGCTTGTATGGCGATTCCATACTTGAAGAGTTGTCATCAAAAAGCCAGGTTCTCAAGTTAATCTGATTATTCTCCTGCTTTCCCTGGGGTAAGTAGATCTCCTCTACTAGAATTTCATCTCCTTCCAAGTAGGGATTGTTTCATTTATTGGATTTCTATCCCTAGCACTTGGTACACAGTAGGCACTTAATAAGTGTTTGTTGATAGATTAACTGGATTCCAAGGGGTGCTGGCTCTGTGGGGATGGTACAAGCATGGTAGCTCCCACAGACCCTTATTCATACAGTATTTAAGGTAGGAACACTTCACCCATTAATCCCTCCCCTTTCTGATACTCCATAGGACTTTAGAATGTCAAAGTCGGAAGGGGCCTTGGGATCATAAAACAGGCTGTCAGACTGGGAAGCAACCTCAGGACCACAGAGCCATAGACTGCTAGAGTTGTATCATTCAGTCCAATTCTTTCACTTGAAAGATGAGAAAATGGAGTTTAGAGAAGTGACTTATTCAAGATCACAAAGCGACTCCACACTACCAGTAGTGCTTGCCCCACCCAATACTTCCTGAAGCTGCATCTAAGACTTCAGGAACGGTAAAGAAAAAAATAAGTATGGCTCCTGTGCTAAAGGCTTCTCATTTGCCTGCATCAGAGGAGGCAGAAACCACCCCCCTTGTGTCTTTGCCAAGCTTAGGCTACCTTGTGGGGGTAATTTTCACTCACAGGAAAGAGGAACCACCAGTCAGTCAACCAATCAGCAAGGATTTATTAAGGGCCTACTAAACAATCCCTACTTGAAATGAGTTCTAAGCTACAAAGTTATGACTGGTTTACTTGGTCAGTGCTCATGGTTGGGGACATCGGGTCATAGGGTTTAGAGCTGGAAGGGACTTTATATACCAGTCCACTCATTTGACAGATGAGGAAACAGAGGCACAGAAAGGTTGTGATTTACCTAAGGTCACATAGAGAGGAACCCGGGTTGTTCCCAGTAACTTCTGGCTCCATAAACTTGAATGTGGGAATCATGATGTTCAAAGAAGTGTAGGACTAACAGGGATCCCTACATAATATGAGAACTCCAATAGAAAGTTAAGAGCAGCGACTGTTTGTTTTTGTCCTCATATTTCTAATGTCCAGCACAGCAGGCATTTAATAAATGATTTGTGTAATTGAACTGAAGGCCCTCTACAGCATCCCTAACAGATGCCTAGCTAGTCTCTGCTTGAATCGTCTCCAGTGATGGGGAGTTCACTCTCTCAGAAGTCATCCTATTCCATTGCAGGATGGCTTCAATGATCAGCATTTATCTTAATGGTGAACCAAATGATCTTGATAGTGAACCAAAATTGCCCTTCCTGAACTTACATGCACTACTTTTAGTTCTGTTTTCTGGAGTCTATGAACACTCAGACAGTTGGCAAACATTTATTAAGTAACCACCGTGTTCCAGGCACAATGATAAGCTCTGGAGTCACAAAAGACTTGTCTTTTCCCTCTTTCCTATAATAGTTCCTTAAATATTGGAAGCAAGCAATCATGCCTCCCCTATGTCTTTTCTTCTCCACTAACCAGCTACAGTTATTTCACTGTTCCTCATTTGGCCTGGTCTCCAGTCCCCAGCTTGATCATCTTTCTCTCACTCTAGTCTATCAAAATCCCTCCTAAAATGGCTGGAGCTGAACACAATATCCCAGCTATTGCACAAACAGGGCAGAAGACATAGAGGTCCTTACCACTGTCACTCCAGACACTAGCCTTCTAATCATGAATCTGAAGAAAACAAGTGACTCCAATTCTGTACCTGCACAAACCTCAACAACGAGCACTGACTCTCCAAATTTTGCCCTGCTGTTCCTCTGAGTATTTAGAGGAAAAAGAAAGAAAGAGAGAGACAGACAGACAGACAGACAGACAGACAGAGAGAAAAGAAAGAAAGAAGGAAAGAAAGAAAGGAAGAAAGGAAGGGAAAAAGAGAAAGAAAAGAAGGAAAGAAAAAGAAAGAAGGAAAGAAAGGGAAAGAAAGGAAAGAAAGGGAAAGGAAGGAAAATCAAGAATGGAAAGAAAGAAAAGGAAAGGAAGGAAGGAAGAGGGAAAGAAAGTAGAGAAAGAAAGAAAAGGAAAAGAAAGAAGAGATAGGAAGGAAGGGAAGAGAAAGAAAAAGAAAGAAAGGAAAGGAAAGGAAGAAAGAGAAAGAAGAGAGGGAAGGAAGGAGGGAGGGAGGAAGAAAGGAAGGAAAAGGAGAAGGAAAGGAAGAGAAAAAAAGAAAAGAAGGTGAACAGAAGGAGGGAAGATCTCAGATACACACAAGTGCCCATGTGTGCACATACATACATTATACACACACATCATGCAAAATGGAGCCCACAAGGCCACTTGGCAGGGGAGAGAGAGAGGCTCCCCAGAACCATTCTCTTCTTGCCCCCATCATGCCCTTAGCGTCATGCTCCACAGCCACCCACACGCATCTATAGGTCAGGGTCTTGATAGCTGCACATCACTCCTGCATCTTCCTTGTGGTCACAGTTGTGTTTGCCAACCCCAGCATGCGAACACTCCAGAAGGTTTCTCTCCTGCCCTGTGCAGCGAACATCATCCAGAAGGATGGGCAGGGACTGGCCCTCGCCAAATTCTGCCCTCTTGGCCGCCTTGACCACATAGGGGAAGCCCAGTTGGCGGCAGACAACAGCTGCAGCCTTGGAGTCCCAAACATCATCACAGACAGTGCCCCACCTTCCGCTCACATAGATCTCCACTCGGCCCCGGTCCCGACCTGGGGACTGGTGGTTGAGCAATCGGACAGCACCATTCCGGGGAGCTGGGGGTGCTGTAGTTGGCCTTTTTTTCCTCCTCCCACCTCTCCGGCCAGAAGGCCGCCGCGTAGGGGTCAAAACAGATGCTGTGGGGGTCACTGAGCGGTTTCGGATGAGTTGCAAAATCTGCTCGACCCAGTCAGGTGTTGAAGAGGGTGTGGGCCTTGTGGTGGAGGTGCTCCGTCGTGGGGCTTTGGTGGTGGTTCGTGGTTTAGGCCGCGCAGTCACAG
Source organism: Trichosurus vulpecula (assembly GCF_011100635.1). Lineage (NCBI taxonomy): Eukaryota > Metazoa > Chordata > Mammalia > Diprotodontia > Phalangeridae > Trichosurus > Trichosurus vulpecula. The sequence goes on along the minus strand of NC_050575.1, from coordinate 11,882,945 downwards.
TCTGGGAGATGAACTCTGTGAAAAAGAAAGAGAATTGTGAGAAGCAACTTTCTCCCCAATTTTGGCCTTTGGTGATAGGATACTAGAGCCTCTGCCACTGATTTCTTTGAGAGAATAACCATGGAAGGACTGAGATTTCATCAATTCAGTTGCGGCTGGCCTTGGAAAACAGCATCCTCACTGCCCAGCCCTTTGGGGTATTCCGTATCTAAGATCTCAAGCAGCAAGCAGCACAGCCCAATACACGAGGCTCTTCCCAGGGATGCATGAAATCCAGAGTAACACAAACACAGAAACTTATCCAGAAACCTGGACTCCCTAGATTTATACTGCTCTTCCACCGCAGAATAATACTTGCTTCTCCAAGAATCACGAAATATCACATTTGGAAGACACTTTAGAGGCCATCTAGTGCAACCCATACCGGAAGCAGGAACCCTCCCTCCATGGCATCTCCAACAAGTGGTCCTGCACTCTCCACCTGGAGACCTCCAGGGTGCCCATTCCAGTTTTATGCCACTCTAAACTATGTCTCTCATTATATCTTTTTTTTAATTTGAAGTCAATTGGGGTTAAGTGATGTGCCCAGGGTCACACAGCTAGTAAGTATCTGAGGCTGGATTTGAACTCAGGTCCTCCTGACTCCGGGGTCTGTGCTCTATCCACTGCACCACCTAGCTGCCTTTTTTTCCTTTCTTTTTTTCAATATATCAGACCTAAAGCTGCCTTTCTGAAACTCTTCACCTATTGCTATTAGTTCTGCCCTCAGGCTGGACCAGGAGTCAGAAAGACCTGAGCTCCAACCAGCCTCCAACACTCACTTAGCTGAGTGATTCTGAGTAAGTTACGTAACTTCTGTTTACCTCAGTTTTCTCATCTGTAAAACAGGGATGATAATAGCACCTCCCAGGGTTGTCATGAAGATTAAATAAGATAATTATAAAGCATTTAGCACAGTGCCTGGCACATAATAAGCCCTATAACAAATATTATTATTATTATTACTAATAACACTTGAGGCTTTTATTTCCCCCACTAAATCTTCTCTTCTCCAGGTTCATTCAACCAGTCCTCTCATGATGTTCATCCTGGTCACCCCGTTATGGGCCCACTCCAGCTTCTCTGGGGCCTGTCTGTCGTGACACGGTGGACAGAACTGAACACAGCCCTCCCACATGTGGTCCACTGAGGGCAGAGCACAGCAATACCATTGCCTCCCAGATTTAGTACACTATGACTCTCTAAATGCTACCGAGGATACTATTAGACTTTTTAGACTGTAGTACTACCCTGTTGGTTCATGTTATGGCTGACATTTTGAGTTCACTGTCTATAAAAAATTTCAGATATTTTTCATTGGGACTGTTATCTACCCATGTCTCCTCAAAGCTGTATTTTTAAGCCTAATTTTTTTTAATCTAAGTGCATGACCCAGGGAGAGTCACCTCTTTGCTTCTTCCTTATAATTTCAATCCACTGGTTCTAGTTTTGTCTCCTGGGAATTGCTAAGAAAATGTCTAATCTCTCTTCCATATGACAGGCCATAAGATATTGAAGATGGCAACACTGTCCCTCCAGAGACTTCTCTTCCCTGAGCTAAACATGCCAATTCCTCAAAAACATGAGGCTCCTTAACATCCTTGCCACCTGCCTCTGGCCAAACATGATGCCCAGAACAGTGATCAGTACCCTAAACCAACAATTCTCAAACTTTTTGGTCTCAGGACCTGTTTATGCTCTTTTTCTTTGGAGGAGAAAGCAATCGGGGTTGGGTGACTTGCCCAGGGTCACACAGCTAGTAAATGTCTGAGGCTGGATTTGAACTCAGGTCCTTCTGATTTCAGGACTAGTTCTTTATCCACCGTGCCACTGTGCACTCTTAAAAATTACTGAAGATCCCAAAGAGCTCTTGGTTATGTGTGTTACATCTATTGATATTTACCATCAGACATATTAGTTTTATTGTGAATGTTGTTTTAAGCTCGTGGATCCTCTGACAGCATCTCAAGGACTCCCAGGAGCCCCTGGACCACACTTTGGGAACCACTGCCCTAGACCAAGGACAGCTTTAGATAGAGAGTTGAATCAAGGCAGAGAGTACATGTTGGGGGAAGAGGGGAAAAGGTAAGGACAGACTGGAGGATATCAGCGTCGTTAGGATCAGACAGGCAGGGTGCTTGATCTGTGGAGCCAAAGGAAGCAGCCAGTAGCCCTTAGAAGGAGATTAGCCTTTCCTCCTCCAAGTCTCCTGCAGGTAGCAGATAAATCTAATGAGAATCTGAAGCTCTGGACTGGTGTGTGTGCTAACCTATTATACTGCAACGGTGGGGCTAACTGTGCTGACTGAGCATAGGCAAGATAATAATTAGCAGGGAGTAGAAAACGAAGACAGTCACACAGCACAGAGCTGCCCTTGCTTGCTCCAGGTTAACAGATGTGGATGAATGAAATCTGAGGGTACTGAGTGAATTAGCAGATGGGATTGAGGAGTCTCTGTCAGTGATCTCGGGGGTAATGGGGAGAATGGGAAGGAGTGAAAGGGAAAATCTGTTATTCAGTTGTGTCTGACTTTTTGTGACCCCATTTGGGTTTGTTTTTTTAACAAAGATATTAGCAGTTTGCCATTTCCTTCTCTAGCTCATTTTGCCAGTGAGGAAACTGAGGTAAACAGAGTTAAGTGACTTGTCCAGGGTCACAAGGCTAGTAAGTACCTGAGGCCAGATTTGAACTCATTAAGATGAATCTTTCTGACTTCAGGCCCAGCACTCTATCTGCTGAACCACCTAGCTGCACAGGAAAATGTCCTGATGTCAGAATAAAAGATATCAATACATTGTTTTAAAAGAATTAAAGGGGTTAGGGTTAGAAGGGATCGCTTCCAGTTGGGGGTTGTCTGTGGCAGCCTTACTGAAGTGGAAGGGTCTGAGCTGGGCTCTGAAGGACGCATAATAGTATGCTAGCCCGTATCTGGGAAATACCAAGTCATCTCTCCACAGTCTCAGAAATCCCCTGCCAGGACCGCCCTGAGAGAAAGGGAAAACAGGGCCTCCCTGAGGCTGAGCAAGGGGGAGCTGAGAGACAGTAGACTTTGCTCCCATTTTTCCTGCTTCTTTCCCTTTGTCGGGATAGGGGAAAGTTGGAGAGGAAGCTAAGCTAAAGGACAGGGGTCGCTGCCAGCCAACAAAAAATGCATCTGACTCTCCCTGCCCTGCCTTGACCTGCACCTTCACTTGAGCCACACTGCCCGTGCTGCTACTTTTTAATGTTCTGTCTTTTGCTAACTGAATAGGCTCTCCTTTTCCCTGATTTCCTGATTCCCAGGTACTAGACTCAAAAGCACCCCAAATGCATGTCTCCCCACGGCCTTCCCCCATCACTGGAATGTGTGAGAGAAGCTCAGGCTGCCATGACAACCCAGTCAACACAAAGGACTTTCTTTCTGTGCCTTCTCCACCACCCCCTGACTCCCCCTGCCCCAGACAGCTTTGAAGTTCCTTAGGACGGCAAAGATTTCGATTTCTGACAACGCTTCATGGCTCTGGGGTCAGCCTGGTGTGTAGGAAACAGCCCTGGTCAAAGAGCCAAAAGGTCACGTTTCTTAGTCCTGGACACGTCAGCAACTAGCTCATGGCCCCAGAGAAGTCAAAACCTTAGCGTTTAAAAGTGGAAAAGACTCTAGGGAACATTTAACCAAACCCCCTACTTTTCGAGATGAAGAAACAGACCTAGATAAGGGAACTGACTCACCTAGATAGCAGTTTCTAGAGTGCTTTAAAGTTTAAAATCACTTTCTTCATGGTAGACACAGGAAGCAGGTAGGATGATCCCCATTTTTACAGGACTCTTACCAACAACACAGGTGCTTCCAAGAGAGATGGTAAGAGAAAGGAGTCCTTAGTATGGATAAAGGGACCGTATGATGCCTTTAAGGATTAAAGGGAAGAGAATCTACTCATTACCCACCAGAGAGGCAGCATGGTTCTCAAAAACCCAGCATGGTCTGGAGTTCCTCAAGGTTAAAACTATTTTCCTAGTAAAATGAAGATATTTCTATTTCTAATACAGTAACTATTGATCAATATAACCCACATTAACAAAAGTTCTTTGGGGGAGTCCTCATTTTTTAAGCATTTAAAGGGGTCCTGAGACCAAAAAGGTTCAAGGACTGATAGCTGGTGTAGTTCATAGAGCATTGGACTTGGAGGAAGCCCTGAGTTCAAGCCCTGCCTCAGACACTCACCAACTGTGTGACTCTGGGTAAGTCACTAACCTTTCTGTCCAGTTTCCTCATATGTAAAATGAGGCAGAGCAGTGTGTTTGAATTCACTGGGCTCTGACATCCCTTCTAGATCTAAACCCATCATCCTATAAACCAGCTCAATGTACCCTCTCAGGGCCCCTCCACCTGGGCAGGGAGAGACAGCACAGAGCTCGGGAATACTGCTTATAATAAAGATAAAAGCTGACACTGATGTGTTGTTTTAAGGTTTGCAAAGTGATTTTATATATTTTATATGAATATATAATAAAATTATATAGACACATATATGTATCTACGTCTCCATATGTATGTAAATGTAAACTTCATTTGAGTACCACAACAACCCCCTATGCCCAATGTCTCCCCTCTCCAATCTATTCTCCACACAGTTGTCAAATTCATCTCCTCCTACAGGCTTCTTTAGGTCCCAATTAAAATCCCATCTTTTACAGGAAACCTTTCCCAATCTCTCAATTCTAGCGCCTTCCCTCTTTTAATTCTATTCTCTTTATCCAGTATATGGCCGGCTAGTACACACTTCTTTACCCATTAAATTGTTACCTCCTTGAGGGCAGAGACTGTCTTTTACACCTTTCTGTGTCTCCAGCACTTAGCAAACCGCCTGCACATAGCAGCCTCTTACTAAATGTCTATCGAGTGACTAACAAGTTGATTTTGCTAAAGCACAAATCAGACCGCACTCACGAAGCTCTTCAGTGATCCTCCATGCCCTTTAGGGGTACACGCATTCAGTCTGTCACGTACAGCCACTCAGAAAAAAAAGTTCTCCCCGCCAAAGTCCCTCGCACTATCAGATGGTTCAAAGGATGTAGTTTTATCAATGTCACTGACAATTGAGAAGATACATTACCATGTGCTCTGCTGTTTACCCTAAGGATTTTGCAGTCCTTACTCAGCTGACTTGCAGCCAAAACCTCCTATGTGTTGTCTCTGCCCTTAGAATGTGAGCTCTTTGAGAGGAGGGGCTGTCTAATTTTTCTATTTCTAACCCAGCACCAAATGTGTTTCATTCATTCATTCATTTGTTCACAGTCTAGCTCCAGCATAGCTTTCCAGGCTGACTACACATTACTAGGGAAGGCACTAGAATTAAGAGGGGTTGGTAAAGACTTCCTGAGCAGGAGGTAGAAGGTTCCCCCTTACAAACTCTTCAAGCCAAACTACCTATCTGCAGTTCTACAAAAATGACATTCTATTGTTCACCTCCATACCTCCGCACAGGATTTCCCCCATGCCTGGAACACCATCCCCCTACCTCTTGGAACTCCTAGGGTATTTCCGAGGGTCTGCTCAAGGGTTCCCTCCCTCAAGAGGCCTTTCCTAATTGCCCCAAATGTCAGTGCCCCTTTTATTTTGTAGATACCTTTTCTGTGAACATGCTGCATCCACCATCCACCTGTTTTGTACTACCAACCCCCCAGAAGATGTAAGCTCCTCGATATTAGGGACTGTCTTGCTCTTGTATTTGGGGCAGGCCACTTTACCCGTTTAAACTTCAGCATTCTTCTCTATAAAATGGAGATAAAAGTCTTTGTATTACCTATCTCACCAAGCGGTTATGAGGAAAGGACTTTGGAGACATTTTGTCGTTGTTCAGTCATTTTAGACATGTCCTACTCTTTGTGACACCCTTTGGAGTTTTCTTTGCAAAGATGATGGAGTGGTTTGCCATTTCCTTCTCCAGCTCATTTTGCCAATGAGGAAACTGAGGCAAACAAGGTGAAGTGACTTTCCCTGGGTCACACGTCTAGTAAGTGTCTGAAGCCAGATTTGACCTCACGAAGATGAGTCTTCCTGACTTCAGACCACATGCTCTGCCCATTGTTCCACCTAGTTGCCCCATGTAAACATTAAAGCCTTATGAAAATAAAACATTTTTCTTCTTCTTTAGCTCTTCCACCATGCTTTGCCCATGGCAACTGGTCAAGAAATAATTAGTGACTGAGTAACTCAGCTGCTTCTCTCTCATTCATCTCCTTGGATTGCCAGGTTGGTTGGAGGCAGAAAGCCCAGAACCAGCTAGGAAAGCCAGGATCAGTCTGGGAAATAAAAAGCTGCCCCATGCCCTGTGCCCATGCTACTTGTATCAGTCATGATGCCATAGTTGCTATGTCTTCTGGGTCCTATGATGTTGAAACCAAACCCAGAAGCCTCCCACATCCATCTCAGAGGCTGAGGGGGGCCCATCTCTAAGGAATAACATGATATAATAAGAGAGTGGTAGCTTCAGACTCTGAGGATTGGGATTTGAAATCAGGCTCTGGCATTTATGATCTTGGGCAAGTCACCCTCAGTTTCTTCTCCTAGAAGATTAGGAGCTCAGCGTAGATCATCCCTCCCAGCTCAGACTCCCAGGACCCTGGAGTCTGCATGCCAAATGTCAAAGAAGCAACAAGACTTACTCTCCTTAGGTGCAAAGCTGATGATTCGGCTCTTCACTTTCACGGGGGCCGCCTTGATCTGACACTTGCCCGGAGGAGCTCTCCTGCCAACACATAGAAGGGGCCATGAGAAGGCTTCCCCAGTGCAGCAGCACCAAGGCTTGAAGTCAAGGAACATCTTCTATCTCCATCCCCCAGCCTGCTGGGAGGACCTCACCAAAGGCATCTCAGTTGGAGGAAAGTCAATTCTATTTGTCTGAAGCAGGTTCTAAAGCTACCCTCAGTCACTATTTCAGTATCTCACTCCACTTCAGTAAGTTCTTCCTTACGTCTAACCTAAATGTCTCATGCTATAGTTGGGAAATGGCATGGTACACAGTATAGGAGGCAGGACACAGAACCAGGAAGACCTGGTAGGCAAGTCAGAAGGAGAGTTGGGCCAGAGGATCTCTAAGGCCCTTCCAGTGTTACATATAACCCATATCAAATTGCTTACCATTTTAGGAAGGGGGGAGAGAAAGGGGAAGGGGAGGGAGGAAAGGAGAAAAAACTGGAACTTAAAACAACTTTTAGACATATATTAAAAATTGTCTTTAGGATGCCCATCAATTGGGGAAATGGCTAAACAAGCTGTGCTATATGATTGTAATGACATATTATTGTGCTGTAAGAAATGATGAGCAGGCAGATTTCAGAAAAACCTGGAAAGACTTACATGAACTGATTCATAGTGAAGTGAGCAGAACCAGGAGAACACTGTATACAGTAACCACAACATTGTTCAATGAAGAGCAGTGAATGAGGCGGCTATTCTCAGCAATACAATGATCCAAGACGACCCCAAAGGACTAAGGAAGCAGACTATCCACCTCCAGAGGAAGAAGTGATGACTGAATACAGACTGGAGTACACTATTTTTCACTTTCTTTCATTTTTTTCTTTTATTCTAGTCTTCTTGTACAAAATAACTAATATGGAAACGTCTTACATAATTGCACATGTGTAACCTATATCTGCTTACCATCTGAGGGAGGGTGGAGGGGAGGGAGGGAGAGAGGGATAAAATTTGGAGCTCAAAACTTTAAATACAAATGTTTTAAAATTGGGGGGAAATTGTCTTTACACGTAATTGGAAAAAATAAAATACTATTTTTTAAAAAAGAATCTGTGTTAAAAAGAATCTAATCTAAGGAGTCTAAGTTCCCTTACAGCCTTGATATTCTGTGATGCTAAGCTGAACTCCAATGTAGGGCAAAGTGGTAAAGATATTCAAGGAACTCAAGGGAGACGAGATTAACTCACACAAAACAACAGCAAATAACACGATACGATGTAATAAAGTGACCCAAGTGATAAACTGTGTAGCATAGCTCATAGAAGTCCAGAGCTAGCCCAAAACGGAATGGGTTCCCTTGTGCGGTGGTGAGCTCCCCGTCATAAGAGGTAGTAAGTTCTATCTCATGAGTAGAATGAATAACCTCATGTAAGGAAAGGCGCAGAGGGGATTCCTGTTCAAATACTAGTTGGATAAGACAGACTTTAAAAGTCTCCGCCAACTCTAAGTTTCTATGATTCTCTGATTCTTTAACATACACCCAAGCAGGGGCATTCTTACACACACACACACACACACACACACACACACACACACACACGCACACGCACGCACGCACGATTGGAGAGATCAACCTGACCCAGGAAGTGGTGCAAACCTCCTTCATACAAAAGAAAAAAGCCTTCCCTAGGATGCTCTGAAGAGCTAATGTAGTTCTCTTCAGGCAGCTCCTCAACAGGGTGACAGGAAAGACATCTCACCATGGAGAATGAGAACAGTCTCGCCTTGAAATCTCTGCCCAGCCTTGTGTTCAGCTGGGAGCACCGGCTGCTGAGGCATGAAAAATCATCAAATAGCCAGGGCACGGGATGAGGGGGGAAGAGTTTCTGGGGTCATAAGTCCAAAGGAGGCCAGGATCCTGTCAGAGGCTCCAAGTTTGGGGCAAAATGTATTCTCCACATGGCAGCCCAGGAGATAACACGTGGAAAAGCTATAGGCAGCTAAGCATCAAAAACAATCCCTTACTTTAAGAGTGACAGAGGTTACAGAGCACTTTCTCTATCGTTTCATCTTGATCCTAGTCTATGAGGTAGGGAGAGGAAGACGGATTATCCCCATTTTATATGAGGAAATTGTCAGGACAGTAAAATTGTGAGACGTCCAATACTCCATGGCAAATCTGATGCAAGCAAAAATCAGCACCTGGTCTAATCCATAAACTCACCCTCATCCTGCTATGAAAAAAAAACTCAGTAAAAGCCCTAATCCGACATCCTCATTTTATAGATGAGGGGAAGAGAGAAGTGACTTGCCCTATGTCTCACAACAAGGAAGCATCAAAGCTGGTATTTAAACCCAAGTCTTCTGACACTATCTAGTGTTCTTCTGGATTCTCCTTCACAGACTCTGTCATATGATCTAATTCCTCTTATCCTGCCATGATAGGATGTGATAGGACAGCCAACTTTGGATCTCTGATTATCCCATAACTTTCAATGACTCCCTAGTATATAGCAGATAAAGTTCAAATTCCTTAGTGTCCTCCATGTTTTAGGTACTGACCTACCAATCCAGTTCCATTTCTCACTGTTTCCACTCATGTACTTAACACTCCAAACTAGGCTAGTTACTGTTAAATGAAAAAAAGACCGCACCTTCCTATCTCTGCAACTTTGTTCATATCATTCCTTTTACCTTTAGTGCTTTCCCATCCTGCCCCATATTGACTCCTGCCTAATGAAACTGGATTCATCTAGAAGCACTCCCTGATTTTTTCAAGCCAGAAGAGAGTTCAGCTCAACAGATACATATTTATGACATAATAGAGAACCACCCAAGACTTGTCAGATCTGATTAACTGTTACCCACTTCTAGTGACTCCCATGGGTATAATGATACTTACAGAAGAATCTAAGGTACACTATTAAGAATTATGAGGTCGGGGCAGCTAGGTGGCACAGAGAGTAGAGTACCGGCCCTGGAGTCCCTGGAGGATTCATCTTTCTGAGTTCAAATCCGGCCTTAGACACTTGACACATTTACTAGCTGTGTGACCTTGGGCAAACCACTTAACCCCAATTTCCCTGCCAAAAAAAAACAACCTAAAAAAAGAACTATGAGGTCTTGGGTAGAAAACCAAAGACTTTATGGGGTCATAAGTGGTGTTTTCATCACTGCTATAATAAAAAGAAAGGGTTGTAAAAGAGAAGGCAAATTTGAGAAGTGAACAACTGATTTAAAAATGGTATCTGAAGGTGAGATTTGGATTTCTGAGCCCCAATTCCAAATATGGGAATGATGGGCTCTAGATGGAATGCTGTGCATCTAACTGGCACTGGTAAAAATCCACCTGCTAGCTCTGCCTCTATGGGACAAAGAAGAACAAATCCCACAAGGGGTCCTCTTATACAGTGGCAGCCCAGGACCAGAGCCTTAGCCTCACCAGGCGGGTGAGAAAGTCAACTTGGTGGAGGGAGAGGGAGACAGAGCTGCCATTACTAATAGCAATCGTCAATATGTCCCCACCCAGTCACAAACACAAACTTCCAGAGGTGATGCCTCAGCATCACCAGCCCCTCTAGAAAAGGGAGGAAAATCAACATTTAAGACAGGGTCTGGAACATTGTTTACTGGGAAAGGTGATGCAATCTACTGTCCTTGAGATATCAAAGTGCTGAATTCCTGCAGAGTCAGAGGTTACCTAGGAGAAAACTCCCTTCCCTTACTCTTAGTCCCAGCACCATGATCTCCATTCACTTCATCACTACTTCTTCTGAAACCCCCTACTCCTCACTCCTCTGTCCTCCCCTTCTTTGTGCCCTCTGGTATTCCCATTCTATTGTTAACAACCTGCCTTTCCTATTGGACCTCTTGAGAAGTGAAAGGTATTATGGTATAATAGATAGGGAACTGGACTAGCAGTCAGGAGGACCTGGGTTGAACTCCTCCCTCAGGTAACTAATAGCTGTGTGACCTTGGGCAAGTCGCTTAACCTCTCTGTACCTCTGTTCTCTCATGTGCAAAATCAGAGGGTTTCACCCCAAACCCCAAAGTCCCCTTCTAATTCTACGATGCTATGATCTTCTCGCTCCTTCCATCTTCTTGACGACGACAGGGGAAGGAAGAAGCATTAGATAGCATTTACGTAGCACCTGAAGGTTTGCAAAGCACTCTGCTAATATCCCTTTATCCTCACAACAACCCTGGAAGGCAGATGCTATTATTAATCCCCATTTTACAGATAAGGAAACTGAGGCAGACAGAAGTTAAGTAACTTGCCCGGAGTCACACAGCTAGCAAGCCTCTGAAGCCAAATTTGAACTCAGGTCTTCCTGAGTCCAGGTCCAGCGTTCTATCCACTGTGCCATGTAGTTGCCCAGGCTCATTGCAGGTAACAGGTATGAGTTATCCCAAAGCACATTGGGATGCCAACTACTTCTGGAAGTAGTGCGTCCCTCCTACTAAAGATCTACAGGCAAAGGCTGGATAACCACTGACCAGCGGCTGTCGAGGGGTTTCTTGTTCAGGTACAGTTTGGACTAGAAAATAAATGGTTTCCGAGGTCTCTCTGAGGTTCTGTGCATGATCTCTCCCTCCTCAGAACTCCAAAAGCATCTCAATTGTGACTTTCTTAGGTATTTGTATGAGAGTGTGTCTATGTTCGGCCAAACCCCACACCCACCGTCACAACTAGGCTGGGTGGGCAGTGGCAGCGTCCTGCTTATCTTTAACCCTATCGTCCCCCTTAATGCTAGTGCCTTCCCCAGGATGACTGTCTCTAATTTAGCCTACGTTTTGTGTGTATAAAGAGTTTCCACGTTGTCTCCTCCACTAGACTGTGAGCTCCTGGAGAGGAGGGATTGTTTCTGCAGTGATTAACAAAGTGCCTGGCACATAGTATGTGCTTAATAAATGCTGGCTGACTGACTGTATCTCCTGCAGCACCTACTACAAAGTCCTGAACACAGCTGAGGCTTGGCAGATTTGTATAAAGCATGTCTTGGTTTCTGCATTAATACCCTGCAAACAAATGCCAACAGCCAGAGAGCCTTTCTTTTTCAGAGGCAAAGCACAATAGCTTTGGTACCTATACCTTACAGCTTTGTTATGAGGTTCAAATGAGTCCATGCATATAAATTGCTTCCTAACCTAGGTGGTGCAGTAGATAGAGTGCTGGGCCTGGAGTCAGGAGGATTCATCTTTCTGAGTTCAAATCTGGCCTCTGACACTTACTAGCTGTGTGACCCTGGGCAAGTCACTGAACCTTGTTTGTCTCTGTTTCCTCATTTGTAAAATGAGCTGGAGAATGAAATGGCAAATCATTCCAATATCTCTGCCAAGAAGACCCCAAATGGGGTGACAAAGAATCAGATATGACTGAAAAATGACCAAACGACAACCTATAAAGTGCTATGAAAATGTCAGCTATTACTATGATTACACAACCCACTGCTTCCCCTCTATTGGCAGGACTCATTGTGAGACACTCTAGACAAGCCAAGTATCCACTGAATAGGACAAGCCACACATTAGTATGCATAACAGCATGCCTGTAAAGACAACGGAGTGTGCTATACTAGCCAAGGGGCCAAGGGGGAATTCAGGCTCAGCAGTAATAAAATACACAGCTGCATGTGGGTAGATACAGAGGAGAGGGGCAAAAACATGGCCCTATTTTGGTTGGTCCCAGAGGACAGACAGAATTCAGATGGGAGGGCTGAATCACAGAACCACAGAATCTCTGCTTCAGAGGAGTCCTCAGAACTCACTTAGTTGAACCTAACTATAGATCTGATCAGAAATCCTCTCTACCACATCCCTGAAAATTGGCCTATTTAGTGTTTAATTGAAAAGGCTTCCAGTAAGAGGGCCAGCCTTACTTACTGAGGCAGCCCACTCCATTCCATGGTTTGGCAACGAATTACTAGGAAGTTTTTCCTCCTACCCAACTGTGACCTGTCTCCCTGTAACTGGTGTTTTTTCCCTCTTCCACATTATAGTCCTTCCAGTACTGGAGGGAAATGACCATGTCATCTGAAACCCTTCTTTACCTTTTCCAGACTAAATCTCAGTTGTTTCAGTTGATCTTTGCATGGTATGGTTTCCCATCTCCCTAAAAATCAAATTGCTTTCCTTCAGACTTTAGTTTGTTAACATCCTTCCCAAAATGTGGACCCCCAAACGTACTCTTGTAAAAAGAGTATATACTCATAAAAACACACCCTTGATAAGGTCTGACCAGAGCAGAAGATAGCAGAGCTGCTGCCTCCCATATTTTACATGCTGTGATTATATTAATATAGCCTAAGATCTGATGATATTTTCTGACTGCCATATTACAGTATTTCCCCATGGATAAGATGCAAAATTAGAAAAATTTGGGGTCTAAAAACTGGGTGCGTCTTATACAGTGGTTGTAGATTTTTTTACTTGCATTTTCCAATTTTTCGTGCTTGTTGTCTTAGCAATCATCGTTTTGCATTTTTTACTGGTATATTAGGTTATGTTTTGCCACGTTCTGCCCAGAAATGGCTCAGAAAAGATTTTTGTACAGTACTGAATTCAAGTTAAAAGGCATCCGGTTTGCAAAAGTGAATGGAAAGTGTGCTGCTGAACGTAAGTCTGGTCCTCCTCCAACTGAGAAAACAATCCGAGACTGGCTACGGGAAGAAGAAACCCTACTGAAAATGCCACGGCAGAAGAAGGCCATGAGAGGCAAGAGTGAAGAAACCAACTATAGGAGAAGTTTGTACCTGGGTGAAAAGATCCTGGGATAATATCAAGATTGAGATGGTGGTCAAGTCATTTAAGAAGTGTGGCATTTCAAATGCCACAGATGGAACTAAGGACAAGGCAATATATGAAGATGGTGATTCATCATCAAACACAGATGAGGACAAGCTAATGGATGGGAGTTTTGACAGTGATGAGGAGTTGTATTAATTTTATAATGAATAAAACTTGTGTTCAATAACCTCATGTAATACATTTTTTTTTCAAATTTCGGGCCCCAAAATTAAGGTGCACCTTATACATGGGGAAATACGGTACACTGTTTTCTAATTGAACATAGAGGGTCCACTAAAACACTTAGTTTGCTAAAACTTTTGTTGTTGTCAGTTGGTTTTCAGCTGTGTCCAAAGTGCTTTGCCATTTCCTTCTTCAGCTCATTTTGCAGATGAGAAAACTGAGACAAACAGGGTAAAGTGACTTGCCCAGGGTCACACAGCTAGTAAATGTTTGAAGCTGGATCTGAACTTAGCTTAGGTCTTCCTACTTCCGGGCCTGGTGCTCTATCTACTGTACCACCTAGCTGCCATTCGCTAAAATACAGTCCACCAAATTTCCCATGTTGGCCAGCCATGTTCTCCCTTTTTCCATTGGTGCAGTTAAATATTTTTGGATCCAAGTACTGGACCTTACATGTATTCTGATTAAATTGAATTTTATTAGATCAGGACCAATATTCTAACTTGTTAAAATATTTTTGGATCCTGACTCTGTCACCCAATGACTTGAGAAGAACCTATTTTTCTCAATTTCATGTTATCTGCCAATTTAATAAGTGTGCCATCTAGACCTCCCTACAAGTCATTAATAAGAAATCTAATAGAAGTGGCACAAGGAGGGATCGACAGAGCACTATAACAGTATCTATAGCTATCCCAATATACATTTATATAGAATATTCTGTGTATATATGTATGCATGCACATACAGAGGAGGGAGGGAGGGAAAGGAAGGTATGTATATGTGTATTATACATGTATATGTATGCATATGTGTATATGTATATGTAAGTCAGAAAACATTTATTAAGCATTAGCTATGTGCCACATATAAAACAGTCTCCCCCCAGAAGAGTTCACATTGCAATGGGAGAGAGAAGACAGACCAGTCTGTACACAGAAGATAAATACAGAGTAGATGGAAGATAACCTTATAGGGGGGTGGCACAAGTAGCTGGGGACTAGAAAAGATCTCCTGGAGGAATGGGTACTCAAGCTGAGTCTTAAAAGGAAGCCAAGGATCCTAAGAGTTGGATGTTAGGAGGGAAAACATTCCAGACATCGACACCAGGTAGCAGAGAGGAACAGAGAGAGAGACAGAGAGAGAGACAGAGACAGAGACAGAGACAGAGACAGTTCTGTCCAAGGAACAGTGATTAGGGCCACATGGCTGCATCACAGAGTACAGGGAAGGGAGTAGAATATAAGAAAATTGGAAAAATAGGAAGATGTCAGGTTGTGAAGAGCTAAGGGTGGCCAAATGAAGAAGCTCTTTATTCAGTCGTTTATTCTGGAGATAAGAGAGATCACTGGAGTTTATGGAATAGAAAGGTAAGGGGGTGATATGGTCAAACCTGAGCTTTAGGAAAATCACTTTGACAGCTGTGTGGAGGACTGACTGGAATTGGGGGTAGGAGGAGGAGAGAGACTTGAGGCTTGGAGACCAATCAAAAGGCTCCTGCAATAGTGCGGGCATGAGGTGAGGAAGGCCTGTATCAGGGAGGTGATTGAGTCAATGGAAAGAAGATGTTTACATGAGGCTTTGTGAAAGCAAAAAACAAAAGATTTGGCAACAGATTGACTATGTTGGTGAGTGAGAGTGGAGTTGAGGATAACGCAAACACTGTGAACCTGGTTGACTGGGAGGATGGTGGTACTCTCCACAGTCATAGAAAATCTGGGATGAGGGGGAAGTTTGATTGGAAGGATGAGATCTCTTTTGGATATGTTGAGTTTGAGATGACCACAGGACATCCAATATGAAATGTTCAATAAGTGATTGGTAATGTGGGTCTGGAGTTCAGGAGAGAAACAGGGACTAGAAAAATTGATGTGGGAATCAACTGCATAGAAATGAAGACTGAATTCCAGGAGAGCTGATGACATCACCAAGGGAAAAACAGAAAGCACAGGAGAGTCCAGTAAAAATTCTTGTGGAGCACCCACATTTAATGGGCATGGCATGGAAGAAGAGCCAGCAAAACAAAACAAAAAGGAGAAAACATACAGATAAGAGAACTGAGAGAGGAAGGAAGGAAGGAAAGAAGGAAGGAAGGAGGGATGGAGGGAAAGAAGGAAGGAAGAAAGAGAAAGAAGGAAGGAAGAAAGAAAGAAAGAAAATAAGAAAGAAAGAAAGAAAGGAAAGAAGGAAGGAAGGAAGAAAGGAATGAAGGAAGGAAGAAAGGAAGGAAGGAAGGAAGGAAGGAAGGAAGGAAGGAAGGAAGGAAGGAAGGAAGGAAAAGAAAGAAAGAAGGCAGAAAGAAAGGAAGAAAAAAAAGGAAGGAAAAAAGAAGAAACAAAGAAAGGAAGGAAGGAAGGAAAAAAAGAAAGAAAAGAAGAGAAGAGAAAATTTTCAGAAAGAAGAGAGTATACAGGTGGTAAACTGTGCCAAATGTCACAGAGAGGTTAAGAAGAATGCCAATTGAGAAGAGGCCATTAGATCTGGCAATTAAAAGACCATCAATAACTTTGGAGAGGGCTGTTTCAAATGAATAATGTTAGAAGCCAGACTGAAAAGAATTTAGAAGAGAGTGAGAGGAAAGGAATCAGAAGCACCAATTGTTAAAGTCATTTTCAAAGAGTTCAGTTAAGAGATGAGGAGAGATATAGGGGGAAAAGCTGGTGGGCATGATAGGCAGATCAGTGGATAGAGTACTGGGCCTGGAGTCAAGAAGAGTTGGATAAAAATCCAGCCTCACACATTTATTAACTGTGTGACCCTCGGCAAGTCACTTAACCTCTGTTTGCCTTAATCCTCTGGAGAAGGAAATGGCAAACCACTTCAGTATCTTTGCCAAGAAAACCCCATGGGCAGCAGTGGGGTGCTATGGTACACAGGGTCACAGAGTTGTACACGACTGAACAACATGGTGGGATGTAGTGAGAGTTTTTCAAGGGTGGGAAGATATGAGTGTGTTTGTAGGCAGTGGAAAGGAATGAGTAGATAGAGAGAAGGGATGATGATAGGAGCAATCTGTTGACATATACAGGAGGGGGTGGGATCAAGTCTACATAGAAGGCCTGACCTTGGCAAACAGATGTTCCCTCAACAGGGACTGAAGTAAAGGAAGAGAGAGTGGGGATGATGTCAGGAGGGAAGTGAGAAGAGGAGGGAGAGCTCTTAGTGAAAAGTCACAGTTTTTCTGGTAAATTATGACTCAAGGTTCTTAGCAGAGATGGAGGAGGGGGAGAATGATATGGGATGTTGGAGGTTCAAGGTATAAATCACAGGTTTAAAACAGCTGCTATTTGAGTAGGATGAGAAACCAACTGGGGAAGGGAAGTAGGGTTGCCTGGCTGCAGGGAGGGCCCAGTTTGATTTAGCAAGTTTAAATCTGTTGTGGACCCAGTCAGCAAGGTTTTGTGATGTCCTTGGGCTCTGTTCAGCAGCATATGATAAAACTGTCTGTAGAAAATGTGTACATGTACGCATATGTATAAATAGATGTAAAATATGTGTATATTATATATAATGTGCATATAGACACACCTACAACACAAATACGTGTATATATGGTATGCAAAGGCCTTTCTTTACAAGTTGTGAGGTGGGTAATGTATGTATTATATTTCCCATTTTACAAATGATGAAACGGAAGCTCAGAGAGTAAAATAAGTTGATGACAGTCACCTAGGGCAGCTAGATGGCACAGCTGAAAGAGCACTAGGCCTGAGGTCAGGGAGACTCATCTTCCTTAGTTCAAATCCAGCCTCAGACACTTCCTAGCTGCGTGACTCTGGGCAAGTCACTTAATCCTGTCTGCCTCAGTTTCCTCATCTATAAAATGAGCTGGGAGAGGAAATGGCAAACCACTCCAGTATCTTTGCCAAGAAAACCCCAAATGGGGTCATGACTGAAAAACAACTCAACAACAACTGAGCAGTCATATATGCTGACAAATGTCAAATCTCCGCGACTCAGGTCTCCTGACATAACCCAATACTCTGTCAGTGTTTCTCAACAGAGCTGGGTTCATTTAAGGGTTCAGAAAAACTGTGCCCTTTCCCCTACCTCTGCCAGTTAATAATAACCTAGTCATCTTTCAAAGCCAACTCCAGTGCTTCCTTCTTCATGAAATCTTCCCTGATCCCCCCACACAGAGAAATGATCTCTCCCACATCAGATGCCATAGTTCATAAACTCCTTGGGCTAATTTGGGGGTGTTATTTTTTCTCCCCCACTAGACTTCAGGTTGTACATTCATGCAGCTCTCTCTTCTTGATTATCTTTAAGTCCTTAATAAAGCAGGAACCACCAGAGCAGGAAAGGAGCCATCTAATAGACTATTATCGTCACACAGGATGGATGGATTGCAATCTGCATTAAAGAGGGAGATTCAGAATCTGAGATCACAGATCCAGTTAAAGATTAGATTATAAGCCACAGCATGCAAGTCTATTCACCTTTGAATCCTCTTTAGCACCTGGGAACTAGACCTTACCCACAGTGCATTCTCAAGGTTTGCTCCACCAAGAACAGATCAGATCCTGTGGGTAACAGCACAGATATTCTCATGAATCAGAATGGTGGTCACATTGGAGGTGCCTTCAGCTTGCAGACACAGGACTATCTGTTATTAGCTCTTTGTTGGGGGCTATTTTCTCCCTATCAGCAAGAAAGCTGACCTCCTATCAAACTGGGGCCCTGCCCCAATGGAACTTACAGAGGGCTGAAAGGAGTCTTTCCTCTAGAGACCTCTGCCACCATCAGCCAACATTAAGCCTTTCTCTGATGATTCCTTTCAATAGCCTAATAACGTAGATGGCACAGGAACAAGAAATAAGCCACCTATGTCAATTATTACAAGAGACAGATATCAGGGAACTGAGCAGCTAAAAACCAAAGCGTGCTGTTTGTGTATAGTGGGATCCTGAATGATTCCATTAGCTTGCCTGAAGAAGAAAGCTGTTGAGAAAGACACTGAGGCCCAGATGTTCTGTGGTTCTAGGATTCTGAAGCGCATTCCAACTCTGATGTCTATCGTGATGACTTTAAGATCTCTGCCACTTATGACGTTGACAGGTTCTAAAGTGAGCATGGCCCAGGACAGGGAGGGGATAGCATTGGGGAACACGAGTAGGGCTTGTGCTCATTTTCTATTCAAACAAGACTTTTGGGGCCAGTTATTGCTGAAAAATGAACCATAGTCAGGCACGTGGACACTACATTTTTTAAATTAGAGCAGGTCTTACCTGGAAGGGTCAACCATTTTGTAAATGACTCCACTGGCAGAAGTAGCGCTTGGCACTCCGGTAGACATGAAGTAAAGTTCCCCTTTGAGGGAAAAAAAGAGAACATGTGAAAATGCTACCTAGTGCTTCCTTGCACATCCTTTAACATTCTAATATCATAGGTATAACCAATTTTTTGGAGGGGGTAAGGCAGGGCAATTGGGGTTAAGTGACTTGCCCAAGGTCACACAGTTAGTAAGTGTGTCAAGTATCTGAGCCCAGATTTGAACCCAGGTCCTCCTGACTCCAGGGCCGGTGCTCTACTCACTGCACCACCTAGCTGCCCTACTTCTTATTTTTTGGAAGGTATAACCATGTAACCACCCATCCCAGACTGAGCTCGATTTAACCCTGAGCTTGGGAGGATCGACAGCGAGCCAGGCCCAAGAGCTCTTAGACTCACCAGAGTCTGTTCTGCTCTGACCTTATACAATATCCAGTAGCCAGTCTCTTGCCTTAATCCTTGTGACCAAGTCCAACTTTGCTACTCTGTTCTCAGTATCTGGATCCCTAATCTCATCCCTCCTACACCCAAGTCACTACTCGGTCTCTCTGAGTTAAAAATAGTAAATCTTTTCCAGTGGTTGGGCCTTGCCTCTCCCCTATCACAGAATCTTAAATGTGGAAGGGATCACAGATATCATTTAGTACAACCAAGTCTGTAAGTATTGATTGCATTCTTCTCCCAGGCTCCAGGCTACTTCCTCACCAATCCAACCTTCACACTAAGGCCTGAGAATTTTCCTAATCGACTGCCCTAATCGCATCACTCATTTTCCTCAAAAGCCTTCAGCAGTTCCCACGGCCTACTGAATAATGTATAAACTCCTTAGCCCAGCATTGAGCCCCCCAGACCGCAGGGGACAAAGCACTAGATTTGGAATCAAAGGACCAGGGTTTGGACCCCAGCTCTGGATAACCTTGAAGAAGTCATTTTAATTCTCTGAGTCTCAATTTACTTATCTGTAAAAAAAAAAAAAAAATGTGGAGGCCGGATCTCTAAGGTCCCTTCTGTCTCTAAATCCTATGATTCTGCTATGATATGGCTTCAAATTGCTAACCTTATCTCACACTATACCCCTTCCTGGACCATATGGTCCAGCTCAAGTAATCTGTCCTCTGTCCAGTGCACTCCCATTGTCCCAATCTTTGTTTAAATCACTCCCCCAGGCTCGGAATGTACCTTCCTTGCCATCTGCCTCCTCTATCTCTGTCCATTCAAATTCCTCCCTTTTTTCAAGGCTGAATTTGGATGCTACCTCTTCCAGGAAACTGTCCCAGGTCACTTCTTCCCTCCTCCAAACCTCTCAGTAAATATAATTTCTTCCTCCCTCCTCAAATTTCTTATAGCCCTTTGCTAGGACCTCTTCTTTGTATTTAATTACATTCTAATCTGTATCATTTATTCATGTACATTTCATATCTC
Organism: Trichosurus vulpecula; assembly: GCF_011100635.1. NCBI lineage: Eukaryota > Metazoa > Chordata > Mammalia > Diprotodontia > Phalangeridae > Trichosurus > Trichosurus vulpecula. The sequence continues at coordinate 11,862,562 of NC_050575.1, read as the reverse complement.
CCCTAGAGATACACATTAGGTTGTAAATTTATTGACGCTAGATATTGTGATATTTTAAGTTATTTTTGATATTCCAGATTTTGCAACTTATACATAAGAGATGGTTAATAAATGTTTGTTGTTGAATTGCATGAAGCATGACTCCTATCTACAAAAACTCTAAAAAGTAGTCATCTAGCCTCTGCTTCTAACGATAGGAAACTTACTTCTAAGAAGTACGTTCTTGCCTATGAGGCTTGGTTTCAATACCTGCTGCCCATGTGCCTCTATCAAATGCTGCCAGACTCCCTGGTAATAACACTCTGCCTCCCTGCTGGTGGTCCATCCAACCGTTGATCACTGCCGTGTGTCTGACAGTGGCTGCCCACTTATCTGAACCTCCTTCCCTGCCTGCTGAGTTCACCTATAACCTCCTGTAGACCCAGTCATGTCCAGCAGGATTTGTCCTGCTGCCCAATAAGCTTCAATTATGATATCTGAAGCCCTGGATCCTCATTCATCACAGCATTTCGCCCATCTGGCAGATGGCTAGAGTGTGAGCTGGCCAGTGAACTTGGAATGAGATTTGGGTTAAAAGTCTCAGCTCCGACATGTATTAGTTGTGTAGCCGTGGGTGACTCACTTTACTTCTTGGGATCTCAGTTTCTCCATCTGTAAAACAAGGGGGTTAAACTCAATGATCTCTAAGCTCCTTTCTAGTTCTGACACCTCTGTGATTCTGAGCACAGTGGCAGATGACCAACCCGTCAAACTGAATATTCATCAAGAAGTTATCCTAAGCAAGGACCTGTGGGACAGACAGAAAAAGAGTGCAAAGGCCTGAAGCTCAGGATGAGCTGAGTCTGGCAAAGAATGCTAAGGATGACAGAAAGGGCCTTTGTAGCTATGCTGGAGAAAAGAGGAAAATCACAGAAGGGATGGAAATGCTGCTTAGGGAAGATGGCCAGATAATGGATGACATACAAGACTGCTCTTTTTTCTTTCTTTCTTTCTTCTCTTCTCTCTGCCAGGATGAAATATCTTTGGAATAGAGAGGACAAAACAAAATCACCAAATAGGGAGTTGAAGGCCAAGGTAATTAAGAAATAATAAGAGAGCATCTAATTGCACTTGGTGAATTCCAGCCATCAGGCCCCAAATGACAGGATCCCGAAAGAATTTGTGGATGGGATTACTGAACGATGGCTGCCGATCTTTGAAAGATCCTGCAGACTAGGAGAGATGCCTCAGGACTGAAGAGGGGCAAATATTGTTCTGATTTTCACAAAAGAGATGTAAATGGAGCCTGGAATCTGTAGGCCAGTAAGTACAACTTCAATCCTGGCAAAATTCTAGAACATATTATTAGAGGGATGATTTGTCAATCTCTAGAAAGGAAAGCAGTAATCACTGAGAGTCGGCACAGCTTTAGCAAGCACAGGTCAAACCAGACTAGCTACATTTTCCTTTCAGAGAAGTCAGCTAGACCGGTACAGCAAAGGAAGATTGTAGACACAATATACAGAGACCAGTCAAACATTTGACAAAGTCTTTCCTTGTAGCGAAGATGCAGGAATGTAAACTAGACGGTGATGCGGTGAAGTTGATTTGAAACTGGTTGAAAACTGCCCCAAATCAAAGTAATAAATGACCTAATTTCTTGAACAGAGCTCATAGGTGGGACTGCAAAGAATAGTCAAGAAAATGTGCATTAGTTATTTGATAATAAGGCATAAATGGAAGTTGTTTTCATAAATGAGTATAATTAACATCTATTATGCATTTCTTTTTGACATGTAGCTTTTATTTTGAAAATTAATTTTTATTGATTAAAAAAAAGAAACTGGTTGAAGTAGGTGGCAAAAGACTTGGGATCCAATATTCTTTCAGTCAGACTTCTGAAAACTGAACTCCCTTAGGGGCATTGATCCTTCCAGAGCAGAGGCTCCTGATCTTGTGACTACGGACAAACAGTTCACCAGGGAGGAGGTTTTCTCCATTCTTCCAGGTTTGCCCAGGCCCCAAGCTCACTCTATTCCCACCCCAGAAAAAAAATAGTTTAGCCACTTGGGAAAGTAAAGCTTCCAGAGAAATAAAAAGTCTACAGAAACAGAAGGAAGAGACATCACCCCAAAGGCATCGCCCTGCACTCAGGGCTCAGAAGTCACCTCCCTTTCTTCTTTTGTGCTCTTCCTGTCCCTCTCTCATCTCACAAAGTGGCCCCCATATTATGTCCTACTGCCCAATGCCCTTAGAAAAGCTTGAGAATCTAGTAGGGACAAAGTTTCAAAGGAAAGGAGAGGTCCCCTAGGTCAGGGGGTAGAGGTGTCCTCAGGAAGACACAGGCCTTGGGGCTTTGTCTCCCCTCTCCACCTCCCATGGGTAAGTGTCTATGTTTCCCAGACTAACATCGTGCTAAGCTCTGGGGAGACAAAGAAAGGCAGAAAACCAGTCCCTACCCACAAGGAGTTCACAATGTAGTGCGGGAGATGACATTCAAAAGTCTATGAACAAATGAGATACAGACAGGATAAGTTGGGGGCAATCTCAGAAAGAAGGGGGAGCTCAGAAAGGCCGGTTGTTAAGTTTTCATTGTGAGCATCTGCCCACTGGAAACTGGCAAACTCTACAATTCAGGACTTGATTTATTGTCCTGTTGATGGTCTGAAGCTAATACAGTGATGTAGAAAATGTCAACAATGCATATTAAACATAAAGTGTGTCCTACCCCGCCCCCAGTCAGTTGTTTAACATTCACCAGCGCAGTCCTGGAAGGTATGAGCACTAAAGGAGATTAAGAAATACTTTTTGCAGAAAGTAGGATTTTAGATGAGACTTGGGGGGGAAAAAACCAAAAACAGGGAAGCCTGGAGATGCAGATGAGAAGAAGGAGCACTCAAGGTAGGACAGATAATTAGTAAAAATGCTTGGAGTTAGGAGATATTTCCTGCAAGGAAGCCAGTGTCACCAGATCTCAGAGTAGGTAGAAGGGAGTAAGGCGTAAGAAGACTGGAAAGGCAGGAGGATCCTGGTTCTGAAGGGCTTTAAAAGACAAAGACAGGATTTCATATTTGATTCTGGAGGTGACAGGGAAGCACAGGAGTTTACTGAGCAGGAGGGTGTCACGGTCAGACCTTTGCTTTGGGAAGATCACTTTGCTACCTTTGCGGAGAATGGGCTACAGTGGGGAGAGATTTGAGGCAGGGAAGCCAGCCAAAAGGCTACTGAAATAATCTAAGCGTGAGGTGACGGGGACCTCGACCAGGGCAAGGGCAGTGTCAAGGAAGAGAAAGGGGACAGGTATGGGAGATGTTGTGAAGGTAGACTCGGTGACTTATTGGATGTGAAGAGGCAAGGATTTGAGCATGGCTGGCCCCATGAGTATAACGCTCAACAAGTTCAGAAGAGGATAGGGTTAGGAGGGGAAGATAATAAGGCCATTGGTTAGTCATGTTGAGTTTAAGATATCTAGTTTGTGATATCCAATAGGTGGATGAGAATAGGAGACTAGAGGTCGAGAGAGAAGTTAAGGATTAAACAAATTTGAGAGGTTAAACAGATCTGAGAATCATCTGCATTTGTCGTTGTTAGTTTGACTCTTCATGACACCATTTAGGGTTTTCTTGGCAAAGATACTACAGTGGTTTGCCATTTCCTTCTCCAGTTCGTTTTACAGATGAGGAATCTAAGGCAAACAGGGTGAAGTGACTTGCCCAGGGTCACACAGCTAGTAAGTGTCTGAGGCCAGATTTGAACTCAGGGAGATGGACTCTTCCTGACTCCAGGCCCAACACTCTATCCACTGCACCACCTAACTGCCCCATCATCAGCAGAGAGATGATAATGGAATCCATAGGAGCTGATGAAATCAACAAGTGAAGGAGTAGAGAGGGAAAAGAAGACTCAGGACAGAGCCTTGGGGACAACCCCGGTTAGTGGAAGTGACCTGAAGGAATGTCCATTAAGGGAGATTGAGAAGCAACAGTCAGACCCAGAGGAGAAGAACCAGGAAAAGGAGTGACACAAAAATCCGGAGAGAAGACATCATGAAGGAGAAGAGGACGATGGTCGGCAAAGTCAAGGGCTGCAGAGACATCAAGAAGGATAAGGATTAAGGAAGGATGCTTAGAGACTTGGCAACGGAGTGGCCATCGGTTAACTTTGGAGAAAGCCATTTCAGTTGAATAATGAGGTTGGAAGCCAGGCTATAGGGAGACAATAAAACATAGCAACGACTAACATTTTATATAGTTCATACATGTTCCAGCCACTAGCTAAGCACTTTATAAATATTATTTCATCGGATCCGCACAATCCTCTCCTCCAATGGATTGTAAGCTCTCTGAGGGCAGGGATGACTGTTTCTTGCCTCTTTTTGCATCCCCAGTACTTATCACAGTGCCTGGCACATAGTAGGAACTTAATAAATGTTTATTGATTGAGGTATGTGCTATTATTAATCTCTATCATACAGTTGAGGAAATGGAGGCAAATGGATCTAAACCTCGATTTGAACTCTGGTTTTCCTGTCTCCAGGGCAGCTAGGTAGGGCAATGGATAGAGGGCTGGGACTGGAGTCAGGAAGACTTGAGTTCAAATCCAGCCTTGGACATTTACTAGCTGTGCATGTGTTTGTGTGTGTGTGTGTGTGTGTGTGTGTGTGTGTGTGCGCGCGCGCACGCTCGCGCACGCGCGCGTGCGTGTGTGTAAAGTTCTCTATAAATGCCAGCTATTATGACTGAAAAACAAATTAGAATGAAAAAAGAAGTGACTGTGCATAGGGATATAGATATCTGAGGTAGGAATACTGGCTCCAGAGGATTATTTGTTACAAAGGGATTTTTTTGCTCAGTGGTACTGAAACTAGGGGGCAGCTAGGTGTTACAGTGGATAAAGCACTGGGCCTGAAGTCAGGAGTTCAAAAACAGTCTCAGACGCTTACAAGCTGTGTGACCCTGGGCAAGTCACTTAACCCCATTTGCCTCAGTTTCCTCATCTGTAAAATGAGCTGGAGAAGAAAATGGCAAACCAATCCAGTATCTTTGCCAAGAAAACCCCAAATAGGGTCTTGAAGAATCAGACCTGACTAAAATGACTCAACAACAAAACCATTTCCTGACTCCAGGCCTGGCACTCTATCTACTGACTACCTAAGAAGAAAATGAGAGGAAAGGAAGAGGAGGCACTGACTGAAGACCTGCTTGGGATGAGCTAGAGAGGATTCTTGTGCAGGTACAAATTGAATTAGCTGCTTCTGAGTCTCCTTCCATCTCTTTGATTCTGTACCCCACTACAAGACTGGACTCCTTGATGAAAGGGATCCTGTCTTATCCAATCTTTGTATTTTCCTAGCACACAATCTGTGTACAATCATACAAATAGCCCTGGATTCACAATTAGAAAGTGTGGCTTCCAATCCTGGTTGTGTTTACTGTTTACTACCTGCCGGACCCTGGGCAGGTGCTGAAACCTCAGTTTTCTTATTTGATAAATGAGATGACTGAATGAGCTGATCTATAAAGTCCTCTTCAGCACTGCAGCTTATTTCTTCAATGTTTCTGGATTTGGGAAGGTTACATGAAAAGCTGAGGTGTGAGCTGGGTCTTGAAAAAACTAATACTTTCAAGTCCTCAAATACACCAGAAATTCAACAGAGGTTCAAATAATCTCAGGTCAACAAGCCAGAAACTATTATCTTCACTTTATACATAAGAAAACCGAGGCCCCAGAGAAGGGAAAAGGTTTTTCTCAGATCACACAGTGAGTTAATGATGGCAGTGGAACTAGAGTCTGGGTCTCCTGCCTTCCGTGATCTTCCTAGAATACCACCTGCATAACAGGAATGACAGATTTGCTCGGAGCCAGGTAAGGCCCACCTGCCTCACCCTCCAAAAATAAAATAAAATAAAAGGCTTAGCAGCTATACATATAATCAACCAAGTGTTGACTGGGCACATTCTGAATGTCCAGCACTGCTAGATGGAACCAGTTTGCCAAACTGCCTGTTTCTCTGTCTCAGGGAGCCAGGAACCCCACTGAGGATCACAGTTCACCATCCAGACAGCTGGGAACTAATATGTATGCACTGAGGAGTGGGAAGGGGAGGGGGTAGGTGGGGGGAGGGAGGAAGGGATGAGGGGAAAAGAAGAGAAAACAGGCACTAAAAATTTCCTGTCTTGTTTACATTTTAAACACGGTTCCCCCATATTCCTCTCTACATATCCTACCCATCCCTACCCCCCTTCCATGCACACCTAATCCAACCCCACCCAGTCAAACTTCCTTAGGAAAAAAAAAAGCTAAAACCCGCTGATAAAAGGACCTTTATCTGACAGTTCATGCAACATTCAACTCCCCGAGTTCCTCAGCACCAGGAGGACAGGGAGAGTTCCATCCACCAATATCCTTCCACCATGCCATCCCCTTTCATCTCATCATTGGCACATCACTTGCCAGGCCTTCATTATGTAGACCAGGGTCACATCAGCTTGGCTTCATTTCCCTCTCAGCTGTGCTTCTGACTCCAAGGACATCACCACTCTTACCCAACTGCCCTCTCACCCTGGCTTCTCAGTGCCTGTGCCCTTCTCACCTAGCAAAATCTTTCCACCATGCCAGCTCTCTTCCCCCATGGATGCCTTTTGTTTTTTACAATGGTTATTTGGAAGCCCCACCTTTCAGGGCCTCCATTTTGACCATGCTTCATTCCCCTCTTGGCTTTGCTTCAGCCTTTAGTACCTCTGCCCCCATACCTCCATTCAGGTACCCCGTGTTCTTCCTGTGTGAGGTAAATAAAATGTGAAGACTTCACAGGGAAGATATGTATAAAATATATATATATATATATATATATATATATATATATATATATATATATATATATATATATATATATATATCTGTACTAAGAAATGTTTAAAAACCAAAAAGTAGGGAGGAAGTGGAAAAATTCTGAGGCCATGAGAGTCTGATGGCTCAGCCTCTGGGAAAGGTTACCCTGAAACTTTTTGTTCTTTCTTCTGGTTCTGGTTTAAAGATTTGCTCAGAAAGAATAGGGTCACTGTGACCTGCTTTCCTTTACTATAAAAGAATGGAGAGGGTCTCCCCCTCCCCTTATCCTATTCTCCTTCTTTAGATTTATAGATGTCCCTCAGTTGTAATCATTAACTAAGGGAATGGGAATTGGAGTTTCTGTGCCTTGATTTCCCAGTTCTTTGTCTAGCTTTCGTGCTCAGATTGTAAGCCCACCTCCCAGCCAATGGTGAGAAGGGTCAGAGGTGGGCAGGAATTCTCTTGTGTTGGGTATAATTATTGGTGCTTTGCCTCTTGTACTTTGCCTCCTTTGCTGGTTCTGCTCCATGCTAGCAGAGGACACCCTATTCTCGAGAATGGAATAAAATTTATTTCTGTTCCCACCCTGAGATGGCTCCTTATTAACTTTTAATTGGTGAGGGTCTTTTATCCCACACATTCCTCATCAGTTCCCTTTTATGTGTGGTCTTCCCTCACTAGAATATAAGCTCCTTGAGGCCAAGGATTGTCTCTTTTTGCTTGTTTTGTCTTTCCTTGCTTAGAAAAGTGCCTGGCACAAAATAGGTGCTTAAATAAGCAGAACCAGGAGAACATCATACACAGTGACAGCCACATTTTGTGATAACTGACTTTGATAGACTTGGCTCTTCTCAGCAATGTAGGGATCTAAGACAAGTCCAAAAGACTCATAATGGAAGATGCTGTCCATATCCAGAGAAAGAACTACGGAGTCTGAATGCAGATCGAAGCAGACTATTTCTTTCTCTTTGTTTGTTTTTTTTCTTTCTCGTGGTTTTTCCCTTTTGTTTTCATTCTTTTTGACAACATGACTAATGTGGAAATATGTTTAACATGATTGTACATGTAGAACCTATATCAGATTGCATGCTATCTTGGGAAGGGGGGAAAGGAGGGAGGGAGAAAAATTTGGAACTCAAAATCTTATAAAAATGACTGTTGAAAACTATCTTTACACGTAATTGGAAAAAAATAAAATACTGTTAAGTGGAGGAAAAAATAAGTGCTTAAAAATGCTTGTTAGCTTACCTTGCCTGCCTCATTTCTCCACTTAAAGGAAATGCTTCTTCCATGTTCTACAGGACAAAAATTGGTCTGAGCTCATATGGCCTTTTCACCTACTATAATTATTGTAGTTACTGGATATCATGTTCTACATGTGCTTACTTCACTTTGTACCAGTTTTCTTCCCATGCTTTTCTCTACCCTTTACTAGTTGTGTCACCTTGTGCAGGTCATTTCATTTCTCTGGGTCCCAACTTCCTCACCTCTAAAATGGGGATAAATGATCTCTACCTTGCATCCCTTACAGTGTTGTTATGAGGAACAAATGAGATAACAGATAAAGGAGTGATATGAAAATGCTATAGAAACCTGTACCAAACTGCTTGCTGTCTCAAGGAGTGGGGAGGGAAAGAATTTGGAACTCAAACTCTTTTAAAAATGAATTCTAAAAATTGTTTTTGCATGCAAGTGGGAAAAAATAAAATATCAATTTAAAAGAAAAAAGAAGATGCTATAGAAGCCTGGAGAAACTGATTCAAGATGAAGAAGTGAGCAAATTGACAAGAGCCAGGTTTTTAACATACCCACCAAAATACATACACACACACACACACACACACACACACACACCAGAAATTACCACAAAGAAAAAAATATGGCTTAAAAATACACAGGAAAACATAATATTAACCACAATAAAAGATAAGAAAGGAAATGAAAGCTAAAGCAATCTTTTAAAAAGTAGGACAACTGGATAGCTTTATGTACAAGGAACAGAGACTGAAAAAGAAGCCATGTCAGATTATGTACTGAGAGACAGCTTTAGGTGGATAAATGTCATAGTCAAAGAAAATAATCACTATTTGGTGATGCTAAGCAAACCACAGGACCAGATAAAAGAAGTTTTCAGTAAGACAAGGAAATTAAGGAAGAATTGAAAGAATGAAAGGAACTAATGAAGAAAATGACCAGTATGGAAAATGAGATTTAAAAAAATACTAAAGGGGCAGCTAGGTGGTGCAGTGAGTAGGGCACTGGCCCTGGAGTCAGGAGGACCTGAGTTCATATCCAGCCTCAGACACTTGACACGTTAGCTGTGTGACCTTGGGTAAGTCACTTAACCCCAATTTTCCTGCCTTCCCCCCTCCAAAAAAATAAATTAAAAAAAGTACTAAAAGTCCCCAGAAGAAAAAATAGTACATTTACTATAGAGGAAAATAAATGGTAGACAAAAAAAACTTGATATAGGCTGAAAAAACAAAAACTAAACAAACCCCCCCAACACTGGATTATCCAAGCTACTGGAAAACACATAGAACTGAGTGACAAAGCATGGAGGACAGATCGCAATGCAAAAAGTCTCAGGATTACTAACACCCTAGAAATTTTTCTTTAAAAGTATGGACAGGGGCAGCTAGGTGGCACAGTGAGTAGAGCACCGGCCCTGGGGTCAGGAGGACCTGAGTTCAAATCCAGCCTCAGACACTTGACACATGTACTAGCTGTGTGACCTTGGGCAAGTCACTTAACCTCGATTGCCCTGCCAAAAAGCAAAAAAAAAAAAAAGTATGGACAATTTCTTTCAGAAAATTGTCAAAGGAGGCACTATAGAAACAGAAGATATTGCTTTTTATTAATATTAGATTACTATTAATATTACTAATAATATCAATATCATCTTATTTGGACTTTCCCCAAACTTTCAAGACCATAAAAACTATAGCAGAATCTTCTGGATGTTCCTACTTAAGCAGTAAATCTTAGTATCTTGGAAACAACCAAACTACTCTTTGACCCAGTGATACCACTATTAGGTCTAAAACCCAAAGAGATCAAAGAAAGAGAAAAAAGAGACAGAAAGAAGAAAAAGATACATATAAAAACGTTTGGGGCCATTCTTTTTGTGGTGGCAAAGAAACGGAAGCTGAGAGGGTGCCCATCGATTGGGAAACAGCTGAACAAATTACATTAAATGAATGTGACTAAACACTGCTGGTGTTGTGAGAAATGATGAAGGGGATGGTTTCAGAGAAAGCGGGGAAGACATAGCAACTGATGTAGAGTGAAGGAGCAGAACCAGGAATGTTTACATTAACAACAATATAGTAAGGATATATCTTCGAAAGATTTAATAACTCTGATCACTAAAATAACCAATCATGATTCCAGAGGACTGGTGAGGAAGCATGCTATCTACCTCCTCAGAGAAAGGTGATGGATTCAGAATACAGACTGAGACCTTTTTAATATGGCTAATGTAAGAATTTGTTTTTATTTGACTGTACATGTTTGTAAGAGGGATTTTATTCATTTATTTCTGTGTTGTTTGCTTTCTCAATTCGTGGTGATAGTGAGAGAGAAGGTGGGAATGAAAGAATGCAGAGCTGAAAATAAAATAAAACATAATATTTAAAAATCTTAGGATCAATCAGAAGACTTTAGGGTTGAAAGGCCTTTTGAGATCTAACAGATTTTTTTTATCATTTTTGTGTCATGGATCCCTTTGGCAGTCTGGTTCGAGCCCATAGACTGCTTCTCAGAATAACATTTTTTAAATGCATAAAATAAAATACATAGGATTACAAAGGAAGTCAACTACATTGAGATAGTTATAAAAATATTTTTAAAAGCAGAAGTTTATGAAACCCCAGGCTAAGAACCCTTGATTTAGAGCAAATCCCTCATTTTACAAGGGAGGAAACTGAGTCTCAGAAAGTCTAAGGAACTTACCCAAGGTCATGCAATTAGCAACTGACCAAGCCAGAGCTCAGCCCAGATCTTCTGGCTTTATACTGAGTGCTTTTCTCCACTACAGCACATATGTTTGTCTATCATTTAATGTTCACGACATACCTAACCTCTGTCAATCCCTGGTATAGTGGAAAGCACCCTTTACTTGAACACAGAAGACCCAGGTTGAAATCTTACAGGGCTAAGTCTACACTTGTCTAAGTGACTTCGGAGAAATGACTCCCCTGAATCACAAAACATTAGGGGGAACCTTAAAAATCATCTTGTGAAACCTTTTCATTTTCCAGATGAAGAAATAGAAGTATAAAGGAGAAGGACTTGGCTAAGGTCACAGTTTATAAATGGCACAGGTGTGACTTAAACCCAGTTGGGGTTTTTTTGGCACCAAGTCACTACCCTGCCCTCTTCCTTAACTCTAATTTAAGCTCTTGAGTCCTCAGTTTCCACATCTGTAAAATAAGAGGTTTGGACTATAGATGATCTTATATATAGCTCCTTACAGTTCTAACATTCTATGATTCTATAATTTTTAAAATCTTTTCCAGCTCTAACATTCTAAAATTCTGATTCTGAAATCCCTTGGAGCTTTAATATTGTGTGATCTGGAAAAAAGGAGAGGAGAGGGAGAGATAAGGGAGAGGAGGAGAGGGTGAAGAGGGGGAGAGGGAGAAGAGAGGAGGAGGAGAGGAAGTCAGAAGAGAGGAAGAGGAAGAGAGGGAGAAAAGCAGAGAGGGAGCAGAAAAGGAGGAGGAGAGGAGAGGAGAGGACAGGAGAGGAGAGGAGAGGAGAGGAGAAGGAGAAGAGAGGAGAGAAAACCCAATAGATAAATACGGAAAATGATTCTGTAAGGAGGCAGGGGAGGCTCATAATTAATAAATTTCAGACCCACAAAACCATTATTATTACTTTATTAGCATTAATAATAATAGCTAGTATATACACAACTTTTAAAGGTTTCAAAGCACTTTGCATATTTTATCTCATCTGATCCTTACAACAATCCTCACAGGGCTGAGGTGCAGAATAAATTAACCCTCTAATCCTCATGGAAAACAAAGAATTTCAAATACCATGAAAACTTCCCATTAGCCACAGGCATGCTAATTCCAACTGGGGCCCTTCTCAGAGTATTTTCTGGCACTGGTGGGTGCTGGGGACCAGGGGATAGATGCCCTGCCCCTATGGAAAATACATAATGAAATTAGTCACCCATCTTCACCTGGCTCAGCTGGGATGGGACCCAAAGAACCTGTAAAACTGTCAGAGGAAAATAAAAAGCTTTGAAGGATTGAACTTGCAGAGATTTCTTGGCATGAAGCACCGAGCTGGGGTGGGGAATGGGGATGCAGGGATCACCACAGGGGTACATGGAGTTGCCTGGCAACCTGGCCAAGCATTCTCAGCCCCTCTGAATGGCCCAAATGGCTTTGTCCCATGACAATCCCTGACTGTTGGTGAATGGCTCTCCCAGTGGAAACAAAGACCAGAGGCCCAGGCCAGCGCCAGCTCAGCCAGCTCACAGACTCCTGCCTTCCCCCCACTCCTTTGTTACACATTTTTCTAAACTAAAGCCTCACTAGCTCTGGAGGAGAGATTCTTCTCAACACAAAGTTACTTGGTCTTACTTTTAAGGATCTAAATTTCTAATGGCCAAACTTTCCTCATCCCCATCCCCCCATACCAGCACAGTGGGGCCGGAAGTCAGCAGAACTAGTCCCTGCGTTGCTACTAACTTGACCAACCTGGAGCAAATCCCTTCACATCTCTGGGCCTCAGTTTCCTCATCTGTAAACTGAGAGGACTGGATTAGATGAACAGTCCTCGCATTCTATGGCCTGCTGCATACGCAGAGTTAGCTGGTGACTTTGTGAAATTATTTGAGGGGTGCTAGAAAGTGATCTTGCCACATTACTTCTTCAGTAGCCCCCCATAGTACCACAGATTTCACCATTAGAGGGTCATCCATTTAAATAAAAGCACAGCATCTCCAAGAGTCCCCTATTAAAATGCAAACTTGAGAAAGAATAAGGCACTGAAGCAATGGGACAGAGGATTGTATAGTGAATAGAGAAGAGCTGGGGCAGAGAGACAGAAAAGCTGGGAAGGAATTGTTCTTAAACCTGGAGAAATGTCCTGAGGAGGGTTAGCTGGGGAGGAGAGAAGGAATATTGCATTTGCAGAGCCATGGGTTGCGTGAGGTCACCCACCAACTACAAGGACAGTCAGACATGCGGAGAGAGGGGTAGGAAAAAAATAAACCTAACCCTTATCTATTTTCCAACCTGGCAGGTGGAACCCTGCTTGCTAATTTCCTCGGATCCAAATCCTTTCTCCCTCTCTTTCAGGGCTCAATGATATCAGTTTGAGCATGAGGAATGGGATGCCTACATATTTATGGAGCCGTGTCCCCATACGATCCCAGCTGGGAGTCCTCAAATCTCATCTCTGTTGCCTAATGATAGTTGGAGTCTCCAAGGGTATGCTGGTAAACGAAAAACCAGTTCTCAAAAAAAAAAAGTACATAAGACACACTTTTAAGTTTAATCTAAACTATTAACATTTTCTCCATCAGTTTAAGTTTAGACAACCGACCAAACAATACATCGAATCTTGGTTTGCTGCATTTGTCAATTTCTGAGAAGTAAGCGCTCACACTGAAAATTTAACCACAGGCTGAGGAGCCAATATGCGCTGGCTCCAGCACTCCACCACCCCTTTCCATCCACCCTGATATGACGAATATTCCTAAAACCTGGTCCTAATCATGTTATTCCTCTGCTCCAGAATCTTCATTACCTCCCCCATCAGATAAGTTTTGACTTCTATACCTAGTCTGGCATTCAAAGCCCTCCACAATCTGACCCTAGTCAACCTTTCCAACCTTTTTTTCATCTATTTATGCTACTAGTATCTGGTTTCCTAAATACTCTCTCCATCCCTGTTTCTAAAGTCTGCCTCTCACGCATGAAGATGTTGGGCTAAGCAGAAGCTTACCATACAACAGTCATTAGAAGTAGCAAATGGCTAGAGAACATCTTTAAAAATAAGCAGTGATTGGTAAGAGCACAGCTTCAACAAATATATGATCCCTTTTTGACAGAGCTACCAGATGGACAGATTAGAGAAATGCTTTATGTACCCCATTCACCTAGATTCAGCAAAGTGGTTTTTGTTTGTTTTTACAAAACCTCTCATGCTATCCCTATAAACTACTACCATTTGAAGAGATTTGGGAAAGAAAGACAACCATGTCCCTCTCCTCAATAAACTCCAGTAACTCCTTATCACCTCCAGTATCAAATACAAAAGCCTCTGCTTGGCATTCAGAGCCCTCCATAACCTAGCCCCCCCGCTACCACCACCACCACCACCTTTCCAGTCTTCTTGGGCATTCCCCCATTCCTGGAACACTGTTCCTCCTGAACTCCACCTACTGACTTCCTTGGCTTCCTCTAAGTCCCAATTAAAATCCCATCTTTTACAGGAAGCCCTTCCCGAGCCCTCTTAAGTCTAAGTGCCTTCCCTCTGTTAATTTTTTTCTATTTTTCCTTTCTCCAGACTAGTTTGCTTTGCATATATTCGTTTGCATGTTGTCTCCCCTATCAGATCGTAAATTCCTTGAGGGCAGAGATTGTCTTTTACATATACATATATAGATATAGATATAGATATAGATATAGATATGCATACACACATACATACAGACATATATATACTTAATAAACATTTATTGATCAATTACTATTAATGTGGGTTCAGAAGCTGTGGAATGGACAGACCCAAAGAATGGTAGTTAAAGGTTCAATGTCAACGAAGGAAGTCTTGGGGAACTACCCCAGTTACCTCCCCTAGGCTTGGTGCTTTTTAACATTTTTATCCATCGCTTGAATAAAGGTACTAAAGAGCATGCTTATCAAAGGTGCAGAAAAGCTGGGAGAGATAATAAACACCTTGGATGGTTGGGCCAGCATCCAAAGGAATCTCAGCAGACTAAGTTGTTAGGCCAAATCTAATTTGTTGTTGTTGAATCATTTTTAAGTGATGTCTGACTCTGTGACTCCATTTGGGGTTTTCTTGGCAAAGATACTTGGAGCAGTTTGCTATTTCCTTCTCCAGCTCATTTTAAAGATGAGACACTGAGACAAACAGGGTTAAGTGACTTGCCCAAGGTGACACAGCTGAGTGTCTTCCTGACTCCAGGCCCAGTACTCTATCCACCTCATCACATAGCTGCCCAATCCAAATCTAATAAGATTCATTATAACCGGGGCAAATGTAAAGTCTTGGCCATGGAAAAGTCCATATCACAAGTTCAAGATGGACTCTGAGATCCCTTCCAACAATTTCTATGGATTATCTGAAGTTCTCTCTTCTAAGGATAAGCAGAACAAATTACAGCTGATAGGATTTAGAACTAGAAGAGATCTCAGTAATTATCGAGTCTAAACTTCCCATCTTAGAAATGAGGAAGTGGCAGCCTGAAGAAGGTAAATGGTTTGTCCAAGGTCACGCTGATGTTAGACTGAAATTTTAATCCAGGTGCTCTGACTCCAAATCTTTCCACTAAAAAATTGACATAATTTATGGAATATTCTAAAAAGTTCCAAAGGGCTTTACATTTACCACCTCATTTCAGCCATGCAACAACCCCATAAAATAGATACTACAAGTATGCTCATTTGACAGAAGAGGAAACTGAGGCTCAAAGACGTAAGTGACTTGCCCATAATGACACAGCTTAATAAGTCTCAGCGATGGGAGTTGAACCCAAGTCTTCTTGGCTCCAAGTTCAGTTCCCTGTCAACTATGAAACATTAATTTTCCATTTTGTTATTTTTTCCATCAAGTCATTCTATCTCCCACATGACAGCCCTTCAAATACCTGAAGATGGAGATTTCGTTCTATTCTCACCCCCCATCTTCTCCGGCTAAGCGTTCTCAAACCATTCAAACAGAAGCAGTTTCTCTTAACTTTTTCCCATTAGTATCAATCAATCAACAAAAAATTATTATTAATATTCATGAAGTAAGCACCCTAGGGACTGATAATACAATCTAAGTGTGGCAGATCCACTGTCCTTAACGGAGAAAATGTTCTGTTGTAATCATTTTTGCAAATCCATTTTTTTATCTGTTTGTAGTTCTGTTTCCATTTTCATCCTTGAATGCCTTTGAGATAACTTTGCTTAACTGTATATCTTACCAAGCTTTCTTAAGAATGGCTTTCCTCTCCAAAGCTTCTCTCTGCTTTAGAAGACTGTGCTGTTCATAATTCTATATCATTCTTCTTTGTATGAGTTTACAGATAAGTTTATATTCTAGCCCTCTATTGCCTTTGGCAGATACCTCTTGGCAAGTGAGAAGAGGGGAAGGGAATAAGCATTTATATAGCGCCTCTTAAATGCTACTACTAAATGTTGGGTTTAGTCATTTCAGTCCTATCCAATTCCTTGTGACCCCATTTGGGACTTTTCTTGGCAAAGATACTGGAGGGGTTTGCCAGGTCCCTCTCCAGGTCATTTTTACAGATGGGGAAACTGAGGTAAACAGGGTTAAGTGACTTGCTTAAGGTCATACAGCTGGTAAGTGTCTGAGACCGAATTTGAACTCATGAAGATGAGTCTTCCCATCAGGCCAGCACTCTATCCACCGTGCCACCTAGCTGCCCTGCCAGGCACTGTACTAAGTGCTTTTTTTTACAAATATCATCTCTGAGGTAAGTTCAACGTTTGCTGACTAATGTGCTCTCTAGACTTTTGGCCTTCTTATTTTTATGGCAATTAATTTACACTAGTTCAGCTCCTGAATAAAATTATTATAGTTGGCACCAATGTCATTTCTGTTGGCTATTTTCCATTTATTTTTTACTTTCGATAGCTTATTTGAATAATTCAAATTAACCCGATAGATTTTCTCATTACTATTTCTTATCTTGTTTATTATTAATTCTGGTCTTATGTCTGCCAAGTCAATGGTCTGTGCACAGACAGATGACTTAGGAATAACAAACATGTCCATAAGCCCTTTCTTGTCCATTAAAATGTCATCAAATTCATTCTTAGTGGTCATAATTGATGCTTGCCACATCCAGCATCTATCAATTCTTTCTCTAAAGAAAGTTCGCATGATATGGAGGCACAAGGCTTTTACATAACCCACGAGTCTTTGCCTTCTTTTATACTTTTCTTTTTTTAAATAGTATTTTATTTTTTCCCAATTACATGTAAAGATAATTTTTAACATTCATTTTTTTAAAAATTTGAGTTACAAATTTTCTCCCTCCCTCCTTCAGCTACCCCCACCCTAAAATGGTAATCAATTTGATATGTTATATATGTGCAGTCATGTAAAATTTGTTTCCATAATAGTCATGTTTTGAAAGAAGAAACAGACCAAAAAGAAAAAAAAACATAAAAAAGTAAAGAAAGCAAAAAATAGTATGGCTTGATCTGCGTTCAGACTCCACCAGTTATTTCTCTGGGTGTAGATAGCATTTTTCATCATCTCATTATCTTCTGAACCATATTTGCCCATAGATTACTTCCCATCTTCCCCTTCTCTCACCTTTGCATTTGTCACTGAATAATCAGACTGAATATTGACTTGATTTGGAGTGTCTTATCAGGCTCTTCATGGAATTTCTCTACAACTTCACCCGAGCAACTAATGTTGGTACATTAGCTACAATTATTTTCACAGTGATCTTTTTGCAAATGCTTTTCCTTAATACTACAATATTTGATGATCAAATGTTCCATGAAATAATATTTCTTTGTAGCTTTGGGGCAAATAATCATACTTACTCTTCCTGTTCCTTCCTCTGGCTCTCAAAAGAGTTCCTGTGTAAAGCATTCCTCCCATTTAGCTACAACTTCCTTTTTCCCTCTGGCTTTGTTTATGGCCAGAATGTCGAGAGTCATATGATTCACCTCCTTCAGCAAGAGGACTGCTTGTTGGTCATTGGACAAGGATCTTTACACATAGAGTACCAACGGTCAAATTATAGTTAACTGAGAATCTGAAAACCATGATTCTTAATGCCTACTGTTCCCTTCCCCACCATTCTGCCATCATTATAGTAGAAGCAAAAGAGGGTATTACAGGACCAAGGGCCATTTAAAAAAAATTCCCCATTTGTTGCAACAATCTGCTAGCAGCTGCTGTAAGGGTGTAATACCTGCCAACAACCAGCACACAGAAAGCTGCCAACATAGGTTCTTTTGATCTGCTTTACTAAGGAAAGTAACATTAAGGGGTTAACAATCTTATTTCAATCCAACATACAAATATCA
The DNA here is from genome assembly GCF_011100635.1 of Trichosurus vulpecula. Classification (NCBI taxonomy): domain Eukaryota; kingdom Metazoa; phylum Chordata; class Mammalia; order Diprotodontia; family Phalangeridae; genus Trichosurus; species Trichosurus vulpecula. The sequence continues at coordinate 11,844,485 of NC_050575.1, read as the reverse complement.
TTCACTTAGTTCACAGGAAAAAGCCAGCACCCTGAACTTCAGAGCAAACACAAACAAATTACAAACATCAACAGACAGACCTTATCTGATTCAAATCTCAATGCATAATTACCAGAGTTTAATAAAGTTCCAACATCTGCGTTTACAAGCTGGAGGGCTCTTAACTGCAGCTGCCCAGAGTCTCCACATCAACACACCTCCAAGAGTGAGAGCCCCAAGCAAATAGCTCTGTTCTCTCTTTTTATACACTCTTCAGAAGTCATCAAACGTCATCTGAGTGACCAGAACTCAGGCTCCTACTATTGCCTCTGGTCCTAGCAACTCCCCTTAGGACCCTGAGGGTTTCACACCCACATAAGCTTAGCACCTAAAAGGTAGGGGTTTTGGCCTGGGGCTTTGCACCTAGTAAGGCTCAATCAAAGACACTTAATCTATCATTATAAAACAGTAAGAAAGTCCCAACTTAATTGACATTACACCACTTCAGGGTTGCCATGGCCAAGAAAGTTTCATCACCAAATGCCTTGACTACTTGTGTTATGCTTCTCCATGATTAACTAGACTGGGCCTCAGAACAAACTATCAGTTCCCAGAGCCATACTCAAAGCCTTTCTAGCATGAGATATCTTGCCAAAACTTGTGCTCCACTAGGGTAACTTTCAAAAGCCCAGGTTCACTCATACACCATGGTGAAGTTTGAGACTAGGACTTCTGTAAGAATCACATTTGATAAAATGAAGAATAGTCAGTTAATAAATATTTATTAAGTGCCTACTTAATAGCACTGTGCTAAGCACTGGGGATCCAAAAAGAGGCAAAAGATAGTCCCTGCCCTCAAGAACCTTACAATCTAATGGGGGAGATAACAAGCAAATAAATATGTACAAACAAGCTACACATAGTATAAATAATAAATAATTAAAAGAAGGAAGGCACTAGAATTAAGAGGAGGTGAAAGGTTTCCTGTACATGAGATTTTAATTAAATTTGAAGGAAGCCAGGGAAGTCGGTAAGTGGAGCTGAGGAGGGAGAGGATTCTAAACATGGGGGACAACCAGAGAAAATGCACAAAGTTGAGAGAATGTCATATTCGTGGAACAGCCAAGAGATCAGTGTCACTGGATGGAAGAATATATGGTGGGGAGTAAGGTATAAGAAGACTGAAATTGTGGTAGGGAGTAGCAGGTGGAGGTTACCTAGGTTATTCAGGGCTTTGAATGCCAAACAAAGGATTTTGTATTGATCCTGGAGGTGATGGGGAGCCAATGGAGTTTCTTGAGTGAGGAGGTAGCGGTGACATGATTGAAAGTATACTTTACGAAAAACACTTCAGTAGCTGAATGGAGGATGGATGAGAGTGGAGAGAGACTCGAAGCAGGCTGACCCACCAGCAGGCTATTGAAATAATCCAGGAGTGAGGCGATGAAGCCTTGCACCAGGGCGGTAACAATTTCAGAGGAAAGAAAGGGACATATTCAATAAGGCGAAATTGACAGGTCTTTGAAATAGATTGGATTGGGGGGGGCGGGGCGGTGAGAGATAGTGAGGAGTTGAGGATGACATTTAGGTTATGAGCCTGAGGGATTGGGAGAATGGTGTTGTCTTTGACAGTAGTAGAGAAATTAGAAAAGGAGTGAGTGCAGGGGTATTGGAGGAAAAATAATGAGTTCAATTTTAAACATGCTTAGTTTAAAATGTCTACTAGACATCTAGTTTGAGAAGTCTGAAAGGCGGCTGGAGATGTGAGACTGGAGGTCAACAGAGAAGCTAGGGCAGAAGAGGTAGATCTGAGAATCATCAGCACAGAGAGGGTAATTAAATCCACGGGAACTGGTGAGATCACCAAGTTAAGTAGTATATAGAGAGAAGAGAAAAGAAGAGGACCCAGGCCAGAACCCTGTGGGACACCTATGGATAAAGGGCATGACTCGGATGATGACCCAGCAGAGGAAACTGAGAAGCGGTGATCTAACAGGACCAAATTTGACTATAGAAAATTTAAAAGCTTTTGCACAAATATAATAAATGAAATTAGAATTAGATGGGAAATTATTGCCTGCGAAAAGCAATCTTTGCAGAAAATTTCTCTGATAAAGGTCTACTATCTAAGATATATAGGTAATTGATACAAATATATAAGAACAAGAACCATTCCCAAATAGGTAAATTGCCAAAGGAAATGAGCAGGCAATTCTCAAAAGAAAGGCAGGAAATCTTAATAAATCATATGGCAGCATGCTCCAAATTACTAATAATAATAAAAGACGTGCAAACCAAAACAACATGGAGGTCCCACCTCACACCCATAAGATTAGCAAAGATAACGAAAGAGAAAAATACCAGTTGTTGGAGGGGCTTTGGAAAGTCAGACACACTGATGCCCTCATCACTGGTGCAGCTGTGAAGTGATCCAACCACACTGGAAAGCAAATTTGGATTCATACCCAAAAAGTCATTAAATTATACATAACTTTTGACCAAGTGAACTGCTATGAGGGTTAGACCTCCATAGAGATAAAAGACAGAGGGAAAGAATCCATATGTACAAAAATATTTGTAGGAACACTAGAACTAGAATTAATCAACTGGGACATGGCCGTTCAAATTACAGTATATGAAAGTAATAGAATCTTATGGTACTATAATGATGAAAGGGATGGATTCGGAGAAATCTGAGAGATCTTGTATGAACTGATACAGAGTGGAGTCAACAGAACAAATTTATTACTGAATATAACTTTGTAACGGAATAACTTAGATGGAATAACTTAAAAACTCCAGTTGATATAACGATTAACCCAGGTTCCAGAAGACTGATGATAAAGCACATATACTTGATTCCTAAGGCAATGGGGAGCCACTGGTGCTTACTGAATACAGAAGTGACACTGTCAGGCTGGTGCCTTAAGAATACTTCTTTGGCTCCAGGGTGGAGAAAGCACTGGAGAGGAGAGAGACTGGAGGCTGATTTAAAGAGCTCATTGGTTTTATGTAATTATAAACAGGGCAGCTAGGCGGCATAGTGAATAGAGTGCTGGGCCTACTAGCTATGTGACCCTGGGTAAGTCGCTTAACTCTGCTTGCCTCAGCTGGTGAAGGAAAGGGAAAATGTTGTTGTAACTTTTCCAAGAAAACCTTCCAAAATGGGGTCACAAAGAGTTGGACACAACCAAAATGACTGAACAACAATGAAAAGCTAGCAGAATATATTGTACCTTTTTAATTTAATTCCCAATGTAACACTTTGCTTCAGATTATGAAGGGGCAGAGATAAACACGGATGGGACCTGTGAATCTTAAATATGGAATAATAAAAATAATAGGTGAAGCGACTTCCCCAGGGTCACAAAGCTAGTATCTGAGGCCAAATTAGGACTCAGGCCTTCCTGAATCTAAGCCTGTCACTCTGTCCACTATGCCACCTAGAAACAGAAGTTCTTAGAGCCAGTTGTGTCCTTTGCAAGTACTTGCCCAAAGCCTGTTCAGGCAAACTGTCAACTAAATGGGGATTCCTCTCCCTTCTACTTCCTTTTCCTCCCTCCCCTCACCCCACAGGTTCAAATGTGGAAGAACCTGGCCAGTTCAATATAGCCTTTCATTCTACCTCCACAGAAAAAAGATCAATAGGGATTCCACCCAGAACCTCAGGTTGTTGCGGTGGTTCAGTCATTTTTCAGTCACGTCCAGCTCTTTGTGGTCCCATTTGGGGTTTTCTTGGCAAATATACTAGAGTGGTTTGCCATTTCCTTCTCCAGTTCATTTTAACAGATGAGGAAACTGAGGCAAACAGGGTTAAGTGACTTGCCAAGGTCACAAGGCTAGTAAGTGTCTGAGGCCAGATTTGAACTCAGGAAGAGGAGTCCAACACTCTATGCACTATGGCGCTAGAACCTCAGGTTTTCATGGGCAAAAAACTACCATGTGTCAAACAAGGGAGAGAGAATCACAGATCATCAAGGCTAGAAGAGACCTTAACAGCAGAAAACATCAGATGTAGAAGGGTGGACCAGATAATTCCACTGTTGGGACTATTCCTTGAAAGTGTCTTCAAAAATACAAAAGATTACTCATTCAAAAATTTTGCCAAGAACATTATTTATAATTTCAGAAAACCAAAAGAATAAATGTCCAACTACGGTTAAATTAGGATATATTAATATAATGGAATATATTAATATAATAAACTTGAAAATTGACAAATATGAAGAATATAAAAAATCCAGAAAAATCTTGGTGAAATGGAAAAAGCAGAGCCAGAAGAAGAGAATACATCCTAACCATGATGACATAAGAAGAGAAGTAAATGAGAAACTAATGAAGAACCCTGATAATGACATAGAGAAACTACTGAGAAGTTACGAAATTGAAGGTGGTGAAGTTCATCAGTTACACAGCAAGTTTAATTCATTGAGCTGTGCGATGTGAGCTAGGTGGCTTCACTGAGAGCCCCCTCACACACACTGCGGCTGTGCGATCCTGGGCAACTCACCTAACTTCCCAGTGACGCAGGCAGCTCTAAGACTGTAAATTACAGAGCAGGGGCTGACTTGGATTGGCAGAGGGAATTTCCACACTGAAAACTCCAAACACCCATGAATTCACAAGTGTGACTTTTTAAAAAATTAGTATTCAATAATAAGCTTTATTAAATAATTTAATTTTTAAAAAATCTTTTAAGAAAAACAGGTTAGTATAGGAGGAAAAAGTGCTAAGACAGAACTGGAATCAAATCCTAGAACTGATACTTAGTAGTTGTGTGACTATATTGTTGTTCAATTCTCTGTGACCCTATTTGGGATTTCCCTGGCAAAGATACTGGAGTGGTTTGCCATTTCCTCCTCCAGCTCATTTTACAGATGAGAAAACTGAGGCTAACAGGGTTAAGCGAGTTGCCCAGGGTCACACAGTTAGTAAGTGACTGAGGTCAGATTAGAACTCAGGTCTTCCTGACTCCAAGACCGGGGCTTTATCCACCAAGCCATCTAGCTGCCCTGTGTGACAGTAAACAAATTATTTTACCTTTATAAACCTCAGTTTTCTCATCTGTAAAATGATATTAGAAGTATTTGCATTAACTACTTCAAAGAACTGTTGTAAGAAGAGCATTTTATGAACCTTAGAGCACTACATGATGTCATAAATAGATAAACCCTTATCATCACAGATGCTTAAAGCTGAAAGGCACCTTGCAGATATTCCAGGCTAGCTCACTTATTTTAGAGGCTGCTAGGTGCGAGAGATTTGAATGTGGGACCTGGAGTCAAGAAGATCTGACTTCAAATCCTGCCTCAGGCACTAACTAATAGGCCTGTGACCCGAGGCAAATTACTTAATGACTATTTGCCTCAGTTTCCTTGTCCGTAAGAAAAAAGGCACCTACCTCCTAGGGTCCTTGTAAGGATAAAATAAGATGATTCAAAAAAATTTTTAAATAAATATCTTTTAATGTTGTCCTTTGTAAGTATAAAATGAAATAATATTTGTAAAGTGTTTGGCAAACTTTAAATATTAGCTAGAAATAATTTTAAAATGAGGACAATTAGGACAAAAGAGGTAAACAGACTTGCCCGAGGTCACAAAGAGAGTTAGTGGTGGATCGAGGACTAGAACCCAGGTACTTAGATTCCCAGCATGATTTCCTTCCACCAAACCAGGTGCCTATTAGAAGTAGTTCTTTTATCCAGGGAATGGTAGGTTCCACCCAAGCACCAAAACGAGCCAGATGCCACACTCATCCATCAGTCCTCAATTAGTACTTACTCTACGCCCAGCACCAGGCTGGGCACTGGGGGTGACGATGAAGTATGTAACACAATTCAGACCTACCCTTACTATATGAGAGGGAGATAACCAGGGAGCATAATAAGGATGCATCCTTAATTGCGAAGTGGTATGATAATGATAATGACGATAGCTCATATACACTTAATGGCTGCAAAAGCCCTTTCTTCACAACAACGCTTCAAGGGAGGTAGTGCTCCTGTGATTTCCAGACCCGTTTTAGAGGAGGATGCTGAGGTTCAAAAGTTGTTAAATGAATGGACTGACTCACCCAGGGTCATTGTCAGAAGGAAGATTCAAACTCAAGGCTTCTGACTCCAAATCTGGTTGTTTTTTCTCCTCCATCACAGAAGAGCAGGATGAGGTCAGAATATGGAGAGATCATTAGAGGGTCTTGTGGTTAGGCCTCCTGGAAGAGTCGAGACACACTGGGCCTTGACAGATGGATACAATTTGGACAGGGGGCCAGTGTTCCAGGATGAAGTCGGCCTCTTCCACAAACCTTAGACCATGTAGTCTTAGACATTCTTAACCTGGGGGGCCAGGACACACGAAAAGGTTAAGAGCTCCTGGCCTAATCCACCCAGGACCTGACCAGAAATGCCCTCTCCAACATCCTGAGCGACTAGTCATCTGGCCTCCTGAACATATGCAGGGATGGGGGATTCCATTCTATTTTTGAGCTGAACTAACAGGCTATCCCATACAATTCAGCAGTTAGGTAATTATATGCTGGCTGGTACTGTTCGCTGTTGTTTCAGAGTATTAATCTTGTCTCCCAAACTAGAAGGAGTTCCTCGGACAATCTGAGGAGGTGGGGTGTGGAGCTATGAGCAAAGGCATGAGGGTGTGGGCAACACACACACACACACACACACACACACGTCAATGGTATCAATTATGCAGCTGTGTTTACACAGATGCTGTGGCAGCTGTTTAAGACAGTCAGCAAAGGGGGAAGAGATTTCTGAGAGGTCATAGAGTTCATCCCCCTGCCTTCGGGCAGGCACAGATCTAAACTATCCCAGTCCAATTTCAATTACTTTATTAGTATCCCTAACTCTAGTCTCTCCTCCCTTCTCCCGCCCCTCCCCCTACTTTAATTTATCTTTTACACAGCTGCCAAAATAAAATGCTGCTTCCATGCAGATCTGACCACTCAATTCAACATTTATTAAATATCTACAATGAATAAAGCCCCATGCTGAGTGCTGAGGGCACATTGCAATGGGAGAGTCTTTTCCCTCAAGGGAGCTTGCACTCTCCTGGGGGAAACAACAGGCATACAGGTAAGCAAATACAAGGTACACTGAAGAGGGGAAGATCCCTGGGAATGGGGGGAGGAAGAAGGAATTATGGGAAGCTTCACAGAGGAGCTGAATCTATGCTAAACCTGGAAAGATGATAAGGATTTGCAAGATAGGAATGACAAGCAGGTCCATTTGGGCATGGCTTGTTTGGAGATATGGAAGTGGCGGTGGCCAGTGGAGTTTGGGGGACAGAGAGTGGTTGTTTAACTTGAACATAGAGCACCTAAAGAGGAATGAAGGGAAAAGAGGGTGGGCAAAAAATGTCAGAAAGGGAGGCTGGAGTCAGATCCTAGAGGGCCAAGGATACCATCCTAGGGAGTTGGTATTTTATCCCAAAGGTTATGAGGGAACCCCTGAAGTGCTTTATGAAATGAAGTATTATTTTCTGTTCATCAGATAGATTATTTTGGCCAACTGTATGGAAAACAGATGATAAAGGAGAAAGACCAAAATAGGAGGTTATTACAATGGTCCAGGTGAGAAGTTACAAGGCCTAAACTAGGGCGGTGGCTAAAAGAGTAGAGAAAAGAGGATGAAAGTGAGAGAGTCTATGGAAGAGGAATCAATAAGGCTTGGTCACTGATTGAATGTGATGCGTGATGAAGAAAGAAAAGTCAAGGATCAATTAATCAATCTACCAGCATTGTTACTAGTAAGTGACTACTGTGTGCCAGGCACTGTGCTGGGCACTAGATAAGTATGAGGATACAAATTGGGGGCGATTTTAAAGATGTTGGCTCCCCTGACCCCTAAGAGAAAGAGGGAAGCTTGGAGAAGGGGCAGGGGATTCAGGAGGGAAAAGGTACATTTTGGACATTGAGTGTGAGATGCCAATACCAATATAAATGTCACAAGACTGAAGTTCAGGACCATAATTAGAGCAGGCTCTACAGACCATGGGAATATACTATGTTGAAATGATCATTGAACCCATGGCAGCTGCCGAGATCATAAATGTCAGACATTGGGCCCCCTGGCTGCTACATGTGGCCCCAAACACTCCTGAATTCAGCTCAAAACAAACAAATAACAAAATAAATAAAATACAATAAAAAAACCCTCCTGAATTTGGCTCAAAACAAACAAATAATATAATAAAATAAATAAAAATGCAATAAAACATAGATAATATTACATTTTTAAAACCCAAGCCAACATACAAGCCATTGGGATCCCTATGTACAGATTAATGGCCCCTGTTTCTATTTGACTTTGCCACCAACGACCTAGAGTATACAGAGACAGAAGAGAAGTCCTAAGACAAAGGCTTTGGGGCTACCCATGATTTTTACATGGGATACAGATGATAATCCAGAAAAGAATTCTGAGAAGGAACATCAGACAAGAAATGAACCAGGATAGCAAAGAATTGGAAACAGAGGGGATGCCCATTCATTGAGGAATGGATGAACAAGTTGTGGTATACAATTGTGATGGAATACTACTGTGCTATAAGAAATGAGAAGCAGAATGGTTTCAGAAAAACCTAAGAAGACTTATATGAACTGATGCAAAGTGAAGTGAGCAGAACCAGGAGAACACTGCACACAGGAACAGCAATAGTGTACAATGATCAACCGTGAGTGACTTAGCTATTCTCAGCCATACAATGATCCAAGACAATTCCGGATGATGAAAAATTCTGTCCACCTCCAGAGGAAAAAACTGATGGAGTCTGAATGCAAATTGAAGAGTAAGTTTTTCACTTTTTTTTGCTTTTTAAAAAATATAGCTAATATGGAAACTTTAAAAGACTTAAGAACTTTCATCAACACAATGACCAACCATGATTCCAGAGGACCAGTGATTAATGATGTCACCCACCTCAAGACAAAGAAGAGATGGACACAAGTGTAGAATGTCACTTATGTTTTTGAACATAGCCAAATCAGGAATGTTTTTTTTTTGTTTAACTATGTATATGTTTGCAGTGGGGTTTTTAAAAAATGATTGGGGAGGAGGCTTTGGGAGGGATAAAAATAAATGCTTATTAATTGAAAAAAATAAAATATAATTTGAAAAAAAGAGGCCACCAGTAACTTTTTTTTTTTGAGGATGACCTTTTTCACCATATATGCAAATGGTAGCATAGAATGTACAACAGAATCAGATCTTTAGGAGGGTAGATCAAATAGTCATCCAGAATCCAGTAAAATGGTATATAGTCACTGATGGTCAGCGTAAGCAAGATCCGTTAATATAACTTAGTCCAACTTGATGAAGCCGATGTCTTTTGCGTACTGCCAGAAGCACTGGTGGCACATGTTCAGGCCATACTGGCGGATCAGGCCATGCCAGTTCGAACAGATGCGGCACGACCGAGACCCCTGGCCGAATTTACGAGGGTGACTCCAGTAGAGCTGCTGGTGACCCATGGCACCACTAACAAGGACCGGAGACAAAAGGAAGAAAACAGTCTACGCATGTGCTCTTCAAACCCCGGTACGGCCTCACCCACCAGTAACTTTTGAGAGATTCCTTCAGTTGAATGGCGGGGTCAGACATTATTTTGCACAGTGATGCAGTGGATAGAGCACTGGGCCTGGATTCAGGAAGAACTGAGTTCAAATCTGGCCTCAGACATTTATTAACTGTGTGACCCCGAGCAAGTCACTTAACGCTGTTTACCTCAGTTTCCTCATCTGTAAAGTGAGCTAAAGAAGGAAATGGCAGTGCACTCTAGTATCCTTGCCAGGAAAACCCCAAATGGAGTCACAAAGAATAGGACGCTACTGACATGACTGAACAACAACAAGAAGTATGTGTGGAGGCCATGAGCGTAGACTATATTCTCCAGTGAAAAGGAAGTATGATACAGGATGATAGTTTCGGGTTGGCAAGGTTAAGCGAAGTCTTTTTTTTTTAAGGATAGAGAGACCTTGAACATTTTTGAAGGTATCAAGAAGATACCAGTGGATTAGTAGAGGATGAAAATTTGAGAGAAAGGGAATAACTGATGCCATAAACTCCCAGAAGAGGGAAGAAGGGATAGACTAGGAACTGTGTCATTTTCCATCTTTGGATGCCCGTCACAACACCTTGCACTAATTGAGTGCTTAATAAGTGAGGTGCCTCTGTGGCTCAGTAGATAGATAGCATTGGACCTGGAATCAGGAAGACCTGAATTCAAATGTTCCTTTAGATACTTACTGGATGTATACCTTGGGCAAGTCACTTAACCTCTCTCAGCATCAGTTTCCTCCTTTGTAAAATAGGAATAGTAACAGCACATGCCTCACAGGGTTGTGGTAAGGATCAACTGAGATACCATATGTAGTGTTTTTGCAAATCTTTTTTTTCCATATTTTTATTATTTATTTAATATTTTCAGTTTTCAACATTGATTTCCACAAGATTTTGAGTTACAAATTTTCTCCGCATTTCTACCCTTCCCACCCACTCCAAGATGGCATATTTTCTTTTTCTTAATTAGATTTTTACTTTTAGTTTATAACACTTAGTTTTACATGTTCTTGAGTTTCAAATTTTATCACTTCCCTCCCCTCCTCCATCACCCCCAAGGTGGCATGCAGTCCAATATAGATTCTACATAAACCTTCACATTAAACTTATTTACACAATAGTCAACTTGCAAAGAAGATTTATGACCAATGGAATGATCATGAGAGAAAAGAAACAAAACCAAAAAAAAAAAAAGAGGAGAAAAAAATAAGAGAACAAATAGTTTGCCTCAATCTACATTCAGTTTCCACAGTTCTTTCTCTGGATGTAGATAGCTTTTTCCATCATGAGTCCTTTGGAGCTGTCTTTGAGCCTTGTGTTGCTGAAAAGAGCCAAGTCTATCAAAGTTAGTCATCACAGAATCCATATGTCTGTGGTTGTGCACAATGTTCTCCTGGTTGTGCTCCTCTCACTCAGCATCAGATCATGTAGGTCTTTCCAGGTTATTATGAAGTCCATATCTTCCCCATTTCTTATAGCACAATAGTATTCGATGATATTCATATATCACAACTTGTTCAGCCATTCCCCAATTGATGGGCATCCCCTTGATTTCCAATTCTTTGCCACCACAAAAAGAGCAGCTATAAATATTTTTGTACATACAGGTCCCTTTCCCACTTGTGTGATCTCTTTGGGATATAGGCCTAGGAGTGGTATTGCTGGATATGCACATTTTTATAGACCTTTGGGCATTGCTCTCCAAAACGGCTGGATCTGTTCACAACTCCACCAACAATGTATTAATGTTCCAATTTTCCCACATCCTCTCCAGCATTTATCATTTTCCTGTTTTGTCATGTTAGCCAATCTGACAGGAGAGATGTGGTACCTAAGAGTTGTTTTGATTTGCGTTTCTCTAATCAATAGTGATTTAGAGCATTTTTTCACATGACTATACAAATCTTTAATTTCTTCCTCTGAAAACTGCCTGTTCTTATCCTTTGACCATTTCTCAATTGGGGAATGACTTGTATTCCTATAAATTTGGCTCAGTTCCCTGTATATTTTAGATATGAGGCCTTTATCAGAGACATTGGCTGTAAAGATTTTTTCCCAATTTTCTGCTTCCCTCTTAATCTTTGTTGCATTGGCTTTGTTTATACAAAAACTTTCCAGTTTAGCATAATCAAAATTATCCATTTTGCATTTTGTAATGCTCTCTATCTCTTGTTGGGTCATGAATTCTTCCCTTTCCCATAAATCTGACAAGTAAACTATTCTTTGCTCTCCTAAATTGCTTATAGTATCAGCCTTTATTCCTAAATCATATAGCTATTTTGACTTTATTTTGGTATATGGTGTAAGATATGGGTCTATGCCCAGTTTCTGCCATACTATTTTCCAATTTTCCCAGCAGTTTTTATGAAATAGTGAATTCTTAACCCAGAAGCTGGATTCTTTGGGTTTATCAAAGAGTAGATTGCTATAGTTGGTAACTTCTGCATCTTGTGTACTTAACCTATTCCACTGATCTACCACTCTGTTTCTTAGCCAGTACCAGGTAGTTTTGAGGACTGCCGCTTTGTACTATAGTTTGATTTCTGGTATGGCTAGGCCACCTTCCCTAGCATTTCTTTTCATTAATTCCCTTGATATTCTGGACGTTTTGTTCTTCCAGATGAATTTTGTTGTTAACTTTATCTAGCTCTGTAAAATAATTTTTGGTAGTTTGATTGTTATGGCACTGAATAAGTAAATTAATTTAGGTAAGATTGTCATTTTTATTATATTAGCTTGGCATACCCATGAGCAACTGATGTTATTCCATTTAATTAGATCTGACTTCATTTGTGTGAGAAGTGTTTGGTAATTGTGTTCATATAGGCCCTGGGTTTGTCTTGGCAGGTAGATTCCCAAATATTTTATAGTATCTACAGTAACTTTTAATGGAATTTCTCTATCTATCTCTTGCTGTTGGGCTTTGTTAATAATATATAGGAATGACAAGGATTTATGAGGGTTTATTTTATATCCTGAAACTTTGTTAAAGTTGTTTATTATTTCAAGTAGTTTTTTATTTGAATCTCTAGAATTCTCTGAGTAAATCATCATATCATCTGCAAAAAGTGATAATTTAGTTTCTTCTTTGCCTATTCTAGTTCCTTCAACTTCTTTTTCTTCCCTTAATGCTAAAGCTAACATTTCTAGTACCAAATTGAATAATAGGGGTGATAATGGACATCCTTGTTTCACCCTGGATCTTAATGGGAATGCATCTAGCTTATCCCCATTACAAATAATGCTTGCTGATGGTTTTAGGTAGATGCTATTTATAATTTTAAGGAAGACTCCATTTATTTCTATGCTTTCTAGTGTTTTTAATAGGAATGGGTGTTGTATTTTGTCAAAAGATGGCATATATTCTGATTGCCCATTTCCCCAGTCTACCCTCCCTTTTGTCACCCCACTCCCTGCCCCTTGTCCCCTTTCCCTTTACTTTCTTGTAGGGCAAGATAGATTTCTATACCCCATTGCCTGTGTATTTTATTTCCTAGATGCATGCAAAAACAACCTTTTTTTGAGTACTTGTTTTTAGAACTTTGAGTTCCAAATTCTCTCCCTTCTTTCCTCCCCACCCACCCTCCTTGAGAAGGCAAACAATTAAACATAGGCCACACATGTATCATTACGCAAAACACTTCCATAATAGTATTATTGTGAAAGACTAACTATATATCCCTCCACCCTATCCTGCCCCTCTTTATTCAATTTTCTCCCTTGACCCTGTCCCTTTTCAAAAGTGTTTGCTTTGATTACCTTCTCCCCCAATCTGCCCTCCCTTCTATCATCTCCTCTCTCTTATCCCCTTCCCCTCTACTTTCCTGTGGGGTAAGGTACCCAACTGAGTGTGTATGTTATTCCCTCCTTAAGTCAAATCTGATGAGAGCAAGATTCATTCATTCCCTTTCACCTGCCCCCTCTTCCCTTCCAATAGAACTGCATTTTCTTGCCCACTTTTAGGTGAGATAATTTACCCCATTCTATCTCTCCCTTTCTCCTTCTCCCAATATATTCTTCTCTCACCGCTTAATTTTATTTTATTTTTTTAGATATCATCCTTTCATATTCAACTCACCCTGTGCCTTCTGTCTATATCTATATATACATGTATATATATGTGTGTGTGTGTGTGTGTGTGTGTGTGTGTGTGTGTGTGTGTATATCTATATTCCCTTCAGTTACCCTAATACTGAGAAAGGTCTCATGAGTTACAAATATCATCTTTCCATGTAGGAATGTAAATAAAACAACTTTAGTAAGTCCCTTATGATTTCTCTTTCTTGTTTACCTTTTCATGCTTGTCTTGATTCTTGTATTTGAAAGTCAAATTTTCTATTCAGCTCTGGTCTTTTCACTGAGAAAGCTTGAAAGTCCTCTATTTTGTTGAAAATCCATACTTTGCCTTGGAGCATTATACTCAGTTTTGTTGGGTAGGTGATTCTTGGTTTTAAACCTAGCTCCTTTGACCTGCAGAATATCATATTCCAAGCCCTTCAATCCCTTAATGTAGAAGCTGCTAGGTCTTGTGTTATCCTGATTGTGTTTCCACAATACTCAAATTGTTTCTTTCTGGCTGCTTTCAGTATTTTCTCCTTGACCTGGAAACTCTGGAATTTGGCAACAATATTCCTAGGAATATTGGGATCTTTTTGGGATCTTTTTCAGGAGACAATTGGTAGATTCTTTCAATTTCTGTTTTACCCTCTGGCTCTAGAATATCAGGGCAGTTTTCCTTGATAATTTCTTGAAAGATGCTATCTAGATTCTTTTTTTTGATCATGGCTTTTAGGTAGTCCAATAATTTTTAAATTACCTCTCCTGGATCTATTTTCCAGGTCACTGGTTTTTTCAATGAGATATTTCACATTGTCTTCCATTTTTTCATTCCTTTGGTTCTGTTTTATAATATCTTGATTTCTCATAAAGTCACTAGCTTCCCCTTGCTCTAATCTAATTTTTAAGGTGGTATTTTCTTCAGTGGTCTTTTGGACCTCATTTTCCATTTGGCTAATTCTGGCTTTTAAGGCATCCTTCTCCTCATTGGCTTTTTGGAGCTCTTTTGCCATTTGGGTTAGTCTGTTTTTTAAGGTGTTATTTTCTTCAGTATTTTTGTGGATCTCCTTTAGCAAGCTGTTGACTTGTTTTTCATGGTTTTCTTGTATCACTCTCATTTCTCTTCCCAATTTTTCCTCTACTTCTCTTACTTGATTTTCCAAATCCTTTTTGAGCTCTTTCATGGCCTGAGACCAATTCATATTTTTCTTGGAGGCTTTTGATGTAGGCTCTTTGACTTTGTTGACTTCTTCTGGCTTTGATCTTCTTTGTCACCAAAAAAAGATTCTATAGTCTGAGTCTGGGTCCTTTTTCACTACCTGCTCATGTTTACAGCCAACTACTTGACCCTTGAGCTTTTCGTCAGGGTATGAGTGCCTTCAGAGTGGAGAGTACTTTGTCCCAAGCTTTAGGGGCCTTGTGCTGCTGTTTTCAGAGCTACTTCTACCCCAGTCACCACAAGCTCTGCCACACCAGTGCTCCTCCTCCCCCAAGAACCACTAACCAGGACCGCAACCCACATCCAAGCAGAGGAAAGCAAGAGAACCCTGCCTCTGCAAAGCAAATCCTGCAAGGCAATCCCTGTACTCCTGCTCTGATTCGCTGCTTGATTCCTCCTACTAGGTGGGCCTGCAGCCAGAAGCAGCTGCCTCTGGAGTTCTGGAAGCAGCCGCAGGAGTTTCTTGCTGCTGCCACTGCTGCACCACCTCCACTGCCCCTGGGGCTGGGGCCGGACCACTCACTTCTCTCAACCAGATCCAGCAGTTTTCCCACTAACCTGCTCAGTTGTCTTTAGCGTTTGTGGGTTGAGAAGTCAGGTAACTGCCACAGCTCAGTGATTCATGGCCCTAAGGCTTGCTCCACCTAGCTCCCAGTCTAGTCTGGTCTGTCCTGGCAGTTGGGCTGCGCTCTTCTCCCAGCACAGTGTGAGACCCTTCCTAGAGACCATCCAGGCTGTCTTGGGCTGGAGACTTGTTTCCCTCTGTTATTTCGTGGGTTCTGTAGCTCTAGAATTTGTTCAGAGCCACTTTTTACAGGTGTTTAGAGGGATTTGGGGGAGAGCTTAATTGAGTCCCTGTTTTCCAGCTGCCATCTTGGCTCTGCCCCATGTTTTTGCAAATCTTAATGCTAGCCATTGTTATTACATTAATTAAAAATTTATCTTGCTTTTCCAAACATTACCTCGGGCTAGGCATGCTGGCATGACCCTGTAGGTCCTGCTACTGGGAGAGGCTTAGACTGGTAGACAGATTGAGTTCAAGAGTCATGAGGAGCAGTAGGACTAACGCCTACTGAGGGTCTACCCTGAGTCTAGTGACAATACAGTGAGCCCTTGGGGAGCAGAGGGATGCCTACCTTGGGTGGTAGTCTGAGCTACCTTGTAAGGGGTGAATGGCCCAGATCAGAAAAAGGGAGCACGTTAAAGCTTCCATACAGATCAGTATTGAAATGAAGCTACTGCACTTCCTGCCCTTTTGAGATAGGAAAACCCAATTAGCAAATAAATAGATGGATGAATGAATGAATGGCTGAATGAATAGATTGATAACTTAGGTGAATACATAGATAAATTAATAAATCAATCAATAGATAATTGAATAAATGAATGAATGGATGGATGGATGGATGGATGAAACCAAAAAACCATTTCTTCATAATACCTATCACCTCTCCCTACTTTCTATACCCCCATAACTTCTCAATATAATTTCTTCTTGGTCTGCCCTCCCCCTCCCTCATTTAAAAAAAGAAAACCAAAATATTTGTGTCCCCACTGATTTGCAACCTTGCGCACTGTTATTCTAGTATGGGTCTCTTTCTGGGGTTGTAGAACAGATTGTCACTATAACAAGAAGCTGAGGAACTCCAGATAATGGGCTATTTTCCTGTCAGGTCTAGTTAACTTATCACAAGCAAAACCTCTGTTGCAGGACCACAAACTGACCCCAACCCCTAACCCTGGCCACAGGCCCAATCCTACCCCAAACCCTCCCACCTCCAAGGCAGGCCTATAACCTAATCATTCCATCTTTCTCCTCTTTTTTATCTTAAGGCATCAAAAATCACCACCCTTCCCCACAATTATAAATAATGAGATTTCTGAGGTGAGTGGAGAGAGGCTAAGCACAGAACACAGGCCTCCTAGCTGCATCCTGGTAATAACAGGAGATTCATGACCAATTCTCCCCCATCTCAGCCTCTCTGGTCATAAAACGGGACAAACAGCTTCTACAGGCAGTCTCTGGAGTCATGCCTGGACTGTTTGGAAAAGGTCTAGAAATGCCTGTGGGTGGAATTATGTACAAGTGCTAAGCCTAATTAGCACAAAGCCCTGCCAGATATTTAAAGGGATGATTGTCTTAATCAGCTGGAAAAGACATTCATTTGTACCAGGCACAATTTATAGACCTAATTAGCATAGCCATGAACTCTTCCATCCCGGTCCTTTGGAGAAAATGACTCAGTTCTCAGTTCTTCTCAATCTTTGGATTAGTGAAGTCAGCACATGAATTGGGCTCAAGGGCTCCCTCAGAAAACACCCAACTGCTGATGTCAGTGGCCTTGGTAATGTTGGTGTCTGCTTGCCTGGGTCTTAGTTATTCTCCAGGAGTCCATCCATGCTTACTTGGCCCAAGCAGGGTGCTAATGATGCAGGCCAACATTCTGGGTCTAATCCTGCCTAATAAGCTTCACTCTCTCTCCATGAATATAATTTGCTTCCCTAAACTGGACCAAACCGTAAAAGGGAGTGCGGAGAGAGATTATGGATGAATTGGGTAATCCATCCCTGCTACCTGGGATAAAAATTCCTCAAAGATGTCTGTTGAACTGAGGTCAGTAAAGCCATCCTGGTAATAGTGTTAACGGTCATAATACCCTTTATTGATTTGCCAAGGACGTTCCTCAAGACAACTCTATTAGATAGCTCACGAAAGTGTTACTATCCCATGAAACTATCCCATAGAACCTCGGATCTGGCAATGACCTCAGCCAGCATCTAGCCTTGGCCTTCCTGGAGAGTCATCATCCCCTCTTGAACATTGCCAAGAGGCGACCCACGTGGCCACCGCTTAAAGACATCCACTTTTAAATACCTGGTTGTTGAACGCATTTTCTGTATCTCAAGCCAAAATTTGCCTTCTTGTTATTTTCCGTTGTCTAAGTTCTGCCCTTTGGGGCCAAGGAAAGCTAATTACATCTTTCTACTAATGATATCCCTTTGGATACTTGAAGACAATTCATGTCTACAGGCCTGGAGACAGTAATATTTCCTAGAGAGACAGTTACCCCACCAGTTCTCAGTTACACAGCAGACAGATGGCTGTCTGAAAGCGAGGCATCATCCAAAACTCTTCATGAAGGCAACAGTTTCATATTCCTCACCAGCCAGGACATACTGTTCCCCAAACCTCCCTCCTCTTTGCTCACAGAGCTCTGGTTTTCCCCCAAGGAAGATGTCTATCAAGGGAACGGCCTTAAGCAGGCCTCATCTGACTCACAGAACCAAATATCTAACCAAACTGGAACGGACCTTAGAATCAGATGAAGCACTCTGCTCTAGAACCACAGGCCTGGAAGAGGCCTCAAAAGGACTTCTAGTCATAGTCCTTCATTTCCTGTTTGAAGAAACTGAAGCCAAGAAAGGAGAAATTATTTTTGCCAAAGTCACAATACCAGTTCATGGCTGAAGGAGACCAGAACCTAGGTCTCCTGACTCCTATCAGATAATAGAAAATGTCAGAGCCAGGAAGGGCCATAGTGATGATTGCTCAATCCCCTCATTTTAACAAAAAAGGAAACTGAGGTCTGCACATGTGATAATGATTTGTCTAAGACCACAAAGGCAGTAACCTTCTCCCACCCAACCTAGAAGTGGCATCTGGGCTTAGTATCTTGTGCTACCGAACCTTTTTATTGGATAAAGGCATAAATACTTACTAAAACATAGTTACTTGTTTAACTGGTTGGGGTTTTTTTTGGTTAAAAGATAAAGCATATCGAGAAATGTCTGATATTTTTTTAAGACATCAATAATCTTTCTTTCTGCCTCGTGATGGCAAATGCTAACCACAAGAGAAAAAACTATGGAGTCTGAATGCAGATTGAAGCACACTATTTTTACTTTTTTTTGTTTTCTTCTCATGGTTTTCCCCTTGTATTCTGATTCTTCTTGCACAACATGACTAAATGTGGAAATATGTTTAACATGATTGTACATGTATAATGCATATCAAATTGCTTGCTGTCTTGGGGAGGGGGGAGAGGAGGGAGGGAAAAACAAATGTTGAAAATTATCTTTACATGTAATTGGAAAAAAATACTATTAAGGGGGAAAAAAGAAAAAAAATTCTTTTTTTTTTTTAAAGAAGAAAGGTATTATAAAATACATTAAACTGCTCCTAGGAATCACACAAAAGGTCAGGCTCTGTAGCTGAAACTGCATGGAAACTTGAGTTTACCTGCCTCATCTTCAGCAAAGGAAATGATGTACTGATAATAGTTGTTGATCATGCCTGGAAACATGCATGTCTGCCCACGCCCCATGCAGATCTCACTGTACTGCCACTGTCTGGTGGCCTGGTTCTCCCTGAGTGACATCAGGCGCCTAAAGAGGAAAAGCAAATGGCATTAATACCGGTCTCTGATGGCATGGTCTGGAGCAGTGTAAAAGGCACTGACTAGCCAGGGAACCCGAATCTCTGGGTCTCAGTTTCATGGTTGTCTGCTGCAGTGAAAAATTCCTTTTTCCTAGCATCATCCCCAATCCCTGCCCTCATAGGAAAAATGGGATATAATTTAATTCAACAAATGTTTATTAAGTACGTAGAGTGTCTCCCTACTCCAAACCATTTTCTACTTGGTTGCCAAGGTGATGTTTCTTTTCTTTTCTTGAGGCAGTCAAGCTTAAGTGACTTGCCCAGGGTCACACAGCTGGTGTCTGAGGCTAGATCCGAACACAGGTTCTCCTGACTCCAGGGTCAGAGCTCTATCTACTGTAGCACCACCTCATTGCCTCCAAGGTGATATCTCTAAAGCTCAGGTGTGACCACATCACTTCCCTGATCTCTGATCTCCAGTGACATCCCATTACCCAAAGGCTCAAACATAAACCCCTTTGTTGGACATTTAAAGTCCTTCAGAACTTGGCCCTTTCCTACCTTTCCAATCTTCTCATGTTTTGTTTCTCTTCAAACACTCTATGATCCAGTAATTCTGGCCCACTTTATGTTCCTCAAACACAATACTCTATCTCCTATCTCTATACCTTCTCTTTGGCTGTCCTCCATATCTGCAATGATTTCCCTCCTTTTACCTCCTGGGTTCCTGATCCTCCCCTTCAAGACTAAATGCAAATCTCACCTGCTATAGGAGCCCTTTGTAGTTCTCCCAACTTTAGTGCCTTCTCCTCGCAGATTACCATCCATCTACTTTGTATATGTAGCATATGCACATGTTGTCTCCCCTCATTTAAATGTAATCTGCTTGAGGACAGAGGTTGTGCTTTTGCTTTTCCTTGTACCCCCAGAACTTAGCACAGTGCCTGGCATAAAATAAGCATTTAATAAATGCTTGTTCATTACCTCCTCAGGGTAAGCCACTGTGCTAGGCTGCGGGAATACAAAAGCCAAAACAAAATAAAGAGCTTATATGTGTAGCTAGGTGACAGCAGCAGATAGCAAGCTAGACCTGGAATCGGGAAGACCTGAGTTCAACTCTGATCTCAAACACTTATTATTTGGGTGGTCCTGGGCTAGTTGCTTCATTTCTGATTTTCTCAGCTTCTTCAGATGTAAGATGTAGATAATAATAACACCTGCTTCCCAGGGTTGTTGTGAGAACCAAATGAGATTATATTTGTAAAGCATTTGGCACAATGCCTGACATGTAGTAGGTGCTATGTAAATGTTAGCTATTAGCATATATAGCATATTATTATACGTTATTATAATATTATTGTTATACTGGAAGGATGCAACACAGATAAGAAACTAAGTGATGATATGAGGAGGGAAGGAGTTCTAATAACTTCAGAGACCAAGAAAGGTCAGAGATAACTCTAGAGCTCAATTTTAAAGAACTCCTGAGAGTCTAGTAGGGATGGGTGAGGGATATGATCCAGCCATGGGTGACAGGCAGAGAGACAGGAAGGGGAATATCAAATTTGA
The DNA here is from genome assembly GCF_011100635.1 of Trichosurus vulpecula. Taxonomy (NCBI): domain Eukaryota; kingdom Metazoa; phylum Chordata; class Mammalia; order Diprotodontia; family Phalangeridae; genus Trichosurus; species Trichosurus vulpecula. Next base: position 11,823,709 of record NC_050575.1, on the reverse strand, counting down.
GGAAAGAACACCTAGCAGGCTATTTTTCCTGAAACTTTGGGCGCATGTAGGGCAGCCATAGGAAACAAGTTAAACCCAGATGTTTGGGTACTAATAAATTCCTTCCCTACCTCCCATTCAGGGCTGTAATGAAGACACATGAAAATAAATTCATTTATATAGTACCAAAAGGTTCACAAAATACTTTCCTCACAATAATCCCTTGAGCAAGATGCACAAGTCTTATTATCTCCATTTTACACATAGAGAAACTGAGGCTCAGAGAGAATGATTACAGTCAATGTATATAAAAGCTGGTACTGGCACTCATGTCTAACTCCCAAGTCCAGGGCTCTTTCCCTATTACAGAATAAAATAATAGCCTCTCAGATGTGGAAAGTGTTCAGTCATAATCTGATTCAATCCATACTGGAACAGGAATCCATGCATGTTATACCATGGTATTATACATGAAATCTCTTTAAATGAAGCACTACAGAAATAAACTGTTATTGTCTACCCAAGTGAAAAGCCTTCTTCCCCTTTCCTTTCTTAAAAAAAATTATTTATTTTATTCTGAACTTAAGAAATAAAACAAGTATTTCCATAACATAGAAGAGAAAAAAAGATGATTGTACATGAAACTGCAAATTTATTATATACAACTTGCTATTCCCTCTAAATATATAATAAAGTTATAATGCAGCTTTCTTTTTTCCTTTTTTTCTCCCCTCCCCTCCCCATCTCCCCACCCTAGAGATGGCTACCATTAGACACTAATATGTATATATCTATCAAACTATTCTATACATAATTATCAATTCTTTCTCTGGATGCAGATAGCATCTTCCTTCATACATCCTTTGTAGTTAATTCGGGTATTTATAATACTCTCATTTCTATCCATAGTCTCCTCTGCCCTCTCATTCCATTGTGCTCTCTGGAATCTCTACTCTTAACAAGCTATCCTTCCTTCTGGATCTTTCACCTTGAATTCATTTCACCTTCTCGTGCTCCTGACCTGCTCTAGAAGACACCATATCTATCACTGGTCACCCTCTCTAATGTGAGCTTCTCCTTCTTTCTTGCCCTGGAACCAAGAGGAGTTATTGTATTTTTTAATGTCCACCGATCTTTCTAGATCCTCCTTCTGAGACCTCTCTCTTCTGAGGTTTGCTCCATCTGTCTGTACCAATCACCTTGTCTAGGTCTTGTGGCTATAATCCGCCACTCTCCGAATCACCCAAACTCTTTTTAAGGAGTTCAGTACTGCTCGTATGCTTGCTCTCCACCTTATTCCCTGCCCTCTTGTCATGACGCATACCATGCTATTGCCACGATTTTGAATTCTGAAATTCTGACCTCTTGTCCTTCCAATTTTCCCTCTGTCTTGCACTTCCCAAACCAATTTTTTCCTCACCATGACCTCCAATGATTGTCATTATTCTTCTGATTCATTACCTGTTTTTGCCCCACTTTCCCCTCTGCCTAGTCAACTTTAAACAGTTAAACTATATCCCTTGACCTCCCCTTGCCCCTTATCCTACACCATCATTCATACTCTGTCACACCTCAACCATGGGTTACATTCACCATCTTCTCCCTTCCTATTGCCAGGCTGTTAAATGCCATTGGAAGAAGTCATGCAACAATGATTGTTGAGTATTCCTTATCTACCTTACATGCCAGCCAAACTCAACTACTATCTAATCCTCCGAAATAAACATTCCATCTATTACCTCCATACATTTGCCTAGTCACGGAATGGAAGTTCTTCTAATCTCTGTCAGAAGCCCTATCTTTTCTTCAAGGCCCAATTAAAGTACCATTTCCTCCATGAAGCTTTCCCTGACCCCTCCCTACTCCCCCCCCCCCAATATTCTCCTTCAAAAGATCTTCTGTTTATCTGCCTACACAATGTTGTATCCCCCTCCCTCCAAGCTTCTTGAGGGCAGGAAATTTTTCAAATTTGTCTTGGTATCCCAGTGTCTAGGCCTGTGTCTAGCATAGAGCAAGCACTTAATAACTGCTTGTTAAACTGTTGAATCATCCCGTGCTGCTTTGTGGTTTGGGCATTTCGAAACATACCTAAAGCCACCTTGCAAGCTCTTCTCCTTCCCACTCAGTAAATCGTAACTTGTGTTAGGTGTGGCTTGAAGCATGAGAGGGTTCCTTTTTGTCACCACAGGCTATAGGCTATCCCAGCATGCTCTTAGGGCCCTTCCAAGTTTTGGAAGCTAGTCGCATAGACCACAGCTTGAAATACATAGGCCATTTATCTAGAGCTTATAAATACTTTAGTAATGTAGGTTTCTATGGAAATAGGTATCTCCTAGGGATAGGTCAAATGGATTTTTTTTCAAGTGGGCTCCAAATGATATATTCAGGGACAGAAACAGAGAACTTTAGAATCTTACACTAGGGCTGCATTTCAACAACTATCAAAGTCTTAGAATAAAGGAAATATTGGGCTTTTTTCCTTTTCCACCAGTCTCACTAAGCCAGGGAAAGGATGAAGTTGCAAGGACCATTCAAACCCTACCCTAGAGATAGTCAAGTAGGCATTATTCTGCTAACAGTGTCTTAATGGTGGAACTTCTGGCATTCATTGGTTAGGGAGAAAGATCTATGGATGTTAGGCCCTGTGGGAGGCACCGAAAAACCCACCACATCAAGCAAGCATGATAGTATCTCCAGCATTTATGAGAGCTATGGTGAACCAGAAGCTGAATGTTAGACTTGGACAAGAACCAGCATGAGGCAACAGATAAAAAGACAGTATATGCAAGCAATGGTGTTAAGCCAGTGAGCTGGCCAGCATGGTTACTTACCCACTCATAAAATCCCCAAATATGTATAGCCCATTCAAATTGGGGGACTCGCAGCCCCGGTAGATATAGCCTCCTGTGACAGACTTTCCCATCTTGTGTGGATATGCATAGATTGGAAGAACATCATCTGTAGAAAAAGACAAATGGCTTCTGTTTCCCCATACACTTGGCTACCAGCCTGGGCTACCCCCAGTCAAGCTCCATCCTAGGAGGTGGACCAGATGCAATGAATGGTGTGAAATATTGGAAGGCCTATCACATGGAAAAGGGATTGTTCTGCTTAACCCCAGAAGGCAGAACTAGGTGTGATCAGTCAGGAGATGCAAAAAAGAAAACTTTAGCTCAATATAAGGAAATGTTTCTTATTTGGAGCTAGTTAAAAGTAGAATGGATTACTTCAGTAGGCAGTGAGCTGCCATCACTAGAAGTATTCAAGCAGAGCATGGATGGTCATTTGTCATGGGTGCTGCAGTGGGGACTCCTGTTCTGATGTGATTTGTCCTAAAGGATTCCTGAAGTCCCTTCTTCTTTTGTACATTTTTTTTGCAGGGGGGAAGGCAGGGCAATTGGGGTTGAGTGACTTGCCCAAGGTCACACAGCTAGTAAGTGTGTCGAGTGTCTGCGGCCGGATTTGAACTCAGGTCCTCCTGACTCCAGGGCTGGTGCTCTACTCACTGTGCCACCTAGCTGCCCCTGAAGTCCCTTCTAAGTGTAAGAGTCTCTTATTTTATAATTAGCCACCTTCTTGCCTATCCTATATTTCATCCCTAATAGAATTTTCCTGAATATCACAATAAAGTGAATTTAAAAATAAAAATAGACATCCTCATTTGAATATATATTTGCATGTTATTTGCATGTGGCCATACTTGCCATATAATCTAGTCTCAAGCTCCTTTCAAAATGTCCATCCTTTCTTAGTCCCCTTCCTATCCTCAAAGTCTATGGAAAGGTCATAGAATCTTTGCATTCAGAGGTCAAGGGGTCCAGATCTCAAAGATGACTCAAAGAAAAACCCAAGTTATCAATACCTAACACCCTCTGAGGTCCATTCTGCCATACTGAAACCCAACTCACAGTTAAAGTACATAGTCATTCACCCCAAAATATCAAAAGCCAAAATGGACCATGTATCATGGGGTGAAAACAAGCTTAGCACAAGTTCTCTCTAGATCCCCTGGCAACTCTGCTTACTCTTCTGCCTGAGCTCAGTTCCTGTGCCCAACTCTTCAGTAGCATCTTCATGGTTCAGAAAGTTAAGCATCCTGCTCTGAGGAAGCACTCATCAGTTCTACTCAGAAGTGGAAGCTCTGGTGTTTTAGGGGAAATTTTAGGAAAAAAAATTAGGAAATTTAGAAAAAAATCCAACCCCAAGTCCTTTGAAGGCCTTTTCTACCAAAAAAGGAGAACTAGCACTCACATGACTAAATTTCATCTAGGAAACAGAATGAAAACAAGGGTTGGGAATTCACAATATTAGCCTTTTGTAACCTCTGTTGGACTCTCTGTGACTTCTTTCCATAACTAGGAGCTAGTTCACTGTCACCTGTCACCCTGAATAAGGAAAGCAGGGGTAGAAAGAACCATAAGTGCTAGGAAAGCTCCTAGTACCCAGTGGGGTCGGGGTTTACAACAGGGTTTTGTGTTTTGTTCTGGGTACCACATTTTCGGAAGGAGCATGACAAACTGGAGAAGATCCAGAGAAAGACAACCAGGATGGTGAGATTAGAAACCATGACATATGAGCATCCTTTGAAGTAACTGGGAATGATTAAACTAGAGAAGAAAAGACTTTGGGGACATATGATAGCTCTCTTCAATCGCAGTGACTATACAGGACTCTTAAAACTAAAAGAAAGTGTCTGGGTATGCTATCAGCTAGTACACAGGGTTTCTTTACATACCAGAGGTGTCAAACACACAGTCTACTGGCAACACTCCCAAGCACCCCCAACCAGATTAAGATATAATTGAGGAATATTTAACAAAATAAATAAAAGTACAATAGAACATAGATGAGGTTAATATGTGGCTTTCTAAGTCAATGTGCAGCCAGAAAAGATCCTCATATATGTTTTAGTGGCCTCCTCCATTTGAGTATGATACCAATGCTTTAATGCTACCTATGTCAAACTGTGTCCTAAAATTGATCAAAGGCTCATTAATGGAACCTCACTAGTTGGGGCAAGATGAGCACAACAAAAGAATTATTCCATGGGGGCTCAGCCGAAGATCTGGGGATATCTTACCCATAGATGAGAAGTCTTGAGGGCCATTTGATTTTTGTCTTTAAATATTACACAGGCTCATACAGTGCCAGAACTAGAGGGGATTTTAGAGATCATTTGGTCCAATCTTCTCTTTTTTTACAGATGAGAAAGATAAGGACCAAAAAAGTAAACTGACCTCCACAAGGACAGGATTCAAACCCAGGTCTTCTGACTCGAAATCCAGTGATGTTTCAACTGTGCCACACCCAGATCAAAGAAGGAGTAGATTTATTTTGCTAGGCTTCTGTGGGCACAACCAGGACCAATGGGTAGAACCTAGAAGGAATCTAATTTAAGCTTAAAATAAGGAAGAACTTAACAACCAGAACTATATAACCTTGGAGCATGTTGCATTGGAAGGTAGTGACATCCCCATCACTGAAAGATAACAATCAGAGACTATATAACTAGAAGAGATCCCAGAATTTTAAAGCCAGAAGGGACTTTGTTAGGGAAACTAGAGAAGAAAGAGAGAGAAATGTGGTACAGTGGTTGAAGAGCTAACCTCAAAGCCAAAAAGGCCTGGATTCATGTCCTACCTTAGACACATAAGGACTTTGTGACCCTGAGTAAATAACAACCTCCTAGTGTTCTATAACCTGCTAAGACTTACAGATATGGCACTGACTCAGACTGGTATAGAGAGCTGCTTCACTCAGGAGTTCCCTATACCAGCAAAACCACAGGTCTATTCCCTATCTCTACTATAGAGGAGGTCAATGCTTCAGTTAGAAGGTCAGAGTAGATGATGTCTGAGGTGTCTTCCCACTTTGAGATTCTATATGGGTCTATGAACTGTCCCTACATCCCCTACAGTACAGGGGATTAGGGGTAGGAAGAGGGTAAGGGATAGAGTAGGCTTAAAGAAATTACCTAGTGAAGAATTGGCACATAATTTTTTGTCGTAGCACTCAAAGCCTTCCCTGGCCCTCCATCCATAGTTCTTCCCCTTCTCTACAATGTCAACCTCTTCAAATTTGTTCTGACCAACATCTCCACAGAAGAGCCTTCCCTGCCCTTCCTTGGTAATGGGGTCTCCTCGGTCAAAGGAGCAGCGCCACATGTTTCGCACGCCATAGGCATAGACTTCTGGTCGGGCCAACGGGTCACCAACAAAAGGATTATCAGGAGGGATTCTATACAGAGGCCCTCGGTCATTGTGATTCACGTCGATCCGCAATACTTTGCCAAGTAAGGCTGACCTGGATACAATCAGAGGAGAGAAAGCAGAACTCATAAAAACAGGAAAGCACTTTTTGGGGGGGGAGAGAGGCAACGGACCTGTGATTTCATGGGTATAGGGAACTCTGAGTGAGGAAGTCCTTCTGCCAATGCAGACCAGCACCTGCTCTTTAATTTACCATCACGGAGATCTGCTTGGTACATTGGGAGGTTAAGTGATTTGCCCAAAGTCAAACAGCCAGTACAGGTCACAGGCAGGATCTGAGGCCAGGTCTTCCTAACTCACACTGTCTTTCTTATACGTATCTGTCTTTAGGGCTTACGAAGCTGTCTCCTGACCACCACTTATAAGTTCATAAGTTCATGCAATTCACATTCAACAAGTATTTGTCATTGTCTACTATCTGCCAGGCATGGTGCTAGACCCTGGGAAGACAAAGATAAAATGAACCAGTCCCTGTCCTCAAGGAGTTTATGTTCTATTGGGGAGAAGCAACATGTATATCATTTTAGATAATTAAGATCCATGCCAACTGATCTGGTCTAAAACCCCCATTTTATAGATCAGGAAATGGAGGCCCAGCTGGGCAAAAGGACTTGTTGAATGTCATACATAGAGTGAGAGGCAGATACAAATTGGATTCAAAAAAACACACATACAACAACCATGAAGATCCATAACCTTTCATTCATTTCAACGGAACAAACATTTATCTGTTCCAGATGTCCAATTGTATGCAAGATCCTACTATATGTTTTCTTGGTATAGTTTTTTAAAATTTAATATTCATTTTTTAAAATTTTGAGCTCAAATTCTCTCTCTCCCTCGAGCCCCTCCCCAACCCATTGAGAAGGCAAGCATTATGATACCCATTATGCATGCAAAACATATTTCCATATTAGCCTCATGTGATCCTATTATGCTTGAAATGGCAGGGGAGATGTCAAGACGAATGAGATGTGGTCTCTGCGTCCCTAGAATTTATGCCTAAGAGTGTGACAGAACACAAGCACAAATAATTATAGTACAAAGCCAAATGTAAAAGTCCATTAAGAGAGATGTGAGTGCTTTATTAGTTCAGAGGAAGGAGGAATAATTTCTGACCATCAAAATCAAGGAAGGCTGCAGAGAAGAAGCAGTTTCTTCGCTGACGTGGAAAATTAGACAAGATTCCAACTGGCAAAAGTGGAGGCAGGGAGGGAAAGGCATTTAATTAACAGGAACAGATGAAGAAAACAGTTGTCATTACTGAGTCATGTCCGATTCTTCCTGACCCATTTGGGGTTTTCTTGGCGATGATACTGGAGTGCTTTGCCATTTCCTTCCCCAGCTCACTTCACAGATAAAGAACTGAGGCAAACACAGTTAAGTAACATTCCCAGGTTCACATAGCTAATAAGTGTCCGAGGCCAGTGTTCTATGCACTGCACCATCTAGGTACCAAGGAGAAGAGTAGAGGCAGGAAAGAGTGAAGCACGTGAAGGTGATGATGGGCTCGATGGTTTGTCAGGAACATATGACACACAAAGGTGCACTGTGAGAGGCAGGGAAATAGAATCGAGAGAGCACCAGATCAAGAGTCAGGATACCTGAGTCCTAACTGGAAGCTTGTCTCTTACTAGCTGGGTGACCTTGGCGAAGTCATTTTTACCTCTCTAGATCTCAGTTTCCTCATCTGCTAAACAGTAAAAATGTAACCACACTGGAGGAATTTTCATAAGATTATTGTCAGGATCGAATAAGATAACACACACTCAGAAGTACTCGGTAAATCATGGCATCCCCTTATCCCTTGGTGTTATCATCATGCAGCTAGAGGAGGAGACGGAGACTAAATGGAGACGGACCTTGCCTCAAACGCCAGGTTGAGGAAATCAGACGATCAGTTCCCAAAATTTTTGTCAGATGAAGAAGGCACAAGAGATCTTTTTAGTTCACCGGGAACTGAATTCAAACTTTGCTACAGATAATTCCAGACGCTGTTTGTTATACTCTGCCTTCAACGTAACCTTCAGTACGTTTAAATAGTGAGACGTTCCTCGTATAATGTGGACATTGGAGGTACAACACTAATGTTGTTTTCCAAAATAAAGTTCTACCCTGTCCCTTATGAGTCTATACATTTCTATTTTCTGAAATTTGCCTTTAAAGTCATCCAAATAATTAGCGGATTCAGAAGATCCTTGCACTATACTATATGGAAGCAAAAATCACTAATTGTGATAGGTTTAATTACAGTAATTAGCAATGTACTCTATTTTTATTTTGCCTTCTCAGAAAGATTTCTATCATCTCACTAAGTGAATCAAGCCAGCTGCCTTGAAAATCCAGAGTCCTTATTTACGCTAACTAGATGCTAATTTTGTTTTTATATTTACTAGGTTTATATGGGCCACCTGTTTATTAAACTGGAAAAAATAGATAAATAGAGTCAACTTTCAATTATCCAGAGCAGATGACTGACAAGCAGAGGTCCTTGACAGCCAGGGATGGCCCTCTGGCTCCTTTCCTGGAAGGGGCTTCTACACTGAACTCAGATTTTCAGCAAACTATCCTCATTCAGTGCTATCTAAAGTTAAGAATGTTGTTGCCCAGCGAGAAGTACACACTCTCAACACTGCTTTTCCTTGGTGTATATCAATCACACAGTCAATTAGAAGGGAGGGATAAAAGCAATCCTAACGTCCTATGCTCAAAAGAGCCTGGTTGTTAATAGAAGCTTCAGACTCTCTATCTTGAGAGAGAAAAAGTCCATCCCCTCCTTGCCACCCCTCCAGCAGGGCCACACTTGTACTATCCTATTTCAGTGGGAACAAACCCCTTCTTTTCCTTACTTGTTTTGTGAGTTTCCAAACTTCCCAAATGGATCTCCTGCCATTCCTCCATCCCCGGTGAAGATGTAAAGATACCCGTCATCTCCAAAGAGCAGCTGTCCACCATTGTGGTTAGATGCTGGTTCTTCAATTTCCAAAATTATCCTAATTAAAAAAAAAAGTCTCTCAAATCAGAATGTTGCATTTGCATGGGATCACAGAATGAAAAAGCTGGAAGGACCCAATCACTCTAAAGTCTCTTCCAATCCTAATATTCTAGGTTGTATGATTCTAGGAATACAGACTATGAGAGCTAGAAGGGGTCTTTGGGTCACAGAACTTAGCATGTCAAAGCAGGAAGGAACCACAGAGATCTTCTAAGTCCAACCTATTCCTTTTACAAAGGTACTGAGGCCTGGAGAGAAGAAACGATTTGGCTAGCCTTACTTATTTCACTCAACCTATTGATTGCATTCAATGCAATCCTAGCTCAACTCCACTGTATGGAACCTTCTCCCCAGCAGCCTTGACCACCCGGCCCCCTCTTTTAGGGGTCCACTATTCTAATTGATGAGTCTCTGGCCAGGACTGCCACTCACTGCACACTTCAATCTCAGCTCAACCCATCCTCCAGATTGCTCTACCTCCACCTAGCATTTTGTCCTGGCATGAGTCCACTTGACCCCTTCCTATCCCACCTTGTACCCTACCTGGGTTTTCTAGCTTCCCTTTATGTTTTGTCTTCTCCTTATGAAAATGTAAGAGCACTGAGAGTAGGAACCATCTTGTTTTCTAGTATGTGTCTCCCCAGCACTTGGCACAATGTAAGTGCTTGAAAAATTACCCTATCCACCGGACTTTTCATTATTCCTCAATCTCACCCTGCCTTCCTCTCATGGACTCAGGCTGGTACCCATGCCATGAAAACTTTCAACATCTAAGTCAAGTGCCAACTCCTCCCCCAACCCTTCCTTTCCTGATCCTCCTCATATTTATTATGGCGCTTGACCTGGATCTCTACTTTGCCCCTATTATTTTTTATTGTAGGGAGTACAAGTATTATCTCTATAACCTCCAACAGAAGCTTGAGAGGTTAAGTGATGTGCCCGGGCACACAGCTAGTAGATAGCTGAAAGTAGGATTTGAATCTAGGACTCTTCACTTCAAGCCCAGCATTCTTTCCACCAGGCCACACTGACTCTCAGGAAAGTAGCCAGAGAGATCTGGCTAGTAGGAGAGAAGGGTGGATCAGAGATGGCTTCATGGAGGAGGCAGCTCTGAGCCAGGCCATCTCATGCTACGGATTTCCTTTACCACATCCCAGAAACCTCTTCATCCTGAAGCCTCACTCCAGCTCTGAAATTCACATATTGGAAGAGTCCTCTGGCCCTATGACGTCCCCCTCCAATTTCAGAGCTTCCATTTTAAGGAGGGTACCTGAGCCAACCATGTCTCGGTCATCTCCAAAATATACTTTAGATTTTCTATAACAATTCCCCTCTCTCCACATTTTTCAGCTTCCTTTGGTGTGTTATCTTCCCTCATTAGAATGCAACCTCCTTGAGGGCAGATACCTCTTTCTCCTAGTACCTATAGTCCCAGTGTTTTGTACACTGCCTGATCCATAGTAAGTAATTAATAAATGTCTGTTGACTGACTTGCTGAACCTTAAAGGATGGGTAGAAATGGAGGGGAATATTTTCCAGGCATGGGAAGACAATCTGTGAGATGATGAAATTTAAAGGGAATAGCCCAGATGCAAATGATCAGAATGGATTTACTTAAATGCAGAAAAAGAAATTTTAAAGAAAAGGATAATTAAATTGGGGGGGTAGGGAGGAATAGCACAATTAAGTTAAAAATTGAGAGTTCCAAAGAAGAGAACTAACAGAAAGTATTTTATGCCATTTTACTCTCACTTTATACAAACTTGGCGATCCTATTTTCTAGCCCCCAACAGATTAGAAGTTTCCAGTTAAAATGAAGCAGAATGGTTATTGAAGACAAGCACATTGAGAAGAGTGGGGAAAATGACAGCTGATGCTGAGGGGGAAATCTGAAAATTGTTTTCAGCACGGTGGGAGGACTGAATGAGAAGAACTTTGGTTGAGTGGAAAGAACACTGGGTTTATGGACCAGTACTTAAACACCATCCCTGCAGCTTACAACCCAATTTTGTTGTCATCTTCAGTTGTGCCTGCCTCTTTGTGACCCCATTGGGGGTTTTCTTGACAAAGATACTGGAGTGGTTTGCCATTTCCTTCTCCAGCTCATTTTATAGCTGAGGAAACTGAGGCAAACAGGGTGAAGTGACTTGTCCAGGGTCACACACTAGTAAGTGTCTAAGGCTGGATTTGAACTTGGGAAGATGAGTCTTCCTGACTCTAGGGCCAGCATTCTATCTACTGCACCAAGTAGCTGCCTCTTATAATAAACCAATGAGCAAGTTAATGACCTTCCCTTCATAACCCAGCCCTTTCCAGTCTTCTTACACCTTACTCCCCTCGACACACTCTCTGATCCCATGGCACTGGCCTCCTCACACACGACAGAGACACCATCTCCCAAACCTGGGCATTTTCACCCGCTGCTGCCCATGCCTAGAACTCTCTCCCTCTTCATCTCTGCCTCTTCCTAGAGTCCCACCTCCTCTAAGGGGACTTTCCCAGTCTTCCTGTATCTTGGTGCTTTCTCTCTGAAGTTATGTCCAACTTATCCCGCATAGATCTTGTTTATAAATAGTTGCCTGCATGTTACCTCCCCATTACACTATGAGGAGCTCCTGGAGAAAAGGGCTTGTTGTTGTTTGTTTGTTTTTGCCTTTCTTTGTATTGCCAGCACTGAGTGCTTTGGCTCTAGGTACTAAAATATTTGTTGATTTGTAAATGTTTGCTGTTGACTTGACCCTGTAGGCCTCAGTTTCCTCATCTGTGAAATAAGAGGCTCGATCAGTCAATTAACCAGCAAGCATTAATGAAGCTCTTATCATGCTCTAGGGCACTATGCTAAGAGATGGGGATAAAAAGAATCAGGTAGATTAAAATGATCTCTCAGGTCCCTTCTGGCACCACATCACATGATCCTATGATCTCTAAGGCCACTATGAGTCCTAACATTCTATAATTGTGAACTGTGTTTAAGATGTCAAAAGAGTGTGTGATATATTCGAGAAAGACTTCCATCTCAAATGTTCAATTTTTTAAAGTTTTGCTTCTCAAAAGGATGAATTTCCACTATCTAGAAAATGTAACCCAACCAAATCAGTCATTCCCAGAGGACTTCGGACAACCAAAGTCCTAGTATCCTTCTTTTCCTTTGTCTTCCTCCCTCCCTTAGGAATTCAGGGTTAAGTTCTCCCCAAAAGGCACTACCTTTCAGATCTGTGGTCCACAGTATTCATGTCATCAGTGGAAATCTTGAATTCACTGATGCGGATCCTTTCCTCATAATCGACCTCCACAGAGTAGTACACATAGACTTTCCCAGTATACTTAAACTGAGGGTGGAAGACAATGCCAAGAAAGCCCCTCTCGTCACCTTCCCAGGGAGAGGTGAGCACGGCCTCGCTGACATTCAGAAAAGGCTTCTCCAACCTTGAACGGTTGGGGAGGTAAGTCCAGACCAGCCCCACCTGCTCAGCCACAAAGAATCGGTGGGTGCCATCATTGGCATGCACCATGGCCACGGGGTTCCGGAGCTTGTTGGCCACCTCCACCAGGCAGAGCTCCAGGCAGCCTTCTGTGTCAGCCCTCACCTGACCCAAGTTCACATTCAGATTCTCGTTGACCAACAGCCGAGGGAAACAGTAGTCAGCATCATCAAGGGATAAGTAGCGGCAAAACTTGGCCCGATTAGTCTCCAGTGCCCATAACTCTGGGTCTGGGGAGAGATGACGGAATACGGTCCTGCATCTGTGCCATACATCTAGACAGTAGTCCTTACAGAGCCCGGGCACTGTCCGGAGGGGTGTGGATGGGTCCTCTGCATCAAACAGATGTGCGGCATATGGAGAGCATTCCTATAGACACAGAGAGAAACTGGTCTTCATTTTGACCCCAAAGCCCTAGTGGCCAACCACTCTTTCCATGTGTAAAAGACAAAAATTATGTCCATTTCCCTCAAACAGCTCCTATGATGTCACTTCCTGTAAGAAGCCTTTCTGGACTACTCAGAAGAGATGATAGCTGCTAATAACACTCTAGCTAAATTAAGGTACAATAGGGATTGCTATGTGATTTCACTGGCATAGGGAACTCCGGATGATGAAGCTCTACCAGTCCAGGATGCCACCTTCTCTAAAAGAAGAGGTCCATGCAACTCTCTACAAGAACTCTGGGAAGTTAAGTGACTTGCCCAGGGGCACACGGTCAGTGTGTATTAGAGGCAGGATTTAAGTCTGGGTCTTCCTGACGTTGAGACCAGTGGTCTATCCACTATATTACATTCCTCGCCACTAAAAGATATTCCCACAATAATTATTCACATTTCTATGGTGGTTTTAAGGTTTGCAAAGTGACTTCCCCATAATAACCCTTTGGAGTAAGTAATACAAGTATTAATATGCCCATTTTAGAGATGAAAAAAACTTAGTCTCAGAGAAGTGACTTCATTTGTTGATCCATTCATTTAGCCATTCAACAAGTATTTATTAGGTGCCTATTAGGATGCTAAGCACCAAGGATGTAAAAACAAAAACGGACATGCCTGCCTTCAAGGAGCTTTACATTCTGTCACAGAGAGCATAGATGCCAGAGCCAAGATATTCAAACCTTGATCTTTGCCTCTAAGTTCAATTCCCTTTCTGCTATACCTGTGCTGCTCCCATGACTTTTCCATACTCATCTCGTCATTAATGTACTGATGGTTTTTGTTTTTGGAGGGGGGAAGGCAGAGCAATTGGGGTTAAATGACTTGCCCAAGGTCACACAGCTAATAAGTGTGTCAAGTGTCTGAGGTCGAATTTGAACTCAGGTCCTCCTGACTCCAGGATCAGTGCTCTACTCACTGCGCCATCAATCTGCCCCCATGGTTTTGGTTTTTGTATTCCCAATACCTTGCACAGTGCCTGGCACACAATAGGCACTTAATAAATGCTTATCAAATTGAATTGATAAAGAAGTAAACAGTTACCTATTCTGATTATTATTTACAAATGTCCTATCCAGTTATCATCTGTGTGTTGTCTAGATGCTAGGAAAAAAATATGTGTGTAGACATACATATATAGAGGGAGGAGGGGGGGAGAGGAGGAGGGGGAGGAAGGAGGAGGGAGAGAGGGAGAAGGAGAGAGAATCATGGCACGATAGAACTGGAAGGGATCCCAAGATCATTCTTTCAGAGAACGTCAGAGTGAAAGGAACTCTAATAATCACACAACCATGGAATGTTTGGGCTGGAAGGGACCTTAGAAATTACCTAGTCTAGCCTCTTCGTTTTATAAATAAGGAGATTGAGGCCCTGGTGGGGGAGCGTGACTTGCCTAAAGTCACAAAGCAAGGAAGGAGGAGGCAGAGGAGGAGAAGAAGAAGGAGAAGGAGGAGGAGGACGAAAAAGAGGAGGAGAAGGAGAAGGAGAAACATTTATATAGTGCTTACTTTTAAAATATTATCTCAAAAGTAGGTGCTACCAACGAAGTTACTACAGAGGTATTATTACATCCCAAACCAAACTAAACTCAGGCCAGTTACAACAGTAAACTGTTCTAGAACAGTGTCAGCAGCAAGTATTTAAGCGCTTGCGGTATACCAGGTACTGTGCCAATATTTTAAAAGATACATGCATATCCTGTGTCCAATAATCCAAAATCCAAACTTGTTACTGACTTTATGCTTGAGAATCTAATAGAAACTGCTGTGATCAAAACTCTGAAAATGAATAGCATATACAAGAAATATCCCTGGAAATTCCCTAGCATTCTTTGTCCAGAGTCATAAGGTCATCTGTGCATCATTCATTCAATACACTTCCCCTCAGTCATCCCTGGCGCTGTGAGGACCAGAGACACCTACAAGGCACAGCTCCTGTCTTCACCATCTCCTAAGAATGAGAAGGCATATATGTATGAGTGCCCAAGGGTAGATAAAAACTAATGCTAGGGTCCTCCTTGCCTCCAGGATACAACACAAAATCCTCCATCAGCGATTTAAAGGCCCACACAATCTGGCTCTTCTCTCTGCAGCATTATTTCATGTTACTTCCCTTCACATACATACTCTCTTTTGTCAGTCAAATTTACCTTTCTGGCCTTATGCACCACTGTTATCTCCTGCCTCGGTGACTTGACAAGGAACAGTCACCCGTGTCTGAACTGTACTATCATGCTTCTTCCCAGCATCTACTACAGGGTCTCACATGTAGTAGGAGCTCTGAAAATGTTGACCTTACTTTTTTAAAAAGTGATTTTTTAAAAAAGTGATTAAAGAGTTCATAACCCTTATGACTCAGAGATGTCCTTGCTAGGTATAAATCCCAAAGATATTAAGGACGATAAATATCAAAATATATACCAAAATATTCTTACTAACATTTAATTGTGATGGCAAAGTACTTGGTTGACTGGTTGTTGCCCTCCCTTCTTAAAGAGGACCAAAATGACATCACTATGTTGGGGTCAAGGTACGGGGTGTCTGACTGTGGCTGATCAGACATCAGCTCTCAAGGCTCTACCACAGCTTGGGCACAAATAGTCCACATGAACATCTGGAGTGGAGAGGTGTCTAAATTTGTGCATCTCATGTTTCCTTTGAGCTACTACAATTCTGCTTTGCTCACAGAGCACAGTGTCTTCTCTGATGTAGGCATGCCATGCTGGATGATCCGTGCCAATGTCTCCCATGTCTCACAATGGATTCCAGAGTCCTTTAGAGAGACCTTGAGAGTGTCCTTGTATCACTTCTTCTGACCTCCACGTGAGCACTTGCCTCGTATGAATTCTTCACAAAATAGTCTTTTAGACAAACACACTTTTGGCATTTGAACAATGTGGCCAGCCCATCAGAGTTGCACTCTCTGCCATAGAGTTTGAAGGCTTGGTAGTTCAGCTCAAGAAATAGACCTCAGTGTCTGGTACCTTCTCCTGCCAGGCGATCTTCAGAATCTTCCTAAGACAATCCAAATGGAAACAATTCAGTTTCCTGGCATGGCGCTGGTAGACTGTCCAGGTTTCGCAGGCATACAACAAGGAGGTCAGCACCACGGCTCTGTAGACCTTCAGCTTGATAGTCAGTCTAATACCTCCTTTCTTCCATACTTTCCTTTGGAGCCTCCCATACACTGAACTAGCTCTGGCATTGAGTGAATTAACTTCATTATCAATGTGTACATCCCTGGAAAATACACTACTACCAAGGTAAGTGAACTTATCCACAGCATTCAAAACTTCTCCGCTTACTGTAACCGATGGTTCCATGTATGGATGGTGTGGTGCAAGCTGGTGAAGAACCTGTATTTTCTTGGTGTTAATTGCTAGGCCAAAATTAGTACAAGCAGCATAGAATCGATCCATACTTTGTTGTATCTCAGCCTCAGAGGGCACAATTTGAGGGCACAATCATCTGCAAACAAAAAGTCACATACCAACTCTCCCTCCACTTTAGTCTTGGCTTGTAGTCTTTTCAAGTTAAATAATTTACCATCAATGTGGTAGCTGACCTTGACACTGTTTTACCCTCATTGAAAGCATCTGACAACATCACTGAATTCATCATACTAAAAAGCATGGGAACAAGCACACAGCCCTTCTTCACTTCACGGGTGACAGGGAAAGCATGAGAGCATTGTCCATTATCCAGAACGCATGCAAGGATGCCATCATGAAACTAACAGACAATACTGAAGAACTTCTCCAGGCAACCAAATTTTGCCATAATTTCCCACAAGCCCTCATTATTGACATTATTAAAGACTTTGGTCAGATTGACAAACATTGGTACAGACCTCTGTTTTGCTCCTGGCATGTCTCCTGGAGTTGTGGAACAGTAAACACCTTACAGACTGGTCCTCAGCTCTTTCTGAAGCCACATTGGCCCTCAGGTAGACGGCCATCTTTCAGATAAAGGATCAGCCTATTAAGGGTATTCTGGCAAGAATCATGCCAGTAATGACGAAGAGAGAGAGATCCCTCTGTGATTGTAACAGGACAGTCTATTTCCCTTTCCTTTATAGAAATGGACAGTGGAGGAATCCTTGAACAAAACATATTGGGCAAAGTACTAGGAGCAAAGTAAGTGCCCATTGATTCGAGAATGGCTAGACAAATCATGGCGCATGAATATGATACAATATTACTGTACCATAAGAAACAAGTATAAAGAATTCAAAAAAGCATCAGAAGACTTACATGAACTGATTCAGAGTGCAATAAGACTAGGAAAACTAGATCTCTATAAAGATAGCTAGATAACATATGTGTACATTTAAAAATACAACTATTACATGTAATGTTAATATATAATGTTCTTTACATATGTTATGTGTACTTACATACACTAATATGTCATATACAGTTTTTAAGGTTTTTGTTTCCATTCTTGTAGTTGTGTGTGTAATGACAACAATATCACATACATATATAACATAGACATAGACATTACATATAAACATGTGTAGGCACATAATATAACATTGTATATACATATAATATATACACATGACAACAGTATAAACAGAAAGAATGTTTTAAAAACCTTAATGCTGTGTAATTACAATGACCAACCTAGGCTCTGGAGAAGAGTTGGGTGAATAATACCTCACACTCTTTTTGCAGTGGTAGAGAGTTGTGGATATGAATATTACACACACTGTCAGAGATGCTCATTAATTAGTTTTTGAGGAGTGCTTTTTTCCTCTTTTTAAAAAATCTCTGTTACAAGAGGTGGCTTATCAGATAATAGAGGAGGAGAAATGTTTTGGAAATGAAGGTGATATGAAAGCACAGTATATCAATAAAAATAAGATTAAAAATAAAACAAGAGTTTGTTGAATGAATATTTGCCATACTTTGAAAGGAAAGAGCTCAGAGGTCTCTAACTTCTGATTCTGTTCTTTCAAAATGAATTTATTAAACAATTGATAGTTTTCAAAACAGAAAATACAGTAAGGCATTCTGGTATGTTAGAATGAATAATGATAATAGCATTTATTCTGGATGACATGGCAAATTTTACATGTATTATCCCATTAGATCCTTACCACACCCCTGTGGTAAGGATTTTACAAATGAGAAAACTGAGGCTGGGAAAAGTTAAGTGACTAACTCAGGCTCACACAATCAGCAAGTGTTTGAAGAGGATCCAAAGTCAGGCCTTCCTGTCTCCAACTCCAGCATTCTCTCCACCTTGTTGCCTCTCTTTGATATGGTCTTAAGAAGGTCTGGGTTCAAATTCCTCCTCTGGATGATCCTGGGCAAGTCACTGAAACTTCCTTAGCCTGTTTCTTCATTTACAAAACAAGAAGAATGGACTAACTAAGGTTTCTTCTAGCTCTAAGTCCTAGAATTCCACTCTTCTGTTTCTAAAAAAAATACGTATACTTGGTTTCTTCTCAGGGATGCTTCCCACAGCCCACTGGTTTTTCTTGAAGGAAACTCAGCAACTTTAGTTGCTTGACCGGCTCACCAGCCTTTTCATGAGTATTGCTCCTGAAGTAATATGCACAGTGACCAGGATCATTATGGAGAAGCTAAAAGGACTTCTTTCCACCCAGTTCCTTTCCAGTTCTGCTAAGTAAAGTCCCCAGTATGAGTTGACAGATACCCAGATTAACAGCCAAGGGATATGAGGAAGTCAGGTGGCTTAATGAATAGAGTGCCTAGCACTTTATCCAGTGTTACATGGTTGCATTTTAAGTCTTAGGGTTCTATTATCTTTTCCTGGTTACTTGACTATTACAATGGTCCTGGGGTATGGCTGAAGAGCTTAGTACCCTCCCTTGAGAGCAAGGAGAGGGGGAGGTTCTCCAGAGTAGTGGCCATGGAAGGCAGCACAGGACCTGACAAAGCACCACAGCACTTGTAGACCAACAGGTGGCAGCAGAGAGCAGCTCAGCAAAGAGTCCTGGCTCATCATCTCCTTTGAGGGCATCGTCAGAGGCTCTAGAACGTCAAAGGTACGCGCTGCCCTGGCTATATGTTTCCCCTTTAAGAACAAAGGACAAACAACAACAGGTTTCTTACATTTATGTCTCTTTGCATGTGTTCCCAAGCCAGAAGTACCTCCATGTGTGCCTCTCGACATGGTACAGAAGAGGATGTTGAACTTGAAGTCACCGGAATTGAATTCAAATCCCAGCCAACAGGTGGGCAGTTCATTTCAACTTTGCAAGCCTCTGTTTCCTCATCATTGGTAAAATGAGGGGGTTGAACATGATGACCTCTTAGACCCTTCTAGCTCTAGGGTCAAGTCAACAACTGCCTACTAAGCGTCTACTGTGAGCCAGGCACTTCGATCCCATGAAACATCTTCTGATCACCCAAGTTTCCTGGCCACATGTTTCCCCTTCATCACTAGTAGTGGGGTCACCTGCAGAAGAGTGTGCAGGGAAGCTTTCCGGTCACTTATTTTGTTATGCTATTTGTCTTTCACTTTGAATGAATGTTTTCTCTATTTTCTAAAAGAAATACAAGGAAGGGGCTCTTAAACTGTGGATTGCACAGATGCTGATTCATAAGTTACTGTAAACATGGCATACCTTTGGGGGACCCACGAGTGTGAGAGGGAGAAGGAACAGAGGAGAAAGGAAGAGTAGGTAGAACTGAGAAATTCCATATTGCAAGGTGGAATTTGTCCATGATTGAAACATAGACTAAAATCACTCCACGGCTTTTGACAACCTCAACATTGTGGAGCAAGAATCAGAAAACACAGGTTCCATTCTTGGCTCCAATACTTACTAGCCATCTGACTACTGGGAAATCAGTCCTGAACCTCTCTGACCCTCAGTATTCTTGTCAATAAGAGTAATAAACATAAGACATTGATTCTCCCTGCTCTTTTCCCATCCCCCAACAATCACCTTGGATACCTCATGAAGCTGTTAGGAGAAACATTTTTCTAATAAAAATTAAATTTAAAAAAAGAATCCACTAAATGGGTGGGGAAGGAGTTGTCAAGGGAGGGAGAGAATTTGGAACTGAAAATTAAAACAAATTTTTAAAAGAGTCCAGAGAAACTATGTGGTATTATAGAAAGAATATTGTATTTTAGATTGGAAGATTCAGGTTCAAATCCCATTTTGGCCTCTTACAAGCTCATGAAACTGAGAAAATCACTCTATCTGTCATGGCCTCGGTTTCCTTATACACACACAGAAGAGGAAGGAGCAAGTTTGGTGTATTTTAAGATTCCAATCCAGCTCTAGCACTCTCCAAGGGTTCTAGACGGTAAGATCCACAAAGCCCAGGGACCAAGTTGCTTTGAAAATCTATTTGTTCCCTCATACCTAGCACTAAGTTCTGCAAACAGGCGGTGTTTGATAAATGTTCAGAAGAGGATCACAAATTTAAAACTGAAAGGATCTTTGAGATCATCAAAATACTCATTTCACAGAGGAATCTTAGCCCCAAAGGTCACACAAGTAGAACGAAGCAGAACCATGTCTTCTGCTGAAAACAATTCCTTCCCCTATGATGTGCCGAGGCTGAATGAATGTTGGCAGTGACATATCCAGGGGTGTGCTGGAGCCAGCTCCCAGGCGATGGTTAAATTTTCATGTTGAGCATTTATACCTCAGAAATCAGCAAACATTATAACCCAGGGCTTCATTTATTGCTTTGCTGATTATTTAGTCTTGAGAAAGAGATGGAAAAATGTTAATAATGCAGATTAAACTTAAAAGCATGTTGTGCAGATTTTCTTTTTTGCTAAGTCAATTGTTAAACACATTACCAGAACACCCTGGATTTATCCTGTTATACTTTCCTTTATTATCTCTTTCAATATAACATCACGAACAAAGGCAGAATCAGCCTGGTATGAGAAAGTTTGCACGTGCCAATTTTCTGAATTTGAAAATGAATTTAAAAAATGATTCATAATAATGAACAGGACAGAGGAAGAGGAAAGGCATGGTGTTGTCACCTGGGAGGATGGGAGAAGAAGAACGAAGAGAATGGAGGATCAGCACCAATTCAGAGGCCTGTTCCCAGCATTGCTCAATTTAATGATAAAGAAAAGGCATTCCCTAGACATTTGTTCATCCATGGGAAAGTAGCCAATTGGCTCCATTGCACAAACAACAGACTCAATACCCATGGTACACATGTTTGAAAGTCAGATGTTAAGTCCCTCGACTTCATTAGATTTCTGCTTTGTGGCATCACGGCCTGAAATGCTAGCCCACTGGAAAAGCTGCTTCTGAAAACACAGAACATGCAGCCACACTTTATCGTCAAGTGTGATTCAGAGGGAGAATTCTCCTTATGGTACAGTACTCACTTTCACAAAGATTGGTGGCAGTTCAGTATCCCAGAAGAACAGAGGGCTAGATTTAGAGTTAGGGGACTAGAGTTCCAATCCTGGTTCTGCAACTTACAACCTATTATAACTTTGGGTAAGTCACTTAATCTCTCTGAGCCTCAGTTTCCTCACCAGCAAAAGTAGAGGGTTGGACTAAGTTCCCTTCTAGCTCTAAACTATACATTTCTACAATATGCCAAGGAAAGAAAGTAATTTGTGTTGGGAGGTAGTGAGTTCCCCCTTAAAGGCTCTTCGAGTAAAGGCTATTGGGAATATTATATAAGGAGCTTCCAATAAGATACAGGCTGGTCTAGATGGTGTCTGGGGTTCCTTGCAACCCTGAAATTCTGTGACTCTGTAAACAGTATAGCTACAAAATAGGATAAATCAATCTTAGGCTTCATTAATTAATGGCATGTGCCTAGAACAGCCAGGTGGTACAACGGATAGACAGCTGGGCCTGGAGTCAGGAAGACTCATGTTCCTGAGTTCAAATCTGGCCTTAGACACTTCTAGCTATGTGACTTATGTCACTTAACCCTGTTTGCCTCAGTCAGTTCCTTATCTGTAAAATGAACTGGAGAAGGAAATGCAAACCACTCCAGTATCTTTGCCAAGAAAATCCCAAATGGGGTCACGAAGAGTCGGACACGACTAAAACAACTGAACAAGGGAGGTAAGAATCTCTCTGTCTCCTGTCCCAGTCAGACCTTCCCACCACCATGTGGAACAGTATGTTCAGTCCCGGGATCCACTCTTTAAGGACAATACTGAAAACTGGAAAACATTCAGAGGGAGAGTAGCCAGGATATTGAGGGGATGTCACATGAGGACTGGCTGAAGGAAGTAGGAATGTCCAGCCTGGGAGATGACTTAGTGAGGACATAATTGTTTTCAGCTATACAAAGGGCTCTCCTATTGATGAGGAATTAAACTTTTCTGCTTCATCTCAGAGGGAAGAACTAGGAATGATGGGTGGCAATTGCAAAAAAGTACATTTTGTTTTGAAGAGAAAGTATTCTGATAATTAGAGTTATCCAAAAGTGAAAAGAGTTATCTCTTGTGAGTTGGCTCCCTTTCAGTGAAGGTCTTCAAGGGAAGGCTAAATGTTAGAGAAATTGGGGATTCCAGTTCAAATATCAGCTGGTCTGATGACAAATGACTCTACCCATCCCCCACACCATGCCTGCCATATTACCACATAGTAGGCCAATTGCTCTTCCCTATACATGGTAGTCCATCTCCTTCCTCTTTGCCGTTTTTGTTTGTGCTGCCCCCTTTGCTGGATTTCTCTCCCTTTTTATTTCTCTCTCTCCTGAAATCCCTAGTTCCCTTTGGAAGTTCATCTCAAGGGCCACCTCCTTCAAGTGGCCTTTTCCTGGTTGTTAATGCCCAGCCCATCCATTATCTGTCTTTATTAGGTATGTATCTGATTGGGTCAGGAGAGAGGGACTGCATCACTTCAATTACAAACTGTCCATTCCCCTTCCTTCTCCACAAAAATCTAGACTTTCTGTATATTACCAATAAAATCCAGCCGGTAAAGACAGGAAAAGAAGTTCCATTCAAAATAACTAGAGAAAGTATAAAATATTTGATAATCTACCTGCCAACACACACAAAGAATTATATGAATACAATGAAAAACCACTCTTTATAGAAATAAAGGAAGACTTAAATAACTGAGAGATGTGTATTGCTTATGGTTGGGGCATGCTAATATAATAAAAAATATTTTACTTTCTAAACTACAGATTTATTACCATACCAAACAACCAAAAGTTTCCTTTACAGAACTAGAAAAAACTAATAACAAAAATTCATCTAGAGGAACATAATACGGTCAAGGGTAAAAAGGTAAATAATGAAAAAATTGGAAAAGAAGAGGTTCAGCAATACCAGACCTCAACCTATACTACAAATAGTAATCATAAAAAAAATGGTTCTGATTTAAAAAAATAAAAGTTGATCTGATCAGATTAAGTAAACAAGACCAAGAAGAAAATGAAGGCTAGTATTCAATAAAATGAAAGACATCAGCAGTAAGGGAAAGGGCTCACTATTTGACAAAAACTGCTGAGTGAAAGCTGGAAAGCAGTCTGGCAGAAATTACATTTATCCCAATATCTCACACCATTTAACACAATAAGCTCCAAATGGATCCAAGGCCCACATTTGAAAGATGATATCGTAAACAAATTAAAGAAGCAAATAAAGAGATACCTTTCACGACTAAGTATAAGGAAAGAGTTCTTGACTGAACAAGGGAGATAGTGAACAAAGATAAAAATGAAAAATTGTGATTACATAATATTAGGAAGTTTTTTGCAAAAACAAAATCAATGTAATTTGGGGGGAAATTAGTTACCATCCTGATTAACTGAGAAAAAAAATATCTTTGCCCCAAAATTCCTTTGACAAAGATCTGATATATAAGATGTATAAGGAAATGATACAAATATACAAAAACAAAGGCCAATCCCCAATAAATAGACTTCTCAAGAGGAAAAAACACAAGATACAGCCAACCACATAAAAATTATGCTTCAAATCACTAATAACAAGAAAACTACAAATTAAAATAAGTCTGACATTCCACCTCGCAGCCATCAGCTTGGCAAAGATGACAAAAATGATGATTGCTGTAGTGGTTGTGGGAAGATGGGCACACTAATTGCACTGTTGGTGGGATCTGTAAATTGGTTCAACACTCTGGAAAGCAATTTGGAACTACACTCAAATAGTCCCTAAAATGTCTATGTTCTTTGGACCAACAGGTTGTTGTGTGTTTGTCCTTCGTTCTTGAAAAGGATCATGATATCAGGGAAATGATACCATGACTTGCAGTTGATTCTGATTTGAGTGAGGGAGGGCTGTGCAAGGTCACCAGCCTCACTTTCTCCTCCAGAGCCATCTGGGTCCAGTGGCTTGATATTCACCAGGATGACTGGAGATGGCCCAGGATGCAACGGGAGACCCTGGCCCTTTCAGGCCAAGGTCTTTTCAGGTTCTCACTTTGAGTGACGTAATGCCCATTCAGTGAATATGCCTCTTTAAGAAGTTAATCAAGGGATGGCCCCTTTATTCGAAATTCAAAAAAAAAAATCAATCTGGGAAGGGAAGACTCTCAGGGTTCCTGGCCAAAAGAGAAACAGTTACTAGGCATATACTTCAAGAGATCAAAGACAGAAGGCTTAAAGGACCCATACACACAAATATATCCAAAGTAGGACTTTCTGTGGTTGCAAAGAACAGAAAATAAAGTAGGTACCCAACAACTGGAGAATGCCTAAGCAAGTTACATGATGAATAGAATAGAATGTAATAGAATAATAGAATGTAATAGAATAACAGAATAGAATGCACTCTAAGAAATGATAAAGAAGTTGTATTCAGAGAAACCTGGGTAGACATATATGAACAGAAGGAGAGCTAAGTGAGCAGAACTAGGAGAATAATGTATACAGCAGCTGACAACGAAAAGGAAAACAACTCTGAAAGACTTCAGAACTCTGATCAATGTAATGAACAATCATGTCTTTAGGAGATGATGATAAAACATGTTTCTCATCTCTTGGTAGAAAGGTAATGGACTAGAAGTGCAGACTGAGGCATATATTGGCAGGCATTGCCACTGGGTGAATTCATTTTGCTTGACTATACTTGTTATGAGGAAGAGTTTTTATTTGAGGGGAGGAGGAGATAAGTCATGACAAGGAGTAGGCTGATAGTGACATTTGATGCCAAAAACAAAAAAGAAGAAAAGAAAGAAACGAGTGTCCTTGCCAGCAATACCACTACTAGGTCTGTATCCCAAAGAGATCATAAAAACGGGAAAAGGACCCACATGAATAAAAAATATTTATAGCAGCTCTTTTTCTGGTAGCAAAGAATCAGGAATTGAGGGAATGCCCATCAATTGAGGAATGGCTGACCAAATCGTAGTATGTGAATGTAATGGAATACTATTGTTTCATAAGGAATGATGAGCAAGCAGACTTCAGAAAAACCTGTGAAGACTTACATGAACTGATGCTGAGTGAAGTGAACAGAACCAGGAGAACATTATACACAGGAACAGCAACATTGTGTGATGGCCAACTTTGAGAGACTTAACTCTTCTCAGAAATACAGGGATCTAAGACAATTCCAAAAGAATGATGATGGAAAATGGTATCCACATCCGGAGAAAGAACTACAGAGTCTGAATGCAGATTGAAGCATACTATTTTCTCTTTTTTTGTTGTTTTCTTCTTTCTTGTGGTTTTTCCCTTTGGTTCTAATTCTTCTTTACAACATACTAATGTGGAAATATGTTTAATATGATTGTACATGTACAGCCTATATCAGATTGCACACCATCTTGGGGAGGAGGAGTGGAGGGAAGGGGAGAAATTTAGAACTTAAAATCTTATACAAGTGAATGTTGAAAACTAAAAACAAACAAATAAATAACATTTTAAAAAAATAAAAAATAAAATAAAGATGTAAAGTTTTCCTAGAAAGTATCATTTTGGCTGAAACCCCAAAATTTTGTTATGTTGTCTAATTGACATCTTTTTAAAATTAAATTATTTATTGTTTTTATTTAAAAAAAAGAAATGAGTGTCCTTGAAACATTTTTTAATAACAGAAGAGAGCAAAAGGAAGTTCAGATGTGTGAAGTTTTGCTACTGTAGTGTTAAATTTAAAATGAATCTTTTAAAAAAACAAAACATACATAAGAGTTCACAATTTCTTAAATAATCCTTTTTCTTTTCTTATTTGCATATTGAAACACTCATTGGTGTTTACATTCATAATTTTTAAAATTTGAAGCAAAAAAATTCAAAATTTTTTTAAAAACCCATGACATAGGCAATACAAGCATTGCGATTCCAATATACAAACAAGGAAACTGAGACCCAATGCCTTTTGCCCATAGTCATATAGTGAGTAATAGTAAAAGTCAGTACTCAGTCAGATGTCTTTAATCCATGTAGAGTGTTTTTTCTATTATACCATACTGACTCACTTGTTAGCACCCTTTCCTCTAAAAGCAGTATCCATGACAACCCCTTTGATTGAGATCAAGAACCTCCGCCAAGTCTTTCAACAGATGCTGCTGTTTCCACATCATGACTGACATAGTGAAGACATGCTATTAGGCCTATTGCGAAAAGTTGACCTTAATTTTCTCGTCAGAGACAAATCAAGATGGTCACTCAGAACAAACAACAGTGTTATTACTGGACATATTCACTCATCCATGCTGATAGAGTTTCTTAGGGAAAAAATGGGCCAGCTTCAACTTCACCTTATATCCTTGAGGTAGCATTCAGGTTGTTGAACATATCCCAGCTGCTTTCTTAAAGTGAGTTCAGCAAGCACCATCCAGAGACTGGAGGTCCTTTTCTCCATGTTTTGATTTTTAATCTTGTGCCCCTTCACAGGGCTAAGGGATGATGTGATATGAAACAACTGAGATAAATGGCAATTTCTTGTTCTGTCTATAGGTGTTTCTCCTACTTGGTGGCAGTCTGTTCATACAGTTACCCATTCTTCTCTGGGGGCCAATTGACAACAATGGAAGGGATAAGGGGCGTGAAGACAGGTGTTTCCACAATCATAAGAAGCATCTTAGTTTAGTTATGAAACCAGGAAGGGAGCAGCTGCTGCTCAGAAGCATACCAAGAACACCAGCCTTTCCTCCCACTTAAAAAAAGAAAACACAAACCAGTTTGCAATGGGCAGTTAAAAGTGAGGAGAATTCAGATATCTAGATTGGCATTTGATAGGCAGGTCCTTTTCACTGCTATTGCAAAGCAGCCAGAGGAAGAGAGAAAGACAGCAAGTGAGGTGGAACCTCTATGATGGAGCTTCATAAATTTATTTCTGGAGAGCTTTTCATGTTTGACTTTCTTTTTCCCTGTGTTGTGTTTTCCCCTGGGGAAGTCTTGGGTGCCTATCTGTCCTACAAGTTGCCTCAAGCCTTGGGCCTAGAAGATAAAGAAAGCCGTAGCAATAGTGACACTGTCCAGGAGATTTTCTGAGCACTTCCTTACGTGTTTCAGATGGGACTGAATTCAAGGTAAAGAAACCCAAGCAATCAGAGATCACAGAACCCTAACAGGCTTAGATTTCCCACTTTTAGTGGCTTCCCAAACCATTGATGTACCAGCTTCTCTATCTATAAGAAAAAGGTGCTTTCCATTGAAGAATATCACTGGGTAGATAAAAGTGGTAGGGGTTCCAAAGTTTTTAAAAAGATATGTTTTCCTAGTAGGAAAAATTTCAACAAAAAAGACTTTAACACCCAGTTTTTGGCATGAAAATAACAACTATGACGATAACAAAGACACCAAATACCACGATGATATAAAAAAACTTATAAAAAGTAAAAAAAAAACATTGGAGCAACTGAAGGTATCACTAAGGAATTTATGAAAGAAATAAAAGGATGACCACATCAAAAGAGCCTAAAATCAATTAAAAACAGCCAACCAAAGATTTACTGCAATGGAAAACAAATATTGACAACAGGAAGGGGGGAGGTTTGGGGAAGGTCAGGAAATGATTCAATTTATAGCTATTTTATTTACAATAACAAAAACTTGGAAAACAGGCTATAAATCCAATGATTTTGGGGAAAGGGGTGGTAGTCTGGATCTGTAATGCTATCCATGTGGGGGAACTCCCAGCTGAGGTTCTAGTCTAGTGTGGGAACTTCTTCCATCAATGCCAGTCTTGACAGCAATGTCTGAGCACAGTTACATAGATAACATGTCAGAGATAGGACATGAACCTAGATCTTCCTAACTTCATTCTGAATAAATTGTGCCATATAATGTAATTGAATAGTATCATACTTTCAAAATATTAACATTAAGAATATGGAAAGACTGGGAATGTTTTACAACGATTATCAAAAACCAAACATACATACATACTATACATATAAAATATATATACATATATGTATACATTTTAAAACCCACCAGTAACGAAAACTTAGGAGGGGATGGAAGCACACATTTCTTTGATTAATTTGTTTCTCATTTGTTAAAATATGGCATAACATTTAACATATTACTTATTTCTCAAATTTTCTTGATTGCTTGTTTTCATTGGTAGTTATTAATTTAACTTGAGGAAACACTACTGGGAAAACATGGGGTGAGGTATTGCACCACTCCCTGTTCTGTACCCACAGAGGTGGTTTGGACAGGATTCAGTCCCCTCTAAGGGAGTCTAGCTTCTAATGAGAGGGGTTAGGCTTGCTTTTCACATACTCTACAACTCATTAAACTCCTGCTCCAAAGATGATTTCACTTTTAGCTTAGGTTATGGCTCCCATTCAGAGCTTCTCCAAAAAGCAGAAATAAAATGGGTACTCAATGTACGATATGAATCAGATATGGGACAGGTATTTTACTGCTTTACCCAAAAGAAATGCTAAACTTAAAAGTCTCAGTGCGTGTTAAGAATGACTTAAAATAAGATTCACTACCTAAATGGACCTTAGGTGTACTGTGACAATCTATTGCTAAGCTGATACTTAAATCTCATCAGAACATAAAAGAGTTGAAAGGATTGGTACTTAGGCATTTCACATTTCACCTCAGCTCCTTACTGTCTAACTAACTCAGTAGACGTCTGCTTGTAAAACAGCCATCCAGGTCTGGGGACTCAGTGGCTACCTTCTCCGACACAGAAGCTTTTCCGGCCACTAGTCAGCTCCAACACAATGAGATTTAAAGCCTTCAGCCTTCTCAAACTCACGATGTGGTCTCCAAACAAGTCAAACCCACCCTAAGAATGATTTTTTTTAAGAATGATTTTCAATCACCCGCTCAGGAAATGAAACACAAAGCTGAGTAGGCAGCCAGGGCCCAGGTGCAAACTTACCTGGTTGATTCCATCAGCAGAGTGGCAGTGGGGTAAGGGGAAAGATAACTGCTCATCTCCCCAAACTTCTCATGATGAAAAGGTTCTCTCTCTAGAGAGAGCACACCGATACACGGGAGAACCAAAACAAGGGGCTGACCCCAAAACTGTCTCTTCTTGTAATTCACATAGTTCCCTATACTACATCACTCCTAAGGCGCCAGGAGAAAAGGCAACTCAGGACTCGCCATATCATATTAAAATGGCAAGTCCCCCAACCCCCACATGCCAGGAAACGGGCCCCAAAGATTCTATCTGATGAACCAGAATTAGGAAAGGCAATTCCAAGCATTTTCCAAGGGATGGCCCCCCAATGCATTAGGTTTTTTTTTTTTTTAAGCAGACACAGAAACTCACAAAGCACAGTAGTCTAGGGGCCATTAAGCCTGGGGGCAAGCCAACTGACAGACTCATCAGGCATGGAGGACAGTCTCACAATATTACTGAGAAAGATTAGGGCCATCAATCTGTAAGTACTTAAGAGCCTACTTTGTGCCAAGCCCTGTGTTTGGGGGAGGGGAGACAAAGATGAAATAGTCCCTACCCTCAAAACGGTGATGTTCTATAAGCAGAATCCAAGCTAATGTACAATAGGGCAGCTGAGAAGGTATCAGCTAAGTAAGGAACAAGGATGGGGTCTTTCTGCAAGCTACATCATATTTCAAAATCTATCTAGAAGGGGGTCAACTTGAGTCTGGAGCCAAGAGGTCTCCAAACACACCAGTCAGTCCCAGTGGAAGTCAGGATATAAGCTTTGCCCAACATTTCATAGTCTTTGAGTCATTCTAATGAGCAAATACCGCCCACATCCACCACCCATTCTCCACACCTTTACTTACAGTGAAGCTCACACCATTTCTGGCCACACAATAGTAACAACTGACTTTTGCATAGTGTTATAAGATCTAGAGAGCACTTTACTTACATTACCTTATCTGATCTTTACAATTACAATAACTGCATTTTACAGATAAAGGAACTGACTCTCAGAGAAGTTAAATTAGTTTACCTAGGGTTACAAAATTAATAAGGGTCAGAAAGAATGGTGCAGGACATTTTTTGGAACTGATAGTTAAAAAGGATGGGTGAGGTTTTTCTTTCAGATTAGTCCAAAGGATTCAGACTCAGATGATTTTTTGATGCTTTCTCACTATTTCTAAAAGGGCTGGAGGAGAGTTAATCTGTTTCCATGCAATAATTTAAAAAAAGATTAAATTAATATAAAACACTATAATTTCAACGACCAATGTTGGCTCCTGAGAAGAGATGAGGTGATGCATCTTTTCTTTTTCTTTCCTTGGAGAAGATGAGGACTTTGAATATAGAATGTTACACATGATATTAGACAATGGGTGGTTTTGTTTACTATTTTTCTTTGCTTCAAAGGAAGTTTCTCTGGATAGGAGTGTATTGGGAATCAAGATGGGCTCTTAGCACTTATTCAACCAAGTGCCCTTGAAGAGTTTGGCCTTTGTTTCCTTAAGTTAGGAGTCCTTGATGACAAGGGAAAGCCTAGCTTACATGGGTTTGAGTGACATGTTTGTGATATCAGAGGCTTTGAGACTATGTGGGTTTAAATCGCATTTTTGTGACAATTTTAGATCACATGGGTGAGTCGCACATGTGACTCACCTTTGACCCTGAACAAGATATATAAACGCAGAGGTTGGCTCTCTCTTTCAGAGCTCTGAGCTGAAGCAGGAGTGGTGCGTAACTCTAGGCCAGCCGTTGTTATGAGCTCCCAGCTTTGATGTTGATACTACTCTGGTAACTCTGAATTGAGATTTGAATCAGACAAGGTCTATCTGTCGATGTTTGTAATTTGTTTGTATTTGCCCTGAAGTTCAGGGTGCTGGCTTTTTCCCCTGAACTAAGTGAATGATATTTGTATGCTGGATTAAAGGAAGATTGTTAACCCCTTAACATTGCTTTCCTTAGTAAAGCAGATCAAAAGAACCTAGGTTTGCAGCATTCTATGAGCTGGTTGTTGCTGGTTTTTCACCCCCACAGCAGCTGCTAGCTGAATTGTTGAAACAAAGGGTATAAGGGTGTGGTATATTTGGAAATGCTGGATGTAAAAATAGAAGGTACCAATGAATTTTTTTTAAAGATAAGGTTAGACTGTGTCCAGTATCCTGCCTCAGAAAACAGACTTGGAACGAGCAGATCTGGGTTCAAATCTCAGCTCCAATGCTAGTTTTCTGTATGACCCTGGTCAATCATTTCACCTTCCTAAACCCATTTCCTCAACCTAATCCACAGGATTATTATAGGGAAAGTCCTTTATAAACCTTAAAGTGCTCCATAAACATGTTTTTAATTTCATATTCATTTCATTTTATTTTGTCTAATTTTTTTTTATTTTCACCACTTTGGAAATAGTAACAAGATGTTATCTCCCCTCAAATAGAATTCAGCACTTCTTAAACTGTGGGTCACAACCCCATATGGGGTTGCAAAAAATTTGGCAACAGTAAAAGGTTTCTGAATGTGCAACAACCAGAAATTAATTAAAAATCAAATGTGTAATGAATCTGGGGTGTTTCTGGCAGCCCTTGCCCATGTTGTATGCAGCAACTTCACTGCAGCCTTGGTTCAAACACAAAGCATGGGGACTTTGCACCGCTCATGCTCTCGGGCCATGCAATGCCAACGAATGATGCCAAAACATGAAAAGGGGTCACAAGCGGAAAAAGCTTAAGAAGCCCTGAATTTAACAGATGACCTTAACAGGAAATTTTACTCCATTCCCTCGTTGACAGTGACAGATGAAAAAGAATATTCCTGTAACTCCCTTTCTGCTCTTCCATAAAGCACAGGTACCAGAGTAAGAAGGAATTTCAAGATCCCTCAGTGCTCTGGAAAAAGCCCAAGCATGCAGGTGGAACTCAGTTCACCCCATGACCCCATCCAGCCTCTACCCCGAAAAGACCGCCCGGAGAAAGAGGATCATAAAACCAAAGCCTTGCTGAGATGTTCTGGGGTTGTGTTTCAACTGTGCTCCCCCAGTGAGATGTTAGGGCCATTCTCCTTCGACGAGGAAATACATAATAGTCATTAGCATTTATACAGCTCTTTAATGTTTACAAAACAGTTTATATTATATATATAATATATATTATATCAAATGATCCTCAAAGCATCCTATGAGATTGACTTTATGACCATTCCCACTTTTGCAGATGAGAAAAGCGAGTCTGAGAGAGGTCAGGTGACTTGCCAGGGTCATACAGCTAATGAATGTCTGGGGCAAGATTTGAACTCAGGCTTTCTTGACACCAAGTCCAAGCTCATTCCCAGCTGTAACATGGTCCTGCATCCCAGTTAACTGCTACTGACTGAATGGCTGCACCCAGAATGGAGCTGGCCACAGAGTACTAAGCAATAAATATTTGGAGATGAAATGGAATTGACACAAACTCTGGGCTAAAAGATGGCACCTCTTCCAAAAAGAACTAAATAGGATCATTTTTTCTCCCCTTCATGTCATTTCCCCAACCCCGTTGCCCATCTTTTCCGCTGGTTGACCAGATACTGTTTGCTCCCTGCCTTGGACGAGACATTAGGTCACACTTCAAATATGTTCTTCCTGATTAAATGCCTTTCTGTGGATTAGCCTGCTACCAAGATTTAAGAAGGGAAATTTGTCAAAAGGAAGCAAAATATAGAGGATTAAGGTGAAATGAAAGACCCTAAAATGAATTCCCTACCCCTTCCCTGTCTATACACATTTTCTCTGGAGTTTCTCTAATTAGCCTGTTCTCTGATTCAATTCACTTCTTAAGTACTTCTAGAATGTATGATAGAGTCCTCAAGGGCCCATGCAAGTCAACGTCCCTAGTCCTTCTAAACCTATCTAGGATTTGTTCTGTTTGCTCACTTGGGGTTTTCCTGATTTTTTCCACCAGAAAAAAAAAAAAAAAACAGCATGACTACCAATTCAACTTCCCCAAGAATCACGTCTCTCCCCTGCAGTCCCTCAGTGCACGGTTGGCTCCTCACAGCTGTTCATCTAGTTGTGTGAGCTGATGCTATTGGTGTGTCTTAGAAAGTATGGCAAACCTCCAGCCAATCAGGAATTGCCCTCCCAGGCCCAGAGGCTTGACTTCTGCCTGAAATGTCTCAAAGAAGGACTGGCATCCTTGTCAGCCTTCAGTGGGGACAAAAGGAACTTGACACACCTGGGAAATACCACGGTTTAACAAGACAACAAAAAGGAACACAATGAATAAATATGGCTGACTCCTGACCAAATAGAACAAAGGAACAGAACCCAAGTATCACTGAAACAGACTCCATTCGTTGTATGTCTGTTATAAGAACGGGATACAAAGATGGAAAAAGTATTGAGGCAACATATAAAGTACTTTGGAGTCAGAGGACCTGGGTTCAAATCCTGCCTCTGTCTCTTGTTACCTGATCGGGGATAAGTCGCTTAAGCTCTTTGGGCCTCACTTTCCTCACTTGTGAAACAAGAGGTCTGATCTATACGATCTATCCAAACCTAAGTCTAAGATTCTGTGATCCCTTAAGGAACTCACAACCAGGCAAGGAGGCTGAGTGGAGAACACAAACAATTCTGACGCGAGGCACAATACTTGAAATGGTAGAAAATCACACAACATGGTCAACAGGCTAAATAAGATATTTATTAAAAAGCACTAAGCACTGTGCCTGGCACACAGCAGGCACTGTATAAATGCCTATTCCCTTCCCTCTCCTTCAATGGACTATGTTGAGTGGCACGGACTGAGAGAGAAGAAGGAGAAGGTGGAGGAAGAGGAGAAGGAGGAAGAGGGGGAGGAAGAGGAGGAAGAGAAGAAGAAGACAATGATGATGAAGGGGAAGGGGAGGGGGAAGGGGAAGAGGAAGAGGAAGAAGAAGAGGAAGAGGAAGAAGAAGAAGAGGAGGAGGAGGAAGAAGAAGAAGAAGAAGAAGAAGAAGAAGAAGAAGAAGAAGAAGAGGAGGAGGAGGAGGAGGAAAAAGAAGGGCAAGAAGAAGAAGAAGGGCAAGAAGAAGAAGGGGAAGAAGAAGAGGAAGAAGAAGAAGAAGAGAAGGAGGAGGAAGAAGAAGAAGGGCAAGAAGAAGAAGAAGAAGGGCAAGAAGAAGAAGGGGAAGAAGAGGAAGAAGAAGAAGAAGAAGCTACTAGTTGGTGCAGTAAACACAGCACTGGGTTTGGAATCAGGAAGACTCAACTTCCTGAGTTCAAATCTGGCCTCAGATACTTATTAGCTGTTTGACCATGAGCAAATCACTTAATCCTGTTTGCCTCAGTTTTTTCATCCATAAAATGAGCTGGAGGAGGAAATGGCAAACCATTCCAGTATCTCTGCAAAGAAAACCCCAAATGGGGTCAGGAAGAGTCAGACATGACTGAAATGACTGAGCAATTTCAACAAAATAATAGCTACCATTTATTTGTATATTGTCATAAGATTTACAAAACATTTCTCCTAGTACTCAGAGAATTAGTTTGTTCTATACTTGTTCATGGAAAATACCTGCCCCGTTTAAGGGACTCTACAGATGTCCACTAATGGACAAAGCCTAGTGTTTGTTCCTAACATAAAATAACTGCAATAGTCGCCTGATTTATTCCCAAAGCTTTCTCTTTTTCCAGTGTTCCTTAAATTCTTCTGATTAGTATGTGTCATAAAATGTAAAAACTGGAAGGGGACCTTACAAATCATCCACCTATTTTACAGATGAGAAAACTAATACCTCGAGAGAAAGTGACCAGCTTAAGACCAACACAGTAAATTTCTGGCAGAGTTCGAAAAAGAATCCAATGCTGAGTGAAGTGAGCAGAACCAGAACCTTGTACATAGTAACAGTCGCACTGTGCGAGGACTGATTTTGATAGACTTAGCCCTTCTCAGCAATGTAAGGACCTAAAACTTTTCCAAAGGACTCATGATGGAAAATGCCATCCACATGCAGAGAAAGGACTATGGAGTCAGAACGCAGAGCAGAGCAGACTCTTTTCTCTTTTGTTTTGTTTTGTTTTCTTTCTCATGGTTTCTCTCATGACTAATGTGAAAGTGTGTTTAATAGGAATGCGTGTGTAGAGTGCATATTGGACTGCACACCATCTTGGGAAGGGAGGGGGGAGGAAGGGGGAGCAAATTTAAAACCTATGGAAATAAATGTTGAAAACTAAAAATAAATAATTTTTTTAAAAAAAGGAAAAAGAATCCAAGTCTCCTGGAAGAAAGTTGTTGATATACTTTGTTGGTCTCTCATTTCAGTGGTTTCCAACTCTTTGTGACCCCATTTCAGGTTTTCTTAGCAAAGATACTGCAGTGGTTTGCCATTTCCTTCTCCAGCTCATTTTACAAATGAGGAAACTGAGGCAAACAGGGTTAAGTAACTTTCCCAGAATCACACAGCTAGAAAGTATCTGAGGCCAGATTTGAACTCAGGAAAATGAGTCTTCCTGAGTCTTGGCCCCACATTCTATCCACTGTGCCACCTAGCTGCCAATAAACCAATAAATAGCTGCCCCTCATTGATGTACAGCTTCATCCTTAATATCTGCCAATTTCCACCCACTGTTGGGAGGAATTAAACTTCAGTCCCTTTCTAGTTCTCCAGGACCCACTGAGACAGAGCAGCCCTCAAACTTGGAGGCCACAAGCTGTTCTTCAAAAGATTGTTCTCTTCTTGTGTTTGCTGGAAAGAAAGCAGTAAAAGCTCCAATGACCCTTAGAGACACTGAGAACTGGATTTAGAGTCGGGGACCTAGGTTCAGATTCTGACTCTGCTACTTTCTTATTGCCTATGTGACTTAGGGCAAGTAGCTGAACCTCTCTGGGCCTTACTTTCTTCATCTGTAAAATCGGAGACCTTTAAGATGTAGCTCTCAATCTGTGATCCCATGATCCTAGCTACCACCTCCTACTGGTAAGGGTAGAAGAACTGCCAGTCCTCCAGGCCCCTTAAGGCTAAGCAACCTGGTACTAGGTGACCAGAACCAGCACTATGCTGCACTTCAGAGGAGGGCATACTTAGGCCTGCAGTAGCCTTTAGGAAACAGAAGCAGCACTAGCAAACAAGGTAAAAAGGACAGATTAAGATATATGACAATTTTTTTAATTACCAGTCTAGAATCCACAAATCTGAAGGGTTACACGTACACTCCTTCCTAATCGAGTCAGTAGTATGGAGAGAACACTCCCAAAGCATCCCTTCAAGGTGGAGGTGGGAGGTCCACAGGTGTCGCACATTTTAATGCGGCTTTGAACTTTTTCAGTGTATTGATCGGTTGTGCTGATTTTTCCTGTTTTTGTCATTAAAAATACTACTTGTTATATAGGAGGGCTCTCTGGGAGAGGGAAAGGAAGGGATACTGCAGAAAAGATGACGTGAAAAACAAAAGACATCAATAAAAAACATCATGGGTTTTTTAAGAGTCAGTAGGACTTCTTAAAAATAGCACTGAAATAGAAGTCCAGACTTAAGCTCTAGACTCAGCTCTACCACTAACCAGCTTTATGGTTTTAGACGTTATTTAATCTCCCTTGGCCTTGATTTCCCCATCTACAAAATATAGGAGTGTCACTAAATTATCTTAAAGGTCCTTTCCAACTCTAAGTTTATAAATTCTAAAATTCTCTCAAAAAGGCTGTAATAACCATTGGGAAGAACATCTGGCTTACAGGAAGCTCTGCCTTCCTCCCCTGGTTCCAAGGCAGTCCTTAGAGTCCAGCTCCAACCCAGGTTGACCTCTGAATCATGTTTCAGAAGACTCTGAAGGCCTTGGAGGCACAGCCTTGGGTCTAGGTCGGTTTTCCAATTACTTCTTCCCATCACCCTGCCCCACCCCAACACCCCAACCCTATAACCTTCATTATTTTGAACTTTGAAATTCTTCTGGATAATCCAAATCTCCACTTCTTCTGTTTCTCCCTCTGACTCACTCCTCCTAAACCTATTCTTCTTCACTATGACCACCAGTCTCTCCATCCCTCCCAGGTAACCCAGACTGTCACCCCTGCTCCTATCTCACTTTCCTCTATAGTTTTGACCCTACAGCTGATCAGAACAACTACATACCATGTCCACCACCCTTAACCCCACTGTCCTACTGCTCTTCGTTTTGTGCTAATCCTCCACCCTGAATCACACCCTACACCATCCATATTCTTCAATGTTGGCTCCCATGTTGCTGAAGAACACTGGAGGAGGTCATAGCACCATGCCAGTTGGGATCATTACAAATTTAGGTTAACTAATCTCAAATGAAAAGGCAGCCTGGCTTAGTGGATAGAGGCAAAGCCTTGCATCAGGAAGACCTAGGTTCAAGTCTTCTCCCTAATATACTAGCTGTGTGACCATGGACAAACTATTTAATATCTCAGTGACTCCATGGCTACCCTATAAGACTATAAATAACTGAGGAGAAGTCAATCTGTATCCATGAAAAGAGTTTCTGCACTGAGAGTTCTCTATATCACGTCAATGAAATCATAGGTTCAGATTAAAAAAGCAACTCAACTGGACCTTTATTGCTGTACAAGGGGGAAAAACCCCAAATATTTCTACTCTTTCAATTCAACAGCACTTACTAAGCATCTACCATATGAAAGGACTTAGTAGCTGTTCCAAAACATCTCAAGGGTCCAATTGCTTCCCCCTTACTCATCTCTCAACAGATGTTCTCTTTCTTTAAAGAGGAAATAAAAGCCATCCACCATGACCTCCCTTTTCTACTGGATTCCAAACCTCCCAGCCTCCCTATGTCTTCAACTAGCCTCCTTTCTTTTACTCCAGTCTCCTAAGGCCTCACCCTCCATCTCATTCCCTCCCACCTCCCCCAGGAACTTGATCCATCATTTCCTCCCTCATCTTTAATCTCTCTCCATCCCTTGGCTCCTTCCCCATTGCCCACAAACATGTTTAGATCTATCTTAATCTTTAAAAAGCTGCAATTGTTTCATGTACAATCATCTTTTTTTCCCCTATTCTACTATGCTATGGAAATGCTTGTTTTATTTCTTAAGTTCAGAAAAAATAAATAAAATAAAAAATAAATAAAAAGCTGCAACTAACTCTGCCATCCACTCAAGTTATCACTCAGTACCCTTTCACACCAAATTCCTAGAAAGAATCTCTACATTGATAGCCTGCATCCACTTTCTCATCACTCCTGAATCCCTTGCAATATCGATGTGGATTTTATCACCCAACAGAAACAGCTCTCTCCCATGTTCCAATGGTCTCTTAACTGCTTAATCACACAGCCTTTTATCAGTCCTTATCCTACTTAACCTCTGAAGATGAAACACTGTAGATTAAACCCCTCCTCTTGATAATCTCTCTCTCCTCCCTTTCCTTCTGTTATATTACTTTGTTTTGGCTCTCCTGCCTGCCTGACCATAAGAAGAAGCCTTTTCAGGTTTCTTTCTTGGGTCACCAATCAATCAACCAATAAACATAAAGTGCCTTCTATGTGCCAGGCACTGAGCTAAGCACTGGGGATACAAAAAGAGGAGAAAAACAGTCCCTGGTCTCAGGGACCTTATACTCTAATAGGGGAGACGACATGTAAACAAAACTATTCAAAGCAAGCTATATACAGGATAAATAGGAAATAATCAGCAGAGGTAAGTCAATGGAATTAATCAGTTGGGAAAGGCTTCCATTCATCCATCTCCGGTCACCTCAGCATGGAAGTTCTCCAGGTCTCTGTCTTGGCCTCAGTTCTTCTCTTCTCTTCTCTCTCTCTCTCAGAGATCTTTTCAGTTCCCATAGTTTCAAGTATAACCTCTATTGAGAAGATGAAAAATCCATATATCCAGCCCTAATCTCTCTTGAATACTAGTCATGTATTGTTGGCTTTCTCTTCCTTGGATGTCCCATGGACCTCTCAAACTCAACGTATTCAAAATAGAATCTTGTCTTTCCCCCAAAAAACTCATTCCTCCTCCAAATTTCACTGAGGTTCACAAACTTGGAGTCACCCTCATTACTCTATTCCCTTGCAATACCCATATCCAGTCACTTGTGACATCTTTTCAATTCTACCTCCATAATATCGCTCAGATCCTTCCCTTTTTCTTCACTTACACAATCTCCACCCCAGCTCAGTCCATTATCACTACTAATTTCCAATCCATACTTCACACAGCTAACAAAATAATGTCCCCAATGGATTTCATTAGTCAAAAAACATTTATTAAGCACCTATGTCCTGGGCACATTATCCCGCCCCTGCCCCCCAAAAAAGATATCCTTCAGAGGTTGTTCAATACAAGGATAAAGCCTGGCTTTTAAGGCTCTCCACAACTTGGCTCTCGTCCACTTTTCTGGCCTTATTCATACTACTCCCCTTCATAAATTCATCTTCCAGCCAAAATGAACTGCTAATTATTCTCTCGGACTCTTATCTCCAACCTCCCTGCTTTCACATAAGCCATTTCCCCCATTCCTGGAATGTACTTCTTACTTGTATCTGTTTTTCAAAACCTCTGTCTTCTTTCAACTGTGAGAAGATGCCACCTCCTCCAGAAAGCCTTCTCTGATGGCCCTCCTAGACAGTGATCTCTTTCTTAAGTTTATCTTGTATTATCCTTTTTTTGTGCACATGTCGTATGCCCTAGTAGAAGGGATGCTCCATGATGGTAGGGCCTGTTTCAGTTGTGACTCTGCATCCCCAGTGCCTAGCACAGTGCCCTGCATATAGTAGGTGCTTTAAAAAGAAACATTTATTGAATTTAATTGAACCTTCCTGTGCCTCAAATGAATACCAAAGGAGAACCCAATCCTCTCTCTCCCACCTTAGAATCACTGAACTTAGTATGTATCATTAGAATAGAGGAGGGAAAAAAAAACCCACTCAGAACCAAAGAAAGAGGAATTGTAAAAACGAGGGAAAAAAAACTTTAGAGACCACCTTGTCCAACCTCCTTATTCCATAGATGAGGAATTAAAATTCAGGGGAAAAAAATAAGGAACTTGCCCAAGATCACACAGTGAAGCAGTTGTGACCTGATGGCAAGAGCACTGGATTTGCTCTGCACATAGTAGGCCCTTGCTAAAATATCTGCATAAGTGAAATGTTTTATTGTTGGATTTGCACTCAAAATTCCTAGATTCTAGGCCCAACTCTGCTAGATGTACCCTTTCAACCAAAACTTTTGTGTTTCCCGAAGCACAAGGTTATACCTTTAGGATCGCTCTCTGGGCCTCAGTTGTCCCTACTGTAAAATGAGAGGATAGAAATAGATGTCTGAGGGCCCCTTCCAGCTCCGATTATCCCAAGTATCTCTTCCAGAGACCCAGACAGGCCAGTATCCCTCAGCCCTCTCCCTGATGCTTTCCTCCTCATCTGTCCCAATCCGCTTATAATTACCCTCCCACAGCTGCAGGAGCACGACCACACCCTCCGCGACCTCCCCCCGCACCGCCTCGACCAGCAGTCAGGGGGCTGCAGAGGGGAAGGAGAGGCGGGGTCCTGGTGGGCGTCGGACGCCGATCCCCCAGCTCCCGCAGCGGCCCCTCACCTGGCACAACAGGTCGCGCACGTAGGCGGCGCAGTCCGCGAAGGTGTCGGGCTCCAGGCGGCGGGTCACGGCCCAGTAACGGCGGCTCAGCGCGGCGTCCTGCTCGGCATCGCAGCAGCCGAAGGCCGAGTACATCTCGCAGAAGGGCAGTGGGTGCGGCGGCCGGAACGGGGGCTTGAAGTCCAGGCACTGAGGGTGCGCGCTCCCAGGGCCGGCCCGCAGAGGGGCCAGGGCGAGCGGCAGCAGCACTAGCCGGGCCAGCGCCGCCCTGCAGCCGGCCGGAGCCATGGGGACGCTGCCCCCGCTCCTCGCTTCTGGCCCGCCTCCACCCCTTCCTTCTCTCCTTCCCCCCGTGCACTCTAGGCCCTCGCCTCCCTCTAGTCCCCAGCTTGGCCAGCCTCGAGCCTCGAGCTCCTCCTGCGCCTTCTCAGCTCCAGCTGTGCCCCCCTCCTCCCTTTAGGTCGCCTTGCAGCCCCGCCCTGCGGGGAGGGTGAGGGGACCCAGGAGAGTCGGGACGTTCCTCCCACCCATCGAAAGACTCCCCCGCCCTGGCTAAGGGGGAGGAAAAGATGATTAGCCTTCTCCCTAACAACTTCTCCCCACCCCCACTCCCCCCAGCCCCTAACTGGGTTTTTCCTTCCCGGAACCCGACGAGGCTGGAAGAATGTTTAAGGTCAATTCCAAGATCCTTCCAGCCCAAGATTCTGCCTCCGGGGAGGCCTTGGGATTCCATCCACAGAAGGCAAAGTCGTTGGACCCAGAAGTCTTTCCCTTGGTGTTCTCTCCTCAAACCACAAACCTTCATCAGATCCTGGAGGGAATTTATGTCTTGCATAAGTCTCTTCTCTCACTGGGCCTCACTAAAATCAAGGGGCTAGACTAGAGCAAGAGTTCTTAACCTGGAGGCTACAGACATAGAATCCAGGGAGGTCTGTGAATTTGGATGGGGGGTGGGGGGCGGGGACGGACATCTCTACTTTCATTAACTTCTTACTGAAATTTAGCAGTTCCTTCAATTGTTTAAAACACTATTCTGAGGAAGATCCATAGGCTTCTTTACACTGTTAAAACAGACTATTCATG
Organism: Trichosurus vulpecula; assembly: GCF_011100635.1. Lineage (NCBI taxonomy): Eukaryota > Metazoa > Chordata > Mammalia > Diprotodontia > Phalangeridae > Trichosurus > Trichosurus vulpecula. The sequence continues at coordinate 11,781,668 of NC_050575.1, read as the reverse complement.
AAAACCAAAATGGTTAAGGACCTCTAGACTACATGGTCTCTAAGGCCCATTCCAACTCAGATAATTTACCATCCCACGATATTAAGACTCCAGGTCTGACATTCAGTGTTCTAAACAGCTCTGACTTGAGATATTTCTTAGTTCTAAGATCTCTAAGAACTTTAACATGCTGTGGTTCTGCATTTCTAAGATCCCTCCCTTCCAGTTCTAACCTTCCCTTCCAGCTCTAATGCTGTGATCCTCTGGCTCCCTGTCTTCTTTTCTTTTAACTCAACTTAGAGGTAGGAAGTTTAGAAGCCTTTAGTAAGGGGAATACTAGAAATGCATAGAAACATTGTTGAGAAGATGGTTCAATTCAGCAAGCATGAAGGATTATAACTGTGCTGGGCACTGAGACGCAAGATGATAACTTTCTAGGAGAACCACCTTCCAGTGGTTCAGATCACAACCCATCCATACCCTTCTTCTTATCCTGCTCTTTTTATGTTCTGTGCAAATCCTCAGAAGGGGACCCACCCAAAGAACTAGGGGACCCCTCCTCCACATATCCTAGGACAAAGAGCAGTATAAGTACCTCAGGAAAATAAGAAATATCCACAAATAATCGAAATATAAATTAGAATCTGTTATAGGCATAGGAAAAGTTGGTGGATCATGTTCCCCTCTCCCTCCGTGGGATCCTACCTTATTAGAATCTACTGTGGAGGTTCCCCTGGCTATCTCTCAACCATCCTTTGAGTCTAGAGGAAAATTAATATCCGCCAGACTGAAGGTGTTAATGATGGTCATTTGAGTCAAGAAAACTCTCTCTAGGGATGCATTAACACATAAGTCAATGAGCAGGTAGTCACTCTTCTTTTTTGGGTGAGGGGCAAAGATGAACCTGTAAATAAGACAGTGACAAAACCCCAGGAAAAGGTCACTTGTGCCCAGTCCCTATACTCTGGCACAGACTGATCCTTAATAATAACAGCTTTTATTTCTTTTTTTCTCCTCACAATGAATTTTAGTTGAACTCCCAACATCGAAGTACATGTGCTCAACTATATAAACAAGAAAAAACAAGAAAAACCAGAAAATTTATTTTAAATGATGATACATGTAACAAAATCTTCTCTTATTTACAATTTGTTAAACAAACAAAAAGATGTATAGATGAACTTTAATGAGAGTAGCCAAATCATCTTTTTTGGTTTCTGTAACCCCTTTTGTACTTGCCTGTGTACTGAAATGGTTTGGTTAATGTTATTGCTATCTTTGTTACATGTGGTCAGTGTGTGTATTATCCTTTGGTCTGTTTTCTTCAATCTTGAGCACTTCATATGTCTTCCCATATTTCTTTAAATAAGTCATATTTGTCATTTCTTATGAACCATAATCATCTATTAATTCATATGCTATAATTAGTATAGCCACTCCCCCATCATTGGAGGCATAGTTTGCAGTCTTGTCATTACAAGTACTGCTGCTAGGAATTTTTTTTTAACAGATCAGTCTCTTTTTTTCCTGTCTGGGTCCTGTTTGGGAGATAATCCTAATGTGGGATCACTGAGCAAGAGGGTATACACATTTTTCTAACTCTTACTGTATAATTCCATATGCTTTCCAAAAAGATGGAATAAATTCAGAGCTTCATGAGCAATATTTTTCCAGAGGCATACGTTTTGGATTTTATCCTCTTTTACTATCTTTGCCAGTTTGATGGGTACAGTGTTGGGTATAAAAGGATAGATGCAATCTTGGAGTTCTTTTCAGGTATATTTCTGTGACTATAAGGGAATTTAACACTTTTTGTATAGTTATTAATAACTTGTCTTTCTTCTCTTAAGAATGCCTATTCAGATCCTTTGACACATTAGTCTTCCTTTTTACAAATTTTCTTATAAAATTTGAATAGCTCACTTTTATCATAATTCTTACTGCAAAGATTTTTTTTTAGCAATCTATTTCTTTACTTCTTATTCTAGACATTTTTTGTTGAACAAATAATTTAAGTTTGTATGATCAAATTCATTGATTTTTTCTTTTGTAATTTCTTTTCAATTATGAGTGGTTAAGAATGTTTCCTCTTTCCATTGTTGTGAAAGATAATATTCCATTATTCTGTAATTTTTTATGATTTACAAAATATTTAAATCATTAATTGATTTGAAATATATTGTGTGGTATAATGTTTGTGGGATAGAGTCGATTCTAATCTTCATTAAACTACGTGCAATTTCCCCAATGGTTTTTATTGTATAACTAAATCCTTTCCCAATGTTTCAGTGATCTCTGGTTTATAAAGCACAAGTCCACTGCATGCATATTTGTATTCTAGATTGTGAATCTGTTCCTCTGATTTATTTTTCTGGTCTTTATCCAACACCAGATAATTTTGATATTTTTACTGCATTAATGTATAATTTGAGATCTGGTGTCGCAAGTATCTTCAGTATTTTTTTTCTTTTCATTATTTTCCATGGTATTCCTGACCTTTTGTCCTGCTAATTAAATTTTGTTGTTTTATCCAATATTAGGAAGCATCCCACTGATATTTCGAGTGTTATTGCATTGTCTACGTAGGTGAGAGACAGTATCCCAGAGGTAGAAAACCTCTGTTCGAGTCCCATCTCTGACATACATATGACACAGATAGTGGGACAAGGGCAAGTGATTCAGTCTCCCAGTGCTCCTAAACACCATTTCAAGATTAGAAATTGCAGAGTCACTGATCTGCTGTAGTACAGGGCATTTCTACACTGGAAACTCCCTGAATGGATGCAATGAATGAAAAAGTACTTATTGGGAATTTATGCTGCATGCCAACCACTATGCTAGAGATATAGATTCTTGTTGTTGTCCAGTCATTTCAGTCACGTCTGACTCTGTGACCCTATTTAGGATTTTCCTGGCATAGATACTGGAGTAGTTTGCCATTCCTTCTCCAGCTCATTTGACATCTAAGGAAACTGAGGCAAACAGGGTTAAGTGACTTAACCAGGGTCACACAGCTAGTAAGTGCCTCAGGTTGGATTTGAACTTAGGAAGATGAATCTTCCTGACTCTAGGCCTAGCACTCTAACCACAAGGCCATCTAACTGCCCCCAGAGACAGAAATACAAAAGAAAACTCCTACCCTCAAGGATCTTACCTCTGAATAGGGGACAAAACATTCATAGGAGGGTAGGGCATTTGGGTAGGTGACAAGGCCCAGTTGTTGCAGGTGTGTGTGTGCATGTGTATGTGTGTGTGTATGAATGTATGTGTATATGTATGTATATATGATGCATATGAATGTATAGACACATTTCTAGCAACTATGAAAATGTCTTTCAGTATAAATACATAGTAAATGCTTTTTATTAACAGCACCCATATTGTTAGACATAGTTAATTCAACAAAAGTCAAGTGTTTAGAATGATTGTCTAATCTCTGTTCCACTTTTAACAGACTTTGACTATATACAAAATTTATCTAAAGTGATAATTTATTTTACTTATGCTGTAATCCTTAAGTCAGATAGGTTAATAGCATTCTTCACTCTCAAAATAATACGTTTCATGTTTATCCTATGTTGACAATGTACAAGACACCATACAGATAACAAAATCGTATATTGTTTGGTATGGAATAGTACGAAGAGCATTGTTTAGTGTCATGTTGCCTGACTTTATTCCCAACACCCTTGTTTATTTCCTTAGTGACTGACAAGCCACTCACCCTCTGTGGACCTCAGCTTCCTCATCTTTGAAATGAGGTTGGATCAGATGATTCCTGAGGTCTCTTTCCAACTCTCGACCTATGATCTTGTGCTCCTTGAGAAAATTGCTAAACAATGAAGAATTATCATCTTTGCTTTATTAGCTTGACCCACCTTAAGCCTTTTGTTTTCTTCTTCCCTCTCTCCTCTCTCCTTTTTTCTCCCTCCCTTCCTCTCGCTTTCTTTCCCTCCCTCCTCCATCTCTTCTTTCTTTTCTCTCTCCCTTCATTTCCTCTTTTCTTCCCTCCTTCTTTCTTCCCATTTTTCTTCTTCCCTTCCCTCCTCCCTTCTTTCTTTTTCCCTTCCCTCCTCCCTTCTTTCTTTTTTCTCTTCTTTCCCTCCTTCTTTCTCTCCCTCCTCCCTCCCTTCTTTCTTTTCTCCCTTCTTCCCCTCCTTCCATCCCTCCCTTCTCCCTTCCTTCCCTCTTTCCTTCTCTCCCTCCTCCTTCCCTTCTCTCCTTTCTCCCTCCCTTCCTTCCATGCCTTTACTCTCTTCTTTCCTTTCTCCTTCCCTTCCTTCCTTCCCTCCCTCCCTTTCTTTCTTCTTCCCTTCTCCCTCTCTCCCTTCATTCCTCCTTTCTTCATTCTCTCCCTCTCAGCAGATCTGTCAGCCTCAGCCTCCCCAGTAGCAAGGTTTACAGTTGTGTGTCACTTCACCTGGCTCAAGGTGATTTTCATCTTAAGTATTTTAGTTATTCTTTCCCTTCGTTGGGAAATTCTGTTGCTGCTGCTGCTGCTGTGAAAAAATCTGAGCTGCTTACCACCCCTCACTCTGCCATCTTTCTGGAAATGATAGGGGACATTGCTTTAGGGGACATCACTCTATTGGAGTCTCATGCCAACTCTGTGAAGGAGACAGGGAGGGATTAATACCTCTGACAGGTATGGGAGCTGCAGATCAGAGAGGTTGAGGATTTTCCTAAAGTGACCAGCCAGTAACTCCTGATGCTAAGGCAGCTAAGTGGCACAGCAAATAGAATGGAGTCAGAAAGACCTGAGTCCAAATCCAGACACAGACACTTCCTAGTTGTGTGATCCTGGGCAAGTCACTTAACTTTTGTCTGCCTCAGTTTCCTCATCTGTAAAACGGGGATAATAATCGTATCTACCACTCAGGGTTATTGTGAAGACCAAATAAGATATTTGCAAAGGGATTACTTAGCACAGGACCTGGCACATAGTAGGCACTTCCCTCTCTCCCACCTTCTTTCTTCCATTCTAGTTTGCTTCATCTGAGACAGCTTCATCAAAAAGGCCAAAAACACCATGGAAATGGGAGCTTCAATTGTAAGCTCTCTGCTTTGTTTCTCTTCCATGTCAGCCTGACCAAGTTATTATGGCTTGTTATTTTGACAGTTGCATACAATACTATTTTAAAGCAGGGCTCACAAATCAAACTATAAATAGGTTGGTAAAATACCTCCATCCTCTGCCACACACTTCTGTTCCATCCTTTATAGTTCAGGGGTTTGTTTGTTTGTTTTTTGCTTTAGGAGCAACAGGGCCTAGGAAGGTAGATGGGAGAAAGAGTCAATTTTAAAAGCATGTCGATTTTAAGCAGTAAAATAGTTAATCAAACATTATGGCACATGTCTGCCATCCCTGCTGCTGAGGAGTCTGAGGCCGAGGCTGAGGCTGAGGCTGAGGCTGAGGCTGAGGCTGAGGCTGGTGGATTACTTGAGCTCAGGAGTTCTGAGCTGCAGTAGGGCAAAAGCCCATTGGTGTCAACACTAAGTTTGGCACCAATATGGTGAGCCTTCAGCATCAGGGGCCACCAGACTTCCTAAGGTGGGAAGGACTTGCCCGTGTCAGCAACTGAGGAGGTCAGAGCTTCCATAGTGCACTGGAGCTGTGAGTGTCCACTGCCTGGTGTAGTAATAACAATGCTGCTAGCAGCTGCTGTAGGGGTGTAAGATCCAACAAGACCAGCAACAAGAGCTGCCAGCACAGGTTCTTTGATCTGCTTTTCTAAGGAAAGCAACCTTAAGGGGTTAACAATCTCACTTTAATCAAACATACATATATCACTCACTTATTTCAGGGGGAAAGCCAGCAGCCTGAACTTCAGAGCAAATACAAATAGAAATTACAAACAGAAAATATCAACAGATCAAATAACAGAACTCAACAGACAGGCTTTATCTGATCAAGATATCACATACATAGTCACCAAAAAGAGAAGCACCAACATTTGGGTTTTCTTCAAAGTTGGGGGGCTCTTAACAACACCTGCCCAGAGTCTCCAACACTCTTCCAATGAATGAGAGCCCCAAACAAAACGCTAACCTCTGAGTTTATATACCCTGTTCAGCGTCAAAGGGTGTCACAACCATGGGACTCGAAACCATGTGAAGCTTCTTCAGGCATCACAGCCATGCAACTCAAACCTATGTGAACTAGACTTTTCCTTGTTTCTTAAGCAGGTCATCAAAGACTCCTGGATTTAATCAAAGAAACAAAGGCCAGACTCATCAAAGGCACTTGATTACCTAAGTGCTTCAAAAGAGAAGATAGTAAAAAAAAAAAAGTCCCACCTTAATTACCAATATACCTGGTCAAGCTAGAAAGAACGAGTGTTTTTTTTTAAAGGCAAGATCTTTGGTAGTACCAGTTTTGTGAACTTATAATAATTTGCTGTACCTACAACTAGAACACACTGCTTCAGAGAAGCTGCAGATCTCTTTTAAGGATGAGGATTTACTGTGGGTTAGGGGATTGGGCATGAGGAGGAAGCTAAAATAACTGTTGGTCAGTCATTTTTCAGTCACATCCTACTCTTCATAACCCTGTTTGGGGTTTTCTTGGCAGAGATACAGAAGCAATTTGCCATTTCTACTTTACAGATTAGGAACTGAGGCATACAAGGATAAGTGACTTGCCCAGGGTCACACAGCTAGTAAGTGTCTGAGGCCAGATTTGAACTCAGGAAGATGAGCCTTCCTGGCTCCAGGCCAGGTGCTCTATTCATTGTATCACCTACCTGCCCTAAGCAACTGAAGGGACAGTAAAGGAACACCTGGGACTTAAGAGTAGCTGGTATTCCTTTGGGTAGCTGGCACCTAGTAGGTAGATGTTCAGGAAATGTTTGTTGAATGAATGAATTTTAACTTTAAGAAGCCATTTTATCTCTGCTCTCTCATTTGATCCTCACAGTGACCCCATTAGAAAGTTAAGTTCAGTCCTGAGCTCTTTTACTTAATTATCCAAAGAACCGCTTGTTGTCCTTCAGCCTTTTGAAAGTCCTAGTTTCCTCATCCATAAAATCAGAGAGTCAGACTAGATGATCCCTAAGGACCCTTCCGGCTCTAAGTTCTATGATCTTGTGATTATTTCCTCTGCTTTACAGATGTGGAAAATTAGACCCCAAGAGGAGAAATAAATTACTTGTTCAAGGTCACATAGTACGTTAGTGACGGACTCACAACTAAACCCCATGTCTCCAGACTCTCTCCCTGTGCTGTTTCCTTTAGCTAAGTCTGAGCTTCCAGAACCAACATCCAAAAGCAACCAGTCTGTGTTTCCCTGACACACTTCCAAAAAAGGGCTTGGGAATGGAAAGAAAGTGAATAAAATGCAGAGATTACAAAGTTATTACTTTGAATCATATGTAGTGTGAAACCCTGTTTAAAAGGAAGAAAGCATTCAGGACCAGGAAGACCTTAGGTTCATAAAACCTCAAAAGCTTTTTTTTCCTTCAATATTTTCTCAGTGCTGTCAAAAGATGATACAGGCACACACAGAGAGATTCTCTTTGAGGCAAAGGCACAGGGTTGAGGCGCTTCCGTAGTTCAGAATAAGTCCTTACCAGAGGCCAGTTAGTGACAGAGATAGGATCCAACCTAGATCCTCAGACTCCCAGTCCAATGGCCTTTTCACTATACCACACTAAGAGTGGGGAAACTTGGGAAACTGGTCATTTTTTTTTTTGCAACTCTCCCACCTCACCTATCAGTGTCCCTCTATCCTTGCCATCCTTGCCTGAGTCATCTAAGTAGGAAGAGAACAGAATGTATTGCCTTTGGGAAATTGTAAAGCTTCTTTAATGACTCCGTCTTTCCTTCCATCCTTCCTTCCTTCATTCCTTCCTCTTTCCCTGTCCTCCTTTATTCCTCTTCCCTCCCTCCTTCCTTCCTTTCTTTCCTTCCTTCCCTGTTCCCTTTATCCCTCTCTTCCTTCCTTCCTTCCTTCCTGTCTTTCCTCCCTCCTTGCCTTCCACCTTCCGTCTTTTCTTCCCTTCTTTCATCCCTCCCTCTCTCATATCCTTTCTCCCTCTTTCCCTCCCTCCTTCCTTTCTTCATTCCTTCCTACCTTCATTCCTTCTTTCTTTCCTTCCTACCCTCCTTCCCTCTACCAGTGTTGTTTGAAGGCTGTAAGGCATGGATTACTACAGTCTGAAGAATTTAAAATGAGTAACAGAGGACAAAGGAGAAGCACATGGTGGGTGTGAGCAGGCTGCATAACAAAGCAAATTTGGAACTCTAACAATAATTAACTTTTTAGGTTTACAAAGTTCTATGCACACATATACATGTGTTTGTACATATATATATATATATATATATATATATATATATATATATATATATGTATTGTCTAATTTGATTCCCACAAAAACCCTTTAAGATAAATGCCATTATCATGCCCACTTTACAAATGAAGAAACTGAGGCTCTGAGAAGGTAAAGTGAATTTTTCAGGGTCACCCAGGTACTAAGTGTCTTCCTGAACTGAAGGCATAGGTCTTCCTGAACCCAAATCCAGCTTGCCACTGACTATGCCATCTAGCTGCCTCAATAAAGTTAAGGATATATTTCTGAGCCAAGCCTAGCTCACCCAGGTCAATCCAATGATTCAGGTTCAGGAAGAAAGGAAATGTGATGTAACACTCGTGGATCATCAAATTCAATAAATATCCATTTATTTACAATAAAAAGGAAAGCATATAATTCGATAAATATAGAAACTGTTCCCCACATTTGCCAAGGCAGCAAAACCTGGGTCAGAAAGACCCAGTAGAGCCATGGGAACTCTGCAAAGCTCTGGAATAATGTCTCATAAGTTCTTGGGATCTTTATGCTCCAGGCAACAAGAAAGCTACACCAGTGCTTCAAGCTTTAGTCATCCAGAGCCAGACCAAGAGAATCCTAAAGACAGGCTTCTTGCCTCTTACAGAAAACAGCCCAGACTAGGGAAAGCAGATTCTACTCTTACCGCATCCCACACTTCGGTAGCAATGGTCTCCCAAATCCTCCAGGGCACCTTCAACTGCTTAAACAACCTTGAAACCATTGACCAAACAACTCTGACCTCGGGAGAGATCAGCCCTGGAGGAGAAGCTTAATGCCAATGGAAGAGACAAAAGAACCAAACGATCTAAAAAAGTAGTAGTTTATTCAGTGGGATTAATATGAGAAGCAGTTCATGCCTCCTGATACGAAATGGTGGTAATGAACAGTAGCAGAACCAGGAACATTAGGGTCACAGTGCCAGAGAAGACACCTCGGCTTAACGCCTCAAGCCATCCCAGTCACTGTCAGGGTTCTCTCTAGAAAGGTAACTAACTACAAGGACATAAGCCTCTTGCCTACGATCTATTCCCAGGATTGTAGTCAATACTGGAACTTGCTCCTTGCCATGATCCACTGAGTATTTCCCGACCTACCAGCTATAACCTCCCCCAACCTGGGAGCCCCATCAGAAGGATGATATTAAATCCTTGTCTCTTTAAAGGCCTCTACTGAGGGGCTGGGAGGAGCTGGGGGGGGGGGGGTGGTACAGTGGTTAGAGTGCCGGGCCTGATGTCAGGAAAACTCATCTTCCTGAATTCAAATCTGGCCTCAGTCACTTATTGGCTATGAAACCCTGGGCAAGTCACTTTACCCTGTTTGCCTCAGTTTCCTCATCTGTAAAGTGAGCTGGAGAAGGAAATGGCACACCACTCCAGTATCTTTACTAAGAAAACCCCAGATGGGGTCCTGAAGAGTCAGACACAACTGAACAACTGAGGGGCTGTCCCCTCTTTGTGTAGAGCTAGATGAAGACTCTTTCTCACCTTCATCCAAGAACCCAGGAGAGAAAGAGTGACTGAGGCAATTGAGCTAGCCACATAAAATAATTCTAATCCTTCTTCTCTACTGAATTCTTTGGCTAATTTGAGACAGCTATCATCTCTCCTCCAGCTCTCCCCTTCTCCAGCTTATTTCCTCCAACCGATCCTTGCATGGTATTGCTTAGAATCCTCTTTCTTTACCCTAGCTGCCCTCCTCTGCACAATTTTCAGCTTATCAATGTCCATCATAAAGTCTGAGGCCAACTGCTACCTTTCTTCTCCTCCCCTGAGGTCGTTTACCATTTCCACCCCTTGCAGGAGATGGAATAACTCAAGCCAATTGGGATCTAAGTATTTGGCACAGCTTTACTTATTCCATATAGGGAGCTTCACCAAGGGAGTGGCTCTGATCCCCCATTCAGCTGTGTTGATCCTTACACATTGCATCAAATACCACCCACAATTCAGTTCAACTCAATGAGTGTTTATAAAGGATACACGAAGTACAAGGTATTGTGCCAGGGACTGGGGATGAAAAGGGAAAAGAACCACGTGCCACCTCATCCTTTGTCTCACCTCTAACCTGCTAATCTCCCCTCTTTCCTTTAAGTCCTTTTCCTCTCTGCCTCTGAATAAGTACCCCCTATGTACCTGCCTTTGGCCAAGGAAACCTCCTAATTTGCATATCCTCTTATTTCATCTCCACCCCCTCCTTTCTTGTGGCCTTTGCCCAGTGCATCTTCCTTCTTCCGTCTTAGCCCCTTTCTCCCACCTGGTCCTCATCAAGGTTCATTACATCCCTAGGCGTCCTTGACATTAAGCTTCCCTTATAGCATGCAGTTCAGGGTCAGTCCTTAAACACTGTCTAGGGCATTTGATAGAACTCTAATGGAAAAGCCCCCATGTTCCCAGCTAGGGCCCTGTGACCTCAGCCAGAGACCAACAATGACCTACTCACTGCCTGGGCTGCCATCTGTTGCCCGTTACCAGATTCCAACTGTCAGTGGGCTTGAGACATCTGCCTTGTCTGATACAAACTTTCCCCTTGACAACTGTCTGTCTGCCTTATGGGACTTAATGGGGTCTCTCCTGATTTCTTCCCTTCTGCATGATGGGTGAGGGAAAGAACGTAATCCGAAGACCCTGAGGCATCCTGTTTCTGCCGCTTACTAGCTAGACAAATTTCTCACCTCTCTGAGTTTCAGCTATCTAAAGAAACATGTGGAATCACAGGCACAGCTGGAGAGATGGCTAGAATTAGAGTCAGGAGGGCCTGATTTCCAGTCCTGTGCATGATGCTGACTAACCCCACTGGCCAGGAACAAGTTGCTGAACCTCTATGACCTTCTATGAACTTGAGTTTTCTCCTCTGCAAAATGGAGATAATTGTGACTCAGGTGAAATAATTGATTGAAGGGCTTTGCAAACTTTAAAGCGCTTTACAAGCATCAGTTATTGCTGTTATTCACAAAGAGCATCTGGACTGACTTACACCATTAAAAGACAGGTACAGAAGATTCCAGAAAGAACAAGCAGTTGAGAGTGAATCCCAAAGACTGACATGATCCTATAAAGCTCAGAGGAGGCTTGCAATCAATGATAAAGGACAACAAAAAGAATCTTTAAAAAAATAAGAGGAAGATCTAAACAGAGATAACAAACAGAGCAAAGGCAGGACCATTCAGCTCTCATTTCATTTTTGTTTCCTATACCAAGAAGATTGATTTTAGGACTAGGAGAGATAGAACAAAAAGTATTTAACAGAGACTTAAAGTCAAGATAAGGGTGAAGCGGGTAAAGGGAATATTTAAATACTTGCTACGAATTCAAGTTACCAGGTAGGGATCAGTGGTGTCCTGGACCTTTGAACAAACTTACAATTGTGATTTAAAGCCACGATGAGTAAGCTTTGAAAAACAGTGTAAAATAGGAAAATCTAGAGATAAGTAAATATTACCCAATAGGGGAAGAAAGGGGGGGTCGGGGAGGAGAGGGAGAGAAAGACAGAGACAGAGAGAGACACAGACAGAGACAGACAGAGAGACAGACAGACAGACAGAGACAGAGAGAAAGACAGAGACAGAATTTTTAACCTATAGGCCAGTGAGCTTCAATTATTTTCCAAAATTTTGTGTTTCTACTGGGGCAGCTAGGTGACACAGTGGATAAGAGTAGATAGGTAGAGTCAGAAAAATTCATCTTCTTGAGTTCAGCTCTGGCCTCAGACACTTACTAGCTGAGTGATCCTGAGCAAGTCACTTCACCTCTGTTGCCTCGGTTTCCTCATTTGTAAAATGGGAATTATAAGAATTAATTGAAATAATAATTGTAAAGTGCTTAGCATGGTGTCTGGCACTTAGTAAGTGCTATAGAAATGTTAGCTAGTAGCTACTTTGCTTCAACTTGTCAACCTAGACCCCAGGCATCGCTGACACCCCAGGTTCTTCAGTGTTTTCCACATCATATTACATATAGGCTTTATGGTCACAGTAATCTTTGAAAGCTTGTAAAAGAGACCAAGCTAAGATAAGGACCATAGACGGGGCATGCTCTGGGCATGTAGATAGATGGAAGCAAAGCACAAGCATGACCCTTTCACCCATCAGCTATTATTAAAGGAATGATTGGTAAGCATTTAGAAGAGGGAGCAGTGTTCATTAAGAACTAGTCTAACTAACTTTTTTAGTTACTGGTTTAGTAGATCAGAGGAATATCATCGTGGAATCACAGAATGTCAGAGCTGAAAGGCCTTCTTCGAAATGATCTACAAACTGGGACTCCTAGGTATTACTGACACGGCTGAAGCCACACAGTTATTGTATAACAGAGCTAAGACTTGAATTGTAGTCTCTAAGGCTTTCAGTGCATTGTTCTTTCCACTACGACACGCAAGGAGATTACATTAAGGAAAATAGCCAAACATAACCAAACACATACAGAAGTCTGTGCTGGAGGTGACACAAATATAAATGTACGCACAGATCAATTTTCAAGGTGACTCAAAATGGGGAAGATTCAAAAATAATACAGAGAATAATGGCCTGTGCTTTTACACTCCCACCTCCACCTCAAAAGGAAACTAAGAAGACACCAGCAACTATAGAAACAACTTTTGTGACTATTTAGCCATCTATATAAAACTTTTCTAAAGATCAATTTTTTATGAAAATTTTTTGTTGTTATTCAGTCATGAATAACAGTCTTCCTGACTCCATTTGGGGTTTTCCTGGCAAATGTAGTAGAGTGGTTTGCCATTTCCTTCTCCAGCTCATTTTACAGATGAGGAAACTGAGGCAAACAGCATTAAATGACTTGCCCAGGGTCACTCAGCTAGTAAGTGTCTGAGGGCAAATTTGAACTCAGAAAGATGAGGCTTCCTGACTCTAATTCCAGCTCTCTATCCACTTTGCCTCCTAGCTGCCCCATTAAAAACTTACTTGGGCATTAATTCAACCAACCAAAATAGTAGAGATTTACATTTTGATTAATTAATCTCAGTACATAAAGTATCACATAAACTATCCAGTCACTTCTTCTAAGTCCCTATTGGAATGGTTTATTTGTCCATTTATTCTCATTCACTTTTTCTCTCTTATGATCATAGTGTGTATTTCATTCCTCTGGTCCTGCCTTTTTCACTTTCGATTATTTCATAAAGATCTTTCCAGATTTCTTTGTATTCCTTAAACTCATTAGTCTTGATTATATTAAAATGTTCCACTATATTAATGAATCATAATTTATTTAACCATTTCCCTATCGGGACCCTTAAGTTGCTTCTAGTTTTTTTTTGTTTTGTTTTGTTTTGCAATTACATAAAATGCTGCTATGAAAATCTTAGAACAAATCATCCTTTTTTGAGGATGTGTGTGCTGTTTTATAAAATACTTCCAGGATATATGCTCTCCACAAAATCTTACTGAAAAAAAATCTATTTACTCATTGAGGATTTTCCCATAGCAAAAGCATTTTGACCCTACTATATACAAAGCCTTGGGCACATTACTTAACCTCTGGGATCTCCGTATGTAATTCTATGACCTTCAGAGTTTTTAAATGATATCCTTCAGGACAACATGGAGCTATGTGGAATAGATGATGGTATAATTAGGTGGATTTAGAGCTAGCTGGTTGACAGGATTCAAAAATTCTGTCATTAGTCAATTGAATCCCCCTAAGTCTTCTCTTCTCCAGGTTAAACATGCCTGGTTCCTTCAATGAATCCTTGAATAACCTGATTCTTGTTCCCCTAAACAACTTGGTTACCTTCCTCTGGAGGTGCTACCGTTTGTTAAAATCCTTCCGCAAATGAATAGTCTATAACTAACCATAATGCTCCAGATGGGGACTGACCAAGGCAGAATGCAGTGGGACTGCCATCTCTTTTATTCTGTATTATATTCTTTGATTAGCTCAACTTATGATCACACTATCTTTTTTATGATGTCACTAAAGAACATACATATTTCTCATACCACACAGAACTTTTGCAAAAATTGACTGTGTATTGGAACACAGAGATATTGAAAACAAATTTTAAATGACAGACATAGTAAACACATCCTTGGTAGACTATGATACAATTTTTTAAATGTAGCTAGTTCAGGGAGCCCAAGCAAAAGGCAAACCCAAATTAAGATGCAACAATGAAACTCTAAATAACGAATGGGTCAAAAAACAAATAATAGAAAGCATTTATCTGAAAGAAAATGTAACAATGAAACAACAGCTAAACTGTCTTGGATACCCCTAAAGCAGTCCTAGGGAAAATGATGACTCCAAAATGTATATTAACAAAATAGAAAAGGAAAGGATTAGCGAAATGAATTTTTTAAAAATAGAAATCCAACAAATAAACACAAAAGCACAAAAGAAGAAATATTGTAAATTAGGCTATAAATTAACTAAAATGAAAAAGGCTTATCCACTTAAAAGCTGATACTTTGAAAAGATTTACAAAATTGATAAATCTTTAGCCAACTTAATAAGAACAGAGCAGAAAAATCAAACCAATAAAACAGCAAATGTACAAGGTGAAATCACAATATAAAAGCAGAAGAAATAAAAAGAACTATCAGAACCTATTCTGCACCATTATATGCTAACAAAACTGAGAACACAAAAGAAATAGAGGAACGTCTTCAAAAACACAAAACATATAAACCAACGGAAGGCCAAATAGAGATCTTAAATAATCCAATCTCAGAAAAGGAAATAGAACTAGCTAGGAAGGAACTATCAAAGGGGAAAAAAAAATCCTGCTCCTCATGGCTTTACAGGAGAATTCTATCAAACTTTTAAAGGAAGAAAGAAAACAAATATTTATTAAGCATTTACTACATGCAAGAAACTGCTAAGGCTTTACAATTTTTATCACATTTGAATCTCACAACAACCCTAGGACATAGCTATTAATGTTTC
This sequence comes from Trichosurus vulpecula, assembly GCF_011100635.1. Taxonomy (NCBI): domain Eukaryota; kingdom Metazoa; phylum Chordata; class Mammalia; order Diprotodontia; family Phalangeridae; genus Trichosurus; species Trichosurus vulpecula. The sequence goes on along the minus strand of NC_050575.1, from coordinate 11,766,457 downwards.
CACTTTACAGTTGAGAAAACTGAGGTTGTCAATCAATTATTCAACAATTATTAAGTGCCTACTGTGTGTCAGGCACTATGCTAAGTGCTGCCAAGAAAAGGTAAAAGGTACTCCTTGCCCTCAAGGAGCTCACAGTCTAATGGGGGAGGGTAAGTGATTTACCCAGGGTCACACAGGTAATAAATGTCTGAGGCTGGATATGAATTCAGGTCTTCCTGACTCCAGGCTTAGTACTCTATCCACTGGGCCACATAGCTACCTTATAAATAAAAACTAATACCAATACTACTAAATTATTCTCAAAAATTGAGAGACAAAGCACTCTACAAAACTCCTTTTATGAGACAAATACATTCCTAATACCCAAACTAAGGAAGGATAAAACAAATAAAGGAGAACTAATTCAAAATATTTTTAAATCCTGTCAGACTTTAGAAATTCATCAAGAAAACCATTCATTTTGTTCAATTTGACTATATAATAGAAATAGGTCAATGTTAGGAAAACAATCAACACAATTAGTAATGTTTAAAAGAAAACCATGCAAAACCACATTATCTTGATTAGGTGCAGAAAAAGACCTAGGAAAATACAGCAAAAGTACAGGGGAAAAATATTTGTATCAAATCTCTCAGATAAGGATTTGTTATCCAAGATATATAGATAGCTAACAGATTATATATGTGTGCGTTATTTCTGTGTGCGTATATATATATGTATGTATGTATGTGTGTATATATATATATATGTATGTATGTATATGTATACATGTAACAGCAAGCACCTTGGCACACCCAGGATGGCCTGCTAGCACAGGTTCTTTGATTGGCTTTTCTTAAGGGAAAGCAACTTTAAAGGGGTCAACAATCTTACTTTAATTACATTCACTAGTTCAGGGGAAAGGTCAGCACCCTGAACATGGAGAAAATACAAGCAGGGAAATTAGCACAAAGACCAACAGACAGGGCTCCAGCTGTCTGATCAAAGTAATACAACCACCTACATACACCACTGCATGGAGGAGCACAGATACATCTGAGTAGTCAGGGGGGGGTCTCTGAACAAATACTACTCAGAGTCCCATCCAGGGAATCAAAAGTTCCTTCCCAAGAGCAAGCCCCCAAAGCAAAATAACAACTTCAGAATATATATATACACTTTTCAGAGCCAGAAGGCATCACAACCCTCACGACTCAGTGCTTAATTAGTTTTGTACCAAGAGGTGTGAAAGCCTTCCTACAAGTAAGCCTCCCAGTAAGCAAACTTCCTCTAAGCAAGCTCCTCCTTAAGGAAGTTCCTCCCCCAATGGGCTCTATGTGACCCAGGATGTATCACAGCTGTGATAGAACACATGTGGTCACATAGGCCTATTAATGAACAGGGAAGATCTTCCTATTCCATTAATATTACAACGTATAAGAACAAAAGTCGTTCCCCAATAGGAAAGTGGTGAAAGGATATGAACAACTAGTTCTCAAAAGAAGAATTGCAAATGATTAACAGCCATATGAAAGAATTCCCCAAATCACTAATAATCCTAAAAGAAATACACATCAAAATAACCCTGAGGTTTTACTAAACAACTAGCAAATTGACAAAGATGACAAAAGATGGAAATAGTTAATGTTGGAGGGGTTATGGGAAGACAGGCACACTAATGCATTGTTGGCAGATCTATGAATCACTACAACTGTTTTGAAAAGAAATTTCAAATTATGCAAATAAAGGGACTAAAATGCTCATATGCCTTGACTCAAAAATTCCACCAGTAGGCTCATGCCCTAAGGAAGTTATTCATAAGAAAAAAAAGCTCCCATATATAGCCAAATATTTATAGTAGCCCTTCTTGTGGTAGTAAAGAATTGGAAGCAGTATGCCCATCCATTGGGGAACGGTTACAAAAATTGTGGTAAATGAAAGTAATAGAATATTGCTGTGCTGTAAGAAATGACAAATATGATGAATTTACAGAGAAGCATGGAAAATATGATCTGATGCAGAGTGAAGTAAGCAGAGACAAGAAAACAATATATACAATGACCATAAGAATGTAAATAAAAGAAACAATCATAAAACAATGAAAAGTGAATGTTACAATATTACAATGAACAAAAATGACACCAAGAAGAGAGTCTCATCCCATTCCTTTGCAAAAGTGGGAGGCGTGCCTGACTGTGGTGTCTAGCAAGTATTTTCAGGCTTTTTCAGTGTATTGGCCAGTTTTGCTGATTTTTTGGGCTCTTCTTTTTCTTTAAAGCATATTATTTGCTATATAGGATAGCTCTCTAGGAGAAAAAGGGGAGAGGTATACTTGGAAAATTCTGGTGATGTAGAAAACAAAAGATAATGATAATTTTTAAAAAATGAAAGTGTGAACAAACATTTGTTAAATGCCCACTACATTCCAAGAACTCTGCTAAATGCTGAGAATATATATACAAAAGTGAAATGTTCCTTGCCTTTAAGCAACTTACATTCTTTTATTTTATTTTTAGTTCCCTCTCCCCACTCCCTCTCCTCCCCATCCAAACTCAAGACACACAATACCCATTATATATATGAAGTCATGCAAAACATTTCCACATTAGCCATGCTGCCCAAAAAGAAAAAGACAAGAAAAATTAAGGGAAAAAATATACTTCAACCTAGATTCAAAATTCATCAGTTCTCTCTCCCTGGAGGTGGATAGCATTTTTCATCCTGAGTCCTTCGGAATTGTCTTGGATCCGTGTCTTGATCGGAGTAGTTAAGTCTTTCACAGTTGATTATCAGTAATTTTCATTCTAATGATGGAAGACAACGCTCAAATATTTGAGTAAAGACCAGGGAAGGGCATTTTGGTCTTAGCAGTCACAGCAGTGAAGTGCCATACCCTTTCCAGAAGCAATGGTAGTATTGATTTGACTACTGTCCTTGGAGTGAGCAGGAGGAAGAAAGTTGGAGGTGGAGGTGGGGAGCAGGGAGAGAGGAAGAGGAATATGGCAAGATATCCAGTGTAGGTTGCTAGCTAGAATGGGAATAATATTCTAGGGATAGCTTGATATAATAGCTTAAATGATTTTTCAAGAAGTTATACTCACCAGCCGGAGTAAATAATTCAACTGCAGGGTGGAGTCTAAATCTGAGTGGATTAACCGGTAGGGAAGTGCCAGATTTGCAGGGCTGCAGTAAAATCAGGGTGGATAGCTAGGTGGCTGCCCAGTGGGTAGATTGCTGGGCCTGCAGTTGAGAAGACTCATCTTCCTGGACCTCAGGTACATAGCAACTGTGTGACCCTGGGCAAGTCACTTAACCCTGTTTACCTTTGTTTCCTCATCTGTAAAATGAGCTGGAGAAAGAAATGGTAAAGTGCTTCAGTATCTTTGCCAAGAAAACCCCAAATGGAGTCATGAAGGGTCACTGGACATGACTGAGCAACAACAAAGCAAAATTAGGGGAAGGAATTGTATGTCTCGGACCTCAGAGCAAAAACTGAAAGGTGAGAGCAGCACAAGAAAAAAGTTTCATCACCCACCCCCACCCACTCTGCTCTAGCTGGCTATGACCAATATTTTGGAACCCACCCCAGCAGCCACACTGCCCCTCAATCTCAGCCTTCAGTTTGTGGCTCCACTTAAGATCTGGATCTTAGCCTCTCGATCACTTCAGACAGACGCTCAGGCTGCACTGTTAGCAACCCAGGACATTTGATTCCTCAAATCCACTGTCACTCAGCTTCATCACAGGCAGAGATTTCAATCACCCCCAGAGTAATGCTTTCTTTCTGTCACCCAAATTAAATGAACGGAAAACCAGCATTTCTGCCCAAACACAAAGCCTACAAGGAACAAAAAGAAGGAAGGTTTTCTTATCCATTTGTACCTCTTGCATGGCTTCATCCCTGCCCTAAACCCATGCTCAGGCAGTCCTATTTTCAATGTCCCCCTGTGGCAGCCCCCAGGCTCCCAGATATATGGGACATGGCAAGCTCCACTACATAGGATCAAATGAAATAATAAGTGTGAATTGCATTATAATCATTAAGGACCTACATAAGGGATCTTTAATTTCTTTGGGGCGGCTAGGTGGCTCCATAGTACATAGAGTGCTGGGGCTAGAGTCAGGAAGACATCTTCCTGAGTTCAAATCTGACCTCAGACACTTACTGGCTGTGTGACCCTGAGTAAGTCACTTAACCCTGTTTACCTCAGTTTCCTCACATGTAAAATGAGCTGGAGGAGAAAATGGCAAACCACTAGTATCTTTGCCAAGAAAACCCCAAATGGGGTCACAGAAGAGTCAGACATGACTGAAATGACTGAACAACAACAAATTTCTTTGGTGTGACTACTCCTTTCATCGTAATCCCTCCATGCCTTGGTGAATAGTCCTTGTGAGTAACTGTTAAAAAATAAAATTACTACCTCCAGGCCCGCTCCTGGTGATGTCACTCTCAATTTAGCTATTCAGAATCCCCAAAGACAGACCTATATCTCCAAAGACTTTATAGCTGCTGAGAACTCAGGGTTACTTCCACACTACAATGAAGCATTGCAGCAGGATTTTAGTGAAGGGGTTTATTACTATTATTATTTTAACTTATTATTATTATTTCTATTTGCCAAATACCTGACGACTCATCCCACCACTGGTTCACCTACCTACTCTCTGGCTCCCTAAATTCACGTGTATTTAGAATTTTGACTTATTTTCTTGGTGGTAGATTCCCTGCCTAGCCTAAACTCCCAAATCATTTGTTTGTTTGTTTTTTTCTCTCCTCCCTTCTAATATTGGTTCCTTAGCAATGATGCCAGCACCGACAGGCATTCAGAGTATTTAAGAGGGCCCGAAGTGGAGATCTATGGAGTTACCGGCTTTCCAACCCAACTCTCATTTCAATCTTGTAGCCCACCCAACCAGGTTTCCTAGGGAATGACATAGCCTGGAAGGATATGTGAAACTCAGGCTACAGACCCTCCTTTACTGTGGAAGGCAACTAGCATCTCTTTCATGTAGTAAAAGGTCAGAATGGGTGATCTATGACAAGGGTCCTTAACCTTTTTTTGTATCAACAGTCTGGTGAAGCCTATGACTTCCTTCTTAGAATGACACGGTTGTTTTTTTTTTTTTTAATTTTGTAGTGGAAGGAAATGCTAAATTTTAGTTAGAGGTTAGTGAAAATAAAGATGTTATTTGTATCCAAGTTCATGATTCCCCTGAAATCCATCTATGTACCCAGGGGTCCATGAAGCCCAAGTTAGGAACCCCTGATCTGTGAGGTTCTTTCAGCTCTATCCTTCTAATGGGTCAATAATTCTTTTTTTTTCCTTTGGAGAAGGGAAGGGAAGGCAAGGCAACTGGGGTTAAGTGACTTGACCAAGCTCACACAAATAGTAAGTGTGTCAAGTGCCTGAGGTCAGATTTGAACTCAGGTCCTTCCAATTCCAGGGCTGGTGCTCTACTCACTGAGCCGCCTAGCTGCCCCCATGTGGGTCAATAATTCTTAAGTCCCTTTTGGCTCTGACTTTCTATGGGTCAATGATTCTACTAAGGTCCCTTGTAAAACTAAGATTCAATTCAACTCAACAAACATTTATTAAGCGCTTACTGTATATAAGGCCTTGTACTTGCATTAAAAGATATAGAATAAAAGCCATGTTCTCAAAGAATTTAGAATCTAATGGGGAGAAAGATATGTACATGAAAGACCAACCCAAGGGGGAATGAGATGAGTAGAAAGGAGAGGTCCAGAAGAGGAACTAGAAGAGGAAAAAATGGATTCATCTTGGCAGATCAGGGAAAGTATAGAGGAGACTGGTATGTAAGACAAACAAAAGTTGATTTCAACAGAAAAAGTGGGGCCAGAGGGGAGTCCACTAAAGGTGGGATGGAGCAAAAGAAGAGGACAATTCAGTTTGACTGGAATATCCAGTGCATGAAGATGAGACTGGGAAGGTAAAGCTGATAAAAGTAAGTTGGAACCAAAGTGGAAAGGTCCTTGAATGCCAGAATCAGAAGTAGAACTGATTCCAGGATTCCTTTCCCAGGGATCCTCCTGCTTGAGGATCCTCATCTGCGGTCTCACCTAGGGCAGCTGGGTGTTGCCGTGGATTGAGCCTGTAGTCAGGAAGACATCTTCCTGAGTTCAAATTTGACCTCAGACATTCTCTAGTTATGTGACTGGGCAAGTCACTTCACCCTATTTGCCTCAGTTTCCTCATCAGTAAAATGGGTTGGGGAAGGAAATGACAAACCACTCCAGTATCTCTGCCAAGAAAACTCCAAATGGGGTCATGAAGAGTCAGATACAACTGAAAAAGACCAAATTAATGCAGTCTCACTTATGTTCCAGACCCTGAGACTCGTATGGCCCCAAGCAAGGACAAAATAAAGACCCCAGGAGCTATATAGCTCTAAGGGATCAGTACCAGCTCAACCTTGGAGTCCGACCCCATACTCTGGCTCTAACAAGGGGGCTCCTTTGACTTGTATTTTGAGACCAACCTTGCCCCTACCCCATGTACCTTTATTAAGCACCTACTATGTGCCCTGTGCAACTAGAGATGAAAATTTATGCAGTGTCTGTCTTTGGGGAGCTTACAGTTATACAGATGGATGAGACCTGTATGAGCATAGTGCCTTACGCATAGTAGGTGTGTAAATGTTTATGGAATTGAAATAAAAATAATAAAGATTGGAATATATAAACACATAGGAAAAATCAGACAGAGAGATGATTTGAAGTCAGGGCACCTGGGTTTGAATCCCCATCCTGCCATTTGCCATTTGTGTGACTGTGGGCTAGCTACTTAAACCCCCTTGCTCTCAGTCTCAAAATCAGAGTTGAACTCCATGGCCTCTGAGGTCCCTTCTAAACTTTAAATCTATGAGGGACTTAATCCTCATAATTCTATGAGAGATTCGGGCCGAAGAGGAACACTGGAGGGATGAGGAAAGACTTCACTGGGGTGAAACCTGAGCCTACCTTGAAAATTGGAAAGAAATTCAATACAGGTTAGGGGAAGTCCTTTTCAGCTGCCTCCTGCCTCAGCTCCTACATGCCCCTTCTTCCATTGGAGAGTTCTTCCCAGGACTTCCTTTTGGGGGAAGGGCCCAAGACCTGCTATCCCTGATTCTCTGGATTTAACCACCCCTCCCCTATGCTTGTATCTCTTTTTCTTCCCCCACTACACTTTTCAGTTGCCCTTTTACATGTTGTCTTCCCCCGTTAGAGTGTAAGCTTCTTGAGGGAAAGAGCCGGCTTTCTTTCTGCTTGTATTTGTATCCCCGGTGCTTACTAGAGTCCCTGGAACTTAGTTGTTCTTGTGGTTGCTGTTCATTCTTTGTTTTCTAGGAGGACCAATGACATCACAGGATAATGCCTTGACTTGTGTGTGAATTGGATTGAAGTGAGGCAGAGTTGCACAAAGTCTCACTCTCAAGGAGCAGAACCAGAACATTGTACACAATTACAGACACACAGTATCTCTGATGACTAACTTTGATAGACTTGGCTCTTCTCAGCAATGCAAGGTTCAAAGAGAGCTCCAAAAGACTCATGATGGAAAAAGCTACACACATCCAGAGAAAGAACTAAGGAGTCTGAATGCAGATTGAGACAAACTATTTGCTCTCTCTTTTTTTTCTTTTTTGGTTTTGTTCCTTCTTTCTCATGGTTCATTCCATTGGTTATAATTCTTCTTTACAACTTGACTATTGTGAAAATAAGTTTAATGTGAAGGTATATGTAGAACCTATATAGGATTACATGCCATCTTGGTGGGGGGAGGAGACGGAGGGGGAGAAAATTTGGAACTCAAAAACTTATGGAACTGAGGGCTGTAAACTAAAAATAAAAAATAAATTTAAAAAAAAGGTTGAATTTCAAAAAAACAAAAAACAAAGTCTCATCCTCTCTTCTGAGTGTAACGGCAAGCAAAGTGGGACTTTTTGTTTTGCTCTTTTTTCTTTTGGAGTTCTAGTTCTTCTCAGCACTAAGGCAATCAAGTGCCTTTGATTGAGTCTTGCCTTTCCTTGAATCAAGAGTCTTTGATGACCTGCTTAAGTCACAAGAAAGCCTAAGTCACATGAGTTTGAGTCACATGGTTGTGACGCCCTCTGTGAGCTGACCCTGAAGAAGTGACTATATATTCTGAGGTTAGCATTTTGCTTTGGGGGCTCACTCATTGGAAGACTGTTCCTGTGATTTGGCCAGATGAGCCTCTGGGTAGCCATTAAGGAGCCTAAGCTTTGAAAACCCAAATGTTGGTGCTTCTCTCTCTGGTAACTATGTGTGTATTACTATGGTGAGACAGAAGCCAGTCTGTTGATTTGTGTTATTTTCTCTGTTTGTAATTTCTGTTTGTATTTGCTCTGAAGTTCAGGGTGCTGACTTTTCCCCTTGAACTAAGTGAATGATATACATATACATATACATATACATATACATATACATATACATATACATATACATATACATATACACACACATATATATACACACACACATATATATATAACATATACACATATATATGTATGTATGTATATATAAAATATATTTAATTAAAGTAAGATTGTTAACCCCTTAAAGTTGCTTTCCTTAGAAAAGCAGATCAAAGAACTCTTCCTGTGTGCTGATGTTACTGGCCTTACACCTCCACAGCAGCTACAAGCAGCATTGTTGTTACACAGAGTCATTGAAATCCAGTGGCAAGTCAAAAGTCAAGAGGGCTGTTGATGGCCCGGGATGCAGTGGATGACCTTGGCATCTTCAAATGTCTGACAGAGCTATAAGTGCTCCACAGGGCCTGCTTCTACCACCTTAGGGGCTATTGAAACAAATTGTTCTCATCCACCCATTCCACTGGGGAAAGTTGTCACATGCTTGGGGTAGGCATTCAGTTATCTTCAAGCTATCAGCCGAGAGGGTTTTACTGGGGTATAGCTGCTGTGTATGCTACAGTTACTTGGAGCCACAGGTAAGAGTTGGGTGACAAGTGGACACCAAAGGTAGATGAGCAGCCCTGAAAAGGGCTCAGCAAGCCCCCACACCAGAGTTGCTAGTCCTCCCTGAACACTCTATACACCCCAATACAGGAACTCTGCAAGCACCTAATAAATGCTTATTGTCTGACAGACTCCATGTATAAAGACATAGAAATGGGAGAGAACATGACCAAATTTGGGAATGAGTATCAGTCCTTTTCTTTCAGCAGTTTTGTCAAAAGTATTCTTTCATACATGTCTGTAGACCACTGGTGACTCTCATTTGTGCTGGAACATGGAATATATGAATCAAAAAACAAATATTTAGTAAATGCCTACTATGTGCCAGCAACTAGATGGTGCAGTGGATAGAGCACTAGGCTTGGAATTGGGAAGACTTGAGTTCACATCCAGACTCAGACACCAGTTGTGTGACCCTGAGCAAGTCACTTTACCCTGTTTGCCTCAGTTTCCTCATCTGTAAAATAAGCTGGAGAAGGAAATGGCAAACCACTCCAGTATTTTTGCCAAGAAAACCCCAAAAGAGAGTCAGACACAAGTGAAACAACTGAACAAAAACAAATGCTATGCACCAGGCACTGTGCTAGGCCCTACAGAAATAAATATACAAATGAAATAATCTCTACTGTCATGGAGCTTACATTCTATAAAAGGGAATGATGTGAATTAAAACTGCAGTGGTAGGTTAAACACCAGTAGTGAAAGTCAAGTCCTTGCTTTCTGAGTGAGGGTATTTATATTTTATTTGGTGAGCAGCGGGTAGCCACCAAACATTTTTGAGCAAGGGAATGGCATGAGACTCCAGTTACTTCTAAACTGGGCTTCTATCTTATTTTCGCTCACACACCTTCCTGGAGACTAAAATTCTGTCAATAAACCATAGACTCTGTATTTATTTCCTTATAACCTCTTGCCATACCTCCCTAAAGCTGACTATCTCTTTGCATAGAACTCTGCCTCTTGCCTTCTGCCCATTCCCTGTGAGGCTCCTACCCAGACTCCCCTCCTAACACCTATGTCTGGGATCTTGCTGGTTACTGACCCTAGTCCAGAAAGGCCTGTCTAATTTCTGTCCCTGATCTGGTCTTTTTACTTCCCACCTAGTCACAGAGCTGATATTCTTCATTAATAGACAGTGTGCTATTGAAGAATGTTTCTGGAAGAGGCAAAGACTTGAAAAAAAAACCATAGGAAAGTTGAAAAGCAATGCCCAACTTCCTTTAACCAGGGGAGAATTCACAGCATTTATTTCAAGGTGATCAGCCAAGTTGTAAATTAATCCTTTATCTTCCCATTGCACACGGATTCTTTCTGAGATTTTCCCTGGGTTTATGCAGACAGTGCTAGAGTCCCATAGCAAGCACCAAACAGCGTGGCAATAATCACTTTGTTGTGCCAGCAAAAGGACTCTGATTACTTAAAATGAATAATAAATAATTATTCACCACTGATGCCCTCTTTCAATACTTCCTCATGGCACAGAAAGGACCCTGAAGTATTACAAGCTATACCAACAGAGCATGCAATATAACAGGTTCTATCAAACCTAGCAGGAGTCGGGGCAGGGGGTGGGGGAGTATGGATAAAAGAAGTCAGAGGACCTGGGTTCAAATCTCACCTCAGACATGTACTATCTATGTGACCACAGTTGGATCACTTTACATCCCTGGGCCTGTTTCCTCGTTTGTAAAATGCTATCGGGTTATACTAGATAGGTTCTGAGGTCTCCCAATGCTAAATCTATACCTCTAAGTATAAGCCTGGCGATATACTGTATATCTGTTGTCCAAGGACCAGTCTGACTACAGAGAAGTTCACATCCAAGAGCTGGCCACTGAGTGATGGATTTCTCTTCCTTAAAAACTCAGGAAAACTCATAAAGGTTAAGGTAAGAAAGGACTAGGGTCAGGCCCCTGCTTTACAAGCACAGAGCATGGAAAACTTCAGGTATAGAAGGTTTTGGAAAAACAAAGAATGGTAAAGAGGTATCCAAATCCGAGAGATTTTTGGACAATCCTATTAATCTAGTCAGCACATTGGGGATGGAAGCAGACTTTCAGCTGCACGTGAATAGGGATGGAGAAAGTAGGTGGTAGGCTGGGAATTGATAAAGCAAGGAGTGACAGGGTAAGGGGTCATGGGATCCAAGAGTGGAGGACAATGTATCATCTACCCGGTTAACTAAAGGGTCAAGACTGAAAAAGGGAGGAAAATGAGGTCATGATGAACTAGGAGGGCAGAGAGAGATGGAATGACAGTGGGGGCTGTGAGGCACAGGGAAAGACGGAGGTATAGGAAGTTGTGATCTGAGAGAAGAATTTCAGAGATGGAAAACAGACAGTCATGGGTGACTGTTGTGAGACTCTACAGTAAGGTCAAAGGTACAACCATTACTATGTGTGGGAGGGAAGAAGTGAAGGGGTAGAATATGGAAATTTAGGAGGCTGGTGAACAGGAAAGCCTGGGTGTATGAGGGAATAGCAGCATGCACATTGAAGGCCTCAGTATGAGGGATAGGATGATGAGAACACTGTGATCCAGGTTCTGAACTCCTTTTCTTAAAAAAGAAAAGAGATATCTTTTTTGGACACAGCCAACGCAGGAATTTGTTTTACTTGGCTATATAGGTTTGTTTTTCTTTCTTTCTCAATGAAAAATGAGATAAGTACAAATTTTTGGTTTTTGTTAAAAAATATATATATATAAAAAAGAAAGGAGACAGAGACAGACAGACCTGGGGACCAGCAGATATTAGCAACAAGTTGAGGGATACACATACACACACACATGTATGTGTATATATTATGTATATGTATGTGGGTGATACACATACACACACACACACACACACACACACACACACACACACACACACTGAGTGAATCTCCAGAAGGAGTGTCTGAAACTGGCAGTGAGCACCAAGAAGTATTGAGAGAAAGAAATATAGGGTAAAAGGAAGTTTTTAAACCATAAAACAAGGGTTCTCCAGAGCATGAGGGAAGGGATAGGCAGAGTGGGTTAGTAACTTAGAAGGTACAGGGCTGAGGTAGAATAGGATGATAGGTCAGTGAGCAGTAGCAAGGGCAGGGGGTGTAGCCTACGTAGCTGATGGCTTCAAATCATAGAGATATGGAGAGGAGAGATGGAAGTTTGCTGCCCATGGGACATTTAACTGGTAGTTCCACCCTCAAGGGTTCTGCGTTGATGACAGCATCAGCTTTTCCTCTCTCTCCAGGGCATATGGGTCGATAAATACTTGGTGACTGGGTTCCCAGAAGCCTGAATAAATTCAACATCCGTGCCAATTCCTCATTCCAACATGGCAAGACAGGGAGATGGATGCTGCATAGGCAGAGGATTCCCTGAATGTGGAACTTGCATGTGGTTCCTGGTCAAGCCTGGTTTCTGAACACCTAAATGCCCTGGTGGTAGAAGGCATAATGTTTAAGACTAGTTCTGTGTGGGCTTCTGGAGTGGAGAGGCTTGATGTCTGGGGTGCTTAGCGGATGTGGAGGGTTGGAGCATTTTTGCTCCTCTCACACGGTTCATTGAAGAGCACTCACTTGGATAGATCTTTTTTCCTATCATTTGAGGAAGAAAGAACATTGAGTAGTAGTAATTACAAACCTCACTCCCACCTAGAGCTGGGGACACTCTCGGAGATGAAAAGTGGTAGATTCCCTACTCCCTGGGCAAATTCTGTGAGGCTGGCAAGAGTAGTGCAAAAGAGAAATAGCTTCACAAGGAGGAGTCCCTCATCTGGTTCTTCTGGTACTAAGTCTGTGATATGAGGGAGGGGGGGACTATATCTTTCGCAAGGTTAGGACACCCTGTAGATCTTCTCCTTTGTGGTGGAAGAAGATTATGCCCAATGACAAAATGATTTCAGTAAAGGATTTGTTGGGGGAGGGGGAGGGGCTTACCTAAGAACAGCACCAGTATGGCCCGCTGGAACCACATTAAATTACAAGAGAAGCCAAAATGGAGATTGGCAGGATGAAAGCTAGGCAGACCTGTAGGGGAACCACAACGGATAGTGACAACTGGTCTAGCCTGCTGGGAGCTACAAGGAACAGGAAGAGGAACCATGGTGAACAGTTCTGGATTCAACTGGAGCTGTCAAGGAACTGGGGGTCCCACTAGGACTCCAACCAAAACCATGGTGGTAACTGACACTCTCTAAAGATCTTTGCAAATAGTTTGCTCAGAAGATGTTGATTTTGCTAGGCTTAATAAAAGACACCTTGTTTCTTTCCCCCTTGTTAATATAATTTATTTGTTACTTTGTAAAGTGTGTGTGTGTGTGTGTGTGTGTGTGTGTGTGTGTGTGTGTGTATGTTTGTAAGTGAGGAGCTGTTCTCTGTATTTTGGGGGATACCAGGCTTACTTTTTTCATGGTTTCATGGGTGGGAGAGTGCAAAAAGAGTGCAAAAATCCCTCCAAGTGTGCTAGGTCGCTTTGATGATGAGAGTCTCTTACATAAAAACTTACATAAAAACCTAAACCATTTTCTCATACCACTGAGATTTTGTCTTCCCAGAAGAGTGTTTCTGGTCCTCTAGCATCCAAGTCAGATGAATGAATGGAAAAAAAAATTAAGCACCTACTATGTGCCAGGCACTGTGCTAGTTGGCTGGTCTATCTTGTGGCCAGCAGCCTGGCTCCATCATTTGGCAGGACAAACCGTCTCCACTACAACTCTCCTTTCTGGCATTCTGCAGAATTCTTCATTTGTCATTTGAGCCTGCAGAAAGGTTTTTGACAGCAAATCCTCAGTCTATTGATTTTCAAAATTCTCTTGTGCTTTTTCTAGTGAGTCATAGACCTCTAATTCTTTAGGGAGGGGAAAAAGAGAAGAAGTTTGAGAGCTGATGTCAACAAAGTAGGAGAGGATAGGGCTGCTGACAAAGAGAATAAGGTAGACCTCTGCTTCTGCTTCTACCATTGGTGACCAAAGTGACCTGGCAGGAGAAAGAATGCGAAATGGAAATGGAAAGATTATGGCTGGACATGGGAGCAGATACAGAGTAGCGATAATCATCTGTTACCAAGAGCCAAACTGGTAGCATTCCTCCATCAATCTGCCTCTCCCAGTGAGCCTGTAGCCCCAATCCTTGTCTCTTAAGAGTTTGTTTTGCTTTGATTCATTGTTCAAAAAAAAACACGTTAGGAGAACTATTGCCAACCTATAGCATGGGGGTGTCATTGTGTGTGGCTCAAAGGGAGGCAGAATAGACAGTTCTATTTTCTCCTAACCTTCTCCAAGAGAGTCTTTATTCTCTGCCAGGTGGGGAAGCAGAAGGTAGAAAAGACAGAGGGCAGCTCTCTGCTCTCCTCAGAGAGATGGGGTACCAGGCCAGAATTATATCTGTTTCCTTAAATGTTATTAGTCTTGGGGATGTGATTTTCAGGTTCAAGCTAACTTCTGATCATTGCTTCATTAAGGCGGGAAGAAGGACCTCAAGCTTTATAGCCCAGGCTTGACTCCTTTCCCACTGAATACCAGTTTCACAATGAGCACATATACGGCAAATAGCGAAGAAACAGAAATTAGAAAAAGTATACGCATGAAAGGGCAGCTCAGCGGCAGCGGATAGAGCACTGAGCCTGGAGTCAGGAAAACCTGAGCTCAAATCCAGTCTTGGACACTTACTACCTGTGTGACCCTGGGCAAGTCACTTAACCTTGTTTGCCTCAGTTTTCTCATCTGTAAAATGATCCGAAGAAAGAAAGAACAAACCACGCCAGCATCTTTGCCAAGAAAATCTCAAATGGGGTCATGAGAATCAGACACAGTCGAAACAATTAAACAACAACAAAACATATGTGAGAATATACATACATACATGAACACACACACATACACACACACACACACACACACACATATATATATATATATATATATATATATATATATATATATCAATCAGACAGTATAGAGTAAAAGAGCTCTCCCATTGGGATGGAGGTAGCTGAGAGAGAAAGACAGAGAGAGAGAGAGAGAGAGGGAGAGAGAGAGAGAGAGACAGAGAGAGAGAGAGAGAGAGAGGGAGAGAGAGAGAGAGGGAGAGAGAGAGAGACGAAAGAAAGGAAGAAAGAGAAAGAAAGAAAGGAGGAAAGGCCTAGATCTTACCCAAGAGGAAGTTACCCAAAGTCTCTAACACAGCAAGCTGGAGATAGGGACATGATGGAGACTACCAGCTCCTTTCGTGTCAGCTTCTTCCAGGAGTTTTTTTTTCTTTAGCAACTTGAAGTGTGGTTAGCCTCGTTCATCTTCTCTCTCAAAGATGGAAGCCAGAAGCATCCAAAACCAAAGAGACTGAAGAGGCCTGAACAGGCTGAGTCTGAAGAAAACTGAAGAGCTCTCCCTCACCTGCTCTCACCGACTGTTCCCCTCCCCTCCTGTAGCTGGCATGGGGCACTGATCTCCACCAATGAGGAGAGAATCTCATACCTTTGAATTTGGGCCTGGAGTTAAACCAAAAGCAGTTTCTCTAAGAGCCTACATTTTGTTCATTTCATTACTGATTTTGTATGTTGTTGAGGGGTTAAAATGAGGGGCAGAGACAAGGGATGGTAAGAAGACAGAAGAGAGCAGTAGGTAATTTTATAGTGTAATACATAAACATTGAGGACCACCAACTGGGAGCTGCAGATGAACAAAAGAGATTTTATTGATTGATATTCAAGTACCCCGCTATAGTAGAGAATTATGGACCCAGATTCCCTTGGTCAAAGAAGTCTGAGGTTATCGACCCTGCTCAGTGGACAAGAAAGAGTGCTGGAGTTTGCTCTTCAAAAAAGATTGCCTTGTGTGCCTTTGATTTTCCCATGGTTCTATCCCTTGGGAAATTTAAGGAAGCCCCTCCCACATAGGGTGAAGCCTAGGGCAGTGACTAAAGAGAAAGTCCCTCCTGAAGAGAGGCATTGAGAACAAAGGGAACTACCCACATGAGAATGGGAGCCAAAGAGAGAATAACTGGTTCACCTCACCAGACTGCCCTTTACCCCATATACCACCAGAAGCACATCCCCATCATGTCTAGACTTTCAATAAGATTCAAGTGTTGAGTAATGTGTCTAGGTGTGAATTGGGGTTATTTAGCTCCAGGATTAGAACATAACAGACTAATCACAACCACTGTCATTAATGCTAGCCATGTGATCCTGGGTATGGAGGTACTTTCATCTTGGTGAGCCTGTTTATTCGTCTGTAACTTGTGGGTTACACATTAGACCTCACAGGGTTGTTGAGATGGGACAATGCAGGCAAATACTTTGTAATCCTCAAATACTTTAGCACTATATATTAAATCTGCTGTAGGCAGCCTCAGTCAAGAAAACCTGGGTTCAGGGCTGGCCTCTGACACATGCTGGCTTTGTGACCCGAGGCAAGTCACTTGTCCAGGCAATTTTAGTGACTCAGGCAATTGTCTAAGGCTATAAATCACTGCAGTTCTCAATCTATATTTGTGGACAAAATTTCCTTGCTGGAAGTTCCCTATAACAACAAAGTCCTGGGACTGATAAACCCCAAAGCTTGTACAAATACTGTCACCGATTCTTGCTGGATGAACTTGAGAAGGTCGCATCACTTCTCCAAGACTCAGTTTACTTCTCTATAAAATGGATGGAATAATAACACTTGAATAATCTACCTCATCAAGGTGTAGTGAGGATCAAGTGAAGGAATGGATATGCAAAGCCTTCATAGTGAAAGGTGAGAGCCTTCCTGTGTTAGCTATCAAGAAACAGACTGTGGCCAACGAATGTTCTTTATGAGAGCAAGTTGGGGAAGTTGTCTGCTGGATGCAAAAAAGTATTCATAATCACTTTGTGATTGAGAAGTGAGTCAGTCAATTAATATTTAAGTTCCTACTATGTGCTAGTGTTAGAGATACAAAGAAAGCTAAAAGACAGTACTTACCCTTAAGGAACTCACAGTCTAATGAGGAAGACAACAAGCAAACCATGCACAAACAAGGTCCATACAGGATGAATTGGAAATAATCAAGAGGAAAGGCAAAGGACCCATATGTACAAAAATATTTATAGCAGCTCTTTTTGTAGTAGCAAAGAATTGGAAATCGAGGGGATGCCCACCAAATGGGGAATGGCTAAACAAGTTGTGGTATATGAAGGTAATGGAATACTATTGTGCTATAAGAAATGGGGATGATACGGACTTCAAAATAACCTGGAAAAACCTACACGATATAATGCTGAGTGAGCGGAGCAGAGCCAGGAGAACACTGTACACAACCACAGACATATGGATTCTGTGATGACTAACCCCGATAGACTTCGCTCTTCTCAGCAATACAAGGTGCAAGGACAACTCTGAAGGAGAAAGAACTATGGAGTCTGAATGCAGATTGAGGCACGCTCTATGATCGCCTTTTTTTCTTTGTTATTTTTGTCTCTTTTGTTTTTATGTTTTTTGGTTCTGTCTCTTCTTTCTCATGATTAATTCCATTGGTCATAATTCTTCTTTACAACTTGACTATTGTGTAAGTAAGTTCAATGTAAAGTTATATCTAGAAGATATATTGGATTCCATGCCGTCTTGGGGAGGGTGTTGGGGGGAAAGAAAATCTGGAACTCAGAATTGTGTGGAACTGAGTGTTGTAAACTAAAAATAAAAAATCTCAAAAAAAAAAAAAGAAGTAAGCATGGTAGCATTAGAGACAGCTAGGTGGCACAATGGATAAAGCACTGGCCCTGGAGTCAGGAGGACCTAAGTTCAAATCTGATCTCAGACACATAGGGGACAAGTCCCTTAAAATCAATTGTCTTAGGAAAAAAAATAGAGGGATAGGAACAATCAATCCTGTTGTAAAGTGGAAAGAGCTCTGGACTCAGAGTCAGAAGACCTGGTTTTATACTATAGCTCTGCCATTTTTAATGGTCATGACAATCACAAAGGAATTAAACTGGTTGGAAGGTTGACATGGGCAAGAGCTGTCTCCCATCCAAAGATGTCTTCTGGGAGCAACCACAGACCTCCAGGCAAGCATTTGCCCAGTAACAGGTGCTGAAGAGCCTGCCTCTAATGTACTTTTCTGGTTACTCTATTCTGCGTCCACTTCTTTTTGTCAATTTCCTTTCTAAGAACTGGTGTCCACGGCCTCAGACACTTGACACATATACTAGCTGCATGACCTTGGGCAAGTCACTTAATCCCAATTGCCCTGCCAAAAAAAAAAAGCAAAAAGAAAAAGAAAAAAAAAGAACTGGTGTCCAGAAGTGTACATGATATAAGGCAATTTTAAGTGACATGGTGAATAAAGTGCTGTATTTGGAGTTGGCAAGACCTAAATTCAAATCCAGCCTCAGATACTAGCTGTGTGACCCTGGGCAAGTCATTTAATGCTATTTGCCCCAGTTTCCTCATCTGTAAAATGTACTGGAGAAGGAAATGGCAAACTACTCCTGTATCTTTGCCAAGAAAACCCCAAGCGTGGTGATGAAGAGTCAGATGCAACTGACCAGCAACAACAAATATTAGCTATTATTCTCCAGATGTTCTCTGACTGAAGCAAAGGACACCAGGACTCTAGCCTCCTTCATTCCAGACTGTATACTTCCATGATTAGGTTTCCTTCTCTGCGAAATGAGCTTGCACTACCAACCCCACAGGACTTACGAATCTAAAAATGCTTTGCAAAGAGCTACAGAAATGGGACCTAGCGTTAGTAGTCATAATATGGGGGACCTGACACACCTTTAGCCCCAGCAAAGATGGGCACTCCTCAGTGGAGCCCAGGGTGCCAGACAGTTTTAAGCTATAAAGCTGATGTAGACAAACACATTGTAAAACTCTGAGATCAGCTCCCCACAGGGGCCTCCAACCATGAAATCATCATGAGCTAAATATGGAAATGTAGCAGCGGCCCAGCACCTCCGACTCTTCTTTCCCTTACATTTTGCTTAGCAATTCTAGCCACATGGGCTAATTACCAGATGAATTCGTTTGGTTGGGTTTTTTCCCCAGTAGCTTGCTCTTTCCCTGCTTGCCTTCTCGTCCTTCTCAACCCTGCATTGAAGATGGGGATTAGAGGTTTGAATACCACAGATTATTCAGCAGAAATCAAGAGTTTCACTACCAAACTTCGCTATCCCTTTGCCAATCCTCTGCTCCTCAAGGGAAAGGGATGGGGGGGGGGGGGTCCCTGGTGTAGGAAGAACAAATATAGGACCAGGGGTCAGAAGACCTACTTTCTAGTCCTGTCCCTTCCACTAACGAACTGTGGTTTTAGGCAAGACACCCGCTGAGAATCCCAGCTTCCTCAACTGTAAAATAAGGGAGCTGGATTAGGGGACCTCACGGGTCCCTTCCAGCTTTATGTCCTATGTGCTAGGTGGAAGCAACAGAAGAAAAAGATTGTAAGGAAGCAGAGGAGGGGAATGTGGGAGGAGGTGCAATCACAGAACATACCTACAGAGAATGTGGGTATGGAGGTCCAATAAAGCACGTTATGTTTTTGTTGTTGGTCACTTCCAACTCTTCATGACCCCATTTGGAGTTTTCTTGACAAAGATGTTTCTCCAGCTCATTTTACAGATGAGGAAACTGAGGCAAATAGAGTTAAGTGACTGGCCCAAGGTCACACAGCTAGTAAATGTCTGAGGCCAGATTGGAACTCAGGAAGAAGAGTCTTCCTCAGGGGTGGGAAACCTGCAGCCCCAAGGTCACATGTGGCCTTCTAGGTCTTTGGATGTAGCCTTTTGACTGAGTCCAAGTTTTATAGAACAAATCCCTTTATTAATAGAATTTGTTCTGTGAAGTTTGGATTCAGTCAAAGGGCCACACTTGAGGACCTAGACGGCCACGTGTGGCCTCAAGGCCCCAGGAATTCTGGCTATCCACTGGGCCACCTAGTTGCCTGTAAAACACTTCATAGAGAGCATAAAATGTTAGTTCAGGAATGGACTTTAGGACTACAAAACCTAGGTTGTCAGAGGCAGAAGAGACCTCTGATCAAAGAATTATAAAATGTCAGAAGTAGAAAGGAGTCATCTCAGTCTGACACCATCATTGGATGAGGAAACAAGCATGGAGAGGGCAAATGATTTTCCTAAATTCATTAGCATTGATCTGGGGGAAACGAGGTCCTTGGATTAACAGGAACAATCAGTACCAGAAAAAGGTTTCAGAGCCACACAGAAACTATTCTGGAATCTCCTTATCCGTTATTGTATCAGGATTTCATCAGTGATAATATCTGGACGGGGTAGTAAGTATGCTGAGGAGGGCGACAGGCAATTACAGTCAGCATATATGAAGTGGTGGGGGAGAAGAGCTGATTCTGACTCCCCCAACCAGCTGGTATAACCAAAAATTAAGAGAGAGGTAGAAGAGACAATGTGTTAATACCTTCACTGAAGTATAAAGAACGGTTTTCTGTTACCCCTTTACGAGGTGTGAAGATGTTCTCCTTGATGGAATTAGAGGACAATTAGCCATTAACTTCCACACTGTTCCTTATGGCCCTTTAAAAAAAAATGGAGTGGAGAAGAAAACCAGCTATGGGGAAAAAGAGAGAAGTTCTAGCAGTCCTAAACTGAGTTGCAGAGGGGAAAAGGCCCAGAGAGCCTAACCAGCCTAGAAGAGACACAGGGCAGGGGTGGGGGTAATGCTGAGTGGAGGAGTTGAAGGAGTAGCACAAGGATACTGTAAGAGAAAGGCCCTGTAATGCCAAAGGTATGAGCTGTCTTGGCCAAGTGTCTCCTTCATGTGGGCCTCATTATCATTGTGCCCAGTCTTCCCACAAATCCTATGTATATCTTTGGGATAATGAGCCCCACCCTGATGGAGGGGGAGGATGAGAATTATTTTATAGCTATTGCTCTTACAATGCTATCTCAGTAAATGACTTTGCTTGGAGCTAATTGTGTCTACTGGCTAACTATTCAAGGGAAATATATCAGTAGGGGGTCATGAGCTTTCATTTTAGGAGTGTAGACCTATAGAGTACCTTGAACCCTAGAATAGCTGCTCTTGTAGAATCCAGCCTAAAACCTGCAAGTGCCAAGTTAGAGGGTAGTCCCAGAGGTGGTGGTACATATATAAATACATATAATTGCAGATCTGAAGCAGCATGGAACAGCAGAAAGATCTATGGAGTTAGGGGACCTGGGTTCCAATCCCTGCCTTTGCTAATTGCTGCCCATGTGACAATGAACAAGCTATCTCACCTCCATGGCCTCTGTTTCTAGTCTGTACAATGAGACGATTAGACCTGATGACCTTTAAGTTTATTTCCAGCTCTAGACCTATGATCCTATAATCCTACATTTGATCCTAAGTGACTTTCCCCAAAGTTACACAGCGAAAAAAAAATTGTAGAACTAGGGCTAAAGCACTGGCTTCAGCACTACAAAGTGGCCCTGAGAACCTTTTCTTCAACTACACCAGGACCTTCCAATTTAAATTAATAGTAGAGGAATGTAAGTTAGTAGAGGTCAGGAATATAAGATTCCATTGGCTCTCACTGTAACTTTATCTATAAGTGATTATCTATATCTATAACTTATTATCAATTATCTATAAGTTGATGGATTGATTTATTAAATCTGCACTTATTAAAACATAAATTAGTGATTGTAGACCAGTTACAGTAACTCTGCTAAGACATATTCTGTTGCTACTTAACAGCAATGCTTTAGGGCCTTTTCCTGGATTCTGATTTATAACTGAGGCCATGGTAGTGTCCTTTCCTATGCCCTATTACCTTTTGTCATTGTACTCAATTCATTTACAAAAACATTTTTTAACTCTTGCTTCGTTTCTTTCAGGAATTCTAGTTCAATTTGTCTCCAAGTTGTGTTTTACTTTGAGGCTTTGCTTGTAGAAGTTTTTGGAATCATCCTCTCCTTCTACGTTTGTATCTTGTGTGTCTCTTTGTGGGAATTGAGTGAACCACACTGACTCCATCTTGTGACTCAATTCTGGAGCTAGCTCACGTCCCTTTCTATTCAATCATGAGTCTAGCCCAATTTCTGTCTCGTGAGAAAATGAGAATTGTGAAAAAAAAACTTTATTGCATTGTTTGAACTCAGCCTTGCGTGGCTGGGGAAGCTGGATTACTTCTACCTGATGTTTAGAGAGCCTTAGCCAAGGACTTCAGTTTTGCTGACCAGAAACCCAGTCAGATCCTAAGACTGATACAAGGAGTTTTCTCATAATTACATATCTCAAGCAACTCGTATGTTTTATCTGGTCAATCAGTTATCGTTTCCATGTTCCTTTTATTGTTTACAGACCCTTGGTGGGAGTGGGACACCTCTTTTTCTAATTTCAGGGAAATGTACCTGTTCTCTCTCCCCCTTCCAACTTGAAAAGTCCTAATTTTTTTTCCAATTAGAAATCAGATTATCTAATTTTGTATTCTATCAAAAGTTTTCTTTTAATTAATTGGTCTTACCTGATAGATTATTTTTAATACAAAAAATCTGTCTCTGTATTCATGGTGTGTGGACTGACCAGGAAATCCACTGACCTATTTATTATGCCTGTTTTGCTAATAAATTGTACAGCTTGGATTGTTTGCCTAGCTATTATTAATTATCCACCACACCTGCCAGAATAATAGCTCTCTATAGTGAGGTTCCTTTTTTTATTGTTTGCTCATTCTTCCAGGCTATTTCCTGACTTCAGGTTTGATGTTAGGCCCAGGCTTTTCTGGAGCAGAACCCACAAAATGATGGGGTGAAACAATTTTTCAGCCCAGTACCACTTAGAAATCAGCAGGAAAAGTCTGTCGTACCAGGGTGAGAGTGCAACACGGTTTAGCACAGGCAACGCCTGGGCAAGACAGCATCAGGCCTTGGGGCAACTGAATCAGCAATGGTAACTTCCAGAGCTCTCAGCCCACAGTTGGTAAGTAGGTCATAACAACTAGTCAGAAGGAGATTAAAGGGGTCCTTTTGCTGGCACTAGGTGCAGGACTCTGTCATATTGTCCATATACAGATCCAGGTTCCAGTCTTGGGTCCCAGTCCCAAGGTGAAGAGGAGAACTAGCACACTAGAGCTTATGGCTACAGGGGAGCAGGGATCCTGGTCACAGTTCCCGGGCAACAAAGAGCACTTGTGGTCATTCACAGACCAGAGTACAGGCCAGGAGAATAGTAAACACACCTCTCCTTAGATCATAATACCTTGGAAGAACTGAAAACTTACAGACCCTCAGAACTAGCTCTGAAAACAGCCACACAAAAAACCCAAAGCTTGGGACAGTGCCTTCACCAGCCAGGGAGTGGATCCAAGCTTTAACATAAAGTTAAAAGTCAAGAAATAGACAGAAAAATGAGCAAACAAACAAAAAAGAACCTGACCATAGAAAGTTACTATGGTAAGGGAAGATCAAAGCACAAATGCAGAAAACAACAAAGTCAAAATTGCTACATCCAAAGCCTCAAAGAAAAATGGGAATTGGTCTCAGGCCCAAAGAGAATTCTTGGAAGAGCTCAAAAAGGTAAACAGAAAAGAGAAATTATAAAGGATTCAATGAAGTTAAACTGTTTACATCCCTACATGGGAATATGATTCTTGTAATTCCTAAGAACTTTATCATTATTAGCACAGTTAGAAGGAATATACATAGACACAGGGCATGGGTGTGAGTCTGAATATGATGGGATGGTATCTAAAAAAGTTAAGGAATGAGAAAGATGAATGCACTGGGAGGAGGGGGAAGGGATAGGTAGAATGGGGTAAATTATCTCATATAAAAGAGGTACAAAAGAACTTTTACAGTGGAGGGGAAGTTGGGGGTACTGAGGGGAATGCTTAAAACTTATTCTCGTCAGAATTGGCTCAAAGAGGGAAAAAGCATCAGTTGGGTATAGAAATCTATCTTACCCTACAGGAAAGTAGGAGAAGAAGAAGATAAGAGAAGGACGTATGGGGGCCACTGATAGAAAGCAGGACAGATTGGGGGAGGTGGTAGTTAGAAGCAAAAAACTTTTAAAATTGAACAGGCTAAAAAGAGAGAAAGAGTAGGATAAATGGTGTGGAGGTGAATAGGATGGCAGGAAATACACAGTAATCATAACTGTGAAAAAAATTTACAGCAAGTTTCTCTGATAAAGGCCTCATTTCTTAAATATATAGAGAACTGAGTCAAATTTATAAGTATGCAAGTCATTCCCCATTTGATAAATGGTCAAATGATATGAACAGGCAGTTTTCAGATAAAGCAATCAAAACTGTCTAAAGTCATACAAAAAAATGCTCCAAATCACAATTGATTAGAGAATTGCAAATTCTCTAATGAGGTACTACCCCATACCTATCAGATTAGTGAATATGACAGAAAAGGAAAATAACAAATGTTGGAGGATACGTGGGAAAATTGAGATACTAATGCACTATTGTTGTGAACTGATTCAATTATCCTGGAGAGCAATTTGAAACTATGTCTAAAGGGCTATAAAATCATGCATACATACGCTTTGACCCAGCAATACCACTACGGGCTCTGTATCCCAAAGAGATAAAAAACAAAAAGGAAAAGGCCCTATTTGTAAAAAAAATATTTATAGCAGCTTTTTTGTGGTAGCGAAGAATTGGAAATTGAGAGGATGCCCATCAAGTGGGGAATGGCTGAACAAATTGTGACATATGATTGTGATGGAATACTAAGGTGCTATAAGAAATGACAAACAAGATGCTCTCAGAAAAACCTGGAAAAACTTACATGAACTGATGCAAAGTGAAATGAGCAGAACCAGGAGAACACTGTACACAGTAAGCAATATTGTATGATGATCTACTGTGAATAACTTAGCTATACCATGATCAGCAATACAATGACCCAAGACAATTCTGAAGGACTTAGCATGAAAGATGCTATCCATCTCTAGAGAAAGAACTGCTGGAGTCTGAATGCAGATTGAAACATACTTTTAAAATTTTGCTTTATTTTTCTTGTTTGTTTTGGTCTGTGTTTTCTTGTACAATATGATTAATATGGAAACATGTTTTACATGACTGCACATGTATAACCTATATAAAATTGCTCACCTTCTCAATGAGGGGATAGGGGAGGGAGGGTGTTTGGAACATAAAATTAAAAGAAAAAAACAAATGTTAAAAATTGCTTTTACATGTAATTGGGAAAAGAATAAAATATAAAAATATTTTTTTAAAAAAAGATAAAGCCCAATCTAGGTAATGATCTCTGAAAGCAGCTGGCAGGTAGTGAGAGTATAGACCAAGGAACAAATTACTTTCTCCAATGTGGGTTCTCATCACCCCCCTCAATCTCTGCTGGCAAGTACTTCTCATCCTTTGTTAAATCATTTTGGAATAGACTCATAGTGGAGAGAATACAGCACAGGACAGGGTAACAAAAGACCTGGGCTCTGGTCCCATCACTGTCATTGATTCACAGGGTGACCTTGGGCAAAGCAGCCCCACTTTCTGAACTACAATTTTCCCATCTGTGTGTCTTAGCCAACAGCAACTTGCACCCTCGGGTTCAGAGTGGGGAATTTTAAAAGAAGAACCTAGAGCCTGCAAAGTAGTAGGACAGGTATATGTGTGTGTGACGGGATGCAGATGGCGGTGGGTGCAATTTGGAAGAGAGTCAGTCTGGATAGAGCCAACTCATTCTTTTATTGCCAGCAGTTTGCCTTGAGGGGGACTCTGATAGGTGTGGTAGGAACAATATCCTATTCCAGGAAAGTTAAACTAGTTTTTTTTTTTTTTCTTGAAAGGTATTAAAAACATTTTCGAGGTTGGATTGGCCCAGGGAACCAAAGCTTAGACCATCCTTTAACCATTAATCATCAGCTTCCTAGTGGCCTAAATACAAAAAGTCAGCATAGAAAGAGCATAGTTCCTCCCTCAGTCTTCTGACCAGTAGACCAACATGGCCAACATAGAGGCAGGGAAGCTGCACCCATCTGAATCAATGTTGCATTCTTACTGAAGATCCTTTCCCTATCCTTTGTCTTCAAGTGTCTTATTTTTGTTCTATTTCCAAACTTGGAGCACCAGACCAGCCTGAATCATGATGGCCTGGCCTACAAGGCCAGGCATTGCTATTTACCTATGGAGAAGCACAACAGTTGTTTTCATAGTGCAAAGAGGACTGGGGCATAGATGTATATACATACCTGTAATCTTAAGCCATCTATTCATCTAAAACCAGGAGAAGAAGAAATTGTCAGAGCCACAGAAAGCAAAATTTCCTTCTTCTGCTTCCTCTGTCATTCTTGTAGCATTCAGAAAAGGAACAAGGTACCCTAAGGTACATTAAGGTACATTCAGCAGCATAGTTTGAGAAACGAACCAATTTACCAGTGAAAAACTTCTGCTCATTTCCCAGATGGGAGCAGTGGAGAACTGAAATTCTGGGGTTTTGTTTAGGGGATAAGAGCAGATGGAATGAAGCATGTGGTCTGGGATGTGCCTGAGGTTATTTTCTTCATAGTTTTATTAGAGGCAGCATGAAATAGTGGATGAAATATCAAGCCTCAGAGTCAGGGCAACTTGAGTTCAAGACCCACCTCAAGTTCAAGGTGCATCCTCGCTGGGCAAGATCCTGAACTTCTCAGCACCAAAGACGACTTGTTCACATTATAAGTTGCAGGATAATAGCTGATCTACATTGGTAAAGGGAATTTTACCAACATCAATGACGTTACAAGTCCTAACCCCTCCCAAAAAAGTTTTTTATTAGTATTTTGGTTAAATGCTTTTTAAAGGAATGACTTTGAAAAAGAGGCTTAATCAAAACACAAATGAAAAGACTAGAAAGAGAATACTCTAAGATGATTTTCCTAAAGTGCAAGTCCAATCGTGCCACATACACCCCCCACTCAAACTCCAGCAGCTCCTTTTACCTCCAGGATTAAATGCAAAATACTTTGTTTGGCATTCAAAGCCTCTGATAACTTAGCCCCTTCCTACTTTTCCAGTCTTCTTATACCTTACTCTTGAGCAAGTACTCCTCAATTCAGTGAGATTGACCTGTTTGTTCCCTAAGCAAGATACTCCATCTATCAGTCCTAGGCATTTTCTCTGTCTTTTCCTCTAAACCTGGAATGCTCTCCCTCCTCCCATGTGATGACTGACCTCCTTGGGCTTCCTGCAAGTCCCAACTAAAATCCCATCTTTTATTGGAAACCTTCCTCAACCCTACCTAGTTCTAGTGCTTTCCCTCTGCTATCTATTTCTATTTATTCCATATGTAGTTTGCCTTGTATATATTTATTTGCCTGTTGTCTCCCCCACTAGACTGTAAGTTCCTTGATGGCAAGTACTGTCTTTTGCCTCTTTTTGTATTTCCAATGCTTAGCACTGGGCCTGGCACGTAGTAGGTACTCAATAAATGTTGACTGACTGATTGATTGATTGTGTGTGTGTGTGTGTGTGTGTGTGTGTGTAGTGAAATGATTTTATTAGAAGATAGGCAAACCCCATAGACACAAATGTCAGAACTCAGCTCATTTAGTAATCAAATCAATACTACAGTCCTGAAAAGGTCTTGTCTATCAGTTGTCCAATTGTCTTACCATCCCTGTAACTTCCCAGACCAAAACGCCCCTTACCGGCAACCATTCCCCTATATATGTTGTGTTCCCCCATTAAGATGAAAAGACTGTTTTTTGTACCTGTCTCCCTAGAACTAAGCACAGTGCCTGGCACATAGTAAGCACTTAGTAAATGCTGTTTTAAAAAATCCACCCATTCATCCATCCATTCATTCATTCATTCATTCACTAGGCAGAATTTAGGGGTAAAAAACATCCAACAGATTTCACGCCTTTCAAATGGATTAAGGACTTTTTTTGCACCCAATTCGATGTCTTGACCAATTGGTTGATTAAAATAAGAATATTGGGAGACAGCATTTTGTTAATTACTTTAATTTGGGGTGAAGTAATTGATTCACTTGACCCCAGCCCTTATAGTTTGTCCTCAGTTTAATATTTCTTATCCTTAGCAAATCTACTGGATTGTGCTTGGCAAAGTCTGTAATTCCAAATCCAGGATGACTCTCTGGCGATTTGGGGAGGAATGGCATTTTCCTTTTTGAATGCCTTTGCCAGAGCCTTGTACTAAAGAGTAAGAAAAAGTAGCAGAATAGCCCTCCTCTAATATCTTAGGATCACCCCTAGATCCCTGGGGGGAGAGGTGGCTAGGCTGGCCAGCGACCAGAGTGAACCCAGCCTAAAGCCTGTGTCTTAGAAGGGCTGGCAACCAAGCCTCAAGCCCTTACTGAGGCAAATTCCAGTGAATATATCCTCCCCCCGCCCCCATCCTATTCCTTCCCCCTACATACACACCCATACACACACATACACACACACACACACACACACACATACACACACACACAGAGACATACACAGACACATACACACTCATACACACACACATACACACATACATATACACACATACATACACAGACACATACACACACATACACACACAGACATACACAGACATGTACACACTCATACACACACACACACACACACACACACACCCCACCTTGATCATCCAGGAAGATCTAACTCATATCATCCCATTTTCTTCTCCCTCTTTGTTGGCGTGTTTGGCACAAACCCTGACTCTCCCAACCAGGCTCTTGGACTTTCCGCACCTAAACTAACTCCATATCCGCCATCTTTTGCCACAAACTCTAAAACATTACTTCCTGTTGCCACAAATGTCCTCCCCTCCAAATCTGAAATCAATCATTTTCTGCCCAGCTGCCCTCAAAGTAAAGAGGGCAAAGGATGAAATCTTTCCCTGCAGGCCCGAGCACCTGTGCTTCTCCCCTTTCCAGCCCTGTATTGTCCTTGTCTCCTGGCAGTGTGCATCTAAGCATCTCTACAGGCATGTGTGTGTTTCTGCAGCCATTCTAAGAGAGCTGGCAATGGCTATTTGGAGCTCTGTAGAGCATGAACTTACAGGCTGCTAGTCTAAAAGTCTACTGTTAGTTGGCCTGAGACATGGACTCCATTTATTCATTCATTTAATCATAAAGGTAGTGTGGTTGTGGAAAAAATGCCAGACTTGGAATCAGGAAATACCCGGGCTTGAATCCTACTTCTGTTATTCACCCTGGGCAAGTCATTTAACATCTCCACACCTCACTTTTCTCATGTGTGAAACAGGAATACCCGAACAATGTTGTTGAGGAGATGAAGTGAGATTTTAAATATTTAAAGCTCTGTTGTTGTTGTTAGGTTTTTTTTTTTTCAGTTGTATACAACTCTTTGTTACTCCATTCGGGATTTTCTTGGTAAAGGTACTGGAGTGGTTTGCCATTTCCTTCTCCAGTTCATTTTGCAGATGAGGAAACTGAGGCAAACAGGGTTAAGTGATTAGGTTAGTTAAATGACAAGGCTAGTAAGTATCTAAGACCAGATTTGCACTCATGGAGATGAGTCTTCTTGACTTCAGGCCCAGCGTTCTAACCACTCTACCACCTAGCTCTCCATTCAAAGTGTTATGTGTCGGTTATTGTTATAATTATTATAATTTATTCATTCATTCAACAAGCGCCTCTACAGTCCTTCCTGGAAGCCAAGTCCAGTGTATAACACCAGGGAGAACAAGGGAAGAAGACACAGTCCCCATGGCTTTTATGTAAATGAAGAGAAAAGCTAGGAGCTTCCAGGTGAGGGGGCTTCTCTCCAAGGGAGCCAGCACACTGGGGGCTGGGCAAGGTTCCCAACCACAAAGCAGTCTTTCTGCCTTTCTGTTTATTGTTCCTAGGGTTTGTGGCTTGGCTTCTTCTTCCGTGCCAGGAAAATGGTAACAACCCATCACTGACTCACAAGGAAACTGCAGAGAGGAGCCTGGCGAAAGCAACCTCCATGAATAATGACATCTCACATCGGCGCGTTGCTGTACAGCGTACAAAGCTTTTAACCCCTACCTCACAGAGTTGTTATGAAGATCAAATTCAAATTCATCGTAAATAGCAATGCATTCAGTTAAATGTTTAAAAAAACAGTTCAGACTATAGCAGATTATCGATTGTTAAGTATGATTTGTCTTTCTCCTAAGGGCTGAGTTGAGGGAGGGGAATCCTGATTAATTTGGAGCACTCCCTAGTTGTGTTCCAGTTACATGAGGTTTTACTACCTATCCCCCTCTGTTTGTAAAGCTGGGATCCATCTCCCCGACAACAGTCACAACAAGAGCCCAGTGTGCATGGAACCAAAGAATGTCAGAGCTGAAAAGAGCCTCAGAATCAGTCTAACAGAGGTGATCAGGGGATGTGCGTCCAGTTCTAGGCCAGGTGCCCCGGTCTAGCAAGTCAATGGGGCTCCCCAGTCAGCCCGGTAACACTAGAATATAGAATGGTAGAACCAGAGAGATTCTTAGAATCACAAAACATAGAATGTCAGAGCTGGGAGGGACCTGAGATTGTTCTGTTGAACCTCCTTGTTTTATAGAGGAGGAATGGAACGTTCCACATTTGTAAGACATGCCCACATACATATGTACATGCATGCATATATTTAGATACACAAACCCATGCACACATACATTTACATAGAATATATAAGCATACAAGTCATGCATTTTAGACTTAATTTTGTATGTGTGTGCACACATTTGCCCTATATAGATATATATTAACATATACACAAAGGGCTTAAGCAGTTCTCCTATATTGCCCTCCTTCCCCCCCTATGTGCACACACACACACACACACACACACATACTGGGAAGGATGGGTGTAAATAACTGGAAAGTAGGTCAAGTTCTTAAATGTAACCAGACAGGCTGATGAGGCATCTGCTGGCCTCAGGCTCTGGGCAAGGTGACATATGTCCAGAGTAAAGCTCTTGGTGGAGCTCCAGCTCCGGAGGCAGACCAATCAAGCATCTAGAGACCAAGTGACACAGAACAACCCAGTAATATGGAGAATTCCACTCTCCACCTCACCCAGGCTATTCAGACCAGGACTGTATCTCTACCTAAGCAAATAAAAGGGGCTGGGGGAGGGGATAGGGGAAGTGCCCATGAGTAATTAGCCAGAGAATGTGATCAGTGAGAATAGCATAACTGGACATTCAAGGATTTTTGAATCTTTGGAACTGAACTCTTCAGTGAATTACCTAATTGCACTCACTGTTTATAATGAAGAGATTCCTGGAGTCTGGGGTATTTCCCTTTTTTTGAAGCCCTGTGTGGTAAAACAAAGACCAGACTGAGAGCCGAGAGACCTCTGACACTTAGCTCTGTGACCTTAAGCAAGGCACTGCTCTGCTCTCTGCCTCAGTTTCCTTATCTGTAAAATGGGATTAATAACCCCTACCTTGCCTCCCTCTCAGATGTAAAAGAGATACTGGATGTATAAGAACTAAACTATAAACTAAACTATAGTAAACCATAAAGCACTTTATAAATAGTAGGCTACTATTCAAATATGACAGATTTATATTATCATATTGCCTGCATTTAAGTATAAGATCGAATTTGACTGAAAGAGTACAACAGACTCCCCTTTCTCCAGGGGTGTGCTCGTAAAAGTTTAACAACTGACTCTAGGGTAAGGGGAATGTATGCAAGGGACACTTTTAAGCTCAGCATCAGACACTTACCAGCTATGTGACCCTAAGCAAGTCACTTTACCCTGTTTGCCTCAGTTTCCTCATCTGTAAAAGGAGCTGGAAAAGGAAATGGCAAACCACTCCAGTATCTCTGCCGAGAAAACCCCAAAGGAGTTCACAAAGAGTCAGACACAACTAAAACAACTGAACCACGACAAGAAAATAAGAATAGATTTTTAAATGGTTTGGATGATTTCTGAGGACCCTTCCAGCTCTAAAATGGATGTGCCAGGCTATGCTCTGAGCTTATTGAGATCTCAGGCCCCCAAAATACAGAAAAGTTCAAATATTCATGAATTTGGGTCACAAAATCAGGTTTGTCCTTAGCAACACTTGGTAAGCCGTTCCTTCTCAGAAGTGCAGTCAGGCCAGTGGGCCTGGGATTCTGACAATGGTTTACGAAGTTCACCTTCATTAGCTTTTTTTCACCCTCATGATTAATGATGAGGAAGGCAGTGTAAGTATTATCATTCCATTTTACTGATGAAAAAGTTGAGGCCAGAGAGCAGAAAAAACTTTCCCCAGGTCATTGTGAGTTCTTGGCAGAGGTGGGACTAATATCCAATTCTCATGGCTCCCAGCCCAATGGAATGGAACTCAACAGCACAGCCAGGCCCTTACAAGTCATATGGCTCTGTCAAAAACCTTTGGTGGGGACAGTGGAGCGGGTTTATTCCTTCTAAATAGGGAATTTTTCTTCCACCCACTTCCTCCAAAATTGCTTGAGGATCTTCTTTTCCCCCTTGCTTTGCAAGATTCTGAAGAATCTGATCGCTTCTTCTGTTCTGCCCAGGAGCTGGTAATGCTATCATAGCCTCATGTGCTCAAAAGGACAGTGCCTGCCTCAGGATGAATTGTGGGAGTGCCCTTTGCCAGAATGACTCACTCCTAGAAGTCTAAGAAATCTCCCTAATTTTAATCAGTTAGTCACATTTAAATATCTGGGGTTGAGGCCAAATGCCAGCCCCGGGGCAGATACAAAGTCATTGCCAAGCATAACTATCAACAGAATTCTAAAAGGTCCTTCCAAACAAATGAAACCACCAGGATGAAGTATACAGGGAAGCGGGGTGACGTTGTGCATAGCTGAGCCACCATTTTAAAGAGCCCCTTCCTTTGGAGGACCCCAGAAGCCTCATTCGAGGCCCTCCACAATGCAGACCCAACTGAGCTCTCTGGCCTCACCTCCCACGGCTTCCCCTCTACCCATTCCTAACTCAAGAGGAGCACACTTTTCCTCAGGCCAGGCCCCTTTCCTTGACATTTCTGCCTAACTAAATTGCATGTATCCTTCAAGGCCTAGCTCAAATTCATTCAATGAATATCTATTAAGAACCTACCCCATGCTAGACATGAAGGATACAAAGATACACATAACATACACTTTTCAATAATGGCTCATTGTTCCATATTCATTGAAGTTTACAGAATGCTTTCCTTACAACTACTCTGAAAAACAGATAGTAGTTCAAATATGATTATCCCCATTTTATAGTTGAGGAAACTGAGGCAAACAGAAGTTAAGTAACTTGCCCAAAGTGGCAGAGCTAGTGACAAAGCCAGAACTAAAGCCCGAGTCTTCTGATTCCAAAATCGATATTCTTCCCTTTATGCTAAGTCTGCTTTCTAGGAACTTACTGTCTAATGAGGGATGCTCAGACATGTGTGTTATATGTAGGGTGAGTCATATACACACTTATAAACACACACATATGTGCATATGTGTACACATGATACATATGCCTCCTTTGGGCTCCTATCATTCTCGGATTCTAGGAGTAACCCTGTAGAGCTTTACTCATATTATAAACTCCCTTATAAACTCCCACTAACTGGCTTCCCATTTACAGTCAGCCAGTAGACTTAATTAGCCCTTAGCATAGGCATTTACTCAGATGGTACAACAAGAGCAGTAGTTACAAAGCATTCCCCCATAAACCTGGGGTGCAATCTCCCACAAATAGACAGTGTTCATGGGAAGAATTAGTTAAAATTATAGTATATGTGTGTGGCCCAAGTATCCCCTAACCACTGGTACTACAGGGTCTGGAAGTGCTTTTTTCTCTCTATAAAGTCCTTATACAATTCCCCTTCAGTATCCAGGGGTGGGCAACCTGTGGCCTCGAGGCCATATATGGCCTTCGAGGTCCTCAAGTGGGGCCCTTTGACTAAATCCAAACTTCACAGGACAAATTCCCTCAATAAAAGGATTTGTTCCGTAAAACTTGGACTCAGTCCAAAGGCACAACCGAGGACCTAGAAGGCCACGTGTGGCCTCGAGGCTGCAGGTTCCCCACCCCTGGATACTATAGTCTCTTCAGGATGGATTTCTCACATGAGTTCCCAGAGTCTGCTCCTCTCTATAGTCCAACTCTGTTTTCTGGTGCCAGGGCTCATGTTCCCTGATGTTCTCCCTTTTGGCACCAGAGTCTGATTGTCTCTGCTCCTTACTCTCTCCTACTGACCAAGTGGCTCCTCTTCAAACCCAATGATAAAAGATAAGAATGGGAGAAGATAGAAATTCTCTTCTCCTCTTTCTCCTCCCCTACCCCTCCATTGGTCTCCGTAGGTAACTTCTGACCTAAATTTTTTTTTCCCACTCTTAAACTGATGAAATTCCGTCTAGGGCTTAGCTATTTTATTGTTCCCTTTTTGACTCAATCAGAGGAGTGTTTGTACCTCATAAAGGGTTCAAGGCTTAGATTCATATTCCATAGTTAGCTTAACACATCATTAACACCTCGTGATTACATTCTGGGGCTTCTGGGACTACATCAACTGAGTGGAGGGGGACCTCCCTCCCTTACATATAACTTTGATATAGGAGAAAGTGAAGTAAGTGCAAAGTGTTACAAGTAAAGTTCTATGAGAAGTATCAGGGGAGGCAACAGAAGAGAATTCGGAGTGGAAAAGGATAGGAATCAGAGAATGCTTCAAGGATGGGGGGCGGGGGGTACCTGAGTTGGGCCTTGAAGAACAGAGATGTGCAGAGACTCCATTCTAGGCATGGAAGAATGGTGTGAGCAGAAGCCTGGACATGAGAAAGACAGGATAAGAATGGGGAACAGAATCACAGAACATCAAAAGAGAAGGACCCCTTAGAGCAGAAAAATCAAACACCAGCCATGTGTGGCTCACAATACTCTTGGGTGCTGCCTGAACCAGATTAAAATGGAATTGGGAAATATTTAATAAAACCAATAAAAATATGATAAAACATACATAATTTTAATATATGGTTCTCTAAGTCAATACGTACCCCGCAGGGATCCTTTTGGCTCCCCTTTTTATTTGAATTTAACACCACTGCCTCAGAGAAAATCTAGTCCAAATCACATTTGACCAAGAGTCCAGTCTGCAGCATTCTGAACAACTGGCCCCCCAGTTTTCATACAAATACTTCTAGTATTCATCTTACTTCCAGAGCCAGCTGACTGTAGCAACAATCTGGCTAGTAGCTACTGTGGCTGTGAAAGACCAACAGTAACCAGCACGCAGAAGGCTGCTAACATGGATTCTTTGATCTGCTTTACTAAGGAAAGCAACTTTAAGGGGCTAACAATCTCATTTTAATTAAGCATACAAATATAATCCACTTAGCTCAGGAGAAAAAGATCAACCCCCTGAACTTCAAGGCAAATACAACAAATTACAAAGATACACAATATAAACAGACCAAATCACACTACATAGTTATCAGGAAAGCATCAATATCTGGATTTACAAGCGGGGAGGTGTGTGTGTGGGGGGGGGGGTTTCTCTTAACAACGGCTGCCCAGAGTCCCATGCCACTCTTCCAGTGACTGAGAGCCTCAAGGGAAAATGCCAACCTCTGGGTTTATATATTCTGTTCAGTGTCGAAGGGCGTCACAACATGCAACTCACCCATGTGAACTAAAAGCGTCACAAACATGTGACTTAAACCCACATGGCCTAAAAGCTTCTGGTGTCACAAATATGTGACTCAAACCCATGTAAACTAGCTTTCTCTTGAAGCAAGGAGATCATCAATTTAATCAAAGAAACAAAAGCCAGACTCTTCAAGGGCACTTGATTAAATAAGTGCTAAAAGAGAAAACAGTAAAAGAAAGTCCCACCTTAATTACCGAGACACTGACTGAAGTAGCTGGGGGTACAGGGAATAGAGCTTTGCTGCTGGAGTCAGGAAGACTTGAGTTCAAACCTGGCCTCAGACACTAGCTGTGTTCCCCTGGGCAAGTCACTTAACCTCTGTTTTGCCTTAGTTTCCCCAACTATGAAATGAGAATCATAACACCTACCTCTCAGGATTATTGTAAGGATCAAATGAGAAAATATTTCTAAAAAGTCCTAAGAATTAAACCTGGCACTTAATAGGCAGGGTATAAATTCTTATTCCTTTACCCTAGCCCATTCCACTCTTAGACAGGACCACCTTGTTAGGAAGTATTTTCTTCCTTACATTGACCTGAAATCTGCCTCCAAGCAACTTAACCCCTTGCTGTACTCGGGGGGGCCAAGCAGCAGAAATCTAATTCCTTCTCCATATGTCAGTCCTTTAAATACTTTAACTTAATTAAAATGAATTCAACTTAATTCAATTCAAGAAACATTTATTAAAAGCCTAGTTATGTGCAAGGCATTTTAGTTAGTCATGGACAATCCCTGCTCTAGAGTTTTCTTTCCACTGAAATGTAAACTATCATATCCCCTTCAAGTATTGTCCAGCATAAATATACTCAAACCTTTCAAATGAACCTTGTGGGCTTGGTCTTCCATCCCCTTACCATCGTGCTCATTCTCCTCTGGATGCCTCCTAGGGTATCAGTGCAATGGCCAGAACTCAATGCAGTCCTCTAGATGTGATCTGACAAGAGGCCCATTACGTTGGGCCTCTCACCTCCCTCAATGTAATTGTTGTAAGAGCAACATCTAGGCTAATTTTTCCTTAAAAGAGTTTGAACTATTTTTGAGAATGAATTAATTAGTCCAAGAAACTAAGGCTCAACCATTGATAGAGCTTCCTTGTCACTTAAGTATAAAAGCCAACACACCAAGAGTGAGGAACTTCTCCAGCACTACATGATGGCAAATTCAGAGTCAGGGAAACTGAATGCAACTCAGTCAATTCCGTGTCCTTGCTGAATACCTTTTCTATGTTATTGCTAGGTAAATTTTCTTTTATTAACTATTAGTCTATGAATGTCTCATTGTTTCAAATCCAATAAACTTCCTGTTACTGACTATTAGATGGTCTATGAATGTCTCATTGTTCCAAACCTAAATCACTAGACCTAAGTCAGAATTGGCCTAGAATAGCATCCTAAAGTCACATTTTGTTTTGGCTCCCAGGTTGTACTATTGACTCTTGTTGAGTTTGTAGTTTACCAAAGCCAAAATTTAATTTAATTCCACAAATATTTATTAAGCTCCTATTATAAGGCGCTTTGCTAGGTGCCAGGAATACAAACAGGCAGATGGGCAGTCAACAAGTATAAGTGCTGGGGACACAAATACAGGCAAAAAGGAAGACAATCCCTTCTGTCGATGAGCTTAGATTCTAATATGGTAAGATACCACAAAAGAGGGAGCTGAAAAGCATGGAGGAGCTGGGGGAAAAGTAACCCCATGAAGGCATCCTGAGAGTCAGAAGCACAGACAGGAGGAAAATGAAGAAGTTGACCTGGACTCTACCCAGATTGGATGGTCTTGAAGGAACTCATCAATGGGAGGGAGAAGGCGGCTACCATGGCCAAGGGGTGTTCCAGGGTGAGAAGCTTCCAGGGACTGAGGGAAGTTTCAGGGTGAGGCCAAGCTCAGATATGGTGATAACATGAAAACTGGAGACAGACCAGTCAAGGAACTTATGTTTGATTAATCTTTTCCATATAGACTGTTGTCTAATCACCATCTTATACTTGTGACAATATTTTTGTACCCAAGTATAATACTTTAGTTGTTGCTCTTAAATTTCATTTTTAATGATGAAAATGACAACCAGCATGCAATAATCAGTGAAAGGGATACCATCCAAGAAAAGTCTGGAAAGGAAATAAAGTTGGCCAGTTCATTCCTCCTATATCTCATGTGCTGTCTCGATACCAATTAAATATAAAAACCTACAGGAAGTCCCCCAGCATGTTAAGTAGACATCCTGTGGAGGATCTAAGGAATAAAAGGTATAAACATGTCATCAGATGAGATGTTGGGTTACAAACTATAATGCAAGAGTATGTGGCTCAATGGTCTTCCAGTTCTGAATCTGTTATCCATAGCACCGATTCAGTAAAATATTGAGGTAAATTTAATCTAATTAAATTCTAACTCATTGTTTTAGCCATGCAAGATCCTTTTCCACCCTTACTCTTGTCGGTCAATATGTTAGCTAACCTTCCTAGCTTTGTGTCACCTGCAGATTGACCCAGTATGCCATCAAGTACGTTATCCAAGTTATACACAAAAACAGTAGCTAGCACAGGGTCAAGTGCAAACTCACCAGAGACCCACCTATGAGCTGCTGCCAAGCCGTTAGTGCCTACTCCTTGGGTCCAGTTGTTCAATCAGTCCCGACATCATCCATCTGGTCCACAAAAGTACCATGACAGACTTTGCCAAATACTTAACTGAAAACCAAATACATGATGCCATTCCCCTGATCTGCCAGCCTAGTAACCCTATCAAAAAGAAAATAATGCTGATATCTCTGTATGAGAGGCACCATGGCATAGTGAATAGCGAGAGAACCATAGAGTCAGAGACTGGGTTCAAGTCTAGCCTTTGGCTGTGTGATTCTGCTTAAGCCACTTAACTCCTCAGTGGCAGATAAATTTCTAAGACTTCTCTAAGTTTCAGCGTAGGTGCTGATCTGCATTTTTTCAGAGGTCCTTCATTGAGCCTGGAAAAGAAAGAAGAGTTACAGGAAGACCTACGTCAGTGACATAGCACAGTACTGGAGAAAGAGCATCAACTTGGAATCAAAAGACCTGGGTTCGTATCCAGGTTCCAACACTCACCAGTCGTGTATTTAGATATAAGTTAGTCCCTTCACTCCTCTGAGGCTTTTTCCTCTCTCAGAAAGTAGGAGTAATGATAATTGAGCTGCTGACCTGTCAAGGTTGCATGGAGAATACGCTTCATAAACTTTAAAATACCATGGAATATAAGTCACCGTGACTATTGAGGTAAAGAGCTTCCCAGTAACTGTAACTGTGCTGAAGTGGAAGGCAACGACGTTTCAAACTGGCTTGTTGGAATCTGGCTTCCCCTCGACACCATGCACAGATTTATATAAATGGCTGTGAGGGAGGCTGTTTGGGGGATTCCTGGCCCAACTGGGAAGCCGGACTAAGTGAACCCTGAGGTTTCCTTCTAACGCTGACATTTTGTGATTCTGAGACGTGCAAACTGGTACCTTAATGATGACAATAATCTTCCATTCTTCCCCCTCCCCCATGAACAGAGTTGTATTTAATTCTCAAGGCCATGAGGGGGCGTTTGAACACAGTCATGGTACAAAGTCGTCCTGTCAGTGACTTCAGAGAATTACCCCAATTGGTGGAGCCTCAGGTTTTACTCCCTTGGAGAGATTTAGGCAGGAAAATGAATGCCCTTGGCAGCTAGTCCTCTTCTCTCTGGGATAATCCCCTTGGCCCCTCGCTGGGATGGGCCTGGGTGCCCCTACTCTTCTTGGAATAATCTTTGACCTACCTCCTGGGATAAACCTTGGAGTCCCATTCTCCCTATGATAACACTGGACCTATCCTCCATAGACAGCACAGGGGACATCCCTCTCATCCCAGACCTGTCTCTCGAAAAGGACTGGCCTGGGACAGCTTCCCTCCCTCTCTCCTTCCTTTCCTCCCTTTTTGCCTACCTCACTAATCCAGGGGTTTAGTCATCCAGCTGAAGCTGAAATGCTATCTAAGAATTTTCTTTGCATTTCCCAAGAACAACTATTCCTAAGCCAAATCCCCCAGACTCTCCTTAGATTCCTTTACTCAGAAAAGGGGAGAAACTGAATTTATATACACCTTATACCTATGTGAGACTCAGGAAGCTTCATGAAAAAAGTCTTATTTCTTCCCACCTTTTGACCAGCCTCCTCTCATCACCTCTCTCTCTCTCTCTCTCTCTCTCTCTCTTATATATACCCACCCAGTCACATATACACATATGTATATATACACTTATATTCACACATATGTGTATATGTATATGGTATGCATGTGTGTATATGTATAACTATTGCATTATACAGGATGTTCCTAAAGTCTGGACACACAGGCAAAAATGCATATTTTCAAAAAATGAAATGAATGAAATGTTTGACCACATTTTATTTAATTGGAATATTAACAAATAACATCTTCAATATGATTTCCATCATTTGTGATGCAAAATAACTCCACATTGCTGTCAAGTTTCCTATGTGTCCAGACTTTAGGGACACTCTGTATATGTATTTCATTATTTCAAGGCTTTGTCATTTCATCAGTATGGGTATTCCTGCCACTAATATAGGTTGCAATCCCATCCACAGCTTGGTGGATGGTTTTCAAGAACCATGGTTAAAAATTCTCTACTCTATAAACCAGCTGGTGATGAGTCTCTCTGAATTTATTTATTCACCTCCACCCCACACTATTTCTTGGAGAAGACAAACACTAATAGGAGTTAAGAATTGGAAATAAAGTAGCTGCCCAGCATAAATTGTGATACAAATGGATGCCATGGAATATGATGTGAGTGATGAATAAAGAGAAGGATGGAAAGATCTGTTTGAACTGATTCAGAGTGAAATAAGCAGAACCAAGAAAACAGTATAAACCGTAACCATGATAGTATAAATGGAAAGAGCATCACACAAACAAGTAAAAAATAAGTGTAACAAAATTATAAAGACCAGGCAAGACTTGAATAAAGAGATAAGAAAGGATGCTCCCAACATATCCTTTCACGGAACTGGGAGTCCACAGGTGTCACACATTGCACGTGTTTTCAGACTTTTTCAGTGTATTTCTTAAAAAATATTATTTATATATGCTCTTTGGGAAGGGGAGGGAGAGAGATACTTGGATTAACTATGGTGATTTAAGAAACAGAAAATATCAATAAAAAGTTATTTTAAATAAACACAGCCACACAACCAGAAGACATGGATTTCGACAAAGTTGTTCAGACAATGTGGAGAAAGTGAAGGAAGAATATCTGCTCAGCAGTCCCACTAAATATTGTTTTAATGTTTTAATTATCCAGCTCTCAGAAGCATATAATAACAGTTATAAATGATAACTTCATGTATAAGTCTTTGTCAAAGTGTATTTGTGAGCCTTTTTGTGTTTTAATAATTTCTTTTGTGTAAAAGAAATAAATAACTCTCCTATGCCTAGTATCTGTGTCAACAAGCTTTTATTAAATACCAAAGAGAGGAATTTGCATTTAATTCCAGAGGTCATAGGAGGTCACTAGAATTTATTGAACAGGAAAGTAACACGATCAGACATGGATTTTAATCCTATAACAGGAGCTGTTTATTTTTCCCTCTTTGCAAAGCCTTCAGTAAAAACTAAAGAGCTTCTCCTACCCATTCCTCCAGTTTTATAGCAGCTTCATATCATACCTCTCTCAGATGCCCACAGAGGGAAATTAAGCACTTTAGAAAACACTGGGGATGCTACCCACCTCCTGACAAAGAGATGGTAGACTTAAAATACAGATTAAA